>NC_069386.1:71312500-72553750 GCF_027475565.1 Acinonyx jubatus | reverse complement strand
GACAAAGTTAAGAAGCAAGGTGGGGCAAGAGCTGGGATAGTAGTCTGATCAATTTGGGCTATATTCTGGAAACAATAAACAATAAAGGCAGCTATGGCTGAGTAAGGCGACCATATCAACTTGGCTGAGATAAAGGAGACATGGAATGACAGAAGGAGGAAGCAGGCTACAGGAGCACACTGAGGTCCTACAGCCAGGATGCCCCTCAAGTAGGCATCACAGCTGTCCTGGAAAGCACCTTCTCAGGACTCAAAAGGTCAGTAACAGGGCATCTCCTGAGGGACCAGAGAACAGGTTTTAGAGCATGGTTTTCTTCCAGAGTCTTCAAAAACAGGGTAACAAAACCACAGCTATCCTTAGCAATCGAAACCAGAAGTTTCTGGATGAAGCCCTTATTATCTGAATTCTTGTGATCCCCCCATCTCGCATTTTCCCAGCACATGGAATCAAATTCTGTGAATTCAGATAGCAGAGTATTCCCTTGCCAGCTGAGTTCTAATTATCCAAATCCAGGAAATGAATAGATTTGGACAGCAAAGGATACCTTTACTTCACACCTGCATTCACTTCCCTCACAGAACTTGTCATTCTCCTGACCTAGACCTCGACACTGACCCCTTAGATCCCCTGCTCTCTTCTCACCCACTCATTCATAGCCCCTTTTCATTAGGAGACTCATCTGTAAGACGCCAACAGTAGAAGAGATAAAGAAAAAGAAAGGGAGTAAGGAAGAGTGCAGATTTTATATAGGGGTAGGAGACAGAAACCCTTCAGACAGAGAGGAGGAGAGAGAGAGAGAAATAGAGAAAGCAAGAGAGCTGGAGCGGGGGGGAGGGGAAGATGGCACTGCGGAAAAAAGAGCGCCACAAAATTAATTTGAGGAAGGGAACAGTAGAGGAGACGTCGGTGGAATAACAATCAGGCAGTAGAGGGCTGGGGAAAGAGGGAGGGCGCCAGGGGGTGGGAGGAATGGTGTTGGGGAGGAGGGCCTAGCATGCAGAGCAACAGCAGCACCACCTATGGGCATGATGAAGGGTTACAGACAGCAACAAAAGAGGCCCCCACCTGGGCATGGAAGTCTGGGGTGCGGATGGGAAGGGAGAAAGCCATGGCTTCTGCCCTTCAAACCTCTCAGTAACCAACACGCAGGCTAGAAGAATAAATTCTAGATGGCTCTCCTGGGAAAAGAAGGTCTTAACAAGGAAAGGGAGGGAGGCCACGTAACTCCTGGCTTTTTCCATTCCAAGGGGGTTTTCCCCTCAGAATTCAGGCAGGAGAAAAGGGTATGAAAAGGAAGGAATGCCAGGTACTGTAAAGGACGAGTGTGCCTGCTTCTTTCATTAGCTGGAGAAAGGATTTGATCTCTATTTCCAAGTGATTTCCTTTCCCCACTGGATGTTGGAGTACAGCTCCCTCCCTGGGGCCATGGATGCCCCTCACTCAGCTGCTTCCTCCCAGTATTGCCTTGAAACTCCCAACCATCATTAGAAACCCCCAGGGAGCCACCAAGCTCAGAAAAGGAAAAGGAAGGGTCCACCCCCACCAGTCAAACAGACCTGGGAGGGGGACAGGGTGGAAAGAATGAAAGGGAGAATGCAAAAGCTCTTCAGAGGGAGGAGAGAGAGAAATGTGATCAGTGGTATTTGTTGTACTTCCAGGGAGGAAGGATCCGTCACATTTTTAATAATAATAAATACATGAAGACAGATTTGCCAGCACTGCTCCAGCTCCTTGGGAAGTGTGGGGGAGGGGAGCCAATGCAGCTGCAGCACAGACCAATATCCCCCTCCCCTCTTCTCCCCTCCCCCATTAGATAGGCTCAGTATTGCAGCAGCCTCCCCCTCCCCCTCTAACCGCAGTCCTCCCCATCACAGCCCACCCTTTCCCTGGTCCCTTCACACAGCTCTGCTCCTCCCTCCTCCACCACTCTCTCTGTCTCTACTTGCCAACCCCCCCCCAACCCTAGACTCTCTTTTCAGCACTGGTCCTCGTTTAACATGGTCTTTCTCCAGCTCTCAGAAACCTTAGTACCCACGGAGTCCTCCCCCAATCCTGAGGCCCTGCTTTCCTACCAGGGCTCTTCAAGCTGACGGCAATCTCCCCCGTACAACACCCCCACAGAACTAATCCAGTACGTTTCAGCATTC
This sequence comes from Acinonyx jubatus, assembly GCF_027475565.1. Lineage (NCBI taxonomy): Eukaryota > Metazoa > Chordata > Mammalia > Carnivora > Felidae > Acinonyx > Acinonyx jubatus. Next base: position 72,551,603 of record NC_069386.1, on the reverse strand, counting down.
CCTGGATCCCACCAAAAAGGGCTGTTTTCCCCCCATTTTTATTTCAATGTGACCTCCTTTCTCAAAACCTTAAATATAATGGCCATCAAATGTGCTTGTGTTCAGGGGGTGTCAGGGCCTCGGGACTAGGTGACTACTGCCACCTATTGACCCAAATTTGTTCAGGACAGACCTTTAATATACTTCTTACACAGCGACGCTCTGTTATTTCAAGAGCATCAATAGCTTAAACATGCGAAGGCACGACTCTTGGGGCTTCTCTGAGACCCTCTCAACAATGAGATCAAAGAAATACAAAAGCAAGACTGGGCAGAGAGCCAGAGCAGTGATGCCTTTCTCCATGCAGAGGCATAAAGAGAAGCTGAGGCCAAGAAATGAAACAGCAAGTTTAAGTCTCCTCAAGGGTCTGTAAGCAAAGAATAGGGGACAGAGTTCTTCTCAAGCGCTGTTAAAAATCTTGCGCATCACAATATGAATGATGTTACCAACAAAGCAGAAGGCAGGAGTTCACTCACACGCCTCCATGTTTGGATAAGTCTAAACAAGGATCTGAGCTTTACACATCTAATAGCTCCCAGGGAGGATGGGGATACTCAGGACTGTTGTTGACTCTCACTCAATCTGCTACCAATCAGAACTGGAGACTGGATAGATAAACTGGGCTCTGCAAAGTGGCAGATCTATACCATGCAGCTCTATGGATTGGTTTAGCTATGTACCTTCCGCCAACCCAAGGAAAGGAATGAGACAGGAAAGCCTGAACTCTCCATGGTACTGAAAATGAACACAATCAGGTCATCCCTTCCTTATAACCAAAAAATATTTTTCTAATGAAAAAAATACATCCATGAAGACTGCTGTGAACTCCTGACAGACATCTCCCCAATTCTTCATAAAATCATAACAAAACAAAGCTAATAAGGAAAAACAGGTCTTGGTCAAACCCTCTTCCCCCCTCCTCAGATGAAAAAACTAAGGCAGAAACACTACATTATTTGACTAGAACAAGGCCAAGACTTTCTTTACTATCACAAGATGCTCATGTGAACTAGTGACAGATATCACTTAGTGAACACTGGAAATTATCTGTTGTTAGCAGTGCATTGACGAAATAGGACATTCATTTGGTCTCAACAATCAGAGGAGTGAATCTCTGAGCAGGAATACAGGATACAAGAGAAGCAAACATCAGCCATAAAGAAACCCTAAGATTTGAATGCTTCATTCCCTTGCTCTACTACTGTTAACAGTGGTTATCAAACTATATCCTATGTGTTTTTTTTTTTTGTATTTTTTTTTGAGAGAGAGGGCACAAGTGAGCGCGAGGGGCAGAGAGAGAGAGACAAAGAGAGTGAGAGAAGTGGGGCTCATGTCCACTGGAAGCGGGACTCGTGCTCATCCAAAGCAGGGCACAAGCTTTTCTGAAATGGGGCTTGAGCACACCCAAAGTGGGACTCAAGCTCACTAAGTGTCAGATGATTAATGACTAACTCACCCAGGTACCCCATTCTATGGAGTTTTAAAGGTTGCTTGCAGCTATTCAGAAATCTTGGGAAAAGCAGGCTATGAGAACATAGAGCTCTAGGCTTCTTCATCCTCACTTTAACTAAAGTAACTTCACTTATGCCTCTTTCCCATTTTGAGAATCCAAATAAAATTTTGTCAGCAGCATACTCTAAACAGTATTTGATGACTCTGGGGCAGATATTCTCAGAAATTATTCAACATTTTGTTGAAAACCTTTTTCAAATAGTGCCTATCATCTAGAAACCAGGGATAACAAGATATCCTGGGAATAAAGACTGGATTGAATTAATAGAAGATCCACAAAGGTACAGGTTTTTGTTTGTTCAAATCACTGGTATAACACCAAGAGGGCAAAACAGTATCTGGAACTTGTGGTTTCTTTGAAGACAAGACTTTGAACAGGAGTGGGGCAGTAGGGAAGAGGGAGCTAAACTCTATAACCTACCTACCAGTATTTTTAAAAAGGAAAAACAACCTGAAGACTTTCATGAACCCCAGGATACTTGAGGGCCTCCACACAATTGTGTTCTTCAAGTACTGGTTCTCTTCATTTATTAGCAATGTAACCTTGGGCAGACTGCCTAAGTGTCTCAGTTTCCTTACTGGTAAAATAGAGATGATCTATAATTTGTAAGGATTATGTATAAAGCTCTTAGCTCAGTATGTAACACAAAGTAAGATCTTAGGAGAAAAAAACCACCACCACTTCCTTTTCCTTGGCAGTTCCTGTAACCCAAAAATCTTAATAAATGAGAAGCCAATGCAAGAGTCAGTCCTAAGAAGCAAATGAGGTGGTCCTAACTAAGTATTTTTGAACTGAACCTCCTGTCCACTTAGTTCAGCCAGAAAGGGAAAAGAATCTCTAAACCTGTTCCGTGGCTCTTTGTTTAGATTCACTTGAAGAAACAGAAGTATTAGGGCCCTAGGCAGGTCAGGCTCACTCAGACTACAACGGACTAAAAGTTCAAGGCCCTAGAAATAAGCCCATTCTGGAAGAAATCTCAGAGATTCAGTCTAACACCTTCATTTTTCAGCTAAGGAAAATCAAAGGCCAGGAATGTTAAGTGATCTGCTCAAGTTAACAGGAGACAATACTAGGTTGACTCCTACTTTCTATCAGGCTACAGCCAACTAAAAACACACCCTGCCCTGATCAGGCAGACTAGTAGAAGTCCAAATTTACAGGACTCAGAACCAAGGATTTAGTGATGCAATAACCCAATTCTACTTCTCTCCATGACACTGCCCAGGAATACAGACACAAAATTAGGTCTTCATGAAATCCTAAGCACTTAAAAAAACTGTAGTAAATTTATTCAACAGATTCTTCAACTTCTGTCCTTTCCGGTTCCCCTTTTCACCTTCTGTATTATCCAAGCCTAAAGGCTCTCCCACCAACAGAGGTCGTTCTCTGGACAGAATACAAGATCTCAGATATGTAACTCCTACCAGTCTCTTGACTTGGGCAGATATTTTGGTGACATTTTCATTCTTTTGATCTTCAAGCTAGGAATTTTCAATCTGCCTATTTTTTTGGCACTCCTTTGCAAGCATTTATAAAAGGACTGGCCTTTAACTGACTGGTGAACTAAGACCTTAGTTAAAGGAAGGTCAAAGAGGCTGCAAAACACAAGACTATACTGATTCTTCATACTCTAGTCTGCTCATTCACTCTGTTCTCTCTGGATAAACTCTCTCCCTATAACTGACCAAAGATCAGCCCTATGTTTATTTTAGGAAGAAAAGAAAAACATTCAGAAGTGGAGATATGAGTAACTTAACAATGAGAAAAGGTTCTACAATACAGCTTTTGCTAGTCATGAACCAAAGGTTTCCTGAATCACTGACCCCATCTGGTGGCCAGCAAGTTACATTAACAAAACCCACATATCTTATGATGACTTGCACTCTATTACAATAAATCATACACGAACTTATGGCCACGTGGGCCAGAAGAGTTGATTACACTACTCTAATCTCTCAATATTTTTTGCTAAGGAACCAATTTATAGCTTCTGAGAAAAGTAAACTACCAAAACAAACTATAAAGCCAACCTTCTCTCACTCCCCCTGCAAAATTTCATCTTTCCCTTTATCCTTTTATTACCATCTCACCAGAAAAACCCCACACCCAGTGATTCCAGTCATACAATACATATGCAAAAGCAGATTCATTTCGTAAGTAAAATCAATTTTATTCATAAAGATCTTTCCACATATCCAGAGCAAACAATTAATGAATTTCAAGGAAAAAAAAAAACAAAACCTACATACAGTGAAATTAGAAGTATCCCTGGATAACAACAGATATACAAATATGTACACCCATCATCACCGCCGCCTCCGAAAACCTGAAAGGAAGGGAAACCAAGAATAAGGCAAAGGACAGTTGGAAAAGCTGAGGGGACAGAAAAAAAGAAACCTAGAGAAAAGGGCTCAAGAAGGTTGGGTCCCCCTAGACAGTACTCTGTACATCCTCCCAGGACAAAGGACTAGAAGTAGGAATGAGACTAAACTTGGAAAACAGTTCCTTCAAGTGACATTTTCATAGTCCTACTTAAGGAAGCCTGCACACCAACTGTGGGACCTTAGAAACAGAACCCAGAAATCTTTTTTTTTTTGTGAATGATGCTGATTTTCAGCTTGGCAAAAAAGAGAAAGCCCACTTCTAAAAAATCAATGCTCAGTCTGGAAGAGGTAACTACAGGGGTTGGTCTGAGACCTAAGATGGCAAATCCAGACAGCTGACATCCCAATTCGTACTCCCTACTCTGCACTTAACCATCCAAGTCGTAGCCATTCACTGACCTTTCTTCTTTCGACTTTTCTTAGGTATCTTCTTACGCTTCTTAATAGGATTCTGGTCCTGGAGACAGATGGAAAAGTGAAGGAATGGCAGGTGCTTCCAGGTGTCAGCACCCCTTTCCATGTTCCTCATGGTAATGAGCCCCACATGCACCTGGCTGAAATCAAGGAGGCTGCTTTCCCACCACTGTATCGCAGCCTTACCTCATCAAGATGAGGTGTTCCTCCTGTCAAAGCACTGATGTCACTAAAGTGTGTGAGGGAATGAAGTTGTGAATTCATAACACTTGCTCGTTTTCGTCGTCCTTTCTCGCGCTTACTGACACTTAAACGCACCATCATGCTCTCCTCATAGTTAATCCTGCCACAGAAACACAGTTTACAACATGTTCAATCTACACACAGAAAGCTGCAGCTAAAAATCTTCACCCCTTCTTGAAATAGTTCTCAAGAAATTTCACAGCAAGTCAATATTTAAGAACAATCAATGCACATATTGAGCTTCCTCAATGAAATGTTCTTTATGCTAGAAATTCCCTCCTCCCTAGAGATGAACTCATAGCCCATCCATAAGAATATTTAAACTATTATACCAAAAAACTTGCACCTTCAGGAACAGAATTCCTACATGAGCCCCTTCACTCAAATCTATCAACGGTGGAGACTGCCGCCCAGGCAAAGTTGATGAGTCTGTATTCACGTTACAGTCACTTTCCTGCTTTTCTTTCCTGAACCTGTCTAGCATTCTTGATGCCACTATAAAAACTTGACTTTATTCGCTTCTGCACAGAAGTGAGAGTTGTGACAGTGAAATACGGAATTTTTAAAGTCCCACTAGGCAGAACTGCACATATTCCTCTTCGTATAGCATCTGCTCAGCCTAAACACTTGGGAAGATATTTTTTCCCGAGCTCCTATTCTGTACTTACCAACCCTAATTCTTAGAAACTATCAGCCCATTTTCCATTCTACTTTCTCTATAATGTGAATTCTCTTGGTACCAGACTTAATCATATCCATCCAAAGCATAAGGACAGGTCTCCATGGGGCAGAAAACAATTTCCAATTGCAAGGATTCAGACCTGTGTTGATCCTCCTGACTCTGACGGGTGACATGAGGATGCCGAGCATCACGGATTTCCTCTGGAGCATCTGAGTACTGCTCCTTAAGTTCACGAATGACAGAGCTGCTCAATGCCCGTTTTCTGGCCTGTTCTAGGCGTTTCTTTTCCCTCTCAGCTTCTGTTTCATCTATATGATAAAAATCAGCGAGGGTTATCCCAGAACAGAGAAAAAGATAAAAGAGACACAATTTATGCCGAGGAAGCAGTAGACACAGTTCATACCATAATGTACTGGAACCAAGCGTGGTGGAACGTATTTCTTAACTGTTCCTTTTACAGATTTCTTTCCTGAAGCTTCAGACTGGCCTTCTGCTTCATCTTCCTCCTCGTCCTCAGAGCTCAACTACAAAAGGAATGCAAAATCCATAAACTCAGCAAGTGTTAGACACTAAGTAAAACCAAAGCTAGAGTACCCTGGGGAGTTGGGAATATAAACAAAGGGGAGAAAGGAAAATCTCATACTCTACATTCTAAAGCACAAGACAGGAGTCAACAGTAATAAGAGAATCCCAGGAGATCCAGGATCACCATGAGGCTCATTCAGGCTTTGAGCCCTCAGGAAAATCAGGTGAATGCAATCCCTTACCTTGCTCATCATATTGCTGGGATGAGGCTTAAAACGGAGAGGGTCATTCTCACCTGGGGGGGGGGGGAGGGGGCACAAACAAGGGATTTTACAAGGTTTGGAAATTTATGATAGTCCCCACATAATCTTACAGCTTCTGCCACTTACTGAGGCTGCCTGTCACTGCAGTCTTGACTAGCTTGTCAATCTGATACTTCAGTTTTTGGTCCAAGGGACGAAGCTTTTCCAAAACCTATAATGTGGTTAAATAGGGTTACGTTCCCTTCCCCAAATTAAACATGTCAAAGCCTCTATATTAACTTGCCAGATAAAGCATCTAAAATATAAACAAAGTAGAGCAAGTGAAAAAAAAATACTTTTTTCATTTGGTTTCCTCACTTAATCATGAGAACACCCACTTAAATGAGAGCTATTGTGTGACAGTCCTAGGGTTCAGGCTGTGGAAACCCAGAACGCTAAGATGCGAAATGCTTCATACCGTGCGGATCTCTACCAGTCTCAGAACTGCAGCATGTCCCTGAAGAGACCCTCCTGAGGCTTTGTCCAGGATGAGATGGGTTAAATCCATAAGGTACATGAGCAGTAGCTGGTCCTTCACTTCCAAGAGGCTGAGACCCTGAGAACAAAAGAGTAAGAGATGCCAATTCAGTTTTAGCCAAAGAAACAGGAGGAGAGCCTAGGGTAAACAGGGTAATTTTTTCCAAGTTCAGTTTTCCCCTCATCAGTTTATACAAGGTATCTGGAGTAGTCTCAAGGACGTGACTGTACCTAAAATGGCCACTAAGAAAATTATGAGAGAAGCAAAGCTCTGAGAATTACTGCAAGACAGTAAGAGCACAAAAATCAATAAAATGTCCCCAAAACTACTATGGTAGGGTTTCTCAATCTCAGGGCCATTAACATATGGGAATGGGCAATTGTTTATTGTGGAGTCTGTGTGGAAAACAGTATCCTTGGCTTCTACCTTTAAGGCCGTTCCAAATTTTGACAAATTTTGTCACCATATGATGTTCAATCTTTAATCAAAACAATTATTGGTTTTTATCCCCATACAATTATGTGACACAGTTAAAAACAATGATCTATACATACTGACATGGACTTAATTCTATGTCAGCACTTTCTACACTACAGTATGGTTTCAGTTAAGGCAGGGAGAGTATAATGCACACATTTTATTTATTTCAATTTTTTTTAATTTTTATTTATTTTTTTAAGGGGTCTCTTTCTATTTATTTATTTATGAAATTTATTGTCAAATTGGTTTCCATACAACACCCAGTGCTCATCCCAAAAGGTGCCCTCCTCTATACCCATCACCCACTCTCCTCTCCCTCCCACCCCCCATCAGCCTATTTCAATTTTTTTTTAATCTTTATTTATTTTTGAGAGAGAGAGTGCGAGCAGGGGAGGAACAGAGAGGGAGACACCAAATCCGAAGCAGGCTCCAGGCTCTGAGCTGTCAGCACAGAATCAGACGCAGGGCTGGAACTCACAAACCATGAGATCGTGACCTGAGCTGAAGTCAGACGCTTAACTGACCGAGACACTCAGGTGCCCCTGACGCACACATTTTATACACAGAGAAAAATCTTTGGAAGACAACACACTAGTAACAACTGCTCTCCATGGGGATCAAAATGAGGAAAAGGAAGAAATGGAGCATTTGTATTGTGAAAGTATTTTTCATCAGGCATACATTACTTTTACAATAAAATACATTTCCCAAAAATATACCCCAGTGGTTATCTCAGAATGGTGATTATATTGGTTTTAAATTTTCTTCTTTATGCTTCTATGCATCTTCCAAACTTTCTAAAATTAAAATCACATTACATTTACAGTCAGATAATCAAGCAAATATCATATGAGTAACACAGGAGGGCACTTAAGTTACAGTTGTTAAAGAAGTTGGGGTGCCTGGGTGGCTCAGTTGGTAAAGCATCCAACTTCAACTCAGGTCATGATCTCATGGTTTGTGGGTTTGAGCCCCACGTTGGGCTCTGTGCTGATATCTGGAGCCTGCAGCCTGCTTCAGATTCTGTCTCTCCCTTACTCTCTGCCCCTCCCTGCTTGTGCTCTCTCTCTCTCTTTCAAAAATAAATAAACATTAAAAAAAAAAAGTCTTTGTGACTACATAAAATGAAACTGAAAAAGTTAACAGCCCTTGGAAGACCTATTTTATTTCAGACAGGTTAAATACTCTGCCTAAAATTACACATGTATTAGAGGAGTATGGGATTCAAACTCAGTCTGACTCCAACTCCAAAGCCCTGGGTATTTTTAAACAATCATGGGAAGCTGCTGGAGATCAGCACTAGTGTGGTAACAGGTGGAGGCGCAAAGAATTTAAAGACAAACTGAGTTTAACCTCTGAATTAGGCATTTGGTAGTCAAATAATGGGTAACTCAATCTCATGACCCCAGTCTCCTCATCTATAGCATATACAGGAAAACATATATAAAGGAAACATATATTTCCTTTCTGCCCCGAAGAGTAAGTACGAGCTTAAAAAAGATAATATGAAAGAACTCTATAGTCTGTAAAGCACTTAGTAATTTTCGGTCCTGAAAGATAAGTTACTAAATTCTGTTCAATGAATAAACAAATATATAGTGATCTAACATATATACTGGCAGCCCAGAACCAGCCAAGAATTTGAGAAGTAGGTTCTTCCTGACTAGCTTGGACTCTGTCAAGTTCAAATAGAGTTATAAGCATATGAGAAAAAAATCAAAAAGAAGAAAACACAAAGATAAAAATAAAAATAGGTGAGAACAAAACTGAATAATGAGATAGAAAAGGCAAAGAGAACATATTAGAAACTCTATTAGCTCTAGGGGCGCGTTGGCTGGCTCAGTCAGTGAAGCACGTTACTCTTGATCCCTAGGTTGGAAGTTTGAACCCCACACTGGGTGTAGAGATTACTTAAAAAATAAAATCTTTTTTTTTTTTTTTTTTAAGTAGGCTCCACACCCATCGTGAGGCTTGAACTCATGACCCTAAGATCATGAGTCACATACTCTACCAATGGAGCCCGCCAGGTGCCTCCCAAAATAAAATCATTAAAAAAAAAATTCTATTAGCTATCTTTCTAAAGCATAAATCTTCTGTAAATCCCATATTTAAAAATCTTTCAGTGACTCTTATTAAGTTACCACAATGATTTTCATACTTTTGTTGACCTATGGAGTATATTAAGTAATATCTTAGAACAAAAACTCCACATATAAAACAAGAGTTTTCCACTTCAAGGATCCTTCAAGAAGGATTCCAAAGCCCTCCTTCTATACTGCTCCATATTCAATGATCCCTAAGAAGGTTCTACAAGACCTTAAATTAAAAACCACCATATTTCAATTTTAACATGCATATCGTTTTCATATTTTCACATCTCTAAAGTCAGGATGTATCTTTTAATCAATGGTACCTTAATGTTATGTCATATGTTAACAGGTCGAATTTTTTTTTGTATACAAAATAAGTGGCAGGTCCCAAATTAACAGCATTAGATTGGATGAAATACAATAGTAACTCCTCAGTTGGCCTACAAGGCTCTTCACAGAGTGACTACTTTCCTAGTCTTACTTCCTACTCCCCCACACTGTACATCCAACCACACTAAATGACCTCCTTTCCCAGTATATCGCCATGCTTTCAGGACTCTCTCCCTTTGTACATGCTGTTTCTTTCTGTTCCCTGGAGTCCTATTTATTCCGCACAATCCTGTTACCACCTGTGAGAAGCCTTCCCTGACTTCCTCTGTTCCTCTGGCAATTATTTAATCTCTCTCCTGGGCTTGCACAGTACTCATTATGACTCATCAGCAATTCTGCTGTTGCTTATACCTATTGTTTTGATCTGTCTCCTCTCCTAGACTTCAGCACAGAAACTGGATCTTATTCATCTTTGAAATTCCAATACAACACAATAAATTTATGATGAAACAGCTGTTGAGAAGAAGTCAGGGAATGCTGACTCTTCAAATACGTCTTACCTTCTCTGTAGGATAGGCTCTAGCTTGAACTTTTTTTGTCAGAGCTTGTACTTGTGCAGTTACAGCCATCACCTGAAATTAGTCCAAATAAAATCGCTGACGAGAATACACCTAGTCATCTCTGAGCATGGAAGGGCAAAAACTAAACAAATCACCTGAAACAAAGCCTAAAATATTGTTACTACCTTTCTTCTCAGACAGTATAGGAAAGATGGTTTCTGATACTTTTTCATAAAGTACAAAAAAATTTCCACTTCTTAAAGCTAAAGAAATCATTTTATCAAACCATGGGGAAGGGATGGGAACTGGGTCAGTGGTGATGTGGGGAGACTGTACCTTATCTGTACTGGCTGAATCAACCAATACAGCTGGCTACCCAAAGGGCAAATCCTATCACCTTTCCCAGCATTGGTTTCTTTAACTATGAGAATAAAGGAAATACATTCAGATAACTTCTTTTTGGAGTTTTCTGTATTGCTTTAGATGCAGAAATAAATTACTTTGAATTCTAGCCCGAAAAGGTTTTTTCATTAAGTCACTTGGCTCTTAAGGAATTTGGTATCATTCAAATATATGTCCCTCAAACGACCAAAGTTTGGAGGTGAAGCACACAAAACGAAAGCCAATCCGTCAGTGACCCATCCCCAAGGGGGTGACATGACTCACCTGATCCTGAAGGTTTTTCAAAAGTGTCACGGCACTTTGCAGGTCTGACTCCAGCACCGCCTATGAGAGGGAGAGAGAATTAAAGAAAAGCACTTATTTCCTCAGGATTATTAGAAGACTGGACGTATGGGGAGGAAAACCCTCTTCCCCTTCAGACACCCCACATTCCCGACTTTTCGCAGACTCGTTTCACAGTCGGCCAGCCCTCCAGGTTTCTAGGAGAAGCGGTAACTTCAGCCCCCTCACCCTACTGCTGCTTTTATCCTGCTGTATCAGGGAAGTTGCTTCTCTGAAGCTACTTTCGTCACCTCCTTTCCCTCGCGCCAATTATTTGCCCAGAGCCGCTGAAGTAAGGAAATGCCTACACAACGAAGCAAACGCACAAGATTCCCAGGCGCCGCCATCTTCACAAACCCCGCCTGTTCCGGGGCGGTACTTTCGGAGAACCAACCTTATCTGATAGACTTGATAGACAACTCCCGCTTGCAAATCTAAGCCAATAGAAATAAGGGCCTCTCACTTCCGCCCCGAACAGGATGTGGGGAGGAGAAGCCACGCCCAGCCAATAGAATGGAAGAACTGACTAAATTCGTCAGACTTAGGGGAAGATCCAATGACGTAAAATTACTCGTGGAAAGGGGCGCGTGATTAGTATATTGAGGAGAATGATGGAAGCTAAACCAATAAAAACGGGGCAAGCGATTGATCGACAGTTAGAAAGACCCTATGGAAAAAAGGAGTTTGCTGAGCAAACTGATAGCGTATTGGCTCCCCGGATGCCGCAGGACCCAGTCTTTTTCACTACGCTGCCCTTGCGTGGCCACAATCTACCGCTAGGTGGCAGTCCTTGGCTTTGCTCTGAGACGGCAGTGTTGCGGATCCGCCAAAGCTGTCTGTTGTTCCAACGCGGACCACGCGAGGTTCCCCACCGGCTTCAAGGCCCTTGCATAGACTTTGTGATACACTCTTGTGTGACCCTGGAGAAGTCACTCGGTCTCTGACATTTTTTTCATCTGTAAATAAGACAGTTGAGCCAGAGAAGCCCAGAGCCAGCGTTTAGAAACGGACACACCGACACTTGGCGCTCATGTCCCTCATCGTGTTTACTGGGGACACTGCGGAAAGAACCCCCCCCCCCCCCAGATGCAGCCCCAACACTCCTCATCCCTATCTATTTGGGGACTTAAAAGGGAGCACGTTTTACACATGAGGAAGCCAGTTGAGATTTATGTGACTTGCCCCCTGTCACACAATTTCGCAGCCGAATTTGGCCCAAACCCACCCCGTATTTCATTATGCCCTGCCTCATCTTTTCTCAATACTTTAAAATATGTCAACTCCTGCTTCTCACAAGCTGATAAAGTAATTTGCGTGGGTATTACTTGCTTCCATCACCTGCCTTAAGAAATAAGCACTGCAAAAGGTTAATAATGGTCTTGAATTTGTCCAAGCTGACCTAGGACTAGAAATCAGATCTCCTGACTTGGAACTGTCTTCTGGAACTAAGGAAGGAATAACCCCTGTATCTCTGCACCCAGGGTGGGAAAATCCTGGTTTCTAAATCTTTTGTTGGACCCAGGAAGAATAGGTAGGGGTTGTATCCAATCACCATATCTCTTAACATTGTTTTGCTGCTTCAGGCCCACCATGGAAGCTCAGGGTGCCTTGACAGCCTATTCATTCAATTAACCAATAATTTAAAAAAAAGTTTTTAATGTTTATTTATTTTTGAGAGAGAGAGAGACAGAGCACAAGTGGGGAAGGGCAGAGAGAGAGAGAGAGAGAGAGGGAGACACAGAATCTGAAGCAGGCTCCAAGCTCTGAGCTGTCAGCCCAGAGCCTCAAGTGGGTCTGGAACTCGTGAGATCCTGACAAGCAATGAAGTTGGTGGCTTAACTGACTGAGCCACCCAGGCTCCCCTAACCAATAATTTTTGTACCGTTTGTCAGGATCTGTATTATGAAAAATTTCCATCTCAACATAAATTCTCGTACTTGTCTTGTTAGGTTACAAGGAAGCTTTTCTTTTCTTTGGGACTTGAAATTAATCTGTTCCCATGCATTATGATGTCAGCAAAGAACAAATTACACTACTTTGTTTTGGTTTTGATTATTAAATACTTATTAATCATTCTTTTCGTTACAAGAAAATCTTGGAGTTAACAGTACACTAAGTCTTTGTAAAATTCTTCCAGGATTCAACCAACAAGTATTGGCAGAGAACACAAGATTATTAAATTTATTGTTTTCTATTCCAACAATTCCATAAACTGTTAGTCATTAATAACATTTGCATGTACTGTACTTCCTGTCCATTCCTCTAGATATAAGATTTTTTTTCTCTCTGATTTCTTTCAGGATTTTTCTGTCTTTGGCTTTTGCAGTTTCAACATGGTATGCCTATGTATGGGGTTTTTTTGGTTTTAGGTTTTTGTTTTTTTGGTATCCATCCTGCTCAGCGTTTTCTTTTTTAATTTTTTTAAGTTTATTTATTTATTTTAAGAGAGAGAGAGAGAGAGAGAGAGAGAGAGAGAGAGGGAATGCAAATGGGGAAGGGGCAGATAGAGGGAAAGAGAGAATCCCAAGCAAGCTCCCTACTGTCAGCACGGAGCCCAACATGGCGCTTGAACGCACAGTGAGATCTTGACCTGAGCCGAAATCAAGAGATGCTCAACCGACTAAGCCACCCAGGTGCCCTAAAGATTAGTTCCAAATTATGGAAATAGCCCAAGTGTCCATCAACTGATGAGGGGATAAAGAAGATGTGGTATACATACATATGTGTATATGTGGTACACACACACACACACATACACACACACACACACACACACACACACACTGGAATATTACTCAGCCATAAAAAAGAATGAAATCTTTCCATTTACAAGGACGTGGATGGATCTAAAAAGTATTATTCTAAACAAAATAAGTCAGTCAGAGAAAGACAATACCATATGATTTCACTCATATGTAGAATTTAAGAAATAACAGAAACAATGAAAAGGGAAAAAGAGAGAGGCAAACCAAGAAATAGACTCTTAACTATAGAGAACAAGCTGACTGTTAGCAGGGGGGACGTGGGTGGGAGAGGGATTAAATAGGTGATGGGGATTAAGGAGTGAACTTCTTGTGATGAGCACCAGGTGTTTTATGGAAGTGCTGAATCACTGTATTGTACACCTGAAACTAATATTACATTGTAGGTTAACTAACTGGAATTTCAATAAAAACAATGAAAAAAATAATAAAGCTAGGGGCATCTGGGTAGCTCAGTCGGTTACGTGTCTGACTCTTGATTTCGAGTCAGATCATGATCTCATGGTTGTGATATTCAGCTCCACTTTAGGCTTGTGCTGGGCTTGGGGCCTGCTTAGGACTCTCTCTCTCCCTCTCTCTCTGCCCCCTCCCAAAATAAACTAATTAAAAAAAAAGAATAAAGTTGTATTTTACAGAAAAGTTATCTACACTGACTTAGTTTTTTAAAAAAGAGTTTTATTGAGGTATAATTTATATACCATAAAATTCACGTGTTTTAAATGTATAACTCAATAATGTTTAAAGAAAATTTACAGAGTTATACAACCATCACCAGAAAACAATTTAGAACATTACCACCATCCCTCATGCCCATTTGCAGTTTATCATCATTCTCATTTCTATCTAGCCTTAGGCAATCACTACTTTCTGTCTTTATAGGTATTCCTTTACTATACATTGCACGTAAATGGAATCATATAGTATGTAGTCTTTTTCATCTGTCTATTTTCACTAAGCATAATGATTCTGAGTTTTTGAGTGTGAGATCATTGACCTGAGTGGAAATCGAGAATCAGATGCTGGGGAGCCTGGGTGGCTCAGGCAGTTGAGCATCTAACTTCAAGCTCAGGTCATGATCTCACAGCTCGTGAGTTCAAGCCCCATGTCGGGCTCTGTGCTGACAGCTCAGAGCCTGGAGCCTGCTTCAGGTTCTGTGTCTCCCTCTCTCTGCACCTTCCCTACTCACGTTCTTGCCTCTCAAAAATAAACATTAAAAAAAAGTCAGATGCTCAACCAACTGAGCCACCAAGGTGCTGCAATATTTTGACCATTTTAAAACTCAACTGTCTTCTTGAGTTGTAAAGGTTCTCTGTATATTCTTAGCAGAAGTCCTTTATCAGAAATATGACTTCCAAATATTTTCTCCAAGTCTGAGACTTAAACTTTAATTTTAATTTTCTTAATAGTATCTTTTAGGTACAAAAGTTTTTAATTTTTATGAAGTATAATTTATCAATATTTTCTTTTATGGATTGAGCTTTTAGTATCATATGTAAGAATTTGTGTCTAACCAAAGACTTTCCCTATGTTTTATTCTAAAAGTTTTATAGCTTTGGATCTTAAAATTAGGTGTATGGCCCATTTTAAATTATTTTTGTGTATGGTGTGAGGTAAGGTTCTACATTTATCTTTTTGCATGTGGATATTCAGCATCACTTGTTGAAAAGACATTTTCACCCAATTGCTTTGGGATTTTTGTTGAAAATCAATTGCTCTAGTTTAGTTTTAAATTTTAATTAAATTAAAATTCAGTTTCTCAGTGTTTCTTAATACATTCCAAGTCCTCAACGGCCATATTTAGCTAGGGAAAGACAGGGAGAGTCCCAATCAAGTCAGGAAGGTGGGAAAGCCCAGCCTGGGGTGGGGGAGTATTGGTAGACTAGTCAGACCTGGAGGTGGGAGGCTGTGAAAGGATAAGATGGTATAAGCTGTGACCAATTTAAATGCCAGCCAGGGGGGGCCTAGGCTTTGTCTCAGATACAACATAGGCCCTGGAGGCTTCTATTCATGACAGATATGTAAGATATGTAAGAAGTGATACTTTAGAAAATTGAGTCTGCCAGTCATTTGGTGAAATGAGCAGCTGGAAGACTAGTCAAGGTGCTGTTGCAATTATCCAGGTATGAAAAGGGGCCTAGCTGAACAGGTAGACTGCAAGGAGCTGAGAATTACTAGATGGGGCCCACTGAGATGGGGCAAGTTCTGGAGAACATTGTCATTGCAGATGCTGGAAGGAAGTCCAGACCAGCCTGGAAGCTTATAAAAGGAATTAGTCCATTAAACAGTCAGAGTCAGGAGCATGTTGTAACAAGACGGCACTAGGACAGGTTTGGAAAGCCTAGCAGGCTAGTGGTAACAATAGATACCACTCACTGAGCACTCACTGTTTGTTGGGAGCTATGCTTGTAACTTCTTTTTTTTCCCCTAGCTTTCTTCTGGTATAGTTGACAAATAAAAATCGTATGTATTTAAGATGTACTATGTGATGTGTAAATATATGATTACATTGTGAAATGATTACCACAATCAAGCTAATTAACCAATCTATTACCTCATATAGTTACCTTTTTTTTTCTTTCTTTGGGGGGGGGGTGGGTCTAGTGATGAGAACAATTAAGATCTACTCTTAGCAAATTTCCAGTACACAATACAGTATGGTTAACTATAGACACTCTGATGTACATCAGATCAACAGAACCCATTCATCTTTCATACCTGGAATTTTGTCCTCTGAACATTTCCCCTACCCTTTAGCTGTTGGTACCCACCATTCTACTCCCTGTTTCTCAGAGTTTGGCCTTTTATTTTCCACTTATTTTATAAGTGAAATCATATAGTATTTGTCTTTTTGTGACTTATTGCACTTATCGCAATGTCCTCCAGTTTCATTCATGTCATCACAATAACAAGGTTTCCTTCTTTTTAAAGACTGAGTAATATTCCTTGTGTGTGGAATCAGATTTTCTTTTTTCTTTTCTTCTTCTTCTTTTTTTTTTTTTTTTTTTTAGATTTTCTTTATCCATTCATCCTTTGACTAACACTTAGGTTTTTTCCATGGATTGACTATCATAAATAATGCTATAATGAGCATGGGGGTGCAGATATCTCTTTGAGATGGTGATTTCATTCCCTTTCGATATATACTCAAAAGTGGGAACACTGGGTCATGTGATAGTTCTATTTTTAACTTTTTGAGGAGCCTCCATACTATTTTCCATAATGGCTGTAACCAATTTTTTAAAATAACTCCATATACATAATCCTTAAGCCAAGCAAATGGGCTAGATATTACCATACACATTTTGTAAATAATTTTATTTATTTATTTATTTATTTATTTATTTATTTATTTTAGAGAGAGCATGAGTGGGAGAGAGGGGCAGAGGGGGAGAGAGATAAGTTTTAAAAATATTTGTTTATTTGTTTAAGACAGAAAGAGAATGCACGAGTGAGCAGGGGGAGGAACAGAGAGAGAGGGAGCGAGAGAATCCCAAGCCAACTCTCTGCTGTCAGCACAGAGGCCAACGCAGGGCTCAGCCTCACAAACTGGGAGATCATGACCTGAGCCAAAATCAAGAGTGGGACGCTCAACCAACTGAGCCACCCAGGCACCCCTACCATCCACATTTTACAGATAAAGCTGAGGTTTAATGCTGGGGTTCAAAGCCAAATCTTCCTGGTTCCAAAGCCTGTGCTCTTGAGAATAGTTCTTGTCAAACTTTTATGTGCATTAAATCACCTGAGACAGTCTTGTTAAAATGCAGATTATGTTTCAATAGGCCTAGGTTGGGGCCTGAGATTCTGCAGTTCCAACAACCTCCCATGGATACAAATTCATCAGTCCATGGATGACACTGAGTCACAAGACTTTGAATGATACTTTTTTTCTCAGAGAGGTGAAGTAAATCACCCAAGTCACGCAGCTGGTCCTTAGCAGAGCCAGAGTTTTTGAACACAGGTCTATTTGACTACAAAACCTATGCTCTTAGATATTAAGATGTGTTATCTCCTCTTATTATCAGGAGACAGGGCCACCAGCTTCCAGTCTGGGGCTTGAGGGAAACATCTAATCTCTGAGTAGATGGGAGCCAGAAAAACTAAAAGAGTTATCAAAACAGGGCTTCTGACAGAGGTAACATGACCAGGGTCAGTTACCACACTGGGGCACAGGGTGGGGCCCAAGTCTTAGGAACAAGACAGAAGCTAAGTTTCTGGAACTATTGCATGGGGGCAAGGATAACTGGATGCTGAGACTCCAAGTTAGGCCAGAGCTCGTTCTATCCCTCTTGCATGGGACCTAATCAGGGATAGGACTGCCCCTGCACGTGCAACAAGGCATAGCAGAGGAGAAAATGGACAGAGGGTTGGGAGCCAGGCTATCCTTCATACCTTGCTCCCCAGGATCCTTGGCACTCCCCAGAGAGGCTAGGCCTTCCTAGGGCTCACCCATATCCTTGGGAGCTATAGAATCCATTCCCTGCACTCTCCTTGCTCACCTTCCATTCTCTTGATTCCAAGCCTTCCTCCCACCACAGTCCTCCATGTGCACACTCCCTGTTTGTATGACAGGATGGTTCCATGTTTCAGGCCCTTATCTTATTGACCTTGTTCTGTCAGGACCCATAATAACTGCCTTTGCTTTTTCTTTCCTTTTTTTTTCCATCCTGACATGCTCCCTTTGATTGGCCAGGGCATAGGGTGGGTGTTTGGGAAGTGGCAGAAAACAGAGACACTAGTATTGACTCAGTTTGGGGTCTGCAGTGGGGCATGGGGGACCCATGGGAGCAGCACAGAGAAGGGTGAGAATAGAGTGGAGTATTTTAGATGCCTCTGGGCTTATGCTTTTGTGTCAGGAAAGCAGCTATCCACGCTGCACCAGCTGTCAGCTCAAGAGCTGCATCAGAGTCATCAGCTATATTAGGATCTTGGACAGAACTTTTGATTGACTTTTGGCTAAAGGCCACTTCAGAACTTCCACAACAAAGGACAGGTACAAATGTGACCTAAAGGATTAGTTACAAAGCCCCAAACAGAAAAAAATGACCAGATAAATTTTTGAGCATGAAAAATGAGACATTTCAGCCAAGGACATTTGGCTTTGCTAAAGAATGCTCAGACACTATCATGTCAATATCAGCGTTGTGAAAAAAGTCTTTTATGCAGATACAGATATTATAGCCTCTGCTATACTAGGATAATTTCCCATGACCTGAGAACCCACCATGTGCTTACTGTCACTTCTGCCCACAAGCAGGGTCTCTCTGTCCAAGTGACCCCTTCTCCCAAGAGGATGATGTCCAAGGGGCAAAGAAGAGCCAAGGCAGAAAGACACTGTTTGTCAGCATCCTCTTAGATATACTTTTTTAAAAACATTTTATTTTTAAGTAATCTCTACACCCAACATGGGGCTCAAACTTACAACCCCGAGATCAAGAGTCACATGCTCCACCAACTGAGCCAGCCAGTCCCCTCTCCTCTTAGATATCCTTTTTTGGCCTCCTTGAGTTATTAATTAATTAATTAATTAAATATGAAATTTATTGTCAAATTGGTTTCCATACAACACCCAGTGCTCATCCCAACAGGTGCCCTCCTCAATGCCCATCACCCACTTTCCCTCAGTTTATCCTCAGTTTTTAAGAGCCTCTTATGGTTTGGTTCCCTCCCTCCCTAACTTTTTTTTTCCTTCCCCTCCCCCATGGTCTTCTGTTAAGTTTCTCAGGATCCACATAAGAGTGAAAACATACGGTATCTGCCTTTCTCTGTATGACTTATTTCATTAGGCATAACACTCTCCAGTTCCATACATATTGCTACAAAAGGCATATTTCATTCTTTTCCTTGAGTTATTTTAAATTTCATTTTGGTTCATTTTTGAGAGCTGATTATCGGTTAGCCCCTGGAGACTCTGTTAATCATTCAAATGCAAGTTACTTGAAGAGAGACCCCCTAGAATCATTCATGGCTTGATAAGCCTCCAAAAACTACCAACATTTAAATTTAAGTGTCCCAGTTAAAAAAAAAATCTCAATGTATATTTTATACACATACACAAAAGGGTCTGAATGGATACCCTCTACTAACCACGGTTATCTTTGTGGAATGGGACCATGAATAGTGGAAGGGGCTTCACTTCTTTTGTGTTATAGAAGATTCATTGTTTGAATGTTCAAAGTCATGAGCATTACTTTTACAACTGGGGACAAAGGAGAGAAGGAAGAAGGGGAAAGGAGGGAGGAAAGAAGGAGACAGAAATGTGGAAGAGAGAAGAAAATACAGAAAGGCAAAAATACAAAGAAGGGGAGACAGAGAAAGAGAGAAAGAAAGAAAGAAAGAAAGAAAGAAAGAAAGAAAGAAAGAAAGAAAGAGAAGGAAGGAAGAGGAGCTCCCTCCACCCTCTCCCTGAATAAGATCCAGGGAATCTCTTCTATGTCCCTCATCCTCCAGGAGCAATTGGAGCCCTCATAGGAACAGAGAACAGCAGCTGTCCACCTTCTTTGGTACATTATTCATCATGTATTTATTTGATTTCAATTTGTCAGAGTTGAAAGAGCTCAAGATAAAAATATACATAATAACTTTTGGTCATTTAAAATATCAAAATGGGGGGCGCCTGGCTTATTCAGTTGGTAGGGTAGAGTATGCAACTCTTGATCTTGGGGTTGTAGGTTGGAGCCTACATTTCTACAATGGGTGTAGAAATTACTTTAAAAAATAAGGCCTTTAAAAATAAGTAAGAAGGAGTAAGTAAATACATAAATATAGATAAATAAAAATTAAAATAAAAAATTAAAATAAATACAATAAGTAAATAAAAATAAATATTGAATCAATGAACTACATTTAGGGAGACTAGAGGTAAAGAGGTGGGAGAAGGGGAAAACATAAGAAGAACATACAGAGCAAGAAAGAAACAACAGGTTGGAATAAATAGCAACACATACCAGTCTGCTTAAAAACCCCAGGAGGCCACTACTCCTTGCTTAAGCTGTGATACCTGGTTCCCTAAAGGTTGGGCCAGAAAGGTAAACCTAGAAGCCCTTGTCTCCCTTTTTCCTCCAGAATGCCCACAGCGTGGGCCAGTGGCTGTGGATGTCGTTGCTTAAGACACAACTCTGTTCAGGATCCATCTCGAGCTCACCTTCCACGGAAGCCTCCCTTAATTGCCCTTTGCCCTGCTGCTCTGCCCTCAATGATGGCATTCCTTCATTCCTGTAGTTATGTCCTCAATTTTTCAGTTATTTTGCATTTGTCAACTGTTGTCACTCTGGACCTGTGATCATGTTGGCCATGTGTTCATCGATCTGAAAATTCTTTGAGGACAAGGAGGCCTCTGACCTCTCTCTTGACCCCTTTCAGTGTCTAGGTGCTGCCTGGTCCACAAAGAGTATGCAGTGACCTTCCTGTCCCCTTCCCACCACCTCTCCATGCTCTTCTCCAGTGACACTGCCAGAAGTCACAGGGACCACGGTTAGCAGATGACCATGCAGGCACGGCTGTCTAATTCTAGCCAAGGGCATGGGGGAAAGGACAGAGCCCAGGGACCTGTGGCCTCTTCTTTGAGAGGGCACAGGGCTAATAATAGGAGGGGAGATTAGGGAGGGATTTGAACTGCATTGTTATCTCACAGGAATGGCCTTTGAGAGCCTTTTTCCAAGCTCTTCCAAGAGCGGCACCACCCCCTCCTCTGCCCTGTGTCTCTGAAGGAGTGCTCACCGCCTTTCACCACTTCATTCTCCCCTCTTTCCATCTGCTCTTCTCTGTTAACCCCCAACCGATCTCTCCCTACCCTGTCTGCCCAGCCGCAGGGCCTCTCCAGCCCGTCCTCATTCCTCACCCCTTTTCTGTCTCCTGCACTGATTTTCCTGACTTCTCTGCCTTGATCTGCTTCCTTCCACTGCTTCCCACAAAGTCCTTCCTACATAGCCTTCCTGCCCACTTCTGTCTCCCTCTTGGCCCCCACCGCCGCACCCCCTCTCCTCCTCCCAGGTTCCCCACTGTCTTCAGCTTCAGGCACCAGACTTGCTTTCCAAGCTGGTGGCCTTTGTCTCCCCTTTCCCAACACATTTGAGCCAGTTTCTCCCTCTCCTGCCTGTGTCCCCTTGCTCTGCCCTCCCTCAAAGCTGAGCTGGACAAGTATAGGTAACAGAGATTGAAGTAGACTGATAGCCTCCATTCCCCACCAGACACCAGGCATTGGGACACCTCTGAGAACAAGACCTGGGACATGCAGGCCACAGGAGACACCTCCTTGAGGCCAGCCACAGCTATTTTTAGGAACCCAGTACCACAAAAAGGCCTTTTGCTTTGTTTCACACCACCCCCATGGAACTGCTCTTGGCAGCCAAGCTGTAATCTCAGAGACAGGGGGCCCAGGCACGGGGAAGCCAGGCTGGAGCCTGTGCCCCCTGCCCTGGCTTCTCAGAGCCATGAGACTCTGCCCTTGGGGCAAGGTCATCTCCCCCCACAACACACAGACACACAGCCACACTGCTCTGCCACTCTCTCTGCCACTCTTTCTGCATTCTTGGCCTATTCACTCCACAGCTGACCCTCCGATCTGCCGGCCCCACCCCCTACTCCTCCACTGCACCTCCTGGCCCGCCCCTCTCTCTCCAGCTCCCAAAGGACCCTTCACTGGCTCTTCCCCACTCCAAACAAACCAACTACTTCACCATCTTGCTTCCTCCCCCTCTTCTTGCTCAGAATGGTTCAGGCTGTTTTGATTTAGTAAATCCAAAGCCCTTTGATAAAGGTCCTTCCTTCCTTGCTGCAGGTGGGGAAGCTAAGCCCCCAGATTTGGTCCCTTCAGGGTGGAGAAGCCTGACCAGCTCTCAGTCTTTAGTCTCATCTCTGGTCCAGAGGTGATCTGGCAGTCAGGTTGCCTGCTGCCCCTGAAAAGCTCCCTTGGGAGAAAACAGCAGCCAGCTCTCTGGGCTCCTCCTCCGTTCCAAATCAGACACAGGGAGGTCCTTACCACCCGCCCCCAGGGCTGGAAGGCGAAAAGTGTGTATCTCTTTGTGTTCTTAATCAGTTTCTTTCTTTTTTAAAAAAAAATACATTTTTTAAATGTTTATTTATTTTTGTGAGAAAGAGTGCAAGTCAGGGAGGAGCAGAGAGAGAGGGAGAGAGAGAATCCGAAGCAGGCTCTGCTCAGAGCCCAACATAGGGCTCGAACCCACGAACTGTGAGATCATGACCTGAGCTGAAGTCAGATGCCTAACTGACTGAGGTGCCTCTCTTAATCAGTTTCTAATAGCTGTATGGACTTTGAGGCATGTGCAGCAAAGGACTGGAATTAAACCCCTGCTCACACACTCAGCGGCAGGAATGCTGCACAGGAGGTCAGCCTTCCACCTTGCATTCTCTTGGAACCCCAGCAAGAGCTGTGCTCCAAGAGACCAGCAGCTATCCCCTGGCCAGTTTGTGGGGCTGGGGTACATAGAGGCACCTGCATGGTCAAAGCAGCAACATCATCTTTCCAGGTAAAATAAAAATTCGGAGGCATTAGCAAGCAGAAGAATCCAATTCACAGGTGCCACTTGTGTTTCCAGAACACTCTCAAGGGTTACTCGCTGCCCTCCAGCCCTACTTTGTCCTCATACCCTGGAACACTGGAGGCCAAGACCCAAGAACTTTCTCAGGCAAGTTGGTGAGGGCCAGAGGATGATGGCGTGGCTGCCCCAGGCTCTGCTCTGAGCTCCCTACAAGCACATCTGGAGATGCGGGGGAACTGGCTGAGCCTTTTGCTTATGGCAGGAGGCACCCCAACTCTCCAGATATTCCCAAACCACCGCTCAGTCTTCCAGAGAGACAGAGGCAGGAATAGGAAAACAGAACCAGAAAATGCAAAAGGGAATGGGAGACAAAATAAGGGCATCTCTTATTACCCCCTCTTCATGAGTTTGGGATTGCCCGATCTTAAAAACACAGCAAACCATGTTATTTGACTCTCTTCCCTTCTGGTTGCTGTCTAATCTCTTTTACTTCACTGCCAAGCTCCTCAAATGCACGGTGCCCACCCACTGCCTTTACAGCCTGGCCACTCATCTTTTTCCTGATACTTCTCTGCAGCTTGCTCTGCCCTGTGACTCTGCTTAAGGTCCTTGCTCCAAAGTCACCCAAGTTCCTCCTCTGTCTCCCTGTCACTCAGTCTTTCTTTGGCATCTGACACTGTGGCCACCTGCTCCTCTTGAAACACATCTTCTGGCTTCTAGGAAACTTCTCTTTTTTTCTGTGCTCCTTGGCTCTCCTTGGGTCACCTTCTCCCTTCTCTGTGAGCTTCTCTTCCTTCTCCCATATTTGCACTGGGAGTATTTCCTGGGGCTTTCCCTCTTGCCTGCAACCTCATGGCTTCTTCCCTGGGCCCCCTGAGGCAGTGGATCTCAGGCACCAGCCCTGTCAGCCCATCCCATCATTTCAACTTCCTACAAGGATGCAAAACGTCCTCCATCCTCCAACAGCTGCCCCATGGTCACCTCTGACGCCCCCACACCAAACATTTTTGTCCTTTCTCCCATCTGCTGAAGAGCTCATCCCCATTGCTGCCACTCCCATCCTTGCCAACATTGTGCAGTCATGAGTCTTCCTTCCTTGTTTCCTGTGTCCAGTCTCCCAGCAAGGCATTTTATTTCTTCCTTAGAAACCCTTTCCAGCCTTGCCCCTTCCTCTTCATGTCTTCTGGCTCTGCCTTCCTCCCAGCCTTGACTGTTACTCTGTCCTACTCTGGGTTTCCCTGCCTTCAGCCTCTTCTCCCTTAAAGCACCCAATAATATCCTGCTCAGTTCCTCTAGTTCTGCTGTCATGATGTCACAGTGACTGCCCCTGGTTCAGGGCTTTAATTATTTTTCATTGCCTCCAGGATATTGTCCATTTTGCTGGTTTGGGAAACATGGCAGTGTCAGTAGAAAGAACCTCAGAGCAAGAGAGACCTGGGTTTGAATCCCAGTGCCATACTTACTGTTGACCTTCGGCAGACATCTTGGCCTTAACCTTCAGCAAATATCTTGGCCTCTCTGAACCTTGTTGCTCAACCATAAAATTCAATTTAATTGGCAGGCAAGTGTAATACGTATAAAACACAGTGCATTGTGCTTGGCACAGGTTGGCATTCCACAAACAAACAGCCATTTCCCCTCTTGTACAGTGTGCCCCCCCCCGAATCTCAAGACCCCTTCCCCATAGTCCAACAAGGCATATGTTCTCTGAGTCTTCATGACTTCACCATGCCATTTGTCTGCCATGCTTTCTGTCATGCTGTGATTCTCACCACCACCTATACCACATCCCCACTCCCAATGCTTCTCAAAGCCCTACCCTTCCTTCAAGCCCCAGTTTCAGGCCACCACCTAGAAATCTTTGACAGTGTCAACCCTTACTGATCAAGAGCTTCTCTGCCCTTGGGTTGTTCTGGATCCGGGCCACACTGTGTAGCCCTGAACCATTCTCCCTTGGTTTCTGGTATGTTACCTGTGGCTTCCTGAGCTGATGGGAACACCTGTGAGTCAGAGGCCATGTATCCTTCTGTAGTACCCACAAAGCTGGGTATTCAGCAGGGTCAGCAAGGCATCTGATGAAATGACTGACTGGGAACCAGCTGGAGGGAAGGAAGGATGAAATAGGCTGAAAGCTGGGAGGGAGGCACTCCTGGCAATTTCACAAATACCAGTGCTTTGTCTTCAGACTGGCTGTAGAAAGTAGTTCAGACCCTGTCATAGGTGTGTGCGTGCATATACGCACACACATATGTGTGTGTGTATGTGTCCAGGCATGTGTGTTTGTGTGCACTCATCTGCATGTACAGTGGTGGGTAGAGGTAGAAAGATAGATGATGGGCCCAGGGAAGCCTGCTTAGGGAAGTAGGGCCTCTGACAGAGAGAATGAAGTAGAGAACCCCTTCTCCCCTTGGGAAGGGGGGCAGCTAATTACTCAGCCTGTTGGCTCCTCTCTGAGCAATTACCATCTGCTCGTAGTAAATTGCATGGTCTGTCCGTATCTTGGGCTGATTCAGGCCTGGAAGCTACAGGATAACTGTGACCAGAGCACAGGTCCTTGGGTGGAGCTGGGGCCTGTGCTGGGTCCCCAGCTGGGGCCCAACATAAAGAGACCCGTGTAGGGCTCCAGGTCTAGACACCAAAGTGTCCGTCCAGCAGGCAACTCCGGGATGCTGTTTCTTGGTTTGCCTAATTATTTCACATCACAATACCTTGGCCATTCGCTTTCCATGAGTTTCTAGCCCCTCTGTATCCTAAGTCTGGCTCTAGCTAAGGGGTGATTGGGATTGCTGAAGGAACCCAGGTCAGCCCCATCTCTGAGGGCCTCAGTTTAATCTGCCTCCTTCCCACAACCCAGTTCCCAGATCCTAGAGCCAGCCCAGCTCCACCAGGTAGTGGGATCTCTAAGATCTTCAGCCAGGGCGTACACAGAACAATCTAGATGACAATTGTCTGGAATGGCCAAGCAGCCTCCACCTGGGGGGGCCTCCGTTCCCATCAAGTGTCCCTGGTCAATACCACCACTTAGATGGGTGACTCCTGGTGGGCCTCAGTTCAGCATGTTGGCCTGCCATGAGGGCAAGTCCATGAGAAGCAGTCAGGCACTGCTGCCTCTCCTGGCCCCAAGGCTGGACTATAGGCCTAGACTGAGCCTAGGACAGCTTGAACACTTGGGCCTCCTGGTCACAATGTTCCCTGATCATGGTGTGGCAGCTATGATTTGGGTAGAAGAGACCACAGGATTGCTGGATCTTTGATCCACCCTGGCCTGGACCATCCCTCACACCAAATTGACTTAGTGGGGCTAAGAGAGATGTGGGGCAAAGAACCTATGGCAAGGTAACCAGTCCTACCACCTGGCAGCCAGGTCTATGTTCCTAACAGTAAAAACTGCCACTTCACGAGGGTCTACTATGTATCTGAGCTATGCTGGGCCCTTTACCTATGCAAACCCTATATTAGAACTTAATATTCCTGGAAGGGATGGTCACATTTCCCATGGTACAGATAATAAAACTGACTCAGAGAGGTTCTGTGACTGACATTGAACACACAGCTGGAAAATGGCACTTTTCCATTTTCCATTTTCCAACTCTTCCATTGGGTTTCAAAGTGGATCTTTGTGACTGACCCCAAAGGTCACCAGGCTGCTCCTTGCATGCCCTCTGAGGCCTCCAGCCTTGCATCTAAACTGGCCATGCCCCACAAAGCCTCCCTTTTGGTGAGGCTACAAACACTCTCTGAAGGCAAGACCCACCTTCTCAAGTACCCCAAACTAAATAGGGCTAGACCCAGTCACTGCCTTCTCCCCACTTCTCTTTCCAGTTGTCCACTGTCTATCAGAAAGTGGAGACTCTCGAGTAGAGAGTGGGGGCAGGGTGCAGAGGGGTACAAAAGATTTTGGAGCTAGCAAGAAGACAAAAGAATGACAAGAAGGAACAGCTGTTTGTAAAGGGAAACCTGAGACAGGCACAAAGCTCAGGCCCTAATTCCAGGCTCTCGTGGAGCCAGGGTAGGGGGCCCCCAAGGTCAGAGATTCTAGGGGTGGGCAGATAGGAGCACTTGGCCCCACTCTGGGGTGGGTCCCTTCTCCCAGGCACTCAAACAACTGGTGCCTCATTCCTCTCCCTGGGCCAAGCCCCCTGCCTCTTCCTATCCCCCTCTGCTCCCATCTTTGGGGTTGGGGCCTCCTTTCTAATTTCCCTCTTTCCATACTGAGGTCCACTCTAACCTGCCCTAGTGCACTCCCTCCTTCCCCATTCCTGGAGTAATTTTAGCAACTTTTCCTCTGAACTCCTGCTGGCATGTCACAGCAAATGGCCCCTGTTTGGGCCTGACACTTGATCAGGGTGGTGACAGAGCTCAGACAAAGCAGGCACCATGCCGGGGAGGGGAGGGGAGGGGAGGGGAGGGCAGGGCAGGGCAGGGCAGGGGAGACAGATCACCTTCCTTTCTCTCCAGGCCTTATTTGGTCTACCTTGGTGAAGCCGCCCTCCCTCTAGCCCCTCTTTATTTATAGCATTTTGCTCTGCTCGCCTTTGTCTTGTCTGCTCTCACTCTGTAGTACACTCTGAACTCTCCCCACCCACCCCCACATGGTGGGGCCCCGGCCCCTCACTCTCCCCACCAGGAATGTGCATGTGAGCAAAGGCGCTGGCTAGGAGCTGAGGCCCAGATTCCACTTCTACAAACAGTTGAATAGAGCTGCCAAGAGGAAGGGTCTTTGTTTTGGTCACCCCTTAGATCCTTATTGATGAGAACAATGCCACATTAGGCGCTCAGTAAATACTTGCTGAGTGAAGGAATTAGCAAAGCTGCTGCTCAGTCTTCAGACAGTAGCTAGTGGAAGGCAGAGAATCATAATAGAGCTAAGGGCAGGTGCTGGAGGGCTGGGGAGTGAGTGGGGGGGTCTTTAAAGACATCAGACCCTCCAATCTGTCTCCCGATCGTGGGGACATGAGGCAGAGCCTCTGCCTAGCAGCAGAGAGATAAGTTCCAGTCTGCAATGGAGTGCTCGAACACAGTAATGCTGTAACACCAGTAGGTCAGTGCCTTCCCAAGGCCCAAAGGGGGAAACAAAGTTTAATTTACTATACGTAGAAAAGGTTTCCCAACTCCACAGCCAAGACGGTTGGCCCACAGTGAAGACACCGACTTTGAAATGGCTCGCCATCCTTTGGGCATCTCAGTTGCCTGCATGTGTGCTCCGTTGCCTGCATCTGCAGCTTTGAACTTGGGAAGCCGGAAGGGGAGGATAAAAAGAGATCTTGCCCTTTGTCACCAAACCCTGAGGTTTCTAGCAGCGGGCCTAATTCCTCGGCACCTGGGAGGGCCTGGTCCAGACCCACAGAGTTTATTCCTCCAGGTCTGTTAGCAGCAGAGCCTGCGTGGGCCGCCGCAGCAGCTGTAGACTTCGGCACTGCGCAGCTGCACGGCATCGCCGCAGTCCCTGCTGCTTTCGTGATGTACCTCCCCTTGCCCGCACCCTCCTCCACCCCACGGCTGTTCAATGCCCACAGACTGTGCCTTGGTTACCAAGCAGCCCCCACGGGGGCCCCCACCTGGGTTTGCCCTTCCCTGCTGTGCCTACTCCACCTTCAAAATGTACCTGTTCTGCACTGTGCTCCCCCACTCCCCCCCTCCCCCCCCCCCCCCCCCCCCCCCCCCCCCCGCCGTCCCCCAGGCCTGCTGCTCTCCTCCCAGGCTGACAGCTAATCAGATAGATTAATCCGCATGCGCTGAAGAGCTGTGCTTGGGAAAGGAGGGTGGGGGGGATGCATTTCAAAGCAAACCACACAGTGGTTGCCTGGACACGGAGCCAGTGAAGCTTGCACACGCGGTGGCTAGAAGAGGGTGGCATTAACTATGTTCTGTGCTCATGGGCTGAGCTCCAGTCCTCTTTCCTCACCTACTTTGTGGCTGCTTCTGAGGCCTGCAGGAAAAGGGGGACATTTTTCCTGTCCTTCTGCCCCACTTGCCAGAACACCAGTCTCACCGGCTCTGGAGATAGATCACTCCACAGAACACAAGAGGATAGGTGGGCCACACAGCAGCTGTCTTGGTCAGGGGTCTCCTAGCTGAGAGAAGCTGTATTATCTCTGGCACCAAGAGTGTCTGACTCTGGGCTAGAGCGTTCAGCTGAAGGCTGAGCTAGGAAAATGAGTCAGGCAGGGGGCTCCACGAGGACCATCAGGCAGCAGCCAGGTCAGCCCTCTGAGCACAGTGGGTCCTTGCCTGGTTGGACTTCTAGCCCTCCCTCCACGGGCTCGCCTCCATCCCCCATCTGCTCAGCTCCCTCCACCCCCTTGAGTCTTACTGCCCCGACTAGCTGCATGACCTTAAAGAAGGCACTTCCCGTCTCCATAAAATGAAGGACTAACGAATGGCCTGCTTGGCTCTGAGGTTCAGTGACCTCAACACATTGCCTGGCTGGTCCAGGGAAATCAGTGCCCAACCCAGCGTCCCCATCTCTAAGCTCCCTTGGTCATTCCACTTGGCTTGGAAACCTTCTGCCAGCTGCCCCAGTCTAGCCCCCTCCCAAGGGCCATGCCCCCAACTCTGCCATACCCCTCTGCTATTGACACTCAGTCCCCTCCCGTCTCACTGTTGGATGCAGGACCCAGGCCTGGAAGCAGAGAGGACACTATGCAAGTGGGGCTGGGCCAGCGGAGGAGGTAGAGCAGGAGGGGCAGCAGTGTCAGAGGCCAGGAGAGCCCTGGGGGAGGGCCAGGGCCCTGCCTGCCTGAGGTCATGGTGGTCTGACCAGTCCCCTCTCCTGCCAGCTATGGAATGTGAAGCCTGGCCTGGGAGATATTTTGGCTGCACTTTGAGCCGTCCCCGCCCCCTGGAACTCAGACCCTGTACACTCCATGCCATAACAATGACGACCACTTCCAATTGTTTCCTAGCTGGGGGGGTGGGGGTGGGGAGAGCACTTTGGGGAAAGGGGGGGAGCCTGGGGGAAATGCTTCTAGTGACAACAGCCCTTTCTAAATCCGGCTAGGGACTGGGTGCAGGTGGGGGTGGGGGTGCCTGCTGCCTGATATATACAGCCCCTGACCAGGTCAAGCTCCACGGCTCTCCCCTGTGCTCTGTCTTTCCTTGCTGCTCTCAGGTAGGAGCGCCAAGCAGGAGGCCTTCCTCTGGGATAAGGGGGCCCCAGTTTCAGGAAGGGGCTCCTCTAGGAACAGCAAGCTGCATGCAGGGCTTCATGCAGAGTACAGGTCTGATCATTGAGCACACATGTGCAGGTCTAAACATGAGTGTAGGTGCCTTGGGAGTGGGAGGGCTCATGTGTTGGGAGTGTGTGTGGATGTCTATATCTGAACATATGGGACCAGAATGCATTATGCATTAGAGGTGTGTGCGCGCGCGCGTGTGTGTGTGTGTGCGTGCGTGTGTGTTTTGTGTACAAGCATGCAGTCTCAATGCATGGTGAGGGAGGGTATGTACCTTACTGCCTAATTAAGATACAAAAATGTCAAGTGGGAGACATGTTTATGATCACACCTGAGGATAGCTGGTCCATTTGAGGGGAGGGAGAAGAGGATGGCAGAGAAGAATTACTGAGGAAGCACATATGCTTCAAAGCTAGTTCTACGGGGTCCGTAATGAGTGACTACCTATATCCATGCACATGGAGGTGCTTGTGTGCACATTCAGAAGTCGAGACTGCTACAGCATGTGTACACCCTGCAAAAGGAGCTCACAGGCGTGTGGTGTGCCTGACCCAAGTGTTTGTATACTTGAGAATGTACAGTGATATGGGCTTATTTATACTGGATATTTAACATGTGTGTCTGTTGCCCAGGCATGATGGCACAGTGGGAGGGAAGTATGTGCCGAGGTAGAGGAAGGAAGCGTGTCTGTATGAGGCATGTGTGTGAGCAGCGGGCATATGTGTTCATCAGAGGACATATGGAGAGCATTTGGCTGTGTGATGGGTGTGCCTATGAGAGGATGCCCACAAGGGTCTCCTCTCTGAGAGGGTCTACCAAGACTGACAATCAAATGGGAACAGAATGGAAGAGAACTAGATTTAGTCATGAGACATGGGGCTAAAGGCCTGGCTCCACCACTAAATAGTTGTGTGTTCTTTGACAAGAAAGCCCCTTAACCTTGCTTTCTTCATCTGTAGAACAGGGTGAAGACTGAGTAAGAGAGTGTGCATAAAAATGCTTTGTAGACTGTAAAGGACTGAACAGATGTGAGCATTAGTTGTTTCTCAGGTGGCTCAAAGAAGGCAAGTTTCACTAGATGAGTATAGGCAAGGGAAAGACCATCTCCAGGTGGGAGGAAGATGAATGGACATCAGGAAACTGTCAGATCTATTGCCCAGGAGAAAGGGCAACAGTGTTTGGAAAGCCAGACAGAGGACAGGACCAGAGAAGCTGGCCACCACTCCCCACCTGTTTTCAGACCTAGGGGAGGGGCAGGTGCTGAGGGGCAGAGCCAGAGAGCAGCAGGGAGATGGCCCTGACACAGCCTTCCCTCTTTCCAGGTCCCCTGCAGGCTTGAGCCCCTTTCATCTAGTACACACATTCGAGAAACCAAGGTAAGGAAAGCGGAAGATGGAGTGTGGGGGAATCTGGGAAGATTGGCCATGACAGCCCCAAAGCCAGGCATGGGACTCTGTTTCTGCCTTGCCTTGGGGAGTATGTCTTGGTAACCAAGAGCTCCTTGCCTGTGACTAGAGAGGAGGTGCCAAGGAGGAATAAGGATAAGAGATGGATGGAGTTAACTTTCTGCTCCCATGAGAAGCCCAGAACGCTCCTCCCTCCTCTAGGAGTGCCCCAAGCTGAACAAAAGTTAGCCTCCCTTTCTGCCTGACAGGTTTGCTAGGCTATTACGTGGTTGAGGGATAAGCTCAGGGAACCAGGGACTCACAGTGACCCCCCTGACTCATGAGTACGGTGCTAGGCTCTGGGGCTCCCACTGAAACAGATAACCCAGGGAAGGGAGTGGAGGGTGGGCGGACAGGAGGGCAGCCAGCATCTTCTCCAGCTCCCACCCACTGCAGGCACAGCCATGGTGGATGCGGAGATGGCCGCCTTTGGGGCCGCCGCCCCCTTCCTGCGAAAGTCAGAGAAGGAGCGGCTGGAAGCCCAGACCCGACCTTTTGACCTCAAGAAGGATGTCTTCGTGCCTGATGACAAAGAGGAGTTCGTCAAGGCCAAAATTTTGTCTCGAGAGGGTGGCAAAGTCACTGCTGAGACTGAGCATGGCAAGGTGGGCAGCAGGGCTGGTATGAGTGGCCCTCCTGGACTCCTCCCATAGCTGGGGTACACAGAGAGGGTTGCCACCAGGACCCACCCCATGCAAACCTGAGGACAGTCCGATTTCCCCTTCCTCTGGCAGGGATCCACACCTGCCAAATAGCCCTTCTCCTTCCCAACATCCTGTCTGTCTTCTCTATGATCACCGGTGGTTCTCTCTTGAACACCACTGTCCTAGAACTCACCTGACTCCTTTCTGGGAGGAGGGAGGGCTGACCGTACGGCCTGCATGTGGACTGTTGCAGACGGTGACCGTGAAGGAGGACCAGGTGATGCAGCAGAACCCACCCAAGTTTGACAAGATCGAGGACATGGCCATGCTGACCTTCCTGCACGAACCTGCCGTGCTCTACAACCTCAAGGAGCGCTATGCCTCTTGGATGATCTACGTGAGTGCGCCCTCCAGGACATCCTCTGAATCTAGTAGCTTCCTGGTCTGCACAGGCCTGCCTCCTGGAACCCCAGGTTTCTGTTCTTTGTGTGCAGCCATTACAGCACTCTATCTGGGCCCCTGCCTCCCTGGTTCAGTTCTAATACCCCCCCCAGGCTGGGATTACTCAGATTTAGTGCTTTCATAGATTTTCCTTTCTCCTCTTCCCCTCCTGGAATGGTTCTCTAACTCTGAAATCTGCCATCCTCCCCTCTTCATTGCCAAAAACTCAAGCCTCCTTTTCTACCCTAGACCTACTCAGGCCTCTTCTGTGTCACCGTCAATCCCTACAAGTGGCTGCCGGTATACAATGCAGAGGTGGTGGCTGCCTACCGGGGCAAGAAGAGGAGCGAGGCACCGCCCCACATCTTCTCCATCTCTGACAACGCCTATCAGTACATGCTGACAGGTGGCAGGCCTTGACTGGAGGGTTTTCTGGGGAACCCCATGGGAGGGAATGGGCCTATTGGTTTGGGCCA
This sequence comes from Acinonyx jubatus, assembly GCF_027475565.1. Classification (NCBI taxonomy): domain Eukaryota; kingdom Metazoa; phylum Chordata; class Mammalia; order Carnivora; family Felidae; genus Acinonyx; species Acinonyx jubatus. The sequence continues at coordinate 72,518,400 of NC_069386.1, read as the reverse complement.
CTGGGAGATGCCTGGAGAGAGGCAGGGAGGTGGGGTGGTAGGGTGGGTGGATGCCAGGCAAAAGCATCCTGTGTGTCTCCTGATTTTTCCTCCCCACTTTCTTCCAACAGACAGAGAAAACCAGTCCATCCTGATCACGTGAGTGTACCTCCTACCCTGGTCCCTTCCAGAACCTCCCTGACCCCAGCCCCCATCAGGGACCCCAGATCCCATCAAGGACCCGCCATTCTCTTTTCCCTCTACCTTCATGCCAGCTCTTCTTTCTCCAGTGACTTTTACCTTTGCCTTTGCTCCCCTGCTTCCTTTCTGCTTCCCACTCCTGTGGCAGTTTTCCTCTCTCCTTCCCTTCACTCTCTCTCCTCCAACTCATGGCTCTCTTATCCATAAGCCCAGCGTCACCATATCTTCTTCCCCTCCACACTTTCTTTCATCTTTCCCCATTCTGCCACGCCCACCGCCCCCCATTCTTTTCCAAAATGGCCCAGGCCCATTGCCTCATGTTGACCTTGGCTATCTGAGACCAGCAAACCCGGCATTTTCCTGTCATCCTTCCTGGTGCTCTCCCTGACACCATGCGTGTCGGAGTACAGCTGTGTGCTTAGGATGCACGTTACCCGGAAGCTCCTGCTTCAGGGCTCCCACTGTCGAGTAGGACCAGACATTCTCTCCTGATTTGAGGCCTGTTTGTCTCAAGCGGTATCTGTTCATTGCCTAATGAGCCCCTGCCTCTCCCGACAGTGGGGAATCTGGGGCAGGAAAGACTGTCAACACCAAGAGGGTCATCCAGTACTTCGCTGTTATTGCCGCCATTGGGGATCGCAAGAAGGAGCAGACCCCAGGGAAGGTAGGCCTGTTATCCTCCACGGGCCTGCACTGCAAAAAGGGAAGGGGAGACCTCTTACCAGCCATCCTTCCTGACCTCTGCAGGGCACTCTGGAGGACCAGATCATCCAGGCCAATCCTGCCCTGGAGGCCTTTGGCAATGCCAAGACAGTCCGGAATGACAACTCCTCCCGCTTTGTGAGTGGTCCCTGACCTTGGGTTTGGGACTTGGGCTGGTGAAGGGATGGTGTCAAACATGAGCCTGGCCTCCACTCATCACCACTCTCCTCCATCTCTCTAGGGGAAATTCATTCGAATCCATTTTGGGGCGACCGGAAAGTTGGCGTCTGCAGACATAGAGACCTGTGAGTGCCATGAATCTGCTAGGACTCAACTTGAGCTCACCCTCATTCTAAGTCATCATGATCCCAACCTGTCTCTCTTCTCTCTCTGTCTGTCTGCCTTTCTGTCTCTGTCTCTTTTGTGTTTCTAGGTCTATATATTTGTCTCTCTCTGAGACTCCCTCTGGTCTTTCTCCACCTCTGTCTCTGCATGTCTGTATGGGAACCTCTCTCTTTGTCTCTCCCTTTCCCTCTGCCTTTTGCTTGCTATGCTTATCATTCATTCCCCTCTATTTCCTTGCACCTAAATCCCAACATTTCTCTTTTTTCTCCCATTACTGTTCACAGACCTTCTGGAAAAATCCAGAGTTATTTTCCAGTTGAAAGCGGAGAGAGACTATCACATTTTCTACCAAATCCTGTCTAACAAAAAGCCCGAGCTGCTGGGTGAGTCAGAGCTACCAACTGAGACCAACTATCTCCATGGCAACCTTGTCCCCTCTGCTTGAGGCTGCTTGCTAGCATGTCCTGGGTTTATGGCACTGCTGGATTCAGTTCTGTGGGATGTGGGACCACATTAAGCCTTGTCATGTGCTTTCCTGCGAGTCCTGTGCTGTGGTAGGCAGCCCCAGCGAGAGCCAGGGAGTTGTGCCTCATCCTAACCACATCTTTTCTTCCCAGACATGCTGCTGATCACCAACAACCCCTATGATTATGCATTCATCTCCCAAGGAGAGACCACGGTGGCCTCCATTGATGACGCTGAAGAGCTCATGGCCACTGATGTAAGTGTGTGAGAACCTGGTTGAGAGGTGAGGGGACAGGCAGTGAGGGGTAAATGAGGCCAGTTCAATGGCTCAGTAGGAGAGCTTAGACACTGTCTATCTCTTATTCAAAGTGGTATGGCCCTCCCCATGGGGCAGAACAAGCATTATGACCACTATGTGTTGGGAAATAGGTGTGATGAGACAGTGGTGGCCAGTATTTGATGTTCAAGCAAAAAAGGGCTGAACACCATGAGACAGAGAAGCAGACAAGACAAGAAGCAAGGCATCACCCAGGGAAGAGGGGTAGGTCATGCAGTCACCATGGGGCTGGGGCAGGCTGTTAGGTGAAGACCAGAGATAGGTATAAATGGTTCCAGCAGGGAAGCAAGTATAGGGCCCAGATGAAGGACAAAAGTAGAAATCATGAGTGGGTAAACAAGGCAACCCCAGAGGACAGTTGTGACCACAGATGCCAGATCTGGGGCAGTATGCACACCATCTTGCTCTTGTACTGCCCATCTTGGTGTTGGAGTTTCCTACCGGGTATGGGAGTATCAGAAGCCACAAGGATTCAGGAAAGAAGTTCTGTCTCCAACTGAAGCGGGATCTCATTTATGTACCATACTTCCTACTCCGGGGTCCACCAATATGGGATTTGCCTACAGAATGCCTTTGATGTGCTGGGCTTCACTTCAGAGGAGAAGAACTCCATGTACAAGCTGACGGGTGCCATCATGCACTTTGGAAACATGAAGTTCAAACAGAAGCAGCGAGAGGAGCAGGCTGAGCCAGACGGCACTGAAGGTAGGAGTCTGGATGCTGGAGGGCAGCTGTGGAGTCACTGAGGGCTACATCTGTAGAGGAGTCAACCCTTTACCAACTTGGCTGCCTGCCCTCTCCTTTCAGAGGCTGACAAATCTGCCTACCTCATGGGGCTCAACTCAGCTGACCTGCTCAAGGGGCTGTGCCACCCTCGAGTGAAAGTGGGCAATGAATATGTCACCAAGGGGCAGAATGTCCAGCAGGTGGGTCATCTTTAGGAGATAAATGAGGAGGGTGCTGGCATGCTGCACTGGGGGCTTTGGAATTCACTGTCCCCACTAACTCTGCTCATCTGGGTCCCTCCCTTACCTCCCAGGTGGCATATGCCACCGGGGCACTGGCCAAGGCAGTGTACGAGAAGATGTTCAACTGGATGGTGACACGGATCAATGCCACCCTGGAGACCAAGCAGCCACGCCAATACTTCATAGGGGTCCTGGACATCGCCGGCTTCGAGATCTTCGATGTGAGTTGGGGGAGCCTGGGTGTGGGGGGAACAGTAACTCACTCATTCGCACCTGTGACCATCATGGCCAGGAGTGGGAAAGGCGGTGGGGCTCAGCGGTGATAAACACATCATCCTGTCTTCCAGTGGGGGCTCCCTCTCCCTGGCCTGACAGAGGAGGGGTCCGGCCACACTCCTAACTGGGCTGGGGCACAGGCCTGGGCTGACCCCACTGTCCTCTCAGACCCCTGCCTGCCTGACCCGCTCCACCCCTGCCCCCCGCAGTTCAACAGCTTTGAGCAGCTGTGCATCAACTTCACCAACGAGAAGCTGCAGCAGTTCTTCAACCACCACATGTTCGTGCTGGAGCAGGAGGAGTACAAGAAGGAAGGCATCGAGTGGGAGTTCATCGACTTTGGCATGGACCTGCAGGCCTGCATCGACCTCATCGAGAAGGTGCTGCCTCCACCTGCTGCCTAAACTACCCACTCACGCCCTACATGAATGCCCCAGACAAAATGGCAGCCCCTCTCTCTGCTGGGGAACATGATCTCGATCCCAAGCCCTAGTTTCCAGAGTCCTGTGTTGTCCTGACCACCCAGGACAGGATGGCACAGGAGAGCCAAGGTCCCAGGGGCTTGAGAATGGACACAGGGAGGACAGGCAGCTCCAGGAAACCCTCTCATATCAGTATGTTTAAAAGCCCTGGTTTAACCTGGTTTGAGCCCGGGGCAGGGAAAAACAATGTATCTGTTTTCAACCCCAACATCTTAGGGATCTGGGCAATGCAGTGGTGTGTAAAGCACCTAGAGTATCCACATTCCCAGACTTTCACAAAAGTCCCTCTGAAATCACACAAAGTCTTCCACCTTGGGAAAGCTTGAACAGGTGCAAGTTTGTAAATAACTGTACTGAAAGCTGAACCTGATACCTTAACACCCAAAAGAGGCATCACCATAAACAAATATTGACCTTAGAGTAGGATCCATCTGCATCTGCATGAAGCATGCTCAACGATGTTTTCTCCTCGACCCTCAGCCCATGGGCATCATGTCCATCCTGGAGGAGGAATGCATGTTCCCCAAGGCCACTGATATGACCTTCAAGGCCAAGCTGTATGACAACCACCTGGGCAAGTCCAACAACTTCCAGAAGCCACGCAACATTAAGGGGAAGCCGGAAGCCCACTTCTCCCTGATCCATTACGCCGGCACCGTGGACTACAACATCCTGGGCTGGCTGCAGAAGAACAAAGACCCACTCAACGAGACGGTGGTGGCCTTGTACCAGAAGTCCTCCCTCAAGATGCTCAGTAACCTGTTTGCCAACTATGCGGGCGCTGATGCACGTAAGTAGAGACAGGGACTCTGGGGACTACAAAGCAGCGTTTCTGACCTGGTTCTGAGACAGGTTCATTGCACATTCCACCACTTTTGTGTCAGGTTTGCCCCCAAGGGGTACAGGATCAGTGAGATAGAATGGGGGTGGAGAGGCAGAGGCCCCCATAGTGAAGACCCTCACCTTGTGGCCAAATGCTTGCAAAGACATAAAGAGAGCCTGTGATTGTCCACCCCCCAACTCTGGCCTCCCACATGCCCACTCAGGCCCCTTTCTTTGACTCTCCCTCCACAGCTATTGATAAAGGCAAAGGCAAAGCCAAGAAAGGCTCATCCTTTCAGACTGTGTCAGCTCTGCACAGGGTGAGTCTGTGAGCCCAGCCCCCACCCAGCTAGGCTCCCCAGCACCCACCAGCCCTGCTCCTTCCTGCCTTTCCATCCCTGACTCCCCTGTCTCCTCCTTCCCTTGTGACCCCTTTCCTTCTTTGTCTTTCTTTCTCTCCATTCTCTCCCCCTTTGTGGGCTGCCCTCTCCTCTCCTCTTCTCCCATCTCAATATCTCCCTTTCCCTCTGGTCTCGGGCTGTCCCCTCCTCCATGTCCTCCCCAACATTTCTTCATTCTCTCCGTCTTTCTTTCCCTTCCCTCCTCTCCTCTCCCTTCCCTACATCCCTCTCCTTCACTTGCATTACTTTTCCCTCCTGCACTTTGGGCCACAGGAAAATCTGAACAAGCTGATGACCAACTTGCGCTCTACACATCCCCACTTCGTGCGTTGCATCATTCCCAATGAGACAAAGTCTCCAGGTGAGCCCCAGAACTTGCCACTGCTGGCCACATGCCCCAGGCCCTGGGGACAGGGCCTCCTAAGCCATCTCCTAATCCCCCACAATGGTGGTTTCCAAATGACACTCTCCTCCCATCCCCTATGAGATAGTAGACTACTCTCATCCACCCCCATTTCCTTGCATTTGCTGTGTGATTCGGGGGCCATGTAGTGCACTTAAATGGGCATCGCCTCATGTCATGCAGCCCCCCAGTGAGACATTTAGAGATTGCTTACCCTTTTTTGACTGATTAGGAGTTGGAGTCTCAGGGGCCTGGATTCAAGGCTTGGCTAACTCTGCTCTGGTCAGCTTAGTGACCTTGGTGAAGTCCCTTAAACTCTCTGGGCTTAACTCCTCTGGGATTAATTTCTTCTCTAGAAAATGGGATATATTTGCCCTGGCTACCACCTATGATAATAAACACAATATAAAATACAGAATGTGAAAGTCTTTTGGTTACTCTTAAGAGTATAGCTAGGAAGGGGCGCCTGGTTAAGCAGTCGGCTAAGCATCTGACTTCGGCTCAGGTCATGATCTTGCGGTCTGTGAGTTGGAGCCCCACATCAGGCTCTGTGCTGACAGCTCAGAGCCTGGAGCCTGCTTCAGATTCTGTGTCTCCCTCTCTCTCTGCCCCTCTCCTGCTTACACTCTGTCTTTCTCTCTCTCTCTCAAAAATAAACAAAACATTAAAAAAAATTTGTTAATAAAAGAGCATAGCTATGAACAAAATGAAAAAAAAAAGGACCACTTTCCATTATTAAATGACTTGCTAAGGTTACGGACTAGTGAGTGACAGAGCAAGGATCAGAGCCCAGAACTTCTGGTTTGGTCCAGTACTCTCCCTACACCTTCCTCCCCCCATCTCCTGCTGCAGGAGTGATAGACAACCCCCTGGTCATGCACCAGCTGCGCTGTAACGGTGTGCTGGAGGGCATCCGCATCTGCAGGAAGGGCTTCCCCAACCGCATCCTTTACGGGGATTTCAGGCAGAGGTGGGTACAGGGTCTCCCGGAGCTCAGGAAACAGGGGGAGCCTGGGCAGACCTGGTGGGGAGGGGAGTCCACAGGTGGCCCTGAATACTGTGGGCAGAGCAGGTCAGCACAGAATGTGGGTGACTCTGGGTACCTCCCTCTCCAGGTATCGCATCCTGAATCCAGCGGCCATCCCCGAGGGCCAATTCATTGACAGCAGGAAAGGGGCAGAGAAGCTGCTGGGCTCCCTAGACATTGACCACAATCAGTACAAGTTCGGCCATACCAAGGTAAGGGAAGGGAGGAGACAAGCTGGTTACAGAAAGACTTCTCTCGTCCTTTGGCTTCTCACCTCGTACCTCCTTCCCTTTGACCAATCATCTTAGGACCATCTCTGAATGGCATGCTTCCTTCCCTGTGAACCCTCCAGCACCACCCCCATCCCAGCTCTAGCTGCCATTGACCTCTTCCCTCCAGTTCTTTCCTAGGGTGTCACACTCCTTAAAAGAACCCTCTCTTCTTTCCCCTCCTGGCCCACCCACCCCTCGCCCACAGGTGTTCTTCAAGGCTGGGCTACTGGGGCTGCTGGAGGAGATGCGTGACGAGAGGCTGAGCCGCATCATCACCCGCATCCAGGCCCAGTCCCGGGGTGTGCTCTCCAGAATGGAGTACAAGAAGCTGCTGGAACGCAGGTGAGAGCTTCAGAAGGAGGCTCCTGACCATCTAAGGCCAGGCTGGTTCAGGGGCAGTGTCAGGAGAAAGCTCACTGAAATTTCAAGCAAGCAGACCAGCAGGAGGGGCTCCTACAGACCCAGGGTGGGCTTCACAGCCAGAGCGGCATAGAGGAAGGAAGGGCCATTACTTAGGAGTCAGGGCCTTAGGACAGGAAGGAGAGAGGGGACTCTCTCACCACCCCTTGCTGGGCCCCTGCAGAGACTCCCTGCTGATAATCCAGTGGAACATTCGGGCCTTCATGGGGGTTAAGAACTGGCCCTGGATGAAGCTCTACTTCAAGATCAAGCCGCTGCTGAAGAGCGCAGAGACAGAGAAGGAGATGGCCACCATGAAGGAGGAGTTTGCACGCATCAAAGAGGCGCTGGAGAAGTCAGAGGCTCGCCGCAAGGAGCTGGAGGAGAAGATGGTGTCCCTGCTGCAGGAGAAGAATGACCTCCAGCTCCAAGTGCAGGCGGTGAGGCTCCTGGGCCTTTGCTAGCTTGCCTGCCCTGCTCAGCCAACATCTTCCACACACCCTGTACTTTCCCGCCTGGGGCTCACCTTCTCCTTTCATAGGCACAGGATTCTAGGGTCAATACTTCAAACACCTCTAAGGAGGTCCCTCCAGAGAATGAATGGGAAGGGGAAAAGAACTACCTTTTAAAAACAGACTTTCCACCTGGATTCAGCCTGGATCCACAGCTTAATAATTTTTTGGCCCTGAGCAAACCACATGTTATCTTTGAGTCTCAATGACCTCATCTCTGGACGGAGGATAAAGCTGCCCATCTCACTAGGTTGTAAATATGTGAAGTGCTGGCATCAGCAAATGTAGTGTCTTCCCTTCAGTGGAGTAGACCAGAGGAAGAAGGCCAACTAAAGAGACTTCTGATTCCCTTCCTCTCTACTTCCATCCCCCAATGTTCCCATCATATTGTCCTGAAATTCTTCCCTTCCTCATTCTTCTGAGGTTTCTCTCAGCTGGGATATCCTGGAGCTCCCCTCCTACAGTGAAGGCTGAGCCTCTCCCTCCCTGCATCTGTTAGGGCAGCCACCCCACCCACTGATCAGCCTCCCCTCTGTGCCTTGTCCTCAGGAACAAGACAACCTGGCTGATGCAGAGGAACGCTGTGACCAGCTGATCAAGAACAAGATCCAACTGGAGGCCAAGGTGAAGGAGATGACAGAGAGGCTGGAGGACGAGGAGGAGATGAATGCAGAGCTCACTGCCAAGAAGCGCAAGCTGGAAGATGAGTGCTCTGAGCTCAAAAGGGACATTGATGACCTGGAGCTGACACTGGCCAAGGTGGAGAAGGAGAAGCATGCAACAGAGAACAAGGTGAGGGCAGCTTCTTCTGGCTCCAGCCCAGGTCTCCTCAGGATTCCCAAACCACAGGGTGGTCCTGGTCCTTGGCACTGGACATCCCCATAGACATCTCCAGGCTGGTGACCTGTGACCCTAAAGGGGATGGGGGTCTTGGTTGGCAGGTGAAGAACCTGACAGAGGAAATGGCTGGGCTAGATGAGATCATCGCCAAGCTGACCAAGGAAAAGAAGGCTCTGCAGGAGGCCCACCAGCAAGCCCTAGATGACCTTCAGGCCGAGGAGGACAAGGTCAACACCCTGACCAAGGCCAAAGTCAAGCTGGAGCAGCAGGTGGACGATGTAAGTAGATTGTCACAGGGCCTAGATATACCATGTCCATGTCCATGTGTATTTGTGTGTATATGTTTAGAAGGATGGGATTGGAGAGTATTCCCTCCCCTGATAACTTTCTAAAAAGGAGCTGGGGAATAGCAAAGGGGAAGGGTGATCAATTATGAGTTATCCATTTCATCCTACTGATATGATCAACAGTAGAGATGGGCTTCCTTTTCTCGATTTAGGGTCAGGCCTTTATATCTCTACCTTCAACCATAGGATTAGAGAGATATCACATAAAAACGTGATACATTTCTTTGGGAAATTTGTGAGACTCCTCAAGGAGGATCTTTGGACCTCTAATATTTTAGGCAGGATCTAGTCCTCAGTGATCATTGTTTTGCAGATAGTTCTCTGTGCATATGTCCATGGGATCACTTATCACCCCATGTTATCATTACTGAAGTATCTGTCTCAGCCCTAAGACCAAAAGCTGCCTTTAGGTAGAACTTGGATTTATTCAGGGTTGTGTCTAAAGTGCCTAGCACAGGTCTGCAGAAGCTCACGGGATGCTGAATGAATGAAGGCAGCTTTGGGGTTTCAGCACACAGCCATTCATTAAATCATTTATCAAATGGTTACTGAGCATCCCTCTATACCAGGCACTCTCCCAGTCCTCTCGCCCACTCTGGGGAAGCTTTTCTGAGTCCTGGACATTTCTTAGGATTCCCTAACCCTGGAGTGACTGAGCTTCCAAATCACCAAATCAGGACGATTGGTCTTACGGGGCACACTGGTCCTTCTTTCCACCAGCTGGAGGGGTCCCTGGAGCAGGAGAAGAAGGTGCGCATGGACCTGGAGCGAGCAAAGCGGAAGCTGGAGGGCGACCTGAAGCTGACCCAGGAGAGCATCATGGACCTGGAGAACGACAAGCAGCAGCTGGACGAGCGGCTGAAAAAGTAGCGTGCTCCCCTCCCTGGTGCCCTTCCTCCCCCTCAGCTCAGCGGACTGTTCTGCCCATGACAGTACATGCTGCCCCAAGACACCCACCCTCAGAACCCCACGCAGGCTCCATCAGTGGCTACAAAACTGTGGGCAGAGGCCTCCAGGAAGAGGGCCTTCCTCCCCCAGACACGTGTAGCCAGGCCCCGCAGTCCTCCCTGGCAAAAACTTGAACTTGGATCCCTCAAACCTTTTCTTCCTGTTGGGGAGTGAAGAGATGGAAAATAACAGCTCACCTCCTTTTTGACACAAGTCTCTTTGGAGACCAGTTGCTTAACACTGAGGAAGGTTCCACACAAAAGCCTCTCAGGAAAGGCTTTTCAGGTCCTTCACAGAGAACCTGGAGGACCACAGAGAAACGGGTCAGCTGCCACACTTGAGCAGTGCAGGGTCCTATGAACTTGTGGATCTAATCCTTATTGCAAATTCTACCAAAATGTATAGATCCACTTTCCACACTTGGGAAACTGAACCTGCAGGATGTATTTGGACAATCAAGGATCTTATGGTGCTTTAGGGTCAGGATTTCGAAAGGCTCTGAGAGTTATCATGATTATATCCTCATTGGGCTTGCTTCTGTTCAGCAATCTTTACACTTCTCCAGACGCAGCATTTGTTGAATGAACTAATGACTATATCATGCCATGGACCCTCAAACCACCTTCTAAGAGTGGTATTTTGAGGCCCACTTTACCAAAGCAGAAATGAAGGTTCAGAAAGGTTAACCAAAGGGTCTAAAGTAACAGTAACAGAATTAAAGGCCATCAGAGCAAAAAGGGGCCTTTGAAACCATCTTATCCAATGCCTCATTCTACAGAACCACAGAGAGGAAGTCCCACAGAGCCCAGGTCTTGTCACTCCACCTGCGGTGCTCTGCCAATTACATTTCTTGTTGGACTTCAGCCTTTCGGCATGTGTTACATTTTCAGGGACTCTACATCAGCCCCAGATGCTATTTTTCTAGTGAAATCCTGCTCTTCATTTTTTGTATTACCATTTCCAACCACTGGTGGGCCCTCCAGGTGCCCAACCAACCTTCCTCACCTTACCCTCCCCGCTTCTCTACAGGAAGGACTTTGAACTGAATGCCCTCAATGCCAGGATTGAGGATGAGCAGGCCCTCGGCAGCCAGTTGCAGAAGAAGCTCAAAGAGCTTCAGGTGAGGTGTGGGATGCCTAGGCTGGGGTCCCTGGGCTGGCTGTCGGCGTCCTCGACCCCCTCCTCCAGGACGTCCTCCCCAGCATTACAGGCACTTGCTATGTGTCCATGAGGAGAGACGCTGAGCTACTCCAGCACACCCATGAAGCACCCCTTGGAGGGGCTGGGATGACATAGGAAGAGACCTTGAAAAGGTCACAGGTGTAGGAGGCAGAAATCCTGGCTTCCTGTCTCAACTCTGGCTTAGCTGGTGACCGCAGGGAGCCCACTCCAGATCTCTGAGTCTCTGTGTCTCCCCTGTTACCAATGGCTTTTAAGTCCCTTTAGCCCTGACAATCTTTGACTTCTATTCTTACCCTAAAGAAGACACCATGTTAGGTCTTTAGATAAACATGGCTCTCTCATTCTAAACTTTTGATAGTTTTGCTCCTAAACTGCTTAAAATATCCCTAGAACATAAGTCTCTTTGTCCCTCTTAAAGTGTGAGCTTCAACCCCCTGTCCTTCCAACAGACAATGTATAATGTTTGGGACTGAAGGAGGGCTAGCTCAGCAGCCAAAACATCTTCCCTAAATCTTTTATTTCCACCTCTCTGCTGATAAAACTGAACTGACTTGCTATTCCAGACAGGCCAGGAATGTTCTGGAGCCCTGGGGTGGGGTCTGCAGGCAGTGGGTCTGAGCTTTCTGTGTCCCGGCCCAGGCTCGCATCGAGGAGCTGGAGGAGGAGCTGGAGGCTGAGCGCACCGCCAGGGCCAAGGTGGAGAAGCTGCGCTCAGACCTGTCCCGGGAGCTGGAGGAGATCAGCGAGCGGCTGGAAGAGGCCGGCGGGGCCACGTCCGTGCAGATCGAGATGAACAAGAAACGCGAGGCCGAGTTCCAGAAGATGAGGCGGGACCTGGAGGAGGCCACGCTGCAGCACGAGGCCACGGCGGCGGCCCTGCGCAAGAAGCACGCCGACAGCGTGGCCGAGCTGGGCGAGCAGATCGACAACCTGCAGCGTGTGAAGCAGAAGCTGGAGAAAGAGAAGAGCGAGTTCAAGCTGGAGCTGGATGATGTCACCTCCAACATGGAGCAGATCATCAAGGCCAAGGTGGGCTGCCCGCTCACCCTCCTTGCACCCAATTCCCTCCACCCACCTTCACTTTCTGTGCATGTCTCCTCTCTTCTCTGATGGTCCAGTTTCCCACCTCTCTTCTTCCACCCTGTTCTCCCATCCTCTCCCTACCATGCCTCTCCTCTTCACTTCTGTACATACACCCCTTACAACCCTTCATCCACCGTATCCACTCCCCTTCCTCCATCAGGCTAACCTGGAGAAGATGTGCCGGACCCTGGAAGACCAGATGAATGAGCACCGAAGCAAGGCCGAGGAGACCCAGCGTTCTGTCAACGACCTCACCAGCCAGCGGGCCAAGCTACAGACTGAGAATGGTAAGTCACCCTCCACCTCCCCCATTTCTAAGCCACCCAGCCTTAGGGAGACACTCACATACGTGTACACACACACACACACACACACACACACACACCTCCAAAGAGTGGGGCCTAACAGTTAAGGGAAGGGTTGGGGAGAGAGGTGACTGACCTTCCGGAGTTGAGTGTGCCTGGGTTCTTCTCCAGGTGAGCTGTCTCGGCAGCTGGATGAGAAGGAGGCACTGATCTCCCAGCTGACCCGAGGCAAGCTCACCTACACCCAGCAGCTGGAGGACCTCAAGAGGCAGCTGGAGGAAGAAGTTAAGGTGAGGCCGAGACTCAGGCCACTAGGTCCAGGCAGGGAGCAAGCAGGTCCCAAGAATGAGGCTTGCTGTTTTTCACTGTTCTCCCATTTTCCAAAAGGAATAATAGCCCAGAGCCTACCACATGCTTCCTAAATCTATTGCCCAGGCCGAGGCCCTCTGCCTTTCTGTTGCCATCCCTGGAGGAAGAGGGGCATGGGATAAGGATGCCTGGGTTGGGGAAAGTGAGGCAGAGAAGAGGAAATAAACTAGGGAGGAATGATTGTCTTGGCTGGGCACAAGTATGGGATGAAGGAACAGTACAAATAGGTCTTGGGATTAGGAGGGCAATCTGAAAACTAGAGAAAGAAACTAGGGGCACCTGGGTGGCTCAGTTGGTTAAGTGCCTGACTTCAGCTCAGGTCACAACCTTGTGGTTTGTGGGTTTGAGCCCCATGTCAGTCTCTGTGCTGACAGCTCAGAGCCTAGAACCTACTTCAGATTCTGTGTCTCCCTCTCTCTCTGCCCCTCTCCAGCTCTGTCTCTCTCTCAAAAATAAACATTTTTTAAAAATTTAAAGAAAAGGGGTGGGGGAGAATATGACTTTTTTAAAAAGGCCAGGGCTTCCATCGTGACCTGTCCCTTAGAGCTTGGTAATCTTGGGGGAACCACCTAACCTCTTTGAGCCCCCGTAAAAGAGGACGAGGTCAATAATGCCTGCTGCAGTGAAGAGCAAGGAGTGGTGGGCATGACACATTGTGTGAACTGTACAATACTATATGGACACGCTTTGTTATTAGTCCTCAGTAGACTTTTCCGGGCCCATGGGGGATTTAGAAATAGGTGAGGTCCCGGGGAGGATGGAGAAACTAGGGTGAGCATGTGGGCGCTGTCTGGGGTTGTACTTTGGAGAAAGCTGAGCCCACCTTCCGGTGCCCACCCCTCCCCAGGCGAAGAACGCCCTGGCCCACGCACTGCAGTCAGCCCGACACGACTGTGACCTGCTGCGGGAGCAGTACGAGGAGGAGACGGAGGCCAAGGCTGAGTTGCAGCGCGTCCTGTCCAAGGCCAACTCGGAGGTGGCCCAGTGGAGGACCAAGTACGAGACAGATGCCATCCAGAGGACAGAGGAACTTGAAGAAGCCAAGTGAGTCCCTGGTGGCCTGCCTCTCACTGAGGCCCCTCTGCAGGCAGGACACAACCCTGCCCAGACCTGGGAAGATTCTGCACCTTGGGATAGACGTTTGGCCAGGTTTTGACAACACAGGAGAACTCTGTCTGGGGGCCCCCCACTTCTTTCTCCTCTCAGGGAAGCTTTTTGCTCGCGTTATGTTTCTCATCCGAATATAAGACGAACAAAAGGTTTGTCTGAGGGCAGAGTGCTCCCACCTGGGGCAGGGTGCTGTGGTGGGATGGGGGATGCGGGGGGGGGGGGTGTTGTAGTAGCCCATGCGTCCTCCATGTCTGCAGCATAGAGGCTGGCCCAGGGTCAGGGGAGACCATCTGGAAGGCCCTCTTGGGTTCTGTGGGTCTTCACAACCTGCCACCAAGACCCTCTGCCTGCCCGCCTCTCAGCCTCCTGGGGCCTGTCCTCAGCTTTTCCAACAATGCTTCTGAATTTTCAAGGATTGTTTTCTAGAACACTCACGTTGTTTCCCCTTGTCCAAATCTATACCCTCCATCTTCCCCACCCTCTCCCATCTGCCACACCCCCACTGCCCCGGGCAGGAAGAAGCTGGCCCAGCGGCTGCAGGACGCCGAGGAGGCCGTGGAGGCCGTCAACGCCAAGTGCTCATCCCTGGAGAAGACCAAGCACCGACTGCAGAATGAGATCGAGGACCTGATGGTGGATGTGGAGCGCTCCAATGCAGCCGCCGCAGCCCTGGACAAGAAGCAGAGGAATTTCGACAAGGTGGGCCCGAGCTGGAGGCCGCAGCCAGGGGCGGAGCAGCCAGGGGCGGAGCAGGGAGGCCAACGTCACCGTGAAGACTGGGACCTCCTCCTTGAGGGCAGGGGAGGAGGCTGAGCCCAGCCCAGGGACCTGGGCAGGCCCTGGAGCGGGGCTGGGGCGGGGCTGGGGGCCACGCAGTGAGCCAGGTCCCCGCAGATCCTGGCCGAGTGGAAGCAGAAGTATGAGGAGTCGCAGTCAGAGCTGGAGTCCTCGCAGAAGGAGGCGCGCTCCCTCAGCACAGAGCTCTTCAAGCTCAAGAATGCCTACGAGGAGTCCCTGGAGCACCTGGAGACCTTCAAGCGGGAGAACAAGAACCTTCAGGGTGCGCTAGGGCCTGAGAGACCACGGAGGGGCGGGGGGTAGTGTCCACATGTGGTGCCACCCAGGGGCTCCAAGATGTGTGCTCCACATTTTGGACCACAGCAGCCCCCAGCTGAGTGGCCCCGTTCCTTCCACAGAGGAGATCTCCGACCTCACTGAGCAGCTGGGTTCCAGTGGAAAAACCATCCATGAGCTGGAGAAAGTCCGCAAGCAGCTGGAAGCTGAGAAGCTAGAGCTGCAGTCAGCCCTGGAAGAGGCTGAGGTGTGTGTGTGTGCCAGGTGGCACGGGGTTGGGGGCGGGGGGGGGGAGCCGAGCCCTAGGCTGTGGTCACTGTTCTCATCTCCCTATTGTCTGTTTTGTTCACCGTTCCATCCTTAGAGCCTAGAACAGTGCCTGGTACATAACAGCCACTCAACAAACATTGTGGAATGAATGAATGAATGAATGAGTGAATGGACAGGTCACTCTGTTCCTTCACACAAACATTTTACCCATTACGTCTTAGTCAAGATTTCCCATTTCCACTCCCCTCTCCTTTCCGCCTCTGCCTTCCACTTCAGCATTTTTTTACATTCTGAGCCTGATTGCGGTTGGTTTCCTTGGCAACACCTTTCCTTTCATTTTCCTCTTTGTCTTCACAGCTCGCTCTTCTCTGTGAGGGTCTGAATCACCTTCTCTTAGGCCTGTTTTTTTTTCTTTTAAATTCGCTTTTCTTCTCCCTCCTTCTGCTTCTTTGCCTTAACCACTTAATACCACTCTTGAACTCACTTTGTATCCATGATTCATGGACAGACCCCTGCCTATGGCCCTGTGCCCTGACTGTCTGCCTTGGACCCTCTCTCCCCACCCTCTCCCAGGCCTCCCTGGAGCATGAGGAGGGCAAGATCCTCCGGGCCCAGCTGGAGTTCAACCAGATCAAGGCAGAGATCGAGCGGAAGCTGGCAGAGAAGGACGAGGAGATGGAGCAGGCCAAGCGCAACCACCTGCGGGTGGTGGACTCGCTGCAGACCTCCCTGGATGCAGAGACACGCAGCCGCAACGAGGCCCTGCGGGTGAAGAAGAAGATGGAGGGCGACCTCAATGAGATGGAGATCCAGCTGAGCCATGCCAATCGCATGGCCGCTGAGGCCCAGAAGCAAGTCAAGGGTCTCCAGAGCTTGCTGAAGGTACATGGAGACTCCTGATGCAGGAAGTCACCTTACTCAGAGACAGACTGGCCTCCATGTGGCCAAGTTGGTGGTGATGTCCCCTGGCCACTGCAGAGACATCTCACAGGCCCTCCTGACCCACCACATTGGGCTCCGCACCGGCATCCATCCTAGTGTAACAGCCTTCCAATGGGCCCAGAGGCCAGCCGCTCTCTCATGCCTACCCTCCTGATCTGCAGGACACCCAGATCCAGCTGGACGACGCGGTCCGTGCCAACGACGACCTGAAGGAGAACATTGCCATCGTGGAGCGGCGTAACAACCTGCTGCAGGCTGAGCTGGAGGAGCTGCGGGCCGTGGTGGAGCAGACTGAGCGGTCTCGGAAGCTGGCGGAGCAGGAGCTGATCGAGACCAGCGAGCGGGTGCAGCTGCTGCACTCCCAGGTGAGCAACTCCCCTGGGCATTCCTGGAGGGAAGCACGGGCTGGCCGGACTCAGCACGTGAGGTTTGGAAGCCACCCATGAATGCTCAGTACTTTTCATGCTCTGCCCACCTTGGTCCTCAGAACACCAGCCTCATCAACCAGAAGAAGAAGATGGATGCAGACCTGTCCCAGCTTCAGACTGAAGTGGAGGAGGCCGTGCAGGAGTGCAGGAACGCCGAGGAGAAGGCCAAGAAGGCCATCACGGATGTGAGTGACTGCTCCCCTTCCTGCCCCCGCTAAAGACATGGGGCCCTGGGTCCAGGCCAGGCCACTGTGCTGTGGCAAGTTGACTCTGTAGCTGCGTGAGTCTGAGGGCCTCGGGAAACAAACGCCACGATGGGAAAAAGGTGATCCTCAAGGGACAAGAGGCCCCGGGCCTCTGTTCTTTTACACGCGTCTCCCGTCCCCAGGCTGCCATGATGGCAGAGGAGCTGAAGAAGGAGCAGGACACCAGCGCCCACCTGGAGCGCATGAAGAAGAACATGGAGCAGACCATCAAGGACCTGCAGCACAGGCTGGATGAGGCCGAGCAGATCGCCCTCAAGGGCGGCAAGAAGCAGCTGCAGAAGCTGGAGGCCCGGGTGCGGGAGCTGGAGAATGAGCTGGAGGCCGAGCAGAAGCGCAACGCGGAGTCGGTCAAGGGCATGAGGAAGAGTGAGCGCCGCATCAAGGAGCTGACCTACCAGGTGCGGGCGTGGGGGCTGCTCTGCGGCTGGACCCTCTGCACCGTGACCTGAAGCCAGGGACACACCACCACGAGGGATGAAGCGCTCTCTCGTAGCCTCCTCCAGGACAAGGAGTGGGAATGCAGCCCCTGGCTGCCCCATTTCCACCCTGCCTAGCTGTCTTCTACCCGAACTGTCCCCCGGCTAGAGTTCAGCCTCTGAGCCCCCTGGCCTAGGAGCTCTACCTCCAACCTTCACCCTCCCCCTGTCCCCTGGGGACAACACTGAAAGCTCCAGACAGAGCTCACCCAATGCAGATTACCAGAAAGCAAATATGTTGCCAAATTCTGGTTGGGTGCCATGACCACCAAAATACACCAAAAATACACCAAAGTCATTCAACAAACCTCAGAATTTTTTGTTTACCTATAGAGATATAGACTTTACCTTTCCATTATGTTTTCTAGAATCAGACTCCTAATTAGATTTTGTTTTTGCTCTAATCCAAAAAGTTACCATCTCTCTATACACACGTCATGCTGGGTTCTAGAGCAGGAGAATTTTTCTCCCCGGGGCCCCAGGACCCCTAAGGACCTGCTCCTCAGAACAGTGCACACACATGAGCTTGTGCACAATTTCAGGAGTCCCAGCAGCTCCCTAGACGCTCTCCTGGCACAAACCATTAAAAAATTATAATTTTTATGGTGAAAAAATTATTTTAAAAATAATTTAATTAATTTAATTTAATTTATTTAATATTTTAATTTAATTAGTTACTTTTTAAATTTAATTATTAAATTAAATAATTTTTTACCATAAAAATTATAAGGAGAGTGCAAGTGTTTGTTGGGGATCAGAATGTAGAATCGGGTGAGGATGCTACATTCAGGGTAACGACCACGGCGGGGGAGGGGTGCGCTGCCTCCAATGAGTGTGCCCTCGTCACTCCTAACCCTGCCCCCGCCCCGACCCCCAGACGGAGGAGGACAGGAAGAACCTCCTGAGGCTACAGGACCTGGTGGACAAGTTGCAGCTGAAGGTCAAGGCCTACAAGCGCCAGGCCGAGGAGGCGGTGAGTAGCTCTGCTAGGGGCCTGAGGAACATTGCTGAGCCAGTCCTCCAGGCTGGGAGGCTGAAAGAATCTCTGGCCTCCCCTCACCTCATCCTCCCCCCCTTCAAACTCCCCTGCAGGAGGAACAGGCCAACACCAACCTGTCCAAGTTCCGCAAGGTGCAGCACGAGCTGGATGAGGCAGAGGAGCGGGCGGACATCGCCGAGTCCCAGGTCAACAAGCTGCGGGCCAAGAGCCGCGACATCGGCACCAAGGTGGGTCCCTCCTCTGGGCCCCACTAGTCACCGCATGTCAGCACACCTGCCAACATCAGCGTCCCCCAGACAGAGCCCCCTCACATCAGGGATGCTTCCTTTTCATTCATTCCCCACAATTGAACCATGAAGCCACAGAGGGTGAGGTAATGCCATCCTCTGTGATTTCTAAGATTCTTCCAACTCCAACTTTCAATGATTTTGTGAATCCCAGCCCTAAGGTGGTCAGCAACCCTAGTAGGTGCCAATTTGTATATACCCACTGTGTCTATGTCTCAATTCAACTGCTGGCCTCCTCTTGTTTTCCACCTAGTTTAGGCCTACAGCCTTATAACTCAGTCCTAAAATGGACATCCCAGAGGACCCTTTTGTCCTTGCCCAGGCTTATTCCCTCTGGCCTCTCAGAGCACTGCCCTCCAGCCCTCACTCCTCCACACCAGCCCTTAGGACACATCCCTCACATGGGGGCCTCCCTCAGGCCCACAGCAGTCCTCCACTCCATCAGGTGCCCCGTCTCCCCTTTGTTTTCTGTGCCCATCCCTGCCCAACCCCCACCTCCCCATAGCTAATTTGGACTTTGTTTCCTTTCACAAGGGCTTGAATGAGGAATAGCTTTGCCACATCTTCTTGATCTGCCGAGTCCCGAGGGTGCTGACGAAGCCCCCAGTTCCAGAGTCTATATAGCAGCCCCTTTGGATGAAGCAGAATAAAGCTATTTTCTTTGAAGCCAATATCTTGCCTTCAGACTCTTCTTCAAAGCCTTCCAGCCATGGGGACATGAACAGGGTCAGGGGGATGGGGGGTGGGAATCCAGGAGAGGAGGGGCGGCTTTATACACAGCCCAAGGAGGCCTTCCTGGAAAACTGAGTCTCTGAGCATCCTTGGTGCAGGACTGACCCAGACGCCTCCTTCTCAGCAGGTGACACCTCTCCTCCCAGTCCTCTCCCTGGCCCAGAGACCCTCAGGGTTAAGGGAAATTTAGGAAAACCTTTAAGTCTTGCCTAGAGCAGGCAGAGCCCATCAGCTATGGACTTATATCCCAGCTGATTGACACTACCCCCCACCACCCCTAACAGCACCAGGCCTGAGCCTCCAGGAGGAGGTTTAGTGTGTAGGGGTACCCTCTGATGTGTGGGGTAGTGACTTCTAAGTCCCAGTCTACAGCAGGTCTCTGAGAGGGCACACGGACTCATGGCTGTAGCCCATCATCCTTACAGATGCAGCCACCTCTGTCTCTAAGCAACCTAAGGCCAGGGTGCCTTCCTCATCACAGTCAGAACTGTACCCTGGGCCCACCCTCCTCTCCTCCTCTCCTCCTCTTATCTTCCTCCTATCCCCCTCTCTCCACAGCACTTCTTTCTTCTCCTTCACTTCTTCTTGCTGTATCTTCCTTTCCCAAGATCCTCTTCACCTTGCTTGCTGGAAGATGGAGGATCTTTGGCCCATTTATGGCCAGCCATATGGAGGGGAGGCAGACAGATAAGGGACTGTGGAGAGGAGAGTCCCAAGTGAGCAGGACTCTGGGGAGGGGAGGGTGGGCGGCCAGAGGGCTCGGGAGTGGAGAAAGGAGCAAGTCTCTCCCCAACTAAACAAGCCTGGCCCCCTGGAGTCACTGCCACACCTGGGCTGCTTAGAGAAGGCCTGGGCCTATGGGTCACAGCATCTTGCAAGGAATGGGGCAGTCAGCCACCCACTGGGAACCCCAGAAGGCCTGGCTAGCCCTGGACTGAATCTCCTGCACCTTACCACACAGCCATCCCAGCCAGGCTCCTGGTCACCCTTACTCTGAGCAGCCAGAAAGAAGGCCTACCCCAGGAAGAATCAGAGAATAGGAGGACAGGGAAGCAGGGAGAAAGGGGATAGGGAAGGAAAAAGGAAAGAACTGAGGAGGGTGACAGACATCAGAGAGAGTGGGGAGACCCAAGAAATCGAGGGGGCAGAGGACCAGGGGAACCAACAAAGAAAAAATACAAGTAGTGAGGAGGCCTTCACGGGTTCCCACCCTTCTCCTTGAGGCCCCCTCCATTCACCTGCCCTAGGACCACCTGGGAACAAGGAGGAGATTGGTAGAGAAAAGGGAGATGCAGGGATACCCTGAGGACATAAGCTCCCAGAGCAGAGAAGAGAGGCTGGAGACACAGTGGAGACCACATGGCAGACAGCAGCAGAGCCTGGCAGCCAGCAGTAGGAGGAGAGAGAGGAGGAGGGGGCTGATGGGTGGGAGAGCAGAAGGGCAGGGTGGGCCTTGAAGACAGATGCTGCAAGAGCTGAGGGAGGTGACACTGAGCAAGGGAAGAAATCTGGGTCACCTTCAGATGTGAGGTAAATCAGCAAGGCCAGGAATAGTGACATTAGAGAGGGGTGGACAAAGACCTCGGAGTGAGACGTGGAAGCAGAGAAGAGACAGGCAGAGGGTGAGCGGAGGTCGAGCTGAGAGAAAGCAGAGACTCTTGGAAATGCAGGCCTGGCAGACTCCAAGTTGGGCAGAAACCTGGCGCCAGGGAGAATCGGAGGCCAGGTCCAACTTTGAGACAGGAAACCAGGCAGAGGGAAAGGGAGGTCAGACAGAGACAGACGGAGATCCAAGGAGCCAGGCACAGGGAGGTGACCCGGTGTCCCTCACCTGTGGCAGGAGCCTCCATCACATGCCCTTGTGCTCCAGGACTTCCAGCACAATGAAGAGCTCTGTAGGAGGCAGATGAGGGAGGATGGAGCACAGGGATGGATGTGAGAGCCTGGAGCTAGGTGGGGACCTATCAGGAAGGAAGAGGAGGGCAAATGGACCAGACAGGGGGGCAGAGCCCTGGAATCAACTTAACCTCTTCCCTCTTCCTCCTTCCATTGGAGACAGTGGGCGCTGTCAGCCTACCCTTCACCTGTCACCTCTACTGAGTCTGGCCTGCTCAGGACACAGGGTTCCCTGAGGACAAAGCCTAGTCTTTGTCAGCTGGACCTGACCCAGCCTGACCTGGTGTTCTTAGTCCCTTATCACATCCCCAGGGCAGTGGGAACCAGGCAGTGACGCATTGGGCTAACCCCCCAGCTTGCACACTGGGGCCTCAAGTGACCTAGAGCTGGGAACAGGTGGCCTGCGTCCCTTGGGGGTAACATTTTGGTGTATGTACCTGCAGGAGATGTGGATGTGGAGTTGACTTAGGTCACTCCCAAGGACACTAGGTATAGGGTATAAGTCCTATGGAGATGGGTGTGTATCCCTGAGTCTAATAATGGGGGCAGTGGAGGGTCCTAGGGAGTTGTGGATCTCGCAGGAGAAACCAAATATTCAATGGACACCTCTCCTACCCGGAGAAACTGACCCTTGTCTGTCCTACCCACCTCCACACTCTAGAGCTATATTGAGAGGTGACAGTGGATGGGGTGGGAGGGGGGAGTTGGGAGAATGTTCCTGCGTTTGAGGGTGTGGGGGAAAGCCAGAGCAGGGGAGTCTGGCTTTGTTTCCTGAACACAATGTCCACTTAATCATAACAGGCACGGCCTGCTGAAGACCTGACACCTACTGCCTCTGAGAGGGGGCATCACTGGAGGACAGGGTGGGGGCCCTTGAGGGCCTGGGATTTGGGATGCCCACAAAGAAGGGTATTGTGAGTATGAGCCCCGGGACAGTTGGGAGGCGACACCAGAATTCTCCCTGGGGAGGAGGACAGACTACAGAGCCCCTCCCCCCCCCCCCCCCCCCCGGCCTCCCACCACTGCCACCCCCACCCCCTGGAATGTAGAGCCTGGGGCCCAGCTGGTGTAAATCCCTGGGCCTGCCAGGCGCCCCAGCCAGCCTCAGCAGCACCTGCACCCTCTGGCAGCCCAGAAAGGCGGAAGGGAGCAGCCCCCCACCCCCACCCCTCCTCCCTCAGGCGCTGGGATTAATGCCTCCTGTCTCTCCCCACCCCCTCCCTGCCCCACACCAGGACCAGAGGGTGGCAGTGGAGGGTAAAACTTCTGGGTGTGGATGTGGGTGTGCAAATGTGTGTGTTGGTGTGCACAAGAGCAAGTAGGAAAACCTGCGATCATAAGCATGTAAAATGTGAAAAATCTGCATGTGTGTGGCTTAGAATGCACATGGGTGTGTGGTGGTCAAGTGAATGTGTGAGGGTACTGGACTGTAGATCTGAGTGCAAATCTGCTATGGTGGCGTGGGAAAATTCCTTCTTCTTTGAGAGGATAGCTGGTGGCCACCATATCAGAAGCCTCAGGGGAGGGGCTGGACAGCTTCAGATGTATCCCCAAAGCAGTACAGCCTCAAGTCTCCAGGAGGACACCTGCCTGGAGACTTGAGGAACAGAAGGAAACCAGGTACTGCATTTGTGCAGAGAAAGAGCAGCACAGACGTTTGTTTCCTGATAAAAGGAAACTGAGTCGTGGAGCTGGGCAGCAGATTCCTTTTCTTGGGCATCATGGCTCCAGCTCCCAGCCCCTGGCACTGTGGGACTGTAGGTCAGAGAGGGTGGGGAGATGCTCCTAGCCCGGGGCTGTGTGAGGACAGGCCAGGGTGGAAATGGGTAGGAGGGAGGGGAGCCCATGTCTGGGGGGCAGGGGACAAGCATCTGGCCTGCAGGAGAAGGTGACTCTTGCCCAGTGTGCTCAACTCACTCTTCAGGTTAAAAATAACCAAGGTAAGGGCCTGGCGGGCAGGGGCGGTTGTGTGAGAAAGTCCTGTCTTCCTGCTATCTGCCCATCAGTTCTTTGGAGGGAAGGAATGTGCCCAAGGACTAAAAAAAGGCCCTGGAGCCAGAGGGGCTAGGGCGACAGACCTTTCATGGGCAAATCTAGAGGCCCTGCTGTCCTCCTGTCACCTCCAGAGCCAAGGGATCAAGAGAGGAGGAGCTGGAAGGCGAGAGAGGTGGGAGGGAGGGTTCCTCCGGAAGGACTCCAAATTTAGGCAAGGGGTGGGGGCAGTGGGATATAAAGGAGATGGCTCCCGAGGACAGACAGACCTACTCCTCTGAACCAGGTAAGAGGCTCTTTGGGGGCCTTCGTGGTCAACCCTCAGATATCCCCCCAGCCTTGAGGGACTCTGCCTCCTCAGGGAGTGGGGAGCAGGTTGGTCAGAGGCCCAAGGGTTCTGCTAGAACTGCCTCACTCCAACCCCTGGGAGTTCCCACGGACTGAGGGGAGGTTCCAAGGGAAAAGCCCAAAACCTCTTTTCCCCTCTGACCTGCATTTCTTTCCCTGCTTCTGTTATCTACTTTCCATATTCTCCATGCTCTGTCTTCATCCTGATCCCTCCTTGGATGGCTTTTATTTTGTCCTTCCTCTTTGTCAATACTTGTCACTATGGTCCTTCTTTGTCTGTCCCCTTTGTCTTTTCTTCCTGTCTGTGCGTTCTCATCTCCTTATCTCTCTTTGTTTCCAAGTCTGATTCATCCTCCACCCCTGGCACTTTCACTAACACTGTGTCCTTTCTTTCCTGCCTCGCTGCCTCTTCTATCTCCCTAACTCCCCACTTCGGTCTGTCCTGCTCTTTGGCTCTTTGGGTCGAGCCTCCTGGCTCACTTCCTCCTGTTGACCTGCCTCCATTATTTTTCACTCTCTTTGTCTGGTCTTCCCTCTGCCTGGCTGTGCCTCTGTGGCTCCACACATGGTTCAGAGTCTTCAGGATTCTCAGTGAAGAGATAACTAGGTGAGAGCCTCCCAATTATCTCTTGGGAGCCAGGTTGCTGGACCAGGGCCCCCGTCCTTTCTCCAAGCAGCTCAGCACCTCCCCTTAGCAAACTCCTTAGAGATTCTCCTCCAGCATCATGTCACAGGGCAAGGGACCCAGGCGAGGATCCTCTCAGCGGTGGGGGAGAGCAATAGGACCCAGGTGATAAGGAAGTGTGGCAGGGAGTGAGGGTGTGGAGGGCAGTGCCACTCACTGAGGCTTGGGTCTTCTGGTCTCAGGCACAAAGGAGCACCAAAATGACTGATGCCCAGATGGCTGATTTTGGGGCAGCAGCCCAGTACCTCCGCAAATCAGAGAAGGAGCGTCTGGAGGCCCAGACCCGGCCCTTCGATATCCGCACTGAGTGCTTTGTGCCCGACGACAAGGAGGAGTTTGTGAAGGCCAAGATCCTGTCCCGGGAAGGGGGCAAGGTCACTGCTGAGACAGAAAATGGCAAGGTGTGTGGGGCAGAGCACCAGGGAAAGGGAGAGAAGGTTTGGTGGGGGGTGTATAAAGAGTGGGGCCACTTGCAATGGGAGCTGAGGGGCTCTGTAGGAGACCCAAAGCCAGCAAGGGTGTAGGACACGCCACCCCCAGAGGAGCCCAACATTTGAGTGAGAACTCTGACCTTTCTCAGATGGACCTGAGCAGATGTAACAGGGCACCATCCCAGGGATGCAAATCCTTTGCCAGAGAGGATGCTGGGGCGGGGATGGGGGGACCTCCACTGGTTTTGGCCTCAGAGGGGTCCTGTAGATAAAGAAGACACAGACACAGCATCAAGTAAAGCTCCCTCTTGAATGTGTATCCCTCCCCTCTGTGCCTCAGTTTCCTCCACGGACCAACTCCCCCAAACCACAACCTCACCCAAACCAAGAGCAAAGTCTTAGGCCCAGAGGAACACAAAAAGTGGGAACTCTTTATTTTTTAATGTTTATTGATAGATCGATATAATTTATTGTCAAATTGGCTAACATACAGTGTGTACGGTGTGCTCTTGGTTTTGGGAGTAGATTCCCGTGGTTCATCAAAAAAGCAGGAACTCTTGAGCTGAACGCTCAGTCCCAGAGCTGGGGACTAGCACTCAGATGTCCATAGTCCCTGCTTCCTCAGGCCAGCCATGAGAATCGCCACTGGTCACTAGCAGCAGCTCAGAACCATTTGCCTTGAGACATGGTGACTGAATGTTGTGTCCCAACAAGGTGTGCTATGACAGCCCACAGCCTGCTGGGAGCTTTGACTCTGATCCCAGCCTTGCCACTGGCTATCCACCCTGCCAGTAAACCATTTAATTATTCTATTCACAGCTTCCTCCACTGTAAAAAAAAAAAAAGAAAAAGAAAGAAAACAATGCTAGAATGCCTACCTGTGGGATCTAATGACATTAGGGCATGCAAACTGGTGCCAATCAAACCACACTGATAGTGACCAATGCAGAGCAAGGAGGTGTAGGAAAGGTGGGTGAGATGTTTTCCAGCAGGGCAAGGTTGACCCTAAGCAACTGACACCCTCAAGCACTGCCCCCAGGAGTCAGGTAAGGTGTGTGCACAGACAGGAGAGCTGCCAGCCCCGCCAAGTTTGCCCCTAGACGGTTGAAGCAGGGATGGAAAAGTGCTGCTCAAGGGCACAAGCTCTGGGGTCCTGGCAAGACACAGGGACTCTAGGACAGTACCTAGGATGGGAGGGAGAGTGAGCAGTAAGTTATGTGGGGAAAGAGTTGTGGGGGAGCTATGGGCACTGGTCAGAGAAGAGCTGGGAGATCGAGGCCAGGTTGTGCCGTGTCCTGGGAGGAGGTAAGTGGGTGAGGCTGGCGAGTACACAATAGCAAGGGTTCTGGTAGGAGTGTGGTCATCCCTGTCCATGCACCTTCCCCAGACGGTGACCGTGAAGGAGGACCAGGTATTGCAGCAGAACCCACCCAAGTTTGACAAGATCGAGGACATGGCCATGCTGACCTTCCTGCACGAGCCCGCTGTACTCTTCAATCTCAAGGAGCGCTATGCAGCCTGGATGATCTACGTGAGTATACATGACAGGATGCCAGCCTTGGATAGAGGCCAAAGGAGGCCAGGGCAACTCTCTCAAGGATAGGGGTCAGAACTCGCCCATGGGGCCAAGCTCCCCTTTGCCCCCTTCCTACCCCTGGTAGCTGCAGGAAGAGAGGAGCCAGCTGGGATAAGCAAGAGACTCCCCTGCCTGTCACCATCTGCCCCAGGCTTACCACTTTAGCCCCTCATGTCTGCCCTCTCTCCTATTCCAGACCTACTCTGGCCTCTTCTGTGTCACCGTCAATCCCTACAAGTGGCTGCCTGTGTACAATGCAGAGGTGGTGGCTGCCTACCGGGGCAAGAAGAGGAGTGAGGCACCACCCCACATCTTCTCCATCTCTGACAATGCCTACCAGTACATGCTGACAGGTGAGTCTAGCAGCCCTGACCTGTGCCCCCTCAGCCCAGTACCCCATGGACCTGACTCTGTTGCCTCTCTTCTTTCCTCTTCCAGATAGGGAGAACCAGTCCATCCTCATCACGTGAGCAAATGCCATCTACCCACACAGGGACTTGGGGAGGATCCAGGCTGATTCCTGGGGGTACAGAGGGTGTGACTGTCAGGAGTGTGGGGAGCTGGGTTTCCAGAGGGGTGCCGGAGTGACCTACAATGATATGCAAACTCTGCAAGACCCCAGTGGAGGAGGTTAGATGACCGGGATTCTGAGGGAGGAGGGTGCAATGCTGAACTCTGGATGGAGCACAGAGGGGATCTTGGGTTCTGATGGGTCCCTGTTGCCTCCAGTGGAGAATCCGGTGCAGGGAAGACTGTGAACACAAAACGTGTCATCCAGTACTTTGCCAGCATTGCGGCCATAGGTGACCGTGGCAAGAAGGACAATGCCAATGCCAACAAGGTATGGAGTGGGCCACAGGCTCAGCAGAGGGGGCCTGTGGGCAGGCTGACCCAGGGGACCCCCAGCCTTGCCCTGGGGAACAGTGGGGACAGCACCACTAAGCCCAATGCTCAAGATCTTCCTGGCAGGAGACACACACTCTGATGTCCAAATATGGCCCTTTGGAGCCACAGGCCCACCTCTATTTCCCGGGACCAGAGCAGCCTCCTGCCCTCTCCACTGCTGGAGGTGGACAGAAGATAAACCCTCGAGGTTTTGCTGCTTTTGCAGGGCACCCTGGAAGACCAGATCATCCAGGCCAACCCCGCCCTGGAGGCCTTTGGCAACGCCAAGACAGTTCGGAATGACAACTCCTCCCGCTTCGTGAGTGCCCTTGATGACTGCCAACTGGCCTCATCTGGCCTTGACAAGAAAAGGGGGGCACTGTTTTCCTAACAGTCACTACACCCAATTGATCATCCTGTGTTTGGCTTTTGGTTACCAGCAAGTGTGTGTGTGTGTGTGTGTGTGTGCACGCGCGCACACACACACACACACACACACACATCCCAAACCCTCCCCACTCAGTCTGCCTCCCTGAGCTCTGAGAACTCAAGAAAAAAGACCCAGAGTCACCATGGCTGTTTCATAGCCAAGTAATGGAGCTGATTTTTGTCACATTCTAGATTTTCCTAATGACTGTTTACAAAGCTCTTCCACATGGGAAGGGGGAAGAGAGTATAGGTGCTGGAGCTGATTTCCGAGTTTTCCACCTACCCAGAAAGTCTCCATGCTTAAGTCCCAGCTCCCTTATCTAAACTCCCTACCTCTAAACAGAGGTAGTGGGGCACCTGGGTGGCTCAGTCAGTTGAGTGTACGACTTTGGCTCAGATCATGATCTCAAGGTTCATGATTTTGAGCCCCACATTGGACTCTCTGCTGTGAGCACAGAACCCACTTGGGATCCTCTGTTCCCCCTCTTTTGCCCCTCCCCCATCTCTCTCAAAAATAAATATTTTTTAAAAAGGAAACAAAGGTAGTAATATTTACCTTCATTCCCATGTTGTTGTTTCTGCTCAGAGATATTTGGTAATAGGGGAATAGGCATCCTTTTCTCTGTTTTCCTGATAGTAAATTGGGACACCAAATAAGTCATTAACATTTCCAGAACTATTCAGGGCTTTTTGGGTTGTGTTGAAGTCCAAGATCTCCATTCTGTCCCTTCTGGTCAGATCCCTCACTGTTTGTCCCATCCGCCCCCAGGGGAAATTCATCAGGATCCACTTTGGAGCCACTGGAAAGTTGGCTTCTGCAGACATAGAGACCTGTGAGTATGACAGGGAGCCCTGCCCACCTCTCTGTGTCCTCTATCTCTGCCTTCTTTCCCAGCTAGCTGGGCGACCCTATCTTAACATTCCCTCTGCATCTCCTTGCCTCTTCCCCTGCTTTCTCCATTTTGTTATAAGAGCCTTTCTTCCCTAATCTCCATCATTTTGTTGGATTGACTCTCTCTGTTCTTACCTGCCTTCCCCCCATCTCCGCACTTCAGATCTCCTGGAGAAGTCTCGGGTGATCTTCCAGCTGAAGGCTGAAAGAAACTACCACATCTTCTACCAGATCCTGTCCAACAAGAAGCCAGAGATGCTGGGTGAGGCCACCTGATGCCTCAATGCCCACACTGCCCTCCCCTACAGGGCGGGTACCCTCCTTCTCCTTACTTGCTCCTGCTCACCTCCCTCCTCCTTTGGTCTGCTCAGTGGCTTTCTCTTCCTCCCCCATCTCAGACCTGCCTGAGTCTCCTCTTGCTTCCTTTCCTACTTTTTCTTTGTCATATTTCTTCTCCTCCTCCTGGTTGGTTTCTTCCTTCTCCTCTTTGTGCCTGCCCTACTCCCAGGTATCATTCTCCCACTGTCCTCCCTCCCTGGGTCTCCTGTCTACCTTTTCATGTCTTTTTGATTCTCTGCATGGTCCTTGCTGACTCTCCTCCTCTCTCCCTGCTCCCGGTCCTCTCCTCTATTATCCCTGCCCCACCCCCACGGTGTCCCTCTCCCAACCCCTCTCTGTCTGTCTCTATCCTCTTCCATCCCCTTGTCCCCTGCCCTGCTCCTTGCCTGGACAGATATGCTGCTGGTCACCAACAACCCCTACGACTACGCCTTCGTGTCTCAGGGAGAGGTGTCCGTGGCCTCCATCGATGACTCCGAGGAGCTCGTGGCCACGGATGTGAGTAAGGAGGCAGAGTGAAAGCTCCTGAGGGCTCCTGTACCACCCAATCCAACCACCCTCTTTGCCTCTCTTGCTCTTTCCCAGAGTGCCTTTGATGTGTTGGGCTTCACTCCTGAGGAGAAAGCCGGCGTCTACAAGCTTACGGGTGCCATCATGCACTACGGCAACATGAAGTTCAAGCAGAAGCAGCGGGAGGAGCAGGCCGAGCCAGATGGCACTGAAGGTGGGGCAGGGAAGGCAGGTGCTGTAAAGGCCTGAGGTGCTGGGCGTTCACTTGTCATGAGGAGATAGTCCACTGGGAGCAGGGTCTCCCAAGCTGCATCCAAAAGTGGTATCTTTCAAAAATTCTTCAAGAGCTGACAACCTAATTTATTAAGACTATTAGGACCATAAAATAGAGAAAGTTAGAGGAAACCAGAAGTACGAGAAGTACATGGTTAGAGGGCAGCACTTTTTTCCAGAAGGAGGCTCTGCCCTCACCCTCACCCCATCCACCCCTACCAACAGGCTTTCTCCTTGTTAGAGCCTAGCCAGAGGCCACCCACTCTCCCCAGACAGGCCTGCTCCCTAGGGACCTGAGGCTTGTAGGGTAGATGGATGGGGTGAGAGCCAGGGAGGGGCGGGGACATGGGGGAGGTGGGCAGACAGGGAGGTCCCCCACAATCTTGCCAACTCTTCAATCCCAACTATGAGTTGGGGATGCTTCCTCCTGGGCCCAAGACTCACCCAAGCTCAGGAAAGCGGACTCTGAGCTCTGTGCATCCTGATCATTAATGCGGTATGTATGCAAAGGGTCCCCAATCCTTGGGTGAGCCCTGTTCGGACTCTGTGCCATGTCCTGTTTGGGAGGCAAAGGCCAGGGGTCAAAATACAGCTTGACATCGACATGTCACACATTTCACTGGACCTCAGTTTCCTCCTTAGTGAAATGGAACAACAGTCCCTCCTAGCTCACTCCAGGACTATGGTAACATTTCATGGAGAAGGAGATATGAGGTGTACAGGGCTAGACAAATGCCTAAGAACGTTCCTCTTAGCCTATCTTCAAGGACCACTTATCTGTGTCTATCCATATCAAAATGCCAAGCCTGGGTTTCATGACAGCATGTTACAAGCTACCATAAAATTCTTGAAATTAAATCAAATAAATTTCCTCTAAACAGAGATTGTATGTTGGGGGGGATGTAACACGTTGTTAGAAACCTTGATTTCCCAGCTGGTCAAGTTGGTCAACACATGGATTGGGGCACCTGGGTGGCTCAGTTGGTTAGGCATCTGACTTTGGCTCAGATCATCATCTCACGGTTTGTGAGTTTGAGTCTTGCATGGGGTGAGCTCCAGCTCAAGGTACTTCATGTTCCATGCTGACAGTGCAGAGCTTTCGTGGGATTCTCTCTCTCCTCCTTCCCCTCTCTCTGCCCCTCTCAGGATTCTCTCTCTCTCCCTCTCTCTCTGCCTATCGCTCACTCACACCCCCTCTCAAGAATACATACATACATACATACATATTAAAAACAAAACAAAACAAAAACAAAAACAAACCCAAAAAACCCCACATGGATTAAGAGTAGAATGGGCCCAATCCTGGGCCAGATCCTGGGAGGGAAGAAAGGAGGCAGGGAGCAGCACATGTCTCTTCTGTCAACCACAGTGTCTGCCCTGGAGACATGAAGGGACAGTGAGGGCAAGGATGAGCTCACAGCTGTGCTGGTGAAGGGCCTCGCCCAGGGATGCCCAGTAGATGCAAAGACAGAGGCAAGAGGAATTGCTGGGTGGTGGGAAGTTCTGGACAGATGGAGAGGCCTGGGCTGGGTGCCCCTGGCAAGACTTGTGCCCTTCCAGGCCTGGATTTGCAATTCTTTAGTGACAGGGGTCAGACTCAATGCTTCAGAAAAGCTCTGGGGCAGGCAAAGGAGGTCTGTGGAAAGTGCTTGCTTAGTTATTTCCTTCCCCACCAGATGCCGACAAGTCTGCCTACCTCATGGGGCTGAACTCAGCTGACCTGCTCAAGGGGCTGTGCCACCCTCGGGTGAAAGTGGGCAATGAGTACGTCACCAAGGGGCAGAGCGTCCAGCAGGTGTACTATTCCATTGGGGCGCTGGCCAAGGCAGTGTACGAGAAGATGTTCAACTGGATGGTGACACGGATCAATGCCACCCTGGAGACCAAGCAGCCACGCCAATACTTCATAGGGGTCCTGGACATCGCCGGCTTCGAGATCTTCGATGTGAGTTGGGGGAGCCTGGGTGTGGGGGGAACAGTAACTCACTCATTCGCACCTGTGACCATCATGGCCAGGAGTGGGAAAGGCGGTGGGGCTCAGCGGTGATAAACACATCATCCTGTCTTCCAGTGGGGGCTCCCTCTCCCTGGCCTGACAGAGGAGGGGTCCGGCCACACTCCTAACTGGGCTGGGGCACAGGCCTGGGCTGACCCCACTGTCCTCTCAGACCCCTGCCTGCCTGACCCGCTCCACCCCTGCCCCCCGCAGTTCAACAGCTTTGAGCAGCTGTGCATCAACTTCACCAACGAGAAGCTGCAGCAGTTCTTCAACCACCACATGTTCGTGCTGGAGCAGGAGGAGTACAAGAAGGAAGGCATCGAGTGGGAGTTCATCGACTTTGGCATGGACCTGCAGGCCTGCATCGACCTCATCGAGAAGGTGCTGCCTCCATCTTGCCACCTGTGTGTGTCACCTTCCCCTGTCATCCCAGACAGAGTGGCAGTACTGTCCCTTCTACAACCAGGATACTGGAGTCCCCAGAATCCCAAGCCTCTCTCAGACCCAGCTTCTACCCACTGTAAAGTCATGGGCATACAGAGGATGAGCCCTTTTCTTCTCTCCCCAGGACCTAAGAACTTGTCCTGCACGGTGGTCACCTCCCAGAGTCCTAAGAAAGAGATTTAGTGAGGAGAGGACTCTTGGTCCCTCTGACTTCCATGAGAAGCATCATTCATGGAAAGATCCTAGGCTGAAACTGGAGACATTTGGTTTTCCCTCCTCTTCCTGATAGCAGAGAATAAGCCTGTTTCAGCCCCTCTTGTCTATAGACTCAGAAGAGACAGGATGTGAGGTGTGAGGCTCCCAGTGCTGGCTTGTTCTCAGTGTGCCTTTGCACTTTGTTGATACAGACCAGAGCTTGGAATAACTACCCTCACCCAGCCAGCCATTGCCCTTCAGAAAATGCGAGCTTACCAGAAGCTTTGGGTGGTTATCCAGGGTGCTGCTCTTCCAGAAGCCTCAGAATTGCCTGAAATTATATGGGAAAGAGAAACAGAGAGAGAGAGAGAGAGAGAGAGAGAGAGAGAGAGAGAGAGAATGAACATGCCTTTTTCCAGGGAGACATCTTTAGCTTAATCAAATTCTCATTACAATTCCTGCCCCAAGAAAAGTCAAGAATTACCATCCTTTCTGAAGAGCAGGATGTTGTACAGAACCTGGATCCCTCTAACAATCCCTTGAAGAACTGTTACCCATCACATAGACAGGGTTCTGGCCTGTCCCTTAGTCTGGCACCTCTGACACATACATACTCCTTGCCCTGGGGCAAGGAGTCTTACAAGACGAAGGGACTTGCTGCAAGGCCTTGGGACCTTGCAGGACAACTGGGAGCACAGGGCTCTTTGTTAGGTCCACTGGGGCAAAAAGAGGTTATGTAGGCCAGAATAGAATTGGATTTAGGTTGATTCCAAGAATATTAGGTTCCTATACTGTGACAGAAGGTGCTAGGCACAGAGTTTCTGTAGCCTGCCCGCTATACTGGGCTGTAGTCTTTCCTCTGGTAGGGTGTGGGACTCTGGAATCCTGGGAGTGCATGCAATGATGCTCTCTCTGCTTCCTCCCCTTGCTCTCAGCCCATGGGCATCATGTCTATCCTGGAGGAGGAGTGCATGTTCCCCAAGGCCACTGACATGACCTTCAAGGCCAAGCTGTATGACAACCACCTGGGCAAGTCCAACAATTTCCAGAAGCCACGCAATGTCAAGGGGAAGCAGGAAGCTCACTTCTCCCTGATCCACTATGCTGGCACCGTGGACTACAACATCCTGGGCTGGCTGGAGAAGAACAAAGACCCACTCAATGAGACAGTGGTGGGCTTGTACCAGAAGTCCTCCCTCAAGCTCATGGCCACACTCTTCTCCTCATATGCTTCTGCTGATGTTGGTAAGAGGGCAGCCCCTGTATTGGGCCAGAGCAATTCTTAAGTTGT
The DNA here is from genome assembly GCF_027475565.1 of Acinonyx jubatus. Lineage (NCBI taxonomy): Eukaryota > Metazoa > Chordata > Mammalia > Carnivora > Felidae > Acinonyx > Acinonyx jubatus. The sequence goes on along the minus strand of NC_069386.1, from coordinate 72,484,965 downwards.
GAGGGGCCAGGGTCTCACTGCTTCAAACCATGTGACCATAGAGGCAGAAGGGAGCCTGCTTTCCAGTCACAGGATGGGGGTCAGGAGATACCACAGGCATCCATCTGTACCTGATCTCTGAAAGTGCCATTTTCCACTTTGTGCTATGGATATTGGTGTACATGTCGTGTGTCTCCTCAAGACTGTGAGCAACTGGAGGTCAGTGAGGGTGTCATGCATCACTGCACCAGGCCCAGCATAGTCATGCTTGTAGGAGGATCACTGAACATCTGGTAGAACAAGTGAGTGTCCCGTTCAGAGAAGGAAAAGAGAGGGTGTGGATTGGAATGAGGAGGATGAACTATGAGAAGGAAGGTAGACCATGGAAAGATGTAAGCATGAAGGGCGGAGTTAGAAGGTGGGAGAAAAGCACTGGTATTATTTCAGCATATACCATGTAGCAAGCCAACTTATCTAATCTTCATCACATCTATTAGAGGCAGTTACCATTCTCCTCCTGGAAAACCTAAGACATGGAGAATCACTTTGTGAAGTCACATGGCTAGTGAGGGGCAGAACCCTGCCCCTGCCAAAGGGTTCCTCCACTTTCAGGCTCTGGCTTCTCATCTCTTTTCTTGTTATTAGGGGACAGCAGTAAAGGCAAAGGAGGGAAGAAAAAAGGCTCATCCTTTCAGACAGTGTCAGCCCTCCACCGGGTAAGAAGGACACAGAGATGCCAAGAGGCCCATGGTGGGCAGGCCCAGTCCTTTGGCTGTCACCCTAACCTGATGCTCTGAGTTTGGGAATGAAAGAAGTTAGAGTTATGTGGTCATTTTGGGCATGGGAGTTGTACACAAGCCTGAATTCACATCATAAATTATATGTCAACTCTCTGTCCCTTGGAGAGTTCTGGAGACAGGCTGTCAGGGGCTCAGGAACCAAAAAGATGGTTCTTGTGGCTTCTGAGTCCCCACTCTCATCCACCCCCAGGAGAATCTGAATAAGCTTATGACCAACCTGAGGACCACCCACCCTCACTTTGTGCGCTGCATCATCCCCAATGAAAGGAAGGCTCCGGGTGAGCAATGTGTAAGGGTCTAATCTAGAGAGGGTACTTGGTATCCACTTGCCTTGAGGTTGACCCTTTCTCCTCTTTTCCTGCTGCAGGGGTGATGGACAACCCCCTGGTCATGCACCAGCTGCGCTGTAATGGTGTGCTGGAGGGCATCCGCATCTGCAGGAAGGGCTTCCCCAACCGCATCCTCTATGGAGATTTCCGGCAGAGGTGCATACAGGGTGCCCTGGAGCTGAGGAAACAGGGGGAAACTGGGAAGACCTGGTGGGGAGGGGAGTCCACAGGTGGCCCTGAATGCTGTGGGCAGAGCAGGTCAGCACAGAACGTGGGTGACTTGGGGCACCTCCCTCTCCAGGTATCGCATCCTGAACCCAACGGCCATCCCTGAGGGCCAATTCATTGACAGCAGGAAAGGGGCAGAGAAGCTGCTGGGTTCCCTGGACATTGACCACAACCAGTACAAGTTCGGCCACACCAAGGTGGGTCTAAAGCCCCACAGCATGGAGTTGCAGGACGCCCAGCCATGTTAAGCGGAGCAGCTAGGAGTTTAGAAGGCAGGCCTCTGAATCCTGGCTTCCTGAATCAACCCAAGGGCTGGAACCCAGGCTTCCTTTCTGTCTTCTTTTTCATATTTCACTCTGAGGTCTAGGATATATGGGTGATGGATTCCCTAGGAGCTCAGTCAGCACCTCCCACCCACTTCCTCCACCCTAGCTACCCTTCTCTGAGGCTGTGGCTCTCTTGCCCACAGGTGTTCTTCAAGGCGGGGCTGCTGGGTCTGCTGGAGGAGATGCGGGACGAGAGGCTGAGCCGCATCATCACCCGCATCCAAGCACAAGCCCGGGGCCAGCTCATGCGCATTGAGTTCAAGAAGATCGTGGAACGCAGGTGAGGTGAAGGAAAAGGAAAGGCTCTCCCAGATATATAAGAGGCAAACAAGCAGTGCTAACTGGTGTGGGTCAGATGACCTGAGTTCAAATCCTGGCTTCACCACTCACTAGCTGGCTTGAGCAAGTGACTTTACCACTCTGGGTCTCATTTTGAATTCTTTGAAAAAGAAAAAAAGAAAATTCTTCATAAGCATATGCAAATTGAGCTTCAATGAGATACCATTTAAAAACACTAGATTGACAAAAATCAAGAAGTCTGTAAATTAGTGCAACCTCCCTGAAAAAACAATGTATTATCTCTTAAAGATGGACTATTGTATGGGGTGCCTGGGTGGCTCAGTCGGTTAAGCGGCCGACTTTGGCTCAGGTCATGATCTCGCTGTCCGTGAGTTCGAGCCCCGCGTCAGGCTCTGTGCTGACAGCTCAGAGCCTGGAGCCTACTTCAGATTCTGTGTGTCTCTCTCTCTGACCCTCCCCTGTTCATGCTCTGTCTCTCTCTCTCTCTCAAAAATAAATAAATGTTAAAAAAAAAAAAGATGGACTATTGTGGGGCACCTGGGTGGCTCAGTTGGTTAAGTGTCTGGCTGTTGATTTCAGCTCAGGTTATGATCTCAGTTTCATGGGTTCAAGCCCCACATCATGCTCTGCGCTGACCACGCAGAGTCTGCCTGGGATTCTCCCTCTCTCTCTGCCCTTCTCCCCCACCCCCTGCTCACACTCTCTCTGTCTCTCTCAAAATAAATAAATAAACGTTTAAAAATATTAAAAAAACAAATATAAAGATGGACAATTGTAGGGGCACATGGCTGGCTCAGTTGGTAGAGCATGCGGCTCTTGATCTCGGGGTTGTGAGTTTGAGTCCTGTGTTGGGCATAGCATCACTTAAAAAGAAAAAAAAGATGGACTATTGCATACCTTCCAATTCCACTTCTAAGTGCATTCCCGCAGAAACTCCTGCACATGTACAACATGAGACAAAAAAAGAATATAGCATCGTTGACGAGCAGCAAAGATTTGGAAACAACTCCAATTTTCATCCCCGGGGGAATGGGTAAATAGTAGAATAGTTGTTCAGTGGAATATTATAAAGCAATGAAAGGAGGGACTTACAACTACATGGTACAATGTGTATGAGCCTCAAAAGCATACTGTTGAGTGAACAAAAGCAAGTTACAGAAGGATACATACAGTGTAATGCAATTTTTATAAAACTCAGAGATAACAAAAAACAGTGACATATTGTTTAAAGACACATACGCATTGAGTTAAAGTATGTTTTGAGAAAGTAAGGAAATGAAAAACACAAGATTCAGGATAGTGGCTACTTCTGGTGGGGGGACCAGGAAAGAGGATGGAGAGAAGCACACAGGTTGAATCAACACTGATAATGGCTCTAGTTGTTGTTTGAACAATTGATAGGTTCATGGTTCGTGATTTTATTTCATGCTTCATAATTTACATATATGCTATAGATATTCTTACCTGTGAAATACAAGTTTTAACACATTTGCAGTTCTTATGGGATTAAAAACACTGAACTTAGTAGGCATTCTGAGTGGCGTAACTTTCATTAGTACTAGTGCCCCAGCAGGGAAGATATAAACTGTCCTCTGGTTGAATTGTTCAATTAATAAATATTTATTGAGTAGCTCCATGATCAGTGAGGTAATGTTGGAGTGGGGGTGTATATCAAGGCACAAGACAGGGCTCCAGCCCTCTGGTGCCTGCGAACTTGCTTAGATGGGCTGGGAGCCAACTGCAGTCGGTCCCATGTTTGGGAAGTGCTCTTTCTGAATGCTCTTTCCTACCTCCATGTTTCCTTCCCAGGGATGCCCTATTGGTAATCCAGTGGAACATTCGGGCCTTCATGGGGGTTAAGAACTGGCCCTGGATGAAGCTCTACTTCAAGATCAAGCCGCTGCTGAAGAGCGCAGAGACAGAGAAGGAGATGGCCACCATGAAGGAGGAGTTTGGGCGCATCAAAGAGGCGCTGGAGAAGTCAGAGGCTCGCCGCAAGGAGCTGGAGGAGAAGATGGTGTCCCTGCTGCAGGAGAAGAATGACCTCCAGCTCCAAGTGCAGGCAGTAAAGCCACACAATTATCTCTTCATGCCTCCCCCTTTACTCCCCTGGATTATAGCCCATCTCATCCCCAGGGACTAAGGTCCTGTGTCTCTTCTCTCTTTAATCACCAGTTCTGCTCTCCTTCCTCATCTCCCAGGAACAAGATAACCTCAATGATGCAGAGGAGCGCTGTGACCAGCTGATCAAGAACAAGATCCAGCTGGAGGCCAAGGTGAAGGAGATGACAGAGAGGCTGGAGGACGAGGAGGAGATGAATGCAGAGCTCACTGCCAAGAAGCGCAAGCTGGAAGATGAGTGCTCTGAGCTCAAGAAGGACATTGATGACCTGGAGCTGACACTGGCCAAGGTGGAGAAGGAGAAGCATGCAACAGAGAACAAGGTGAGGGCAGCTCCTTCTGGCTCCAGCCCAGGTCTCCTCAGAATTCCCAAACCACAAGGTGGTCCTGGTCCTTGGCATTGGACATACCCATAGACATCTCCAGGCTGGTGACCTCTGACCCTGAGTGGGATGGGGTTCTTGGTTGGCAGGTGAAGAACCTGACAGAGGAGATGGCTGGACTAGATGAAATCATCGCCAAGCTGACCAAGGAAAAGAAGGCTCTGCAGGAGGCCCACCAGCAAGCCCTAGATGACCTTCAGGCTGAGGAGGACAAGGCCAACACACTGACTAAGTCTAAGGTCAAACTGGAGCAGCAGGTGGATGATGTGAGTAGTAAGAGCCATGCTCTGTCTCTCTCAGGTCAGGATTTTGCAGGCAACATCAATGGCCAAGGAGTTCCCAGTACTTAGAGCTAACCTCTATGACCCCTGAAGCCTCTTTGCCCTCTGCAATTCCTCACTAGACTAGGACTCAGAATTTTTTGTGCTTGCAGGGATTTCTCTGCTAGTTTGACCTCCAATCCCGCTGGACTTTGACTTTAGAAGAGAGCAGAAGATCATGTACTGTGGATCTCATGTTTTCTATACCTTGTTTATTTTCTTCTCTCCACCAGCTGGAGGGATCCCTGGAGCAGGAGAAGAAGGTTCGTATGGACCTGGAGCGAGCAAAGCGGAAGCTGGAGGGTGACCTGAAGCTGACCCAGGAAAGCATCATGGACCTGGAGAATGACAAGCAGCAGCTTGAAGAAAAACTCAAGAAGTAGGAGCCTGGGGTGTCCCAGAGGGGCAAATGGAGATGTCTGGCCTGAGGGTTAGAGCACAGGATGCCACAACCCCACTGGCCATGACTGTCCCGGGCACAGTGTGAATGAGGAAGTCAAACAGCCCTCCCTCATTCACCCTCTGCACCAGTGGGGAGGGGACTTGTCCTAGCATGCCAGGCAAGAGAAGAGAATGGGCACAGAGGACGGAAGACCACCTGTCACCCCTCCCTTCTCTTCCAGGAAGGAGTTTGACATTAATCAGCAGAACAGTAAGATTGAGGATGAGCAGGCACTGGCCCTTCAGCTGCAGAAGAAACTGAAGGAAAACCAGGTGAAGTTCTTCCTGGTGCAGCCAAATGGGGAGCTCAGTGGTGAGGCAGCTGAGGCTGCAAGAGCTCTGTAGGGTTCCAGACAGCATCTACAACTCCAGGCGGCCTTGGAGACACCATGCCCCCTGACTTGGCACTTGGGAACACCAGCCTTCCCCCATTAGAGCAATGAGTCTTATTTCAGCAGGGCTATTTTGGGAGGCAAACAAGTCTACTAAAAGGGCTCTCTTGATGAGCTGTGCCCTGTCTCATGGGTTTTTTTCCTCCAGCACAAATGACAGGGTTCAAGTCTCCTCTTGCTCTTCTTCTGGTACGTTTTCCCCTCTACATGGAGGTGAGGAGGGCCTTCATGGAGCACCTTCCTATGGAGTGCTCTGATCATACTCTTCCCAGGTACTGACCCTATGGTATTCAGTCAACTCCTACAACCCTGAGCAATTCACTTCCCCTTGCTGAGTCTCAGATTCTCTTCTCACCTGTGAAATGAGATGATAGCACCCGCCTTACAGAAGGCCAGAGGAGATAATGTTTATAAAACCACTTAGACAGCTAGCAGTCAGCCTGCCACTAGCTAGAAGGTGTTCTTTTATTTTCTCCATGGCCTTCTCATCCCTCTTCAGGAGGAGATTAAATTAACAGCCATAGCCACCCTTACTTTTAGTGCACCCTGAATTTTAACGTGCTTTTAGTCAGAAGAGCCCTGTGTTTGTCAGAAGAGCCCTGGAAGCAAGGCAGACAGGTACTGAGATCCCATTTTATAGCTACAGAAGCTGCATGGCCAGGTCTGGACATAGTGGCCACAAAGACAGCAGGTACTCAACTATTACAGGCAAGGCCTTATCCTCTGATTTTCTGGTCACACTGTGGCTATTGGAGAGCATTGATCTCTCTTCAGCATTCGGGGCCCATGGTCCAGGCTACAAGTGATTCATGAACACAATTCCACTCATTTGGGGAGCTGCTCAGGGGCTAGCCTGCCTTCAGTGATAATTTACCCTTCCATTTTCTTGGGTGCCCCTCTCAGTTATAGTCAGAATATTAGGACATTCTCCAGGTTCTTCTATTTGGGTCTAGGCAAACTCTTTGGCCCTTAGACCCAGAACAACAGTGCTATTATCCTCACCAGGTCTTGGCCGTAGGCTGAGGCCCTCCTTCTTCCTGCCCAAGCTCTTGCACATAGTCCTACCTTCCTCATCTTGAGAGCAGAGGCATGGTGGCCCTCTCTCTCCTGCTCCCAGGGCCCACCCACACACATTCCATTAACACTGTCCTCAACCACAGATTCAGGGATTCCACTGATTGATACTCCCTTTTGCTCCTGGCTGGTCAGGGAACAGATCAAAATGAAAGATGGGACATTCTCCCAATTTAGTCAAGGCCAAGGAAAAGGCCAGAAAAATGAGGTAGGGGCATGATGATGAAAAGGCCAACTTTCTAGCACTCACCTGGCCTGGAAGGGAACAACAAAAGTAGAACCCACCCTAGACATAAATAAGGCAACCCCTGGAGAGTGAGGAGTATGGTTGACTGGACTTCGTGGTGAACCTGGAAGATTACAAGCATTAAAAAAATTTTTTTTAATGTTTATTTTTGAGAGAGAGAGAGAGAGAGAGAGAGAGAGAGAAAGAGCGTAAGTGGGAGAAAGGCAGAGAGAGAGGGAAACACAGAATCGGAAGCAGGCTCCAGGCTCCAGAGCTGTCAGCCCAGAGTCCGATGTGGGGCTTTAACTCACGAACCGTGAGATCATGACCTGAGCTGAGGTCAGATGCTCAACTGACTGAGCCACCCGGGAGCCCGGATTATAAACATTTTGATTGTTTTCAGGCATATTATTGCAACTGTTTGTAAGATACAAGCACCAGCTTTCCTGCCTTATGTTTAGCAGAGCAGAGTCTAGTGAATCTGTGGAATCTTTGAGATTCAGGATCTCACAGGAGCTCCAAATCCCCATCTGAACACAGATTCTCTGGATTCAGGGCTGCAGATTCTCAGACTGAGTCTAAATGTCTCTAGGAAGTGCTTTGAGGATTCAGCTTCAACCAAATTGATATTGATGGTCTGTGCATCACAGAATGTCTAGCAGCACCCCTGGCCTCTACCCACTAGATGGCAAGTCATGACAAGCAAAAATGTCTACACACATTGCCAACTATCCCCCATGGCACAAAACTTTCCCTAGTTGAGAACCATTGCTCTGGAGAGACCTGCGTGTTCTAGAGCCCTGGGGTGGGGTCTGCAGGCGGTGGGTCTGAGCTTTCTGTGTCCCGGCCCAGGCTCGCATCGAGGAGCTGGAGGAGGAGCTGGAGGCTGAGCGCACCGCCAGGGCCAAGGTGGAGAAGCTGCGCTCAGACCTGTCCCGGGAGCTGGAGGAGATCAGCGAGCGGCTGGAAGAGGCCGGCGGGGCCACGTCCGTGCAGATCGAGATGAACAAGAAACGCGAGGCCGAGTTCCAGAAGATGAGGCGGGACCTGGAGGAGGCCACGCTGCAGCACGAGGCCACGGCGGCGGCCCTGCGCAAGAAGCACGCCGACAGCGTGGCCGAGCTGGGCGAGCAGATCGACAACCTGCAGCGTGTGAAGCAGAAGCTGGAGAAGGAGAAGAGCGAGTTCAAGCTGGAGCTGGATGATGTCACCTCCAACATGGAGCAGATCATCAAGGCCAAGGTGGGCTGCCCTCTCACCCTTCTTGCCCCCTTCTCTGTCTCGGTGGCTTTCCTTCCACTGTCTCTGCCCTGTCTTCTCATCGTCACCCCTTCATCACCTCTTGGTCTCTGTCTTGCTCTCTCCCTCACCCTCCCTCCTTCTGCCCACAGCTCTTCACCATCTCTCCTTTAGTTCATGTACCCCTTTCAGACTGTTCCTGTCAGCACCTCTCTTTTTCACCCCCCTGATCCCTGTGCTCTCCCCACCTTGGCCTTCCCATCCTTTCTCTGGTCCACCCAGTCCCTTTCCATGACAAGTTGTCCCTTACTGCCTGAAGGCAAACCTGGAGAAGGTGTCCCGGACACTGGAGGACCAGGCCAATGAGTACCGTGCAAAGCTGGAAGAGACCCAACGCTCCCTCAATGACCTCACCACCCAGCGAGCTAAGCTGCAGACTGAAAACGGTGGGTGCCCCTCACCAGCCCTGCGCCTTCCTGAGGGTCAGGTACTAGTTGCCCCCTTCCGTAGCCCACAAATTCCTCCCTCTTGTTCCCACCTCCAGGGGAGCTGTCTCGGCAGCTGGATGAGAAGGAGGCACTGATATCCCAGCTGACCCGAGGCAAGCTCTCCTACACCCAGCAGCTGGAGGACCTCAAGAGGCAGCTGGAGGAGGAGGGCAAGGTGAGGCGCAGCTAGGGACAGTGGGACAGGCTTGATGGCAGTGCTGGACAATTAACATCAAGACCAGGAATAGGGGCCTAGAGACTGGAGAGAATCCTCTGTGGTGGAAAGAGCCCCAATCTAGCTTCCTCTACACTCCAGCTAAGCCACACCTCAACATCATCGAATGCCTCTTTCCTTATTTGTAAGGGGGTGGGGTGGGCAAACTGGGAGGCTACTCCAAGATGCTGAGATTCCACACCAGCCCTCACTCTAATTGAGGCTGGGCTTGTTTGAAGTCCATGGATATGAAAAGGATCTAGAGAATGATGGTGGTGGGGCATTCCCTCCTCCCTTCCTCGGAAATGAGCCTGTCTGTCAGTGCCCACCCCTCCCCAGGCAAAGAACGCCCTGGCCCATGCACTGCAGTCAGCCCGACATGACTGTGACCTGCTGCGGGAGCAGTACGAGGAGGAGACAGAGGCCAAGGCTGAGTTGCAGCGCGTCCTGTCCAAGGCCAACTCAGAGGTGGCCCAGTGGAGGACCAAGTACGAGACAGATGCCATCCAGAGGACTGAAGAGCTCGAAGAGGCCAAGTAAGTTCAGGGCAGTCCCCCACCCAATTCTAAGAGAGGAAGGAGCAAGACAGGCAGAGTGGGCATGGGAAGGAGATCTGAGGAGGGTGGAAGAAGCATGGGGGCTAACAGAGATGATTGAAAGGGAGCCTGGATCTTGTGTTCTGAGTGAACCTGGCTGGCCCTGACTCACTTCCTGTGACGCATGAGCTTTTGGCTCGGGTTATACCTGATGCTCACGTATAAGACGAGCAAAAAGCTTGTTGGTCAGAGGAGCTTCCATCGATCAGCCTGGTATGGGGAGGGGTGGGGGTTGTCACCCAGAGGTCACTGCACGTAGGGAAGACATTCTGTCCTAGGCACTCGCAGGCTTAGGTTGCTCGAGGCTAGGGACGCAGGGCCTAAAGGGCTGTTCAGGGTCCCAAGGTATTGTGGGGAGGAGGATTGGGTCAACCTGGTCTGGGGAGGAGGTGGTTCCAAGGTCCCACTGTTCCCAGGTAGAATCACACACACACACACACACACACACACTAACTGCCCCGGGCAGGAAGAAGCTGGCCCAGCGGCTGCAGGACGCCGAGGAGGCCGTGGAGGCCGTCAACGCCAAGTGCTCATCCCTGGAGAAGACCAAGCACCGACTGCAGAATGAGATCGAGGACCTGATGGTGGATGTGGAGCGCTCCAATGCAGCCGCCGCAGCCCTGGACAAGAAGCAGAGGAATTTCGACAAGGTGGGCCCGAGCTGGAGGCCGCAGCCAGGGGCGGAGCAGCCAGGGGCGGAGCAGGGAGGCCAACGTCACCGTGAAGACTGGGACCTCCTCCTTGAGGGCAGGGGAGGAGGCTGAGCCCAGCCCAGGGACCTGGGCAGGCCCTGGAGCGGGGCTGGGGCGGGGCTGGGGGCCACGCAGTGAGCCAGGTCCCCGCAGATCCTGGCCGAGTGGAAGCAGAAGTATGAGGAGTCGCAGTCAGAGCTGGAGTCCTCGCAGAAGGAGGCGCGCTCCCTCAGCACAGAGCTCTTCAAGCTCAAGAATGCCTACGAGGAGTCCCTGGAGCACCTGGAGACCTTCAAGCGGGAGAACAAAAACCTTCAGGGTGCGCTGAGGCCTGAGAGACCAGGGAGGGGCGGGGGAGGGGGGGACGGGGAGGGCCACACTGGGCAGGGAAAACTCAGGCTTTGGGCTTTCTGGCCCTCTGACCCCCAGAGGAGATCTCTGACCTGACTGAGCAGCTGGGAGAAGGAGGGAAGAATGCACATGAGCTGGAGAAGGTCCGCAAGCAGCTAGAAGTGGAGAAGTTGGAGCTGCAATCGGCCCTGGAGGAGGCAGAAGTGAGAGGCTGTTTCTGCCCACACCCCTACCTCATACCCTCTCCTACCTACCCTGTCTTGTTTCTGACTCCCCACTCTCCTTCACCTGGGGGTGGTGCTGACCCCAAGACAAAATTTATTAGCTCCTTTTTTAGTCTACCTACTATCTGGTACCCATGACTACCTCCAAAGCCAAGGTCTGCACCCAGAAAATCATCCCAGTCTGATTATAAGTCATAAGGTTATGTTTCCTATCATGTTTATAAAGTGGTTATCATAATAACCCCTCAGACATTAAGTGGGCTTCAGAGTCAAACAGATCTGAATGTGAAATTTGGCTTCAGAACCTCCACTGTGTCATTGGGCCAGTTTCTTAACCTCTCTGTACCTTCTTTTACTTATCTCTAATGGAATTAATTGTACATACCTAATAAGATTTTATGCGTTATTACTAAGATTAAATGAGGTAACAAACTTAAGCACTTAATATATATTTGCTATTATTACTGTTCATTTCTAAGAACCTAGGGAAAGTCCTGAGTTAGGGGGTTTCTAACATTTTTCACTAAAGGGTAAGTGAGCCAGAAACAAAGATAAAGTTTGGAATATGTGGTCATAAAAATCTCCCACTTTTCTTTTTACATTTATTTATTTTTGAGAGACAGAGAGAGACAGAGCGTGAGCAAGGGAGGGGCAGAGAGACAGACAGAGAGAGACAGAATCAGAAGCAGGCTCCAGGCTCTGAGCTGTCTGCACAGAGCCTGACCCGGGGCTCGAACCCACAAACCGTGAGATCATGACCTGAGCTGAAGTCGGACACTTAACCGACTGAGCCACCCAGGGGCCCCGAAAAATCTTCCACTTTTCTATGATGTTTAGAGGGTCAGGATTACGCAGTGCTAGAGTGTTTTGGCAATTGTGAGGTTCAAACCCTTTCCTTGACAGAGGAAACCCAGAGCATCCTGCACTTTCTCTGCCAGGGCACCCTGGTGGTCTGGGATGCAGGTCTCACCTCCTGCATCTTTTCCCAGGCCTTCCTCTCCAGAGGCCGTAGTCCTGGCTGATACCCTGCATACTTTTGGCCTCCCTCCCCACCTTGCCCTGTGCCCTGACTGTCTGCCTTGGACCCTCTCTCCCCACCCTCTCCCAGGCCTCCCTGGAGCATGAGGAGGGCAAGATCCTCCGGGCCCAGCTGGAGTTCAACCAGATCAAGGCAGAGATCGAGCGGAAGCTGGCAGAGAAGGACGAGGAGATGGAGCAGGCCAAGCGCAACCACCTGCGGGTGGTGGACTCGCTGCAGACCTCCCTGGATGCAGAGACACGCAGCCGCAACGAGGCCCTGCGGGTGAAGAAGAAGATGGAGGGCGACCTCAATGAGATGGAGATCCAGCTGAGCCAGGCCAACAGGACAGCCTCAGAGGCCCAGAAGCACCTGAAGATTGCCCAGGCCCATCTGAAGGTAAAAGAGGTTGGGACGCTCAGAAGGGAGCTGCCCACAGGTATGATGAGGGCCTTGGGCTGACACAAATGAGAAAGTGGGAGCCACCCACCTCCTGGACTTGGAGGCTTGAGGAAAGAAAAGCGACCAGATCCTAAGCATGTCCTGGACCAGTCCAGCTTCCAGGCTTAGAGAATAGATGAGGGGATGTGCCCCTTTGCCCTCTACTGGACCGAGGGTTTGAACATGGCATAGGGTGTGTCAGACCCCAAATAGGAAGCCTTGATGGGATGGGTGCAGGTCTCTCACATGCTTTCCCCCGCAGGACACCCAGATCCAGCTGGACGACGCAGTCCGTGCCAACGACGACCTGAAGGAGAACATCGCCATCGTGGAGCGGCGTAACAACCTGCTGCAGGCTGAGCTGGAGGAGCTGCGGGCCGTGGTGGAGCAGACGGAACGGTCTCGGAAGCTGGCGGAGCAGGAGCTGATCGAGACCAGCGAGCGGGTGCAGCTGCTGCACTCCCAGGTGAGGAGGTCAGGGGCCGTGTGGACAAACCTGCTGAGTGGCAGAGGCCGGGACACCACTGAAGCTTCTGAACCAGATGCTCTGAGTGAGTATGTCCAACCAGAATGGCAAATTGCTTCATCTGTTGGGCCATCTCTCATCTGTCAGTCATGGCTGTCGGAATCACTACCTTGAGAAGAGGGCCTACACTTAAAAGCTAATGGGGTCGTGATTGGTTGGCGAGATCCACCAAAGTCACAAATCTGGGAGTGGTGAAATGCGTGCTGTCATCTGGCATCCCTGATCTAGAGGACAGCCCCCAGATTGCTCTGTAGAGGGAGATGTGGGGCATTTAACGAAGTACAAGTGCATCTACTTGTAAGCCATATTCTCAACGGAACACCATTTTTCTGCAGTCCCATACACAGTGACGTCAGCTCTTCTCTGCAATGAGTTTTCGTGTCCATCTTACTGCAGGGTCCTGTGGGCCTTTTTGCTGTAATCTAGTATGTGTGGGAATGATATCATCCACTGACTCCACCCCCTCTTCATTACTCTACTATATTCTTTCTGCAACTGTAATCATTTCCAGGATATTGTCCTGGTAAAAAGTTGTTCCCATTTTCCCTGCAATATTTTCATGCTCCTGAATAGACACATTACCAAAGATGTCAGGAGAAGAATTGCAGACCTTTCGCTGCTTGAAGTCTTTCTTCAGAGCTGAGTAATTTTAGGTAAACCTCAAGAACATATCCGTTTTCATAAGAAAAGGGAAAGCTGATACAAAACATGGAATACACAATAACAAAGGATACAAGGAATAAATAAAAACAAGACTTTAAAAAAATGACTGGTTTTAATTTTCTGTGGATACAGGTGTAGAATCAAATAACAAAGTATCTACTTGATAGTTTTCTCTACGTGTATCTAGAACACCAGCCTCATCAACCAAAAGAAAAAGATGGAGTCAGACCTGTCCCAGCTTCAGACTGAAGTGGAGGAGGCCGTGCAGGAGTGCAGGAACGCCGAGGAGAAGGCCAAGAAGGCCATCACGGATGTGAGTGACTGCTCCCCTTCCTGCCCCCGCTAAAGACATGGGGCCCTGGGTCCAGGCCAGGCCACTGTGCCGTGGCAAGTTGACTCTGTAGCTGCGTGAGTCTGAGGGCCTCGGGAAACAAACGCCACGATGGGAAAAAGGTGATCCTCAAGGGACAAGAGGCCCCGGGCCTCTGTTCTTTTACACGCGTCTCCCGTCCCCAGGCTGCCATGATGGCAGAGGAGCTGAAGAAGGAGCAGGACACCAGCGCCCACCTGGAGCGCATGAAGAAGAACATGGAGCAGACCATCAAGGACCTGCAGCACAGGCTGGATGAGGCCGAGCAGATCGCCCTCAAGGGCGGCAAGAAGCAGCTGCAGAAGCTGGAGGCCCGGGTGCGGGAGCTGGAGAATGAGCTGGAGGCCGAGCAGAAGCGCAACGCGGAGTCGGTCAAGGGCATGAGGAAGAGTGAGCGCCGCATCAAGGAGCTGACCTACCAGGTGTGGGCGTGGGAGCTGCTCTAGGGGGCAGTTGAGAGCGAATGTGAAAGTGCTTCTCTAGTCCCACCTCCCAACCCACACAGGCCCCACGCACATGCACTTTCCAGGAATGCCACCCGACCCCCCTGGAACCCATGTCTTAAGAAGCTATCTTTAGATTAATTTTCTTTCACATTCCCTGGAGTCAATTTGTCTTGAGTCCATGATTTTTCCTAGTGAATGCAGAACCTCCCTCTACTTCCTGAAAATCTTTTAACCAGCAATTTCCTCAGGATTTTTTTTAATAACCTAAAGTGCTACCATTAAGGCTTTAGCACAGTCCAAGGAACGCTTCTACTGGCCTGAAAGGGGGGGACATAGTGTAGCACTTTAGGGATAAAAGTCAGAGATGGGAAAAGACTCATCTTCCAAGGGGTTTCTGGAACAACAGATAGAAGGCCTTAGATAAAGAAGATCCCAAATGTTCTAAGACCTGCATCTGCATAGCTCAGAGCTTTTGCCCTTGACCTGTTGTTTTCACAGTGTGCCTGGGAAGGAAGGACAGAGAAAGGGGGTATTGATTCATTTGACAGTTGGATATGAGAGGCACAAGAAGGAGACACAGCTATAGAACTGCAGATGTACTGCAATCCTAAGGGCAAGTGGTATCCTAGCACATGCAATGATGTGGAGATAGGAATGATCAGGTGACAGTGATCCTGTACAGTGCCCAAATCTGACCCAGTACAATATATATATGATAGGTCAGAATGGTCTGGACTATGATAATACCCTTTGTTCGGGGTTCCTCATTAGTCCTCTCAGCTCACTCTAAAACCACTGGCCAGGAGCATCTACAGTGCTCCAGGTTGGAACTGACACAGCCCCGATGTCTCCATGTTATCAGATGAAAGAATTCTGTTTGGTTCTGGGCCCCTTCCCCCACTTCCAACTTTAGCGCTACAGCCCTCTTTGCCTTTTAGATCTGGACTGAGGACCTTGCTGTGGTCCTTTGACCTATAAGTAGCAACAGAGGTAGAATCCCCCACCCCCTCATTGACCTGGCCCATGGGAGGGAGAGGCAACTAAGGCCTAGGGAGGAAAGTGATATATTGAGGGAGGGAACAATGATTCTACTTGCTCCTCCTCTCAATTGGCTTCTCCCATCCATCCACCCCCAGACGGAGGAGGACAAGAAGAACCTGCTGCGGCTGCAGGACCTGGTGGACAAGCTGCAACTGAAGGTCAAGGCCTACAAGCGCCAGGCAGAGGAGGCAGTGAGTTCATGGTTTTCTCCATTCTCTGTCAACATACCTCTCATGTGTGAGAATTGGCAGGTGTCTGCCTCAGCATGGGGACTGGACGTTCCACGTGCTCTGGGTGCTCAGAGCTATGTCAGGCACCCTGAGCAAACAAAAGCAATGCTTTTGGGTCAAATAGACCCAGGACCTGCCTACAAACTGCTTATAATCCATACACCAGTAGACCCAAGAGAAAGCAGTGCCACTGCTAAGCAGGCCAGGGGGCCAGACAGTGCTGAAGGCTGGAAGGTGGCTATGGAATTGGGCCCAGAGAAGGACCTGACCATAGAGCAGTGGGGAGGACTCCGGGTGGGCTGCAAAGTGTGCAAATAAGGTGTTAATGCTCACATGTGTGCAGGAACCCTGCAGTTGGGAGCATCTATCAGAGTTCTGGTTGAGCAGGTGCAGTGAGGCTGGGTTCTGAAAGAAACCAGACCAGACAGTATCTAATGCATCTTGGGCAGTGGGTGGCCATGAAGGATTCTGAATTCTGGGCAAGTTGAGGAGGATGCCAAGCCAGGAGCAGGATATCCTTGGCAAAGCTGGTAGGGGAACATAGTTGGGGGTGAGAACACCAAGCCCCTAGCTCGGGGACAGGGAGTCCCTCAGATTGGGATGCTCAGTATTTCCAACCCCCGCTGCCTCTCACTTCATCCTCCCCCGCCCTAACCCCCGCCCCTGCAGGAGGAGCAGGCCAATACCAACCTGTCCAAGTTCCGCAAGGTGCAGCACGAGCTGGATGAGGCAGAGGAGCGGGCGGACATCGCCGAGTCCCAGGTCAACAAGCTGCGGGCCAAGAGCCGCGACATCGGCGCCAAGGTGGGTCACTCCTCTGGGCCCCACTAGTCACCCCATGTCAACACACCCGCCAATATCAGTGCCCCTCAGAGTGGGCACTCCTTACCCTATAGTGTGACAGACCTGGGGGTCCCACAGCTCCCATGCCTAAGAATCCCCTTCTTACTCAGAGTGGCCCGTACAGACTGGCACCTCTGAAGAAAGCCCAGTTCCACCCCCTAAACTACAAAGACCTGCAAATGAGAACCAAGATCCCTGAGGCCAGAACCTCTCCCCCTAAAAGCATCCCCTTTAGGCCTGGAGCCCTGGAGATTCTTCCCCACACCCTTCCTCCCTCTTGCCAGCTGCCCCCTCACACCTTTTATTCCTTTCTCAGCAAAAACTGCATGATGAGGAGTGACACTGCCTCTGGAACTTCATTCTTGCCAACCTGTAATAAAGATGAGTGCCAGACTCTGCCTGCTCCCTGTCCTTTCCACCGCCAGCCTGGAGCTCTTAAAGCTCCTGAGAAGAGGGAGTCCCTGTCCCTGTGTCAGAGCTGTGGGAACCAAAGCATTCCACATCTACAGAGGAGGAAGCCAAGGCCCAGAGAAGTGAGGTGTCCTCCCTGAGTCCCAGTTCTGCTCAGTCAACCATACAAGGGAGGAGAAGGAGAAATGTCAGGAGAGAAAACAAAGGCACCGGAGGGGTGAGCTAATTCTATGTGCTGGGAGACAGAATTTTAGTGTCAAAGCTGAAGCTACCCTCCACCTACCCCAGCTCTGAGGCTGCAGGGGTTACAGGTGTCCTGAGATACCCATTCCCTCCTAAATGAATTTCCCACTGACACTAGAGAGGCTCAGGGCTCGCTGGGGATGGAAGTTCATAAAAGGGTTGACACAGGCCCCTTATGAGTAACCCACAGGGTGCCCCCCCCTCCCTATCATCCTCAGGCATAGTCAGCTGGGGCCCAGGTCTGACCTCAGCCTCTATGGTCAGCCCCTCATCATGAGGGGATCCCGAGACACTGGAGCCAGCTGCCGCTGACCCTGAATCAACAGGCACTGTGGAACAAAGCTGGGCATTGCTCGTTTTAGTTTGGCCTTCCAAACGGGCACAGATGAGCACAGGTGTATGTGCAGGTGCGCACCACAGATTACACTCCCACTCTCTCCGAGCTCCCACCAGGGACACTCTGGCCCAGGTCATACAACTGCCCAGGGGACAGGCAGGGCTGGCCCCTCTCCCATTCTGCTCCAAGCAAATGCCTGCCCCCTGCTGGGCTTTATGCGCTCAGGTTCTCCTGACCATCTTCTCATCCCTTCGCCTGGCGCCCCATCTCCTGAACTGACCTGGCTAAGCCCCTCCTATGCCTCCTCTGAAGCCTTGATCCCAACTCCCCCAAGGGTGGAGAATGGACTGTGCATGGAGCCCTGAGAATGTGGAGAAACCAGAAAAATACAAAATCTGACTGGTTCTAGCTCTGGAGAGGCTGCCAGTACTGGTGAGAAGCCAGGGAGGACATGAGGACAGGAAAATCGGAGCAGTCAGACCAAGAGAGACCCATGATTATCACCAAAGGGAGCAGAGCAGCTCTTCCAGAATTCCAAGGTTCAGGCAGGGGTTGGGGTTGGGGGCTGCATCTGGAAGGAGCACCCCAGAGAAAAGGAAGTTATTTCAGGGTGGGAGCAAACCAGCGTTAGAGGTAGAGCAAGCCACTGAGCTAGGTCATGTGGGCTCTATAGGGCTATGCAGGGACATCCCAGCTGTGCTGGACTATCATGGGCCAGGCAGAGCTGATTCCTGGGCTGTGGCAGTGCCTGTTCTCCAAACCCCCTTAGCCAAACTCTCCCACAGCATTTATGTGGGCAGTCATGACTAGCCTGTCTCCTTCCCAGTCTGTGAGAGCTCAAGGACAGGCCCACCTGTCACTCCTGAATCCCTGGGGCCCAGCACAGGGCCTGCATACAGGAGATGCTCAGGAAATATTTGATGAGGCGCTGGTAAGCTGGAAGACTGGACCCACTGGTGGAGGGAGCTGGAGATGAGGCTGGGCCATTTTTTTCCTGAACTATAGGAGTTTAGTACAGTATCCAGATCACCCTTACAGATAGGTGTTAGGCAAGCTGGGTTCTAGTCCCAGCTCTGTCACAAGTAAAGAGGTCGCTCCCTGTGACTAGGCTTGTTTTCTCTTTTGTGAAATGAAGTCATCGGACCAGCTGATGTCTAAGGGCTCTTCCAGAGCCAGCATTTTGGGAAGTTCTGCCCTCATCTGGTGCCGCAGGCTGACCTCGCTCCTGTGGCCTGTGGGCCAAGTCCTCCCCACACCACAAGGGGGAGCTCTACACACACCCCAGGCAAGCACCTGGTCCCAAACCCACCAACGAACCTGGGTGTGCAGGTATGGCAGGTGGGCACTTACATGGGGAAGGCTTGTGCCTTCTCAGACACAGGACTCTGGGAACCCAGCCACCAGGCACTCCGCAAAGGCCTGGCACACAGAGAATGTGGAGAGGAAGTTTTGTGTTTAAGGAACTTTTCAGCACCTTCAGTGCAGCTGCCCTTCCTCACTGCTCAGACCTGGTTGCAGAAGAGGGACCATGACCCGCTCCAGGCAGCATTTCTATGAATACTCCCTGGCTTTCCTAATCTGCCTGATTTCTGGGGAAGAAAAAGACTCACCAGTAGGATTTGAATCTTTTAATTTGGGAATGACCAGCTTCCTCCTGCCCTCCCTCCCCAAAACACCTCCTTCCTGTTGGAGCTTCATCAGAGCACTGAGCCCCACAGACAAGTATCTGGTGACTTCTCAGGCCAGAATCCATCTCTGTAGGCCTGGCTGGGAGGTAGTAGGCTGTGGGCTAGTGAAACCAAAGGAAATGTGCACTGTTGCCTTTGTCTGGCTGGGCCTGGGAGCCAGGTAGCTCAGGGTCACTGCTGGTCATCTGTGAATATGGAGGCAGGCAGGGAAGGGCATATCAGGATGGGGTAGCTGGAGCAAAGGATAGAGGGGGCATCTTCTCTCCCCAGAGCACGGACACTCACCCTGGGTGGTCCTGGGTGCCATCTCAGTCCGGTAGATCTTGAAGGCATCATAGGCAAAGACGGAAACCAGGATGATGCCAAAAACCTGTGGGAGTAGAATCAGGGATGGCACAATAAAGGCCATTGGCCACCATCTATTAGGCAGAAGGAGATGGGTGGTATGGGGCAAGGTGTGAGCCAGAGGCCTGGGCACTGGCTTGGGCTTGTGGGGAGGCACAGAGAGTGTGCAAACACCAGCCAGAGGTCCTTAGGGCCTGGGGAGCTCTGTGGGGCTGGACTCACAAAAGCAGCAATGGCAGCTCCATCCCGGGAGGTCACAGCAGCAAAGGAGACCACCAGGAAGATGATGATGGCACTGACACAGCGGAGGAAGTCCTGGGGGGTCGGGGGTGCAGGGTCAAAGGGAAGTCAGAGGGCAAGGGAACATCACCCTGAGGTTTTCCAGGCTGGTCAGCAGCTTGACCCTCAGACACTATGAATCCCTGCATGGAGATACCCCTGGACACAATATAAAGCACTTGAGAGAAAGAGAGAGAGAGACAGAGACCCCACTGCTAACCAGGGAAGGGATACAGGTGAATGCAAAGAGACCAGGACAAGAAGCCAGGCCCTGGGTGGCACAGGGCTGGGGCATGCCAGCCAGGAGGGCCAGGGCAGGGCTGGACCTGGACCTGGACCTTGACCTTTGGTGAGTGGAAGAGCAACTCTAAGTGATCTGCATCCTTGTTGTCAGTGACAACAGTGAAATCAGGGTCAGGGCTGGGCCCCTTACTGACCCAGGAAAAGGAGAGAGGCTGGGAGGGAAAAGGAAAACTTAGGATTCAGAGAAGAAAGGGACCAGAATATGGTAGGGGAGGCAGGGTCCCTCACCAGACAGGGCCAGTTCAGCCGATCGAAGCGCTGATAGTACTGGGTGGCGTAGAGGAAGAGGAAAGCGAGTGTGATGAAGAACTCAAGTAGTGCTGCAGCCATGTAGGCAGAGATGGAGGCCGTGAAGCAGATGAAGATGATGAAGGTCAGGGCCTGTGGGACCAAATATGTGAAGCTTGCCAGGAAGGGGACATAGGCATGGCCAGATTTTTGCCTTCCCCTCCTGAGGAACTCCCCCAGGCTGGCCCCCACCACCCATCCTTGGAGGCCTCCCCATCTCTGGTACCGGGAGCCATACTCCAGGGCGTTTGCCCATTGAGGGAAGTCTCCAGCTTCCCACTTCCCTCTGCCCTGGATCCCAGCAACCCCAGCAGTGTGGCCCAGCTGCACTGCCCCAGGGAACACCATTCTATGGAAACCACAAAAGAGGTGTCCTGCTGAAGCACAGGGTACAGGGTGAACTCCAGCCTCTGGAGTCATGCCCACAGCAGTCCTGCACCCCCAGAGGGACCCCCTATGCCATAATACTTTCCCCACTCCCAGATATCAGAAACTCCTCTAAACAAGGACCAAAACAAGGCCTTTGGTTCTACACCCAGAGACAAGGTTTAGAAGGCAGATGGACTTTAAGGGTCCCTGGGCTCTGGCAATGTAGGATGACATATATGCAATGGACTTCAGTTTACACTAAGGTCTTGCTAAGTGACAAGGGAAGATCCTTTCCTGAGAATAGATGTTCATGGGGAGCAGACAACAGATACAGTGGGACTGCAGGAAATCTGCCCTTTTATGTCCGGTCTAACTTCAGTTCTTCCTGCTGCACCTAAACCTGCTATAACTGCCTTCAGATGGAGAGGCAGCAAGAAGGCAGGGTAGGAGGTGAGGGCAGGGCAGCTGGGGAGAGCAGGGGTGTCCAGAAAGCCTGGGAAAGGAGGCGGCTGAGGAGTGAGCCCAGTGGGGGCCCTGGGATGGGGAGAGGGAGGAGTGGGATAACACTGGGAGAGATAGAGGCGCCAGGTTGGGGAGGTGGCTGTTACCAGCTCAGTTTCCAGCAAGATGCCTTTGAGGGAGGAGAGGAAGGTCTTGTCCACGGCGAAGCCCTGGAGCACTGCAGCTGCCCCCTCTTCGGGGGGCCGGTCCCGGCGATCCCGAGCACTGAGCATCTCTGTGGGGCCCACCAGGCACAGCCCCCACTGCCACCAGCCCAGGAAGGGAACTGGGAAGACGGAAACCTGGAGAGATGGGGAAGCAAACAGGAGCAGGGAGGCACTTGGAGAAACCTGAAAGAGAAGTAGGCAGGCTGGCTGTGGGGCCGCAGGGAGGCTTGCCCAGATGGGTCTTCTCCCAGCTGCCCAGAGTGCCCCTGCTGGGGCCTGCAACAGCCCCCCAGGAAGCACATGGGAAGGGGTGGGGCGGGGCAGGGAGGAGTGGTCAGCCCTCCCCTTACTGGAGACCAACCCCGCCCAGAGAAGGGGAGAGGGAGGAGGGGGGGAAAAGGAGGAGGTCCACAAAGAAACCGGGAGGAGCCAGGTGGTAGCCGAGAAATAGGCTAGACTAGGAGCCCCCCAAGGACCCGGGCCTGAAGAAGTTTGCATCCCCCTCCCCTAACTCCTCTCTTCCTGGCTGTCCTTTCTCCCTTTTCCTTTTAGGGATGGTGGGAGCTGGAGCCCGGCCCAGGCAGCACCCCCCAGGACCAGGCTGTAGCAGCCAAGACTGAGGACAAAGGCAGATTGTTGGGGGGACAAGGGGGCGCTGTGTGCCTGCTGCAGTGCCTCAATGGGCCTCTGTCTTTCCAGCATGCCAGGAGGGCAGCCTGACCCCCACCCCAGTGTTCAGGGGTAGGCCAGGGAGCCAGAGAAGGGGAGGGATGGGAGGCCACAGCAGAAACTCTGGAAGGCAGAAGAACAGGGCAGTAGGTAAGGACTGAAGGTGGGGAAGAGAAGGAACCAGGCTGGGGAGCTTGGTGTTCAGGCACCAGGGACGCCAAGACAATTTAGGCCGTTTTAAATACAGATTATTTATTTGGATAAATGTCTCCACGCTCAATAGCAGCCTCTTCCTCAGAGCCTAGTAACTGAACCAAGGTATGTGCAAAGGAGATGCTCACTGAGTGTTGGATGGATGGATGGATGCATGGAGGCATGGAGGCATGGAGGCATGGATGGACAGATGAACAAACAAATGAAATGAGGGCCTCTCCACTGACAACAAGGAAAGTAGCAAGAAAGTGCTTGTGCTGTGCCATGGCAGCTGGGGATGGGAGAAAAGGAAGAGATGGGGGTGGCGGCCTCCAGAAACGAGGAGGGCCTTTATGACCTTTCCCAAGAGGAAATGCAGGATGCTCTCTTTTAGCGGGCATAAACAGCTCCATTGCTTCACCCTGCATTTCCCATCCACTCCAAATGGTGAAACGTGCGGATCCTCCCAAAGTCCTCCACCCTGTCCCACAATCCTGCTGCTCCTGTAGTGTTTTGTAAGGGTTGAGCATTCGGGTTCCTGGCTCACCATGGCAGGTGGTCATGCACCCAGTTCCAGTGTTCCACCCGGGAACCAGCTATGGGCACATGACTAGGCCATCACTCGGGGCCGCACACACACACAAGCCAAGGAGACGCGGTAGAGCCTTTGTTCCAAGCAGTAGCCGTCACGGGTACCCTGCTCCCCAGGGCATGGCCGCCGGTAGAAGACAGTCTGGTTGTGGTAGAGCAACTCCGAGTTGCCCAGGGGGTCCATGTGGGAGCCAGTCTGTAGGCTGACACAGTGTGGACACAGGCAACGGGCGTGGTACAGGTCCTGAGGGAGCCGGTTCAAGTCCCTGTCCAACCTGTGGGGGTGGCACTCATCAGACTCTGGAGGGAGACTGGCTGGACAGACAAGGGGATGGGCTGGAAGCAGGGAGGGCCCAACATGGAAATGTAGTGAGGCAGGCCTGGCTGTTTGTCTCAGCTCTTGCACCCACTTGCTGAGTGACTTTAAGCAAGTCACCCCCTCCTCTCTGGGATTTGTTTCACCTCCTGTAAGTGAGGATCGGGGAAAGAAGAGTGGTTTTCTGGGCCTGGGAGTCCTTGCAGAGGCAGGGGAAGGCTAGCAGCCTCCACCAAACAGGCTCTCCTTCCATCTGATAGTCATGCTGGGCTCAGGCATGAGGTTTCTTTTTGTAATTGTCATTACACTTTCAGTATTCTTTTATAAAGTAAAAACTGCTCTTACGTCCAAGTATTAAAAAAACTGTAAAGTTCACTGTCTCCCTACCAGTCCCACTCCCCAGAGGGAGCCACTGTCAACTATTTACTGCACATCCTTCCAGACACTTTTCATGCATGTATTATAAACACACATAAGCGTGCATGGTAACACTTATTTACTCATTCTGAAAGGATTCTGTGGCCAAAACAAGACTTTAAAAGCAGATGCTCCAAAGGTCTGAGACTCCCAAAGGCTAGCAGGAAACAGTCGCTCGGTTGTAAGGCCATTCTCCTACAGACAAGCCCTCCTGAGCTGGGGCTCAGCTGGCACAGCATTTCCCAGAGTAGGTTCCCTCATAACTACCCTGCAAGAAAAGAGGCCTGTGGCCAAATGAGTTTGGGAAATACTGAATTTATGTCTTCTTTTCCACAGACTTCTTGCAACCTTTAACGCTCTGAGCACATTATGAATCTCTGAGGGGTGAGGGCTCAAGCAGCTTTTCCCACACTTAACTGTCATCATTAATTTCTGATTAATGTGGGACAAGTATCACAAAGAACACTTTGGGGAAGATCAGCCACGTAGTCTTCAGGGGGTCATGGCCTCCAAACAAGGGGTCTGGACCCCAGCCAAGTCAGCCATCAGGCACCCAGCCTCCCCAAAGGGGCTCCCACCTCTTTTGGATTTAGCCCAGGACCAAGCCAGACTTCTAAGACCACTTCAAAGCATGGTGACCTGCAGTCTCCTCCCTGGATCTGGTCTCAATCAAAGCTGACCTTCTCCCTTCCCCCTGAACTTGTCCACCCATCCCAGAGTTACATTTATGGGGAATGGGAACACAGACACCCCAAGAAGACACAGGATAGAGATCCCTTAAGCCCTAATTTTTAATATATTGTTTTGTTGTCCTGATTTCAGTGCTTCCTAATATTTTTTTACATCATGGCACAAATAGAAAATTTTAATATATGTGTAGCACACCAAATGAAAGAGTAAGACTGCCCATAATCAAAGGTTCAACTGACTGAGTAGCTCAGGCAGTTGCACATCTGGCTTTTGATTCCGGCTCAGGTCATGATCCCAGGGTTGTGGGATCAAGTCCTGAGTAGGGCTCTGCACTCAGTATGGAGGCTGCTTAAGACTCTTTCCCTCTCGCTCTCTCTGTCTCTGTCTCTCCCTCTGCTCCTCTCCCTTATGTGTGCGCTCTCGAAAAGAAAAGAAAAGAAAAGAAAAGAAAAGAAAAGAAAAGAAAAGAAAAGAAAAGAAAAAAGAAAAAGCTGAGCTTTGAAATCTTGGGTAATTGGCTATCACCCAGTAAGAGTCAGAGCTACCCAGACTAGGCCTTGTGAAACACTCAAATCTTTATGGAGTCTCAGATAAAAAGGGGCAGGCAGGCTGGAATTGTGTGGAACTCCCCAGACCCTCGCATATACTCTGATAGGAACACATGCAAGAATTTGGGAGGGGGCTGCAGACTCACTCATATCTCCAGGGGGAGATAGACCTGCTGTTGAGGGGTCCATCTTCACTGGCCCTGCAGGATTCTAGGGAGTGGATGAGGCTAGCGCTCTCTGGCGGGGTCATGAGCACAGTGTTCTGCGTCAGCCATTCATGAGTGGGGTTCTGCCCTTTGCTGGGGCAGCAGCTGGACCAGTGGATGCAGTCCTTCTTGATCCGAATACTGAGGGTGTGGGTTCCCATGGCCATTACCAAGAACACGATCACCTATAGGAAAAGGCCAGTAAGAGACCTGCTCTCAACTAATCTGGGTACTCCTTCCCCAGCTGTTCCCAGTTGAGATCCTGGTTTCCAGCTCCACCTGATCCCCAGCCCCAAACCCAGAGCCTGGCCTCTCTCCGCCCACAGCAACATCTCAGCACCTGCCAGGCCCCCTTGCACTCACCTGGTTCATGATGGATGCTGCTCGCTCAGCCAAGGTTCTGCACTGGCTGACAGGTGGGGCCTTGTGGAAGAAGGCTGACTGGAGCAGCTTGGGCGTCCTGGTTTTATTTTCAGCAAACCTGTTTTGTTTATTCAAATTTATTTCCACAACCTTTTGCAGGGAGTGACCTGACATTAAAAAACAAAACAAAATCAAAAAACCCTGAAAGTGTTTTCAAAAGCTGCTCAAATGCCATCTGCATGGAAGTTATAATTCACATCACACCTTGATAGCCTATTTGGGACACTTTGTTCTTTGCACCTTTCCTGGCATGGGGTCAAACTAATGGTATTCTGCTATTCGGGGCATTGAGAATTGGCATTATGGGAATTTCCCTGGCTGGCTTGGTACTCCAAATTAGGGAACATCATCTGGTTTGTCTTCAGGAAGCCTCATTTCCATGCTCCCACCCAGGGCCTTGTCTTCACCATTCCCTTTCTTCTCAGACAGCCTCCTGATCGCTCACTTCAGTGAACCTTTCCCTCTCTCTCTGTTGACCCTCAACCCTTCTGTTCTCTGACCTTCAGTGACCTTCCTCACCTTCAATGACCCCAACTTCTAGGACCCTCATCATCTAAGATTTCTTCCTTGTTGTCCATTACCCACTCCCTAACTTCCCCTCGCCCTCTCCAGTAGCTGCCCCACCCCCCCCCCCCCCATCCCACCCTTCCCTGAACTTCTCTGGGCCAGGGATACAGGTCTAACCCCACAGGACTGCCAGGAATACCCTGACCCCATCAGTTTGTTGACTGGATGCTCAGGGTCTGATGGAAGAAGATGTAGGTGGTTGCTTCCATTGCATAAATGAGAAGGTGAGGCCAGGAAGAGAAAGGCCTCGGTAATTAACAGCCTCACTAAGACCCAACGTGAGGTCCCACCTCCAGAACAGATCTGCCCCTACCCCCACTCACAGGGCATTGGGGACAAAGGCCATAGCAAGGTTAGCTGCCCCTCTCAGGCAATGGGGCAAGCCCACCCAGCCTCAGCCCACCCCCAGCTCCCTGGGCCACTGGGGGAGCATGTGTGCTCAGAAATGCTTTAACTAGACCTGATCGCAAAGACATGGGTCAGCCAGGGGTCACCCCTCCTGGGATACACTGCATTGAGAGCAGGCCACCTACTTCCCTCCGGGTCTTTTCCTTCCATCCTTGCCCATCGACCCCCCTCATCCCCCACACCCACAACCCCCCCAACCCCAACACACTCATACACAGACATGGTCTCTAGAATGATGTTTTCTGATTTGCATGTACTTTCCCTTAGAAAATACTCCTCTAGTAACCAGGGACTCAGAAAATAAACAAAGGGAACCAGGAAGAACTTAAACTGCAGAATGAGGAGGAATCCTTCAAATGTTGTAGGGCAGAGCAGCCCCAAAGCAGAGGAGTGATAAGGACAGGGGGCAGTCTGGAAAATTGGGAGAAGCTGTTCTGGTGGTTTGGGGGAAGCCTGGAATTAGGGGTGAGGTGGGAACTTAGGGGAAATAGGTGGTGGCTGGGAGAGCAGGAGCTCTTAGGAAAAGCACTGAGGCCGGGAACACATCACCCCACTCCCATTGACCCACTGTCTGCGCTATGCTCCCTGACACCCTCTCATTTCTGCATGCCACTGGCCTCAGCTCCTGTGTGTCACGTGCCAGGATGGTGCCAAGCTTTGTACATGCACCAGCTCATTTTATCCTTACAATAAGACCATGAGGTGGAAACTATAATCCCCATATTACAGATGAGAAAGCTAAGACTCAAAGAAATTTAGTAATCTACCTAAGCTTGCAGTTAGGGAGCGGCAGAGCTGGCTTTCCACTCCAGCCCTGAGCAACTCCAAACCTAATCTCCTGGCATGGAGATGACACACTGTGCTGACACCCAGTAAGCTGCAAATGGATGAGAAGCCCCCGCAGCAGTATGTGCTTTCCTACTTACCAAGGCTTGGGCCAGGACAGGTCTCACTTGAACCTGCCAGAGGCCATGGGATGTTCCTGCCCACTCAGGCACTCAGCCCTGCTGGCTGGGATCCACTGCTCTAGCTCCTTATTCCTCAGAATTTGGTCTGGCACATGGCCACCAGGGTGGCTTTTGGTGTTCCTGAGAAACCCCCAACCCCAGAAAAGGCTCTGAGGGTGCACTACCCTCCCACAAGAGCTGGATTCCTCTGGGTGTTCCCCAAACCAATCACAGCCACAGACCTGACATTGGCCCAGATCTTCCCATCTTGGCCCTGTCCAGGAAGGGGTGCTCGGAAGAGCTGGAAGTGATCCCAGCTACTTGTTTCACTTATTGATGCTGCAAAAGACCCCCATTGCCCTTCAGGAGAAGCCTTTGGGGTGTTCCCCTACCTCTGTACTAGGATGTCCTCTGAGGAAACCCCTAAAAGGCAGAGGGGGCCCCCTCCAAGCACACAGTCGCTCCTCAGGTTGGCCTTTCCCCCACTATGATGATCAGTTCTGACCTGAGAACCTGTGCTCTGAGTCACACACACCCCACCCCTCCGGTTTGCTCAGCCTCTGCCCTTATCTCAGTAGCAGCTCTGTGAGACTCCTTAGGGTGATCCCCTGCCATGAGAAACATTTTCCAGAGGGTTTTCCTCCTGGGGTAACTAGTTTTGGAATCCCTGAGTCACTTCAGCTTCCAGGGAATCCTTGAGGGTGTGGGGAGAAAGGGGTGGCAATGGGAAGAATGCTGGAGGCGGAAACAAAGGTAAGTTCACCACACACCTGTCCTCACCTGCCTGGGCCCAACTGGCAGCCAGGAGGGGTTGGCTGAGTCCCTGGGAAGAGGGATCGGCACCCAGAAGGAAAGGGCAGGGGAGATGTAATGGAACATATCCCCACCTTTGGCCAAGAAAAGCTCTGGGGGCTTTCAGAAAGCTAGAATGGGACTGTTCTGCCCTTTCGCAAAAAGACATCCCAGTCCTCACCTGCTGCCTTGAAGTCCTGACACTGCCTCTGGTCATATCTTGATTTTAGGCCCTCTCTGGACCATTCTGCTCATTTGTAGAAGGGTTTTTGTTTTTTGTTTTTGAGGGGGTAACCTGGTTGAACACAAAAGCGCCAACCAGCTCAGCTGCTCTGGACCCCAGCTCCTGAAATAATGCTGAAACCACAGGACTCAGCAGAGTCTGCTGAGGCTCATCTGCTCACATCTGATGTGAGGTAGGGGCATTGGTCGTTAAAATGCTGAAATGCTTCTGCCCCTGCTGGTAAATGCATGCTGTCCTCAGCCCAGGGGTGGGGGTGCATTCTATATCACAACCTGCCTGTGATCCAGCAACTGAATGCCTGGTCCAGATGGGGGTCTCCAGAATACTGCTCCCGTGTCCTGATTAGTAAGTGATAATGGTATGGTTGCTACCTATTTATACTATCCCTTTAAGTACAAAAATGTTTAGGCTTAGGAGCCTGCCTTCAAAGAGAACCTCATCTGGCCTGGGCGACACGTGGAGAATCAGAGTGAGCTGGACCCAGCAAGTCCCTCCCCCAGCCCAGCACTGGTGCCTGCCCATGGAGGGCCCTGGGCTTACTCAGATTTGTTCTACAGTCGTGGCTGCCCTGTTCATTCATCCACTCACTAGCTATTTATTGAGCACCTACTATATGCCAGCCGCTATTCTAAATGCTAACAGGAATGCAGAGGAGGACAAGCCAGATAAGTTCTCTGCCTCATGAAGCTTACGTTTTAGGAGGAGACGGATGATAAACAAGGAAACAAGATAATTTCGGATAATTAGTGCTACGAAGAAAATGAAACAGTGTTATGAGCTAGAGGGCTGAGGGGAATGGAAGAAGGGGGCTGCTTTAACTTCGAAAGCCAGGGAAAGCCATTCTGAGAATGCAGAATTTGACATGATGATGGAAAGCATGTGGGGGAAGAGTGGTCTAGGCAGAGGCAGCAGGACATGCAGAGTCCTAGAAGTGGGAAAGAGCTTGGCATATTTGAGAAACAGAAAGGACAGTGTGGATAGAAAACGAAGGATAAGGGGGAGGGTGGGATGAGATAAGGTAAAGAGGTAGGCAGGGGCCAGATCACACAAGGTCTTCCAGGTTGTGGTAGAGCATTTGGACTTTATTCCAAGGTAAGGGGGAAGGTACTGACTGGATTCG
This sequence comes from Acinonyx jubatus, assembly GCF_027475565.1. Lineage (NCBI taxonomy): Eukaryota > Metazoa > Chordata > Mammalia > Carnivora > Felidae > Acinonyx > Acinonyx jubatus. Next base: position 72,455,603 of record NC_069386.1, on the reverse strand, counting down.
AGTATGATCTATGTGAGGTAAGTTTCTCAAGGGCACGCACGGTTTCCTTGACCTTCTGCTGCCCCCATAGGACTGCCATCAAATAACAATAATAATAGTTGCTTTTACCCAACATTTACACAACATGGGCCAGGTACTGTTCTCAGGAATTTCTTTTCATTTTTTTTAATGTTTATTTATTTTTATTTTTGAGAAGAAGAAAGAGGCAGAGAGAGGGGGGGAGGGAGACAGAGAATGCCAAGTAGACTCCATGCTGCCAACACAGAGCCCGATGTGGGGCTGGACCCCATGAACTCTGAGATCATGACCTGAGCTGAAATCAAGAGTTGGATGCTTAACAAACTGAGCCGTCCAGGTGCCCTTTTTTAAGGAATTTCTTAACCTCACAACAAGCCTGATGCTATTGGTTCCATTATTATCCCCACTTTATAGACAGGGAACCAGAGGCTCCAAGAGCCTTGGCTCCATGCCAAGGTCACTAACTAGTGTTGAAACCAGGAGTAGAATCCAGGCAATCTGGGTGCTGTGGGGTCCAAAGAGAGGAGAACTGGAAGAATTCTTGAGCGCCTGAGTTTTGAGCAGCAAGAGGAGTAAAAACAGGTCAAGGAAGTCATGGTGTGGGATGGAAGAGACTAGCAGTTGGCCCTGCTGGGAAGGGGAGAGAAGCTGGGGCCCAGAAAGCCAGATGAAGGGGTTCCTTCCTTTCTGCCCCTTGAATATGACCAGGGTAAGCCCTGAAGCTGAGGGCCCAGCGGCCTGAGGCTGTTGCCCAACCAGGGTCTAACTGCCAGCCTGGGTTTTCTCCAACCTTACCTGGAGCCCAGAGCTCTCCCTGAAGAAGGTAGAATCGCCTTAAACCTCTGCAAAGGAGAAGGCAAAGATGAGATAAGGACAGAGAAAGGCTCTTCCTGGCCTCAACAAAGAAACACTTCCAATTTTCATGAAAGTAAAGTGGGGGGTGGGGGGGCAGCAAGATGAAGAAAAGTCATGGAGGGAGATCTTTGCCCCAGGCATTTTACATATATTTGCTCTTCACCAAAAGACACTGTTACAGATGAGGACCTGAGACTCAGAGATGTTATATAACTTGGCCAAAATCACATAGCTAATAAAACAGGATTCATTCTTGAGTCTCACAAGCTACATTCCATGCCTGAGCACTCCAGAAGCATATTCTTATTTTCCTGCAGGTTTGTACTCTGCTTCCCCCTCATCTACATTTATTTCCCCAGGCACTGAACTACAGGCAGTGAGCCCCAATGCCTGCCTCCCAAACCGCCATTCTGCCTGGTCCTAGCACTTCTCTTCTGCCTAGTCTTCTGACCTCCATCTATTTCTCCTTGTGCCTGTCTGAGCATTCATCTTTGGGAATTGGATTTTCTGCCCACTTCCATCTTGGGCCCCCATTTGCCTTGACAGTCCTCCGGACAGAGCATACCAAGTCACTCCCCAGCAGCTGAATGTCTGTGTTCCAGGCAGCCAGGACCCCCAGGGCTGGGGTCTGGAGGAGATTGGATGGGGCTGGAGCTGGGATGAGGAGCTCTCCCTTCAGATGCATCTGGAAATTTGTAAGTTCCTCTACTGCCCTAAGGGCATCTAAGTCTGTTTGGAGTTCCCAGGCCCACCCATAGGTCTGCACCCAATTCTGAGCCAAGACCAGAACAGAATCTCTTCCTAACCCACCCCATAGGTCCCCCAGGGCTCTTCACAGGTGCCCAGGTGACAGGGAGGGGGAGCCAGGCCAGGTATCCCCCTCCCCTCCTAGGAAATGTCTGGATGTGTGGGCCTGTGGAATGTGAGGAGAGAAGGAGGGAGCCTCGGGTTCACAAAGGGCCTTAAATTAGACTTCTGATGTTATCTACAAATGAAGTTATACCTAGAGTCATTGTCTGTTTCATGTATTTGAAGTGTTAATTTGTTAACTGTAAACACTGAAAATCTACTACAGCTTTTTAATCCTGTTTAGCATCTAATTTTTTTTAAATACTAGGAATCTCAAAAATGGAAGAAGGAAGGCTCCCTTCAGCCTAAGAGGCCTTGATGTGTGTCTCAATAGGAAGAAGCAGGAGGTAGGGGTAGCTGGAGGGAACAGCACACACTAAGGAGTAGTAATAGGTCAGGAGAGGTGTGGGAACCCAAGAACCCTGTTCTTGCAGCTGATCCCAGCTCCTCTGAAAGAGGTCTGCCCTTTTGTTCCCGCAGTTCGCACTCCTGCTCCGCGTGGTAGCAGACAGAGTGAGGGCGGGGGACAGGCCCAGACTGGCAGAGAAGTGTAAGAGCGGCATAACCCGCCAGCCTGCAGCTCTGGGACCAGGCTCATGTTCTCTCGCCAGGGCCAGAATCCATGTCCAGCCGCAGCTCCCCGTCCTTGTCCCCCGCAAGAACGGCCGGTCACCCCTGCCACCCCTGCGGTGGTAACGCCAAGAGAGAAGAGACGCTCCGCTGAGGACCCCAGAAAGGAGAAGGAGCGCGCTCCCTCCCAAGGGAAAGACAGATGTGGGGCTCACGAAAGGGAGGCAGACAGCGGCGCGGGGCTGGCCGGGCAGAGCGGGGGCGTGGCGGGGTGAGGGAAGCTCCCGGGAGAAAGCAGACCACACGACAGGGAGGTCCTCCGCGACGGAGAGAGGAAGAGGCGCCGCGTACAGGGCCCGGGAGGGGGCGTGCAGTTTGGCCCGAGGGTCCCGAGCTGAAACTCAACACCCGCCTTTGGAGGGCTCGTCCTCCTTTCTCCTCCGCCCCTTCCCTTCCCCTCCCTTTTCCCCTCCCTCCTTTCTTTTAATCCCCAGGACTGAGTCCCGCGCCGGAGCTGAGAGGGCCCGAGGGGAGGAGGAAGAAACTGCCCTGAGAGGGAGCCAGGAGCCCGGGAAGGGGAGGGAAGGGGAACTGCGCGTGGGGGCTGAGCCCGAAGGCCACGCGCGACCCCCCGGAGCCTTCGCAGCCCCTTCAGTGTTCCCCCTACCCACTCCAGGCGAGTCCACAGGACCCTGGCCCCTGCTCCTCCTTCGCCTTCTCTTTGCTGCTTCCTTTGCTTTGTGGCTTTCCTCTCCGTCCCCAGAGACACCTGAGAGCTGCCCAGAGCTCCGCGGCGCGCCGAGGGGCCCTGCCGGGGGTGCGCGTGAGCGGGCTGAGGTGTGGCGGCGCGCGGGTGGGCCCCGAGACGGCGCGAGGAAGGCCGTCCCGCCCCTTCGGGCCGAGCCCGCGTGCGGAGAGCGAGGTTCCGTCGCGGCGCCCCCCCAGCCCCTGGCGTCCTGAGGGAGAGTGTGCGTGAGTGTGAAGCCGCCTCGCCGCGGGGGGTGCGAGTGTCTGGGCCGAACGCAACCACTCGGGCAACGCAGCCCAACGGCCACGCTCTCGGAGGCCTTCGGCGCCAGCCTGGCCTTCTTTCGCCAACTTGGGCGAGTTTGAAGAGGGGCGAACGTCTCAGCGCTCGCTCGCCCCACCCCCTCGCAGCCGGGCCGCCGCAGGGCCCCGGGCCGCCCCGACCACAGCCCTGGGAGCACCGCTCTCCGCCGCGGCCCCCGGGTGGGGAGGGTTGGCCTCTGAACTCGCTCGTCCAGCCCAACCGCTTCTGCGGCTTCTCCCAGCCCTCGGGGCCGTCCTGAGCGGCCTGGCGAGTCGTCGAGCGCGGCCCCAGCTCCCGCCTCCTCGCCTGCCCCAGCTCTGGGTGGGAGCTTTCGGGCCATGCAGACCCGGGGTCCCTCCGCGGCCTAGGGCAGGCAGCTCCGGGGGCCTGGCCAACCCCGTGGCCCCCGGGACAGCACGGAGCGCGCGCCCTTGGATGAGGTCCCGCAGCGACGCCCCGGCCCGCCCCGCTCCTCCTCCTGCCCGGCCAAGCTGCCTCCCATTTGGGGAGTTTTGTGGGCTTATTTTCTCCTCCTCCAACCTCCGCGGAGGCCACGACTCAGGCGCCGCAGCTGGGAGCCGCCTCCATGGTGCGGGTCGGCCGCTGCTGAACTCAGCGAAACCGAGCCTGGCCTGGAGAAGGCCACACAGGAGGCCAAGGCCATGGCCATAGCCACGTCGGTGAGTCCACCAGGGAAAGGAGGATGCGGGCTATTGGCCTCCACGGTCTGCCCTGCACTCCTGTCACTTTTATTTCTGCTTTCTCTTTGTCTCTCTCCCTGGGCCCTTTCTCCTCCGGGAGGCTGTGTCTCCCCCCCCCCGCCCCCCCCCAACCCACTTTTGTTTCCCTTTCTCCCTCTCACTCCTCATCCCCAGCTCCTTCTGGGTCTAGGTTCCCCCATCTCCCCTCCTCCTCCCCATTCTCCTCTTTTCTTTCTGGTGGCTGCCTCTGGATGGAGGGGAGGGGGCAAGTCTAGCCCGAGTCCTATCTGCTGTTTTACGGGCGGGAACAGATGGCCACCGGTGGTCGCAGGGGCTTGTGATTGGGAGGCAAGTAAAAGGTTGGGAGGGGGCTGAATGGAGGTGGCTCCAGGAAAGGAGGAGAGGCCAAAGAGGCCCTTCTCTAGAGGAAGTATGGAGGAAAGGGGGGAAATTGAGCCAAAGAAGGAGATCTGTTAGGGAGACAGAAAAAATAGAGGGAGGAGGAGAGGTGATGTCAGCCAGCTTCTGGCCACTTTCCGGGGACTGGGGACAAAGGGAGGAGACAGCTGGCATGATGGGACAGTGGGAGGCCTCCTAGAGAGTGTGTGGCCCACTGCCACTCTACCCGCCCACCCCACCCCCATCCCCAGTTAAGGCAGCCACTCCCTCACAAGTCAGCTGGGCCCCTGAGGAGGGGATAGAGCAGAGGTGGCCACACCCATCATCAGTCAGTCTATCAGCAACTCTGGCCTGGGTTCCCGAAATTGTAAGGCCCAGAGGTCTGGCCCCATTGGATGGAATTCAGACCTGAGCACAAAGAGGAGCTCTCCACAGCCCCACCTCTGCTTTCTGTCCAGTGCACCTTATAGTCTGATTTCAAACAACTCTGTCCCCTTTCCACCGTTCCCTAGACGCTGTGATTCCCCAGGGAAAGCTAGTCTGCTGTGTGCCTTCTGGCCCCCTCTGAATGGGTGCTCTGAGAAGGAGATTTATGAGGCTGGAAGCATGGCTCCTGACATTCTCCCATACCCCTCAAGGAGTTCGATTATCACTCTCAGACCAAACTCCTTTTAGCTCCTCAATCTGTGTTATGGTAAGATTAGCTCAGAGCCTGAAAATGGTGGGGGTATTCTGACATAAAGATGCTGGCACAGAAGCTGGTCAGCTTGTCAGCTTTGTGGTCCCAGGAGGTAGATTTTTCTTTTTACCTAGAGGTGGGAGGTGGCATTTGTGCCAATCAAACTCACAGGATCCTAATAACAGTTAATATCTATCGAGTATTTACTGGCCCTAGTTTATTTATTTTGAGAGAGAGAGAGCACACACACACATGTGAACAGGGGAGGGGCAGAGAGAGAAAGAGAGATAGAGAGAGAAAGAATCCCAAGCAGTCTCCATGCTGTCAGTGCAGAGCCCAACTCAGAGTTCCATCCCATGAGTTGTGAGATCATGACCTGAGCAGAAATCAAGAGTCAGATGCTTAACCAACTGAGCCACCTGTGTGCCCTGAAAATGGATATTTGGATATGGATATAAAATGGCACAAAGGAGGAAACTGAAGCTTGGGAAAGTTAAACAACCTACCCAGAGTCACCCAGCTAGAAAAGGATAGGGCCAGGACTTAAACGCAAGTCTGTCTGCTTCAGAACTGTGCTTTTAACCCACTGTCTAATCCAAAGTACTAATTTCTAATTTACACTTAGAAAAGTGTGGACCTAACCAGGAGTTTGTGTCATCTGGTTGGCATGTTTTCTTTCTGTGGGACAATATCCTTTTTTTTTTTTAAGTTTATTTATTTTTGAGAGAGCAGATGTGCACACAAGCCAGGAAAGGGCAGAAAGAGGGGGACACAGGATCTGAAGCAGGCTCTGCGCTGATGGCAGAGAGCCCGACACAGGGCTTGAACCCACGAACTGCGAGACCATGACCTGAGTTAAGTCGGATGCTTAACTGACTGAGCCACCCAGGCGCCCCAAACAATATCATTTAGAAGCCAAAATATAATCAGAAAATAGTTTGAGGAGTTTGGAATGAGGCAAGAGGAAAAAAGTCAGTTTGTTGTTAAAATCACCAAGCCATGAAGGGCTGGACAACCTCTCCACCCAAGGGAAATGTCAGTCAAGAGGAACATGCACTCATGCTGGTTGAGCAGGGCCTCCTTCTCCAGGGTGGCCAAATGCAGTCTGCCAGAGATCTTTAGCTTGAGATGTTTTACTGAATTAGCCCACATGAATTACCTATTAGGTAGTTATGTCTAACTACTAACTATCTGCTCTCCACCACCACTGCCTGGGATCCTGCCAGCAGGCGCAGTCATTTAGCAAACATAACCAAACCAGAATATATTTTGATATTGTGAGTGGTGTAAGCTTGATTCTACCAAAGAACAACATGGAACCAGAGCCCTGTGAGGGGTGGCTACCAAAGGGAAATTGGGAATAATGAAGATTTCATAATGTATTTGAGTCATGTTTGAGTCATGGACTCTACTTAACCAAGAGGTTAAGTTACTAACATATGAAGAAGAAAAGTAGAACCTTACGTTTGTGATTGTAGAGAGGTAATAGGGGGTGATTGAGAACGCAGACTCTGGAGTCAAACAGCCTGGGGTTCATGTGTTGTAGGCAAAGTCCTACTCTCTCTGTCCCAGTCTCCTTTCCAAATGGGGATAATGAAGGCTCCTTCCTCATAAGCTTGTTTTTAAAAATTTTTTATTTATCTTTTAATTTTTTTTAATGTTTATTTTTATTTTTGAGAGAGTGAGAGGGACAGAGAGAGAGGGAGATACACAATCCAAAGCAGGCTCCTGGCTCTGAGCTGTCAGCTCAGAGCCTGATGCAGGGCTCGAGCTCACAAACCATGAGATCATGACCTAAGCCAAAGCCAGCCGCTTAACTGACTGAGCCACCCAGGAGCACCATAAGCTTGTTTTTGTTGTTGTTGTTTTAAAGTTTATTTATTTATTTTCAGAGAGCAAGAGAGTGGGGGAGGAGCAGAGAGAGAGGGAGAGAGAAAGAATCCCAAGCAGGCTCCACATTGTTAGCATAGAGCCCGATGCAGGGCTCGATCTCTTGAGCCATGAGATCTTGACCTGAGCCAAAATTAAGAGTTGGATGCTTGACTGACTGAGCCACCCAGGCGCCCCACTTATAAGGTTGTTTTAAGGATTAAATGAGATGAGATGATTAGTGTAATGACTTGCACAGTGTCTGGAGACATAATTTGCACTTAATATCTGTGACTTACCACCTTAGCATGTGACTCTTGGAGGAAAAAAACTTAGATGTCCCGACCAGACAGGACTGGAAACAGGACGGTAAATGCTTGCTCTTGGTTGGTCTGCTAGTCCCGCAACACACACACACACACACACACACACACACACACACACACACACACACACTGGAGTGTATACACTTTTCTCCTCTCCATGGTAACCTCAACTTCCTCTGATAGAACCTTATTTGCTCAGACTGAGAACAAAAGCATTGCTTCAGTTTCTGTTTTCTTCCTTTTTATGCCTAGGCACTGTCTGGGCTGCATTTTTCCCAGTCTCCCTCAGATTGATGGGTGTCTGCTGCCACTTAATCTAACCTTCTGCTTGTGGGGGATGCTGACTGGGAAACAGGAAGGGTGAAGAAGATTCTATGGGAGACATTATTAGGGCTTTCTCATGTACACAAAGCTTTGGAGGAAATTCATTCAATATATGTTCACTGAGCACTGATTCCAGGTGGAGCCCTATTGCAGGGGCTAGGAATACATTAGTCCCTGCTCCCCAGAGCTTATAGGGCAGGGGAATAAATAGATAAGAAATGAAATAGGCAAGTAGTGTAAAGTATTATGAAGGGAACAATAGTGGAGATGACACAGAATGGGGTGGGGAGAAGAGTGAAGAAAAGACCTCTTCGAGAAGGAGTCACTTAAGGAGAACTTAAGGATAAAAAAAGGGCCAGTCAGATGACGAGTCAGGGCAAGAGCATTCTGGGTCAAGGAAACCACAAGTGCAAAGGCCCTGAGGTGAGAATTTCTTTAGTTCAAGGAATAGAAAGGAAGAGGAGGAATGCAGGGGATGCAGCTGGAGACCAGGCAGGACCAGTCAGGAAGAGCGGAGTCAGGAGGTCACATTTTTAGCTTGTGGGAAATGGGGAGCTCCATAATGTTTGAGCAAGGAATGTCATGACCTGATATATATGTGTGAGACCCATCTCCCCATTCCCACCTCACCCACCAGGCCCAGTTGGCTCGGGCACTCTACGACAACACCGCTGAGTCCCCCCAGGAGCTGTCCTTCCGCCGAGGGGATGTTCTACGGGTACTGCAGAGGGAGGGCGCTGGTGGGCTGGACGGCTGGTGCCTCTGTTCCCTGCATGGCCAGCAGGGCATTGTGCCCGCCAACAGAGTGAAGCTCCTTCCTCCTGGCCCGGCACCCCAGTCCAGCCTCACCCAGGTGCTCCCAGCCCAGCATGGCTCACCACATCCAGCCCCAGAGCACAGCAATGAGGACCAGGAGGTGAGAGCTAGAGCCCTCCCATCCCCAAACCAGAAGAGCCTAGTTCCCCTTCACTGGTGCCTGCGGCGAGGTGGGGCAGGGCAATCCCTGAGACCACAGCTCTTCACTGATCCTGTACTATGTGAAACCTGCCTGCCAACCCTTCCTCGGCTCTGTTTCCCCATTGGTACGGGGTGGGGGCTAGAAGGGATCTAAGCTCCTGTAAGGCATACATTATCTTCTTCCTGGTCCTGACCCACGCATCTGTCTTGATCCCCCAGGTATATGTGGTACCACCCCCAGCTCGGCCCTGTCCTACCTTAGGACCTTCACCTGGACCCTGCCTGCCCTCCCCTGATCCCATCTACAAGGTCCCCAGAGGGAGTGGGACCCAATCAGCTGCCCCTGGAGATGCCTTGGAGGTGAGGACCAGAGGTCTGTGTATGTTGGTCAGGGAACAGAGGGCTCTCAGTGGGGTCCACTGCTGAGGCTGAGGGTAACTGGTGGCTCTGCTCCCTCTCCAGGTCTATGATGTGCCCCCCACTGCCCTCCGAGTTCCCTCCAGTGGCCCCTACGACTCCCCTGCCTCCTTTACCCGCCCTGTAGCCCGGGTTGCCTCACAGGCTCCTGAAGAGGATGAAGCTCCCTATGATGTGCCTTTGGCCCCAAAGCCACCGTCAGAACTGGAGCCAGATCTGGAGTGGGAGGGAGGCCGGGAACCAGAGCCTCCCCTCTACGCTGCCCCCTCCAACCTGAAACGGGCATCAGCCCTGCTCAATCTGTATGAAGCACCAGAGGAACTGCTAGCAGATGGGGAAGGTGGAGGCACTGATGAGGGCATCTACGATGTGCCCCTGCTCGGGCCGGAGGCACCCCCTTCTCCAGAGCCCCCAGGAGCCTCTGCCTCCAATGACCTGGACACCTTGGCCCTGCTTCTGGCCAGAAGCCCCCCACTCCCACACAGGCCCCGTTTGCCCTCAGCTGAGAGCCTGTCCCGCCGCCCTCTGCCTGCCCTGCCTGTTCCTGAGGCCCCCAACCCTTCCCCAGCTCCCTCTCCTGCTCCAGGCCGAAAGGGCAGCATCCAGGACCGGCCTCTGCCCCCACCCCCACCTCGCCTGCCTGGCTATGGGGGCCCCAAGGTTGAGGGGGATCCAGAAGGTGGGGAGGTAGAGGATGATCCAGCAGGACACCACAATGAGTATGAGGGCATCCCGATGGCCGAGGAATATGACTATGTCCACCTGAAGGTGAGCTCACCTCCCAACACCCCCAACGGAAATGCCCCCAAGAGAGCCAAGGGGAGGAGTGAGAAGGTCTGGGACCCAGAGGGACCCTCCCTTTCTTCACTGGCCCTGCACCTTATGGCCTGGGTCACCAGTACTTGGTCCCACCACTTGTACTGGTGCCACATTCCTTCTAAACCCAGCCTAGGGTCCCCAAGTCATCTGACCTGCCACCAGGGCTTCTCCCAGACCTGGAGTCAAGGGACTGGAATCTCTGATGGCGGAAGAAACCTCAGGAAGGAAGGCGGAGGGGGAAGGGGCAGGAACATGGGGAGGCCACCTTCCCTGCTCCCCCACCACTGCACTGAGACCCTGATCCCTCCTGCAGGGCATGGATAAAGCTCAGGGATCTAGGCCCCTGGATAAAGCCTTCCCAGGGGATCCTGAACTGCTGGAGAGGGGGCCACTGGAGCAGCAGGTAACCCTGTGGGTCAGTGCTAGAGAAGGGGGACCAGGAAGAGGAACCATCAAGGGAGAGAGATTAGGATGGGGGTAAGAGCTCGGTGAGCCAGAGCTGGAGTACAGAGGCGTCAGCATGAAGGAGCTGGGACCTGAAAAAGAGTATTAGGAATTCAGAAAGAGGGGAAAGAATGTGTTGGAGAGGAATCAGAAAACCGAGCAGCCAGGGAAGCAGAGAGAGTTCTGGGATGTGGGTCAGAGCTAGGCCAGGTAACTTCTGAGGCTCCTTCCAACTGTGAATTCCTGGGTTCCTAAGAGACCTGGCTTCTAATCCCGGCTCCACCAGTAAGCAGCCAGGGGCCCTGAAGCCACCAGATAATCTCTCTGGGCCTCAGGAAAGTGAGGTGGCCTCCTCAACTGTGTGGACCGGTCCTGAGCGTAGTAGCTACTGTTTATCGGGTATTTACCAACTACGGACCCTGTGCTAATAAGCACATCGCATGTGTCAACACTAATCACAGCCATAGTTAGTACTCATATGGTGCTCACAATGTACAGTGTTCTGTTCTAAGCTCTTTCTATATGCTGCATCATTAACTGCACCACAGCCTTGGGAGGCAGAAAAGTGCTGTAACTATAAAACGCACACCAGGTTTTGCAGGCTTAGTATGAGAAGAAATCTAAGTAATTTATATGTTGATTATAGGTTGAAATTACAATTTTTATATCTGGAGTTAAAACATTCCAGTTTGTTTCTTTTTCTTAACATGGCTACTAGAAAAAATTTAATTACACATGTGGTTTACATTATGTTGATCCTGGACAGCATGGTATCAGATTCTCCATTTTAGATTATAAGGAAACAAGTTCAGTTTGAATCTAGATTTATCTGACATCACCTCTGGGCACTTTCCTGCCACTGGCTGTGAGAATTTAAATTTTCTAATGAGCAGAGGGAAGAGCTCAGGTAGAAAGGATAGAATGAGGAACAGAGGGAGGGAAGGAGGGAGAAAACGATTGCAAAAGTGGCACTACTGAGAGCATCCCGCCAACCACTCCTCTTGCCCTCAGGAGGCCCTGTCTGCAGGGGAGCCGCTGGATCTGCCCACCGGAGATCTACAGCTCTTGCATTTCTACGCCGGGCAGTGCCAGAGCCACTACTCAGCACTGCAGGCAGCCGTGGCAGCCCTGATGTCCAGCACCCAGGCCAACCAGCCCCCACCCCTCTTCGTGCCCCATGGCAAGCGGGTGGTGGTGGCCGCTCACCGCCTGGTGTTTGTTGGGGACACCCTGGGCCGGCTGGCAGCCTCCGCCCCTCTGCGAGCACAGGTCGGGGCTGCAGGTACAGCACTGGGCCAGGCATTGCGAGCCACTGTGCTGGCTGTCAAGGGGGCCGCCCTGGGCTACCCGTCCCACCTTGCGGCCCAAGAGATGACACAGCGTGTGGCAGAGCTGGCAGGGCAGGCCCTGCAGTTCACCACTCTGCTCTCCAGCCTGGCCCCCTGAGGGTCCTGCTCTGTCCCTCTCCTGCCTGCCAGAGCCCCCTTTTGGGCCTTGGGTGGCAGGAGGGCTCTGTTTTTAGGGACCAGGAGAGGTGGGGACATCTCTCCCCTTCCAGTCATCTCAGCCTCTCACAGAGATGTCCCTCCCCCCTCCCCCCACAGCTTTTTGTACGAGCCATTTTGTATAAATTATTTATATTTAATATTATTCCCTGCTTTGTCAGGGGCAGGTGCCAGGCCCCTTGGGGCAGGGAGGAACTGGACTCTTTCCCTCAGCCTGGGGTGGAAGTTCTTGGTCACTGCACTGCCACCCACCTCTGAAAGCTTGGCCCCCCAGAGATTCGGGTGGCTGAAACCTGGAGCCATCCAGATCCCTTTTTTTGTCCTGGTTCTTGGCTCTAGGACATCAGCACCTTACTGTTAGCTGAAAGTGACGGCATGATTTTGACCACCCAGAATGTGGAGGTCTGGGAGAGGCCTAAGGGCTCCTCCCCACAGCAGGCAGGACAGAACTGGGCCTCAATAAGCCCTGCTGTCTGGTTCTCTGACTCTGCTTCTTGGGCACCTGGGGGAGGGGCCAGGCCTGGCACCCCTAGGCCAAACCTATGGAATACACACTGTGGGCAGGATATCTTTAGGTTTGGGGGGAAGATTTTGCTGTTTTTTTCCAAAAACTATTCATTCGGTGGGTTTCACCTCCCATGATGTGCCAAGCACAGTTCTGAAGGTACATTGTGGGGGTGGGATGGATATAACTGAGTCAGTTAAAATAAGTAAATAAAAAAGAATACCTGCCACAGATTTGACAGTTGCTGGTAATGGAAATGAACAGGGTGATGTGAGGGACTAACTGGATGAAGGAGAGGCTGTTGAAGGAGACTTTAGATGGGATGGTTGAGAGTAATAGCTGAGCTGAGGCCCCAGGGATGAGAGAACTGAGAAGAGTCTGAGAACTAGCATTCCCAGAAGGCAGACACTGTTAGTGATGGGGGCTTTTCCACCAAGACTTCATTATCATATGATGTCATTAGAGAGTTGCACTTGTGGAGAGGTTGGCCTCACAAGAGCCTTGAAAGGTGCCATGCTGAAGACATCATCCCGGTGAAGGCCTGTTCTCAGCTTGGCACCACAGGACCGCTCTGGCCAACTGGAAAGTGCTGCTGGCTGGCCTGGGCACCCTCCGCCTTAGATTAACCCAAGAAGGTCTGGCCCCTTAAACCTTCCTTCCCAGTCCTCCTGCTCACTGCCTTTCTAGACACACCTTCTTTTAGAGGAGCCGAGGGGCAGGTGAATGCAATTAGTCCATAGTCCTCATGCTTTGGTGAAATTGATGAGCCATGGCTTAGATGGGGGATCGCTCCAGCCATTTACCACAGGGAAGAAATCCAAGCCACAGATGCATTGCTTCATTTGTGCTTTTTCCCAAATGACATTTTAGCACAGTGACTGGATTAGAGGCACCCCAAGCTTCAGTCACAGTTCAGGTCTCTTGGCACCCTCTATGCATTTGCCTTCTCCATTTTGGGTTCCTTCTTTCTCATATCACCCTTAAAGAAAACTCACTTCCAGATTCTGGGGTCACCAAAATGCACACTATGTATTGAAGACTTATAACAGGGCTGTCCTCCATCTCCCAGGAAGAATGTAAATCAACCTGGAAATCAAGTCAGAGGTTTCAGTGCAAGTCCCAGATCTGCCATGTACCCATGTGTCTGTGGGTAAATCCTGTGAGTCCCTCTGAGTCCTGAGCTTATCTTTAATATGAGGATGATCATAATGGTCTCACAGGGTTGTTGAGAGGCCATACAAGATAATACATGTGAAGGGCCCAGAGCCACATAAAGTTAAGGGATTATAATTCCAGGGCAGACATAAGGGCACAGACAAATGAATCCCCAAGGAATGCTGACTGTGACAGCACCAAAGTAAATCCTAAAGAGATACTGAAATGAGCCGGGGGGGGGGGGGGGCGCGGAGGGGAGCAGTGGGAAGCTGCTTAATGTATTGGCTTCTCATATCTGGGAATTTTCTGAACAGAGGAGGCAAATTGGAAGTGCGGTCCAGTGGAGAGAAGAAGCAATGGATTTCCTGGCTGAGACTAACAGGACACTCCTCTATAGCCCTTACCTTAGATGAAGAATCAAGTATCTGTTAGGTATCAAATCTCTTAGAGAAGTGTACCTCTAACTTGAATGTACCTATTCATGGGGATCTGGTTAAAATGGAGATTATGATTCAAAGGCTTGGATTCTGCATTTCTGACAAGCTCCTGGATGACCTGGGAGCTCTAGTCTGTAAGTCACACTTTTGAGTAGTAATTCTAGGGGTTAAGGAAGGCTTCTCTGAGACAAATGTGCAAATATGCTGAAGGATGAGGAGAACTGACTAGGAGAGGACAAGCCTTCAAGCCATAAAGATTAACTTGTCCAAGGGCCCTGTGACTTTGAAAAAAAACCTGAAAGAAGTGCAGTGTGATGAGTGCAGTTTGGGGAAAGAAGCGAGGTGGAGCACCAGGGAGCATGGGACCAGGCCTGCAGGAGCATGTATGAGGCTCCTGGAACATTAGTATTTATTTATACCTTGTCGGTGAGGAGAAGCCACTGAAGGCTGTTAAGCAGGAAAGGGACATGAACAGATCTGCATTATGAAAAAAACCAAACACTCCATCTGCACTATAAATACAGATAAGGGAACAGGGCAGAAACAGTGGATGCAGAACACCAGTTAGGAGGCCCAAGTAGTCTGTGCAACAGGTAGCTTGACTAATGGTAGAAAAGCAGAGTATCTGAGAACTATGCAGGAAGGAAAATGGACAGGGTTTTGTAAACGATTTGATATGGGGGTAAGGAGGAGTCCTTGTAAGGGCTGTCACCTTGAACATATGGTCACAGTTGAATGGTGAGGGTACCATTCACAAGGCAAAGAAGCACTAGAAGACGTTACAGGGGAAGAGCGTGAGTTTGGTCTTGGATGTATTGAGTTTGAGGTCCTTGTGAGTCACCCAAGGTTAAGAAGATGAATAAGAGGTGACTACATAGGTCTGGGGCTCAAAAGAGAGGTGTGAGCTAGAGGTGTAAATCCAGGGATTAGGTTTGTATTGTTTACATTGGGGGTGAATGAGGCCGAGGCTGTGAGCATGGGTGAGATCCCAAGGTGGAAAGAACAATGAAATGAGAGGAGGGCCCAGGACCAAGCCTCAGGTTTGAAGACACTGAATGATGGTGAAGAGGTGGAGGAGGAGCCTGCCATGGAGAAAAAAGGAGCAAGAGAAAGAAAACCAGGAGAGTGTGAGACTTAGCAGCCAAAAAAGAAAGTGTTTAGAGGAAGGGGTGGTCAACAGTGCCAAATGATGCTGAGGATGAGGAAGACTCTGCCAGGGTGCGGGTGCTGAAACCCAGAGATGTGGTCTTGTAGAGGACTGCAGCCAGGGCTGAGTACAGAGCCCAGCCCAGCCCTCCATGTTCATCCCCTGTACTGTAGTCGCCAGTATAAATGGCTGTCTCCCCAGTAAGCTACTCCAGGGTGGGTCTTGTCCATCCTGTTATGTCCCAAAGCCTAGCACAAGGCCAGGCACGTAATAGATGCTTAATAAATTTTACTGATGAATGAGTGGATGCATGGAACGATGGATGGATGGTTGGATGAATGAGGAGGAAGAATTGGAAGCAAATGAGGTATCTCTGGCAACTGCCTGGACTAGCTACTATCCTTCAGCTTTCTTTCCTTTTACCGCAATGGCCCGCAGACCCAGAGAACGGAGACAGAGCCCCTGGGCCCTGGCCCCCCTTCCTCTCTCTGACGAAGAGTCTGGACCGAAGGTTCTGCTGACGTGGGAAGGGGAGGAGAGTCTGGAGGAAGGGGAGGGGAAAGCAGCTCAGAGATCGCAGAGACGAAGGAGGCGCCCGCGGCTGCAGAGCTGCAGAGCGGGGTCTCTCCAGCCTCTGTATCCGGGCATCGGTGCCCCCACTGGGCCAAAGGACAGCGCATCCTTTTGGTGCGGGTCGACAAGGCCTCCGCGGTCGGCAAGCTGGCTCCCCGGGTGGCCACCGGGACCCCCGAGCCCAATGGCGGGGGCGGCAGCAAAATCGACAGCACTGTAGAGATCACTCCCAGCCCCAACGGAGTAAGTGCCCGCGCCCCCGGGGCTACGCCATCATCCCCCCGCACCCGCGCCGAAAGCCTGGCATTTTCCTCCCGCGCACTCCCGGCCCCTGACCGCCTTCCTCGCGCCGGCTCTCCTCCCTTGCTCTGCGGCTTTCTCCGCTTCACCCTTCACCCCCCACCCCCCAGCAGGTCGGGACCCTCGGAGATGCGGTGCCCACGGAGCAGCTGCAGGGTGAGCGGGAGCGCGAAAGGGAGCGGGAGGGGGAGGGCGACGCGGGCGGCGACGGAATGGGCAGCAGCCTGTCGCTGGCCGTGCCCCCCGGCCCCCTCAGCTTTGAAGCGCTGCTCGCCCAGGTGGGGGCGCTGGGCGGCGGCCAGCAGCTGCAGCTCGGCCTCTGCTGCCTGCCCGTGCTCTTCGTGGCGCTGGGCATGGCCTCGGACCCCATCTTCACCCTGGCGCCCCCACTGCACTGCCACTACGGAGGCTTCGCCCCCAACGCCT
Organism: Acinonyx jubatus; assembly: GCF_027475565.1. NCBI lineage: Eukaryota > Metazoa > Chordata > Mammalia > Carnivora > Felidae > Acinonyx > Acinonyx jubatus. The sequence goes on along the minus strand of NC_069386.1, from coordinate 72,439,277 downwards.
CCGGCTGGGAGCAGCCCCCTAACGCCAGCGGCGTCAGCGTCGCCAGCGCGGCCCTAGCAGCCAGCGCCGCCAGCCGCGTCGCCACCAGTACGGACCCCTCGTGCAGCGGCTTTGCCCCGCCGGACTTCAACCATTGTCTCAAGGACTGGGACTATAACGGTCTGCCGGTGCTCACCACCAACGCCATTGGCCAGGTGAGGCAGCCTGCTGGGCCGCGGGTCTGGGGGCGGGCCGAGAGCGCGGAGCAAAGGGCCTCAAGCCCCCTGTATCCCTCTCACATCCCCAGTGGGATCTAGTGTGTGACCTGGGCTGGCAGGTGATCCTGGAGCAGATCCTCTTCATCTTGGGCTTTGCCTCTGGCTACCTGTTCCTGGGCTACCCGGCGGACAGGTGAGGGCTGCCGTGGGGATGGGGCAAGTAGAGAGGAGGGGGTGCTAGGGTGGCTAGCCCAGGCAAGTGGCCTTTCCAAGAGGTCGAAGAGGATCCGCTGGACTCTACAGTCTTCTGGACTTCTGTTCAATGATATGCAGCCCATCCCTGTCTCAACTTCACTCCCCATCAAGAAATACTCCTTCCATACCTCTTCTGCACAAGGGGACACTACCACATATTCCCCATCCCCATATCCTTGGATCAGTGGCTAATCTCCAAAGACAATAGCCCCATCCCCACTGATCAAAAACTATCTCCACAGATCAAAAGTCCTAGCTCCTCCTCTATTGTGCCTGTCATCACTAACCACCTCCCTCTCCATCTTCACAGACCCATCCCCACTAATAGCCCCGTCCACATGATGGATTCCATCTCGAGGGCCTTATTCCTATAGATCATTACATTAATTCCTAAGTATCAACAGCCACAATCCCACTGACCTGTATAGTTCAATTCTACAAACAAATGACTCCACCCTTATGGGTCAGTTGTCCAAACCCCATAGATCAATGACCACAATAGCACCCCCTCCCCCAGAGATTAATAGTCCCATCCTCATGGGTCTTCAGTGCTCTTAGATCCTCTCAGATCAAAAGCCCAATTTGCATGAATCAATGGCCTTATCTCAAAAGTCAACAGCCTATCCCCACCAACCAATAGCTTTTCCCAGGGATCAAAACTCCCAATTCTTCTAATTCTTGACACCATCACCACTGACCAAGTATTGCATCTCCACTGATCATCCTCATAGATTATTAGACTCATCTCCACCCATATACAGTCCCATCCAAATGGGTTAATAGCTCAACTTCCACGGATCAAAGACAACCCAACAGTCAATAATCCCTAAAATCAATACCTATCCTCACTGCCTAATAGTCACATACCCACAGGTCAACAGCCCATTCTCATGCATCAGTGGCCTCATTCCCATAGACCAATAGCATCATTCCTATAGAATAATACCCTCATCCCCAAATTCCAATAATTCAGTTTCCTAAGTTCGGTACCCTTAGCCTCATTAACCAATAAGCTCACCCCCATGGAAAAATGGCCCCATTGTGTGGGTCAGTAGTTTCACTCTCAGAGATCAGTCCCCCTTCCCAATGATCAGTGACCCCTATCTTCATCCCCATAGATCAGTGGTCTTATCCCCAAAGATCAATAGCCCAGCCTGTCAAGGATCAGTAGTCCTGTCCTCCACTGACTCATACTCAGTGACCATCACCACTGACCAATAGTCTCAGCTTCTCTGGTCTGTGACCCCCCCCTACTTACGGATTATCCCCATGAATTCATATCCCCATAGGTTCATCCCCACTGACCAATAGCCCCATCCACCCAAGGACTAATGTTCCCACCCCATCCCCATTGATCAATACTTTTACCCCATGTATTAATAAATAGTTCCATTCCCATGGATCAGTGGATCTTCTGGCAAAGGACCCTATCCCCACTGACCATCATTATGGGTTAATTGACCCATGAAACAGCCCATAGAACAATGGCCATATCCCCCCAAATCAATCAGTCCCCTAAGATCAATAGCTACATTTCACTAATACTATCCCCATGCATAAGTAGCCAATGGCCCCACCTTCAGAGATCTATAGTCCCAACCCCGTATATCAGTGACTTCATCTCCTCTGACAAGTATGAGCACAAGCTTTATCCCCACTGACCTGACCAGTATGAGCAAGACAAGCTCTATCCCCACTAACCAATCTATCCCCAGAAATCAATGGTTCTAAGTCTCCTAAACAATATCCTGTCCCTCTAATGGTTGGTCTCGCTTCCATGCTCTCATCTCTGACCAATAGCCCCATCCACAAGAGTCCATGGTCCCACCCCTGCAGAACCATAACTACATCCCAGTGGTCAGTGGCCAGACATCACTTATCCATGGTCCCCTTCCCTTCCCATCTTCTCTAGCCTCAGTCCAACTTTTTACCCCAGTCCTCATACCTCCAAGTTTGAAGGGGGCAGCTGGGCTCCACCCAGCAACTCCTCTCCCAGGGAGTCTGGGTGACCAGAGGCCCTCCCCACTTTCCAGGTTTGGCCGTCGAGGGATTGTGCTGCTGACCTTGGGGTTGGTGGGCCCCTGCGGAGTGGGAGGGGCTGCCGCAGGCTCCTCCACAGGTGTCATGGCCCTCCGATTCCTCCTGGGCTTTCTGCTTGCCGGAGTTGACCTTGGTGTCTACCTAATGCGTGAGTGGCAACTTCCCAGATGTCCTTCCCTTGGGGCTCATGCCTGCCTGTCTGCATTCCCAGGCTGTTCCCACTGCCCCCTAGGATCCCCTCAGTCCCTTTTCAGTCCCCAATTTCAGCTGTCCAGGATCTCAGCTGCCTTTCTGCCCCAGCCTTTGAAGGATCCAGGGACTTTGCTTTTCTCCACACCCCTCCCTGCCAGCCCTCCAATCTTTAAGGCCTTCCTTGCCCTTGACTTACTGCTGTCAGGGAATGGAGCTTTATTTAAAAATGAAATCCTGACTAGCTGTATGTCCTTGAACAAGGGTTGATATGAAGGTCAAATAAGAGGCCTGATGTGAAAGGCCCTGTAAACTGGGAATGCTGAACCCACCAGGGACTCTGACCCTTGAGCCCTCCCAAGTTTGAGGAGAGGAGAGAGGACTGAACAGTCTCTCCACTCTTTGCCACTCAGAGGTTAGTCTGTGGGAGGTGATGACTACAGCCTCCACTCTGGGTCTGACTTTGCTCTCTGTCCTCCCTCCCTTTCTTCTCCTCTCTCCCATGCCTCCTTCCTCCCTGGCATCTCCTCCCTGTCCCTGCTGTATCTCTAGGCCTGGAACTGTGCGACCCAACCCAGAGGCTTCGGGTGGCCCTGGCAGGGGAGTTGGTGGGGGTGGGGGGGCACTTCCTGTTCCTGGGCCTGGCCCTTGTCTCTAAGGACTGGCGATTTCTGCAGCGAATGATCACCGCTCCCTGCATCCTCTTCCTGTTTTATGGGTTAGTATCATCCTCCACCTGTTTGGCCATTTCCACCTCTATCTCCAGCCTGGCTCTAGCCTGGAGACCTTTCCTCTTCTCCACTGCCCTTTGTCCAGGCCTGCCCCAGCCCTAGCCCTTCAGAGGTGGGAGTTTCCCACCCCTGGATCAGGAGACCTCAGAGTGCACCCCCACCCCCACCCCTAGCTGGCCTGGTTTGTTTCTGGAGTCTGCGAGGTGGCTAATAGTGAAGCGACAGATTGAGGAGGCACAATCCGTGCTGAGGATCCTGGCTGAGCGGAACCGGCCCCATGGGCAGATGCTGGGAGAGGAGGCCCAGGAGGCCCTGCAGGGTAAGAGACAGGGGTCCCTACAGGTGATGCTTCACATGTACACATGACAGTGCCCTCTCCACGGTTACAGCTGTGCCACCTCTCAGGGTCCCCACCACCCATGTGGAGGACCCTGGGTTCAGCTGTTTCTTCTAACAGACAGCTCCTCTCTCTTTCCCAAAGACCTGGAGAACACCTGCCCTCTCCCTGCAACATCCTCCTTTTCCTTCGCCTCCCTCCTCAACTACCGCAACATCTGGAAAAATCTGCTTATCCTGGGCTTCACCAAGTGAGCCTGGGTGTCTGAGCCAAGGGCCAGGCCAGTAGCTGGAATGGGGGCTGGCTGGGTGGGGAAGGCCTGAGGACCCCTGCCAAGGGCAGCCAGGGTGGTGGAAGGCTGTGGATGGGGATTCAGACACTGCTGTTTGCTTTGTCCCCCTTCTCACAGCTTTATTGCCCATGCCATTCGCCACTGCTACCAGCCTGTGGGAGGAGGAGGGAGCCCATCGGACTTCTACCTGTGCTCTCTGCTGGCCAGTGGCACAGCAGCCCTGGCTTGCGTCTTCCTGGGGGTTACCGTGGACCGATTTGGCCGCCGGGGCATCCTGCTACTCTCAATGACCCTCACTGGCATTGCGTCCCTGGTCCTGCTGGGCCTGTGGGATTGTGAGCATCTTCCCTTCCCCACAGTGTGGGCTGAGCAAAGGAACCCCAGCAGAGGTGCCTCAGGCAGGCTCAGCCACTACCTCCCAAGTCCAGACCAGACCCTGCCCAGATCTTCCACAATCCTCCCCACCAGACCACACAACCCTGTCTGTTCTCCCTAGTCAATTAGTGGATGCCCAGAGAGCCCACCTGGCTAGAGCCATGGGATCAGAGAACCAAGGGGATGAAGCCAGGGACTAGGCCACACGTGATCTCCTCACTTCCATTCACATCCTCCCTCTTGGCCCTCCAGATCTGAATGAGGCTGCCATCACCACTTTCTCTGTCCTTGGCCTCTTCTCCTCCCAAGCTGCTGGCATCCTCAGCACCCTCCTCGCTGCTGAAGTCATCCCTACCACTGTCCGGTGAGCGCAGTGTTGCTGGGGCTGAGGAAGGGCCTGAGGGAGGGAGGGGAAAGTGCTGGAGAAGGGTTGGGGTTAGGCCCATGGTTAGAGGCTGAGTGCCTCCTCCATCTCTCCCAGGGGCCGAGGCCTGGGCCTGATCATGGCACTGGGAGCTCTTGGAGGGCTGAGTGGCCCAGCCCAGCGCCTCCACATGGGCCACGGAGCCTTCCTGCAGCATGTGGTGCTGGCGGCCTGTGCCCTCCTCTGCATCCTCAGCATCATGCTTCTGCCGGAGACCAAGCGCAAACTTCTGCCCGAAGTGCTGCGGGATGGGGAGCTGTGCCGCCGGCCTTCCCTGCTGCGGCAGCCACCCCCTAACCGCTGTGACCATGTCCCACTGCTTGCCACCCCCAACCCTGCCCTCTGAGTGGCCTCTGAGCACCCTGGCAGGAGGCTGGCTTGTACGGAAAGGTGGTATAAGGCCCTGGCGAACCGATTGGGAGGACTGAGTGAGGAAGGCAGGGCTGTCCAGAAGGCTCAGAGGCACCTCATGCCAGCCATCGAGGAGAGCTCAGAGGGCTGTCCCCACCCCCATCTCCTCCCTGCTGCTTTGTGTTCACTTCCTTGGCAAGAGTCAGGGGACAGGGAGCGAGCTCCACAGTGTAACCACTAGGTCTGGGCTCCATCCTGTGCCCAAAGACATCCTCCCAGACCTCGTTCTTTCTTGCTCTATCATTCTGTTTCAATAAAGACATTTTGAATAAATGAGCATATCATAGCCTGGACTTCCCTCCCTTCTGTTGTACTGTCTCTTCGGGGAAGGTTTCTCTTAGTGGAACCAAAATCAGCAACAATCTCCCTTCCCCCTTCCCCTGGGCCTTCCCCCCTCCCCCCACCCCATGTTACTTTACAGACAGCCACCACCCTTTACTGATGGCTTGCTATGCAGCTAAAGACTGGGCTAGGCACTTTACAAACTTCACTTAATCATTTAGTCCCTTCCAACACTGCAAGGTAGGTGTTGGGTCAATTAAAAGTTTTTGTTGTTGTTGCAAGCAATGAAAACTGACCATAATAAACTTAAACGAAAATGGGAATTTATTAGAGGGATTTGGTGGGGCAGGTTGTAGTAGGGAGCTCACAGAAGAGGCGGAACTAGTCATGAAAGGTCAGGAACCAGACAGGCTCCCTAGTCTGGGAAGTATGACTTCATCTGGATGAATGACCTCCACTGGGGTTCCATCTTTGGGTCATTCCACTTAAGAGTCATTTCCAGAGAGCAAATGACTGGCTAACTTGAGTTAACATGGCTGCACCCCCATCCATATTACTGACAACTGGGGAGACAGAAGGCAGCAACCGTGTGTTGTTAGCAGAAGTAGGACAGGATGTTGCGCAGGTAAAAACAATGGATGCCCACTATAGTATTCTTCTTCTTTTACAGATAAGAAAACTGATGCTCAGAGAGACTCAGTAACCTGCTCAAGGTTACAAAGCTAATGAGTGACAGAGCTGGGACATAATTAGATCCTGGAGCTGGAGCTCTTCACTGATGCACACTATGGCCACCTTTCTAACCCCTTCCAATCTTTAGGCATTACCCTTGGAAGCGAGGAGTCTCAAGGCACCCCAGGAGTTGGCAGTAGGTGACTAGGTCTTCCACATCAGTGCCAGGACCTGCCTCTCAGACTAGCCCTGGCCTGGCTTGACCACTTTGGGCAAATCTCTTAACATCCAGCTTCCTTCAAGGGTTGCTGGGAGATTAAACAAGATAATGTATTTATATATGTCTCTTAAACTGATTTACCACTAGATGGTAAGCTCCTTGAGGGCAAGAACTCTTTCTCAATTTAAAAACACAAAAGCCTGACACATGATAGACATTGAAAAAGTTATTGTTTGTTCATTCTTTCAGCAAATGTTTCCTGTGCCCAACTTACGAACCAGTTACCATCCTGGATATTTAGGGCATAGGCCATCCTTCAGGGACCTTAAGATCCATCTAATACTAGGAATAGTAATGAGGAGAGAGACCAGTGGTTTGGGGCACTAAACAGCTGCATCCTGAAGCAGGTGAGACTTCACTCAGAGTCAGGAAACCCTCACGCAAAGGCTTAGGAGAAAAGTACAGTGCTTTCGACCCAAAGGATATAGGGACAGCAAAGGCCTGGAGGTAGGAAATGGGTGAGGCAGTCCTGGAAAAGATTCTTGGGGAAACTGAAGTGTTGAGGCCAGTCTCTTCCAGAGAAGGGAGACCTGTTCTCCACAGATTCCTGCAGCACCCAGGGTCCTATCTCCTTCCTCTCTGCCAATCCAAATCTAAGGCCCAAAGCTCTGTGAACTAAGCCATGCTGCTGGGGTCTCCATACTAATTGCATTAGTGGAGAACTCGTAAGAACCCTTCTCATTTAATCTTCACAGCCCTCTGAAATTGGTTTTGTTATTTTTATCCTATTTAACTACTGAGGACATGGAAATGAGAGAAATGGAAGGATCTGCCATTAGATGGCAGAGCCAGGACTCAAAACCCGGCCTTCTGGCTGCTCTTTCAACTCCACTAGTTCCTTCACAGTTATGTACTGTGTACCCCACATTCTGTAGAACAATGTCTGTGAACAATGTAACTGATTCCAATGTTCACTTTTTAGTTCTGGGTAGCCCCAATGATAAATGAGAGATCATACTACTGTCTCCAGCGATTCGGTGAAAACCAACCTGACGGTAGGTAAGAAAGTTCTGTACTTTTTGGAAGTACAAGGAGTTATTCGTACACTAATGACATCGTCCGGTACATATTGTGAGGAATGGTATCAACGGGGCATTCCAGCAAATCCAGTCTTTGTACACTGCTGGAAGAAGGGCAGGGGAAAAAAAGTAAAAAACACTCAGTAAGTTAGAGCAACTCCTGTAGGAGCGTAGTTGAAAGAGAACCAGATTCTCGGACTCCAACCAAAAAGGTAGAGACAACGAAAATGAAAGCATTCAAGAAGTATCAGTGAAGCACAGGGGAAAACATAGTCCTTCACCCCTAAGAAATTCATAATCTAGGTGAAAAGGGTCAGCATGTATAACTAACACAACTGGCATCTTGCTCTAAAATTCACCAACCACATAATCTCACTGGACCCTGCCTGATCAATAACCCCATGAGAAACAGTTCTCATGGTTTAGGGTTTTACAAATGGGGAGACTGAGGTTTGAAAAGGTAACTTATTCAAGGTTATGTGACTCTTAAGTAAGTAGAGTAGCCAGATTTTGAGAACTGAGAGCCTGCAACCTTCTTCCTGTACACCAGATAGAAAATATTTCTAAACACCACGAAAATATTAATTCTCCTGTAGTCAGTTTAGAAGACAACCCAGGAACTTGGAGATCGTTTTTAGGAAAATAAGGAAGTGACTACTTTCACGAACATGAAACACTGTAGAAACGTTTTCATTGGATTCGCAACTACGAGCCATAATGGGTTATTCAGAGGAAAATTAAAAGTATATACAGGGTACATTTCTAAGCTTAAGTTACATTAAGTGACATGAAGGCCACTCTCATTCCTCTCATTCAGTCAACCTAGCCTGGCCAACACATAACCATTTTTTGCTGATTACCCACTGTTTGGTGCTGCCTCAGCTCTGGGGGAGGGAGCATGGTCCTTCCCTGCAAGGGCTCTGAAGACTGTGAGACAAATCATTACAATCCTACGTGGAAAATGTGGAGATGTAAAAGCGCTTCATTGGCTCTGAGGAGGAAGGATCTGCTCTTTTGGAGACAGTCAAGGAAAGCTTCTTGGATATTTGGACTGAAACAGTGCCAAGTCCAGAGGTATAACAGAACATGGATGGTGTGGAGTCAAGTGTTTAAACATCCATGATATAAAAGTAATCTATGAAAAACCCACAGCTAACACCTTATTTATCATGACTGACTGAAAGCTTTTCCCGAAGATCAGGAGCAAGACAAGGATGTCTGCTCTCACCACTTCTATTCAACATTGTACTGGAGGTTCTGGCTAGGGAAATGAGGCAAGAAAATGAAAAACAAGACATCTGGAATGTAAAGGACAATGTAAAACTCTATATTTGCAGATGACATGATCTTGTATATAGAGAATCCTAAGAAATACACAAACACACCTGTTAGAACTAAACAAACAAGTTCAGTAAGGCTACTAAACTTAGTTAAACTTGTACAAGATCAATGTACAAAATCAATTGTATTTCTATACAATAGCAATGAACATTCTGAAAGCAAAATGCAGAAAGTTCCATTTAATATAGCAAAAAACAATACTTAAGAATAAATGTAATAAAAGAAGTCTAAGACTTATACACTGGAAACTACAAAACATTGTTAAAAGAAATCAAAGACTTAAATAAATAGACATACTGTGTTCATAGTTTGGAAGACTTAGTATTGTTACAATGGCAATCCTCCCCAAATTGTTCTACAGATTCAATGTAATCACTATGAACATTCTGGCTTTCTTTTTTGCAGAAACTGACAGGCTGATTCTGAAATTCATATGAAATGTAAAAGACCCAGAGTAGCTAAACAATCTTGAAAAAGAACAAAATTGGAGGTCTCATACTTCCCACTTCTAGAACTTATTACAAAGGTACAGTAATGAACACAGTGTAGTAATGGCATAGGACATCCATATAGATCAATGGAATAGATTTCAGACTCTAGAAATAAGCCTGCACATTCTTGGTTAATTCATTTTCAACAAGGGTACCAACACCATTCAATGGGGGAAAGAGTAGCTTTTTAAACAAATGGTGCTGAGACAAATGCATCATCTGCATGCAGAAGATGAAGTGGCCCCTCCCTCACACCATACACAAAAGTTCATTTAAAATGGATCAAAGACCTAAATGTAAGAGTTAAACTATAAAACTCTTAGGAGAAAACACAGGCATAAATCTCCAGGACCTTTCTGTTTCAAAGGATATTATCAAGTGGAAAAAAACAAAACAAAACCCAACAAAATGGGAGAAAATATTTGCAAATCAAATATATGATAAAGGTCTAATACTCAGAATATATAAAGAACTCTTACAATTCATAATAAAAAGACAGACAAGCCAATTAAAAAGTGGGCAAATAATTTGAGCATTTTTCTTTAAAGAAGATATACAAATGGCCAGGAAGCACATGAAAAGATGCTCAACATCATTAGTCATTAGAGAAATGCAAATAAAAAACATGAGATACCACTTTATACCCACTAAGATGGCTATAATAAAAAAGATGGACAGTAACAAGTTAGGTGAGAATCTGGAGAAACTGACCCTCATACACTGCTGGCAGAAATGTAAAATGATGCAGCTGCTTTTGAACAGCCCTGTAGTTCCTCAAAAGGTTAAACATAGTTAGTTACTTTATAATCTAGCAACTCCACTCCTAGGTATGTATTTAAGAGAAACGAAAATGTATGCTCACAAAAAAACATGTAGCTTGTAGCAGCACTGTTCCTAATAGTAAAAAAAAGAAAAAAAAAGGAAATAATGCAAATGTCCATCAACTCATGGATAGTCAAAATGTGGCCAATCCATACAAGGAATTATTATTCAGCTATGAAAAGGAATGAAGTGCTGATACATGCTACAACATGAATCTTGAAAACACTATGCTAAGTGAAGGAAGCCAGACACAAAATGCCACATATTGTATGATTCTATTTATATGAAATATCCAGAACAGGTAAAGTCATAGAGACAGAAATTAATAGTTGCTAGGGGCTAGAGGGAGGGAAAATTAGGGGGGCTTGCTAATGGGTATAGGGTTCTTTGGGGGGTTATGAAAATAGTTAATAAAATTAGGTAGTGATGATGGTTAATATATATTGCACTAAATACCATTGAATCGTACACTTAAAAGGTAATTCTTTATGGTATGTGAATTATATCTAACAACAAAACCCATATAGCTTTTCAGTGGGATATGCCAGAGGTATGGCAAACTGACACTTTTCTACAGCGAATAAAATTAAAGTTCTCTTACTAAATGATTTCTCTTTAACAAATGCTAGCACCTAGAACAGCACTTGCTGGGTACTCAGTAAATGTTTGTTGAATCAATGATTACCACAAGCATAAAGAAAGGGAAAAAGGCATTTGAGATTAGCAGAATTGAAAGATGTTTTAAAATCAGGTCTTGATTTAAGAAAGGCCACTCATTTCAACCATACATAAAAGGAAGGCTGTTATCGGAAAAAAACAGCAACCACTTTTCTTTATTGCTGATGTCAGGTTGGGCAAATCCCGTCTGAAAGAGCTCTGTGAGACTAGGTTCATTCCAATCCCTCAGATAAGAGGGAGCTCATCAGGAGTGACTGACCAAAAAACAAGCAATCTTTCCCAAGGAAAGCAACTTTCCTTTCATGCTACTTCCTCTAAAATCACTGAGGATGATGCAGGAAAAATGAAAAGACCAAGTAAGGAAAGAAATCTGATGCTTGTGAGGATAAGAACTAGCAGGTCCAAGATAAAGGGAACCCCCAAGGTGAATTAACACCTTCTGAGCACCTAAGTTATACAAAGGCACAATCCACACCCTCAAGGAGTTTGCAGTCTAGTGGGGAAACAGGGATGTAATTGTTTTAATTATAAAGCTATGAAGTACTAAACAGAGATAGAAGCAATTTGCCCTGAGTGCAGGAGTGATTCATAATGACTAGGGAACGAAGAAAGGTTTCTGGCTGTAGTGCCTGGCTTTACACATTACGATTCTGAAAGAGCAGATGGAATGGGCACAGCATGAGCAATAAATGAAATATAATAAAATTAACTGCAATGCACAGGGCATCACATGTAGAACAAGATGTGACAGGGAAATCTAATCAGAATTAAATTGGGAAAGGACTTCATTCCACATCTGCGTTTACAATGACTGGTGGTAGAACAGGGGCGTTTCTGGCAACATTAAGTTTGTGGAGTCAGACATCTACCAGGAGCCCACTTTAAGATGGGGAGTTGCTCAAGCAATTAAAATAGCATAGAAAGAATGGGCAGGATATGCAGAACTGACTGGACATATAAAATTAAAAACAAAGAAGGGTCCAAAAAATGACAATCGCCTGTCCAAGATCCAGCAATTTGGAAGGGGTTTGCAGATAGCCACTTAACGCCCCCTGGTGGATAGAGACCTTCCCAACATTAACATCATCAAGCTACTTCAGACCTCTCACATTCTAGCAAATATTGAAACCATCACTACCAGACTCCTACTAATCAGCCTCTGCAGCAATCTCCACACTATTCTAGCTGAATGTTGTTAGAGCAGACAGATATCCCCCCCGCTGCAGAATGCTTAACAAATGACACAACAGGAACAGTACAATAAATGAGCAAATACTTAAGTGGTCAATACTGACCTGAGAATTCAGAATACAAAGCCATTGGAGAAGTGGGTTAAGGCTCAGAGATATATAGGACACTCATTTCTTTAACCTAAGATTACTGAAGAGAATACCTAGGTCAGAGGCAATCACAAAATATTCTGGGAACAGAGGTTAATGGTGCAACAGAATATATAAAGGTTTAAATTTAGAAATCCTCTAAGTAATGGAGAAGACTTGAGCAGGGCCAGAGGGGCAGGAACACAATGTAGTAGTACCCAAGGAATCTGGATACCGATTTGACATAATACAAAATAGAGAAATTTGGTGTTAATGTGACCAACTACTAAACTTAAGGATATTAAATCAGTAAAAGCCAGTTAGTTAAGTCCTAATTAATGGAATGATTCAAAATGAGTTAGCTGAACAGAGTAAGTGGTCACTTCATGGCTAGAAAAGATATTGCCATGGTCTTTGTTAGTTAACTACTTTTTCCCTCATTTTTTGAGCTGACTTTGGGGTAAAGACAAGAAAAGCTACCCAGATACCCCTAAGAATCTAGTGCTGCTGGTGTGGATAATTCACTTGCATGTTAAATTTACTCAGGAGTACACACTGAAGTGCCATCAGATTACTCTCTTCTGGCCGTTCTTTTACATTCCCAGGCTCATTTGATTTACCTCAAATGCCAATCAGGGCTACATGCTACCCAGAAAACTCATCATCCTCAACTAAATACACAATGTTCCTGTTAGTTGTAATTTTAACTCCTACTCCTTAATTCGTAAATGAGAACTTCCCCTCCACAACACCAGCACTTCCACAAAGGAGAATTAACAGCCATCTGGGATCTAAGAGAAAATAGGAAAATAGATAAATAACCCTTACACCCAAAAGGCCAAACAATTTTTATTTTCAAAAACAACTTTATTCATGACACATATTAAAAAAAAAACTCCCACCCCCTGGAAATGAGCTAAAAAAATAAAGAAAATCCACCTCCCACCTCCCTGTTCCCACTTCCTCCCATTCCCTCCAAATAAAAGGGAAAAAAAGGCAAAGGAAAACAAAACAAAACAAAAAACTGAAAAACAAAAAAACGCCCCAAAACCCCCCAAAACAAGGTAGTGCATTTCCCCAAGGGGTAGGGGAATTTACACTGGAGCCGCTGGGAGCGGAACGGAGATCTTCCGGCTACAGAAACCTGCAAAGAAAGACACTCAAAACAGAAAAAGAAACACAAAAGGAAACAAAATAGATCACCAGGCAATCTGGAGGGGCAGGGAGCCGGAAAAGAGGGGTGGGATGGGTGGTAGACCTGGCAGGACAGGAGCAGGCAGGAGGGGACTGTGAAAGTTAGGGAGAAGATGGAGGGAAGGTAACAAGCAGAACAGTTTGGTGTCCTTCCAGAGCCCTGGGTAAAAAAACCCCTCCTACCACCCATGCCCACCTACCCTTGAGCAGCCCCCAAGGTGGTGAAGTGGGACAGGGAAACAAGGGGAGCAGCTTGCGCAGTTGAGACGTGTCCATGGCGAATCCCCAGAGTGAATGAGCAGCCCCCTGCCCCACTCCCTGGGCCTTCCCCTACTCCCCAAAGCAGGTCCCTCCTCAGCAGTTAGTTATGGGATTCTCCCCCCTTTCCACAGTATATCTTTTTTTAAAAAATATTTTTTTTTCCATCAAGGTCATCTTCTGTTTTTCTTTTTTTTTTTTTTAATTCTTTTTTTTTTTTCCTTCTTTCCTCTTTTTTTCCTCTCTCTCCTCCTAATACACACTTTTTTTAGTAAGGGGAATACCATGATGTCGCTCTAGCCCGGCCCCTGGAAGAAAGAAGGAGAGTTAGGTGTTAACATAATCACTTAAGAGTCAGCACAAGCCCCTCCCCATGGGCCCTTGCCCCAGTTATAGTGCAGGGAATGGGGGGAAAGAAGTTTCCAAGTATCCTAAAACTGACCCCATTATCCCAGAAATAGTGACACACCTGGCAAATGGGAGGGGACAATTTAACAGAACACCTTGCCATTGGCAAAAAAGCATATCTGAAATAATAGGGGCAAGAAAACGGGCTTATTGTTTATCCACTTTTCAGTCAGTTCTCCACAGCTCTAAACCCCAGGCCTTCACCATCAGATCCTCCCTAATTCCTGGGAGTAGATAAGTAAATCTTATGAAAAGCCAAGGTCTATATGCTTATCCTGTCTATTTAAAGGCAGAGAGATGATAATAAAGCAACAACATGGGCATCACACTAGGCCCAGAGAAAAAGTTAACCTTGTAAAACACTGGCTCAGTTAAAGAGTAAGTATCTCATTATCCTCCCACATGGCTGTTGAAAAGGATCAACTAGCCTCTGGTATTCTTCCAAGGGAGGTTCAATCTTCAACTCCTCCTTAACTCTGGGAAAAGTAGCAAATGTCCAAGCAGTGCCTTCACTACTCTGAGGCCATTCTTCCTGGCCTGTTTTGTAAACACCTTCACTGCCACCAACTCTCAAGGGAAAAAAGGCTGGGGGAAGAACCATCTCTCAGAACAAAGTGGAGAGATCCAGCCCTTATCACCAACTCTTGCTCCAGAAAACGATGATGAGACTGGCCTCCTGGCCTGGCCTGCAACTACCTTCCTCACCCTGCACAGGCAGGAGACCAAGTCCCTGGAGACCAAGGGGAGGGTAAGTGAGGGAGATTCCTCAGATCAGGAGAGAAGGAAACATACAGGGCTCATGGGAGGCGGGGGGAGAGGAGCAGCCCATCTATCCTGACCTGTAGACGCGACCCCGGGGCCTGCTGTTAAAACCACTGTAGAATCGAGAGCGGGAACTGTTGTAGTTGGTGGTCCGGGCACGGTATCGGGCTCGTGGGAAACCCCGGTCTGTCGTGCTGATGCCTGGTCTGTTGGTTCGTTTTGGGATCACCTGACAGCGACGGATGTACAACAAAAAGCCTCAAAATAAGCCTGGAGAGTTTACACAGAACCAGAACAGCAATGGGCATGGGGCTTACCTTGATTTGTCTTCCTCTAAATAGGGACTCATCTAAGGCCAAGGAAGTCCTCACTGACTCTTTGTCTGAGAACTCTATATATGCAAACCTGAAAAGAATAATAGTCATTTTATCTATCTGAAGTTTAAAAAAGCAGCTTACGTGTCAAATCCAATTTTTAGGCATGCTTTACTCAAGCAATAACACATCCACATTTTTTATTACTTTTCAAAAAATTCTTAAATGCAAGATTTCAATCCAAATTTCTAGCTACTCTTGGAAAATTATAAAACAGTATCCACAGGGCCTGGATTTCCATATAGCAGAACCAGTTAGGGCTAAGCAGAAGCTGTCCCTCTCTCTTCTAGCCCACGAATACACCCACACTAACCTTCATCTTTATCTAAAGGCCTCTGAAAGCATTTACGTGCAACCCCTGATATATATCAACATTAATTCCTCGTAAGATGAACACCACTTACTTTAACAGCAAGTTAACTCACTGTTCAATATAAAACATTTTGTCTACTTTTAAAATGTGATTAAAATAACCTCAACTTACTTCCCTACTTACCCTTTAGGATGGCCACTAAATTTGTCACAAAGTATGGTAACACGGTTGACTGAACCACAGCCATGAAAGTGTGCTTCCAGCTCTTCTGCTGTTGCACCATAGTCCACCTGTAGGGATAAAGGGGTTATGTTTCACAGGTACTGGGCAAACAAGCTCCCATCTCAACAGGTATCTCTGCCGAGCCTCTGGGCTGGGCCACCATATACACCAAGGCACGTCAAATCTGATTCTTTAAGAAATTAATCCTTTTCTCTTCCCAACCCTAAAGCCTCTGCTGATCACCAGTACCTTTTACCTCCTCCAAACCCTCCCAATATTCCCCAAATCCACCACCTATCCTTGAGATGTTCCTTTCAATACTCCTACTAAGCAACTCCCAAAACAAGAGCTTCCCCCAACACCAATCAGGGCCCTAATACATACATTGCCAACATAAATGGAACGGGCATCAGCCTCCATCTTCTCTTCAATGGACATGATCACTGGGCCAGCTTTGAAGAAAAAAGAAATCGGAGGGGAAAACAAAGCTAGTTTTCTATTTGACCAATAAGTGTACCCCTCCCACCACCAGTGCTACAGTGAAGGCAAAGATTTAGGTCTGCTCTGTTCCCTGCTGTACCCATTATCAAGAACACCATCTAACACACAATAGGTACTCAGTGAACATCTGACAAATCAGCAACAGATTAACACAGTCCTAAAAACCAGAGAGAACAGTACAGGAATTCCCTCCTTCCCCCAAACCAAGTCCCTGTTTATTGAATAACTTTGAGTGAAATCATTTGAAAAGTGAACAAAATCAAGGGAACCCAAACTCAACATTTCTGGATTAAAGGGAAAGCCCCCGTAGTGGAGCAATTTCTTAGGACTCTTAAAAGGTCTCAAACTAAAAGAACCATGAGCCTTGAAGGTCAAATGCCAATTGGAAACCTCCACAAAGAGTAGAGGTAGAATAAAGAACAAAGAGCAACACACATGTAAAAAGGACAAAGAAAGGCACAAGATTACCATCATCAAAACAGGTTTTTGCCTCACTAAGGTCAGAGGAACACACAATGGACAATGACCACAGCACCTGCCCAGTAATTGCTCAGACAAGCAGCCTCAAAGTCCCGAGCATCTAATCCCATACAACCCGTGTTCGCATAACCCTTCCGAGGACCCGGGTTCCGCGTGCAACCGCCAGTTACTCACCATTGCCTGGAGGTGGACTCATATTCATCTGTTTCTCTACCTCGTTCTGTAGCTCCTTTAGCTTCTCGGCTTCTTCCTCCATCTCCCTGACTCGAGCTTTGATCGCTTCCAGCTCCTACAATGAGTGGAGAGGGTATGGAGAAGAGCTTAACAGGAACCAACGCAAGGGCTGCGCCCAGCTCTCCGTCCGAGCGCGGCCTCATGCTCGGCCATTTCCCTCGCCCCACACGCGGGTCACGACGAAAAGAAAAGCAAGCTACCTTCTCTAAAACAACACTAAGCACCCATAACGCCCGAATCAACCCGGCTAGGCCCCTTCTGGCGGTCGAGGATCCGTCCCCGGCCCTGCCCCAGCCACGTTATTCCCCGCCCACCCCCACCCCCCGCCTGCCTCCCGCCTGCCTCCCGCTCGCCCAAGCTCTGGGCCTCCCGTGACACGGACGGCCCTGCTCGTTCGCCCTCCTTCCCTCACCGGGTCCTCAATGGCGCCGTCCCCCGGGTCACCCTCGACCAGTCCCGGCTCCTCCTCCTCCTCCTGGCTGCCGGGGGCTCCCGAGCCAGGCCCAGGGCCCGGAGCTCCCGGGGGGGCGCGGGGCCGGGGCGGCTCCTCTTCGGGCTCGGGCTCCGGCTCGGGCTCCAGCAGCAGCTCCTCAGGCTCCAGTTCCTCAGACTCCAGGCCGTTCCCGTAGTCCCCTGCGCCCCCCGGGGCCCCCTCCCCGGCCTCCCCACCGGCCCCGGGCACAAGATGGCGCCGCCGCCCCGGCCCGGAGCCCCGACCGCCCGCAGCCCCCGCTGCTGCTGCCGCCGCCGCCGCCGCCGCCATCGCCGCTCAGACTGGGGCCCGCCGCCCGGCGATTGGAGAACTGCGCCGGGCACGCCGAGGATTCATTAGTCTAGAGGCCTGCCCGTCACCACCAGCTAGGACTCCATTGGGGAATATTACTTGACAATCAAATAAGATCCCACCCTTAAGGCGGGATATTGCACCAAATTCTCAAATCCCGGTAGGGGAATTGGTCTGTCAATCAACATATGTCCCACCTCCACTCAAGTCCTTAGGTAACAATACCGCCAGAGCTGTGACGACATTCCTGCTTCCCGCCCCGCCTCCAGGCGGATCCGCGAAGTATATGACGTTCGGGGATTGGCTGCTGGCTGGGTGAGGGGAAAGAACCAGTCTTCCGATCGCCTTGCCGCACCGGCCGTCTCAGATGCCGATTGGCTCGCGGGATTTGAAGGGCTAACACCCGTTTCGTGACAGGTGAACCTTGCCCCGCAACGGACGGCCAGGCTTCCATCAAGGGAAACCCGAGGTCACATGACTAGTCCTTAGGGAGGCCGCCATTTTGACACTACTGGTTGCCAACTAGAGAGCTGTTGGAAGGCAGAGGCCGGAAACATTGAGGCGGTTTCTGGAATCTGGTTTGCTGACCAGGAAAGAACCAGTAGATGGGATATTGCTGGAAATGGAGGTTCTGAATGGCGCTCTCCAGTAAGCCTACTTTTCCCATCCAGGTTATTGGTACCAACATCCACCAACCAATTCTCCCAAACCAAAAAGCTGGGAGGAATCCTCACTCCAGAGCTACTAGCCCTGTCTAATCTGTCTTCCTTGGACAGGCATACTTTACAAACCCCTGTTCATACCCCAGTTTTAGCCTTTTTCTTGGACTGTTTGCTACAGCTCCCTAATAGGTCTCTCAGCTTCCAGTCATCTTTCCAAGCCTCGCCGCTACTTAGAGCCGGCTCCCTTTTGCTGGCCCGGTAAAAATAAAACTTTACCGTGGCCTTAAGAGATCTCAGGACCAGCCTACTTCGCAAATGTTATTTCCACTCTTCTCGTTCCAGGGGGGTGTACCTGCACACAGGTCTGTACCTCTACACGCAGTGTACCCATGTACACTGCAAGCCCCAGCATCACCTCTACTGAAGAACCTTTCACTACCCTCTCCTTTCCCATGACAAGCAGGCCTACTCCCAATGTGCGCTCATTTTGTCCTGCATTGTGAGTTTGGGAATGAGTGGCTGGATCCTACTTATATTTGCAACCCCACTGTGGGGCAGTATGCTTTGTACCTAATAGATGTCCAATAAATGTTTGCATTTATTGGGGATCTGGGTGCCACCCTCATTTTTCAACGCTTTCCCAGCCCCCAAACCTTCCTTCAGTCCGCAGAGGAATTCCTCCTCGCAGGTTCCCAACACACGTTTGTACTCTGAGATAACCAATGAGACCTAGTCCTGGAAAGCAGGGTTGCCCTATTGTAGCAGTGTTACTACGCATTTTTTAAAAAGTAAGGAATGACGGTGTTAAGTTTGCAAAAGGGTTATTTGTGGCCAGACCAAGCTACGGTTTGACAGCCGGATTCAAATGAGGCCATTCAAATTAGTTAAATCAGACAACCCCAATAGGATGTGTATGGCTGGGGCAGGGATTTGGACAAGAGGAGATCAAACCAAAAAGTCAAAAGCTTTTCAATATACCCCATTCTTCCCCTCACCCTCACTTCTCAAAAATCCTTACCTCAGGAACAGGGGAATTCTGAGCAGTCATAGTTCTTAAAATTTCACTGAAAATTACTTCAGCAGCCATCGCAGCTCCAGTGGTCTGGGAGAACTAACGTGAGCACCGAAGACAAACCCTAAAAGATTGTGAAGTCGCTGGAAGAAAAAGGTTTTCTACTAATCTTAACCTAATCAAGATGTTGATGTTTTATTGGTGCCTGATTTAAGCTAATCAGGCAAATCAAGGGAAATGTGATTTTTTTAAATAATGCTTCAAATCCTAATTTTGTTGAGCACTTGATTTTGTAATAGTTACAATCCTAGATTCCTTATTATATCTCATTGAATCCTTAACAACAACTCTATGAAGCAAATATTTCCAAAACTATAACTTGTTTTAGGCATGAAGAAAGAGTGAAGTAACACCCAAGTCATGGAACTAATTAGCAGTGAGTAGGTGGTAAAAAGTGGTGGGACATCTGATCAGCTCAGGTCATGACCTCCCCATTCAGGAGTTAGAGCCCTGTGTCAGGCTCTGTGCTGATAGCTCAGAGCCTGGAGCCTGCTTCAGATTCTGTGTCTCCCTCTCTCTGCCCTTCCCCTGCTTATCTCTCGCTCTTTTTCTCTCTCTCAAAAATAAATAAACATTTTAAAAAATTTTGGAGGTGCCTGAGTGGCCCAGTCGGTTGAGCGTCCGACTTCTGCTCAGGTCATGATCTCACAGTTTGTGGGTTCAAGCTCCACATGAGGCTCTGTGCTGACCGCTTGCTCAGAGCCTGGAGCCTGCTTCAAATTCTGTCTCCTCTCTCTGCCCCTCCCCCGCTCACGCTTTGTCTCACTGTTTCTCAAAAATAAATAAACATAAAAAAAATTTTTTTTTAATTTTTTAAAAAAAGAAAAAAATGAGCAGGGAATTCAGAGCCAACTTTCGAAACTTAGATCAAAATTGTTACAAGGTCTGCTTTAATACACAAAAATTACATTATGTATGATGTTGAAATTCGGAAAAAGACTAAATTCCCACAATAGACAAATGTTTAGGCAAGTTGTTATTATATCCAAAGATTATTATGCACCTATTAAAAGGTTTACACATAGTGTGTAATAACATGCAAAAGTATTATGTTAGGCCAAAGAAGTAAATATAAAATTGTATATAAAGTATGATTAAAGTATCATTATGATGTCTTATTTTTTGAAAAAATAATTTGGACTGGGGCACCTGGGTGGCTCAGTCCGTTAAGCTTCCAACTTCGGCTCAGGTCATTATCTTGCAGTTTGTGAGTTTGAGCCCCGTGTTGGGCTCTGTGCTGCCAGTTCAGAGCCTGGACCCTGCTTTGGATTCTGTGTCTCTCACTCTCTCTGCCTCTCCACGCTCATTCTCTCTCTCTCTCTCTCTCTCTCTCTCTCAAAAATAAATAAACATTTAAGAAAATTAAAATAAAAAAATAATTTGGACTGAAAAAATAACTTGGACTTCAGGGGAAAAAAAGGAGCAAGAATCAGTTCGATGTTTCCTTTGGTAATATGTACTAAAAGCTTTCAAAATGTTGAGATTCTTAAACCAGTAATTGTATTTCTTATGATCTGCTCTAAAGAAATAATCTAAAAACTGGATAAACATTTGAGAATAAAGACATTCATCAGAGTGAAAAAAATGTAAGTAACTTGAATGTCCAAGTGACATACTCAGGAAAATTATTATAATACACATAGATGTAATTTTATATGGTCATTATGCCTTCAAAACATTTTTAGTAACAAGGAAAAACTACAATATAATGGTAAGCAGAATTATAGTATAGAAAATTGTATATACAGTATGATCATAAAATATAAGCACGGACAGAAGATGGGAAAGAAATACGCCAAAATATTAATAGTAGTAATTTCTGAGTAGTAGGATTATAACTGACTCATAATTTTCTATGTTCTATGATTTTTTTCCACAATATCATATATTATTTTTGTTTAAAATTAAAAAACCTTCCAACTCCCAAATTAATAAGCATGATTACTTTTACAAACACATTTAAAAAGATATTTGAATGGTGACTTGTAAAGTAAGATACTTCCCTATTAGACTGTAAACTGTAAAAGGCAGGGACATCATTGTAAGTATATTTGTATTCTCATTGCCCATCACTCTGTATTCAATAAATGGTAACTGAATTAATGATCTTCCGTAATAATTTTAATATCTTACCTGTTGTTGATGCATAGAGAACATCAAAGAGATAAGTTTCTAAGAATGAATTTGTAAAAAATTATTATGCAATGATGTGAAATCTACCCATTATGAGTATAATTTTCCTTCATTAGTAACCTCTCAATAGAGGGCCATGGAATTTTGGGAAAATGGAAACTCATTGATGCTGTGTGCCAGAAGAAGGAAAAATGTGCTAATAGAAGTGAATGGATAGTGGAAAAAAAGGAGAATTAGGGGTGCCTGGGTAGCTCAGTCGGTTAAGTGTCTGTCTCTTGTTTTCAGCTCAGGTCAGAGGATCTCATGGTTTGTGAGTGTAAAACCCGCATCGGGCACCATGGTGACGGTGCGGAGCCTGCTTAGGATTCTCTCTCTCCGTCTCTCTCTGCCCCTCCCATGCACCATGTGTGCGTTCTCTTTCTCTCTCTCTCTCTCAAATAAACTTAAAAAAAAAAAAAAAGAATTAAATCACTAAAAAGGGATGAGGGCAACTCCAGTTCTGTACAAAAGGGAAAAGTTTTCTCACTAAACAACATAAATACTTGGCTTTTTGGTAGTTTCATTCCTTGTAACTCTTGCTTTTTTTGCATGCTGCAATAATTCTCTATAATCTAGAACTACGTTATTTAATATGGTACCTATTAGTCACAAATGGTTTGAGCACTTGGAACATGAGTAGTCTGACTGGAGATGTACTGAAAGTATCAAATATACACGGAATTGCAAGACTCTGTATGAACAAAAGACTGTAAAATAAATTAATAATTACTTAATATTAATTATAGGTTGAAACTATAATAATTTTTACACTGGACTAAGTAAAACATTGTGAAAATTAGTTTTATAACTGTTCCTTTTTGGGTTTTTTTTTGTTTTAATTTTTTTTAACGTTTATTTATTTTTGAGACAGGGAGAGACAGAGCATGAACGGGGGAGGGTCAGAGAGAGGGAGACACAGAGTCCGAAACAGGCTCCAGGCTCTGAGCTGTCAGCACAGAGCCCGAAGGGGGCTCGAATTCACGGACCGCGAGATCGTGACCTGAGCCGAAGTCGGCCGCTCAACTGACTGAGCCACCCAGGCGCCCTTGTTCCTTTTTGTTTTACTGAGACTACTAGAAAATGTAAAACTACATGTATGGCTTGCGTTATATTTCTGTTGGACAGTGCTGATACAGAACCTTGAAACCTTTATCATAGACTTACCTCTATCGTGGAGCCAACTCTCAATTATTTTCTAATGCAAAGTCTAGCCTCGCCTACCTTAATTCCTTAGGTCTGTCCTTGCAGGGAAGTGAGGTGTGCACTTAAATGAGAAAGAACCTCCTTTGGGCTGCTTATTTTCTATTCTGCTTCGTTAACTTTTTAAAAACTTAAACTTATTTTAATATGCTGTACCAGAAATATGTGTTCTTTATAAAAAAAAAAAATCAGAAAATACTGACAGTAAAAAGAACAAAATAAAACACCAGTAAAATCCAACACCCACAGATGATCACTAATGATATTTTGGCATATATCCTTCCTGAAATTTTCAGTACATAAATACATACAGAGGCATGTACACACACACATATTTACATATTTATTTTAGCAAAATGGGATCATACTGTATATATTGTTTTCTATTTTCTTTTTTACCAAGATAGAAACATCTTTCCGTATCAATAAAAATATTTTTCCAATTTCATTTTTCATGACTTTCCTCAAAAGTCACCTTAGAAATGAGGGTTTTCCCTGACTATTCTATTTAACATTGAAATTTATAGTTACACTTTCCTAATTCCATGCTAATGAATTATTTTTCTTTATAGCATTTATCACTTCATAACATGAAATGTTATGTTAATGAATATCAGAAGTGAAGTGAGTACTGGGGAGAAATGCTCATTGTCATTAGAGGCCGAACCACAAGTGAGGACTTGGTCACCATCACACAAAGATTTGGGGTAAGTTTTCCTTGTTTTGGTTTGTTTCTGGTTTATAGCCATCCCAAAGTACTGTATATACCCACCCTCTTAAGATTTGGGTTGGCATAGGGGCACCTGGGTGGCTCAGTCAGTTAGAACTTGGAACCTGCTTCAGATTCTGCGTCTCTCTCTCTTCTCCTCTCTCTGCTCCTCCCCCACTAGCACTCTGTCTTTCTCTCGCAAAAATAAACTTTAAAAAGCCTGTTTTTAAATAAATAAAATTAAAAAAAGATTTGGGTTGACATAGATGGAGCTCTTGGCTTTGGGCATTTGGCAGGGGTTAGGAGATGGGGAACAACTCTGATTTTCTTTTCTTTATGGTCTCAACACTTTCCCAAGTCCTTGTTACTCTAATTCTTGCCATTAACAAGGTCATGAAGAGATGATTAGATCAAGAAATGTCCTGACACCAGGCTATAGAGTGTAGAAGTCACAAACCCTGCTCAGTCCTTCTCATTAAACTTCTGGGCTTTATTTTTTTTTAATACGACCATTACATATTACACAAAAATAAAAGTCAAATGAACTTGATATTTATAAATTATTAAATAAAAATACAGGAATATATATTTATATTTATAGAGCTTTTTCTTTTCTTCTAAACTAACCAAATCTGTTCTCTCGCAATTTTATGATTTAAAAAAGTAAAATAGTATATACCCTAGAATAAGTGGGGAGTAGGATTAATAATCGCAGGACCTAGTTGCCCTACTTCTGCTCCTTCCTTGGCCTAAGCAAAATCCCTATATGTCCCTTTGAACTCTGGAGAGCAAGAAACACCCTCTCTACCTATTTAATCTCTGAAAAATGGCAATTAGATTTATTTCCCTTATTTTTTAAAAAATGAAATAGATTTAAAAATTGGGAGCCATACTCAGCCTTCCTGGCCAAGAGCTAATCCCAAGGAACTATATGGCTCTAGAAGAGTCTCTAGTTTTCCCTGACAGAAGAGTCTCTGGGGTTTCCATTGCCCCTCAAGGACAGGACAGATCAAAACTGCCCACTACGGTCCCATTCAAGCTATGCTTCTGGGAATCCAAGCCCTTTACCCTTTCAGAAAACAACTTCTCCTTCTACCAAGGTGTGAAGGCCTCAGAGCAGGGCATTTCAGTTACCTGACCACGGTCCCTGCTGCTCCTGTTTGCTAAAGGTCCCCAGGAGAGTTAACAGGGATAGGTGGTCTTGTGGTAGAGGGGAGGCTGGAGTCTGCCCCAAACCTGGGGGAGCACAGGCTCCAATTTGGAGCTGATGGTCTAGTCAGTGGTTTTCCAACTTTTTTTTTCAGCAGCAAACCCCTTAATGCAAATAAAATCTTACCCTGAACCCCGATATGTAAGACAGCTACAAGGGGAGCTATTCTGTTTAAGGACAAGTAGCCCAGCCTGCTCAGCACCCCCTCCCTTCACCTCCCCAAGGCCTCCTGAGGCAACCCCTAGGAAACCTCAGGGCTCTGCCAAGCAGCCTGAAAACCACTGGTCTAGTTTGTCCTGAGCAAGTCAGAGACCCCCCACCCCACCCCAACTGCCTGCCACAGACCAGCTCTGAGTTTCTGGTATCAGCATACTCACGATGGACCAAGTGGCACATGCAGTCTTCTGCCTCCCCTATAAATACCATTAAAAAGTGCAGCCCTCTCTCAAAAGCAAAAGTCTGGGCTAAACACCTGAGGCCAATTTTGGTCCCACATTCTTGTGAGTACAACTATGTTGCCACATTTTGGGACCAAATGAAAATCCCAAGAAGAGTCAACCATGGTCTAGCTAAGCTGATCAGTGCTCAGGATCAAGGGCAGGGTTCTAGAGCACTGTGTCTGAAGTCAGCATTGGAGAGCAGCAATTTTAGCACCTTGGGAAGTGCAGCAGTGAGGTCTGGCTCAGGGCATGCATCTGGAGTGAAATCATTTCTTTCTCAAAAGAAAAAGCTATAAGTGGAATCTGTTCTAGAGGACTATGAGCTCTAACGTCCTCAGACTCAGAGGTACAGACAAGTAACACCCATGCAAACAGCGTGGCTTCAAAGAAAATATAAATGCTTCTAGGTCATGGTAGGTACTCTAGAACCCATATATCTGGCCCTTGATAAAGCAGCACCAAAGCCCACTACACAGAATAGGCCAGTCACGGAGTATAGGTCACCCTCACACCTATGGGGTTCAGAGCTGGAATGTTCCTCTCAAGGCATCAGCAGTCTCACTGAGACACAGTGCAAGACCCAGACTGTACTCTAGATCAGCATTTACCTCCACACACTCACAAGGAAAATTAGAGTCCCAATTTAGAGTTTGAGTTTGGGTGCAGAAAGTCCCAGAGACAGGGAACACTTTAGGCACCAGTGTGCCCCAGTGGGAGAGGAGGGCGGCAGGTAGGTCCAGCTCCCCACCCACCCCCACTGCAGGCTCCACGGCCCTGTTTTCTGTCAGAGCCCAGGAGGCAGCAGCAAGTGCATGATGCACAAGGAATAGGGACGGTGAAGCAACAGGGCCAGCTACAGAACTTATCTCCAAAGCCCTGCAAATGATTTTCTGTGGAAAAGTGCCCAAAGCCCTCTTCTGGATACAGTGTTTTTCCCATAGCCTTGAGGCATCAGGACAAAGAGAGGGGGAGAAGGGAGTTGGGAGGAGGGGCAGAGAGCTGCCCCTTGTTCTTGCCACTTCAACAGGGAATGTTTTCTCTGTGAATACGGCCACCACCATGTTAGACAAGCAGCCTAGCATGCACACAAGCACGCGTGCACATGCATACACATGTCCAAGCAGCCCAACATCACAGCCACCTCTCCCTATCACCTGAGAACTCCAAGCTTCCATTCCAAAGGGATGTGCCTTCGGTGTTTTTCCCCAAATCTCACTCATCCAATGGAGACACAACCCCTTATGCAAATCCTCCTTCTTTAGGGCTACAAAATAAGCTCTAGTTATAGTTTTGTGTGCCTATACCTATAGGCATGATCTCTCCCACCTCCTCCCAACCCTGGAATGCCTCCATCTCCTGGCCTGCTTGCTTTCCAAACACATCCCCTAATGTCTCCAGCTCATCCTTCCGACTGCCTGCCTGGCACACACAGCTCCTTCCCACAGTACCCTGCCCCTTCCCATCCCCATTCCATACCCATCCATTCACCCACTTCTTCCAAGGGCATTTCTCTTGTTCTGTTCCTGCTCTCTTGTCCCCCAACTACACCTAGCCCCACCTGGCCCTGGACTTTCTCACTTGCTAGCAAAAAAGGCCCCTACAGT
The DNA here is from genome assembly GCF_027475565.1 of Acinonyx jubatus. Classification (NCBI taxonomy): domain Eukaryota; kingdom Metazoa; phylum Chordata; class Mammalia; order Carnivora; family Felidae; genus Acinonyx; species Acinonyx jubatus. Next base: position 72,412,523 of record NC_069386.1, on the reverse strand, counting down.
TACCAGGGCCCCCAGTGCCACGGCCCCTGTCAGCACTGTCCTCACTGAGGCCCAGTTCCCCTCCCGCAGACGCCGCGCCTCCTCCAGGGCCCCGTCCCCGTATAGAGCTGTGAACTCCGCCTGTGGGAGAGAAGGGAAGTAGGAGAGAAAGGAGAAAGGGATATCAGGAGAGGAAAGAGTGGAGGAAAGAGGAGAGGAAGAGTTCCAGTTCCATCCACTACAAGCACTACCCCATACCCAGCTCCTCTCCAGCCAAAGCTCTACTGGCTGCAAGCCCCGATCATCCCCCATGAGCGCCTGGCTCATTTGCCCTTTCTGCCTCAAGTGAATCCCAGCCTTTCCCTGGCCAAACATTTTGCTCAGAACTGGCATCCTTTGCCAAGGCTTTCCTGACCCTCTGACACCCCCCCAACCCATGCCACATAGTCTGGTGTAAAAAGCTCCTGATGGCTGGATGCCATTTCCCTGCAGGCACTGTGTATTCTGTCCTCTGCTTTGGACCATGAGCCCATCCAGTGATGACTGCATGGCAGCCCTGGAGTGCGTGACACCCATGGTGAGAGCATCTGATTCCACCCAAATAGGGAGACTCAGACCCCAGCCTCCAGCCAGAACCCCTGTCTTCCCTCTGGAGACCATCTTTGCAGAGGGGTGTGCAGAGCAGCAATTGAGAAGCTTCTTACCCAGCCCCCACTGCTGTGAATCCAGTCGGCCAGCCGTGTCTCCAGGTAGGCCACCATCCACTCTTGCACTTGTCCCACAAGTGGCTCCATCTCCTTGTTGACACTCTCAGCACACAGTGCGGCTCCAAAGACAAAGAAGGCCACAAGGCGGCCCCAGTTGGGGCCCCCTTGGAAGAGTTCATCAGAGACCTGGGTGAAGCGTTGCTGGGCTGACCCAGGGGTCACATGCAACTGGGCTGCCAAATCAGAGAAGGTGCGCCGGAAGCGGGTCTCAAACTCATCTCCAGCTGCACGCATGGCTTGGTGCAGTGGGTCAGCTGCTGGGCCCTCCCCAGGGCCTGCTCCACAAACATAACCCTTCTGCCTCAGCTTATAGCCTACAAAGTCTGCCACTAGAGCCCGTGTGTCTGGGGCTGAGGCTGGGGTCGCCATCCGGGCAGCTGTAAGAGTCAAGGATGAAAGACTGGCATGAATATATGGTCAGAGAGCCAGAAGGGGCACTTCAGGCTTAGCCAACCCAGTGAGAGGTGGGAGGAAATGCTCAGAGACCACTGAGCAGGGAGGGGCAAGAATGTGGGAATTAAGTCAAGGTGAGAGGCCAGAGCATGAGGGGCTGACCATTAATTTGTAATGTGTTAAATTAAATGTAAAACAAATAAATTTTATTTTTAAAATACTTTAGATTCTTTCCATAATAAAAAAACACCAACTCTATAACCCCCCTACAAACCCCCTTTCCACAATACACACCATTTTAGCTTAGGGTCTTAGTACCTCCCCAGAGGGAAGATGTGAAGATGCTGGCAGAGGCACAAGATGGGGGAGGAGACAGGAGCTGAAGGAAAAGGTGGGAGAAGCAAAGGGCTGCCAGGGACAGAGAAGGAAGGGGACACTCACCCAGCCTGGATGGCAGCTTTTAGGACCCAGCGCTGGTGGCAAGGAGCCCCCAGCTGGGGCCTTTCATCCTCCTGGCCTGCGTGGAGCCCTGGGAAGGGGAGGGGGAGAGCAGAGCTAGGCGGGGAAGGCCATGGATCACAGTCTGGACAGAGAAGACTGGGGGTGCAGCTCCCGGGACCGGCCCCTGCCCCCAACGTTCTACCAGCTGTGTGGCCGAATCCATGTTTAATGACTGTCCTCCCAGGAAACCCAGGGCCAAGGGCTTCCTGCCGACACCGTATCTACTCCCGGCTCCCCCCAGTGCAGTCCAACAGCCCAGCTCCTCCTTTACCCCCACCCTCAGCAAGTCTCCAACCCCTCCTGCCTGCCAGGTTAGGGATCTCACGGGTCAGGCCGCTGCCAGGATCCGGGCTGTTTCCTGGTGCAGGAGCTGGGAGGGAGGGAGAGACGGAGGAAGGGAGGGAAGGAAGGAGGGAGGAGAAAGGGGGGTGGGAGGGAGGGCCCGGCGCCGGGTGATGATGGGGCCCAGAGATGCGTCCAGAGAGAGGGGCGGAGCTGGGAAGCAAGCTTGGGAAGGCCACAACTCCGGAAGAGAGAGGGCTGCTGGAGGCCAAGAGGAGCAGGGTGGACAGGAGACAGAGGGCCAGGTTGGGCTCCTGAGCCTGAAGACTGCCCAGAGAAGCCGGCTAGGCCTCAGGAAACCTCAGAGCAAATTCAGCATTTCCAGAAGGTCTCTGATGTTACACGCACTTGTTGAATTTTTCCAGCCTTACAGTGGATGCCTGAATTAGAGGAGCAGTTCATTCCACTGGGAGCTGCCTGCCAGGTGCCTCGCCCTGTGGTACTGGCAGACATGACAATAGACACCGGACACTTCACTTCCTCTTTTCTCCAGGAACTTTAACCCAGTAGTCGCTTCAGAGGCTGGGGCTTTAACCAGGCATCAAGACTTGGATCGCAAGTAGTTTCTGCAGGTAACTTTTCTTCACCTTTTTTCTTTTCTTTTCTTTTTTTTTGTAATCAGATTGGTTTTCTTTTTACTTCTCTTTACTCAACACGTGAACTTATTCTCATTATGACAAGTTCAAACAATATAAAGGTATAAGGGGAAAAAAATACGAGTCCTCAATCTCCCTCCTTCTACCCTTTGCACAAATCCACCTCCCTTCCTGGAGGTTACCAATGTCAAGGTTGCTGTTTACCCTTTCAGATAGATAGATAGATAGATAGATAGATAGATAGATAGATAGATAGATAGATAATAGATAGACCTATTATTTATACATGGCAATATATTTATACAAAACAGTTCACAGGATATGAAGCAGTCTGACCACAGGTGATCCTCAGGAGGGCCCTTGAGCATTCTGACTGGGCCCCTGGGCCCCGCTGGCTCTTGCAGCTGGCATTTCCTTAGGCTCCATTTAGAGGGATCTCTAGCCAGAGGCTAGAAAGAGGCAACCCAGTTCTCCTTTCCTGCTGGTTCCCTTTGCTTCTACCTCCAGTTCAAGTCTTGATATTCCTACCTGCCCCTACAGTCACTGGAGAAGAAAGGTCATATCTATAACAATGATCGTAACAACTAATACATTTTGAGGACTTATTAGGTGCTAATATAGCTAATAGCTAATAGCTAATTAGGTACTTTCTTTTTGTGCATGATATTTTATCCTTACGCCAATCCCTATGCTGTTTTATCCCCATTCTGTGGGTGAAGAAAGTGAGGCTTGGAGAGGTTAATTTACCCAAAGCCATATACTTAGAAATTGTACTCAATTTTGTCTGACTTTAATGTTTATTTATTTTTGTGTGTGTGTGTGTGAGAGAGAGAGAGAGAGCACGAGCAGGAGAGGGGCAGAGACAAAGGGAAACACGGAATCCCAAGCAGGCTCCAGGATCCAGCTGTCAGCGTAGAGTTGGACACAACGCTCGAACCCACAAACCACGAGATTATGACCTGAGCTGAAGTCAGACACTTAATCAATTGAGCCACCTAGGTGCCCCTCAATTTTGTCTCACTTTCAAGTTTGTCTTAACCTTACCTATATTGCTATAATGTCATCTCTTCTGCTTCAGGTAATCAATGTTGTTTTAACACCATTTACAAGGCTAAACTCAGTTATCCCTTCCATTCTGAATGTACAGCAGATTCCACACCTTTATGACTGTATCCTTTCAACCATCCTTTCTTCTTTGCTCTTAGGCTGATCATTCCAGCTGCCACCAGCAAGGCTGCCTTCTTCTTTAGAGAATAACCTAGTCCAGTCCTTCCTGTGCAATACTAATTTCTTCTAAGACACTTACTTGAAATAAAAACATTTTTAAGTCTCAGGATCCAAATATATTTCTATATGCCTGCCCATTTATTTATAAGCTCTGTGAGAGCAGGAACAGAATTTTATTCACTTTTATGTCCTTCTGGCCTAATAAGCCCTCAGTAAATGTTTATTGAACAAATCATTCAATGCCTCTGGCCAGTTATTGAGTAGGCCAACACTGATGCTTAAAGATAACCATAGTGGCTATTTAAGAAACAAAGACTGAACTGTAAAGAGGAAGACAAGAAAAAAGAAAGAAACAAAGATTGATTTGGAATAGAGGTTCAGTGTCGGTCTGAGCAGCCAGAACATAGCAGCTGGACCAACACAAATTATACCTAGTCCAAAGCTGTGTATCTCAAGAATCTTCCCAGACCAATATTATGTAGCCAGGGAATGGCAATTCAAACTATAGACAAAGCAAAGTGTTTTAATAGAAAACCTCAGGCCATATAGGCCCACTTTGAACCTTATCTATTCCTTCAATGATACATTTTACAAGAGCAAGGAAGACAGTTTTTATTTTACAACATTTAATTTAATTTATTGCTCCTTACATAGTTATGTGGAAGAGTTTTACAAAATGCTTGACTGTAGGGGAGTATAGGTGGCTCAGTCAGTTAAGTGGCCAACTCTGGATTTTGGTTCAGGTCATGATCTCATGAGTTTGAGCCCACATCAGGCTCTGCGCTCACAGCAGCAGAGCCTGCTTGGTATTCTGTCTCCCTCTCCCTCTCCCCCATTTGCTCTCTAGATCTCTATTTAAACAAATAAAAAATAAAAAAATAAAATATAATTAAAATGATTGACTAACACAAATTAGTATAATGTCTAAAATAGGAAAAGTATATACATATATATGTATATATACACACATATATACATATATGTGTGTGTGTGTGTGTGTGTGTGTGTGTATATGTATGTATAAAATAGGAAAATAAAATTCAATAGCCCTCCTGGCTTTGCTAAGGTTAATAGTGGAGTTAAAATGCGAACAGGAATGAATTGTATAAGATAGTATGTGTCTCACTGTTTATTTCCAACTCAGTCACTTGGGATTTTACAGTTAAACTATCCTGCTGCTTTAAATTTAGAAATTCCATTTCTAGGGCACCTGGGTGGCTCACTCAGTTAAGCATCCGGCTTTGGTTCAGGTCAGGCTCTCAAGGTTTCTGGAGCCTGCTTCAGATACTGTCTCCCTCTCTCTCTCTCTCTCTCTCTCTCTCTCTCTCTCTCTCTCTCTGCCCTTCCCCACTTGATGTCTCTCTCTCTCTCAAAAATAAATAAACATTAAAAAAAAAAAAAGAAATTCCATTTATACTCTAAGATTCCTCATTACAGTACTCTGAAGATGTTAACTACTACTACTACTAAATGTTTTATAGAACCAAGTGGGTACGAGAGTGGGCTCTAGAGCTGGACTGCTGATGTTCTAATCCCAGCTCCTCAATTATTATGTACATGACCCAGGACAAGAGTCCTATCTCCTCTCTCCCTCAATTTTCTCATCTGTCAAGTAGGCATAATAATACTCCCTGCTATTTTGATGGCTGTTTATATGGGTTAATATTTGTAAAACTCTTAAAACTGTACCTAGTACATTGTAAGTGTTATACAAAATCAGTAGGGAATTTAGGGGATTCGATGAATATTTGGGATTTTCTCTCTGCCCCTCCCCTGCTTGCACTCTCTCTCTCAAAATAACTAAATAAACCTAAAAAAAAAAAAATCAGGGAATTTAGGGAAAAAAAAACTATACAAGATACTTCACATCTTTTTTCACTAATGTAGAACAAAACGAAGGAGAAAAAAAGCCAGCTCTGTGCCCCTGTTGGAAGCTCCCACTGGAACTAGAACCCCACAGTTGTAGCTCCAAAAGAGTTGTGTGTCCATTCATTCAATAATTTAAGAGCCTAGTATGTGCTGTAACTGACCAGGAATCAGACACACCCTCTGCCCTCAAAGGCCTTGCAGTGGGGTTAGAGATCAGAACTCTAATCTACTTTTTCACAGATGAGAAAACTGAGGTCCAGAGAAGTTATGCCTTGCTCAAGGTCACACAGCAAAATATCATCAGAGGTGAGACCAGAGCGTTTTCCCACAACTCAGTTCAGAACTCTTTTCCAATTGACCACCCCACCCTTTTGAGGGTCACATCTCAGCTACTATTTGAGATACTACCTAGTTTTCATGACCCTCCCTTCTGTGCACCCACTGTCACCCTCGCTCCCAAACCTGGAGCCTAGGATTTAGAAAAGAAAACGGTGAGCCCTGAAGAGAAAGTCACACACTGGGTATTTTGAACCATCCTCTGCAAGAAAAGGAAAGGTTACTCTGGTCTCCCAGCATTAACTCTTCCTGTGCCGGAGAGGTTGAGGCCGTTTAAAAACAAAAAACCTGAGTGGTCTCACTCAGGACCGAAAGGGTAGATCCCCGCCCCCTGGTAAAGCAGCGAAGACAGATGGGGAGCCACCTGTCAGAGGACTGTGGGCGGGGGCCGGGACCGAGAGGGCCGCGGGACCAGAGGGTGAGCGCCGCTGAGCGCACGCTCAGAGCAGACAGTTCGCAGGAGGCAAGAGATGATGGTCTAAAACCCTGGGAGCTGACGGCCAGAGCGAGAGGAAAGGTAGTCACGGAAGGGAGGCAGAGCTACAGGAGGTGGGGGATCCTGGAGGTGACAGCAAGGAGAGTACGCAACCGCGAGGGGCAGCTCCAGCGAGGACGCCGGGCGGTCGGGCGAGAGAAGGCAGGGCAGCGCCGCGGCGCTGCGGGCGGGCTCCGCCAGGGCGGGGGGGTGCCATGTCTCGAGAGCGGCCCCCCCGCACCGACATCCCGCGCAACCTGAGCTTCATAGCCGCGCTGACGGAGCGTGCCTACTACCGCAGCCAGCGGCCCAGCCTCGAGGAGGAGCCAGAGGTGGAGCCAGGCGAGGGCGGGACGCGCCTCGGGGCCCGGTCCCGAGCTCACGCTCCGAGTCGGGGTCGCCGGGCCCTCTCTGCGCCAGCCGGAGGCGGCGGAGTTCGGGTGCCTCGCAGCCGCAGCCCCGACACCCGCAAGAGAGTGCGTTTCGCCGACGCGCTTGGGCTGGAGCTGGCCGCGGTGCGCCGCTTCCGCCCCGGAGAGTTGCCCCGGGTGCCCCGCCACGTGCAAGTTCAGCTGCAGAGAGACGCCCTCCGCCACTTCGCGCCGTGCCAGCCTCGCGCCCGCGGCCTCCAGGTAGGCGGGCGGCATCGGCACGCCCCTTCCCCGGCACCTCCCCTACCCGGCCGCAGCAGGCGGCCGATTTATCAAGGAACACCCATCTCCATCCCCAACCCTAGGCTTGTTCTCGCTCATCCCTTTTGGTGCCACTCTCCCAGCTGGGCTCCACTCCGACTGCTGGACGCCGGGGTCCGCTTCGGATTGGTCCAGTGCCTCACCCTGACCCCGCCCCCTGTCTCTCCTCTCCTCCCCACCCCCTCAGGAGGCGCGCGCCGCCCTAGAGCCGGCCAGCGAGCCCGGCTTCGCCGCCCGCTTGCAGGCGCAGCGCATCTGCCTGGAACGCGCCGAGGCGGGCCCGCTGGGCGTGGCCGGGAGCGCGCGTGTGCTGGACCTTGCCTACGAGAAGCGCGTGAGTGTGCGCTGGAGCGCCGACGGCTGGCGGAGCCAACGCGAGGCCCCCGCCTCCTACGCCGGTCCGGCCCCGCCCCCGCCGCGCGCGGATCGCTTCGCCTTCCGTCTTCCGGCGCCACCCATTGGGGGCGCCCTGCTTTTCGCCTTGCGATACCGCGTGACCGGCCACGAGTTCTGGGACAACAACGGCGGCCGTGACTATGCTCTACGGGGGCCCGAGCACCCCGGGAGTGGCGGAGCCCCGGAGCCCCAGGGCTGGATCCACTTTATCTGAGACTCCTGCGGCCGACGGCGCAAAACGCAAAGGCACCCAGGGGCCGGGGGAGCACGAAGATTTGGCTGGGAAGAAAGAAAGAAACCGAAATTGGCTGGGAGCTGTCCAAGAGAATCAAGTGGGGAGGGCGAGGAGGACGGGAGAATTCAAAGGGGTGTGGGAGTGGGCGGAATCGAGGAAGGTCGGGAGGTGGTGGAAAACATTAGTTGGATGTGAGTGATAGTAACCCAACGCATATAGGAACGAAAACCAGAAAAGGCTCTGGGGGGATTAGGAAAAAAAAAGCCAAGATGGGGGTTGATGATGATGTCCTATTCCGTGAGCTGGCACTGGGAGAAAGTAAGTGGGTTCGTCAGGCCTGGGAAGTTGAAGGTTAAGGTTATCTCTTTGGGATTGAGGAGGTATTATGTTTGAAATATGAGCCCACCCTACTGAAGTCATTTGGAGTGCCAGCTCATTCCCTCTCTTACCCGCCTTTGCCACCTCAAGTCCCTAGCCCTGCCCATCCTAAGCTTTAACTCAGCCATAATTGCCTTGCTTAAGTCCCAGGATAAGTCCCCTGTTATTCCCAAAGATCCCAGGCTTCATTCTTCCCTGACTGGCTGGGGAGTGGTGGCAGACCCCCGCCACCCCCAGGCAGTCCTGGGGATTAAAATGAAGGCAAAACCAACTCCAGGCCTGTCCTTGTAGCCAAATAATGTCGTGCCTGAGGAGTTGGTACACTCAGGGGCTTCCAGAAAAATGCCAGCCTTACCTTTCTGGGGTGCCTTTTAATGACCCCTAAGCACTTTATGGAATGCATTTGTCAAGGAACAGTGAGTCACAAGAATCACTCTAATTCTGCCTCAGAAGGAAAGAGTCACTGACTAGCTGTATTACTTTGGGCAATGTTACTTCACCTCTCTGGGCCCCAGTCTCCAACTTGGGAAATTAGATTTTGATTAAGTGATCTCATACAGCCGATTCTTGCTCTGACATTTTATGATCTACTGAGTGGCAGAGTGTGGATGAGAAGCCACATTCTCCAACCTACAGTTGGAGTACCACAGGTCAGAACACAAAGCATCCCAGCATTGGATTGAGGCCAAGGATGGGTCCTCCAGTTTTGACACAGATACTCCAGAGGCCAATAAGCACCCCATAACCAGCTTGCAGCCTTATGGTATTCCAACACCTTTTTCAAACTGCAGCTCATCCTCTGCCCCTTGCCTTTTGCTCTTGCCCCCACAGACTCCCAGTCTAGGTGCTCTGAGACAACTTTGAGTAGGTGCATCTCTGTTGGGGAAAATGATGTTTGGGAGCCCCAGAGATGAAAGGAAACAATGTTGAGGCTCTCTTGAGGATAAAGAATTATGGATATAAGAAATGGAGAACATTTCAAATAAAAAAACAAAGCTACTGAATAATTAAGTGGCACCAGAAGATGGCAGTGTGTTCTATACCCTGAGCAAGTAAAATGGGAAAGCAGGACTCTTCTACCCATTCACAGTCATGCCTTAGGTTTCCCCTCCTGGTTAACCTCTACTGGTAGTTTTTCCTTTCCTGTTACCCTATTCCTAAGCTCTTTGCCTTTTTGTTTGTTTGTTTCTCTCTCTCATCACTTTCACTCTTTTAGCATATAGGGTATTTACCTTCGTTTTCTCTTTTCCATTTGTCTCCCTCTTCATTCTTGTTGATCTCTGCTGTTCCTTCTCCCTCCAGAAGGGGTGGAGAACCCACTTCCTTTTCTCCAAGACCATGGTTGAGCCACCTTCCTCCCTCAGGCTCCTTCTTGACAGTCTTCTAGAAAGGAGAAGAGGGAAAAGAAGCAGTTCCTGATGCACATGAACAACTGCTCCCAGGTAACCAGCTCCCTGCACCCTTTTCTATCTGTTAACTAATTTCTCAAAAATTTCTGAATCCCTCTCCTCCTTATTACTAAGAGAGTGCATGCACAAAAGCCCATACATGCATTTAGAACACAGTATGGGGGCTAGTTACCCTGCCCCTCCTGTCCAAAGCCTTAGTCCTTTGAAGGAAGATGGCTGAAAGAGAGGAACTCCAAGTCACTTCTCAAAGAAATGCTGGCTTAAACATCATCCTTATCTAATGAAGAAAACAAAGAATTTCATGCATCTTGTGGAACACCTTCAGGTCAAAGTACCAGCAGAGTGAAGAAAGAAACTGCTAGAAGCCACAAAGCAATGCGCTTTTTAGTCATCAGTGAAGAGCCCAAGGGAGGTTGATGGAGAGGGAGACTGGGTTGAGGCTCAGTGTATAATAATCTCTTGCCTAATGTGTATGCATTATTATTATGTTGTATCAACAATCATAATAGCTCACATTTACTTATCTGCTAAAATCTGGTGTCTTGCATGCAATACAACCCTCAAAACAACCCTATCAGTTGAGTAATATCCCTATTTTAGAGCTTAGGAAACAGCTCACAAAAGCTCAGTAATTTGTTCAAGATCACATAGCTAGTAAATGGCATAGCTGGGATTGTGAACTCAAGATATCTCCAGAGGTTCTGTGCATAACCATTTGATTATAGTTCTTCCTTTAAAAACAAAACTGACAACTTTGCCATATATAGTCTCTTATTAGGAAAAGACCACAGTTTCTAACTGCTCTGCCTTCCTATCCTCCCAGTCTCCTGAACTGGCATAGAGAAGGCAAAGCACTGAGGGGTCCCAAGTTCCATCCAGGAGCTTGCTGCTGTCTCCTGTACCAGTGTCCCAGCTCTGCAGAATCAGCAAGGGACCATCCTGCCTGCCTGCTAGAGAACTTGGGAGCCCACCTGAACTCCAGCTTTTCCATACATTGGGATTCTCTCCTGGCCCTAACCAACTCTCTACACGTGTTGGTGTGTTATGCCCCTTTCCACTCCCCCGAATAGTTTTGAACTGACCAATCCCTAAAGTTTCCACTAGAAAGTATCCCTGACTAGGACAGTTGCTGAATGATCTGTGCTTGGACCCTCTCTGCAAGCCCTGGTATTACTGAGTAGATAAATGTAAACTGGTTGGAGATGGAATGAAGAATAATCCATTTTTCCCTGAGCTTTCTCAGTAAGAAGCACCATGGCTCACCCACCCCCCATTCTCAGCTTTATGGAGCCAACACATGAATCTTCTAGTTTTCCCATATAGAGCTGCCCCAGGGCCTGGGAGTAAACTGACAGTCTAATCTGATATGGGAAACACTAGGAGTTTGGTGGAATCTTTAGGAAGGTATGTGTTAGGCATTGGGATAGGGACTTTCCCCTAAAGGCTGATGACTATATGAACAGGAGCAATTTGGTGTATAACATGTCAGCCATAGATGAGGAAGTGTTATATAAGAAAAAACATTACGCTGGTCAGGGGCTTGGGTCCTTGAAGCAACACAGCTGGACCACTTTGCCTGTTTCTCCTATCCAGATCTTAGATATCTTCCTACACTTAGCTGTCTGATAGCCTTCCTTGTTCTTTTGTTTCTCTTTATGAATGTAGCGCATCATTTATTGTCACAATAAGTCATAACTTCTGAACTCTCCAATCTAACTCCCACATTTTCTTGCTTCTAACACCTGTGTTTCTCTGGAGTTTCTCTGGATCCTTGCAATCCAAAGGTCATAGAATCAGAGACCAGGAAAAACTTGTCTTTAGAGATTACTGGGTCCATGCTCCACTACAGATGAGGACACAGGTCCAGAGATGAGAAGTGACTTCAGCAGGGTCAGAGAATTTGTTAGTGCAGCTCAAGATGGGTCTTACCCTCAACCCTTCTGCACACATGCCATTCCTGGGCTATAAAACAGGCCTCTACATAGTTAGATCTGTGATTTTTCATGGCAAGGGATACTATCAGAAATGTTTCATTTTCTCCTGCTAGTTTCCATTCCCTTCCCCATCCAGGCATGAAAAGAAACAAAAGGCACTTGTAGTTTTCTTTGTTTTCCCAGCCTTGGCACTTCTTTGGGTGATATTGCTGAGGAACAGTGAAGTTGCTAAAAACATGGTATAATCCACCCATTGACTAACCTGGAGAGGAAATTAAAGTTTGCTTTGTGAATTCCCCCAAACCACTGTTCTCATCAGGCCCTCCCAGAGCATCCTCATACCGTTCACAGTGTAGCCATGTTCACTGGGCCCCAAACCCACTAGTTCTGTGCCTCACTTCAGCTTCCACATGCAACTACCCTTCTTTCTGGATAAAAGACCTCATATGTGAAATAAAGTCAAAATATGAAAGTATATCATATAATATTGAGAAATTGTTTGTTTGGGGTGGAGGGTGGCAAGAAACCCAGAGGCAAGATTCCTCTCTCCCAACCCCCATTTCTTGGTCATCTCATTTCTCTACTTGCTGGTGTCCTATTGCTATGCAAAAGTTGGATGGGCAGAAGATATGGAGGAGTTGGACAGCCCTGGTATGACACACCCCGGTATAATCCTGCCACCATTTTGGGTAGTGGTGGGAAAGTTACGAGGGTCCAGCTTTAGTTCCCTGGCACCCAGTGCCAATTCCTGGTGCAGTTAAAAGGTACTGCTTGGGTAGAAGCCCTAAATTTCCCCTTGGGTGGGGTGGGGTGGCTATTCTTCCTTAAGGAGGCAATCTAAGTTACATTTCTCCTTAAGCACTGGAGGGAAGAGGAAAGCCCTTTTCTCTATCAAGGGCAACCCTAAGGCAAAAGATGAGAAATATGATGGAGAGGGAAAGCAAGGACCTCTGTCTAATCCAGAATGGAACAATAGATTAAAGTGAGGTATCCTTGAAAAAATTAAGTTCTAACATAAAATTGATTTCCATATCACCTGAACGATGAGAAAATTCAATTACCCACAAAGTAACGAGAGGACATTTCTAATAGGGAAGCCCTAGCCTGAGAAGAATCAGAGGCCTCTGCGTTACATCATAATGGCCAAGTTGTGATGTCACTGCAGAGCACCCATACTTATATTGTGAAACCAGATAGGCTAAAGGGTAGAGTCAGCATGAGGAGCAGACACCCAAGGAGAGGTAAGTGGGGGCGTTGCAGGAGTTTTCTCCATGGCTTATTGCCTAAGGTCCCTCTGTGGCCCTAATGTCTTTCCAGACGTCTCACATCTTAGTTTAGTGGTAGGTCTTTCTGAAATCCTTTCACAAACTCCTTCACTGCAGCTTTTGATATCCCAAGTTCCTCAAGACTTGCAGTTCTGATTGGTTAGCACTCAGCTTTTGTATTTCTCAGGAGACAAGGCACAGAACAGTGGAGGATGGTTCCCCTAAATGAGGCAGAAACTCACCATATCCATTTGGGTAGTCCCAGAGGTAGATCGAAGTTTTTGGGTGCTTGAAACATACAACTTTCAGAGCCTTTTGAAAAGAAAAATAAATGCATTAGGCCCAACAATGAAAGTGCTTTAGAATGAGAAAATATAAATTATAATTTTTATTTCTTTAAATTTTTTTACTGTTTATTTTTTGAGAGAGAGAGAGAGACAGACAGACAGAGTGTGAGCAGGGGAGGGGCAGAGAGAAAGGGAGACACGGAATCTGAAGCAGGCTCCAGAGCCTGACGCAGGGCTCAGACTCACAAACTGTGAGATCATGACCTGAGCTGAAGTCGGACGCTTAACCGACTGAGCCACTCAGGTGCCCCTAAATTATAATTTTTAAAGAGCTGACAAATATAACATAAAATCAAGAAAAATAACACAATTTTTTAAGTGTCTACTTAACATATTTTTTTACAATTTTGTTTTTGGCTGCATACTCTTTAATATTTTTTCATATGATGCTTATATATATAATGTTTTCTATAAGGAGTATAGAAAGGTAATTCAGTCTTCTACATGATCACTTTTTAAAAATTCTTAGTGATTTAGAAAATGTTCACCTTCGCACTTTATAAGTGGTAATGTCATAATTTTTAGGATTTTTGTCAAACTTGAAGAAAACACTCAAATTTCTTTGATATTTGTGGTGTAAAATTTCAGAGCACTTCAAATTTGTAATGATTAATGCCATATACTCTGAATTGTTGACATTAGGATTATGCCTAGAAGTTATATGTATTAGTCTGCTGGAGTTGCCATACAAAATACAACAGACTGGGTAGCTTAAACAACAGAAATTCTCCCACAGTGTAGAGGATAGAAGTCTGAGATCAAGGCATTGGCAGAGTTGACTTGATTCTGAGGTTCCCCTCCTTGGCTTATAGACAGACATCTTCTCCCTAGCTTCTCATGGTCTTTCCTATGTTCATGTCTGTGTCCAAATTTCCTATTGTAAAGACACCAGTCATATTGGGTTAGGACTCACCCTGAAGACTTCGTTTTAACTTAATTACCTCTTTATAGACCTTATTTCCAAATACACTTACATTCTAAAGTACTAGGAATTAGGACTTTACTATATGAATGGGGGGGGGGGGACAACACCATTCAGCCTATAACACTATGCTTAATATTAAACTACTTACTAATAAACTACTAACCCCAAACTAAACGTATCCTCAAATTAACTTCCCTAGCCAATCCCCAAATATCCATGGCATTTCCACTGCCACCTGACAAAAGAAGAAGTGTAATGGAGGGGAAGTCAGAAAGAAAAGGGACCTCAATCTTAACCAATTGCAGTTTAAATATTTTGTTCAAAATATTTTACAAAAAGCCATGACCACATTATCACATTGCTGGGGCTCTAGTGCACCTCCAGTGCTTTAGAAGAGGTCTGTGCAAGGGATGGTCCTAAAAGTTCAGTTTCTTTACCTATAGGGCAAATGTGTCTCTTGTCAGTCATGCTAGTATCTGAACCATGCAAACAGAAACAGAATTTTCACCAAAGATGGGGGATTAACATCTCTACATTGAGGATAACATGAGTCCCCACTCTTCTGCACTAGTCCCAGGAAGAGCTGGGAGGGTTAGTGTCTTGCTAAAGGTGAGGCCCTCCTTTCTCTGATATTGTCAGCCTGGATCTCTTCCTCTCTTCCAATCCCCACCACAGGACACTCCATCTTCTAAAGCTTTAGGGTGAAATCCACATCAAAGAGGGAGGCTTCAGCCTGTACTCCAAAACTAGGGCAGAGGAGTTTCTTCTGTCCTTGGATTTTCCTTCTCCTAAACCTGTCTTCAATTCTGCTCCCTACTTCTGTCTCAGGAGCGTGTTTCTGAGAATTGAAAGGTAGCACATTTGCCCACCTTTCATATTTCCAAGCCCATGATCAGTGATGCCCAGAATGCCTAATTGAATCCTCTAGGGACTGGCACTATGTTCCCACAGACGTTGCCTGCCTGACTTTCCAGCCAGATAAGCATGTCAACCAGACAACCCAGTCTTATTTTTTTAGATTATGAAAGAACAACCTCTCCACTGAAAACTGAGGGCTGCTGCTGCCTACAATGTTTCACTTTTCCTTTCATCACTTACAAACCATCGGGGCATTGTAGTAGTCATGATTTAGGACAAACTTTGTATATACCACCAGCCCTGGCTTAAACCCTGAGGGATCAGAAGTTTCTAACTCTAAAGCTGAGTATATATATCTTTGCTTTTTTTACTCCTATGATGTTTTTGCCGGATACTAGTTTGAAGGATGTAGGGCTGGCTCTTAGAAGTTTAGTTTTATTAAATGTAATGGGGCTGGGGGCAGGCAGGGGTAAACACAGGGATAGTAACATAAAATAGGGCTCAATGCTGAAGAGGAAATAAATTTCTTTCTTTCTTTCTTTCTTTCTTTCTTTCTTTCTTTCTCTCTCTCTCTCTCTCTCTCTCTCTCTCTCTCTCTCTCTCTTTCTCTCTTTCTCTCTTTCTTTCTTTCTTTCTTTCTTTCTTTCTTTCTTTCTTTCTTTCTTTCTTTCTTTCTTTCTTTCTTTCCTAGGAAATAAATTTCTGATGTCTGACAACCTTGAAAGAGCTCTAGACCTTAAATTGGAGTAATAATGAGTAGTGGTGTTTTGGGGGAGTATATAGAGAGGGGTGAGGTCTATCTGCGGAATACAGGGCAAAGTCTGAAATTTTTTTATAAATTACTGTGGCTATATAAGCTATTAAGTGACCTAAATAGGCAAGAAGACAGTTTCAAAGACCAGCGTGAGAACAAAAGAATCACTTCAGAAAGTACCATTCCCAAGTTTTAGTCGAAGACGGAGAATCCTAAATATACAAACTTTTGGCCCAGAACTTCGGGGTGTGGACTACCACTTTGGTGAAAAGTCCATTTCATTGCCATCCCTTTCTAGACAAGAGAAAACCAAGGTCCCCAGATATGAGGTGGAGTTCCAGGTCCTCTTCACTGGGACAGAAAGGGGACCTGGGGATCTGGTAGGTCCCAAACAAGTGCCCCCTTCTGACACTTCGTCTTTGGGAACACCTGTGCAGTGTTCCGAAGGCGCCGGACAGCTAGGATCCTCGTCTTTCAGGTGGCAAGACATTTGATCCATCTGTAGAACAAGTTCCCGGTTGCTCTAGGCGCTACATTTACAACGACGCTGCTGACGGCGGTTGGGCCCTCGGCTGGGCGGGCGCGGCTCAGCTCGTGCGTAAGTCTGACAAGGGGGTGCTGAAAAAAGTCTTCCTTCAGGAGGAACAAATAGGGAATAATTGTAAGGCAATTCAACAAACTGCTGTGAATTCCCAGGGGAATTTCGGGACGACCAGGGCTAGCAGTGCTCCGAAGGTCCGGCGCGGAAAGGTCGAAGGCGGGGGGAGGTACCATTCACAGCACCCTGGCCCCGGGGGACATCTTCCCTGCCCCACGCAGCCAATAGCCACCCCGGCTGAAGCCGACGCAGCCAATAGCCGACTTCAGCCGAGACTCACGCAGCCAATGGTCGGCCCAGTGCGTTCCGCCAGTGTCCGCCTGCCTGCGTCTACCAATCCGGACTCGGGCCACCTTGGCACCGCCCCTGGAGCACCCCCCACCCATCCGCCCCGCCCCCAACTCGCTCGAGCAGGGTTGGGCTTAGACGGGCGCGCTCTCGGGGACAGGGGGGGCAGTCCCGGTCCCGGCCCTCCGCGCGGGTGGGCTTGGAGCAGGCCGCACCGGGCGGGAACCCCACTCCCACCCCGGAGGCCCCCTGCCCTTTCTCCCCCTTTCCCCCCGGCCCATGGTGCGAGGCTGGGAGCCGCCGCCCGGGCCGGACCGCGGTGAGTGATCCCCAGCCCCTTCGACTTCCCCTCCTAGCCCCTATACGATCTCCGACCTCCGGAGCCCCATCCCCGCGCTGGGGGGAGGAGGATTCTAGGCTCGAAGTCGCCTGGTTCTTTCTCCTCTGGACTTTTCGGTTCCCTGTTGTAACTGGGGGAGGGTGAGTGGGTGTGTAGGGAGGAGGGGAAGGCTGGATTGGGACGGTCTCGGCGAGGGGAGGATTGAGATTCGCCTGCTCCCTGGGGCTCATCGCCCCAAGTGCAGCAACTTTTTGTTCTCTGACCCAGTTTGGAGCCTTGTAGACTGCCTGCGAAATGGAGGATAGGAGAAACGTTTCCTTCCCAGGCCTCCACCTCCCCCCCACGACTACCTCCTGGCGACCTCAGCACACGCACAGAAATCTGGCCTTACTTCTGGGGAGCAGTGGTCTTTGGGAATGAAAGGTTTGGGAGAAACTGCCCCTGACCCCCCTACCCAGCCATACTCAGAAAACAAACCAGGTAAAAGAACCCAAATCCTCATAGGTTCCTGGTTTTGCGTCCTAATATGAGACTTCTAAACTGAAAGAAGACTCAAGCTGAGACCTGTTTGGTAATGTGGGCCCAGATCAGGAGATCTTTTACATACAAACCTCCTTCTCACCATACATTTGAAGCCCTTTTATATTATATGATTAGGACAGGTAGATGGCAATGATTGGGAAAAAAAAAAAAAAAGCCAGTTAAACTTGGGAATTTTTTAAATGATGCATACATCTCTTAAGCATTGTCATTAAAAGTATATTCATTTCACCAATCTTTTGGGGTAATATCCAGGCGTTTTCTTTATAAGTCTGCTGACTGGAGTTCCCAACTGCCTTTCTGGTATAAACTACACAAGCAAATCTCAAATCTGGCTGCACCCTGAGAACTTTTAAAAGTACTGATGCCTGAGCCCCAGTCCAGACTAATTAAGTCAGAATGAGGAGGAAGGTTCCCTGGTTTAAATTTCCCAGGTAATTCTAATGTGCCACTGCCTCTCATCATCTATGATTTCCAGGTTTGGTTTATTTAAAATGGAGTGAGAATTTAAACACTTTTGAAGCAATCTGAATGTAGAATACTTTTGAGATTTTTAAGTCCCCTGCCCCTCCAATGTTTTACAGTTGCCTACTATTCCCAACTCAACAATTGTACACTCGTTGTGTTATGTCTTTCCAAAGCATTTGACTTTGTTTTCGTAGAAACAATCTTTAATGCACTAGTTTTTCATAGGTTTATGTGATATTTAATTATGTTATTATATAAATAAAAAATACAAACAGGCATAAACAGGTTTGGAATCATATACAACTTGGCCCAAGCACACAGGGCAGCTGAAAGAAGCAGATGATTTTGGCACACTAGAGAGTAGCCTACCAGGCTCTAGGATGTAGCACACTGTGGGTATTGGTCATATAATCCAGTGGGTCACTTAGGCCAGGCTCCTGGCCCAGCTGAACACCCCTCCCTTCCACTATCTCCAACTAGTATCACCAATACCCAGTCCCTTCTAGACCTATTTAAATTCTGTTGAGTCTTTCCATCCACTCTTTCCATTCATTCACATCAAGATGTATGTTACTCTTTAAGCAATTACCACCGCTGCCTTTTCAGTTGGGAGGACATAAGGCAGAGGTTCGTAACCTGGGCTTCTGGGCAGTGAGCCCTCTGAGATTATATATATATGTTTGGATGTTTATTGGGGGGGGCGGGTAGTCATAACTTTCTGAGGGTCCATACCTTTATCTGATTCCCAAAGAAGTTCATGACCCAAAAAGTTGAGAAACATGTAAGTTGAATACCACTAAAAATTCTTTAAGGCCCTTAAAACTATCACCAAAACACATTTCAGGCAGCACTGCAGTTCTGTGAATAAAGATTTAGGGAATTTACGCAGGATCATATCTAGTCTCTCATTTCAACTGTCTCCTGCTTTAACCATAAGCCTAATTAGATCAAGCCTAAAGTTGTGAACACCTTTTTCCTAGGATTGTATGGACACCTACATGAAGTTTAAGGCAGTCCATTCTTTTCTGCCATCTGTCCACGGGCATGGAAAGCCCAAAGGGAAAGAGGGGTGATATCCTCTCTCTATGTTTTTCTGATTATATTTTTTATTAGCTACTTAAAGTAGCAATAGGGCAAATCCAACATATTCAATAAGGATCAAATTTAGTAATTATTCAGAATTGATAATCCCACCATTACTACCATCTCTGCCCACAGGAGTCCTTTTTTCTCCAGTTTTGATTTCCCTTCTTTTTCTGACCTCTCCAAATGGAGGCACAAGAACACAAGACCTCATAGTGCCTTCATGGTGGTTTTGATTACTGTGGGGCCTACTCTCTTTGTTAATATCTCTCATGAGCCACTCTCTGATTGTAGCTTCTTCCTATGCCAAAGCAGATTCTTCCAGGAAGGCACCAGGTAGCTATACAGCTGTGCCTTAATTTAAGCCACCATTCTATATCAGGAAGTCTTCCACAATTTGTGTTTTGTGTAATTGGAAAACTGGATGTATATAGTACACCAAATATGGTATTTGTATTACTACATGTTATATTGAAACATCAAACTGATGTCATGAGAATCTGGAGGATAGCAACCCACATGAATGAAAGCAAAATGCTTCCTTGTAAGGCTTATAGCTGTGCCTGCCTTATTTCCTGTCTGGCAGTCTTCATCCTTACACTGGACTGCTTTCTTCCTTATGCTACATTTTTCTCATATCTAAAATGTTATTGTGTCCTTAAAAAACAAGACACAAATAAGGTTAGTAGATGTCAAGTGTTGCAGTCATTAAGTATTGTCCAGCTTAAAATTGGTGGTGTTCCTGGTGGGCCACAATGTCTAAATGGTAGTTTAGCACCTAGCTGTGCAAGCATTTGTTCATAGGCCATGTAGCTGTGTCTGGGATGAACCTACAGGGTGAAGGTAGAGCTACTACTAAATTGGCAATTCATCTGGAAATCAAAAAGGATTTATATCCAAATTATGGATTCAATTCTCCTAAAGCTGTTGTTTTCATCCTTTTTTTTTTTTTTTTTTTTTTAAACAACAAAATCCATTCGGGAATTCTATCCAACTCCCAAAATACAGAAAGCATAAAATCATATATACCCTAGTTTCTTCCACTGCTCATTAGAATTAGGACCCTGCAAAAACAGATAGAAAACAAGGATTTTAAAGAATTCAGCCTTGGCTGCATTTCCCTCCTTGTGTCTAGAAAAGGAGCATTACCATATATCAGAATCACCCTGTGAGGTTGAAGTCATGAGGAAAGCTATTTGTTGAGCCTTTACTTTGTTGTAGGCATCATGTCAACTGCGTTTTTTTAATTTAGTCATAAACTTGCAAGGAAGGTGCTGTTCTGACCTCCTTTTTTTCTGATGGGAAACTGAGGCTTAGTGAAGTTAAATAATTTGTCCAAGGACAGCAGCATTCTGGGAATTGGTGGAGCTGCAATTAATCTCAAAACTGCCTCACCTCAGGCCTCCACCCCAACAGCTGCTTTAGGCCTTGCCTACGCAGGACACCTAGTGCATAGTAGGTGCTTGGTAAAAATATATAACTTTACATACACTTGGCCCTGTATGCATTTTTTACACATGAAGAAACTAAAGCTCATTTAGCAACTTGTCCAAAATCACATAGCTGGTAAGTGGCGGAACTGGGATTCAAACTGCAGGTTGGCTTTACTCAAGGATCATATTTCTATCCACTCTGCTATGCTGTCTCTGTTTACCCTCTTAACGTTCTCTTCAAGCTGTATAGCCTTTAGGATCTGCATGGCCTTCGGTTCATTAAATCTGCTTTTTAAAAGGAAATGGTGACACATCAAAATGCTACCAAATTTTTCTAATCGTCATATAAAATCCTTTGATACCACACTGCACTGTAACTTCCTGGGCTTGAGATTCTTCTCAGTTCATCATGTAGCATATACATAGGAATCCTGTCCCATCCTTAACATATCAGAGGTAAATATTTATAAACCCGGGTGGGATTCCTCTAAGTGGAAAGGGTAACAGATGTGTTAAAGAGTTTCTATTTCTAATGCCCAGACAGGGAGCTGAGTTAAAATTTGGTCAACAGAACTTTCTGGGAAATAACCCAAGCAGGTGTTTCAGGAAGGCCAGAGTCAGGGCCTCTCCCTGCAGCCCCCATATCCACAGACCTGGGAGCAGTGGTGCTGCTGGGGAGCTTGCAGGACCTGGCTGCAATTCCTAATGAATCTGCCTACCTGGCCCTGGGAAGAAAGCTGGGCTGCAGAGATAAGAGCTGCAGGCCCTCTGCCCTGTGTGGAGGAGCTGTTACAGTCTGAAGGAGCTCTTCCCAACTCCCCCGGAGAGACACTGAGCTGTTGAAGAGACAAAGGCTGGGGGGGGGGGGGGGGAGGGGGGGAGGGAGGGAGGGGCTAACCTTTGTTCCGTGGAGGACTTGGAGGTGGAAACAGTTCCCTCTCTCTACCCCCAAAGACCCAGGGGGAGTAACCCCATTTATCCCAGATACCCTATCTATCAATTATCCTACAGAGAGAAAATAAAGCTTAGCAGATTTGGGTTTAGGGCTTGAAGGTACTATCATTCCTCTGCCTGCAGGACTTCACCACCAAGAAGAGAAAAGGAATGGGGGCGGGGGCTAGGCAGAAGGACAGTCCTATCTGTCCTGCCTTCTAGAAATTCCTCTCTTGGATTCCCCATCTGTCTCCACATTCTAAAGGTAATCATAAATTGTCAGGAGCTAAAGCATTTGCATCAGTTCTGAGATTACTGCACTTCATGTTTTTGTGGTTGAGTTTCCATTTTGTGACTCCTGTTCCATGATCTTAGAGGGTGAAGTGAGTTTGCATCAGAAGAATAAAGGCAATATAAGGATGCGTGTTCCTCCTTAACCTCTAAAGACAGATTTCACTAGTCACGTGACTTGGGGTAATGAACTTCTATGGACTTTGTTTTTTTCCATACATATGATAGGAATTATAACAGGCTCCTAAGGTTATGAAAACTAAATGAGAAATTTTTTTAAAGCACTTTAAAAGCAATCCAAAACAGTACACAATAGACAGTTGATTGTATTGGAGTCCAACATTTTGTTTGGCAGAAAATGAGCAATGGGCTGAAAGAGGAGCCCCAGTGATTGAGCTGTTTCTCTTCTTATTACAGCTATCTCTGAAGGGCACAAGTCAGAAAGCACCATGCCTCCTAATAAAGAGGCCAGCAGTCTTAATAGCTCCCCCGCGGGGCTCATCTGCCTCCCTCCAATCTCCGAGGAGCTACAGCTTGTGTGGACCCAGGCAGCCCAGACCAGTGAGCTGGATGGCAATGAACACTTGCTACAAACCTTCAGCTACTTTCCCTATCCCAGTCTAGCAGACATTGCTCTTCTCTGCTTACGCTATGGGCTGCAGATGGAAAAAGTCAAGACTTGGTTCATGGCCCAGCGCCTCCGCTGCGGCATTAGTTGGTCATCTGAAGAAATAGAAGAGACTCGAGCCCGAGTGGTCTACCATCGGGACCAGCTCCATTTCAAATCCCTTCTCTCTTTTACTCATCACGCAGGGCGGCCCCCTGAGGAGGTGCCTCCTTCTCCTGTGCCACCTCCAGAACAAATGGGTCTTGGAATAGTGCCCTTGACTCTTAGCGAGCCTACCCAGATGAAAGGATTGAAGGTAGAGCCTGAGGAGTCCTCAGAGCTGCTGAGTCACCAGAAAGCAAAGGAACCCCTGATGGCACCTGGCAGTGGGACATTCTCCCACCAATCAGATTTTTGGCAGGATCTTCAAAGCAGTGGCCTCTCTAAGGAGCAGGCAGGCAAGGGTCCCAATCAGTCACATGGCCTAGGTTCTGCTTCCTGGAACCACTCCACAGCTGTCCACCAGCCACGTGCTCGGGATAAGCCCCCACCAATCTCATTACTTGCCAGTAGTTGTAAGCAGGAGTCAGCGTCTATTATGACTCCTTCTTCTTCCTCTACCTCTTCCACTTTCCAGGTACTGGCTAATGGAGCTACTGCCACCTCTAAACCCCTCCAGTCATTGGGCTGTATCTCACAGCCACTGTCACCCAATGAACAGGCACTGCCCCCACATCTGGAGCCAGCCTGGCCCCAGGGGCTAAGACATAACTCAGTACCAGGTAGGGTTGGCCCTGCAGAGTACCTTTCCCCAGATATGCAACGCCAGCGAAAGACCAAGCGCAAAACCAAAGAGCAGCTGGCTATCCTCAAATCTTTCTTTTTACAGTGCCAATGGGCACGGCGTGAGGATTACCATAAATTAGAACAGATCACTGGCTTACCTCGGCCTGAGATTATTCAGTGGTTTGGTGACACACGCTATGCTTTGAAGCATGGGCAACTAAAATGGTTTCGGGACAACGCAGTACCTGGTGCCCCTAGTTTCCAGGACCCAGCAATTCCCACACCCCCACCTTCAACCCGCTCCTTGAATGAATGGGCTGAGACACCACCTTTGCCAAACCCCCCACCCCCACCGGATATACGACCCTTGGAGAGGTACTGGGCAGCCCACCAACAGCTTCGGGAAAGTGATATCCCTCAACTGAGTCAGGCATCAAGGCTTAGCACCCAGCAGGTACTGGATTGGTTTGACTCTCGTTTACCTGAGCCAGCTGAGGTGGTGGTTTGTCTAGATGAAGAAGAGGAGGAGGAGGAGGAGGAACTGCCAGAAGATGATGAGGATGAAGAGGAGGAGGAGGAGGAAGATGATGACGAGGATGATGATGTGATCATACAAGACTGAGGGGTGGGGGAGGGGAGGGGAGGTCTGTTACTAAAAGATGAACCAACTTAGTAACTGTTTAAACAAAGAAACCACATTTTTTTAATTACCTTGTGGCAAAGAACTAAAAAGCTTTGTGTTCTTGAGGTTGGGGGATGGGGGATGTAGTGAGGGTGGACCAGGGAGGATGACCATAGGACCCAAAGAGAGGTGAGGATTGGTTGGGCAGAAATCAGGCCTTTAGTCTCGGTGAAGAGAGTGCTAAGGATCTGGTCCAAACCATGGGCTGGGAAACAGTTCTTGCTCTCTTCATGTCTGTTCTTTCCCCTTATTGTACTAAGGAGAGGCCAGACATTGGCCCCACGTCTTTAGTACTGGAAAGGAGGAGTAAAGAATTTTGATTCATTTGATGATTCTAGTGCATCCCCCAGTCTCACCATTTTCCCTGGAATATAAGGCTGCCTCACACCCCTTTCTTCTCTGAGCACGAGTCCGTGCATAATACAGCTGAGAGTCTTAGTGTGTCCCAGTCTCACTACAGGTGTTTCCTTCATGCACACCAACTTGACGCTGGGTTTTCCCTGCTTCATTACTGAGTTGCACAGGTAGCAGAATGTTTTCACTTCTGATACTGGGACCATTTTGCCTTGTACTTTTTAATCTTTTTCCAAAATCCCTCATTCTGTTCGCTATTTGTCTCAGGGTAAATCTTCCCCATGGAGCTTGTGAAAAAGTTTAATAATTGGGTGGAGAATAATTTAGACTGGATATTTATTGGATGTGGGAACTGGGGGGGAAATGTCCTTTTAAAAAGTAGAATTAGGTTACAGAGGGATAGAAGAGAGGGATGATTTCTACTGTTCAGAAGGTGGGTGCAGGTAGGTTGCAGGTTTGGTTTTACAAATCTGAAACTTCCTCCTGCCTAGCTTGACAAAGACTAATTTTTCATCTTTTTGGTGTTGGCTCAATGTGTGTCTATAATAGAGACTTTTTCCCCTCTTTGTAGGATCTGTCTTGGGGACAGAGGGACCCTGGTCTTAACTGAATTGATTATTGATGTTTTAGAATGGTTTTCATCAGTTGGAGTCCGATATAAAGATATCAATGGGTTAACCATCTAGAAATAAGAGTGGAAGCCCCAAATTGCTAGAATAATAAAAGGCCAAAAATAAAATTGTTTCTCCTCCACTTTGCCACTTCTATGGTTTAGAAATTAATGGAGCCAAATCTATTAACATTCTGACTTAGTATACTTTTTTTTTTTTTTTAAGAATCAGGATATATTGAAGTAGGTTAAAAGAATAAAACTTTAAAAGGCAATACATCAGTATCTTATCACTGGGAAGATTTGTTTCCTATACTGCTATAGGACAGGCTCTTCCCAGAAAAGATGTCTAGAAATACCTTTAAAAATAAACTCAAGAGTTCCAGAAAGGGTAGGGAATGCTAGTTCAGCCTCATGGTCATTCCCAGGACTCCATTTATTTCTGGCAGATGTTTGCTATCTTTATATTTTTTTTCAAAATTTTTGCTTATGGCCTGCCTGCCACTGGCCAACCCATTTAATTCCTCATTTCTACTCTTTAATACCCAAAGAAGAATACATGTTCCATCTCACTGGTGGTGTTCTTTGCCCATTCCACCATTCTAGAGCTTGTAATATAGTACCAATAGAGCTGCAATAACAATAAAAGGACATCTTTATTTTATCTGTGTACTTTAGTAAGCTGAAAGTTTGGGTCTCCAGCTGTTATCAGACAGAAAGGAAAATCAACATAGTTAACTAGGCATAGAGGAAACAATAGGCAAACAGAAGTAGTATAATAAATTAGGACAAGGAACAGAGTTGTTTATTAGCTTTGGCAATAGGTGAATACATCCAAAGCTTAAAAAATGAAATCTAGAAATAAAACTTACTTAACAAGTGTATGATTTCGCACCTCCAGTGAGCCAAGAATTTTTTTACATTATTTGTTTTAAGTTGTAGGAAATGAGAGAGCTACATATGAGTGTGGGAGAGATCTAAACATCTTCCTGAAGAACTAGCCTTATATAATGCTGGTCGTTTTCCTAGGAGGTAATATAGGGTGTATATGGTAAAGAACAAAGCAGATAAGGGTACACAGTGAAATGTGGAAAGCAGGGAAACATTTTCCAAAACCATCACACTTAATGAGTATGGGATGCTATATGCCTTCCTTAAACAATATATATGGATTGGACCTTGAAGACGATCTATCTGGAAGTAGTCCATGCTTCTCTTGCCCTGGCTAATCCCATCTGTCTCTGTTCGTACAGAGTCTGCAGCAGAGGACAGGAAGGCAGATATGGGCATTTATAACAAAAAGGGCAAATAGGGCCCTCTTAAACCACTTTATGAAGTTTATTAAGACAGCAAACCACCACTGTGCTTCCCCATAGTTTTCTCCATTGCATGATAACTGTTCCAAGATTTGTACTAAGATTTGATACATCTGTGACAAAGCCTTTGTTGCTAATTATGAAACTCTACAACATCTGAGTGGCTTATGGTGATAATAAGGCAGAGTATTTAAAGAACTACTTTGGAAGACCTGGAACCTATGACTACTATGCTGAAATGTGCTTACCAGGGAGGCAGGATTCTTATGCCCTGGGGAGGTGGCACTTAACTTCAATAGCTTTTTTTTTTTTTTTAATCTTACTGAAATTTTCAAAAAATACAAAAGTAAAGTAGTATAATGGACTGATGAGTATCCATCACCCAACTTCAACAAATAGCTTATGGCCAATTTTTTTCATTTCTACTCTCTCTGCCCCATGTCCACTAGATTATATACTAAAGCAAAACCCAGACAATCCCTTAACTTCCTATTTCTAAATACGCTAGTATGGATCTCCAAAAGATAGACTATTTTTAAAAACAACCACAATAGTAGTATGCCCACACACAAAAACTAAGAATTCCTTAATATTGGGGTGCCTGTGTGACTCAGTCAGTTAAGCGTCTGACTTCAGGTAAAGATCTCACGGTTTGTGAGTTAGATCAAGCCCCTGCTGTCAGCTCAGAGCCTGCTTCAGATGCTCTGTCCCCATCTCTCTGCCCCTCCCTTACTGCACACATATGTGTGCTCTTTCTCTCTCAAAAAATAAAAAATAAACATTAAAAAAAAGAAAATATCAAATGTCCAACAGGTATTCAGTTTTCAACTTTCTCATAAATGTGTGTGTGTGTGTGTGTGTGTGTGTGTGTGTGTGTGTGTTATACAGTTTTAATCAGGCTCCAATAGGGGCCATATGTTTGCAGCTGGTTTATATGTCCCTTAAGTCTTTTTTCATCTGTAGGTTAATCCCTCCATTTGTAAGGATCTCAGGGATGTTATTTCCCCAGTGTTGCCTCTTGCGGCTTAGACCCTAATTCCTTGCCAATGAAAATAAAGGGCATTTGGAATATGAGAGCAAAATATTTACCCACCTTAGTATGTCCTTGGGCTCACCAGGAGCTTGGCATGGAAAAGAGCCTAAATATCCTCAAAACCTGGGCCATAAAAGTTAACTTAAAAGGCAAGACTGGACTTGGCATGTAGAGCTCCTTACAAACCTCTCTCCTTATTCCCATCCCTTCTTCCTCTTGTTGCTGACATATCATAGTCCCATAAATTTATAAAGCCTTATTCTAACCATCTCTAGAGAAGTACATGTGATTTTTCCTAGTTCAAGTAGTACCTCTATCCAAAAGATATATTCCATTGAAATACTTTTTTGTGGAGCTTCTGGGAATGTCAGTTGTGTCTACGCACTTAGTTCACACTGGCCCAGACCTCTCAGTTTAAAGGCATTCGCTACCATGTGACCTAATTTTTAAACCCCAAAACAGGAAGCTAATCTGATAGTAGGAAAGAATCTTTGAAATTGAAACCATTCTGGAAAATTGTGAACATTTGGTTACCACACTTGAAACCCGTATCATTCTCCACTGGTTACATTTTACCACCTTAAGAGGAGACCAAAAGGGTATGTTGTGCACAGGCCCAACCATGTAAGTTTTTCATACACAGGCAAGTTAGACTAGCCAGGGCTCACCTGCTGGACTGGTAGCTGGAAACCAGGAAGACTCTCTAGTGGGGTTCTGCTTTCCCTCTGACCTGAAGGACAGAATTGGAATGGTGAAAGATAACTTCCTTGGGCAGTTCTTTGGCAATGTTACTTATGGGTCAGGGTAAATAGGTAGGTCTTAATCTGTAGAACACCACTCAGAAGGGAAAAAGACTTAGCTAAGCAATTTAAGAGGCATGCTATAAAGTCATTCTTTTCCTAACTTCTTTCACCTTGAAAATCCTCATTTTAGTATACATGTCAATGATTGAAGTTCCATTCCTTTGGGAATGACATTTAACATACCTGAATTACTGGGGGTAAGGGCTCTTCTGTGGCCTGAATCCCCACCATTTAGGGATGGTCTGAAAGAAAAAATCCCCTGTCCAGAAGAGGCAGGTGAAGGCCTAAGGAGGGGAAATAAAAGCATCAGCAAAGAAAACGAAGGTAAAGGTAAAAAGTATATTTAAAGGGACAGCCTATATATTTAGACAAGACAGGAAATAAATCCCCTGCTTGCAACTAAAAATAAAATAATTCTGATGTATATTAGACACAGTACTATTCAATGCTCTCTTGTTTACAAGGTAGATTTATAAATGTCAGGGGTATAGGCTAGTAGAAGTAACCCCAGGGCTGCTAGCAGAGTGTCAGTGTGAACAGATCCCAAGTGAAAGGAAGCACAGTGCTACTTACCTATAAGATAGGCTGTGAGTGGAAGCTGGTGAAGGGGTTTCTGGAAAACATAAAAGTCAGCCTGTGAGATAACCCATGAGCTGGAGAAGAGATTTATTCAGGTATACTTGGGGCCAGGGAAAGAAATTGGGGACCAAAGATTTTTAGTGTATATGTTAGGCTTAGGGACTAACAACAAGTAAAAAAACCTCACAAATCACCTAGCAGTGAAAGTTGCTTTCCTCCCTCTCATGGATTTGTGGGCCAGGACCCAGTACTGCCTTGATGTGTTCTAATGTATCTGTGTCTTGGTTTCCCCTCTAAGATGGGGATTACTAGGAAGAATGGCTAAAGACAAAGGGTCATTAAATTGGTTGGGAGTGACAGCAAAAACGGTGGCATAAGGACCTCCAAAAATTCTCTCCATAAGAGGAAAGAGAAAACTAGCAAAAATTGTCAGAACCAATTTTTTCAGAACTCCAGAAATTAACAAAAGCCTTGCAACAGTCTGGGGAATGTTTATTCCAGAAAAAATAGCCAAATGAAGCTAAGAAGAGGGCATTTTAACTTGCCCCATTCCCATTTCTCCTCCAGCTCCATGGTAGCCTTGAAAACCAACATTCTGGCAGTCACTGTGGGGATGGAATGGGGTTGGGACTCTTACAGTCTCATTCCCAGAGAATAATCACTTGACCTGTCCAGTGGTTTGCCGGAAGACTCTACTTGCAAGACTGCCTTTATGTGACTTGACTTGTAGCACAAACTCATCATGACTTAGAGCTTAGAGTTTACGATGTGTGAAAAGCCTTTTCCCCAGAAGTGTTTGTTGTAAACAATTAAAAGCACTTCTTTAGGTTGCCTGAGGATGTGAATATTAATTGGGGCAAACAATAGGCTAACCAAAAAGCATAGATGGAAGAGATGGGGAATGAGTTGGTAAGAACTCTGAAAACAACACGTTCTTGGGATCTAGACCATATGCATGTGCAGGACTATGTGCATGCTCAGAAGAGACCTGAAAAGGCCTTAATCTCTTACCTTGAGGTCATATAAGCAGGATGAAAGCTAAGGCACAGTTCTCAATTGTCTGGCTAAGTGCTGAAAGTGAACCCCAACACACACACACACACACACACACACACACACACACAACCCTTCAGCAAAGACTGAGAGACTTACTGGTTCCAGGTGTTTAAGGGAAATCTCTGTCCAATCATTAGCTTACCACTAAGCTAACTGAATAGAGACTTGGTGGCATTCCATGACAATACAGATTTTTTTTTTAATTGATTTATTTATTTTGAGAGACAGAGCACGAGCAGGGGAGGGGCAGAGAGAGGGAGAGAGAATTCCAAGCAGGCTCTGTAACATCAGTGCAGAGCCCAATGTGGTACTCAAACTCACAAACCATTAGATCATGATCCAAGCCGAAATCAAGAGTCAGATGCTTACCTGACTGAGCCAGCCAGGTGCCCTGACAATACAGATTTTACAGACTTAGTTTTAAAGAGTCACTAACTAACTATAAACAGCAACATCAAAAAACCCTGGGGAGGAGGAATAATCTGATTCCTATAGTTGCCCTGTTACATTATTTTAAATGTCCAGTTTCCAACAGAAAATTATGAGGTATGCAAACAAATAGGAAAGTATGACCCATATAAAGAAATAAAGCAATCAATAGAAACTGTCCTTGAGGAAGCCCAGACATTGGACTAAGCCCAGACTAGACTTTTTTTAGACAAACATTTAAATCTGGTATTTTAAATATGTTCAAATATCTTAGGAAACCATGTCTAAAGCACTAAAGTATGAGAATGGTGTCTCAACAAATAGAGAATACTAATAAAGACAAAATATATTTAAATTTTTTTAACGTTTATTTATTTTTGAGACAGAGAGAGACAGAGCATGAACAGGGGAGGAGCAGAGAGAGAGGGAGACACAGAATCCGAAACAGGCTCCAGGCTCTGAGCTGTCAGCACAGAGCCCGACGCGGGGCTCGAACTCACGGACCGTGAGATCATGACCTGAGCTGAAGTCGGACGCTCAACCGACCAAGCCACCCAGGCGCCCCAAAGACAAAATATATTTAAAAGAACCAAATATAAATTCTGGAATTGAAAGTATAATAGCTAAAATGAAAATTTCACTGGAGGGGCCCATCAGTACATACAAATGGACAAAAGAAAAAAATCCGCAAATTTGAAGCCAATTGCGGTTATATAATGTGAGGAAGAGAAAGAAAAAATAATAAAGAAAAATGAACAGACAGCCTCAGAGACCTTGGTGAAATACCATCAAGTATATCAACATATGCATAATGGGAGTTCTAGAAGAAGAAAAGAGGAACAGGACAGAAAGAATATTTGAAGAAATAATGGCTGATAACTTCCCAAATTAGATGAAAAAAAATTGATCTACACATCCAAGAAACTCAACTAACTCCAGTTAAAGAGATCCACATCTAGACATATCATAAACTACTGAAAGTCAAAGACCAAAAAAAAAAAAAAAAAGAAACTTGAAAGAAGTCACTTATAACATGCAAGGGATTCTCAATAAAATTAGCATTGATTTCTCCTCAGAAACCAGGGAGGCAAGAACACTGGCAGATAACATATTCAGAATACTAAAAGAAAGACTGTCAACCAAAAATTTTAAATCCAGCAAAACTATTCTTCAAAGATGGAGAAAGGGGTGCCTGAGTGGCTCAGTCAGTTGAGTGTCCAACTTCAGCTCAGGTCATGATCTCACAGTTTGTGAGTTTGAGCCCCACATGGGGCTTTCTGCTTCACCACAGAGTCTGCTTTGGATCCTCTTCCCACCCACCCCACCCCCCTTGCACTCACACTCTCTGTCTCAAAAATAAATAAACATCAAAGATGGAGAAATTAGGACGTTCCCAGGTGAACAAAAACTGAGAGAATTCATCACTATCAAATCTGCCTTACAAGAAACACTAAAGGGAGTCCTTCAGGCTTACCTGAAAGGACACTGGACAGTAACTCAGATCTTCATGAAGAAATAATAAAGAGCACTGGCAAAGGCAATTACATTGGTAAATACAAAAGTATATGTGTATTTTTGTTTGTAACTTTTTTCTCCTATCTGATTTTTTAAATATGTATTCATTTTTGAGAGCGAGTGAGCGAGAGAGAGAGAGCATGAGCAGGGGAGGGGCAGAGAGAGAGGGGGACAGAAGATCTGAAGTGGGTTCTGGGCTGACAGCAGAGAACCCAATGAGGGGCTCAAACTCACAAAACCGTGAGATCACGACGTGAGCTGAAGTCGGACACTCAACCGACTAAGCCACCCAGGTTCCCCTCTCCTATATGATTATAAAGACAATTGTATAAAACTGTAACTTTGTGTTGATGAGTATACAACTTATACAGATGTAATTTATGATAACAGCACAATGAAATGGAGCAGAATGACGAACAAAAAAGATCCAACTATACACTATCTATACAACACTCATCTTAAATTCAAAGACACATGTAGGTTGAAAGTAAAAATATGGAAAAAATATTCCATGCAAACTGTAAACAAAAGAGGGCAGAGTGGCTTATATCAGACAAATGCACTTTGAGACAAAGGTCAATGGTAAAAGGGTCAGCCCATCAAGAAGATACAACACTTATAAACATATATTCATCTAACAACAGAGTTCTAAAATACAAGAAACAAAAACTGACAGAATTGAAGAGAACTGGAGAGAAACTATTGGAATCTTCAATATTCCACTTTCAATAATGAATAGAACAACTAGACAGAAGATCAGCAATGGAATAGAAGATTTGAACAACATTATATACCAACTAAATCTAAAGACTTCTTTAGAACAAACACTCCACCCAATAACAGCAGAATACACATTCTTCTAAAGTGTACATGGAACATTCCCCAAGATAAACCATCTGTTAGGCCATATATTTTAAATCACACAAAGTATTTCATCCAACCACAATGAAATGAAACTAAAAATCAGTAACAGGAGGAATTTGTGAAATTCAAAATATGTTAACATTAAACAACACACTGCCAAAAAAAACAATGGTTCAAAGAAAAAAAAATCACAAAAGAAACTAGCAAATACTTTGAGATGAGTGAAAACAAAACCAGAAAATACTAAACCTTTTAGGATGCAATGAAAGCAGTGCTTAGTGTGAAATTTATAACTAAAAATGTCTACATTTAAAAAGCACATCTCAAATCAATAATCCAACCTTTTATCTTACGAAACTAAAAAAAGAACTAAACTCAAAATAAGCAGAAGGAAAGATATAAAGCTTAGAGCAGAAATAAATGAAATAGAGAATAGAAAAACAGAGAAAATCAATAAAACCAAAAGTAGGTTCTTTGAAATGTTCAACTAGATTGGCTAGTCTTCAGCCAACTTTTTTCTACAAGAAAAGAGTAGAAAGCTTCAAATAACTAAAATCAGGAACAAAATAAAAAATATTACTATTAACCTGACAGAAATAAATTTTCTAGGACTTCTACATTTTTTAAAGGGTGAATATGAAAGAATTGGAGGGAAACTATTTTGGTGATTTTAAAAAATGATTATACAGAAAGAAATGTGCAAATTTCACCCCTGCCTCTTGTGAAAGAAAGGGAAATCCTCTCTGATAAGTATTCTCTATGGACTGGATAATGCCCTTGAAAATAGTAATAACAATAATAGTTCTAAGAGGAAAGAGACAAGAAATTAAGTGGGTATCCTTCACTGGAATTTTTAATACATAGTGAAGAAGCTGGATTCCCCTTCAGGCTAACACAACGGGCATCTTTTAGACCTAACTTCTACTGCCATCTTGTGGCAATTTTAAAAATCCAAATCTATTTTACTCAAGTTATCCCATCTCTCTCTTTATTTACTTACTTTGAGAGAGAGAGACAGACAGATCACAAGCAGGGGAGGCGCAGAGAGAGAGGAAGAGAGAGAATCCTGAGCAGGCTCTGAGCTTTCAGCACAAAGCTGTGAGATTGTGACCTTAACTGACTGATACACCTGGGTGTCTCTTGACCAGAGACTATCTCCCCTATCTCTTGACCAGAGGCTTTCAATGACTTTCCATTGCTCAAAAAAAGTTTCTCCTTATCAGTTTGAGAACAGAAATATCATTCTTTGAAAATCAGTAATATATCTCTGGATACCTGGAATCAGTCAGTGTCTGGAAAAAAATTAATTGCCTTATATTATGCACAGAAAATGCATAATAGCATTATACATGCAGAGTAAACCAGAAATCTTCTGGTATCTGTACTGAATATATGTTGGTTTCTGATCCTTTCCCAGCCCCCCTCTCACCAATATATGAGTCTCTGGGAGTACTTTTTCCTTGTAGGCCTCTGACTCCCTGATGGACAAACAATAAACATCAATTAATAAATACATCCCCATTCTCTGGCTTCCATATTCTTTGCTATTTCTCTATATCTGCACATTGAAGCATATATTGTTCTCCCAGAATGGGCATGGTAGTCCAAGGAGGATCCACACTTTATTACTTCCAAAATGAACTATTACTATCAACTCAGTCTTTAAACATTTCCACTACTTTCACCCCACTTATTCTCTGTGTTAGCTTCTAACATCAGGGCTGCATTGCCAAAAGAAAAGAAAGTCAGGCATGGCATCAGATAATTTATACCAAAACCAATATAAGGTTAATATTTTTGCCAGAAATCTTTGCTTTCAATTAGCATTAGAAATCTCATTCTGGGAAGAGAAAGTAAAGTATCACTTACTTGTCCCAAGCTAGTAAATCCAGACATTCTGTAAGGGACAGACTCCACTGAGGAGGATCGACTGTATAAGGTGAGACAGAAAGAAAACAAACAAACCTGGTGTTAAACTCTACATAGACCTAAAGTCTCTTTAGTCCCTATCTCTGCCATATCTAGGTATTTCTTTCATATTCCAACTCTTGCCAACAGTTTTAATATGGCTGTGTAGGCTGTCTACTCACCTGACCACTTGGCTGCTGTGCTGAGAACTGGGTCGTGGAGTAACTGAAAGAGAATAAAGTGAAGTATGAAAAGTAGCCATCAATGGTGTGCCCGCTGCCTTGCCTACCCAATCTGTCACAAGTGGGTATCTGGTTATATGATCTTTTCATACCATACACAAGATTAGAAAATCACATTACAGTCTCTGAGAGGGAACTATCTTCCATATGGGAAAAGGATATTTATTCACCTCACACAGGTATTTGGGCAAAAAATGTTCACTACCTGACTGTGATGGAGAAGTAATGCCTACTGGTCGAGGTGTGGCTGACCTGAAAGGAAAAAAAAAAAAAAGCAGCAGCAGAAGTTAAGTACCCCCTAAGAGGATCGATCAGATCATTGTTTATAGA
Organism: Acinonyx jubatus; assembly: GCF_027475565.1. Lineage (NCBI taxonomy): Eukaryota > Metazoa > Chordata > Mammalia > Carnivora > Felidae > Acinonyx > Acinonyx jubatus. Next base: position 72,377,757 of record NC_069386.1, on the reverse strand, counting down.
AGTAACAGCTTACTCTCTGAGCACACAGATTGCTTACTATCATGTATTACAGGTATCACTGCAAAATATGGAGGCAAAGTTTCCATATGAGACTCCTTGGCTCTCTAATTTCCTAAGTGAAACCTTCTCTACTGCCTGTAATAGGAGAAATTTTGAAGTTCTCCTTTCTTCTTTCCCTCAAGGCCTACAAAGTACTCTCAGTTTTACACGTATCTATCCACCTGTTCATCCATGCATAAATCCATCATTCCCTCACTCCTTCCATCCCCTCATCCATCTCTTCAACAAGCATTTATTTAGTGCTTATACATCCTAGATCCTGAGATTACAAATGTAACTAGAATAGGTTCCTATATTTGAGAGGTTGGAGAGATAAAAAGATAAATAAAAGCAATGTTTAAGTATTATAATTGGTGTATCAGAAGTACAGAAGCATGAAAGAACACTAGACTGTCACTTCTGTGGGTGCAGGAACCATGTCTCTTAACACACCAAAACAGGGCTGAGATTAAAAAAAAATAATTTAATAGTTGGTAGGGTACGGACATTACCAATGAGACTAACTGGTGATGTACACACAGCACCTAATATGGCACCTGATAAACAATAGGCAATTAGTATTTATTGAATAAATGATTAATAAAATATTGAACTCTGCCTAGTGAAGTCTTGACACAGGAAGTGACATATGAGTTGAATTTTGAAGGATGAGTAGGATTTCATAAGAGTGAACATTACATTCAAGACTTTACTTGAGCACTTTTCTGTGAGTAACTGGAGAAGTGAAAGATAACTTCATCAACCATTTCCTCCACCTTACAGCCCACACAGGTGTGTTGCAGCCTAGAGTTAAGAAAGAACAGCAATTTTCAAACAGGGCTAGTATGGGACCTGATAAAACTGACCTGCTTCCTTGGTACCAATTTGGAGATTCCTGTAAGTGAAAAAAATGGGAGTGAAGGAAGCTGCAGCTCAAAGGTCCTAACGAATGAATGTTACTTGCTAGATAACTAAGCTGCAATGTCCTCTAGCTGTTATGCTAGAGGGAAGCAGCAATGCTTCCCTAGGAAATTATTAGCTTTGGCAGGATAAACATTTAGTTACTCTTCATAAAAACACATTGGGAATCCTGAAGACTGATTTACCTGGGAAAATATGGAGAGTCTATGGGGGAGGGAAGGGAAAATGGCAGGATAAATGTGCTAGAATAGTTTCAGGAGTAGGATCAATAGGAAAATTATATAAATACAAAGAACATTCTTAGGAAGAAAGAAACGTCTAGGAAATAGAGGTGGATTGGAGGAAGAGGAAAGGTCCTGAGGTGTCTTGGGATTCTTTTTTTTTTTTTTTTTTGGTGCCTTGGGATTCTTTTTTTTTTTTAACGTTTATTTATTTTTGAGACAGAGAGAGACAGAGCATGAACAGGGGAGGAGCAGAGAGAGAGGGAGACACAGAATCTGAAACAGGCTCCAGGCTCTGAGCTGTCAGCACAGAGCCCACGCAGGGCTGGAACTCACGGACTGTGAGATCATGACCTGAGCCCAAGTCGGACGCTTAACCGACCAAGCCACCCAGGCGCCCCAAGGTGCCTTGGGATTCTTAAAGAGAAATTTTAAGTTATAATAGATGTCTCTTCTATAAGAGAGTTTCCCAAATGGTATGTCCTGACTCACTGATGTTCGAGAATGGGTTACCAGTGTTACATGTTGATCCTTTCAGTCCAAGGTGTTCTGGGGCCTCGACCATTTACCAGAGTGTACTTGTACAAATATTATCAGTTATTTATCCCAGGATGTGAAAAAGGTTAGGAAACACTATTCTACATGTCAATTGGATATACGGGAAAAGTAGGAGAGAAAATAATAGTAAGGAAAATCTGTTTCATTCACCTTTAGGATGGCAAGAAATTTCTTCAGTTCTCCATTCTCCTTCTTTAAGACTGACAGCTCTCTAGGCAAAAGATGGAAATAATCATCTCCATCAGGTCAATGGGATAAAAAAAACCCTGATTTTTATCGTTAATATCTAGTTAATACAGAGAGATGCCTGCCACTGTACAAGGTATTTCTATCAGAGATCTAGGGATTCAGGAGATAGGAGCTGAGTTTGACGGCTAGAAGAATCAGGTGGACAAAATAAGCAGTCACTTGGTATGATTTCAGAGGAGTTTACACACAGTTCCATTTCCCTTCCACACATACCCCTGGCCTGCTGCTGTCTGAAAACTTCCATCAAGGATTCCATCTTTTAGCTTAAGATTTCCAAATATGCCCTCCTGGAGGTAACATCTGAAATGTTGTCTCTCGTCTTTATATTGAAAAGCTATGCCTCATCTCCCCAAAGAAGCAATTTTTGACAAGGAAGTACAAGAGGAAACTATAAGGTTAGCAGGGCCCCTTGAGGGAAGAAAGAGAAAAACAAAATGGAGATTGAGGGGACCAAAAATTTGGTACCTGATTTACCCAAGACAAACACAAACACACATAGAGCAATTTCGAGGCTTTGCAACCATAAGGAAATAAGGGCTACAGCTTCTCTAAAAGAAAAAATGCTCTCTGGTGATTTGATTTGTCACTTACTTTTCCTGGCTGGTCACCGTCTGCTGTGCCTCCTGCATGGCTGCTTCTAACTTTGTAATTCTATGCTTATAAAAGGCGATGAGGAGATCTGTTTGTTTCTTCTGGAAACTCCACACCTACTAGGGAAAAACAGGTCTTTGACACACACCCCCATAACTCCTTTCCCCTTACTTCTGGCAACAAAGAGAAATCTACCAATTCATCCTTTAATGATCATTTTCTTCTGGAGCATCTGGCCTAATTCATGTCTCCCCCAAAGTAGACGATTTGGCACTAGAGAAAGCCAAAGCTTCTCATTTCCAGGAAAATGGCTTCTTAATATCTTAAAAAAAATTTTTTTTAGTGTTTATTTATTTTTGAGAGAGACAGAGGATGAGTGGGGGAGGGGCGGAGAAAGAGACAGAGAGAGAGAGAGAGAGAGGGAGGGAGAGAGAGAGGGAGAGAGAGAGAGAGAGAGAGACAGAATCTGAAGCAGGCTCCTGGCTCTGAACTGTCAGCATAGAGCCTGATGCAGGCTGGAACCCAAGAACCATGAGATCACGACCTGAGCCAATTTGGACGCTTAACTGACTGAGCCACCCAGGTGCCCCACTTCTTAAAATCTTTATGAGAATATTCTGGCATGGTAGAATGGCCCTTTAAAAATATAATCTTTCATCTTGCACAAGAAGAGTGATACTCAAAAAACTTTTTTAGGCTTAGAGTTGGTTCTGATCTAACTTGTCTACTATTAGTTTGGCCTCAGCTTCCACATTCCTAGCTATTACAGAGCACTGGTAACCAATTTACTTTCCCTGAGACACCCACAGGGGCACTTGCAGCCTGTTTATGCTGCTACAGTAAAGGGCAAAGAAGCACAGGAGGAGATTATCTATTCCTGAATTTTATTTCTGGGCATGGGCAAATAATTTTATCTTTTGTTTTGCTTTACCATTTGATATACTGATGTGCCTATCAGAGGATTACTGACTCAGAGCAAAAGTTAATATTTAGAAAGTGTTTTAGCTTTGTCAGGCTCTACTTCTGAACACACAGCAGTGTTTATGTCTCATCTGCTTCCTCCCTATTCAGACTATAAACCTTTTCTCTAAGGTCCTTCCCTAAATCTTGGTATTTTTGTCATAAACTTTTTGTTTTTCACCTAATTTGTGAGTTGCTTTTACCACCCTACTACAGAATTGAACTTAAAAGTTTATAGGGGTGCCTGGGTGACTCAGTCAGTTGGGCATCCGACTCTTGACTTTGGCTCAGGTCATGATCTCACGGTTCTGGAGTTTGAACCCCGAACTGGGCTCTGTGCTAACAGTGCAGAGCCTGCTTAGGATTCTCTCCCTCTCCCTCTCTCTCTGTTCCTCCTCTGCTTGTGCTCATTCTCTCTCTCAAAATAAATAAATAAACTTAAAAAACAGTTTATATAGCTTCTACCCTGTTTCCTTTCTACTCACAAACAAACTGAACTAATTCTAGTTAGGTAAGATTTCATTATAGTCTTCTTTAGTTGTTTTTTTTAAGTGGTTGTTTTCACAAAAATAAAACATGTTAACTTTTTAAAATTTGAGCAGTGCAGATGCAGGAAAAGGCGCTCAGAATCCCAGGAGTTACCTAAAGTGGCGAGGGGTTGGGGAGCAATAGATTTTAAGATAAGTGTAATGTTTAGCCGAGAGACAGTATCCCAAACATCTTAATCCATTCTTGCAATTAGTTTGCAGCAAAATTAAGTTAGGATCAACCTTGGGCCAAGAAAACCCAAATCCTGCCCTAGACCAGTTATTCTTCCTCTAGAGATCATCAAAGGTCCCATTTGTCTCATAAAAAGTTAATCATTTTAACTTACTGAGCTAAGTCCTCAAAAAGGATAAGAAAAAGATAGGGAGCAATTGGCAATCTCCTCTCAAACTAGATAGAACACATGACAGATGGCTGTTTAAAAGGAAATAAAACTTAAGAGAAAAAGAATTCCCCTTTTAAGTTCCTCTCTTTCCCATCTAAATAAACTGATTTAAACTACTCCCCTCCTAATAATCACCCATGAGTACATGTTACTGCCTTGTCTTTCTAGATTCTTCAGGAGGAAGAATTTATCCAACCTTAATTTTTATTTTAATTCAAATCAATAGCAAATTTGTCTAATTTCCAAATTTCCCCCACACTTCCAACTCCACCACCACATGTTTTTTTCTGAGCTAAAAGAATTTTGGTCTGTTTTTTCTTTTATTTATTTATTTAAAAAAATTTTTTTGAGAGAGAGAGAAAGAGACCATGCACACACATGAGCAGGGGGAGAGAGGCAGAGAGAGGGAGAGAGAGAGAATCCTAAGCAGGCTCCATACTCAGTGAAGTGAGCCTTATACCCCATAACCCTTGGGATCATGACCTGAGCCGAAATCAAGAGTTAAATACTCAATCGACTGATCTACCCAAGCTTCTCCGTTTTTTCTTTTGTCTGAGAACTTCTTTTGCCTTCCCAGACTTGCCCACCTCCCCCACTCTGTGCACAGGAAATAGATCCCCCTCTGCAACTCCAGGAGTCTAGAATAGACTACTGAAGGGCCTTTTGCCTAGGCCTGAGCAGGACTACTTACCCAAAAACTCAAACCCAAATCCTAGATTTGACCATTCCAAGAAGAGGAAAGACAAATCCAGAAAACAACCACTAGCAAGAAGTGTTATAGGAGAGGAACACACGCTTTTGCCTGATGTTGGAATACAAATGTTTAGCCTATTTCGAATACATCCATCAAAATAGACTCTAAAATCTAACTCAGAAATGAATTTCAGTATTTAAGAAATCTTGATCATTAGCAAACTCATTATTCTGTCTCATTCAAATTCTTCAGCCTCATTAAAAAAAAGAGTTTGGCTTCTTTTTTTTCCTGAAGAAGGACAAATTTTGGTGACTTCTTTTCTAAATTGGGATTATTTCGTTAATATAACATAGAGCAGACAGTAATAAAAGTAGTTCTGTTGATAACATAAATGCTGTCTAGATGATGCCAAAGTATTAAATACTGTTTATTTTATTGGAACAATGTATGAAACTACTTATTTCTAGACCCAGATTCCTTTCCTGTGTCTCCATACTAGGACCAGGTAAGGGTATCCTGGTCTTCAGGCTCAGGATTCTCTTTTTAGAATTGGTAACATGGAACATAATTTTTACTTCATTTGCTGAAGACAGTATTCTAAAACTTCAGTTCTGAAATAGGTCCAGTTAATGACAAGGGCCTGGAGAAAGCAAGGGAGAAACCACTAAAAGATACCGGAAGAGGAATCACAATGGAAGGAAAGGGGAAGCTCAGTAGTTTATTATGATAGGACACAAGATATTTTGGTCCAATGTGGGGTATGCATTTTGCTGCCTGATGATTTTTAAAAAAAGATATTTGTTTGTTTATAAAAATCGATATATACCGTGGAAATGAATATTAGCTTGACCAACTTTTTTGTACTAAGAATTGATTTCCTAAGTCTTATTTTTAAATGTCAGAGTTTTTAGTTGAATATTTATATTCTGATACAATTTTAATGTTTTGAATATTTGTAAAGATGTTGCTAAGTTTTAGAAATTTACTTCAAAGGCATTGGTAAACTCATTATCTACCTTTGACTCTCATAACCTATTGGTTTGTCTTATCTATCTTTTATGAAACTGACTCCCTCGTTCCATTGTATCTAAAGGTCTTAGTAAGTTTTTTAAGTTTATTTATTTTGAGAGAAAGAAAGAGAGAGAGAGAGAAAATGAGTGGAGGAGGGGCAGAAAGAGAAGGTGAAAGAGATCCAAAATGGCTCTGTGCTGACAGCAGAGAGCTTGATGAGGGGCTCGAACCCAGGAATTGTGAGATCATGACCTGAGCCAAAGTCGGACGCTTAACCAACTGAGCCACCCAGGTTCCCCTAAAAGTCTTAGTATTTTAAATTATATCTCAAGGTAATCATACTGTTGAGAAAAGGAAGTTTCTTTTTATAGACATATTCCACCTAAAAAACATGAGATAGAAATGACAGAATTAAATATTAGCATTTTGTACTTCCTTAAAAAAATTTTTTTTCAATGTTTATTTATTTTTGAGAGAGAAAGACAGAGAGACAGAGAGCAGGAGAGTACAGAGAGAGAGGGGGACACAGAATCCAAAGCAGGGTCCAGGCCCTGATCCCTCTCAGCACAGAGCCCAATGCAGGGCTCGAACTCATAGACCGCAAGACCTTGACCTGAGCCAAAGTCGGACACCCAACTGACTGAGCCATCCAGGGACCCCAGCATTTTGCAACTCCTAATTACTTAATGGATCAATGTAAAGTTCATCATTGGCTACCATCACACAAAACAAGAGACAGAAGACCCTTATGTACCTCTTGGTGGAACACAACACTGCTGTAAAGTAGTCTTGCCTCCCACTCACCCCCAATCAAATGATTCTGATTAAGGAAATACAGAGCACAAACAAGCATTGTTAAATGATTCCACGGGGATACAATGAACAAAATCCACACTGGAGAAAACTCTATAAGACAAAAGAACATTTTCTTCAGTACTAATAAAAAAAGAAACGAAAGGAAACTTATAGTTAAATAGAAACTTGAGACATTAACAACCAACTGAACTATATAGACCTTATATAAACCCAATTTAAACAAAGTTTTAAAATAATTATAACAGCTGCAGAATTGGATAAGATTAAGGAATTATTATTTAAAAAATTTTTAAATTTATTTTTGAGAGAGAGAAAGCGACAGAGCACAAGCTGGGGAGGGGCAGAGGGAGAGGGAAACATAGAATCTGAAGCAGGCTCCAGGCTCTGAGCTGTCAGCACAGTACCTGATGCGGGGCTCAAATCTATGAACTGCAAGATCATGACCTGAGCTGAAGTTGGATGCTTACCCAACTAAGCCACCCAGGTGCCTCTGAACAGAACTTTAAAGAAGATATACAAATGGCCAGTGAGCACAGGAAAAGATGCTCAACATCATTTGTCAAGAGAGGAATCCCAAATCAAAACCACAATGAGATACCACTTCACTCCACTAGGATAGTTATAATCAAAGACAGTTAAGAGTTTATAAGAGTTAGTGAAGATATGGAGAAATCAAAACCCTCAAACACTGCAGATTAGAATGTAAAATAGTGTCAGTACTGGAGAAAACAGTCTGACATTTCCTCGAAAAGTTAAACATAGTTACCATTTGACTCAGTAATTCAACTTCTACATATACATCCAAGAGAAATGAAAATATATGCCCCCACAGAAACTTACACACAAATGTTAATAGCAGAATTACTCATAATAGCCGAAAAGTAGAAACAACCCAAATATCTCTCAACTGATGAATGGATACATGAAACATATACCCGTTTATATAATGGAATATTATTTGGTTATAAAAAGAGTGAAGTGCTACTGAAGTCTTAATATATGTTACAACGTGGATGATCCTAGAAACATCATATTTAGTGAAGGAAGTCAGTCACAACAGATCACACATTAATTCCATATTTATGAAATGTCCAGAATAGGCAAACCTATAGGGATAGAAAGTAAATTAGTGATTGCCTAGGGTTGGGGAGGGTGGAGAGGATTTGGGAAGTGCCTGCTAATAGATATAGGGTTTCTTCCAGGAGTAATAAAAATACTCTAAAATTAGGTAGTAGTGATTGCACAATTATGTGAATATACTAAAAACACTAAAATGAAAACTTCAAAGGGGCAAATTTGGTACATAAGGTACATGTCTATAAAGTTGGTATTTAAAAAGTAGACATGTATTTTATACTTTGAAAATAATTTAAAAATCCAAACTTTTTTTTACTTATATGGTCTTTAATTATTTTCCTGCAGGTTTGTGACCTTCCATAATCTACTATGAGTTCTCCACATTATTCTGTTTTAATTTTTTAAGTTTATTTATTTATTTTGAGAGAGAGAGAGAGCACAAGTAGGAGAGGAACAGAGAGAGGGAGAGAGAGAGAGAGAGAGAGAGAATCCCAAGGAGGCTCCACATTGTCAGTGCAGAGCCCAATGTGGGGTTTGAACCCATGAACCATGAGATCATGACCTGAGCTGAAATCAAGAGTTGGATGCTTAACCAACTGGGCCACCCAGGTGCCCCTCCACATTATTCTTTAAACTAATACAGTACTTTACAACTTTAAGAATATTTTCATAACATTATTTCACTTGATCTTTATAAGAACTAAGATGAGTATTATTATTTCACATTACATGTGAAGGAATATGAATGGTTCAAAGAAATGGTTGCAAGCTAGCAGGCAGATTTGGTCTCAATATTTCTACTTCAATAGTTTTCCCAGTATTATCCCTTTACCATACTTCATATACTATATTAAAGGAAAACCTCAATAGGAAAGATTATTCTATTGATTCTTTCAAAAAATACTTACTGAATCCTGCTGTGTTCCTGGTACTATGTTAGGAAGTTATATAGAAGATGAGTAAGATTAATACTGCCCCTATCCTCATAGGACAACATGAGCAAACAAAAAATTATAATACGATATGGCAATATGGTATTATATTGTAGGTACTGTGTGTACTTATCCCTATATATGTTTGAGGATATAATGTTCTAGACAGATGAAACAGCACATACAAAGGTCCAGAAACAAGAGAGAAAATATTTATATAAACAGTTAAAATAGATTCAATATGTCTGTATATAGTGGGATAGGGGGAGATGAAAAGAGGTGAGACTAAAGGGATAAGCAGGGACCAAAGCAGACCTGGCCCTATGGACCATGTTGAACATTGGACTTTATTCTCAAAGCAATGGTTGTATTGAATAGTTTTAAATAGGGAAATGAACTAATCATACCTATATTTTGAACGGTTTCTTGGCCTCAATATGGAGAATTGATAGGAAAAGGAGGGACTGGATGTCAAAAGAACAGTTAGGAAGCTACTATAGTAATTTAGGAAAGAAACAATGATAGATTAAACTAGAAGGCTGGAGATAGAGAGTATTCAAGTATTTTAGAGAGACAGAACTGACATGATTTAATAATGGATTGGATATGCAAAGAGAAAAAGGAATCAAGAATGACTCCTAGATTTTTGGTTTGATTGTTATGTGGATAATGGTTATCATTTATATAGAAACAGGAAGAGTAAGTAGCCTATTTTCCTGTGTGTATTGGAGGGTGAGCAGGGTGGAGGGTGTTAAGAATACTGAGTTCAGTTTGGGACATATGGAAGATTAGTGAAGATATCAAGGCAGCAAATGGATATATGTCTGAAGCGGGGCGGCCGGGGCGGGGGGGGGGGGGACACTGATTATTTCTTTCTTTTTGGAACATTTCCCTTTCTTAGTTTCCTGTGATATCACACTCTCCTTGCTTTCACTCATTCATTGCTTCTCTTTGTTAACTCCACACCTAATCACTAGATTTTGAAGGGGATCCTTCTCTGGGCGATCTCATCAAGTCCCAAGGCTTTAAAAACTCATCCTAATGAGCTCCATACTTATATCTCTATCCTTGACCTATGTCCTGAGCTTCAGAATGATAAATTTATCTGCCTTTGTGATTTATCCTACAGGAGTTCTAACAAGCATCTATAACCTAATATCCAAAATGGTATTTTCCCTCAAATGGTCTTCTCAGCCTTGGTAAAGAGTACAATCATCCCACTCAGCTGTTCAAGACAAAAACCCAGACATCTTCTTTGATTCCTCTCTTTTTCTCATCTTCCACATCCAAATCAACAACGTTTCTTCCTAGAAAATATCTCAGATTTGACTACCCTTCTCCATTTCTACTGCTACCATTTTAGCTCAAGAAGTCTTGCTTAGATTTCTCCTATAGCCTCTTAAGTAGTCTCTTTGCTTCTACTCTTAACTTCTCTATGATCCATTCTCCACTCAGCAGCCAGATTCTCTTTTAAAATTACATATCAGATGGGGCGCCTGGGTGGCTCAGTCAATTAAGTGTCTGACTTCAGCTGAGGTCATGATCTCACAGGTTCATGAGTTCAAGCCCCACGTCAGGCTCTGTGCTGACAGCTTAAAGCCTGGAGCCTGCTTTGGATTCTGTGTCTCCCTCTCTTTCTTCCCCCCTCTCTCTCAAAAATAAATATCTATTTAAAAAATAAAATAAAATAAAAATAAATAAAAATAAAATAAAATTTATATCAGATAACACCATTTCTGTGCTTAAAACCCTTACCATGACCTACAAGTTCCTATATGTTCAAGCCTCTTTCTCTGACCTTGACTTGAATCATTCCCCCCAACCCCCCCCAGCCTTAAGGTGCATTCATTCATTTATTTTTATTTTTTATGTTTATTTATTTTTGACAGAGAGAGAGAGAGAGAGACAGAGCATGAGCGGGGGAGGGGCAGAGAGAGAGGGAGACACAGAATCCGTAGCAGACTCCAGGCTCTGAACTGTCAGCCCAGAGCCCAACGCGGGGCTCAAACTCACAGACCACGAGATCATGACCTGAGCCGAAGTCGGACACACCCCAAGGTGCATGCATTCATTTAACAAACATTTCTTATTTACTTAATTTGTACCAGGTACCTCATTAGCCATTAGGCAATACGAAGCTGATACCTGTCTTTCAAAGGTTTTGGTTTAGTGAGAGAAACAAAGAACAAATAAAACACTTTCACAGAGTTAAGAGCAGGTGGGATAGGATTACAAAAGTCTGCGCAAAAATTTGCCTACAGGAATCAGGGAAGGCTTTACCAAAGAAGGAACAATTAGTGGTATGCATTTGAAAGATGGCTAGTTATGGATAAGGGTGTAGTCTATGACCCAGGATTAGAAGAAAGCTCACAGGCTAGGGCAGTGTGATTAACTATTGGTCATGGAGTAGGACAGCAGAAAAAAGCCCTTGGCAGGTCACTCGAGCGATCTGGGATGATTAAAACACAAGTGGATATTTAGATCAACGTGCCATTCATTCATATAATAATTTTTTGAGTGTCCACTATATGTTAAAATTTATCCAAAGAGCTGGTTATATAACAATAAAAAAACCTACCAAATATCTGAATTTATGGGCCCTACATTTCAGTGCAGGATTCAGACATTAAACAAGTATATAATGTTAGAGGTAAGAGCTACGATGAAAAATAAAGCAGGGTAAGAAGTAGACAGTGCTGGGGCTACCATTTGAGATATGAGAGTCAGTAAAAGTCTGACTGAGGAAGAAAAATTTGAGCAGAGGCCTGAATGAAACAATCTAGATATTACTTGGATCAGTTGTTCAACTTCACAGACAGGAAAACACATTTTCAGACATTGCTGACTTTACCAAACTGTCCCTTCACTAAAGTGATGATTAACTCACCCTTTCCATTTATTTTATCTTGATTTTTTGACCATGTGTAATTGGTCCCTTGATTAGGCAGGTTAGAATTTAGACTACATATAATTTCTCTACTGATCATTAACTAATCCTGGGTTTAGTTATTAACCAAAGGTCTGCTCCTTCTCTGGTTCATGTGACCTTGTTTTCATTTCTCCCTGAGTCTCAGCTAGATTTTATCTCCCCATAATGTTAAATAGTATCTCAAATATGATGGCTCACCCAAGCAGCTAAAAGCAGAATGTAGTGAAAGCCTAATTCCCCTTCTTCTATTACCAGGGTTAGGATTGAGTGCTGAGACAGCAAAGAAAAATTAAATCCACTATCTTCAGCCAGAATATGACAAAGGATCATGTTTATGTTTAGGAAAGGAATACACTCACAGGAGTGGAGAAGAAAAACAGTGATAAAATCTCAAGAAACATGCCAAGATAGAAATCCCATTAGGCTATGAAATAATCTCAGTGGAGAACTGGAGAGTGGGGGGCGCCTGGGTAGTTCAGTTGGTTAAGCATCTGACTACGGCTCAGATGATGCTCTCACGGTTCATGAGTTCGAGCCCTGCACTGGGCTCTGTGCTGAAAGCTCAGAACCGGGAGCCTGCTTTGGATTCTGTGTCTCCCTCTCTCTCTGCCCCACCCCTGTTTGCACTCTGTCCCTCTGTGTCTGTCAAAAATGAATAAACGTTAAAAAAAAAAAAAGAAAAAAAAGAATTTGCCTGGAGAATCTGGTTTTCTTCACTTTTGTTTCTCATACCTGAGAGATGTGACTAAAATACTGCAAAGCTGTCTCCACAGGGCTTTTGAAGTATATCTTCTCCTGAGGTTTCAGCTATAAAGACAGTAAGACAAATATTGAACATATCCACAACAGAATGAAATAAAATACCAGCAAATATGGCAAAGGATGTACCACGACTTCCTAAAGCATGAGTTATTATTTCACTATCCTAAATATGAGGATGCTCACCACTGCCCTAGGAGATGTAGACTATATGTTTTAATCCTCCTTACCTCGTGCTTCGATAGCAACAGCCACAAACAATTCTTCTGTTGTTTGCCCTTTTTAAAAAATATATAACAACTGCTATCTGCAAGTTTTTCTTTTCTTTTCTTCCTTTCTCTTTCTTTCTCTTTCTTTCTTTCTTTCTTTCTTTCTTTCTTTCTTTCTTTCTTTCCTTCCTTCCTTCCTTCCTTCCTTCTTTCTTTCTTAAAAATTTCAGTGCTTAGTCACTCATCAACTGTACTTTTTGTATACTTCTTATAGGCCAGGAATGGGATAAAATGGTTTGTGGTTGGAGAAGAAAAACTTACATTATCAGAAAGAGCCAGATGCTTGCAGGCAGTTCCACAAACAGCACATTTTTCTAAGGGGGGAAGGGAAAAAAATGTTCAGTTTTTACGGTCAAGAGGTATGTTCTTCCTAAAATACATGGTAATAGCCAAGTAGGCTAGCAAGAAACAGGCTCTTACTAAACTTAGAGTATCTTTGTGCTACAAAAGGACACCTTGAGCTCTGTTCTCAAAATCAATATTTGCAAACTTGTATGTTTTTGACAAATAAGGCTTTCACACTGTACCTCTACCCATTTCCTCTTTATACATTCCCAATTTTCTTCTGCAGATGAAGGGCAGTTCTAACCCCCCAGCAAGTAGTACTAGGAAGAACACAAGAGTACTAATGGTTTCGGGTGTAAGTTGCTCTTTTTCCCCCCACCTACCTGACAGTGGGCACACTGTAGATACTATAAGAAACCGAATTATTCCTGCCCTGTTCTCACTTTGCTAATTTGCTTGGAACTTGCTTTGAAGCTCTCCTGCTCTCATTCTCTAATTAATCGAATCTGAAAGAATAAAAATTAAAATTCTTAAATCTTTAAGTTGAAATTTTAGTGGTGTTGGTTATTGTTAAGATAAATGCCATGTCAAGAGAAAATATCACATGGCAAATGCTTTACCGAGACAAACCTCTTCAAGGTGAGCTGCTGTTACCATAAAATGGTTTTGTTACATTAGCAGATAACTTAAAAGGGTCATGAGATCCAACAAGAGAAAAACATCTTCAGAGGCTAGTAACCTCACCCTTCTTTCCTTGAGGACTAAAGGTTTTTCCCAGCCTTCCCTCCATATTATTGCCAGAGTGAGCTAGCAAGTAGGAATCATTCTTCTGTTTAAGAAAAACACAAAACAAAGAAATTTCCCCAGCTCTCCATCACCTGCAGGATAAAGTTCAAGCTCTTCAGTTTTGTATATAATACCCTCCCATCACCTGGCCATTGCCTACCTCTCCAGCCTCATCTCTTACCCACTTCTTTCTTTATTCTCTATGCTCTACCAATCCCCTGCAGTATGGTTTTATAGTGTGGTATGTATGCCCTTACACACGATGTTCTCTTAAACTATAATGATCTTCCCTGCTTTATCTACTTGGCAACTCCAGTTTATTATTCAAAACTCTACTGAAGCAACAGCTCTTCTATGAAATCTTCCCTAATCAAGCATTTTGGCATTAAAAAAAAAAACCCTCAAATTCAGGTCTAATTTCTAGACTTAATCACTGCAGGAACTTGGTCAAATCACTTATCCTATCTGAACCAGTTCCTTATTTGTAAAATGGGTCTACTAATAATTACCTCTTGGAATTGTGGTAAGGATATATAAAATTTGTACATGTGGAAAATATTTTTTAAACTGCAAATGTATCACTATCACCACTATTATCATCTTCATCATCATCATCATTTCTAATCAAATTGATTTCACAGGCTAGACCATTTCCCATTAGAATTACTCTTGTTATCAACCAAACTTTCCCCAATTCCTATTCATTACTGTTATTTTTTTTTTCTCTTTTCTCTAATTAGTCTGATAACCTTGGCTTTCCCTGCCACTTGTCAAAACACTGGCAAGTACCTTTTGGTGTTCAAGTAATAGATATTCCATTTGCTAAATCATTCTTTATCAATGGGTGCCTAAAATTTCCATAATCAAGAGTTTCCTACTGTGTCTATACAACCTTTGGCCCAATATGTGATTTTTATCCCAAGTCACACAGAGAAATGGCTAATAATTATTACTAGGTTAAAAATATTTTTTGCCTGAATTTGAAAACAGTTAAGTCACTCACCCAGAGTCACACACTTTTTACAAAAAATATGGCCACAGCTGGTGACAAAGAAATTGTCTCCATCTTTTCGAAAACACCAGTTACAGTGAAACCAATCCATTCTGGAACAGATAAAGAGAAAGATTAAAAATAACCTGGAGCATTATATAATTATAGCTGTTCCAAAATCTATGTAACAATGTTTGCTTAGCTTCTGTTATCTTTTGGAGACGTAGGCACTATTACTGTGGGTATTCCTGTTGGTTATAAGGAAGTACATATATCACTGAAGTGAAAAAAGCAGACTACAAACTCTGCTATACAGTTTTAAAAAAGAAAAAATATATATATTTAGAAAAAGTATATACATATGTATTTAGAAAAGTAATGGGACAATGAGATTTTTTTTTTTTTTAATGGTGAGATCATGGGTATTTGTGTGTGTGTCGCCTTTACACTTTTTCCCCCCAAATTTCCTAGATTAATTCATGTACCAATTTGTAATCAGAAAAAAAATCTTAAAAAAAAAAAAAAGAACGGTCTGTCAGGGCACCTCTTGTGGCACAGTCAGTTAAGCATCTGACTCTTGATCTTGGCTAAGGTCATGATCTTACAGTTTGTGAGTTTTAGCCCCACATCAGGCTCTGTGCTGATGGTGAGGAACCTGCCTGGGATTCTATCTCTTTCTGCCTCCCCACCCCCTGCTTGTACTCTCTCTCTCTCTCTCTCTCTCTCAAAATAAATTAAAAAAAAAAATTTCTTTCCTAATAATTCCCTGTGACACAGTAAGATGGAACACGGAGGAAGTACTGGACCAAATAATAGAAGATCTCATATGAGCCACTTGGGACATATTTTATATAAGGGAAACATGGTTTGTGAATGATAATGTTGTCTCAGCTTATACACTTTCCCTTCTACTCTAAGACACTCAGAATCATAGATCTGGGAGGGACTTCAAAAATCATTTCACATTTTATCCAATACCATAATTTTTCAAAAGATATACCTGATGTTCACTGAAATTTAACGACTTGTCCAAAGTTCCATCTTTAGTTAATGTCAACTCTAGGATTAGAACCTGAATCTTCTTACTCCCTGTGTCAAGTTCTTGCTACCACATCAAGTACACCTTGGTGTTAGACATGGCACCCATACATCCTATATTTTCTGCCAATACTAATTCCATATAATTGGTGAAATACATAATTACATTAATGTGACTTTGTAAGATTTTAAATGAAGAAATTGACATATTAAAAGTACATAATTGAGCTGATACACACTGAGCTGCAATTAGTTCATACGTATAATGAATTCACATGTTTAATTCCAAGAATATGTTATTTAAGAATATAACATTAGTTTGATTTCCTTTAAAATTACATTAGGAAAATAAAACAGAAGGTAACTTTTTTTCCCCACCTAAGTATTTTCTTTAAAAAAGTTTTTAAGTAGTTTATGGAAAGGTTTGCTACAAGAATGATGGCTCGTTTGCACCACCCTTTAACATTTTTAGCAAGATTCACGATAAAATCTTGCTGAATAATCGGTTCAGTGCAAGGGCATTATACAGAGCCATGCACTTTAGGTTTCCATTTATTGCTCACAATATACTAACTTCTATCAGGAGGGGAGTCTGAAGTATTGCTGAAAAGGCCCCACTATCTATATCCGGCTTTGTACAAGGGCAGCAACAACAATGTTAATCAAATAGGTTGGCCCTTATAAGA
Organism: Acinonyx jubatus; assembly: GCF_027475565.1. Taxonomy (NCBI): domain Eukaryota; kingdom Metazoa; phylum Chordata; class Mammalia; order Carnivora; family Felidae; genus Acinonyx; species Acinonyx jubatus. Next base: position 72,361,014 of record NC_069386.1, on the reverse strand, counting down.
AGGGCAGTTAAGCGTTTGTGAGGACAACGCTTGCCGGTTTTCAAGGGGGTAGGGGGACTTAGCAGTCTCAAGACCAGTAGTTCTTTTCTAACTACATTCCCTACCCGCTTGGCCGCCATGATCTTAAAAGCCCTGGTATCTCACCTAAATCATCCAGTTCTCCTCACGAAGAGCTGGAAAGGGCGGGAAAATACACAGCAAGCCTGGCACCTGCGAGAGGCAAGAGGGTGGGCGTGGCCCGCGGCAGCGTGCGAGAGCCCTGGGCGGGGCCCCGGGCGGTGTGCTAAGTGAGTGGGCGTGGCCTGGTGCGGGCGCGAGGCGTGGGCAGAGGTCCCGACTGCGTACTGGGCGCAAAAGTTGGGCTCTTGGTAGCCGGCAAGAGGCAAGAGCACTTGCCTCTTCTTAGTAGCCGAGGAAATTTTTCTTCGTTTGAGAATGGGAACAAGAAGAATATGGCCTAATCCCATTCAGGTTACTGTGGAAACGGGGTAAGAATAAACTTAATAATGTTCCTATAGATAATAACACACTAGAAAAAATTTGGTCACAAAGCAGATGAAAGCTTCAACCAGTATTTTTTAATGAAAGAAAATAATGGGTGTTTGAAAGAATAGTATAAATCCGAAATAGAAAAGTTACAAAGTGATATGGATAGAGAACAGACATTAAATAAGAACTAACAATGGGCGCCTGGGCGGCTCACTCGGGTTGGCTATGGTTCATGAGTTCGAGCCCTGCGCAGTGCTCTGTGCTGACAGCTCGGAGCCTGGAACCTGCTTCAGATTCTGTGTCTCCCTCTTCTTTCTGACCCACTCCCAGTCACACTCTGCCTGTCTCTTTCTCTCTCTGAAAAATAAACATTAAAAACATTTTTAAATAAGAAGTAACATATCAGGAAAAAAAATTATAACTTTTTTTCTGAAATAAAAAAATGAGGAAAAAAGCACAAGTAAGGGCTGAAAGGAGAATAGTTTTTCTTTTAAAAAATACAAGGTTTTAAGAGAAAGTGATGGATATAGAAAACAAGCAAAAGAGATTTTACACACAAACTCACGTACATTTATTCCCCCAAAGAAAACCAGAGTGCAATGTATCAGAACAAATGTTTAAAACAAAACTTGGAACAAGTTTTCCTGAAATAAAATAAGACTTAATTCTACATACATACTGTGTATAGGAGAAAACTGACCCAGAACAGTCAAAACCAAAACATTTTCTAATAAAACGATTGGTCTTAAAAGTAAGGAAAACCCCTTTGAACATCCAGACAAAAAAGTACAAGTCACTTATAAGGGAAAGAAAAATAGACTGTCATCAGACTTCTCTACAGTAGCATTTTATGCTACAAACAGTGAAATAGCATTTTCAAGATTTTCAAAAAGAAAATATGACCCAAGAACTTTCTCCTTACATTTTTCTCCTTACGTTGTGTTCAGGTATAAAGGCTGCTGACAAAAAATGAATGTGAGCTTTTCCTGAGGAATCCACTAGTGGTTCTCAAACTTTTTGGCCTCAGAACTCCTTTACATTTTGAAAATTATTGGAATGCCTGGGTGGCTCAGTTGGGTAAGCGTCCAGCTTGGGCTCAGGTCATGATCTTATGATTCATGAGTTCGAGTCCCCCATCGGGTTGTCTGCTGTCGGCACAGAGCCTGCTTCAGATCCTCTGTTCTCCTCTCTCTGCCCCTCTGCTGCTCACACGCTCTCTCCCTCTCTTTCAAAAAGAAACATTAAAAAAAATATTGAAGGCCCTCTTGCCAAAAAACTTTTATTTATGTGGATTGTATCTATCAATATTTACAGTATTAGCATTTAAAACCAAGAAATTTAAAAATATTTATTAGTTCATTTGAAAACAATAAGTCAATTAAATATTAATATAAATTATGAAAAATTAATATATCTTCCAAAATAAAAACAATTTAGTGAGAAGATTGGTGGTGTTTTAGTTTTATAATCTCTTACTATCCGAATTTACACAAAGCAGAATTGGCACAAGAACTTAGCTTCTACATTCACGCTGTTGCAGTATATGCTGTTTTGGTTGAAGTGTGTGAAGAAGATCTGAAACTCTCCCAAATATGTAGTTGGAAAAGGCAGTACCATTTTAATAGCCTATTCAGATAATTGTGAATATTTGTCTTTCCTATTCCACCAAAATGCAAGAAGTGGGAGCTTGTTAAAAGCTAGTTGCAATGTGTGGTCTAACACCATGCAATGAACATGTAACATCCTACATTTGGACCAAACTGGTCATTTGGAAAATACTGGTTCACTGAGTTATGCAGATTGACATACAATATTAAGTATCGACACATTTTATTATGTAAGACTTAAAAATAACTTAAATTTTTTTTAGCGTTTATTCATTTTTTTGAGAGAGACAGAACATGAGTGGGGGAGGAGCAGAGAGAGCAAGGGAGACACAGAGTCTGAAGCAGACTCCTGGCTCTGAGCTGTCAGCACAGAGCTCGACGTGGGGCTCAAACCCAAGAACCATGAGATCATGACCTAAGCCAAAGTCGAAAGCTTACCCGACTGAGCCACCCAAGTGCCCCCCAAATCACTTTGTAATATATCACTACTTATTTCGTCAGAAAAGTCTTTGAATACTGGGATGCTCTCAGGCTTACAGTTGCAGATACAAGTTTTCCAAAATTCTAGTATTTGTCTGAAAGCTTGAATTTTATTATTGTCAACAAATACTGTCACTGTTTTCCTTGAAGTGAGAAGTTCATTTGGTTTATTTTTGAGAAAATTTCTACCAAATACCCAAGTTGGAATAACCATAGTTTGTTAGTTGTTCTTTCAAGTAAAAATGATGTTCCATAAAATAAGTTAGTTCAGCTCACAACTCAAACCATCACATAAATGTTTTTTTCTAAATATCGTCTTAATTCTACTTAAATATTCTGGATCATAGAAAAAGGAGACTTTTAAAAATTTTTATGAAACAAACTTAAATTAACATTGATAGCAAAAAATGATAAAGATTATATACATGAATAAAACAACAGAACAGTCTCACTTGAGACTATTGATGCAAAAATATTCTTTTTAAGTTTACTTATTTTGAGAGAGAGAGAGGAAGAGAGAGTGCACATGTACCAGTGGGGAAGGGGCAGAAAGAGAGGGGGAGAGAGAATCCCAATCGGGCTCCATGCTGTCAGCATGGAGCTCGACATGGGGTTCAATGCTGAACTCGATCCCATGAACAATGAGATCTGACCAGAGCTGAAATCAAGAGCTGGGCACCCCACAATTTAAATTAGATATTAGCAAATAGAATCCAACAACACATTGTAAAAAGTATACATTACAACCAAGTGATGTTCATTACAGGAATGAAATGATGGTTCAAAATTACAAAATCCATTAATGTTATTTATTATAGTGATATTTCTAAGAAGAAATACCATGATGATCTCCACAGTTGCCAGTAAAGCATTTCTGATTTAAAATCTCATTGAAGTAGAAATCAGTGGATATTTCCTTAACATGATTAGAAAGTGTGTGTGTGTATATGCACATGTGCACAAAAGCTAGCATGTTTTGAAATGAGGAAACACTTAAGACATTCTTTCTTGCTAGTTAGGAATAAGACAAGAATGCCACTGTCACTTAAGATAAGATAAAAATATCTTTTTAGCTGATTATATGATGTATATCTGAAAGATCGAAAAGAATCAATAGGAAAATGTAAATAAAAAGAAAATTTAGTAAAGAATAACGTTATAAAATTAATAAAAAGAAATACAGTAACCTTTCCATATTCAAATAATAATCAGAAGACATAATAGGAAAGAAGACTCTATTTAAAATAGAGTCTTTACCTGCAGCAAAGCAGGTAAAATGGTTAGGCAATAACTCAACAGAAATATGCAAATGTATATGAAGAAAACTTTAAAACATTACTGAAAGAGACAAAAAACATAAATGGAAAAGTAAGTCTTGTTTTTATTTTTTATTTTTATTTCTTTATTTTTAATTATTATTTATTTATTTTGAGAGAGAGACAGAGAGCCCCAAGCAGAGGAGGGACACAGAGAGAGTCACAGAATCTGAAGCAGGCTCCAGGCTCTGAGCTTGTCAGCACAGAGCCCGACGCGGGGCCCGAACCCACCAATCCAGCCAAAATCAGATGCCTAACTGACTGAGTCACCCAGGCGCCCCAAGTAAGTCTTGTTTTTAGATAGGAAGAGTCAACATCCTAATGATGTCAGTTCTTTCTAAGTTAATTTATAAATGTAACATGATCACAGTAACGAACACCAGCAGGCTGTTTTCTGGAATTAAACAAATTGATCATAAAGTTCACATAAAAAAAAATGACTAAAACAAACAAGAATATTCAGGAAAACCCTGAAAATTTTCAGTGTCCTATGTCATGGATAGCTAGCTGCATCCAATATTAAAATGTATTATGAAGGCATTATAATTTAAAAAGTATGATATTGGTGCATGGATGAACATCCAGACCAATTTAGTAGACTAGAAAGTCCAGAAATAGAACCATGTACCTTTGGAAAAGGTATGCTAAATGTGGGGAATTCAATTGGGAGGGGAGCTGAGTTTTTTAATAAATAGAATTGGGACAACTGGATAGCCATTTGGAAAAAAATAAAATTAGGTCTCTATTTTACATCATTAATCAGACTAAGTATCAAATGGCTCAGAAATCTAAATATAGAAATGAAATGTACAAGTACAAGAAGAGGACATCAGATGAAAACTTATAACCATGAAGTGGGTAAACCTTCCTATGATTCAAAAATCTAGAAACAGGGCACCTGGGTGGCTCAGTCGGTTAAGCATCTGACTTTGGCTCAGGTCATGATCTCATAGTTTGTGAGTTTGAGCCCCGTGTTGGGCTGTCAGCACAGAGCCTGGAATCTGCTTCGAATTCTGTCTCCCTCTCTCTGCCTCTCTCCCGCTCACACTCTGTCTCTCTCTGTTTCTCAAAAATAAATAAACATTTTTTAAAAATTCAAAAATCTAGAAACAATAATGGAAAAGAATGATAATTCTGACTAAAAGAAGAGCTTTTGCATTTGCATGGCCAAACTCACCATAAAGTCAAAAACTGAGTGACAAATTGGGAAATAATATCTTCTACTTAACTCACAAAGGACTAATATACAAAGCCTTAATATACAGCTTTAATATACAAAGATCTTTTTTAAAAAGAAAGCCAATGACTTAATAGAAATTTGAGCAAAGGTATTTTTTGTTAAAATTTATTTATTTATTTTGAGAGAGAGAGAACAAGGGAGAGGCAGAGAGAGGGAGAGATAGAATCCCAGGCAGAATTTGGCACCCTGAATTCTCATTAAATTCTAATTAAAGGTGATATTAAGTAGCTATTGCTCAGGAGCCCCTGGGTGTCTCAGTTGGTTAAGTGTCTGACTCCTGATTTCGGCTCATGTCATGATCTCACGGTTCATGGGTTTGAACCCCTCATTGGGCTCTGTATTAGCAGCATGGACCCTGTTTGGGATTCTTTCTCTCTCCCTCTCTCCCTCTGCCCCTCCCCCACCTCAACATAAATAAACTTCAAAAAGAATGTTTAAAAAAATTAAAAAGTTAAAAAAATTTATTTAAAAAAAATTTTTTTAACGTTTATTTATTTTTGAGACAGAAAGAGACAGAGCATGAATGGGGGAGGGTCAGAGAGAAGGAGACACAGAATTGAAACAGGCTCTGAGCTGTCAGCACAGAGCCCGACGTGGGGCTCGAACTCACGGACCGCGAGATCATGACCTGAGCCGAAGTCGGCTGCTTAACCGACTGAGCCACCCAGGCACCCCAAAAAGAATTTAATTAAAATTAAGTTAACAAATAATTCTGTATCATCACCTCTATAATGTTCCCTCCCTGCTTCTCTAAATAACCTTTTTTAGTAATTTGTTTTATCTTCTAGTGTTTCTGAGATTAGAATTTCTGAATTTAATTCATTACATGATTTCATCTTTGAAAATATAATTGGTTTACATATTCAAAAAAATAATTTAAAAGCAATTCCTAAAAATTGGGGGGGGGGGATGGGGACTGAAACAAATGACTTTAACTGTACATCAAATTGGTAACTTTTTAAACAAGTTTATTGAGATAGAATTGGCATACAATCAACTGTCTATATTTAAAATGCACAGTTTGATAAGTTTTGTCACATATATACCCTTGAAACTATCACAACAATAAAGATAATGAAGTGATATCCATCATCCCCAAAAGGATCTCCATGCTCCTTTGTAAACCATTCCTCTGAACCCTCCCCACACTTCACTCCTCAGGTAACCAGGGTACTTTCTATCACCACAAATCAGTTTTCATTGTCTAGAGTTTTATCTACATAGAATAGTATGTACTCTTTTTTGGTCTGGTTTCTTACATTCAGCTTACCTATTTTGAAACCCATCCATGTTGCTGCATGTATTGATAGTTCTTTTATTTTTGTTGCTGACTAGTATTTCACTTTACTTCATTTCACGTTTCGTTTTATATAGAGCAGTATGTATATACCAGTTTGTTTATCCATTCATCTGTTGATGAACATTTGAGTTGTTTCCAGTTGAGAGCTATTATAGCAAATAAAGCTGCTATAAATGTTCATGCACAAATCTTTGGATCTATGCTCTTTTTCTCTTGGGTAATTAGCTAGAAGCTGAATGGCTAGATCATATAGTAGGTGTGGTAAGTATATGTTTAATTTTTGAAGAAACTGCCAGACTTATCCACAGAGGATGTACTGTTTTACATTCCCACCAGCAATGTATCAGAGTTTCAAGTTCTCCACGTTATTGCCAGTGCTTAATATGTTCAGTCTTCTCTTTCTTTCTTTCTTTCTTTCTTTCTTTCTTTCTTTCTTTCTTTCTTTCTTCCTTCCTTCCTTCCTTCCTTCCTTCCTTTCTTTCTTTCTTTCTTTCTTTCTTTCTTTCTTTCTTTCTTTCTTTCTTTCTTTTTAAGAGAGAGAACAAGAGAGAGCATGGGGGAAAGAGGCAGAGGAGGAAGGGTGGGGAGAGAATCCCAAGCAGGCTCCGTGCTCAGCACAGAGTCCAGTATGAGGGTTGATCCCATGACCCTGGAATAATGACCTGAGCCAAAATTGAAATCGAAATTGAAAGTCAGATACTCAAGCCCCTAGTCTTTTTAATTTTAAAGATTCTAGTAGGTATGTAATAGGTCCTTATTGTGATTTAATTTGTGTTTTCCTCATGACTAATGATGAGGAACATCTTTTCATGTGCTTATTGGCCATCTATGTATATATTTTTGGTGAAGTGTCTGATTCTTTTGCCCATTTTTAATTGGGTTGTTTATTTTCTTATTACTGGTTTTGAGAATTCTTCATATATTCAGAAGAAACTCTTTTATCAAATATATGCCCAGTTTGTGACTTGTGTTTTCAGTCTCAGAATAGTGGTTTTTGAAGAGCAGAAGGTTTTACTTTTGATAAAGTCCAACTTATCAATTTGTTCTTTTATGGAGCACTTTTTGGTGTCATATCTAAGATATCTTTGCCTAACCCAAGCTCACAAAGATTTTCCCATGTTTTCTTCTAGAAACTCTAGAAATCTGGACTATATACTTTTGAATTTGTAATCAGGAATATGATTCACTTCAAGTTAATTTTTTTAATGTTTATTTATTTTAGAGAGAGAGCAAGCGAGCAGGGGAGGGGCAGAGACAGAGACAGAGACAGAAAATCCTAAGCATGCTCCGCACTATCAGCGCAAAGCCCGACATGAGGCTTGAAACCAAGAACCATGAGATCATGACCTGGCCCAAAATCATATGCTCAACCGACTGAACCACCCAGGCACCCCTCGAGTTGATTTTTCTATATGGTATGAGCTATGGATTAAAATTCTTTCATGTGCATGAGTGTGTTGTTTTGATTTTGTTTTCTGCATATGTATCCAATTGTTCCAGCACCATTTGTTGAAAAGATTATCTTTTCAAAAAAAAGAAACGAAAAGAAAGGATTATCTTTCCTCAACAAAATTGTCAAAAAAAAAATTAGTTGCCTGGGGGCACCTGGGTAGCTCAGTCAGTTAAGCATCTGACTCTTGATTTCGGTGCAGGTCATGATCTCATGGTTAGTGAGTTCAAGCCCTGCATCAGGCTCTGTGCTGACAGTGCAGAGTCTGCTTGGTATTCTGTGTCCCTCTCTCTGCCCCTCCCCCAGTTGCTCTCTACATCTCTATCAAAATAAATGAAAATAAACTTGAAAAAATTAGCTGTCCATAGAAAACAATTCCATTTACGATAGAATCAAAAGGAATAAAATACTTATGGGATGCCTGGGTGGCTTATTTGGTTAAGTGTCCGACTTCAGCTTAGGTCATGATCTCATAGTTTGTGAGTTCAAGTCCCAAATCAGGCTCTGTGCTGACAGCTCAGAGCCTGGAGCCTGCTTCTGATTCTGTGTCTCCCTCTCTTTCTGCCCCTCCCCAACTCACGCTGTCTCTCTCTCTCTCAAAAATAAACATTAAAAAAATATTTTAAAAAGAATAAAGTTGGACCCTTACCTTATGATATATACAAAAATTAACTAAAAATCAAACAAACATCTAAACGTAAGGGCAAATCTTCATGGCCTTGGATTTGGCGATGGTTTTTAAATACGACAAAAGCACAAGCAACAAAAGAAGAAATGGATGTGGGACTCTATTAAAATTAAAAATTAAAAACTTAAATTGAAAAATTAAAATTGAAAACTTTTGGGGGCGCCTGGGTGACTCAGTCAGTTAAATGGTCTGACTTCAGTTCCAGTCATGATCTCACGGCTCGCGGTTTGAGCCCCGCATGGGGCTCTGTGCTGACAGCTTGGAGCCTGGAGCCTGCTTCAGATTCTGTGTCTCCCTCTCTCTCTGACCCTCCCCCGTTCATGCCCTATTTCTCTCTATCTCTCAATAATAAGTAAACATTAAAAAAAGATTAAAAAAAATTTAAACTTTTGTGTATCAAAGAACACTACCAAGAGAGCAAAAAGGCAATCCACAGAATGAGAGAAAATATTTGAAAATCATATAATCGATAAAGGTTTAATATCCAGAATGTATAAAGAACTTCTACAACTCAACAACAAAAAGGCAACTCTGTTAAAAACAGAGCAAATGATTTGAATAGACATTTCTAAAAGGAGAGATACAGACAGCCAATAAACACATAAAAAGATGCTCAATATCATTACTCATTAGGGAAATGAAAATCAAAACCACAATCAGATAACATTTCACTTCTATTAGGATGACTATTTTTTTTTTCAAGAGGAAAACAGTGTTGGGGAGGATATGGAGAAATCAAAACCCCAGTATATTATTGGTGAGAATGTACAAGATGCCTTTGCTGGAAAACAATCTGGTGGTTTCTCAAAAAATTAAACGTATAGGTACCCTACCATATGATGCAACAATTCCACTCCTAGGTATATGCCCCAAAGTATTGAAAACAGGGACTCAACCAGATACTTGTACATCAATGTTCACAGTATTAATGCAGCATTATTCACAATAGCCAAAAGGTGGAAACAACACAAGTGTCCATCAACAGATGAATGGATAAACAATGTGCTATATCCATACAATGGAATATTATTCAGCCATAAAAAGGAATGAAGTTCTGATACATGACACAACATGAAGGAAAGTTGGGAACATGCTAAGTGAAATAAGCCAGACATAAAAGGACAAATATTGTATAATTTCACTTATATGACATATCTAGAATAGTCAAATTTATAGAGAAAGTAGATTAGAGGTTGACATGGAGCGGGAAGAGACAATGGGCAGTTACTGTTTAATGAGTAGAGTTTGAGATGGTAAAAAAATTTGGAACTAGAGGTAATTGTTGCACAATGCTGTGATGACACAACTTTAAAAAGAATACCACATAGATGCAGTGCTCTTCTCATCACATCAGGAAGTTAACGATATCCACAACAAACTGGTGATGTTAATTTTGTTGACTTAGTTAAGGTAGTGTTTACCAGACTTCTGCCTTCAAAGTTCAAATATTATCCCCTTTCTATATTCCATAAAGTCGGGGAGACGTGGTTAAGCACCACCTCCTGTAAGGAAGAATATCTACATACATTATTTGGAATTCTTCTATAAAGAAAATGTATTTCTCCTCCACCATTCAGTTATGTTTTCAGTCATTTATTTATATTAATATAGACATATCTATGTTTATTTTACACTTTTTGGATTATAGCAAATACTACACTATTTATTGTTCAAATTATTCCATTTGGATATTGGGGAGCTCTTTCAGGTTGATTCCTTCAATCCTCTGAAACTCCTTTCCTTTCTGGTATCACAAGATGCTCCAGACTTTTGTGTTTTCCTTGTACCAGCTCTAAAATCAGACATTTTTGGGGTGCCTGGGTGGCTCAGCTGGTTAAGTATCCAATTCTTGATCTCTGCTCAGGTCATGCTCTTATGGTTTGTGGGTTTGAGCCCCGTGTTGGGTTCTACGCTGGCAGTGTGGAGCTTGCTTGGGATTCTCTTTCTCTCACTTTCTCTCTGCCCCTCTCCCACTCACTCTCTCTCTCAAAAATAAACATAAATTAAAAAAAAATCTTTAAAATCAGACATTTCTCCAGGGATCCTTGGTTTCTTTTATTGGAGAATGGCATTTTGAAACCAAAATCTGAGCACAAGGTGTGACCATTCCTGTAGGAATGCCAGTGCTTCTAGGCCCTCTCAGTGGACAGGCCTAGGTAATATATGTATGTATACTAATTGATGTATGCACACATTTCTTTCATTGTTTCTGTCTTTTTTTTAATGTTTATTCATTTTTGAGAGAGAGAGAGAGCGCGTGAGTCGGGGGGAGGGGCAAAAAGAGAGGGGGATAGAAGATCTGAAGCAAGCTCTGCGCTGATAGCAGCAAGCCCTATGCGGGGCTCTAACTAACTCAAGATCATGATGCGAGCAGAAGTCAGAGGCTCAAGGGACTGAGCCACCCAGGTGCTCCTGTTTCTGTCTTTTAATCTATGTATATGAAGTTAAACACAAGTTCATACTGATGTCTCCAATTCTAATTCATTACCACAATTCATTCTAGGCTTACTTTCTTCCCTTCTTGCTTACTTTCTTCCCTTCTTTCTTTTCTGACAGTGAGAACCTTGAGAAATAAATTTACCAGCTAGAGTGCAGTGTTTATATATAGTATGTGGGCCTTTTTTGATACTTGAAGTTTGATTATGGACTGGTGTTAGTTGATACTAAAGAATTATTGTTAATTTTTTAGGTATGATAATGACTTGTGGTTATATAAGAAAATTTCCATATTTTTAAGATTTGCTTCATAAGATATGTAGGGATGGAATGATATTTGGAATTTTCTTTAAAATATTTCAGCAAAGGAGAACAAAAGAAATAAAGGAGGAAAGTATGGATAAAGCAATTGGCAAAATCTTGATAATTGTAGAATATGGGTAATGATCCTGGGATATGGGAGTTCACTGTACTCTTCTTTCTGCTTTTGAGTATGTTTGAAGTTCTTCATTTTACAAAATGTTTTATTACTGTAAATTATATTTATTTTTGGTAGGCAAATTATTTACTTAGTGAAAATTCAAAAGTTATCAGAAGATATAACATGAAAATTAGTCTTCCTTTTCCCCTTGTTCCCAGCCACCAAATTCTGACTTCCAAAGGTATTAATAGTGTTGGTTCTTGTGTATCTTTTCACAGATGATTTCTATATTTGCAAAAATATGTATATATTCCATTTTCACACACACACAAATAGTAGCATACTTTATATCCTATTCTATACCTTTTTTAAACTTTTTATAATTTCAGACTTATGGAAAAGTTCATAGAATTTCTGTTTACTTTAGTTCTGATTCTCCAAATGTTAGCATTGACCACATTTGCTTTGTTATTCTCTATTTTTATTTTTTTCTGTTCCATTCGAGAATAATTTGCAGGCATAATGCCTCATTACTCCTAAATATTTCAGTGTATGTTTCCCATAAACAAGGGCATTATCTTCCATAAACACAGTACCATTATCAAAATCAAGAAATTAACATTGATATGGTACTATTATCTAATCTAGAAACCTTACTCAAATTTCACCAATTGTCCCATAAATGTCCTTTATAGAAAGAGAGAAAAATTGTTTTTCTATTCAGAATCATATGTTGCATTAAAAAAATTAGTTGTCCGTTAAAAAAAATTAAAACACAAGTTTATAAATTGGAAAGTGAAAACCTATTGCCCTTGATCCTATTCCCCAAAGACAAACATGTTTGACAACCTTTATATAAATCCTTCCAGAATTTCTTTCAATACATATACCAACACAGACCACACGTATATGTTATATATCTTTAAACAAAAATATGAAATTATACATAATACCTACAATTTGTTTTTAGTTAATATTTCATTTTTTTATATATCATTCTTAAAATTTTTTTTAATGTTTATTCATTTTCTGAGAGAGAGAGAGAGAGAGTTAGGGAGGGGCAGAGAGAGAGGGAGACACAGAACCCTAAGCAGGTTCCAGGCTCTTAACTGTCAGCACAGAGCCCAACGCAGGGCTTGAACCCACGAACCATAAGATCACCACCTGAGCTGAAGTCAGACACTTAACCAACTGAGCCACCCAGGCACCCCTTTTGTATACATTTTATAAATATATCTTGAATCCAGCATCTTTCCATTTTTACCACTCTTGCTTTCTTTTAGTCTCCCTTTATTCCTTGTTTTGATTAATTGCCTCCTAACTGCTCCCTGCCTCTGGATTTTCCCAACTCCATTCCATCCTATGGCTGCTGCCAGATCCAATCACTCTTCTGCTTAAAATTGCCCAACATTTTCAAGATCATATACAGAGCATGGCACTCAAGCTCTTCACGATCTACATTTCTTTTTGCATCCCTCAATGTTTGGTCACCCTGCATTTCAATCACACTGAATTTAATTCAACAGTTTGTGCAAACTGTTTCCTTTGCTTGGCATATCTTCCTCATTAACTTTTATTCATCCTTTCAGACTTAGCTCAAAAATCACTTTCTCCAGATTCCTACTCTGGCCTGCCCACAGAGTGGAACTCCCAGAGCATCCTGTGCATATCTCTATCATGGCCCTTGTCTCACTGTGCTATAATTGTTCACTTCTCTCTCTCTCCAACCAGACTGGGACTATATATATATTCACTTTGGGATTACCAGCCCTTCTACAGTATCTAATATAAGTAGTAGGTATTTATTAAATACTTGATAAGTGATCGAATATGAAAAGAAATTATCAGGTGTTATCTTGCTTCCAGACTCACTTTAGCATACTCAAACAGGATATACAACTCAATGGGAAAAGAGAAATTTAGGGGTAAAATGAGAACATTGGTGATTATATAAAGTTGCCACCATTTGCAGGAAAAGGCTCTGTCTGGCAACTGAATTATTCATTCAATAGATATTTCCTGAGCAAATGCTACAGGGCAAGCACTATTCTAGCCCCTGGGGATATAGCAAGGAAAAAAGATAAAGTCCTGGTTCTCATGGAGTTTGCATTCCACTGGAGTTCTAGTGGGGCAGTTGTATCTAAGCTCCTACTGTATCCCAAGCAGAAAGCTACATGGGGATAGGGGAAAGGTAACAAAGACATAAGAGATATTATCTGTCCCTTTAAAAAGCCTGAGACCTAACAAGGGAATCCAAATGTATATATACTACAAAGCAGAATATTGATCATTTCCAAAACATTAATTTACCCAGTCAAAAAATAATTGAGTTTGTATATTATGTACCAACTGGCTATGGTAACAGATATGCTCTTGCTTTCAAGGCACAGTATAATAGGAGAAAAAGACATGTATTTTTTTAAATCTCACAAATAAATATATAACCATTAAATACATTAACTATAGTCATAAAAGACAAAACCCCAGGAACTATGAAAGCATATAATTCAGGAAGGCTTCCTTGAGGAAGTGTGGAGTGCTGTGGGAACACAGAGAAAGGAGAGGTCAGGTTAATTCAGACAGGTTTCCAGATGAATAGATATATGAATGAGCCTAAAACAATGTGAAAGTTTCATCCTACAGCAGGAGGGGGGTAATTCCAATCAAAGGGAAAGCATCAGTAAGGATGTCAATATGGGAAAGTACAGGGTAGTCCAGTGTGATTGAAGGGAAGAGTGAAATGGGACATAAAGAGGGATGGTGAGACAAAGATGTTATGAGGAAAAGCTGGAGAGATGAATTGAAGCCACTAAAGACTTTAGACTATATTTTCTTTTTTTTAATGTTTATTTTTTATTTTGGGGAGTGGGGAAGGGGCAGAGAGAGAGGGAGACAGAATCCAAAGCATGCTCTAGGCTCCAGCTGTTAGCACAGAGCCATATGCGGGGCTCGAACCCATGAACCCCGAGATCACGATCTGGGCCAAAGTCGGACGTTTAACCGACTGAGGCATCCAAGCGCCCCTAAACTTTATTTTCTAAGCTAGTGGTTCCCTTGAGCAATAAGCAGATCCATTAAATTAGAATTAGATCCATTGAATTGAATTTGGTGGGTGAAATGAAGATACGCCATTGCACGAAGTTGCCACCAGAGGGTACCATAGGAGAAGGTCTACCTGAGAAATTATTGAGCACTTCCCCTATGCCAAGTATATATTTCCTCAAGTGATTGTGGTGCTCACTTAGCCAGCCGTAGGAACCCCTGCTTTATACAGTAGAGAACCATCAGAGGCTTTGAGCAGGAGAGAAACATGATTAATCCCATATTTTGTAATTCTAAGGACAGAATGAAGGGATGGACGGTCACAGGAAGGGAGATTAGTTGGTAGCCTATAGCAGCGGGACTAGAAAAAGAGAAGTTCTGGAATAGGGCAGCAACTATAGAATAAGAAGACAGTTGTGAGGCAATTTTCAGAGGCAGAACCAACAGGACTTGGTTACCAATTGGATATGGGGCTATGGAGGGAAAGGGAGGGAAAAAGATGAAGGTCTTAGGCCTAAATTATTAAAACCATGATGCTATGATAGCAAGATGTTATGGCCATGGCTGTAAGTGGGAACACAAGAGAGAAGAACAACTTTGTCTGGGGGAACTTAGAGGAGTGTGGTTTTGAAATCAATGACTGGTATGACCTGTTGGGGCTAAAATTAGGGCTCATAGCTGGGTCCTCTATTCTCACTCTAAGCACCTTTTTTGAGTATATGAATTGTAACTTTTTGGAAGCTTTCTTCTGCTCCTTGCATCATCTATGTTTTTTATTGTCTGTGGCTTTCATGATAGGGCTTTCCTCAAATGCTCAAGGATCCTTTGTTGGGGAGTCCATGTAACTTGGTTCTTGGGAGTCCAGAAAGGAGGAAAGAGAAACACCTAAAGTGTCTGTATCTAAGGCCCTTGTATTATGGAGTGTTCTGCAAGGAAACAGAACCAGTAGGGAACGATGGATGGATGGATGGATGGATGGATGGATGGAGATAGAGGCATACCTAGTTGTATTGCACTTTGCTTTATTGTACTTCATAGGTACTGCATTTTTTACAAATTGAAGGTTTGTGGCAATGCTAGCGTCATTTTTTCCAACAGCATTTGTTCACTTGGTGTCTCTGTGTCATATTTCGGTAATTCACACAATACTCCAAATTTTTCATTATGATTATATTTGTTATGTGATCTGTGATCATTGATCTTTGATATTACTATTATAATTGTTTTGGGGGCATCATGAACAGCCCTCAAATAAAATAGCAAACTTAATTGTTAAATGTTGTGTGTGTTCTGACTACTCTACTGACTAGCCATTCCTTTATCTCTTTAACCTCTCCCTGGACCTTTCTATTGCTTGAGACACAATAATATTGAAATAAGGCCAATTAGTAACCTTACAATGATCTGTAAATGTTCGAGTGGAAGCAAGAGTTGCACATCGCTCGCTTTAAATCAAAAGCTAGAAATGATGACGTTTAGTGAGGAACACATGTCAAAAGCCAAGATAGGCTGAAAGCTAGGTGTCTTATTCCAAACACTTAGTCAAGTTGTGAATTCAAAGAAGAGTTCTTGAAATTAAAAGTGCTACTCCAGTGGACACAAATGATAAGAAAGCAAAATAGACTTGTTGTTTATATGGAAAAAGTTTTAGTGGTCTGGATCGATCAAACCAGTCACAACATTCCCTCAAGCCAGAGTCTAATCCAGAGCAAACCCCTACCTCTCAGTTCTTTGAAGACAGAGAGAGAGCTGAGGAAGCTGCAGAAGAAAAGTTCACAGCTAGAAGAGGTTGGTTAATGAGGTTTAAAGAAAGAAGCTGTCTCGATAACATAGAAGTACAAGGTGAAGCAGCAGGTGCTGATGTGGAAGCTGCAGCAAGTTATCCAGAAGATCTAGCTAATTAAAGAAGTGCCTTTAACTTAAATTTAAAATTTAAAACTGGCTATACTAAAAAACAGATTTTCAATGTAGGTAAAACAGCCTTATATTGGAAGAAGATGTCATCTAGGACTTTCTCTTTTTTTTTCTTAATGTTTAGTTATTTCTGAGAGAGAAACAGACAGAGAGCAAGCAGGGGAGGGGCAGAGAGAGAGGGAGACAGAGAATCGGAAGCAAGCTCCAAATCCTGAGCTGTTAGCACAGAGCCTGATGTGGGGCTCCAACTAATGAACTGTGAGATCATGACCTGAGCTGAAGTCAGATGCTTAACCAGCTGAGCCACCCAGGCGGCCCACCATGTAGGACTTTCATAGCTAGAGAGCATCATATGCTATAGAAAAATCTTTTGTAAAAAGATGAATCAATCAATGTAACAAACTTCATTGTTGTCTTATTTTAAGAAATTGACACAGCCACCTTCAGCCTTCAGCAACCACCACAGTGATCAGTCAGCAACCGTCAACATCAAGGCAAGACCCTCCCTCAACAAAAAGAGTATAACTTGATGAAAGCTCAGATGATGGTTAGCATATTTTAGCAATAAAGCATTTTATAATTAAGACATATACATTGCTTTTTAAATATATAATGCTGTCACATGTAATAGATTGCAATGTAGTGTAAATGTTAGCTTTTAGATGCACTGGGAAATCAAAAAATTCATTTGACTCGCAATATTTGCTTTACTGGAACCAAACCCATGATATCTCCAAAGTATGCCTGTAAGGATATAGGTAGTGGTAGACGTCTAGATAGAGACAGAGATAGAAATAGGACAGAAACAGAGACAGAGATGGAGGTTTATTATGATAAATTGGCTCATGCAATTATGAAGGCTGAGAAATCCCACAATCTGCTGTCTGCAAACTGGAGACCAGGCAAGCTGGTAGTGTAATTCAGTTAGTCCAAGGGCCTGAGAATCATGGGAGGCAATGGTTAAAATCCCAATCTGAAGGCTAGAGATGAGATGATGAGACGACCCAACTCCAGCAGGCAGATTTAAAACAGGCAAAAAAGGGCAAATTGCTCTGTTTTCTGCCTTTTGTTCTATTCAAGCCCTTAACAGAGTGGCTGATGCCTAGTCACATTGGGGAGAGCAGTTTACAGAGTTTGCTGATTCAGATGCTAATCTCATCCAGAAACACTCAAAAACACACCCAGAAGTAATCTTTAATCTGGGCACCCTGTGGACAGTCAAATTGACACATAACATTAGTCATCACAGTGCTTGAGGTCTTTGAAGGCAGAAGGTCTTTGCTCACCATTATATTCCCAGTATCTAGCACAGTAAACAGTTGATCGGATTGGCTGAATATGTTAATGAAATTGAGTACACCCAGTTACATATAATCCAGTTTCTACTAGAATTTTTTTCTCTATTAGCCTAATGAATTGTGTAGTATTGGAAATTTCCTAAAAGACCACATTTTCTTCTTGGGATTTTATATTCTGCATCAGTGATTTCCACACCATAGGCTGGCAAAAGTTGCAAGTGATTGGATCCATAAATTTTCACCTACCTAGACTTTTGTATTTTCTTTCCAACTTTGCTACGCATTTCTAGCATAGGAGATCACAGCTAATAATCATGATTTGGTGAGAAAGAATAAAGAAGAAATAAAGGTATATTTTTTAAAAGTGGTCTTGAGGAGAAAAATTAAAGGCATAGCTATCACCAAATTAGCCACTATAGTTCTGGCATTCCCACAATTAGGACATTCTTGAACTCAGTGCCTGGAATCGGGTAGTCTTTGTAAAATCCTCCTTTGGAACTTAAAATTTAGATTTTCAACAATTGGCATTGTGATTAAAATTTATTTTGAAAATATACCTTTATAACAATTGGCAGTAAATGATTAAAATTTATTTTGGAAATATACCTTTACTCTTCTAACTGATTCAACATGCAATGACTGTTGAATGAATATATATTTATGAATTTGTGAAAAAGCAAAATTTAACTGAATATGAAGATCAAATTGGCTTTATTCAGCAATTCATGAATCAAGCAGCATGCCATCTAGAAAGGGGAAGAGGAGCTCCATGGAGCTGTACATAATGAAAGTCTTTTATAGGTGGATGGAGGCAGAAAAAAGAATTTTCTAACCAACAGTGGATTATTTCAGGCAAGGTCACCTTCCTTTGAGGGAAGGGCAGGGGGTCTATCAAGAAGATTACCTCACTAGTGCTGATTAAGTAATACCAGATTGACTGGTTAAAGGTCACATTTCTGGGAGAGGCTGAAACTGCAATTAGATTAGATATAAATCCTTGGTTTGCTGACATGGGACTTAGCACAAGTGACTCCATTTTGAACCTGTTGTCTCTTTTTTTTCTTTAACAAATTCCTCCTATATGCCAAGCACTGCTCTAGGCATTAGGGATATAATGGTGAAGAAACAAGCCAAGTTTTATGTTTGTTTGTATGAAAAAATGTAAACGTATACAAATGTAAACATATACAAAGTGACTTCGATCTACACACCATCCATCTTAAATAATATCAACTCATAGTTGACCTTCTTTCATTACTAACCTACCTCTCTATCCCTCCCCCTATATTATTTTGAAGCAAATTGAAGATGTCATATTGTTTCATCCATAAATATATTGGCATATATCTCTAAAAGAGAAGTACTCTTTAACCATAACCATAACCCACCTAAAAACAACAAATTCGGGGCACCTGGGTGGCTCAGTCGGTTCAGCATACAACTTCAGCTCAGGTCACGGTCTCGTGGTTCATGAGTTCTGAGTTCGAGCCCTGTGTTGGGCTCTGTGCTGACATCTCGGAGCCTGGAGCCTGCTCTGGATTCTGTGTCTCCCTCTCTCTCTGCTCCTTCCCCGCTCACACTCTATCTCTCTCTCAAAAGTAGATAAACATTAAAAAAACAACAACAAATTCAATAATCTGGAGCTTACATTGCTTCTTGGCCTTTTGGCTAAGATCAAGTGTAGTATCTGTTCTTATCAGTTTAATAATCTGGAGCTTACATTCTAATAGGAGACACAAACAAGGAACAAACAAGCAAAAAACCAAATGATATTAAGCAGTGATGATAAAAATAAGGTCCATTTGGTGGTCAGAGCAACCCTCTGTTAAGGAGGCAACATTTACTGAGGAACATGTATAACATGAGGGAGCAAGGCATGTGACTGTCTGGAGGAAGTGTTCCTGAGAGGCTCCAGCTAGTGCAAAGGCCTGAGGCAGAGCTCAGTGTTCAAAGAATAGTAAGAAGGCCTATGAGCCTGGTAGGGCTAAGTGGAAAGAAGAAAAGAAGGATATAAATTTGGAGTGGCCACTGGGGCCATGATAAAGATGACTTCAGATCTGATTCTTATTATGTATGATGGACAGCCACTGGAAGGTTTTGAGCAGGGGAGTGACATGACCTGATTTATGATTATAAAGGATCATTCTGGCTGCTGTGTCGAGAACAGTGTAGAGGAGGACATTTGTCACAGAACAAATATAGAAACGGGGAGACTGATTAGAAAGCTACTGCAGGGGCGCCTGGGTGGCACAGTCAGTTAAGTGTCCGACTTTGGCTCTGGTCATGATCTTACGGTTCATGGGTTTGAGCCCCGTGTAGGGCTCTGTGTTGACAGCTCAGAGCCTAGAACCTGCTTTGGATCCTGTGTCTCCCTCTCTCTCTGCCCCTCCCCCACTTGCACTCTGTCTCGGTCTACAATAAACATTTTTTTTAAAAATTAAAAAAAAAAGAAAGCTACTGCAGTAGTCCAGGGGATTGCCGATGGTAAAGTGGTGATAAACTTGGGCAGTAGCGGTGGAGATGATATAATAAGAAGTTATTTATTTCTAGATAAGAGTAAATCTACAGCTAACAGGATTGGCTGACAAGACAAAAAATGTAGGGCATGTGAGAGAAACCCAAGTCAAAGTTGACTTCAGAATATTTGGCCTGACCAACTAGTGCCATTTCCTAAAGTGGGGAATACTGGAAGAAGAACAGGTTTAGAGGGACTTGCAGGCACAAGATATATTAAGTTTGAGGTGCCTATTAAACATCCAAACAGAGATATCAATTAGATGACTAGATCTAGAGTTTATGAGCGAGATGAGGGCTGGATCTAAACATTTGAGAAATATCTGAGATGTCCTAGGGCTGAAAGTCCTATGACTTTCTAAAAGTCATAGGGCTGGATGAAATCACCCAGTTAGGGAGGATAGAGAAGAGGAGAGGTTGGGAAGAAAACAGATCCAGCTGGGGTGCCTGGGTTAAGCATCAGTTAAGCATCTGACTCTTGATTTCAGCTCAGGTAATGATCTCATGTTCTCTCTCTCTGCATTCTTGTGTGCTCTCTCTCTCTCAAAAAAAAAAAAAAAAAAAAAAAGATCCAGTCAAGGAGCCTGAGAAGAGGCCAGTGAGGAAGGGGAAAGCCCTTCCCCAGGAGAGGGGATGTCCAAGAGCCATGCTTCTGTGAGATCAGTAAGATGAAGACTGAGAAATGGTCACAAGATTGGACTCTGTGGTGGCTATTGGTGAACTTGACAAGAATAGATTCAGTGGAGTGATGGGGATAAAAGCTTAAATGTAGTGGATGCATAAGGGTTGAAGAAGTAAAAAGGGATCAAAGAAGTTGGGTGGCAGCTGAAAAGGAATATAAAGTCAAGGGAAGTTGTTAGGGTTGGGGTTTTGTTTGTTTGTTTTTGTTTTTTATGGAAGCCATTATAGCATGTTAGTATACTGATAGGAATAATCCCCTAGAGCGTGAAAAGCTGATGATGCAGGAGAGAGGAATAATTGCAGGAGCAAAGTCCCTGGGTAGGTGAGCTAGGTCAGGGAAGCTGGTGTACAAGTCAGGGAGATACACAGGAGCAAGTACAGCACATCCATTTCTATGGGAGAGAAGGCAGAGTATGTGGGTGCAGCTTATGGCATATTGACAGAGTTAGTGGTTGGAGGATGTGGAAGTTCCTTCTGCCATTCTGTTTTCTCCATGAAATAATAGGCAAGGACATCAACTGAAAGTGCGGATTTGAGGGATGGTATTTGCAGAGAGGAGAATGACAGTGAATGGAAGAGTCAGTTGCCCGCAGTGTTGGAATGCCAGGCAGTGTTGGGGGCCTCCTTGAGATCTGTGTTCCATATGAAATGATCTTCAAAGTCAAACCTTTAATTGTGTTTTTCTCCTCCGTCTAGAGTTCAGCTCCTCTCCAAGCACTGAGGACTTGACTGCATCTTACTACAATTAATCCACACATCAGTCCATCATCTATTATTTAATTTATTTATTATGAATTAATGTACATTACCATTCATTCATTCATTCAATCATATTTTTTGAGTTCTAGGCACCATTTTAGGTACTGGGGTTACAACAGAGAATAAAACAAATGTCTAATTTCAGGGAACTTATTTTCCATATCCTAAAATATATGAGCTTTCATCTTTGGTAAACATAAATCCTCAGCAAAAACCAATTAGAAACTGGAAGTTTCCACATTTAAGTACTCAGAACTTGATTCGCCTAAAGGCTTAGAAAGAATACCAAAGCCCTGAGACAGATTGGGCCCAGCAAAGGAGTTAAGCACATGCAGCTGCCTCAGGGAATGCACCTTTATTTCTTTCCCACTAGTGCTGGGCTAGCCCTCTGGAATCCATCCAAGTGCAGCAGACAGAAGAGTAATCTGCTGGAATTTTTGTCTTTATTGTCAGAGCAAGGATTCATCATTATCTCCAGAAGAGCATGAATTCATTGACCATCATAACAAAACAGGATCTGCCCCATCCAAATTCTCAGGACTACATAAACCCTAGAAGATACAACTTCCTTTGAACTCATAAATATGTCCAAAAGGCAAACAGCATACACTAAAAAGAGTTTATTAACTAACTACATCTTCTCATTTTATCTTCCTTTCTTTCTGACCTGTTTTGTCTTTTTCTTTTTTATTTCTTTCCTCTTTGCTCACTAATTTTCATCTGCTCTTTACTTTAATGAAATAAAAGGTCCTAGAATGCTAGCTCAGGAAGCCATGTTTGACCATAGGCAGTGGTCACTGCAACTTCAGGAAGAAAGCTGGCTTTAATTGAAAGCAGGGTTTCCTCTGACTCTGGGCATTTAGGTGCAAGAAGAAGAGAGGAGTGTGAATTTGGACTATGAGTTTCCTCCAAGAAGAGATTTGGGTCCTCTCTTTTGATCTCAGAGTTCACAGCTTTGTTACAATGAATAAATAATGTGCATGTCTACTGGGCCCAGAAAAAAAAAATGGAGTAAATGAGCTTTGTGCTGTATTCCTCTGCATTAACAGATACTTCTTGGGGCACCTGGGTGGCTTAGTCGGTTAAGCGTCCAACTTTGGCTCAGGTCATGATCTCACGGTCCCTGGGTTTGAGCCCCGCCTTGGGCTCTGTGCTGACAGCTCAGAGCCTGGATCCTGCTTCAGATTCTGTGTCTCCCTCTCTCTCTGTCCCTCCCCTGCTCATGCCTTGTTTCTCTCTCTCTCTCTCTCTCAAAAATAAACATTAAAAAATTAAAAAGAAAAAACAGATACTCCTTAGCTGTTGTTGCTAAAGGGAATATGGCAACAGAACTTTTTGTTCACTATGTACAAGTAGCATATTTCCGTGCCATACCTTCCTTTGTGCAGTAGGTGTCAGCCTCACACAGACTTTCTCTTGCTAAGTCCTTGTTCATAAGAAAATGACCCTCTTACCCACCCTTTCCCAGGTTAAAAGGATCACCTTCTTCCCATCCTAAGCATGCAAATCAATAATAAACAGTCACCCAGATACTGGAAACAGAGTTGTGCTAATGCAGTTGGAAAATGGCCAAACTGAGGACTATGTGAAGGAGGTGACAAATATTGAGGAGAGGGCAGAAGTTCTGTGAGTCACTGAACAGATGTTAACATCAAGGTGGCTCTCTAAAAGGCACAGTTATGACACCAATTTAAGAAGATGTGGACATGGCCCTGATCAAAGTCTTTAAGTAGCTATAGTGTCCTGGGAAAAGCTCTGCATGTGTAAAATATTGACATCCCACTTGCCCAGAAGTAGATTGTCTTGTCTTTGACCTCAGGCAAGACACTTCTCTGAGCCTCAGCTTCCTAATCTTTGTAAGAGGAAAAAGTAAGTGGCTTCTCTATCCAAAGTATTTAATAAGGAGGAGAAAAAACCCAGATGTTGTGCATAAAACAGTTTGTAGACTGTAAAGCACTGTTGAAATGCAGAAAGTAGAACAAAAGATACAAAGGCAAATGTAGAATAGTTATGAATAAAAATAATTCAGTGCTCAAAATTTAAGAAACGTCAGTTAATAATTTCTATAGATTTTTTCAGCATGTTACACCAAGACTGTTTTTACTCTTTTGTGTTCAATGTTAGTCATGTGGAATTTTGACACACCTAGGGTTTATTTCACAAAAAGAATCCAACATCAAGAGAGCCATGTAATATGAATAAAAGGTTCTGTTAAAAGAGGGAATAGTCCTAAGTACTAAGTACTTTAGTGGTGTGCTTAGTACCACTATATCCCAAGAATGGATTTGATCCCACAATCCTCCTTAACTTCTTTTTTAAAAATTTTTTTAAAAGTTTGGTTTTTTTGAGAGAGAGAGAGAGAGAGAGAAAGTGGGAGAAGGGCAGAGAGAGAGGGAGAGAGAGAGAATTCCAAGCAGGCTCTGCACTGGCAGGGGCTCAAAATCATGAAATCATGACCTGAGCTGAAATCAAGAGTCCGACACTTAACCACCTGAGCCAGGCGCCCCTACCCTCCTTAACTTCTTTAATCATAAATTCAGCTGGCTAAAGCCTGCCATTTTGTGGTCGGTTTGCACTGATTTCGGCAAGAGAACTCAAATTCATCACATTCATGTTTTATCTCATATTAAATTGACACATTTAAATTAGAAATATAAATGTAACTGAAAGAACTCATGTTTGGGAAGGAGAAAGATTATTTGTTTTATACCTCAATGTTGAAATTTGGGCAGAAGTCTTCAAATCATACTGTTTAAAAATGAATCCATCAAATTTTTCCTCAATGCTTTGTCCTTCAGGAAAGGCCAGAAGCAACTCAAAATTGCCATGACTCATGCCCTACCGTGGAGTTTTGTGCTATATATTCCTTACTTCTCTGTTCTTTTGATTGAAAATGCTATTTATGTATGTATGTATGTATTTAGCTGAGGCTTTCAATTTGCTGTATCTTGAAGTGGCAAAAGGAGAAGAGGTTGAACTCCGAACCTTTGAAACTTCTTAGTACTTGCTGAGTGCTTAAGGGCAAAGTGAAAATATTGTGGATTGGACTTTATCTTATTTGGAAAGTCTTTGCTACAATAGCTCAACCATCCTTATTAAAAGGAATTAAGTATTTATTTTTCTTAAAATGCAGAGTCTTTTGGAACATTTTCCAAAAACTGAATTTCTGTATTTAGCAGTCAGCTTGGGGACCTTTGTTTTTTAGACCCACTTTAAAATCAAGTACTTTTGCATAATATATTTAATATGGATTCGAAATGATTTTAGCTTATGGGTGCCTGGGTGGCTCAGTCGGTTAAGCGTCTGACTTCGGCTCAGGTCATGATCTCTTGGTTTGTGAGTTCGAGCCCTGTGTTGGGCTCTGTGCTGACAGCTCAGAGCCTGGAGCCTGATTCGGATTCTGTGTCTCCCTCTCTCTCTGCCCCTTCCCTGCTCATGCTCTGTGTCTCTCTGTCTCAAAAATAAATTAAAAAACATTAAAAAAAATTTTTTTTAAAGAAATAATTTTAGTTTAGATTTATAGTGTGGTCTGCTATATTGCTTCTTGCTGTTTTTTTCAAAGTACTTTACAATTATAAATAGGTATCATTGCTCTCACCATAAGGCAGCAGTTCCTGGGTGAAATTCTTCATGGAAGCCAAGACACAATATCAACATGATAAGTTGGTAATTTCTTTTTTTCTTTTTTCTAAAGTTTTTTTTTTTTTAACATTTATTTAGTTTTGAGAGTGAGAGAGAGACAGAGCGTGAGCAGGGGGAGGAGGAGAGAGAGAGGGAGACACAGAATCTGAAGCAGACTCCAGACTCTGAGTAATCAGCACAGAGCACGACTGGGGCTTGAACTCACAAACTGTGAGTTCATGACCTGAGCCAAAGTCAGTCGCTCAACCGACTGAGCCACCCAGGGGCCCCAGTTGGTCATTTCTTAACATCAACACTCTGTTTTGTGATCAGAGAGGTCTTGATAGCTCTTCACTCCTTCCCCAAGCTGTCTTTCAGATAATTTATGCATGCAAAAAATACTAGAAGCTGTGAAAGGCTCCATCCTACCAGATTTTGTGTCATTCTTTCCTGGGTCCAGAGCGGGAGTCATTTTCATCCTGCCTTAGCTAACACAGAATAGAGCTGTGAACAGTAAGGCTACTACCTCTTCCTGGTGATTCTGTTTCACCTATGCTCTTCACAGCTCACAATTCTACTAAATGAACCTCTTTTCCATTATTCTTAATTCTTTCCATTCCCCTCCCCCAGCCGCGCATTTCCTTCTACTTTCAGAAACTTGAAGACAAGGTCCCTACAACCTTCTCTCCTGTATCCTCAAATGATCCAGATATAAATATTTTAGCACAGTCGCCTGTGTATTTCTGAGGAAGTGTCTGCACAACCGGTCCCTTATTTATAAAGCTCACAAATGCTGTATGACCTGTAATGCTATACCAGCTAATGATCTCTCCCAGAACAGTTGACATGGAAGGATTTTACTTCCACTTCTCACAAGGAGAAAGATGGAGAATGAGAGACGATTACAAAGCAGAATATCTTAATCCATCTTCTCGGTGATCTTTGGGGGCTGTGTGCTAATATTTAAATTGAAGAGGAGGGAGGAGACGGACTGAGGATGGAGAGAAGCCGAGGAGATGGGGGCGGAGCTAGCTCAGCCTATAAAACCCCATGCTAAAAGGGAAGCACATTCGTGTGTGCCAGGGTCACTCTCCCGTAACCTAGAGAGATGGGGCAGTCTGTGCCGTGAGGACGGAGCTTGGAAGAAAGAAAACAAGGACAGGAAAACAAACGAGACATAAGAGGACATCTGGAGAAAGCGGAAGGCAGAAGACAGGGAGGGGAAAACAAACCCACAGCAGGTGGAAACAAGATCTAGAGCAAACCGGTCTGGTCCACAGTTGTTTTTCTGGAAGAGAAAAAAGTACCGGAGGACTGCCTTTTTTTCCTTCAGTTAATGAAAACTCTTATCTTCATCATAAAAGAAAAGGCTAAGGGGAGGTAAAGACAATCTTTGTTTTCTTGGGGGCAGAGCTGAATGAAACCCAGATTAGCTCTTTGAAGCGGCTAAAATAAGCCACTGCCTGGTACACATTGCAGAACCATTCTGGTCTCTGAAGATCTACATCCCCTTCAGGAAAATTCCAGCTGGAGTAGCTGGCACAGTTCTATTTTTATATTTAAATATCTATGTCTCTTTCCCCCCCACTTTTAACAACCCTTTCCTTGTTTGTAAGCACGAGTGACAAGAAAGTGTCAATACAGAATAGGAAGATTTTCAGTTTTTTCTTTTATCTGCCTGAGTCTTTTTTAAGAGGGTAGGAGTGGTCCTTATTTCAGAAAAGGACATTTCAATTTGAAAGACAATCTCTTAAAATATATTTACACCCACACATATTTAGAAAGAGAGATACCTTTCGGAGGTTGAAATCCAATGGTAAAGATGGAAAAAGGAGCCAGGCACCGAAACAACACTGAAAAGAACCACCCAGGTGGGAGCAAATCGGATACCACCCCGGAGTCTGGTTCTGGAGGGGGCGGAGTAGCCCTGAAGAAAGAGATTGGATTGGTCAGTGCTTGTGGTATCATTGTAGGTGAGTCCAATTTCCTTTCCCATCCACCACTCCTCCCCTTCTCTGGTGGTCCTCTTGTGGAACCTATGCCCCCTCTAAAGTGCTATTTTTGCTTCCTACTCCCTTAGAAAAGGATTGTCATTCACCTGTGCTGTAACCCATCCCCAGCGGTCATATTTGATGGGTCTAGGAAGCTGTGTATGTCTTGCATCTCTTCCTTCAAAGCAGGCTGAGCAGTTCTGTCCAGTGTTCATAGAATGGAGCAAAGAGGGTTCACACACCTGGCTGATGGTCAGCATTGCCTGGGAGCTTGTTGAAAATACAAGTCTTCTGGCTCCACACTTGAAGGTTCTGATCCAGTTGGCTTAAAGTGGGGCTAGGGAACCTGAATTTTTAACAGGGTTTCATGCAGCCATCTCTTTAGTAGGTTGGGGACTGTCTTGAGACATTTAGTAGATGTTTGGTTGTTTTATGTCCTATGAAACATAGGGGGCCTAGGGAATGGATAATAAAAATGGCTACAACGGCGCTAATAATACCTTGCCTTCCTATAGCTTTTTTCATCTTATGCAGCACTTTCACTTTGTAAAGTAGATGTGATGGGGCTGTTATTCCCATTTCACAGATGAGGAAATAAATTATGGAGAAAGGAAGAGACAGATTGTGCCTCTCTGTAAACAGACAGTTTGCAGTTTCTCTAGTTGCTTGTGAGTCTGCCCACCTCCTAACATTCATGGAAGACCTTATGAGGCTCTCAAAGAATGACTAGAACGTGGAGTCAAGGAGGAACCGATGGTTAAAATGGGTCCCAGCTGGAAGACTTTGACTTTGAGGCTGGGCGGCCTGAGTGTTCCTGAGAGTGCCAGTATAGGCCACTCCAACCCCCTAACCACACACTGCTTGGCAGAGGGTCCCAAATATGGTTCTGTCTCTAGACAACACATCTTCCTCTTTCCAGAGAGGCCCTGGAGATGGATGGGCAATGGCTCATTACTTCAGAGAGTGAGCATTTCTTCTGTTTTTGGTCGAAGGTTTTACAGACTTCCCAGAGAATGGGGTGAGGGATGGTCAGGCCAGACATGTTTGTGTCCTCTCTCCAAAGTTCCTTTTGAACTTTTTTCTATTGCCCTATTGCCCTATTGTCCTACTGCCCATGAATCAGTGTCTCTGGATGAGCCCATATTACATGCACAGAGGCATTTTGGCACCCGAGCAATAATGACATTGGAGAACGCCCTTGAAATCAAATAAAATCAGTATAGTATTCAGATAATCCTCTTCACCTCTACACCCAGACTTTGGTGATCATGTTATCTCCACTCTGTTTTCAAAATGGAATCCCATTCTATCTAATTCTCTTGACTCTGGGAGGTTTTCCAGACATTTACAGTTAAAAGAAATGTAATGTTATTTTAGAAAATTACAATCATGATCTGAATCTCTCATTACCTTTTCTTTGCTTCTCCTTTATCTCAATTGCTCAAAAAATGAGATCAGCAAAGTACTCAATACGTACAGCACATGCCAATTTATGGTCTATAAATAGCCCAGAGCCTGTTACCTCTTTCACCAGTTTGACTGATAGGATTAAGCATTTTCCTTCTCTTATTCATATGCAGATGTGTACACCTACATGCACACAAGTACAATCAAACCTTTCCTGCCTCAGCCTTGCTCACCCACCTCTGTATATGTGCAGGTATTCAAGGGTGGAGGACATTTCTCTATATCCTGAGGTTGTTCTTGTCTCTTTCTTCAACAGGTTTCTAAATGTTGAAGAAATACAATCTTAGTTGGGTAAATATTACTACTGCTTTACCCACAATCTCATAGATTGAGCTTCAGTGTGAAAATAGTCCCAATATTCCCATTGACATTACAGTGACAAGAATAATAACTCTAAGGTAAAGGGAGATCCCAAATAGGTGATTTCAGAGAAATCAGGATATTTTTCCAAAGTGTGAGAATCTTTGTAGAGTTAATAGGCACTATTCTAGCTCCATTTAAACTAGGGTGAGACACAGATTTTTCTCTAGGATTATATGGGGGCAAAATTTTTTCTGCTTTTGTCAGAAGGACATCTGCTTCCAGGAAAAAAATTCTTCTTGCTTCCCCTCCTGCATGGCTGTTGAATTGCAGATATGCTGAACAGCAGCCCCATTCTCTTCTAGAGGGGTTTCTGAGTGGATTATAGTGATTCAAGTTTTTTCAAGACCAAATGCAAAAATAGAAATGGCATTTTCCATGCAGAATTCAGTGATCTGGTGTTCAACATCAAGACTGTGGAAGAAAGAAAATTAGAAGGCAAAAAGAGGAAAGAAATTTCCTAAGTGAGTCCGGTGATATGGTATGGGAAAGTAACATCTGCCCCAAATCCAACTATCTCATACCCAATTGACTTAGAGGGATAAGTTAAACTATATGTTTCATACAAGCTCATAAAATTTTATTAACAAGCATCATTGATGATCTAAAGTAGGAATAATAGAATGGTAGGTGTTACAAGAATGTAGACTGAACTAATAGAAACCCATGCCCTAGAGTTACTTATAATCTGACTGGAGAGATGACATTCATATACATTAAACAAATAATGAAATTAATGAAATAGTTGAGTTGTGTAAGAGCTGAATAAGGTCAAAGTTAGGTGAATGGTAGGAAGCACAAGGAGAGAAGTCTCATCCAGCACTAGATTAAGAAACATCTTGAGGATGTTGGAAAAGATGGAATAGAGAAGATGATTCTAGGAGATTTCATAGGTAAAACGTTGACAACTAGGGGCAGCTGGGTGGCTCATTCGGTTAAGCGTCCGACTTCGGCTCAAGTCATGATCTCACGGTCCATGAGTTCGAGCCCCGCGTCAGGATCTGTGCTGACAGCTCAGAGCCTGGAGCCTGCTTCAGATTCTGTGTCTCCCTCTCTCTCTGACCCTCCTCCGTTCATGCTCTGTCTCTCTCTGTCTCAAAAATAAATAAACATTAAAAAAAAAGAAACTTTAAAATGTTAACAACTAAACTGTTATTCCCTTGAGCAAAAACAAACAAAAAAAAATGTATCTTCTACATCTCTGAATCTTTAGTGTTTAGCCCTATATGGAACAATAACTCAAATGATTGTTGGACTTTATTGGCTCTTGGGAAAGGTCTGCATATAGTAGTAATAAGAAGTGTTTATCTGAAGGACTGTTGGGAACCTGGCTTGAAAATCTTTAAGCAAGGAATAATTTCATCAACATAGACAATTAGGTTGGGCCATTAAAAAAAATTTTTTTTTTTAAGTAAGCTCTACACTCAACATGGGGCTTGAACTCACAAACCTGAGATTAAGAATTGCATGTTCCACTGGCTGAGCCAGCCAGGCATCCCAGGCCATTTTAATTTTTAATATCACCTTTACCTTAATCTAACCAGTCTATTGTTCTCCATGTACTTGGCTAAGGAAATCTGGTGACAACAGATGAATTTAGATTTCACTATGAATGTGTAGTTCCCCCCCAAATCTAAAGAGAGTGTGACACAGCAGCAAAATTCATCTAATGATACCGAAGTTACTGTTAAGAGCTATCTTTTTTTTTTTTTTAGATTTTACTTTTTAAGCAATTATCTCCATCCAACATGGGGCTCAAACCTACAACCTCAAAATCAAGAGTCGCACATTCCACTGACTGAATCCCCAAGAGCTATCATTATTAAGCACTTAATATACGCCAGACACTTGTGCAGTTACCCAACATCATTATCCTATTTATCCCTCACCATACCTGGCATGGTAGGCACTTATCTCTTTCTCCAGATAAGGAAATGGAGGCTCAGATGGATAAGCAACTTGTTGAAGATCACATAGCTAAAAAGTATTGAAGGCGAGATTCAAACCTAGAGCTTGTCCCAATTCTGAATTGAACTTTTAAGCATTATTCTCTACTATTTCTACTTTTATGTTCTAAAGGAGTGTTTTCCTTTAGACCCTGGGCAGAGGTCCCTCTTTGTTTATATATATATAAACAAAGTGAGTGTATATATATATATATATATATATATATATATATATATATATAGGGTTTTTTTCTTTTTCTTTTTCTCTTTCTTTCTTTTTCTTTCTTCTTTCTTTCTTTCTTTTTGAGAGAGAGAGAGTGCACGCACACATGGAGGAGGGGCAGAGGGAAAGAGAGAGAATCTTAATCAGGCTCCACACCCAGCCTGGAGCCCGCCCTGGGGCTTGATCTCACAACCATGAGGTCATGACCTGAACTGAAATCAAGAATCAGATGCTCCATGGACTAAGCCACCCAGGCACCCCTGAGATATTTTTTTAAAATAGTATTTATTGGGGTTCCTGGCTTGCTCAGTTGGTGGAGCATGCAACTCTTGATCTTGGATTGTGGGTTCAAACCCCACATTGGGTGTAGAGATTACTTAAAAATAAAATCTTTGAAAGAGTAAAGATAAAAGAGTACTATTTATTGAGCTCTTACTAAATGCCCACAGTTCCTCTGCTATGAGTTTTTATGCATATTACCTTATTTAATCCTGACCATAATCCCGTGGAAGTAGATATTATGACTATCTCAATTTTTTTAATTAAAAAAAATTTGTTAATGTTAATTTATATTTGAGAGAAATATAGACAGTGTCGAGTGGGAGAGGGGCAGAAAGACAGGGAGACACAGAATCTGAAGCAGGCTCCAGGCTCTGAGCTGTCAGCACAGAGCCCAATGTGGGGCTCAAACCCATGAACCAAGAGATCATGACCTGAGCTAAAGTGGGATGTTTAACCCACTGAGCCACCCAGGCGCCCCTCTATTTTTAAACATGTGGAATTGAGTCACAGAACTGGTAGGTAATTTGCCAGTGGTCACACAACTGATTACTGAGATGGTCTGACTCCAGGGCCAAAGCTTTTAGCTATTCTTTATTTCTAATCAGTAACAGAGAGAAAAAGGAGTAAGGCCAGTGTGTATTGTGTGGTGGGGGAGTGGGCCACGGAAGACCATAACTATGACATCAGAGCATCAGAGCCAGTAAAGACCATGGATGTCTGGTACTGAAAAGGCTGGGGGAAAACATTTTTTTTTTTTTAAGGCTATTTGTCAACAAAAAAGTGTGGCTATCTGTATAACCGTATCAAAATGGCACTAGGCTGATTTGGAAAATTTTCAAGTCCAAAAGATTTTCAGACCCATGTGTTTTATACCACTTTAGAAGATTTTATATTTTAGTCTCTAGTATGATGTATTAGCTTTCTAATCCCCCAAATGTCTATTGGATGTTAAACAGAGGCTTGGAGTGTGAAAATTTCTTCTTGAGTTTGCACTACAACTTTTTTAAAAAACATGGAGGGATTAAAATTTGATTCATTCAGGATGCAAACATGTTTAAAACTCATTGTTCTCAGAGAAAACACTGAGACAGAAGCCAAGTAGGAGGCTTGTCAAAAGAAACACATCTTGGTTAGTAGAGAAAGGCTTACCCAGCAGTGTAATCATAATAGTAAGTAGCGGGGCGCCTGGGTGGCTCAGTCAGTTGAGCGTCCGACTTCGGCTCAGGTCATGGTCTCACAGTCTGTGGGTTCGAGCCCCGCGTCAGGCTCTGTGCTGACAGCTCAGAGCCTGGAGCCTGTTTCCAATCCTGTGTCTCCCTCTCTCTCTGCCCCTCCCCCAGTCTCACTTTGTCTCACTCTGTCTCTCAAAACTAAATAAATATTTAAATAATAATAATAATAATAATAGTAAGTAGCTACCATTTACTGAGCACTACTATGCACTGATAGTAGTATCTTGGTCAGTGCTTTATGAATATACTCTTCTAGGGGCGCCTGGGTGGCTCAGTTGGTTGGGCATCCAACTTCAGCTCAGGTCATGGTCTCGCGGTTTGTGAGTTCAAGCCCCACGTTGGGCTCTGTGCTGGCAGCTCAGAGCCTGGAGCCTGCTTCAGATTCTGTGTCTCCCCCTGTCTCTGCCTCTCCCATGCTCATGCTCTGTCTCTCTCTGTCTCTCAATAATAAATAAACATTAAAAAAATTGTTTTAAATGAATATACTCTTCTAATACCTTGTAATTAGTACTGTCATAAAAAGGAAGGGTTTGAGTGAATAAGTGGGCAATGACAGACCCAGGATTCCCCCCATGTCATTGAACTCTGAAGCCATTGGGCTTAACCAAAGCTCTCCACAGCATGTAACATGGGGCAGCTGGGGACAGGGATCCTGTTGCATGCTTCCTGCCTCCAGGAAACACGGAGCTCAAGGAGCAATCTGGTTGAGGCTGCTACTGGCAGGACTATAATATGTTCTCCCAAAGAGCAGAGTTATGCAGATTGAGTGACTAGCAAGAGACTCTTGGGATCGGGAGAAGAAAATAGGAACCCAGAAGGTAAAAAAAGTATGTCCAAGAAACAAAACCAAATAGCTCATCTTATTTAGAAAAACAACAACATCAAAAATACCCTGTACCCAGATCAAATGACCTTCTGGGACAGGCTGGCACCATATATATATCTTTTCTGAATTAAAACAGCTTATTAAAGTGGTGTGGAGGTAAGGGGCATACAGATTGGTGTTTCTCAAATTGCCTGGTTACCAGGGTTTTTGGCTTTCTTCTGAGGGTTAATCCAGCATCACAGCTGCCTATAAAGAAATGCCTCAGGAGATTCTTTTGTTGCTCTTGTTTTGTTGTTAATGTTTGGGGTGATAAGGGAGTGTCAAAAAAGCAGGCATGAGCAAATAATCCCAAGAATATATTCTGAACCCCCAAAATAACAACGATGTAGAGCCCAGGGAACTAGGAATTGTTCCTTTGCAATCTTTAACTCTTGGCTGAGCATATAGAGCAAGAAAGACTATGCTTGCTCCCCTCCCAGAACACACCTACGGATGAGGCACCCTGAGTTGCTTCTCTCTGGAGATCTGGAAATGATAAACTGCAGGTTGCTGCTGGGGACAGAAATGGGAGCTGCTGGTTATAGGATTTGAGACTCGTCCATATTTTAACATTCAGCACTCACCGAGCATATTATATGCTGGATCATGTGCTGAGCACTGGTCAATTTTATTTCTAAGAAGCAAAATTATGCTTCAGGTTTATTTTAAGCTATTTTATTTATAGAATGAATGAAGTTTGAGCTAAGAAGCTTTGTTGATTACAT
Organism: Acinonyx jubatus; assembly: GCF_027475565.1. NCBI lineage: Eukaryota > Metazoa > Chordata > Mammalia > Carnivora > Felidae > Acinonyx > Acinonyx jubatus. The sequence continues at coordinate 72,326,667 of NC_069386.1, read as the reverse complement.
CTCATCCCTCATTCTTTGTCACAGTCACAAGTATTCCCATTGGTTTGCTCCCTACCTTAAATATCCTCAGCATTAGCACTGACGTCACTTCTGGGGAGATGGTTTCACAATATGCCAGAAGATGTTCCAGGCAACCTCACACCACGCTTCATGTGTGAAGGTGGATTATCCAGAGAGAGTACCCTTGCTGCAGAATTATCAGTATACTTTTTTCATCTATATGTAGATTTTAAAGGTACCTGTTTGTATATCTATGAAATGCATAAATGCTTTAGCTGCTTCTTTAGAGTACAATTCTGCATAGAGTATTTAGAAAGCAGCTAATACACACAGGTCATGTTGCCTTAGAGATAAGGAATCATTTGTTAAGTAGATCCTGATGCTGTAGTAGAAGAGGTATAATGAATTTGTCCATGATTTGTATCAGAGTGTTGTTGAAAGGGAAGAAGCATAAATGATGTAGCAGAAGGGGAGGGGCTTTGAAGAGAGTCTTAGGTTTGCAAGATGCTTGCCTATTTATAAGCTTCATAACCTGCAACAAGTTAATTATCAGTTTACTTACCTGTAGAACAGAAGTTTTTTGTGAAGTATTAAAACAAAGCTGGTATCCTATGATATATATTCAATAAATATTAGTTTCTTTCTCTCCTTGAGCTCCTCCTCCTCCACCACTACCCTTACTTCCCCTCCCACCTCCAGTCCCCTGACACGCACTCATTAATTCTGGTTCAGAAATTTAGGTTGGGAGGTGCCTGGGTGGCTCATTTAGTTGAGTATCCAACTCTCCAACTCTTGATTTCGGCTCAGGTCATGATCCCAGGGTCATGGGATCAAGCCCTGAGTCAGGCTCCACATTCACCATGGAGCCTGCTTGGGATTCACTCTCTCTCTCAATCTCTCTCTCTCTCTCTCTCTCCTTCTGCCACTCCTCCAGTGCCCGCTTGCTTTCTCTCCCTCCCTCCCTCCCCCCCCCAAATGAAAAAAGAAAGAAAGAAATTTAAATTGGACTGATCAGGCAAGAGAAGAACTGGCCAACTCAGTTCAAACCTGACCTGCTTATCAACCAGCCAACGCTTTCCCCTTCCTCTCTGCTGATTTGAGTCTTCTTACTCATCAGCATCCATCTTGTACTTCCCCTCTTCCAGGAAGCTTGTTGTGTGTGGCCCACGCCGGTGGGCCTTTCCATCCTTGGTATCCTGTCATACAGCACAGTTGTTGTCAGCTCCATGTCCACTTACATGCCCTCACTTCATACACTTCCTTGAGGGTAAAGACTCAGCGTTACTCATTTTCACATCCCTGAGTATTCAGCCTGGCACATGGCAAATGCTTAGAAAGTATTTGTTGAATAATAGCAGCCAGTTAAAAACAAATCATCCACTGGAGATATTTCCCAACAATGTAAATATACTTAATGCTACTGAACTGCACTTTTTTTTTTTTATCAAGAAGGTACCATCTTCAGATTCTTTTTTTTTTTTTAACATTTATTTATTTTTGAGACAGAGAGAGACAGAGCATGAATGGGGGAGGGTCAGAGAGAGAGGGAGACACAGAATCTGAAGCAGGCTCCAGGCTGTGAACAGTCAGCACAGAGCCCAACTCACGGGGCTTGAACTCACGGACTGCGAGATCATGACCTGAGCCAAAGTCTGACACTTAACCGACTGAGCCACCCAGGCACCCCTGAACTGTACATTTAAAAATGGTTAAGATGGTAAATATAATGTTATATGTCTTTTACTACAACAAAATATTCTTTAGCTTAAAATTGGGTTATTCCCATGAACAGTAAATGTTTGTGCTTGGCATAAAAAAAAATCATCCAAGTTCCAATCTAAAAGGGATTTTAGGGATTAGCCAGATAATGACAATGAGGCTTGAAGTTAGAACAGTGTTTCTCAATGTCAGCACTGTTACCTTCTGGGCCAGACACTTTTTGGTTGTGGGGGGCTGTCACATGTATTGAAGGATGAATGCTTAACATCAGCCATGGCCTCTACTCAGTAGATGCCATAGCACCCCCTCCCCCAGTTGTAACAATCAAGAGTGTCTCCAGTCATTGCCAACTGTCCCCTGGGGCTGGGGGACATGGTGCAAAATTGCCCCTGGATGAGAACCACTGTTGTAGAAAAAACCTGTCTCTGCTAGTGCCTTCTTCCCCAACAAGACAGGGAGATGCTGGAGGTTAGATGTGAATGTTAGTGGGCATATGTGAGGATGCAGCACTTGTAGCCCTTCAAGCCAGGATGCTATGCTTTTCAGGGGCTGGTGGGTGGTGGTTGGCTCCGTCTTGTCATTAAAAGTCCATGTGTGAACAAGTGCTTCCCAATTACCTTTTAAAGCAAGCATGTACAGAGTGGGTGCTCAATAAATACTTTTTGAGATGCAATTACCTGCTGGCTGCCCACTTACAGCATCTAAAAATTATACCTAGACAGGCAGACAAATGACTCAGAGAATGCTTCATGGTCCTGGCTCTACAGCGCTGTTTTGGAGCCAAGCTTCCAAAGCAAGCCCATTGGATTCTTCTAGATATAGACTCTATCTCTACTGCTATAAATCCTAGCAATTCCTTATATTTGCTAGCATTTTACAGACTATAAAGTGCTCCCACACATACATGACCTCCACCCTCCTTTTTTTTTTCATATGTGACCTCCCTTGATTCCCATAACAACCTTGTGAGGTAGTCAGGGCAGGAACAATTATTCCCATTCAGCAGGCAAAGGAAAGGGCTGTCAGAAAAATTCAGGTCACACAACTTGTGAGTGGCAAAGCAAGGAATCAATGGCTCCCCCAATTCTGAGCCTTCCGCCCTTTTCATTTTTCAGTAAGGAATCCAAAACAGCAGAGTCCTGCAGCACCTTCCACATGTTTATTCTGCCAGAGATAGCAACTCTGCAGGGCACATGTCAGTCTTGACCTGTTGTCACCCTGATGTAACTATTTGTATGGTCCTAATGGGAAAGTCTATACAGGGTAGGAAACATGGTGAGCTTCCTGCCATGAGGATCAAGGCCCCCAATATACCAGATCCTGCTTCCACACTTCCCCCAGTCCTGAAAATCCTGAGATCTTCTCAGCCAGTTTAAGGAAGAAGCATAAAGAAAGTTCACCTGGCTTTCTCTAAACATTATAGAAATGGACAGAACCTCTAAGCCCTAAGAGGATCTCTGATTAGACTCTAAGACTAGCATGAGCTATTAAGGAAGGCCAAAAGCTTTTGGATTAGAGGGTCTGTTGGGCATTAGAAGTCTGTAATTCCATGCCGTAGGAAATTCTTTGATGCCTACAGCATTCTAGTGTGGACAGGCCTGGATATGAGTAAGGCCTTAATAAGAGTCACATGAACATTGGCCCACAAGTGGGGAAATCAAGTTATACATGGCAAATGTGGATTTTCTTAATTCCAAATTTTTTTCTGGTGAAGACTTGCCCACTAATATAACCTGGAGTGGTTTGCTTGGCTTTTCTTTGACAGAAGAAGCCAAGTTGGGCCTCATTGTCCAGGCATCCTAGGACTCATTTTTTACCAAAGAAGATCTATATGATAAGGTGATTATATTACTAATTGGGATGGATGAAAGGAAAGATTGAAACCTTGGCTATACCAGATGAATGGGCATCTCATTCTTAAATGGTTTTATAGACAATGAGTCTAAGAGTAAAACAATGGAGAAAAGCAACCCTACAGTAATCAACTTTCTTTCAACCTCTCATCAAGAAAGGTCCATAGTCAAGATAGAAAAGACCTTTCTCACTTCTCCTTTTTCTTTTTTTAAATTTTTTTTTTTACGTTTATTTATTTTTGAGACAGAGAGAGACAGAGCATGAACAGGGGAGGGGCAGAGAGAGAGAGGGAGACACAGAATCGGAAGCAAGCTCCAGGCTCCGAGCCATCAGCTCAGAGCCCGACGCGGGGCTTGAACCCACGGACCGCGAGATCGTGACCTGAGCTGAAGTCGGACGCTCAACCAACTGAGCCACCCAGGCGCCCCTCCACTTCTCCTTTTTCAAAGCCACTCCAGAAAAAACACATTTGGACAGGGTACAAGTGTAAAAGCCCTCCAGTTAAAGTCTCTATTGTGCAATTTCTAGAGGAGAGGCCCTGTAGAATAGTGGAGAAAACCCAGGCTGGGAGTCCAAGGACTTGGACTGCTTGTGCAGTCCTTGCTGCCTATGCAATATGTGACTTTGGTCAAGTCTCCTCGCCTCTCTAAAACTCAGTCTTAGCAAAGGTAAATATAAATGATAGTACCTGCCCTGTGCACCTAAGAAAGTAGTTCTGAGAATCAAATAAAGTAATGAATGTGAACACTTTGTAAATCACCATCGAAGGTGGTACAGTAGAAAGAAGGAATCAGATCTGTGTTGTAATTCCTTAATAAGCATCTTATCTTAATAAGTATCATCTTAGTAAAGCTGACTATTTCCTGGGAAAAGCTTGAGGCTGTGTGACAGAAGATTTAGGTTCTAATCCAGTTACTACTAACCTACTCTGTGATTTAGGCAAATAACTACCTCTCTGGGTCTCAGTTTCTTCATCCATAAAATAAGGATAGTAATACCTCTCTCATTTTTTCCCATTTGGAAAATGGGAGTAATAGTTGCCCTATTTTCTTCCCCTATAAATTGGAGACAGTAATAATAGCCAGATCACTCTCTTCAGCAGTGAAAGAAGTGGGTTGCTTTACTCATTTGCCTAAAAAACACAATTGACCTACTTTACAGGATTTGGAGTTTCCAAAGAAACGTGTACATTAAATTGTTCTGTGGACATAGGTTCTAGATGGATGTCTGACATCATTCATTCAGTAAACATTTATGGAGTGTCTACTGTGTGACACTTTACAAGTGAGAGGATGCAGTAAATAGTAGGCATTACTCTTGACTAAATGTAATGTGAATGTTCTTTCAGCTTCAGAACACAGCTCTGTGTAACATTCCTTCCCCTGCAGAAGCTCCAGAGGCCACTAAGGTGGAGGAAAAGTTATCTGATTCTGGTTTTCTAGGTAGCGGCTTCCTAGTATCAGAGAGACATTCCTCTTCTTCCTGTTCTCTAGCACTCTGTTTTGGCTAGCATAATTTTTTTTTTTTAAGCTTATATCTTTGTAATTTTAGTTTGGTCAAAGTTAAGATTTCAGGGCAGGGGGTAGAGTCAAATTTTTATAAAGTAAAGACTCTTGTCCCAATGTCAACCCATTATGACCCTCACCATCACCTCAGCAGCTCCACAGAAGAACACGTTATCCAAGAATAAGGAGACACAGTTAAGTGATCAGACTCGCAAAGGGCTGTTGGTGTTGCACATCCCATTTTCCAGCAGCTGCCTGCCTCTGGAATGAGAAAAGGAGCACACACTCTGGAAATGCCAGAACAAAGGCTGGAGAACAGAAATGCTTACAGATCCCCACTGCAGTATTTGTTTTCCAAGAATCCTTGGTGGAACATTGACACTTAATTCCTGAGAAGACGGAATCTCTTTGATAACGTTCACTCCCACTTCCTCCTTGTGACAGCCATTCCTAGCTCTGAGAAACACCTACCCATTCCTCCACCACCTCCCTTTCCAGCACCTTAAAGACCAAAGTCAAACCTTGTTTTTCTCCTGTATTGATTATTTTTCTAACCCCTTGAACTAGTTTTATAACTCTAGCTGTATTACTCTCCTCTTGGCTGGCTTTGAAATGCCCTACAAATTACTTTTCTGATAAATTCCTGCTAGGCAAGGAGTTTACTATCACTTTTCAGCATTGTTAGCAACCCCATCCCTTGTTCTCAACTCCCGGCACTTGGTGTCTTTCAGAGGATAGGAGCACGTTACGTTTGGCAAGTTAAGGGTCACTTGCTAGGGTAACTGTGTCCTGAGTCTTAGCACACTACCAGAAGGCCTTCTAGTCTCCACTAGCCTAACCTTCATGCAAAACACATATGGAGACTGGTGGAGGAGAGAGGGAGGCTGTTCCTATCATATAGGACTTTTTTTTTTTTAATTTTTTTTTCAACGTTTATTTATTTTTGGGACAGAGAGAGACAGAGCATGAACGGGGGAGGGTCAGAGAGAGAGGGAGACACAGAATCAGAAACAGGCTCCAGTCTCTGAGCCATCAGCCCAGAGCCTGACGCGTGGCTCGAACTCCCGGACCGCGAGATCGTGACCTGGCTGAAGTCGGACGCTTAACCGACTGCGCCACCCAGGCGCCCCGTAGGACTTTAAGTAAATGTACAAGAAAAGGAAAAGTCTTTAAGAACTAATGGGGCCCAGAATCTCATTTTTCTATCTCTCTTTGCCTGATGTTTAGATCACAAAGCTGAACATAAGGGATTGTTCCTTCTTTTAGCTTCATCTGTGTATTTAGCCTGGTTCTGTTGGGATAGACTATCTGCACAGAAGCAAGGCAAGTTTGAGACAAATGTGTTTCCTTACCATCTGAATCTAGCTGCAGACGCTGTATGTCAGTCTCACGGTTGCTGCTGTCATACCTGCCTAGACCCCTTTCCTCTCCCATTAGTCATCTGAAGCTGCAATTTTTTAGTGTGAAAAGCATTCTTTATCCAAGAGGAATAAGATGTATTATTTAAAACAATTTTTTTTAATGTTTATTTATTTTCGAGACAGAGAGCATGAATGGGGGAGGGCAGAGAGAGAGAGCGAGACACAGAATCCGAAGCAGGCTCCAGGCTCTGAGCTGTCAGCACAGAACCTGATGTGGGGCTCGAACTCATGAACTGTGAGATCATGACCTGAGCTGAAGTCAGACGCTCAACCGACTGAGCCACCCAGGGGCCCCAAAGATGTATTATTTTTAGAATGTGACTATTCACTGGAATAGAATGTTCCCTTTCACTGAAATAACCAGATGCATGAATTTTGGTTTAGATGTGAAAGTTCCAGGACTGGACTGAGGTTGAGTTGTGGTTGAGATCTGAAAGTCGTTTTTGAAAGTTGAGTGTAAAATCTCATACTCTGCATCTTGTTCAGCCCAGATATGGTTCCAAACCCCCTAAGAGAGGTGTTGGGAGTTTCAGATGTCCTCAGAACATTGTCAAACCAAGCTGGCCTCATAATACTCCAGTTCTGATTTTCTACCTGCATTCACTTAGTCTCTGATTCTTCCCTCAGCCCTCAAAGAGCTTTCTTTCAAAGAACCTGTGCAGTGCACCCTGATCACCTTGAATCACAAGAAGTAGAGGAAAGCTTGGGATGGAGCATGTCAGGAGCTCCCCCCACCCATCTGTTCCTCCCCTGCCCAATATACACATCCCAGTAGCCAACTATTCAGTCCTTGCTACCCGTCTCACCTCTCAGGAGAAAGCTGGCCTTTCTGCACACAGAAGCAGAAATAGATTAGTGGAAAATGCACTGGATTAAGCATCAGGAGACTGACTTCTAGATCCAATTTTACCCATCAGTAGCCGTGGAATTTGGAAAAAGTCACTTAACCCCTCGATGTCTTAGCCTTTTTGTAAAATAAAGAGAGAAATACCTATTCTTCCTCTTCTTCCTGAATTTCGTAAGGTTTTTGTGAGGGTCGCAAGAAACAATGGAGGGGAATGACCTTTGGAAGAATATAGTGCTGAACCTTTGCACGTATTGCACTCCTACAAACCACTTCCAAGCTACTAGGACTGTTTTTATAGGGTTATTTCATATTTCTTACCAAGGGTGGGGCTGTAACGTCTGGGGTAAAAGCCAGCCTCTAGAAGTGCTATCGATGCTCCTGGGTCTTAAAAAACCCCAGGCATGGGGTATGACCACAATCTATACAAAATTTATGGCCCTTAGGCTCATTTTTGAAGCTTTCTACCCTGCAGATTGTCTCTGGGAATAGATTGCTTTTCCAGTCCTGCCGTTTCCAGTTAGTCTTAAGATTTCTGTTGCCTCGAGTAGCCCAGTAAGAGGGTCTTAAAGTTCAATACCTGAGCCACTACTTGCTACCATGTAGACTTGGACAATGCACTTGATATCTCTGAGACTCAGTTTCCTCCTCTGTAAAATGGATAAAATTATATCTGACTCCATAGGGGTATCCTGAGGACCAAAGGAGACATGTAAATCATTACTAGACACACCTGCCTGAAGGTGTGTTCCAAAGGCATTTTAGGATCAAACCAGAGATGAGACCACTGCTGCAAATGCCAGTCTTGCCAATTGTGCTGACTCCACTGTCTTCCCTGACAACCTTGGTGCCTCCTGCAGGGAACATCATTGGCTCTGGGATCTTCGTCTCGCCAAAAGGTGTGCTGGAGAACGCCGGCTCTGTGGGCCTTGCTCTCATTGTCTGGATTGTGACTGGTCTCATCACAGCTGTGGGAGCCCTGTGCTATGCTGAGCTTGGTGTCACCATCCCCAAATCTGGAGGTGACTACTCCTATGTCAAGGACATCTTTGGAGGACTGGCTGGGTAAGAGGACCCACAAAGGCCTGTGTTGTCTAGAAGCCAAGGCCAGTGGTTTCCAGTGTGCCTAGGAGAGCTAAAGAATAGGATTCCTCTTTTGCTTCCCTGTCATGGTCACTAATGTAGCTGTGTGTCCCCTTGATTCTTCTGAGGATGGCAGAAGAACCAGGTTGTATTTTTACCTCTTTGTTGATTTCAGTGGGCAAGATTCTATGAGTGGTAACAAATTGGGCTTTATGACAACTCTGACCATAGACTCACAGAGAAAGCACATCACAAAACAAAGCCCTTTTGTTTTACAAATTAGAGTGACCACCTAAGAAATGGGGTACCCTCTTCTCACACTATCAAGGATGAGGCCTCCCAGCAGAGTCAGCCCCTGGTCTTGAATTTCCTCAGCTTCTGCAGCCCTGCTACTGAGGAGCTGAACCCTTACCAGGGGGCCAAGAATGTGGAGGGCACTTTCCCCTCATGCCCCCACTCAGTGCCGCCCCTGGCAGTTGCTTAAAGTGGCCACACCCTAAGCATGTCCTGGCTGTCAGAATTCTCAGGTTGCCTATTTTATTTTCCACCACTGGATTCTAGGAGCCAGGGCTCAGAGAAGAGATGATAAAAGGAGAGGGGAGAGAGAAGAATGCCGAGACATGTGTTCGCACTAGCAGACACTTAGCTCCTCGTCGTCAAACCACTTTATTGTCATTGCAGAGGACCAACTGTCTCATTGAGCAGGGGTTGGGGTCCTCAGCATCCCTGAAAATGAAAAGGAAACATACCCCTTTAGCCCACCCACCTCTACTGCCCAGTGACTTGCCCAGGTTTCTTTTGATGACTCCTGAATCCCTGCCATGCATGTCATTGGGGTGGGAGTCTCTGTGGCTGTCTTGGGTCAAGTTCTGTCCTGTTCCCCCTTCAGGTTCCTGAGGCTTTGGATTGCGGTGCTGGTGATCTATCCCACCAACCAGGCTGTCATCGCCCTCACCTTCTCCAACTATGTGCTGCAGCCTCTCTTCCCCACCTGCTTCCCCCCAGAGTCTGGCCTTCGACTCCTGGCTGCCATCTGCTTATGTAAGTGCCATCTGGGCCTTGCTCCTAGGACGGCCTCTTTTGGCCTTCCTGGTGGTCCGCTTGTCTCTGATTCTCCTTCTTCTCCCTCTTTCTTTCCTTCCCTCCTTTATTTCCACGCCCCCCCCCCCACCATTACTTTTCCAACATGTGTGCCTTGGATGAATTGATTATGCATATAATTATCTGGTGTTAAAAAAGAAGAAACTAGGATGCCTGGGGTGGCTCAGTCAGTTGAGCATCTAACCGGCTCAGGTCATGATCTCATAGCTCGTGAGTTCGAGCCCTGCGTCGGGCTGTGCTGACAGCTCAAAGCCTGGAGCCTGCTTCAGATTCTGTGTCTTCATCTCTCTCTGCCCCTCCCTTACTCACGTTCTCTGTGTGTGTGTGTGTCTCTCACATTAAAAAATTTTCAAAAAAAAAAAAAAAAAAGAAGAAGAAGGAGAAACGTAAATAGCTGCTCAGGGGCACAGTAATTTTCACCAGCAAGGTTCTTTACATCATACACAGCACTTTCACCTATATTATCTAATCTGAGCCTCATGACAAATCCATGAGGTAAGCGGGGCCAATATTATCACTTTCCTAGAGCAGGTAAGTACAAGAGCGAGGCAAATGAATACTCAAGGTGGCAGGCCCTGAGTGGAGCCCAGATCTCCTAATTCCTTCTCTTTCCAGCACATACACTGTGGAGGCTCCCTGATGCTTGTAGGAAGATTTTTTTTCTGGCTTCATCCATCTCTACCTCAATCTGCCAGTTCACAGCTTAAAACTCTTTGGGAGGAGAGTGTAAAGCTGTGAGTTGGGAGAAAATAAGTGCATTGTCTATGGTCTCTACCCTTAATATGCTTTCTACCTAACTGGGGAGAAGAGCCACAGAAACAGGTTCTGTAGTAAGGATTCAATTTCAGTAAAATTTCAGAGAAGGGGCAGGGGTGCCTGGGTGGCTCAGTCCATTAAGTGTCTGACTGCTGCTCAGGTCATGATCTCATGGTTCATGAGTTCGTGAGTTCAAGCCCCAGAGTTTGCTTCAGATCCTCTGTCTTCCTTTCTCTCTGCCCCCACCCTGTTCTCTCTATCTCTCTCTCAAAAATAAACATTTTTTTAAAAATTCAGAGAAGAAGGAAAGATGTTTGTGAGCTGGAATAGGTTAGAGATTTGTGTAGAGAAATTCTGCAACTCATATTTTTAGGAAGTCTCAGGGATCTCAATAGATTGAGATATTTTATATATTTTAACCAAAAACTAATTTTTAAAGAAAATATTTGGATTTTTTCCAGGCTCCACTTTTTGGAATTAACATGATCCCTGCCTTCTCGTACCTTTCAACACACATACACTTAGCTGAGGGCAGTGACCATCTGGGCCACACTTTTTCCCAGATCTTGATGTTTTCCCTCTGTCAGGCTGGTGGAAAAGAAGAGGAGGGGTCACTTGCCCACCCCGAGGCCTCTCACAGGGGTAGTCTCCTTGGCAAGCATGCCCTCTTTGGCAGTGGTATACAGCTCTAGGAGAGACCCCTACCATCCAAGCAGGTGGTACTATGGGGCCAAGATACTTATTTGGGGTATATTCCCTGTGCTTGGTCAGGCCTGCTCATGGCCCTAGAGGCAAAGGAATGTGGACTCCAGAACCAGGTTGCCTGAGGCTGCATCTCTGCACCACTTTCTAATTGTGGCAAGTGCTTGGCAAAGTTCCCCACCCCACCCTGCTGTGAGATGGAGGTTGTAATCCTGCCTGCACAGGAGGTCATGGTTGTAAGGATTGCATGAGATAATAAATGTTCTTAGCACAGGGTCACGTAGTCACTGAGGGTGGTCATTCAGTCCTTGCTTGCTAGCTGAATCCAGAGCTGGGAGAAGTGTGGGGAGGGGGAAGGTGGCGTGGGAATGCAGGAAGAGTTGCTATTTCTGCTATCAGACAGGTTAATGGAGGTAGGAAGGAGGACCACATAAGTGCTGGCCACTGCTATTTCAGTGTCTCGTGCGCACAGCCTCGGCTTCCTTTTTCCTGCTGATACTGCTAAAGTATCTCAGACAGGAGGCCACCCTTACTCTCCAACAAGAAATTGACAACCATGAGACTGGTCACTCTGTCCCCGCAGAGAAAAACCAGGCCACACAGTGGAGTTGCCTTGGCAGCTGACCCCACAGCCTCCTTTGCCTTCCCCCAAACTGCCAAGGGTAGCTGATCCCTTGTGCCAAGACCCTCTGCAGTTGTATAGCCCCATAGATACCCCCTCAGGTTATCTCCTGCCTATAGCCCAGCTCTGGAAACACAGTTGTGCATTGTCCCCTCCACAGCCCACTCCTCAACTGGACGCTGCTAGCACCAAGCCAAGGAGGAATTTAGAAACTCTGATGACAAAATGACAAAGTCCTCTCCTCTCCTAATTCCTGCCATTAAAGGTTCAATAAAGCTTATCTGACCTGTCCTCTGCCTCCTAAGTAGAACTGCAGGGAGATTATCTCCAACTTAACATTGGTCAATCTTGTTCTCCAGAGACAGGAATTTTTCATTGTCCTTGAGCTAGGTATTCAAGTACTTTTTCACCTTCATAAGCAGAAAAATCTAAAACCCAAACTTATTTCTCCTTATTTCTTTTGGCAGAAATGGAAAATAGCTCCTTACCTAACCCCTTGTGCTACCCACTTCTTCCCAAATGTGAAGGCCATGTGGAGCCCATGACCCCTCTCCCGGCAGGGGTGTACGTGCAGACATAGCCACACACTCACATTTTCTCACCAGATGCTACCAGCTGCTTTGAGTCTGTGCAAAGAAAGTTCTGTTTTCTGGTTTGTTGAATACTTTTTTTTTCTTCTGTTTTTGGAATCCACTTCTATAGGCCCTCTAATCATCTCTTAAGGTATTCAGTGAAAAAGGAACCAACTGTCCAAAAGGCTTGATGGATGCTACTTTCCTTAAATGCTATTATCTTTTATTCCAGCACCCTGTCCTCTTTGCAGGTGCCAGGCAAGCCAGCTGTGTAAAAATAGGCCCAGTGTTCTTTGGCAGTAGAGCCAAGAGTGGCCCAGTCTAGTCAGGTTTTTGAGAGAATCAGTAGAAAGTTTGGGATGGTCTGAATGTACTGAAATTAAAAGTTCTGCTTTCTGCTGTGTCATTTTGGTATACTGATGACAGGCCTAACCCACTGTAGGATGAGAATTTTTAAGGCCACCCTCTGTGAAGAGGTATATCATGGAGGGAGCAGGAAGACTGGGTGGGCAGCCTGGCAGGGAGACCCCATGGGCCCCTGGCTGGAGTTGGCCGTGGGAGGGAAGAGATGAGGTCAAGTCTGGTTCTGTGTTGGGGCCAAAATAGATCAGTTGAGAAATGGCGGTGGGACAGCCAGTTGGAGGTGGAGAGAACCTGCTGTAACTGGCTTGCCTGCTAGGAGCCTGGCAGGTTGGGGGTGGGGGGTGGGGAGGGAGAAGGAACTGCAGAGCTGGATCTGCTTATGCAACTGCAGCTGCCACTTTGAGTTATTCTATTATGTAGGTCAAAGCTGATTATTCACTGCTGAGTAAGCAGAATATCCCTTGCCACCAGGCAGTAAGGAAAAAAGAATGTATTTTACATTCTAATGAAATGAAAAGCCTTTCTCCCTTCTCTAGAGTGGGAGGAAGGACTTAAGAAAGAGAGGGAACAGGAGGTGTTGAAACTTGGCTTTGATGCCTTCTGTGATTTCCTTGAGTGTTTCTCTCTTCTTTCTTTGTCTTTTTACTAATTTATAAATGACTATATTCTCTAGGTAAAAGATTCAAGTAGTTATATAAAGTTGGTCGACTGTGAAAACTTCCCCTTAGTGTCACAGTCTTCCCCTGCCCAGTGGCCGTGCTAACAGTTGATAGGTATCTTTCTAATTCTAAATAAAATACATCGCTCCATGTATGTGTCTGGACATATAGACAAACATATTGACAGGTTATTTCTGCAGCTTGCTCTTTTATCATTTAGTTATATCTTTTGGCTATTGCCTGAGTTTCTAGTTATAAACAAAGAGGTCCCATTGACACTGAAGGAGCTTCAGGTGTTCTGGGGTCCCCCATTTGTGCTTCTTGCTTCCTAACACTGGGTTTTCCTTTGGGATCTGTCTCCCTTTCCTTGGGACTGGGCCACCTTTCACTCAAGCAGCTCTTGGTCTCCTTCCTGGCTTTGGGAGCTAGGGTCATGTCCAGAAGCTGAAGTAGAATTTTTTCTTCTCATTCAAGTACCCTTTCCCCCCTGAATGCCTGTCCTAAAAAAGCTCCTTCTCCTTTCTCACCCTGAGGGGACAAGAGTGCGCTGCATGCATTTCACAAGTAAAAAATGCTTCTTATCTTATTTTCTATCTTTCTACTGAGATTCCTAAGAGGCTAGTCTTTTAGGGCTTCAGATTTCTCCTCCTCCTCCTGCTTCTGCTTTTCTCCTTTCCCTCCTTCTCCTCCTCCTTTTTTTTCTTCTTTTTCTCTTTTTCCTTCTTTTTCTTCTTCCTTGAGCAGCTTGGAAGAGAAAGAACTTTACTATTTGTGTAACTTTTAACTCTGATTTGCTCTGCAATTCCTCTGTGGAAAGCTTCCAGGTCCTTGATGCAGGATGCTATGATAGATAAACGTGTGTATTGTTTTGCAAGTCTCTTGCAAATTAATACCTTGACATCAGAGGGTTCTAGTCTTTCCTAATTTCTAAATCCCTTAGTCTTGGTTCATTTTCCTTTGAGGTTTCTTTCACATTCTCTAACCCCAAATTTATCTCCATTTACTAAACCTGTTGCCTCAGATGCCTGGACAGCATTGCTTTCTTGCCCTCCCTAATTCCCGGAGTTCTCTGGATGTCTCATAATCCTTATATGTATGAATCCAGACAAACAGACTGCCCAGATTTAATCCATGTATATCCAGGTTGTCTTCTTTCCCCATACATCGTCTAGCATACGGGCGTTCCTGGGTGGTTCAGTCTGACTTTGGCTCGGGTCATGGTCTCATGGTTCATGGGTTCGAGCCCTGTGTCAGGCTCTGTGTTGACAGCTCAGAGTCCAGAGCCTGCTTCAGATGCTGTGTCTTCCTCTCTCTCTGCCCCTCCCCCGCTCACACTTTGTTTCTCTCTCTCTCTCTCTCTCTCTCAAAAGTGAATAAACGTTAAAAAAATTTTTATTAAAAAATAAATAAATAAGATCTAAATACAGTTGACCCTTGAACAATGGAGGGGTTAGGGATGCTGACTCCCTGAACAATTGAAAATCCACATATAACTTTGACTTCCCAAAAACTTAACTACACTTAGCCTACTATTGACTAGAAGCTTTACCAGTAACATAAACAGCCAATTAACACATATTGTGTACGTTGTTTGGATTATATATACTGTATTCTTACAATAAAGTAAGCTAAAAACGTTAAGAAAATCATAAGGAAGAGAAAATACATTTACAGTGCTGTGCTGTAACAAATCCACATTTTAGCGGGCCTGTGACGCTCCAACTCATATCGTTCAAGGGTCACCTGCATATTGAAAATCTCTTAATTTTTTACTCAGTTGTCAATTTGACTAAAATCTCGTTTTTCATTTTTATGATTCATAGAGACTAAAATTATTTTGTAAGTGGCTTTTCAAAAAAGAAAGAAACTGCAAATCTATCAGTTAATCACCATATTGAGCTCCAACACTGAGGGGCGATATAAGGCATTATTTATGGAGTCTGGGAAGAGGTTAAAGGCTAATGAAGACATTGGTGTACAAACAAATAATTACAATACAATGTGATGACAAAAGTGTGTGCAACACAAAGAAATGTCCTTCAAAGTTGCGAGAGGAATGCTAGGTAAGGCTCCCAGATTGAGCCACATCTAAAAAGGTAAGTAGGTGGGCTCCAGATAGGCATGAAATAGAACAGCCAGGTAGAGGGATGGGCACAGGAAAGACTTTGTGTCAAGAGAGAAATGACATGTTGGAGAAAAGCAAGTACTTTTGTGTGGATGGAGCCCAGGAGAGTGATAGGAGATGAGGTTGAACGGGTGAGAAGGGGCCAGATCTCGAAGAATCTTATATATCATACAGGAGAGAGCAGGCTTCATCCAAGGCATGGGGAACCACTGAAGGATATTGAGCAGATGAGTAACATGATTAGGCTCACATCTGAGTGAAGACTGTGACACTTGAAGCAGGAAGACGAGTTAGCAGGCTAAACATTTGTCCAGGCCAGTGAAATCCTGGCCTGAAATAAAAATGAAGTTACAAGGTGACAAAAACCAGAAAGATTTAGGAGTAGAATCAGCTGGACATGGTGATGGACTACTAAGAGGGAGCAATGTAGTTTATCTAGGACGAATCAAAATGAAATGTTTCAACTGTCTAGTGTTTGTGATGAGCATTCACAATGTGTTCTCTATTTCTGCCTTCCATCACCTCCGCAAAGCCCTGGGGAGCACTGAGCAGGTCTTTGGCTGGAAGCCTTCCTCAGGGTGGCTACCCCAGGTTGTTGCTCAAAAGTCTGCTGTAGAGCAATACAACCTAGAAAGGAGTTGGGACTCTTGGGAAGCATTATATAAACGAGAATCTCAACACTTTGTTCATTTAACAAAGATTTATCAAGTGCCCATGATGTGCTAGATACTGTTTGAGACACAGGAGATACAACAGTAAACCAAAAAACCTCATTCTCATTTGCGGTGGCAGCAGCAGGAAATTAAGACTTAATAAACATTTACTGAGTCCACATGTGTGTCTTCCAGGTACCAGAGGGGATACAGAATCATTCAATTATTCTCGAATAACTGAGTGTCTGTTCTGCTTCAGGGACTGTGTTAGACATGAGGATACTTCGTTCCTGTACCAAGGAACCCACAGTCCAATGGATGATTCTGACAAAGACACAAGGAATTTCAGTTTTAACTCGTAAATTCCCCAAGAGGACAACATCCAAGCAGAGCTAGATATAACAGAAATGGGAGTAGAGGCACCTGGGTGGCTCAATCGGTTAAGCATCGACTTCAGCTCAGGTCATGATCTTGTGGTTCGTGAGTTCGAGCCCCACATTGGGCTCTGTGCTTACAGCTCAGAGCTTGGAGTCTGCTTCAGATTCTGTGTTTCCCTCTGTCTCTGCCCCTCCCCCACTCACATTCTGCCTCTCTCTCAAAAATAAATAAACATTAAAAAAATTAAAAAAAAAAAAAAGAAATGGGAGTAGGGACTGTGGTTGAGGAAAATCTTGGAGAAAATTACATATAAGTTGAGGAAAGACCAGTTGGAGATAGGGCAACATTCAGCATGGAGAGAAAAGTGGAATGGGATGGGACAGGGAGAATGTTATAGCAGGGAGGATTAGCATGTGCCAAGATCTAGGAACAGGAAAAAACATTCCCCCTTAGGGGAACCTCAGGTGATTCAGTATAGCCACAGCATAGACTAAGAGGTAGGAAATGTAGATAGAAGTGAAGACTCAGCCATGAAAGGGCCTTCTGGGCCATGCCAGAGAGATTGGGCTTTACTCTAGGAGCAGTGGGACAGCATTAAAGGGTTTCAGAAAATTGATATGATTATATTTACATTTTAGAAAACTCATGGCTGCCAGAGTAAAGGATGAATTGGAGAGGGGAATAAGATCAGAGGCAAGAAGACCAGTTATAATGTGGTTACAGGAATCCAGGATAGGGATGACAGTGATATGAATTAGGGATGGAGCTGTGGGGGTATACAGAAATAGATGTATTTGGCATTTACAAGGTAGAATTTATAGGACCTGGTGATTATGATGATTGGGGAGTCAAGGATGGCACATTCTCATTGGAATGCAAGTGAAATAAATTGAGGATAACACTAGATTATATTTTAATGCCTTGTCATTGGTGTGGTTCATACTGTGTTGAGTTGGTCCATCTGTCTCTCCAATACTCACGATTTACTTCCCTTCCCATTCACCCTTCCCATTCACTCTCCAATACTCATGATCTGTTGCTGGGACTTGAGGAAGGCATTCCATATGCTTTTAGAATTCATGCCTATAATGGCAGAGTAAACACCTGCTCTTCAGTGCCATTTCACCTCCTCCCTGCCCTATAAGACCTCTGGAGTATCTTTTGTGCCTATTACCCTCATCTTAACATTTCTTAAGAGCGATCCAATCTTGAGCTCTAATAAGAACAACTACCAATAAGTGCTCTATAGTTTATATATCATAGTAAGCAATTATAAATATCACAGCAAATTCTAGAGTTTGGATCTAGAGATCCATTGGTTGTTGGACACTTCCATCCATTAGTCTAAATCTAGTTCTGTTCTCAGATCAGTTTCTTTGTCTTCTTTTTAGTTTCAATATGCTTCAATTCCTGGTCCCGATCACCTCTTCTTTCCTGGATTCCCATAGTGTCTCTTCTAGTCTCCAGCTTTCACTCTTAGACTGGAGTTTGCTGTTCAAAGGGCCCAAACAGCCAAAGTCCTGGAAATTGGGGAATGAGGAACTTGTTCCTGGGAATGT
The DNA here is from genome assembly GCF_027475565.1 of Acinonyx jubatus. Classification (NCBI taxonomy): domain Eukaryota; kingdom Metazoa; phylum Chordata; class Mammalia; order Carnivora; family Felidae; genus Acinonyx; species Acinonyx jubatus. The sequence goes on along the minus strand of NC_069386.1, from coordinate 72,308,751 downwards.
GTCCAGCCCTACTTGAGAGAGTAATAAATGGGATTGAGGCTTCCTAAAACAGGGAGTTTTCTAGTAGTTCAGCTTCCACTAGGATGGAAACAGCTTGCTAACTTTCTCAAACGAGACTTGCAGATTAAATTCTCTTCTGGCCTTTTGTTGCTGACTTTGTTTTACCAAGAGGAGCCAGAGCCTGTGGTTTATGAAGCTCACATTTATTTCACATACCCAAGAATATAAAACTAGAAGACTGCTGGGAGTGGGGCCTAATGTTACAGGGAATTTTGGGGTAAAGATGAGAGGGAAGATTTGCTTTTGAGAGTTTAGCAAGTATAAGTACTACCTGCCATTGGAATAGGGTTATAACTGAACCAATCCTGGGAATTTTGCAGCCTGGGTCCATGCTTATAAGCTTCAGTGACACCAACAGAGCCCACAAGTGTTCTAGTCCAAGAACCAACCAGACCTCCCAAGACTCACACCCTTTCCTCCAAGGCTGAGGGTGATGAAAAGTGAGGCTAGCCCTCTTGAGTTCTGTGCAGACCCCACAGAACCTGCCCCATTCCCTTTCCCATTTTGTCTGGGAGGCATCTGCCCTGAGAATTGGGGGGATGAGATAACAGGAATTTTTGAGGCCAGTGCTGAGACAATAATGAGTAGGATTAAAATGTAACTCTCAGAGGTGGCATGGTGCACTAGGTCTGTCTCCCCTGCTTTCCAGCTGCTTTCCATTTTTCTCTCCCCCCACCCCACCCCATCCCTACCCTAGCTCAGAAGCCATGTTTAGTTCATGCTGAAGAGAGAACTACTCAGCTCTTGGAAAATGCTGAGCTGGGAGTTTGGGCTTCTTGGCTAAACTAAGTACCAGATGGTGATTCAGCAGAAACTCCAGGTCTAGCAACTGGCACAGAGGGGTCAGGATAAGAAGGAAGGGGAAGAGAGAGCCAGGGAGGGGGGTAGGGCAGCATGGGTGGGAACTTAGCTGGAAGAATGCTTCCAGATGTAAAGGGCTGGAGAAGAACAAAATGTTACTGTAGCATGGTGCAAGATCTGTTTCACAGCCCCATTGTGGACCTTACAGAAGCTGGGATCAGGCTTAGTTTATAGGAAAGGGCTGCTTTGATTGATTTTGGTGTTATTGCTGTTGCTTTGTTTTGATGTTTTTGTCTTTCATCAGTCAAGTTATTTATACTTCCCATAATACCAGCCTTTGTTTTAGATAGGCAACAACTTGAGACTTTATAATACAGCTCCTCACCCCGTGTGAAAAATGTCTCACCCTGGGTGAACAGGGAAGGATTCTAGGAAGCTGGCTGTGTCTTTCCACTCACACCCCTTTCCCCCCAGTTCTCTCTGAGGACTCATAGAAGGAAAGATAGCTCAGTCTGGCCCGTGTGGGCAAACCTGGAACCTTATCAGAGCCTTGGGTTGTGTTTGTTAGAACTCAAACAGGGCTCTCTGTTTTCTTTGCGTATCAGTGTCTTTTGGCAGCCGGCACTGGTAACCTCCTAGTTCTGGAAATGGCTGAGGTTAGGCAAGCCAAGCCCAAGCAGCCTCTCCACAATTAGAAACACGTGCCCAGATCCTTCCAAGAGCAGGACGGGAGACGTAGCCAAGGAGCCCTGTCTAGCCTATCACAGAGCTCAGTGTCACCACACCCCCTCCTGCGGGCTGAGTGCTCACAGGCATGCTGCTCCAGCCTGGGCACCGGAGGGCTGGTCTAAGGGGCGTCACCTTGCCCCTTTTGCTCCAGGTCTGGAGGGAGGGAGTTAGGGGGAGCTGGCAGAGCATGGCAGAAGGCGGAAGAAGGAGAAGTGTGTGCCCCAGCAAAAGGTGAGACTAAGAAACCAATGCCTATGACCCAGGTGAAATTTATGGCTGCTTCAGAGGTCTGGGAGCTCCATCCCGGAAAGGTGCTTATTTTGAAGCTCTGGAGAGGAACAGGGTGTTCTGATTTCTACAAAGTGGCGTCACAGCTTCCCCTTTCAGCAGCTGTTTGCTTAGTGCATTATATCTTTTTTCTGTCCTGGCCTTCTTTGTGCTGCATCTCTCAGGCTCTTTCTCCCTTACTCATATCGATGTGTACTGTCCCTCCTCTTCCTTCCTCCCCACTGTTGTTTCTCAGGCTCTCTCTTTCCCTCTCTTCTTCATCACCTGTCTTTAGGGACTTTGGCAAGTCTGGGCATTTCCCCCCACTTTCTACTGCCTGTTTTCTCTTATCTGAAAAGACAGAGAGGCCTAGTTCTGGAAGTGCTAAACAAAAACAAGTTGTTCCAAGCTGCCTCCAGCTCATTCCTGAGAAAGGTATGAGACAGCAAGACCAAGAAATCCTAAAGAAGTTCCCAGAGTTCAAGAGAACAAGTGATGGTGACATTGACAAGGGGCCAGAGAAGGGGATACAAAGGCAGAGAACCAAGACTGCCAGTGGGAAATAATTTTCTAAAGCTCTAGGAGCAACGGAGGCGACTCTTTTGGTTTCTGAGGGGTAGCCATCTTAGTCTTCCCCTTTGCCACATTGGCATCTCATTTCCTGCTAGCCTGAAAGCAGACTAACTAGTATCTTCAGGTGACTGACTCAGAGTGGCACTTCAGCAATGATCTTGAGTACCACTGACAGGAGCAGGAGAAAGAGAATGTAGGAATGGGCAAAGGGAATGCAGGGCAATGTGTATATGATAAAATAAAGGCTGATGTAGTGGGAGAATAAGCAACTGAGAAACTGGGGGCCAGGAGGACATTAGTTGGGGTCTTACTCCACTCTGTATAAAATGATGTTCTGAGTCTCTCAGGTCAGTTCCTGGCTCTGATTGCCCATAAGGCTAGAAATGTGCCTCTGGATAGTAGGGCAAAAGCCTCAAACATTTCCCCCTAGTTTGGGGGCTTTCTACAAGGAGAGCCCCAACTAGTTCATTCTTCTGAGCACAGTTCTTTTTCTTTTTTCTTTCTTTTTTTTTTTTTTTTAGAGAGAAAGTGTGAGTGGAGAAGAGGGACAAAGGGAGAGAAAGAGAGAATCTTAAGCAGGCTCCATGCTCAGTGTGGAGCCAGACACGAGGCTTGATCCCATGACCCTGGGATCATGACCTGAGCCAAAATCAAGAGTTGGAAGCTCAACCAACTGAACTACCCACACGCTCCCTGATCACTGTTACAGGGGCACCTGGGTGGCTCAGTTGGTTAAGCGTCAGACTCTAGCTCAGGTCATGATCTCACAGTTCGTGGGTTCAAGCCCCACATCATGCTCTCTGCTCTCAGCACAGAGCCTGCTTTGGATCCTCTGTACCCCTCTCCCCCACCGCTCCTACCCCACTGTCTCTCTCTCTCTCTCTCTCTCTCTCTCTCAAAAATAAATAAATGTAAAAAATTTTTTGTGGGGGAGGACACCTGAGTGGCTCAGTCAGTTAAGCATCCGACTTTGGCTCAGGTCATGATCTCACAGTTCATGAGTTCAAGCCCTGCATCGGGCTCTGTGCTGACAGCTCAGAGCCTGGAGCCTGCTTCAGATTCTGTGTCTCCCTCTCACTCTTCTCCTCCCCTGCTCACACTCTGTCTCTCTCTCTCTCTCAAAAATAAATAAACATTTAGAAAAAAATTTTTTAACCAGCCCCCTATCCAAATGGCCCCATCCTGGCTTTCACCTCATCACACCCGAACGACATGGTACATGGAGCAGAGCTGGCTTAGCAAAAGGAATGAGATTGGGGTTCCATGTGGGAAGGTCTTCACTTGGCCTCTGATGAAGACATAAAATGACCCTTTGCCAGCCCAGCTCAGCAAGAGGCCAGAGTCCTGTGTCCAGAAGCAAGGGAGTACCTGAAGACAAAACCTGGCCTGTGCTGGTTGCAGACACTTAAAACCAGCCCCACCATTCCCTAACCCATTTTCTAAATGGAGATTTTAGTTATTTTATGCTTGCAAGTCACTGATGTTCTGTTTAAAGATGGACTAGAGAGATTAATTTTAAATTGTCTCTTTTACCTATAATCTATAATATATCCATCTAAGGTAAAGGTTCCCAAAACATGTTGTTCATGTTCTTCCCTTCTAAAATTTGTTAATCCTTTAACCTCGCCTCCCTTCCTGGGGGTTGGGTTGGGTTGACTCAACCTGGGAAAGTCCCAGAACGGGCTCTGCCAGGGCGCTTTCAGTGTTGTCCACTGCAAGATAGTGCACATTGTGGCCACTCTATCCTTTGACTTGAGGAAGGAACCCAGTCTCAGGACACTTGAGCCCATCTCTTAGCTTTTCATCTTGACTTCCTCTATGTCTGTGATTATAGCCTCTGGTCAGTAAAATTAGGAGACCAATAAAACCATGGGGGCAGAGAACAAAGGAGCCATGTTTGTGAGCATCCCAGGGCTATACCCACCTTGTAAGAAGTTTAAGACTCTTGGGCTTCCATTTGTATGTATATCTGGGTTGTGTGTGTGGGCCTGAAGTTTCATGAAATATAGAGGAAACTGGATGAGAACCCGGGGTTGCATGAAGGAGGGATACTAGGAGTGTTTTTTTGCCCCAAATTTTTGTGAGAAGAAAATCACAGCTAGGGGTGCCTGGGTGGCTCAGTCAATTAGGTGTCTGACTTCGGCTCAGGTCATGATCTCATGGTTCGTGAGTTTGAGCCCCATGTCGTGCTCTGTGCTGACAGCTCAGAGCCTAGACCCTGCTTCGGACTCTGTGTCTCCATCTCTCTCTGCCTCTCCCCAGCTTGCACTCTCTCTCTCAAAAATAAATACATTAAAAAACTAAAAAGAAAAGAAAATTACAGCTAGAGTTATTGGAGGGTGAGCCTGTTTACTACTGTATAGAATTACAAAGGGAAGGAACAGGAGGCAGTAACACTTTAGCTATAGGATCCTGGGGGTGTGGAAGAGTTGGGATGCTGTCATTTGGTGTGGAAATTTGCCAGCTAGGTCAGCACATACATGACTTCACTTTTACTGACCACTTCTAGAGGGCCCCACCTCTTTCCTCCACAGGTGTTCTGCAAGGTCTGTGGACAGGCACTCCTTTGGGGTCTTGGATATGCTGTCTGGTTACTCTTTAAAAGGTTTGCTCTTTCAAGGTGTGCCACCTGCCTTCTGGTCTTTCTGTATGGTACCTGGCCCTGTATTAGCTTCCTATTGCTGCTACAACAAATTATCACAAACTTAGTGACTTAAAACTACACAGATTTGGTGTCTTATACTTCTAAAGGTCAGAAGTCCTAAACTCAAGGTGTCAGCAAAGCTGTGTTCTTTCTAGAGGCTCTGGGAACAGTTGTTTCCATGTGTTTTCCAGCTTCTGGAGACTCCCTAACATTTTTTGATTCATGGCCCCTTCTTCCATCTTCAAAGCCAGCAGCATGGCTTCTTCAGATCTTTCTTTCTCCCTCTCTGACTTCTGTTTCTGACATCATGTCTCTTTTCCTAACTCTGACCCTCCCTGCCTTCCTCTTATAAGAACTCTTGTGACTACATTGCACTCATTCAGATAATCCTCAATAATCTCCCCATCTGAAGTTTCTTAATTTACTCACATTTGCAAATTTTCTTTTGCCATATAAAGTAACCTGCTAACAAGATTAGAATGTTGACATCTCTGGGATGGTCATTTCTCTGCCTACCACTGGCCCCATGAGTTCTGATGTCATCATCAGAGGGAGGAAGTGAAGGAGAAATTTCTGTGAGTCCCCAAGGGATCAGAGTCTGAGGATCAGGGCTGGGAGGGGACTCAGTCTTCTCTGCAGGAAACAGGAGCTTGCCAACCCTCTCCACAGTGGACATTGTCCAGGTCGGTGACAGGATCTGCATTGTCATCGACCCGAGGACTCTGCATCTCTCTTTCAGTCTTACAGTTTTCCCATGGACAGGAAGTACTGAGCCCACCTCTCCTATCTGGCAGTTGAGAGGCCCTGTGCTCTGAGCAGGGCACAAGATTGCTGGGGGGCACCTAGGTGGCTCAGTCAGTCAAACATCTGACTCTTGATTTTGGCTCAGGCCATAATCTCACAGTTCATGGGATTGAGCCCTGCATTGGGCTCCACTCTGATAGTGTAGAGTGTGCTTGGGATTCTCTCTCTACCTCTCTCTCTGCCCCTTCCCTGCTCACACACTCTCTCTCTCAAAATAAGTAAGTAAACTTAAAAGAAAAAAAAAGATTGCTGGGTTCTAAATTCCCTACTCCTGCCTGTCTTGTTTTTTGTACCCCTCCTGTTCCTTGACATTAAGGTGTCACCTTGTCACCTTTTCCAACTTGGCAGATTAAGTAACCAACTCCTGACTTCAGCATCTTCTTGAAGTATCGTCTTCTTGATAGCCTTTTTTTTTTTAACCCAGCAAACAGAAAGGAAACAAAAGAGAGAGGAGAAAATGCCCAAGAAATACAGATAAGTCTAAGATTCCATGGAGGCCTCTAGAGAAGCAGCAACCACCTCACAGCCAGATTACAATGGACAAGAACAAGAGTCTTATGCCTTCTTATTTATTTTATCCAGCTGGGCCAAAATTATAAAATTCTTCTTTCTGTTAGGGTCTCTCCCTCCTATAGGAAGCATCTGATTCCCCTGGGCTGAATTAGCCCACTGGCTTCCATGAAGAGCTCTGCTGCCACCACATTGTGGCATGATCATTGTTGCATGATTATCTTTTAGCTCATCCAACATCCCCCCTTAGGCTGTCAACTCCCTGTGGGCAGGAACTTGTGTCTTACTTATAACTCCCCTAGGCACTCTACCAGAGTGCTTAGAATATGTAGGCCCTTTATAGATGATGTTTGGATGGATGGATGGATGGATGGATGGATGAATGAATGAACGGATAGATGGATGGAAGAAACTCCTCACATTTCAAGCTGTAGTTGGCCGCTAGTCCCCATCTACATGTGGCTTCTCTGAGGTCACTGTCTCTCAAACATGCATAATGCAGGGTCTGGCTGAGAAGAGAGAGGGGACACGGTCATCAACAACAGAAAGGGGTTCTGGGTAGCAGACAGGCAGAGACAGAAGGCCTGAGCAGGGCAGGGACTTGGCAAGCACCCGACTGTGTTGCCTCCAGTCACTGACCTTTCCTCTCTGGTTGGAGGCTCGGGTTTCAGCCTGCTGTGAGGAAAGGTGTCCTGTGTAGCAGGAGACTCACAGTGCCCTCTTTCCCCTCAGTCACATGCTGTGATCACCCAACTTCAGGGTAAAGGGTCAGATATAGGGCCTGCAGCCATTGTTCTAAGGAGATTAGTGTCACAGGCAGCCTGTCTCTCCACCTCATTCTCAGGATTTCTCTTTTTATTTCTGAAAGATCCCTGTAAAGGTAAAAGGTTAAATATTAGTCAAGGGCTGGGTTCTTGTGAAATTGTGGAGATAAGCTCAGGTGGGACAGAAGACACCCACAGCAAGTTTATTTGACAAATTATCCCTTCCTTCAAACATCTCCCATCCCCCAGCACTACTGTGGAGCTGACTGAAGTTATCTTTCTGGTTGCCTTAACAAAGTCCCCTCCTAAGGAGATGATTTTGTGTTTTTTATCCCAGCCTACCAGGAGGTGGCCACATCCCCCCCCCCACCCCCCACCTGCTGGGGGAGAGGAGTTTCTGTGAGTTGTCCTGCTCATCTCTTATTTCCCTCCAAGTACTTTGCTGTCTCCTCTCCACCATGCCCTCTCCTCCCCTTTGGTAGAGGATAATTTTCTTCTCTGTGATCACAATCTGGTTCCTTAATCTGTAATCCTTACCTATCCCTGAGCCTCATGGGTATTGTGTCCTAATCTTCTTTTCATGTATCAGTCTCTTTTATCCTTAAGTCATTGCTTGTGTCTGCCTGAATTCCTAGGGCCCCGGGGGCCCAGCCTTGTATTTAGCAAGCCTCAGGGCCCTGAGGAGAAGCAGATCACAGGCCCCGGTGCTTAGAGTGACTTGGGTTGGATTGTCACCAGGCATGTGATCCTGAAATCCTTTTTGAATTGAGTAAGATAAACCAAATGTGTGTTTATCAGGATGTCTCAGTCCATCTGGAACATTCGAGTATTTACAAGATGTTCTCCCTGTTCAAGCACTTAAAATCCTTCCTCTGACAACATGTTTTGGTTCTCCTTATATGACACCATCTTGGATAACAGCTCCTCCATGAGGAGTCAAGAGTTTCTACTCTTGAAGTCAAGTTTCCTGTTGCCCTTTTGGCTCTGTACAACCATCTTGGGATTGTGTCTTCTTTTGATGAGATTCCTGGGGAACAGGGGAGATTCTGTGCATTGTAGAATGTGTAGACTAAAATGAGATTACAGGTCTAATGATATGGGACATTTTCTTTATCCAAGTATTAAATATTTGTTGAGCACCTGCTATTTGCAGGCACTAATGATGCCCTGGGATTAAAAGCTTGAAAAGACACAGTCCCCGCCTTCCTGGCCTACATGAAGACAGAGAAAAAGGAACAAATCATTATAATACAAAGAACTAGATGCCAAAACTAAATATAAAGAAAGTGGTCTGGGGGTAGAGAGGAGGGTCAAACTTTGTTCCTTGTCTATAAAATGCAGCTGGTGTATCTTACCTTGCAGTCACATTGTCAGGAATAAGTAAAATAATAAAGACTCACGAACAGGTGACATTTGAGCTGGATCTTGAAAGATGAGAAGGAGCTTGCCAGGTAGAAGAGGTGCAGGGAGAAAGGTTACAGGCAGATAATAACATTTGAACCCCTTACTGAAACGCTCTCAGAATCAAGTAAGGTTGGAAAACTCTTGAAAAGTAAAAGGGCAGTTTAAGGATCAAGTATTGATATAACTTGATTAGCTGTTCAAGTGAAGTCAGAGGCCTGGCCAGAGCTTGAGAAGAGATCTGGTGTTTTTTGTTTTTGTTTTTTAATAATTTATTTATTTAGTTAGCATATAGTGCAACAATGATTTCAGGAGTAGATTCCTTAATGCCCCTTAACCATTTAGCCCATCCCCCCCTCCCACAACCCCTCCAGCTACTCTCAATTTGTTCTCTGTATTTAAAAGTCTCTTATGTTTTGTCCCCCTCCCTGTTTTTATATTATTTTTACTTCCCTTTCCTTATGTTCATCTGTTTTGTATCTTAAATTCCTCATATGAGTGAAGTCATATGGTATTTGGCTTTCTCTGACTGACTAATTTCACTTAGCATAGTACCCTCTAGTTCCATTCATGTAGTTGCAAATGAGATCTGGTGCTTTTACATGTATGACTTTTACCTTTAGAGGACTAGGGGGAGAAATAAGAGGATTTTAACTTCCCTTTGTTCTCAAGCTCTTCCTAAGCATGTATGAGTCCTGTTCCTATGGCACAGGCTCCCCCAGGTTGCTTGGTGAGTGTGGTGGTAGGATTCAGCCTCTCAACTCTCTTCCAGCCCTTGGAGGCTCTAGGTTGTTGGGATCTCTGTGAGAGCCCTGTGACTCCTAGGAAATAAAACAGAGTTAAAAGCCCTCATGCCACCAAAGAAGATATAGGGATAGTGGCAAATAAGCACATGAAAACATACTCAACATCATTACTCACTAGGGAAATGCAAATGGAAACCACAATGAGATACCACTACATACCCACTAGAATAGCCCAACTTTTGGAGCTGACAATACCAAATGCTGAAAGGATGCAGAGCAACAGGAACTCGTCCTGTTGTCACTGGTGGGAATACCACCTGATATAGCCACAACTACCTGTTGTCACTGGTGGGAATACTAACTGATATAGCCACTCTGGAAAGCAGTGTGACTGTTTCTTATAAAGTTAAACATACATTCAGAGGGCGTCTGGGTCACGCAGTCAGTAGAGCATATGACTCTTGGTCTCAGGATTGTGAGCTTGAGCCCCACACTGGATGTAGAAATTACTTTTAAAAAAATTAAATCTTTGGAGCGTCTGGGTGGCTCAGTCAGTTAAGCGTCCCACTCTTGGTTTCTGCTCAGGTCATGATCTCACAGGTTCATGAGATCGAGCCCCGCATCTGGCTCTGCACTGTCATACAGAGCCTGCTTGGGATTCTCTCTATATATCTCCCTCTCTCTCTGCCCCTCCCCTGCTCATGCTATCTTTGTCTCTCTCAATTAAAAAAATTTTTTTTAAGTTTATTTAATAATAAAACCTTTAAAAAATAATAAAGTTAGGGGCATCTGGGTGGCTCAGTCAGTTAAGCATCCAACTCTTGACTTCAGGTCATGATCTCATGGTTCGTGGGTTCGAGCATTATGTTGGACTCCACGCTGACAGTGCAGAGCCTGCTTGGGATTCTTTCTCTCCTCTCCCTTGCCCCCCTCTCAAAATAAATAAATAAACTTTAAAAATAATAATAATTTACCTTATGACTCAAAATCTCACTCCTGGGTATTTACTCAAGAGCAATGAAAACCCTTCTCAAAGATATCTACAATCCACTTAAAGACTTCTGTGCAAGTGTTTATAGCAGCTTTATTCATCATAGCCCCAAACTGGGAGCAACCCAGATGTCCATCAGCCAGTGAATAGAAAACTGATACATAAAATAGACTACTACTTGACAATAAAAGGCCCAGACTATTGACATACACAGCCATACATGAATGGATCTCAAAAGCATCACATAAAGTGAAAGAAGCCAGACACAAAAGGCTACATATTATATGATTCTGTTCATGTGACATGCTAGAAAACGCAAAACTTTAGTGACAGAAGCCAAATTAATGGTTACCAGAGGTAGGGGAAGGGGACTGACCTCAAAGGAGCACAGTGTACAAGAGAGAGCACTTTTTAGGGTGTTGGAAATGTTCCATATAAAGAGTGAGGAAGTGGGGCACCTGGGCGACTCAGTCAGTTAAGCGTCCAACTTCAGCTCAGGTCATGATCTCGCAGTTTGGGGTTTGAGCCCCACATCAGGTGCTGTGCTGACTGCTCTGAGCCTGGAGTCTGTTTCAGATTTTGTGCCTCCCTCTCTCTGCCCCTACCCCGCTCGTGCTCCATCTCTCTCGTAAGTAAATACACATCAAAGAATGTGGAAGTGATTAAATAATGAAACATGTTTGTTGAATCTCATCAAACTGTACACTTAGAAAAATGAATTTCACTCTATGTAAATTATACCTCAGGTAACAAAAGATTCCCCTAACCTCCATTGCCCCAAATTCAGGCTGAGGAAGATGACATTCAGGATCTACCAGCTGCTCAGGGCTCCTCCTGAGCATAGTGACCTGAAAACAAAGCCCACACTTGCACCCTGGTCAGATGCTGATTTTCCCCAAAGCCAGTGCCCACACTTACATGCCTGCTTCTGGCTTTCAGCCCTGGGCAGGGCATGCTCTGACCAAGCTCTAATTTGTGGCACATAATCCCCATTTGTAACCCATTAACCTAGCCAAGGTTTCTGGACACTGGGCTGAGCTTTAGGGAAATTTGGCTTGCCCGTTACAATCCCATCATCAGGAGCAAGGAGCATTTCTGTTTCTGTGCAGAGGGCCTCATTATATCCCTGAGGGTATGTTTGGGGATCTGTCATTTCAGTGCTCCTCACATGGGTCAACTGTTCCAGTGTTCGCTGGGCCACCCGGGTTCAAGACATTTTCACAGCTGGGAAGCTCCTGGCCCTGGCCCTGATCATCATCATGGGAGTTGTACAGATCTGCAAAGGTGAGTATCACCTGAACATCAGGGCCCTACCCAATTCTCCACCCCTTGCAAGTACATACCCCTTCACACTGTCTTTGAACATGTGCACACCCTGAGATTTCCTAGTTCTGGCCTTGAATGATTTTTCTTCTTCACTTGCTTGACAAAGGGAAAAAGAAACCATTATTCCTGGGGTGGTTGGAAGTTGAGCATGCCCCACCTGGGTTGCAGAATTTAGTTCTCCCATGCTGACCTCATGGCTCTAGCATAGCTAGGTAAAGACCCCAGATCTCTGGACTCCTGTTGCCCTCTTGCCCCAGCCCCAGGAAAGCTCCCTGCATCTTATATTGTATGTTGTCCGTATCTTAAAATGAGGAATGGAGGAGATTTTTACACATTTCAAAATTACTCATAATCTCTACAAGAGAGAGCTCGACATTCCTGGGGCCCCTGCCAACATTCCCCACTGGATTTGGTCCTTTCCAAGCCCGAGTCTGTATTTGGCTTCCATGGGAACCACTAGGCTCTGCCCAGTGTCACTGCCTCCTGGAGAAGGTCAGATGACAAACAGAGAGACCTCCCATCTGCCTACAAGCTCTAAAGGCCTTGTGGGGTGCCTGGATATTTACTCCAGGAAACTAATTAAAGTTTGCTGTTATTTCAACCAGTTATGTTAAGTTCTTTAGCAGGTTATATTGTTTAAAGAAATTGTTGTATGTACTTACCTGGCAGGGGAGATACCATGATCATGAAGGTGGTATTCCCAGGGCGAGTCTTATCCATTGTACTCCGGATGTGTTGACCCCTGCGATTTCTCCAAATGTGAGAAACATGATTACATAATTTGTGGTAGTGGGGACTATGCTCATGCTTTCCCCTAAAAGAAAGAAAGAAAGAAATCACTGTGCTATCTTTTCAGAGATAGTAAGTTCCTCCTATTCTGGTCCCAGTGCTTTCTCCTGATCACTGTAATCTTATTTCCTGTCCAAATGCTGGATTACAGATGAATAAATAAAATATGGGCAGTTAATCCATGTCTCATTACAGTGTCATCAGCAACCTTTCTTGAGGGCCCGCTGTGTACAGGACCCTGTGCTAAGGGTTGGGAAGGCAGTAGAAAATCTCTTTGCTGAAGGACCTTGTCCTCAGGGAATCTATACCATGAAGAGGGAGACCAGACACACACCTTAGAAAGAGATAGGAGGATATTGACAAAGAAAGAGCAAGCATGAACTAATAATGGCATTATAGGAGTTTATGTGTGAGTGTTTGTTGTTCTTCATGCTTTGTGAAAACTGTGTGGCAGGAGAGCCTCACAGCTCACTAGGTACAGAGCACCTAGACCTTATTAAAGTCATGCACTTAGAAAGCAAACCTTCATATGCTAAAACGGCAACTTCTGGATGCTGGGTGCTCAGCAGCAAGCATTGTACTCTAATCTCTAATAATCCCCCTGGATTATCTTTTTGGTTTAAGTCAAGACTGAGGCTGGTGAGCAGTAGCTACACACCCACATTGTATGTTCTGTGAATGCTAGCTCTCTTGAATTTGGATACTGGTCATTTTTTATAGAGTGTAAATCAAGTTTTATATTCTACAATACAAACAGGTACCTATCTGTTTCTAAATAAAACTGTTTACATTCGTAAAAAAAGTAGATATAGGTATATCTTAGATACAAAGGAAGGTGGTCAGGAGACTGCCAATGACCCTAATCCTGTATCTCCAAATCTCAACAAGCCAGCCCCCCACCTCCCCACCTGCCCCAGATTTACCCTGCCCTAACCAGTGACCACCCCTGGCCTTTCTTTCCAAGTAAATTTGCCTTTTAAAAGAACATTGAGCACTGTGCTTTGAACCTGAATCCCCATTTGGACTCCTGGTTAACAGGTTCTGGGGAAGTCTTAGATCTCTATTTCCCTGCTCCTTTTGGTCCCACTTCTCCGATGTGTGGGGTTCACTGGAAACAAGACAAAGAGCTGGACCATCACTGCAGGGAGGGGCCAAGACGGGACTAGGCAGGCTAAGGGCCGCCAGGCCTCTGGCTTATCTCTCTGAGCAGCCTCCTGCCCCTTGCGTCCACAGGAGAGTATTTCTGGCTGGAGCCAAAGAACGCATTTGAGAATTTCCAAGAACCCAACATCGGCCTCATCGCACTGGCTTTCCTTCAGGGCTCCTTTGCCTACGGAGGCTGGAACTTTCTTAATTACGTGACTGAGGAACTTGTTGATCCCTACAAGTGAGTTGAAATAGCCCAGCTCTTCCCAAATCCCTCAAAAGGCCATGGCACCTGCTACTAGGAAAAGGGAGCCAGGTGTCCCCTGGCCACTTCTCCACCTCCAGCCCCATCTGACCATGACCTGGTCTATTCTAAAGAAAGAGTTATTTCCCAGGAACTTTAACCATTTGCCATACACCCTGCCAGGAGGAGAAAAATGATGCCATGACAGTCCCAGAGCAGATTAAAAAGTTGAAACAGGGCTGAGGAAACACCACTGCCTTAGAGGATGAAATGTGCCCTGAGAGGCCTCCAGACATCTTATTTACCTGTCTTGGGACAGGAGGGTCTTTGTGTCTTGAGGCAGGAGAGAGAGGTACGTCATGGAGATTCCAGTCAGGAAGGGAGCAACAGTATGGAGCATATTCCCAGCCTACGCTGTTTCATTTCCTTTAAATTGTCCTGCCCATATTGAGACAAATCCACCCCCCCCCCCCCAGGGAGAGGGAGCATCACAGGAAAGTGTAAAGTCAGCTGCCCTGCAAAGTCAGCTGTGTGCAGAAAGACAAAAGGCACTCCCCAGATCCCATCACAAGCAGGTGGTCCCAGGTGCCAGGCCTTCCCCCTCTCACCTCCTCTCCCTCTACAGGAACCTTCCCAGAGCCATCTTCATCTCCATCCCACTGGTCACATTTGTGTATGTCTTTGCCAATGTCGCTTATGTCACTGCAATGTCCCCTCAGGAGCTGCTGGCATCAAACGCAGTCGCTGTGGTAAGAAATCAAACTCACAGTCCTTCAAACCAGGAATGTTGACATAGACTTGCCTGATTAGCCCCACTCACTTTTCCCTGATCCATGGATTTGTGGAATTGGAAGTCAACCCAAGTACTCAGGGCAGAAACCATATCTTCAAGTGCCAAGGAGCAAACTGACAGCCGTGTTGTACCTACAACAGCAAAAACGGCAGAGCTGTCTAGTTGCCACAAACACTGTATGGCCTGCAAAGCCAAATTACTTACTATCTGACCCTTTACAGAAAAAGTTTGCTAACTCCTGATCTGGGGCACTTTAAACTCTAAATGTGATGATTATATAAAGGAGGCAGGCTCCTCCTCAGAAAGATATAATCTAGCAGAAGACAACACCATTTCTCTCTGCCTTCATTTCTTCCTCGGGAAATCATGCAGCCTGATTCCTTCCCTCATCAGGGAAAAGTGTGTGCCAGTAAATAGTGAGAAAGTAGGAATGGTTTGTGCTTTTTGGGGAAAGAGATCATGTAGATCCAAGGCACTGGGGTCTTTGATATCCAGGAAAGACCTGGGAGCCATGCCGTTCCCTCACCTGGCTTCACCTGGGCCTGGATGCCACCCTGCCAAGCTGTCATCACATGGCTTATCTCAGAGGACTGTAAAGAAAGAGGTCCTTCAGTGGTAGCCTGTTTCCATGACCACCAACCAGCCTAACCCAGCAGGACATCTACTCTAAACAACCCCTCCCCCATAACGTGCTAGAAATTGAATGTGTACTTGGCTCCGAAAACATAGAAAAGGCTAGTCCCCTGACATTTTATATTCCTTCAATATATGAAAACTAGTCTATAGCTTCACTGTCTTTTCTTTCTCAGCCTATGTAGTGGCTTGTTATCATTTTTCCCTTCTTAGCATATTATTTCTATAAATTTAGAAATTCTCATTCTATGAATTAGGATCCATTTCTGTTTTACAGATGGGAAAACTGAGGCTCAAAAATTAAGGACCTTGTTCAGGGTCTCAGAGCTCCAAACTGTTGGGCCTGCCTGTCTCACTCGTGTATAATGCACATGAGGCCCAGACTCACACAGCTGGCTTCTAGTCCTGGCCCTCCACTTTCTGGGTTTGTGATCTCAGTTTGTGCCTTAGTTTTCTCATCCATAAGACAAGGAAAACAAATGTTACCACATCATTGTCATTGTTGTTGTTGTTGTTATTATTAGTATTATTATTACCACCATGCACTGTCTCCTTCAGTTAATAGCCCAAAACACTGATTAAATGCCCACTGTGTGGTGATCAACATGGGAAGGGAAGTGGCAGTATGGTGCAGGAGGGGCCTGGGGCCTGCAACCCTCCCCTCAGGACCCTAGTCAGAGAGACTCAGCAAGGGTAGAGATGGGAGGGAACATTCCCAAGAATGATGTACAAGTGGAGGGTTGTAACCTCTCCTTTTCTGCTCACCCCCTTGTTTTCTCTCCCAGACTTTTGGAGAGAAGCTCCTAGGGGTCATGGCCTGGATCATGCCCATTTCTGTTGCCCTGTCCACATTTGGAGGAGTAAATGGGTCTCTCTTCACCTCTTCCCGGTGAGTGTTGTCCAGGCCTTTCCTGGACCAGGGGCCATTCTGCTGTGCTTATTGCTCTGTGTATATGTGGGGTATTTGTCTCCATCAGCAAGGGTCTGTGTGGGCACCTGGGTGGTGACCTGGTAGGGGGTGATTGCTCACATAAGGGCAGATGTGTGTCAGCTTGGATGCAGAGGGGTGTGTGCTGCTCACGTGGTTACCTGCGATGTGTGTGGCTTCACATGTAGTGGCGAGAAGCCCCATCCCACCTCATTTCAGTAGGAGCCCAGGGCTGAGGACGTCCCAGGCCACCTGATGCAGTCCTAGGTCTGAGCACTGTGATTGGCAGCAGGACAGTGTCTCAGCTGCAGCCTCAGAGCCCCTTTGCTACTTGACTAGAAACAGGCTATGCTGGCTAGAAAGGAACCCCACTCTACAAGGGACCAGGAGGAGCATGGGCCTGGGGCTTCTGGGCTGGTGTCTCATGGAAGTTCTGGGACCAGCCCATAGGTGGGATGGATCATCTCTGAGTGCCCTGCAGCTTCTCCCTGCTCAACAGACATGTGGCTGTGGGCAGCCTTCTCATGGTCGCTCAGGAGACTAGGGCAGAGTGTGTGAAGTAAGAGAAATGTGGAAGAGCTAAAAGAAAGCATTTGTCCAAAGCCATGCCCCAAACTCCCAAATTCTCAGGGAAGCCAGAAGCTCAAGTGGGTCCAGGAATCCTTAGCTCCTGCCTCCACACCTCTAGGAATCTGGCCCCTCCTCAGTGTCTCTTCTTACTATCTCCGGAATGGGCTATTGAGGCCGGCAGACACTGGATAGTTTCCATTGGTGTGGTTCAAGGGGTTCTCCCAGTTTTCTTAGAAAGTTCCCTGCCCCCAGGGCACAGTTCTACTGAAAAGATACAGTAAAAGTGGTGTCCCTGGGTTTAGCTGCTTCCAAAGCCACCTATCCCATCAGGGAGGAGTTCTCATGAAATGTCAAGGGAGTGCCATGTTTTCAGGATCCAGGGCAGGGAAGAGGGAGTGTAGGTATCCTCTTTACCCCAGGACCCTATGAGACTCACCCACAGCAACCTCGTGTGCGTATTACACAGGAGCAGTGGCCACCTGGAGGCCTCAACCGAGGGCGAGCAGTGGAAGAGCAGTGACCCATGAGGCTCTCTGAGAACTATTGGAAGGAGAGTGACTGGCTATAGTCACTATAGAGTGGGGTTTGTCCCTCAGGCAGGCCAAGCAGTGGTCTGCATGCATGTGGTATAGCTGTGTATGCATGCAGGACACAGTGGCCCTGGTATGTGAGACCTCTGATTCAGAGGCACAGCTCACCCACCAGGCCTCCTCTGCTCATCTTTCCAGTTCCTTCCTTCCTTCCCCCTCCTTCCCTCCTCTCTCTTATTCTTTTATGTTTGGTGTATGGAGAGGATGATCCTTCCTGAGGAATAGGAGTGTGTGTGGCATGTGTCATGCTTAATGTCATCGTCTCTTCCGTTGTCAGCTAGCTGGGCAAGAATTGTCTCTTGTGAACTTGACACTTGCAAATGCTGTTGGACCTGGACAGTTACACATGGTCCTGGCTGCATGTGGAGGAGGGATGTGAATGCAAAGCCCTGGCTATGTGCATGATGAGGCCCACAGAGCACCTGTGGCTCAGTTGGGTGCATGAGGCTGCACCATAGAGGGGCGATATTGTGTGGCTGCATGAAACTAGTGACAGTGGCCTAGGAGGTTGATGATGGCAGCTGATGGTGATGCACATGGGTACTTGGGGCCATAATGGACTCCCACACTTCTACCAAACTGCTGCTGTTAGCTCCATCCCCCTCACACACAAATTACAATGTAAGTGACAGTTTTTTTCAGAACACCTAGCATGCTGATTCTGTCCTTTCTGTCCCCATTACACCATCCCCTTCCTCCTACCTCTAGGTGTTTCTTTCTCCCTACAAAATTCTAGAGAAAAGAAAAAGCTAATCCACACTAATATGTAAATGACTCCCAACAGCTTCTTGTATTCTTTTCTCTCAGAAAAGGGACAGAGAAGAAGCGTTCCCTTATGTTAAAACTTCTCTTTTTAAAAATTAACTTTTAGTGCACCTGGGTAGCTCAGTCGGTTGAGTCCGACTTCAGCTCAGGTCATGATCTCACAGTTCATGAATTTAAGCCCCACATTGGGCTCTCTGCTCTCAGCACAGAGTCTGCTTCAGATCCTGTGTTCCCCACTGTCTTTGTCCCTCCCCCACTCATGCTATATCTCTCTCTCTCAAAAATAAACATTAAAAAAAATTTTAATAAATAAACATTTTTTTAAATTAACTTTTAGGGGCACCTGGGTCGATCATTCGGTTAAGTGTCTGACTTTGGCTCACAGTTTGTGGGTTCGAGCCCCGTATTGGGCTCTGTGCTGAGATCTTGGAGCCTGCTTTGGATTCTGTGTCTCCCTCTCTCTCTGCCCCTCCCCTGCTCATTCTCTCTCTCTCTCTCTCTCTCAAAAATTAAATAAACATTAAACAAACTTTAATTAATTTTTAGACATCAGTAGCCTGACCATGATATTGTACTATAGTTTGGCAGTATGTTACCAGTAGAAACAGGGTGGATACCTAGGATCTCTCTGTATTATTTATTCCAACTGACTGTGAATCTACAATTCTCTCCCCAAAAAAGTTTAATTTTTAAAAAGTTTAAAAAATAGTTTTTATTCCAATTATAAATTCCTTGTCTATTTTAGAAATTAATTTTTTAATAAAGTCTAAGGAAGATAATTAAAATTACTCATAATCCTATCACCCAGAGATAATCAGTTGGTATGTTTTTACATGTCCATAATTTCTAAATTAATTGGAACCATACTGTATGGAACCATACAGTTTTCTATCTTGCTTTTACCGTTTGACATTGTATTGTGAGCATGTTCTCATGTGATCAATTTTTTTAACATTATTATGACTGTAAAATATTCCATATTATATATACACCATAATTTATGTAATCAATCTCTTACTTTTGGGCATTTAGGATATT
This sequence comes from Acinonyx jubatus, assembly GCF_027475565.1. Classification (NCBI taxonomy): domain Eukaryota; kingdom Metazoa; phylum Chordata; class Mammalia; order Carnivora; family Felidae; genus Acinonyx; species Acinonyx jubatus. The sequence continues at coordinate 72,289,639 of NC_069386.1, read as the reverse complement.
TCCAATCTTTTTTATCATTAGACTATCTTTGTATACATACCTTTTACTAACTCACTATTCATTTCCTTAGGATGGCTTTTTGGGGAATAGAAAAAGTAGCTTAAGGATATATAAATTTTTAGGTATAATAAAATACAATACGTACAATACAATAAAATACACAGATGTAAGTGTTCAGATTGATGAGTTTTGAAAGATGTATACAGCCATGTAAGCACCACCCAAAATGAGATATAAAATATTTCCATGTATCACCCAAGTTTCCCTTTCTGGTGTACCACCCATTCTCCACCCCCAAAGTAGCAACTACTTCTTGACTAGGATATCAGTGTTTTTAAGGCTTTCCATGGACAGACAGTTCAGTCCCCATGTATCAGAGAACCTGTATCCCTTGAGAATGGGGGAAGCACATTTTTAGAGGGATTAAAGCATTGTGAGACCCGCAAAGTGAAGGCACAATCATCAGTAACCCCAAACCACTCAGACCATACTCGGGGTCTCCGTGCACCCAGAATCCATCCATTATCCACTGGCTGCCTCTGGTCTGCCTGCACCTGCACTTGTGAACGTGGGTCCTGTGACAAGTGGGCTGGAGTGTGCATGGGAAGGTGGGTACCTGGTTGGGGTGGGGAAGATGCTCCTGTGTGAGCAGAAGGTAGGCATGGATGAGGGAGACTGGGCTGGGGAGGGACCTTCTTTAGGTGGTCCATGGGCCATCCCAGGCTGACTTCCTTTTCTTTCTACCAGGCTATTCTTTGCTGGAGCCAGGGAAGGCCACCTTCCCAGTGTGTTGGCCATGATCCATGTGAAGCGCTGCACTCCAATCCCAGCCTTGCTCTTCACAGTAAGGGCCCCTCCTTCTGCCAGTCCTATATACACCCTTTCTCTTTGCACTCGATCTGAGCTGGGAGTTCACACTTCCCCCACACACCCCTGTCCCCCTCTGGCCTGCTCCTAGGTTTCACTGGGTCTTAGATAATCTGGCAAATGGCATGAGTGGGTTTTGTGAATATCAAGAGAAAGAACAAGGAAAAACCCTGAGTCATGAAACACCTTCAGGCTCTCACCCTGGCTCATTTCTATTCTCCCATCCTTTTGGGTCAGACTGAAGGGACTGTCTCATGACTCTACAGCCTCATAAAGAAACTTCTCCTTTCTTGGCTTTCCCCTACACCTGCTGCTCACGGAGTTGCAGCTTTGGGCCCCTGCTCCTGACCAATTGCTGCACACTCCCAGCACTCCCCTCAGTCTTCTTACCCCAGGAGGCTCTGCCTACCTCTTGGAAAACATGACTGAAACAAATTCAGTGTTATGCGTAGGTACACCAAATAAGAAAATCATAAAGAAAAGAAGACTAGTAACTGAAAATGAAGAAAAGGAAACTTGGGACAGGGAAGAAATGAGGGCAAAATGGCCCCGAGTAGACTCATTTGGAGGGGTAAAAAGAAAGAGCAAAGACTTGTCCCCACTGAGTCTTTTGAGTTATTTTTTTTTTCCTTTCTGTATCCTGAATACAGTATTAAAAATGATTTTGTTCCATCAGAGAAGCAGTTAGACCAGGATAATAGAGTTCTCAGGAGTCAAGTGGAAACATTGTACAACATGAGGGGAGTTTCAGAATGTTCAGATACAGGATGAAGGCCATCTGATTGGTTAGCTGTGAAAGGTGCCTAGAGACCACCTAGTGCTCCCAGTGACCCACAGACTTGTTTCCAGTTTGAGCCATTGGTGAAGTCCTGTGACTGCAAGGCAAGTATAGTCAGAATCTGGCTTATTTGCCTGTTAAAATCTTCTAGATTATTTTCACCATCAGATCTTACAAGAGAACTGAACCTTCTCTTGGCCTTAACAAATTAACAAAGGGGCAGAACATGGTTCTGAGAGAGCCACTGAGATGATTTTGAAGTTGGAAAGTGGACTCTGTCGAGAAAACCTCATGGGGCTGTTATGAGAATTAGATGGGTTAATATTTGTAGAACATTAAGAACAGGGCTCGGCACCTAGTAAGTGCTTTATAACTGTTATAAACAGGTTTTTTTTTTTTTGTTTTTTTTTTTGGCTGGGATTGTTATAAAAAACTGTGATATTTAAAAAAGCGGGGAGGGGGGGAGGGAGGAAAATGACTGAGGAGAAGAGATTGAGGGTAAGAATAAAGCTTTAATCTGCAGTTAACAATCTTCCCTAAGGGACTAAAAACAAAACAAAACAAAACAAAAAAAAACCAGCTTGAGCTACAACCAAGGAAGAAATATAAATGAGACCAGGGCAGACATAGAGCCACTGTTGCCAGTGTGGCCAATCCAGTTGTTTACAGCCAGTATCTGTTCTGATTGGTTAGTGCCCATGCCATACCAGTGCTTAAATATTTTTCTTATCACTCCTGCAATAAGAAAGAACTTACTGGCAACGAAGGTGTTAGCAATGGCCAGGGTGACTAGGGGATGCTGTAAAGTCTCAATTTTGAGACATTCATCATAAAATGGTGTTGTCTTCCTAGAGGCAGAACAGTCCCCTGACCTGTAAATAGCTCCTCCAGTGTCCAAATATCTTTCTGATTACTGATGAGTTTCTCGCATTCTCTACAGTGCATCTCAACCCTGCTGATGCTGGTCACCAGCGATATGTACACACTCATCAACTACGTGGGCTTCATCAACTACCTCTTCTATGGAGTCACAATTGCTGGACAGATAGTTCTTCGCTGGAAGAAGCCTGACATCCCCCGCCCTATCAAGGTGCTGCCCTTGGGACCCCCTCCATCTCCTCTACTGGTTCTAGCTGCAGCCCAGATTTTTAAATCACCTTGTTATCAGCTGCTGACCACAGATCATAATTTCTATGATGGTAGCAGACCCTCTGGGAAGCAAGGGTTATGTATAAATGGGGCAGCCATTTCCATTTTCCACTGGAGACAGGACCAGAACAAATTGCAGCTGGAAGAATAAGTTAGATTAAATGTACTTTCATCAGGTCATTTCTTTGTTTCCTATGACTCTTATAAACTCCAGTTGATTTTTCCAGACTCCCTTATCTCTCCGACATTTCCCTGAATCTGCTGGTCTGTCCAGTCTCCTCCTTATCCCTCCAGATAGCTGAGTTTACTTGAGCTATGTCTCCATCCCAGAATGAGTTTCCTTCTCCCATCTGCCTATCCAAATCCTAACCATTTTCCACATAGGCCTCAAGTTCCTCCTCTTCCCTGAAGCTTCCCAGTCCACCCCAACCCTCCATGTGCCTCTCTTGTTAAACTACTAGGGCCCTATAGGTAGTAGGGTGCTTGGTGAACCTATTGATGGCTACACGAGATAATTGTGTGGTGGGAATGAATGGGGTTGCTCAGAAAAAAATATGTGAGAGCACTCTGGGTTCTCCTGCAAATTGGAAGAATAGAGTATATCCCTGAGCTATTTGAACAATCCTATTCTAGAAACAGAGAAGACTAGATCCTTCCAGAAGATTCTTCCAGCTGAGGAATTCCAGCTCTCCACATCTGTTTTCCACCACCACTTTCCTACCACTCTTAGAAAGCCTGCTAGAATGACAACGTAGAATAACCCATCCCTCCCCCAACCCTTGCATACCCTCTGAGAAGAGATGACAGGGAAGAGAAAGGCAGCTGAATCTAGAGTCTTGAAGAAGACTCTACTGGGAACTCCCACCTGTGGCCAACCAGATGGGATGAAGCCCATAGAGCTGATGCTTCTTTTTGAAAAAACTGAGGCCCCTGACTGTCTTATACTATGGTAGGTTTCCTGATTTCTTGGACCTTGGCAGATTTATCTTCTCAAATTGCTTGAGAGAGACACATTGAGACTGATCCTGGGATTAGATCTTTCACATTGAGAGGGATGGACATTTGCCCACATGGTGCCCAGATGAGGGCCCTGCCTAGAACCGGGCAAGGGTAAGGAACCTGACAGATCCAGGCCAGTTCCTTCTTTCCTCTCCCTCATTCCTCCACTTCTCCTCCACCCTAGGACCTCAGCAAATATATACCAATATACCAGCAAGCTTATCGATCCCCATGGGCTTCTATTATTGCCACAAACACATGGCATGGATGACAAGGTGTTGTTGCATCCTTCCCTGAAGAGAAGATCCAGTGAAAATCATTCCTTCCCTAGTTCCTCTCTTCTATTCCTGTCCCACTACCCAAGTTCACCAACATTTGTTGACATAGCACTTGATCTGTCAGGCCTAAGGGTGTGGAAGCCACAGAGCTGAGTGAAGTCTACCCTTTGCCCTCAAAGATGCCTCCCTTGTAGGTTGAGAAGAAGGAGGATTCCCTGATCCTGGGGCCCCTGGGGTCCACACAGCTAACAGCACCTCTGCTCCACAGATCAACCTGCTGTTCCCCATCATCTACTTGTTGTTCTGGGCCTTCCTGCTGATCTTTAGCCTGTTGTCGGAGCCTGTGGTGTGTGGCACTGGCCTGGCCATCATGCTGACAGGAGTGCCCGTCTATTTCCTGGGTGTTTACTGGCAACACAAGCCCAAGTGTTTCAATAACTTCATTGGTGAGTTGTTGAGGGCACTGGATGGATAGAGGGCCTTCTGGTCTGGACTGGGTCTCCTGGTCAGGAGTCCTAGGTTGGTCCACAGAGCTCCGTAGTAGAAGACAGGATGAGAAAGGGTGGGTGCCTTCCCAGAAACCTCTGAGGAGGGGAGAACAACTGAGGTTTGCACACAGACCTTAGAACTATAAGAAAATAGGCAACTTGACAGCCATCCTGCAGGAGCTGCCTGAGGTAGAGGCCAGGGAAGACCCTGGAACTGGTGGTCAGCAAGTGTAGGGAAGGTGCAGGACTAAGGCTTTTATGGGAATGGGCAGCCAACAAACAGGCTTCCCAGAGACAGAGGAGGTGGTAAGGTGGCTGTCTCCTGGAATGGAAGTCTCCTGAAGGTGTTGGCAGCTCTGCTGAGTCTACATCTGGGGCAGGAGATCTGGGCAGGGCCATAGCCTGGTTGGCTGTGTTGGTGGGATGCTCAGCACTGACCTGTTCTGTGTAACCTCCCATAGAGCTGCTAACCCTGGTGAGCCAGAAGATGTGTGTGGTTGTGTACCCCGAGGTGGAGGGGGGCTCAGGGACAGAGGAGCTAAATGAGGACACAGAAGAACAGCGGCAGCCCATCTACCAACCCACTGCCTGCAAGGACAAGGACTCGGAGCAGCCCCAGCCCTGAGGACCACCATCCCCTCTCAACTGGCTTCTTCTTCCTATACCCCCTTTTTGCCCTCCTTCCCGGGCTAGGTCCCACCCCAACACACACACACACACACACACACACACACATACACACACACACACACACACACACACCCCTCTGCTTCTGTCAAGCAGGGGCAGGACCTGGATGTGGGTGTAAAAAACTATAAACAAAGACACTGACATTTGTACCCAAAGAACCAGCTTCTTACCACCAGGGCCTATGTCCAAAACCCTTGTGAGGGTTTGCTTCAAGCAGTGGGAGGAGAGTGGAGCTGCTGGGGGTATCCTACAGGGCCTTCCTGTACCACCCTGTGGGCTCAAACCCTCACTTGCCTCCTCAGGAGCCCAATTCAGTACTGCCTTCCCTCCCCATTCCTGAGCCCAAGGGAGGCCTCTGCTCAGAGAATTGGAAGCAACAGTGAGTCTTTTGGGGCGGGACAGACTCAAGCAAATCTGTCATCTTTAAAGGTCAACTGGAGAGACCCATATCCCTCTCCCTTCACTAGGGACCCAAGAAATCAGAGAGATGCTTCCCTCAGTTCTCTCCTCTCCCCCTCCCCGTGTACCTCCCCCCACCCCAGCTTGGGCTCCCTGGCTAGAGCAAGGTTCCTGTTGGGACACCACCTTCCTACTGAGCTAAGGACCAATGAGCAGGAGAACTGCCCCCTCCTCCTAACCCCAAGCCAGGCCTGTGGAAGAGATTGGGAAAGGCTCAAATTGCAGAAACCCAGCCCTGCCCCTGTCTCCTGCATCCTGACCGCCATTCGGTGCCAAAGCTTCCTGAAGCCAGAAAGTCTTGTTTTCAGTGTAGTGGACATTTTTCTCCTGATGGCAAAGCTGCTCAGCTCCTCTTCCCTCCCTACTCCCACGAGAAGAAGCAGTCACTCCATTATCCCTGCAGCCATGCCCCCAACATGCCCCCTGCTGGCACCCCCATCATGTCCTTTTCCTCCTCTCTGGCTTGGCTCTGGGACCAACCAATGTGAAGGCTCCCCAAGCCCTTCAGGCCTGAAACCCAAGCCAAATCAGCCTTAAGTCACCTCCCATCCAAGAACTGGACCTAAAAATACTCCCTGATTTCTAACCCTCAGGACAGACCTGGTATGAAAAGCCTTCCTGGAATGGAGGGTGCTTTCCCACCCACCCCCCAGAAGTGCCCATCCCATAAGCTGGAAGACTATTTGGGGAGAGAGTGTCTTCTGAAGGCTAGTTCATCCCTCCTCCCCTACTCAGATACCCCCCATTTTTAGTCCCACCACTGCCTGTCTTTAGACAGCCTCCAAGACAGGATGAAAGGGCAGTGGCAGAAGGTACCCATTTTGGAGACACATTCTCTATGGTATGTGGACTTCTGGCCATCCTGTGGGCAGAGGCTGCCTTTCCCTGCACTCCAGAGGAAGGCCACCATGTTTGCCCTTCCTGCCACACTTGCTGTGCTAAGGACTAGGATCTTTTCATCACAAAGCAGGATCCCCTCTTTCCTACCTCCCTGTACCATCTGCTTAGACTAGAACACGTGGGGAGTGCTCCTGGCTTGCTTGGCTCCACCAACTCCCCACCTGGCCTGCCTGACCCCCCATTGGTGAGCTGCCAGGTTTGGTTTGAGTTCTGGTCCCTTCCAAGTGGAGGGCAGGATAGGGCTGGCCCCTCAAGGGTCAGGGAACCGTCCTCCTGTTCTCTGTTCTCATTCCTCCAACCTCCATCCCTCCTTCAATTGTTGGGGTTGATTTGTTTGTTTGTTTCATAAAGTGAATGCCTTACTTTTTTGGATAAATATTTTTGAAGCTGGTATTTCTATTTCTTTTGGATTTTTTAATGTAAGGTTGTTTGGGGTGGGGGGAGGGCCTTAGTTATACCTGAATAATAATCTTCTGTCGTTGAGTTGGTTGAGGGTTAGAGTTCGGTTTGTGGAGGGTTTTTTGTTTTTTGTTTTTGTTTTTTCTTTTGATGTAATAAAATTTTAAATGGAAATGAAGTTGTTGGTGGTAATAACTCAGTGATCTTCTGAAACAAAGTCCCCAGGTGTTTCCTATCTCATGAGGATGCTTTGGTTGCCAGCTTCACCCCAGAATGGCCCTTGCTCTGTTCCAGGGACTCAGTGCCAGTACAAATACCACCTCTTTGGGTTTGTTGTTGTTGTTGTTGTTGTTGTTGTTGTTGTTGTTGTTTTAACTCCCTCTCGTTTTGAACCAAAAACTTTCTCATTGCTTCAGTAAAATCAGAAAGTGTTAAAGTTCCTACTTTACCGAGAGCCCACAAACTAGCTGGGAAGAAGAACCTCCTCACTGCCCAGTTGGGGACATGGATGACAGACAGCACTAAGTTGAGTGGAGGGAGGCAAAGGCAGAGTGGTTCCCCAAGGCCGGATCAGCAAAGGCTTCTGGCACCAGGACAGCTGGCACCAGGTGGGAAAGGAAGGGACAGGCTGAGCTTGTGGAGAGATGCCAGGGAGACTTAGGAAAACACCCAGCCAGATACAAGGGGTTTGACAGGAGGGACTAGGAGGTGAGACACAGTCCCCCTCAGTTGCACAGAGCAGACTGAGAGGACCGTGTCTAGTTAGAAGACTAGGAAGGCTGCTGAGTGAGGACAAAGGAGGGAGCAGGTACAGTAGGAACAAGTTCGCCTCGTGCTTTGGGTTAATTGCTGGAGGAAGTTGATGGGATTAGGCCCAGTCCTTGCTTGCAGTGCCTCCTTTGTGGGCAGCCTCCCAGCTGCCTGTCCTGGGGCTGCATTACTCCAGAGCCAGTACTTCTGGCAGACACGGGCAGGGGAGGGGGTTATTAAGACATCACCCTCTACCATCTAGGACACGTGAGGACACAGGCAGGCAAAATGCCTCCACTCCCAGTCCTGGCCTGGCCCCAACACTCCTCATTTATGGCTGGCATTTCTTCTAGACTCAGACTGGAGGTGTGCCAGTCACAGGGGTACAGATGCTTGGCTCTGAGTCCCAGGTCAGCAGCCACTAAACAGCTTGTGTCCTTGGGCAAGTCACTTAACCTATATAGCACTTTTAGAGAAAAGGAAAAGAAAAAAAAAAAAAAAGGATTAAACCTATTCTCAAAGAGTCCTTCAATCTCCCAGCCCAAGGTTGTCCCCAGAGAGCAAGGGCAAAACTGGGCAGAGGCCAGTCTTGTGCAAGAGGCTTCTCTCCAGGACTCAAATCCACCCTTTTGAACCCCCTCTGCCCCAATGCACATACTTTTCCTTCCCATGGCTGCCAGTATATTCTCCATGTTGCCTCATTCCAGCAAGTCTGGCCCTTCCCAGTCCCCTCTCACCCTGTGGAGACACTTGTTCCTATCCACTGCCACCATCCCCCTAAGGTGACATTTGCTGACCTTTTTAACCTGGTCAAATGGGAAAATGTAGTCTCCTCCTGGGCAACATGCATTTATTTTTAACCTGGGCTTTTACCCTGTCTTAACCCTGTTAGTCTAATGGTAGGAATTCAGATGCTCTGACCTTAGGGACTTTGGAGGTCACTGAAATCATAGCTGCTTTAGCATTCATTTGTTAGTCGCACAACATATCTTAGAACCATCGTGTCCAAGGGGTTTGTTATATGCTATGAGAATAGCAAACTTACTCCTGAATTTTCCAAATCAGCACAGATTTCAAATACTTAGTCCCGTTGACTCCATGAAAATATTCATACTTGACAATCCACCTCTACTAATTATAATTCAGGCAATATGGTCAGCTGAAGAAGTCCAAAAAGTGGATCTGACCTTACCCTCAAGGAGCAAATAGTCTATGATGGAAAGAAGGCACATGACATGTACATGTGCACTTTCGGGCATGGCTGATTGCCCACACCAGGTGGACTTCAAGCTGAGTCCGCCAGATCCCCAGAATCTGTATGGTGCCTGGTGCCTACATGCCCCAAAATACCTGTCAAGTTAAGGCATCGGATGAGGCTACAGATAGTTTGTCTACTTAGGAGACACAGATAAACCACAAGAGGTGGTCAGAGGAAGGGCAGAAGAAGACTGAACATTTACTGATAAGTTGCTCTCTATACATTATCTTATTCAAAGTAATTAAACAATCCAGCAAAGTAGACTTTACTACTGCCATTTTACAAGTAAGATTAAGTAACTTGCCTGAGGCCCCCCAGCTGGGAAGTGACAGAGGCAGGATGTAAGCCCAGTTCTCTCTCACACTTGACTGCCATGTTTGGCTGCCTCCCTGTTGGAAGGACCTGGTGAAGGAGGTGACTTTTGAACTGAGGCCTGTTACAAAGTCACTAAGATAATATATCATGCATTGTTTCAGTTAATGCAAACAGGTAGCAACTGAAGCAGCACAGGAGGAAATGATCCTGCTGGCCAAGGAGGCTTCTTTCCACTCCTGAGTAACTCCATGGAATCCAAGAAGCCCCCTGCTCTTAGCTGGCACTGCCCTCCCCTCCTGTTCCTGTCCAGTACCCACTCCTCCCCTGCAGGGACATCCAGAATGCAACCTGCCCCACCCCCACCAAGCCCCTCGGTTACTGGGAAACACTGATGTCAGTACTCCAGCAACGTCAGCCACCAGCCTGGGAGGTGAGAGACCGAGATCACTTATCTCCTACTGGCCCCAGCCTTTCTCATTTCCTGCCAGCTCTATTTGCACACTTCCCTGCTTCCTCCAGCGCCCCCTCCCCCGCCCCCCCTTCACTGGCTACTGGCTACTGACACGGTCTCTCGCTCCCCTCAGGAGGGCTGACTGAGGGCAAACATGGCTCTCTGAGTCACACAGCTCCCCATTTCCACACCCCTTCTTGCCTGGGGGTTTCAAGAACTAGCCTACAGCCCTATCCCCCAGGACCAATACTGCATCCTTGTGTGACCTTGGGAGGTTTGGCCTTTCAGCCTTGTTTTCCTCTTTTATAAGGCAGAGATAAAAATACCCTCTGTCTTGCTTACCTTCCCCCTTAACTCACAGGGAAATGGTCAGCATGGAAAAGTAAATGTTTCAATGATCAAAAAAGCGTAACCCCAGAAAATGCCAGGCCTTAGCCATCATCACTATTCCAAAGTCGGAGAGGGCTAGAATTTCTCCTCATTAAGACAAGGCCCTGGCCCCAGTCCTCTCAGCCTACCCACCCTCCTGGTAACTACACTGCAAGCCCCCACCCCGCGGTGATTCTTCTTCCTCCTTCTGGGGGCCCAGCAGCGGCTTGCCCTTGTCATGGCTGTGGGAGGCTGCCCTCTGTCGGCCCCCAGATGCCTGACCACAGCAACCCAAGTCCTGAATTCTGGACCAACATTGCCACCTGGTGGTCAACAGAGGCACTCCTGCCAAACTGAAGTACTTCAGCTCTGGTACCTGTTTGACCCAAGGTCCTTTGAAAAGGAGATCAGATAGAAATCTCCCCATCTGGTCCCTGAGATCTGTCTCCAGGATACACGCAGATCTCCCCATGCCAGGACAGGGCTTTCAGAGGAAGTACCTTAAGCTGTGCCCTTGGAGATGGGAGGGAGGAAGGAAGATGCTAACTAGCCTGACGGGTAGGCAGCCATGTCTACATTTGCATACTTTACTTTAATGTTCAATGCCACACATATCCCCTCTGCATTTGCCCTGGCCCTTCATGTACCCTACTTATCAAACCTTCTGGCCTCCACAGGGTACTCACAGCATCTGCTGGTGATAAAAGAGTTGGTGACACATTTCTGTGTCCTTTCCTTTTCTGGACCTATAGTCCCTTTTGTAGGAGAAATTCAATAGGTAAACACAGAGCAACTGCAATACCTCTAACAGGAGAGAGTGGGGAGTTCCCAGAGCAAAAAGAAAAGGGAAGGGAGAGGGGGCTCAGCATGAGACAAAACGTGCCGAGGTTGGGCTTCTCCTGGAAACCCTGCAACAGAGTCCCAGGAAGAGGTGATGACAAAAAGAGAAGTCTTCTCAAGACTTGCAAGAGGAAGTGGACCCAAGAGACACGCATCGAGGTCAGAGAACGGCTATGCAGAAGGAAAGACAGCAAACCGAGCTGCAGTGAGTGCCTGAGCCCTGCGGCACAAGGCACAGGAAACAGGGCAGAGCCCCAGGATCAGATGGGGGGGTGGGGGCACAGTGCCAGCCTGAGGCTCTAGCAGTGCAGGGCAGCTGGAAGAGAGAGCACTGGAGTCACTGGAGGAGTGCAGCTGTCGGCTCCTGGGTCAGCAGCCTGCCTGATTCTGGGGCACGGGGCCCAAGTCCTGAGCAGGTGCCTCAGCCAAGCCTTGGCAGTCAGGGATAGTGCCAGGCTGCAAGGGCTACCCAGGGCTGGAAACATAAGGGGGTTCGGGCTATTGCACAAAAACTTAGCAAATGCTCTGCACCACAGTGCAGGCTTGGTCCCAGAACCTGTCACTACTTCGTAAACCCCTCAAACAACACCCCCTGGCCTGTACCCAAGAAAATGCCCTGGGAGGTGGGGCTACAAAAGGAACTGACTCCCCCTGGGGGTAGGTGGAGCCCAGCGCTGGGTTGGGGGGGCGGGGGGCAGAGAGGGAGGCGTGTCAAGGGAGGAGCTCAGATCCGGCTGGGGTCGGCACTGGCAGAGGGTTTTCTCTGTTCATTCTGACTTGGCACCTCATCTGCACAGAACTTTTTAGAAGTCGGAGGGAGGAGGACACTCAGAGTGAGGTGTTACCCTCAGGGAGGACTCTGGAATCCCCTGGACTCAACAGGGAGGGGGGAGGCATTCCCAGAAGCATCAGCTCCCAGGCGTCTGAGAACCCTGGCTTGGACCCTGACCAAAGAGTGCTCCCAACTGCTAAATAGGCCAGGGGCCCCCTTTCTCTAAGCCCTGCATCCCTTCCTCCGGGGTGCGCCCTGCCCCTCCCTGAGTCACCCCAAGGAGAGAGGAGGAAAAAAGGGAAGAGAAAAGAGGCATTGACTACTGAGGAAGGAAAAGGAAACAGCAGAGGAGGGAGGAGAGAGGCCACACAAGAGTGGGTGACAGAGGAGTCCGGAGAGGGCAGATCTAGGGCAGATCTAGGGCAGGGGGAGATAGGGAGAGGGCAGGTCGAGCATCCCAGAGGGTGCCCCAAGAGCAGGGCTGCAGGGGCGGGGAGCTGAGGGGGCGGGCCGGCCATGTCCCACGGGACCTACTACGAGTGTGAGCCCCGGGCTGGCCAGCAGCCACTCGAGTTCTCAGGGGGCAGAGCGGGGCCTGGAGAGCTGGGGGACATGTGTGAGCATGAGGCCTCCATCGACCTCTCCGCCTACATCGAGTCTGGGGAGGAACAGCTCCTCTCTGACCTCTTCACTGTGAAGCCAGCACCTGAGGCCAGAGGGCTTAAGGGACCTGGAACCCCTGCCTTCCCCCACTACCTGCCGCCCGACCCACGGCCCTTCGCCTACCCGCCACATACCTTCGGCCCTGACAGGAAGGCACTGGGGCCTGGCATCTACAGCAGCCCAGGGAGCTACGACCCCAGGGCTGTGGCCGTGAAGGAGGAGCCCCGGGGACCAGAGGGCAGCCGAGGGGCCAGCCGTGGTGGCTACAATCCTCTGCAGTACCAAGTAGCACACTGTGGGCAGACGGCCATGCACCTGCCCCCAGCCCTGGCAGCGCCCAGCCAGCCCCTGCGCGTCCTCAAGGTAAGAGCAGGTCAAATCCCGTCCCTGGCACCCAGGAGCTGGAGAGAGGCCCGTGCTGGTGCAGGACTCTGAACTCCCCGCTTACACTAACCAGTCTATGTTTGATGTTGCTGTGTGGAACTGACCCAGCCCAAAGCCCTCTGTGCTCACCACTACGCCCTCCCCCCCGACCAGGACCCCTCTTTGCTTCTCTGTGAATTCACGCTTATCCTAGACCCTACCGTATGGTTGGAACCCAGTGTGTCCTGCAGCCCCTGTGGCCAGCCGACCTGCCCTGACCTCAGGTCCCACCAGCTTCTCTGCTGCCCATCAGCCCTTTCCTCTTGTTTCTCTGCCACCTGCTTCTAGAAGAGAAAACACCTACTGGTCGTAGGACTAGAGACTCGAGAGAGACTGAAGGAAAGTGTCCTCAGACCCTGTGGGAACATGAAAGGAAGTTTTGGTCAGAGCGGGGGACCCTCTGCATGCGGCAGGGCAGTGGCTGTTCTCACTGAGAGCCAAAAGCTGGCTCTGGATCCCGTATCTCTTTGACGCCCAAGTGTGCCTGTGCTGCTGGGATTCCTGCCCTGCCTCCACTCTGCTTCCTGGCCAGAGCCTCACCTCTGGTCCTTCTGTGTCCCTTCCAGGCCCCTGTGGCCGCCGCCGCACCCCCCTGCAGCCCCCTCCTCAAGGCGCCATCCCCAGCTGGCCCCTCACACAAAGGCAAGAAGGCGGTGAACAAGGACAGCCTGGAGTACCGGCTTCGGCGGGAGCGGAACAACATTGCTGTGCGCAAGAGCAGGGACAAGGCCAAGAGGCGCATCCTGGAGACGCAACAGAAGGTGCTGGAGTACATGGCAGAGAACGAGCGCCTCCGCAGCCGCGTGGAGCAGCTGACCCAGGAGCTGGACACCCTCCGAAACCTCTTCCGCCAGATCCCCGAGGCTGCCAACCTCATCAAGGGCGTGGGGGGCTGCAGCTGAGCCCAGCTGGCAGACTGTGACACCAGCCCCCGGCCTGACCCTGCTGGGGCCCTAGAGCCCTCACAGGTTGAGCCTGAGACATAGACCGTGGACAAATGGCAGCGGGTGGCAAGGGAAGAGGGCAGACCCCAGCATGATGATTCTATGGCTGAATAAAATTGCACTATGACTCAGTAATGGGCCTGCACACTGGGCCTTGGCCTTCTCCAGTGCCGGGGGTGGGGGGGGGGGGTGTTGCATGTGTGGCATGGGGGCCTCAAGGGCAGGGAATGCATATGGCTGGGTCTGTATACCTCTCGGTTCCATGCACAAATGAATATCCAAGAATACAGATACACTGCCCACAGCTCTCCCCTGACACGCCACACGGCCAAGCTGCGTGTCTGTCACTCTGCTCCGCTCTCCCCCTGCCCCTAGCCCAACCCACTCTATCCTTCTGAATGATGAAGGCACACCACCCCTGCAATCCCACAGGACTGGAACAGCCTCTGGATGTTTCCCTAACAGAGTTCTGTGTTTTGTGGGGGGATCCCAGCACCTCCCAGTCCCTGTGTCTAGGCCTGCTGACCCCAGCACCTTGATATATAGGTCTGGGAGCTCCTGTCAGCTTCCAGATGGCTCTGCCACATTTATGGTCCCCTAGCTCTTAATCCAGGACTCAACTTTTTCTCTCCAGTTCCACAGCTTGAGCCCACCAGGCTGACAGCCCCCCCACACATGGCTCCTATCCACCCACTCCCTCTTTGCCCCTCATTCCCTGGGGCTTGAGTTCTCCAAAGCCCTAGAATCTGAGTGCCTGGGGGAGGACTCCGTTGGGAAAGGCCTGAGACCTGTGTGTATGAAAGAAAGTTGATAATGACAAGATCACCTCTGTCAGTAAACCCCTTGGTTTTGTTGTTGTTGTTGTTGTTGTTGTTGTTGTTTAATGTTGATTTATTTTTGAGAGAGAAACAAAGCATGCGCATGAGCAGGGGAGGGGCAGAGAAAGATGGAGACACAGAATGTGAAACAGGCTCCAGGTTCCAAACTGTCAGCACAGAGCCTGACACCAGGCTCAGACTTGCAAGCCGTGAGATAGTGACTGAGCTGAAGTTGGACACTCAACCGACTGAGCCACCCAGGCACCTCTACCAGTGAAATCCTTTGTGCAAAGTATTCTTTCTTGCTAGAACTCTAGCCCTCTTAAGAGGCTCCAGTTGAATCTCCCTCCGGTTCTTCCAAGCTGTGTGACCTGAACCAGTGACTTCCCTCTATGCCTCAATTTCCTCATCTGTACCATGGGAGTAGGATTAATACCCATCTCACAGTGTTGTTATGTTCATAGATAAACAGGGCCTGGCATATGGTGAGATGAGTAGTTGTTATTATTCCACTTTACTAGAACCGGAAGGACCTCAGGATCTCATCTAAACTTCTCATTTTGTAGGTGAGGAAACTGAGGCCTCAGGAAGAGAAAGGGACTTAGCCAGAGTCACAGGATTGCTTAGAGGCAGAATCAAAAACAGCTCCACAAAAATCACAGATCTCAAGAGGTGCTGGAAGAGACCTCAAGAGATCGGCTGGTGGGCTTTGGCCTCAGACAAGCAAGATAGTGCGAGCCACATCTTACAGATAAAGCCAGAGGGGATAAGAGACGTTCTCCTGAGGCTCTCTCAGTCCCTTTGCTGTGTCATTACATGGCACTTGTCTCTACTCCTTGCTCACACCCTCCCCACAGAGGCACATAGGGTGGGCCTGAGAGTCCCTTCAATAAGTAACCAGGAATTATGGGCACATGAGAGACATAAGACACAATAGGGGCTAGAGTCTCTCCTGGGCAGCCAGTGACTTGTAGGCCACTGCTGAGAAAGCCCAAGTTAGACACTAAGGAATAACTTTCTGACAGGTGGAAAGACTGAATCTTCCCAGTCTCTCCCTCTCTCTCCCTTCCCCTCATCTCCACATCCCCAGGGGCAGAGACTTCCTACATCTTGGGCATCCGTGGGCAGCACACCAGCCTCACCCAGGACTCGGTCCCTTTTCCTGCCTTTGCCTCTGTGTCCCTCAGGCATCCTGTCCTACATCTCTCCTTGGATCCCACTGCCACAGATCTGGTCTGCACAGACAGATCTGAATGTCAATAGCTGGTTTGTTCCTCAGCCGTGGGGCCTTCTGAGTTTGTAAGGGGGAGGCGCCAGTCTCTGTGGATGTCCGGGAGAATCCCGCACCTTCCTTTTAGCCCAGGGGGATGGGGTTGCATAAGGGGGGTTTGTACAGAACATGGTAAGTGACTCAACCTCCGGATTTCCTCCTCTCAGCTCAAGACCACTGCCCCTTGACTTATTTTCAAGGTTCTGGGTGATGGGACCTGGGTTGTTCAGCACCAACTCCGTGCTTCTTTCCCACAGCTCTGAAATGGGTCTCCGCCCAGCCGTCCACCATCCTCTGGGCAGGTGCTTGGCACCAGGGCTGGAGAAGGGTCCCAGAGCCGCTGTGAGAAAAGAACACACCTGGTGCCTGCGTGACAAGGAGTGTTGAGCATGCCCCAGTGCTCTGGCAGATCACATCCCAGGGGGATGACACATAGCCAGGGGTCACACTTTCTGAATGAGGCTTCTAACCTGATCTCCTCTGGTTTGGGCCAAAGTAACTTATTCAACAAGTATTTGTTGAGCATCTGTCCCTGTGCCAGGCTCTTGCAAGGTGTTGAGAACACGGTAGTGACCCAGACAGACCCAGCTCTTCACTGAAGGAGTAGGAAGAAAAGGACAACAAGCGAGTGCACTATCTTCCTTTGCCTTTCTAGGTGCCCCCTACCCTTAGTCATCCTGCTGTGTTCCAGGCATGACTGGACGTTGGAGAGCAGCAGGAGGGCACCCTCTCTGCGGTAGGGGACAGGTGCTGCCCAAGGCTCTCTTTCACAGGCTCCCTGCCCTTATGGCCCTGGGGGCTGTAATGGACCCTCACTGCAGCTAGCCAGTTTCTTCATCTCTCCTTGCAACTTTCCCTTAATCCCTTCAGTCAATCTATTAATACCTCCATTTGGGGAAACCAAATGGATAAACAGGGAGGGAGGTTATTTTATTTATTTAAAAAAAAAACTTTTTGTTTGCATGTATTCATTTTTGAGAGACAGAGCACAAGTGGGGGAGGGGCAGAGAGAGAGGGAGACACAGAATCTGAAGCAGGCTCCGAGCTGTCAGCACGAGCTGTCAGCACAAAGCCCGATGCAGGGCTCGAACTCACAGACCGCAAGATCATGACCTGAGTCAAAGTCAGACACTTAACCGACTGAGCCACCCAGGCGCCCTAGGAGGGAGGTTATTTTAGCTGGGGTGGTCAAGGAAGGCTTCTCTGAGAAAGTGACTGGAGTTGAAACCTAAAACATTTCAAGGAGGAGGCAGATGTGCCAAATTGGGGTGGAAGGGTGAGCAGAGGGGAGAGCAAAAGGTGAAGGCTCTAAAATCTGGGTGATCAAGAAGAAGAAAGCAAGCCAAGTGAGGCTGGCTGAATGGAAAGAAGAAGGAAAAGGGTAAACAAGAAAGCACCTCCCTCTGTCTAGAATGGAATTGCAAAGGACTCTCTCTCCCATTCCCATTCCCTCTGTGGGACAGGACAGTCCCTAAGAAACTGAGGTGTCACAGACAGCAAGCATCCAGCACCCAAACCCCTTCTCCAACCCACCCTCACCCCCCAAAGCAGAGCTGCCTCAGAGAAAGAAGAGGCAGAAAGAAGTGCTCATCCTTGGGCTGCGGTGACTTTAAGAAACCAGCAAATCAAGGTCCAAACAGCACACACATGCGTCCCATTGCTTTAGCCTCCACAGTGGGCTCAGGCCCGCTTTTCCTTCATGAGCTGAACTGGGGACCGGGATGAGAGTGCTGAGCTGAGAGACAGGACCTCAGGCCCCTGGGAAACGGCTGAGGAGAAGGAACGCTACTTGGTGATACCGGGAAGAGAGAGGAAGCTGCCCAAGGTGAGGCAGCCAAGGTCAGTCCTGCAGTGGCTGCTTGTGAAAGCTGCTCCCCTGCTCAGTGCACACCTCCCCACCCCACCCCCCATGGATTGCCACACGCCTGGGCCCCCAGGGCCCCCATCCCAGTGTTGCAAGATCCCGGTTGGGGTAGTGGGGGTGGAAAGGGGCCTCTTCACCTCCACCCCTACCCTGTGCCAGCCAGGGAGGGGGCTCTGGGATGCAGGGGGCTGTATAGGAGATGCTGAGGCAACAATAGCCAGGGCTGGCTGAGGGCCTGTGCACCTCCTCTCTGACAGGCCAGTCACTTCCTGTCACCCTCGCTGGCCCCTGGCAAGCAGACCTCTCCTCTCAGCCTGCGCTGTTCCTAAGTGGGAATGGTTATACTTGGGCAGGACTCCTGACTGGACTTTGTCAGCTGCTCCTATAAGCAGGCCCAGCCCCAGAGAAACTTCCTTGACTCATGAGAAATTCCCTGAGGCAACCCTGCTGGAGACATTGTGGGAAAATGGCTGCAACTGGCCATCAATTCTGACTTCTGGAAGTAGCAGAAGGGTCCTAGGACTTGGGAAAAGCCAGGCTTCCTAACAGGGAGAACCCCACCTACAGAGCCATAGCCTCCCCCTGTGGTTGTAGAAACAGAGATCTAAGGTAGGTGAAGGCAAGCCATAGGTAGAATGGATCCCCCAGACCCCAAAAGCCAAACTTCAACCCAAGGCCCCAAACTGTCCAACCCTCTGTTGCCCCCCACGCCTAGCACTGTTGCCCCTGGCCAGGCCATCCAGCCCTGCTGCAATCGGGACGGTTTGCAAAACGCCTGCTAGCTCCCGCTTTGTCACCATCTGAGGTTAGGACTGTACTTGGGAGATAAGCCCAGGCCCCACCCGCCCTCCAGAGCGAGACTGCTGGCCTGCTGCAATCGGGACGGTTTGCAAAACCCCTGCTAGCTCCCGCTCTGTCACCATCTGAGGTTAGGACTGCGCCCTAAGATAAAGTCTAGCCCCGCCCACTGGCTCTGCCTTCAAACTTCTCAGGCAGCATGGCCAAGAGACAGAGCTCCTGGGAAGCCTCACTCAGGCCCAGCACCAGCACAGAGATGCCTTCTGCCTGGTCCTCCCCTCCCTACCTTTCCCCTCCATCCCCAGCCTCACCTCTGCGCGTTGTCACTACCACCCTCTCCCTGCACTGGCCATCTGCTCTCTTCACCTCCCATCCCCATCCTTCCTTCCCCCTCACATCCCTCCTGTCTCCTCATCACACCCATTCATGTATTCATTTGCTCAAAGAATAGTTATAACACCTACTCCAGGCTGGGCACTTTGCTTGTTCTAGAAGCTACAGGATACACAAAGAGAATAGTCCCTGCCCTCATGGAGCTTACAGATTCATGAGGGGGCCAGACATAACACCACAAATAAATTGATAATTCTAAATGGGCACTGCTATGTGGCAAAAGTAAAGGGGCAACTGGGATGGATGTTACCAAGGGCACCTGACTTAAAGGTGAAGGTCAGGCAAGGCTTCTTCAAGGAAGTAATATACAGATATCTCTAAAAGGTGAGTAGTTGGTCTGGCAAAGAGCAGGGGTTCCCAGCAGATGGAGAAATGTATGCCAAGGCCCCAGGCAGGCCCTTCCTGGTCACTGACAGTGGCTGGGGGACAGACCAAGTCAGAGAGGGGCTGAGACCAGATCTCCCTCTGATGGGATCCAGAGCATCAGAGGCAGGAACCACCTCCCAAGGGAGGTGGACATTTCCTCTCCTCCAAGGAGAAAGAAGGGACAGCCGGACAGCAGCAGACACAGATACAGGCACAGGTAGGATGTAGCAGGCTGTGGCCAGTTCTGTCTGTTTTCACCATGAAAAGAGGTGAGTGTCAGCGATGAAGCAGGAGGCTCTGAGAAGCAGGCTTCAAGGTGTAAGACCTCAGGTGATGAGAGGAAAGAGGACTGAGATTTCTGACTGGAGAGCATGCCTCTGCTGAAGTCAATGATGACAATGGAGTGACAACAGACTGTTCTCCTGGGTGATTTCCCTCTGTGGTCCTTAGCTTCTGGGGGCCAGGGTAGAGAAGTCAAATGTTGGGAGGCAGGATGGACAGGATAGACAGTGAAGGGGGGGGTACTTCGAAGGAGGGATTTAGTGATGAGCATGGAACCCAAGGCCGAAGATGAAAAGACAGGAAGGGCCAGCGGTCCTTCCATGAGCCCCTAGAACAGCTGCAGTAAGCCTACTTGAGCAAACAAACCGTAAGGAAAGGAGATCATATCAGACAGCACGATGTTTGATTCAGTTATTTCATAGGTGCTGCAGTTTCTGGTGATGATAAGGCTCCCGGGAGTGGCTTGTGAGGGTGGAATGGAGAATGTTAGAGATGGGAGAGTGAAGGAACTGAGAGGTCAGTGTGCTGGACAGAGCATCCACACAGGCACCACCACCACCAAGACATCCTCTGTTCAGTCCCATCCTCTCCCACACCCCGCCCTCGTCCTAGCTGGCTTTCCCTTCCTCCCCTTCCTCCTCAGCACATCCCTCCCAGTCTCTAATTTCCTCCCTCTGCACCCTCTTCTCACCTCTTCCCCTCTGGGATCTGCCCCACCCTCTCCCATGCCTCATCCTCTTCTTATGCTGCTTCCCTCCAATCTCCACCTATTCTCCTTGCCCCCTCTTTCTCATCCTGCCCCTCCAATCGATCACGATCATGCTATGCCCTTGAGAACACTATTGCATTTTGGGTTAAACCCCACACTCACCACCTACTCACTTTGCCTAATTTTGCCGTGCCTCGGTTGTAAAATTGGGGTATTTATAATAATACGTACCCTGGAAGGTTGCCAAAAGGAATATGTGAGTCTAAATTACTTGGAAGATGTCTGGGCACAAAGGGAATGCTCCAATGACTGTTATTCTCACCCTCTCTCCTTTCCTCCTCTCTTTCCTCCCAGCCACCTTCCCACCTCCATTATCCCTCTGTGCCGACTTCACACCTCTTCAAAGAGGCACAGGCGAAATCAGACTCAGCCCCTGCCCACAGTCTAGCAGGGGAACAAGCACAGAAATAAATGTCAAGAGAATATAATAAGTGCTAGATGCGCAAGAGCTGCTATTGGAGAACAGGGGCTCTGCAAACCACCTCTGCCTGGGGGAGTAAAGAAAAAACTCAGCAGGCGGATACCCTCTGAGCTGGCTCTAGGAGGATGGGGAGGAATTTGCCAGGCAAAGGCAGGACAGAGGTATTCCAGCAGAAGAAACATGAGGTGTTTCTTGTGCTGTTTCTGCTGGAAGGTACGAAGTTCTGCATGCGTGTGTGAAGAAGTTAGCCTGACCCCCGGCCCTGGTGGGGGTGCCCCTCCTCTGCGCGGCCATAAGGGGGCAGCAAAGCATCAGGAGCGGCTGCGGAGGGGCCGGAAAACGGAAAGCCACACAGACCTGGACTCCCTTGCCCCAAGCCTCACCACAAGGGTTTTCCCCAAATAGGCTGCCCTGCCAGGAAAAAGAGGGAGTCTGATAACGTGCAGAATAGGGTTTGTCTTGGAAAAAGAACAAGAGTCCCCTAAAGATTTGTACACATGTTGATAAGAACAGAACAGCTCTCCACCGAGTTGGAAGTGTCTGTGGAATATGTACTGTTGACGTGACTTGGTATTTACCATGAGCATGGACACTGTTCTCAGCACTTTACAAATCTTTGCTTTCTCCTCAGAGTAGCCTTGTCAGGTAAGTATAATCACCCCCCTTTTGCAGATGGGAACACGGAGGCACTGGGCCAAAGCTGCATAGGCAGAAAGTGGCAGAGTTGGTTTGGCTCCAGCCTTTGGCTGCCTCCCTTGTAATCACCTTTCCAGCCACAGCTGTGGCGTGTCAAAGTCTCAAATCCAGCCTCCCTAGGAAGTCAGCAGCCCTTCTGGAAACTCTCATCCTGTCAGGAATTAGCAGTGTTGCTTTATGTCATTTCACCCCTGACCTGTTTCTTCAAAAGTTAAACAATGGGGTTAGGTTCTGTTCCTTCATCCACAACACAGACGGATGACTAGGCCCTCGGGACTGTGCCGAGTGCTGTGACTACAAAGCCAGCCAGGAAGCAGGCTTACCTTGAAGGAGTGCAGGATGTGGAGGGAGTGCCTCTAAGCCAACAAATTATAGAAGGAAGGGAAGGGGAGGCCTTCTGTGAAGTGGGCCTCCTCCCCTCCCCAGAGCGAGAGTGGAATTTGGGCAGGAGGTGTTAAGTAAGAAAAGCTTCCCGAAGTAATTATAGGGGAGGTAGGAATTAGCCAGGCAGGCAGGAAAGGGGGGGGGGGGAGGATGTGAAAACACAGTGTGAGCAAAGAAAACAGAGGGACTTCCAAGAGCTGGGTGAGAACATCTTTGAACATCTTCTCTTAATGTCCACTGTAAGAGTTGACTTTCCCCTGCAGCATGCCTATCTGTGAAGCCTCACAGAGCTAACACAACAGCCTCTCCTAGGAGGTGTCAGTCAACCAACATGTGTTTGTTGAGCACCTACTAAGTGCCCTATACAGATGGGGATGATGCCTAAAAGTCTTGCAGTCTGGTTAGAGTCCACCCAGTTCTGATACCGGGGGTAGTGCCATGCAGAAGCCTTGTTTGCCCATCTCCAATGAAGTAAGTAGGCATCTGTGAAGCACAGAGTACCCCCCCCCCACCACACACACACACCCTTATATTAACACCAACTTTTTAGTTCTAGGAAGGTTCCAAGGTTGTCCACTCAGAAAGGCAGGGGAATTAGGATGAGAGATGAAAGAGGGTTAGGAGGGTTTCCCAGATGGCACAGGCTCCTGTTTGGAAAGATCAGTTGAGGCTTTAGGAATAACACTGCCCTGCCCCCCAGCTCTCCACTCTGGCATGGGGGGTGGGGGGGGGGGCGCAGCTTTGATCCTTGCGCTTCACATCCGACCTCCTGGGGGTAACTATAGATTTAGTCAACAAGACTCCAATCTTAAAAAAAAAATAAGCAAGAGTGGTGGAGAGGGTATGGAGAGAGATAGTAAAGAGAGGGCAGCCAGAAGTAAGTGAGGCAAGGAAGAGAGGAGCAGAAGACAGGATCCAGGGCACGTTAGGGAGGACCACTTGTGAGATGTTGCTGCTGCTGTTCCTGGGGATTGCTGCAAGCAGATGCCTACACGATGAGACACAGAAGTCTGTGAGCCTGCTCAGGCCCCCTCTCTCCCAACTTGCCCCAGACTTCCGTTCTGCTTCCTTCACCCACCCTGGCTCTCGTGATCCTCAGCCCCTGAGAATCCGAACCTGCTATATCAGAGATCCTGTATCAGATGGGGCTTGGGATACTGAGGGAGCCGGAAGGAGAGGAGTACCTCATGCCCTGGTGGCTGCCAGACAGGCCGCTAGGCGACTCCAGGGTGTCCTCGCAGGTAAGTAGGGAAACCAAAGGGAGTCAGGGAGGGCTGAGGGTCAGAGGGCTATGGAGGAAGACAACCAGCGAAAAGGAACTCTAAAGATGTTGAGGTGAAATCGACTTCTTGTCTTTTTAAGTCCCTCCAGTGCAAGGACCCCTGCTTCTGAGTCGAGACCCTGCACAGTACTGCCATGCTGTCTGGGGAGACCCAGACACCCCAAACTACCACAGGTGAGTTCACGTCATTGAGAATGTACACGGTGCCTCTTCGGCGGTACCCAGAAATGTCTCCAGCTCACCTACAGGTATTCATTCTTGGCAGGTGCAGCCTCTTGAACCCAGGGTACAAAGGAGAGAGTTGCCTGGGAGTAAAGGTGAGATTTGGGGATCTGAAGATCTCTAGCCTGCCTAGACTTCCCCAAGACCATTATTAGCACCAAAATTGTTTAATATCCTTCCTAATAAATGCAGATTCCTGAGCCCCTTCTCACCCTGGTAATTTATAAAATCAGAGATGGGGAGGGAAGGTGGCAGGAGTCCCTATTCTGACCAGCTGCCTACATGACACTAAGGCAGACTAAAGACAGAGACTGTCCACTCCTCACTCCTAGTACCCAGTTTCCTATTGTCCCCATCTGCTAAACTAGATGCTACATTCCACTCCCTGCCAGATCCCTGATGCCCATCTCCGTGGTTACGCACTGTGGCCAGAGCAGGGTCCCCCACAACTGGTCCAGCCAGATGGGCCTGGGGTCCAAAACACTGATTTTCTCCTGTATGTGCGGATTGCCCACACTTCCAAGTGCCATGGAGAGGTGAGGCCCAAATCAAGTCCTTTTCCGTGTTCTGTCTCTCCTAGTCTTAAATATCCTGGGGAGGGGGAGGGAGCATAAAAGCAATTTTTATTAAAAGTTGTGCTCATTTGAGGTAACTTGGGTCGTGTTGATGAAGTTTGGGTGGGAGCTAAACCCCTTCAAGTAATCCCTTGGGACCATCCCTGCTGAGTTCCGTGGGTGTCTATTTTCAGAAAGATTTCTTCTGTGTTCCCCCACATCCCTGCTTTCCACCGCTACCTTGTCCTGGCCCATCCACAGCCTTCTATCATAGCCTATGCTGCCTGCTGCCAGCTGGACTCAGAAGACAGGCCCCTTGCTGGTACCATTGTCTACTGTGCCCAACATCTTGCCAGCCCCAGCCTCAGCCATAGTGACATCATCACGGTAACTGCTGCATGATGAATAGGAAGATGCAAACAGGTTGGGGATAGGGGACAGGTCACTCAGCTTCCCATGAAGTGGAAGAATCTATTAAGGTTGGAGGAGAAGGTGCCTCAGACTCTAAGAAGAGCTGATTGGGCAGAGGGGCTATGGAATGGCTGGTCAATCTATTCCACACCCAGTCCCCCTCACCGTGCGGTCATTTGTCCTTAGGCCACACTACATGAATTGCTCCATGCTCTGGGTTTCTCTGGACAGCTCTTCAAGAAGTGGCGGGATTGCCCCTCAGGACCCGGTGGTAAATGAGAGGAGTGAGAGCCAGCCTTCCCACAATGTCAAAGAG
Organism: Acinonyx jubatus; assembly: GCF_027475565.1. Taxonomy (NCBI): domain Eukaryota; kingdom Metazoa; phylum Chordata; class Mammalia; order Carnivora; family Felidae; genus Acinonyx; species Acinonyx jubatus. The sequence goes on along the minus strand of NC_069386.1, from coordinate 72,265,001 downwards.
AGGGGATCACTACCATCCTACCAACTCCTTCCCTCCATTTCTGCTCCACCCTTTCTGAGTTTTCCTCTCCTCATATTGCCTCCTTCACTTTCTGTGCTCAGTTCCAGAGAACTGTTCTACAAGGCCACAAGTCACAAGGCGTGATGAGTGGGGACAGCTGCTTCTCACTACCCCAGCTGTTAGCCACAGCCTGGCCAAACACTTGGGAGTGCTGGGGGCTTCACTGGGTGTTCCCTTGGAAGAAGAGGTGAGACTGAGAACACCTCGGGGTGCTGGAAGGAAGAGGGGGTCATCAGGTGGCAACAGGCTACCTCCTCCCTAGGGCGCTTTGTCTTCACACTGGGAGGCCCGACTGCTCCAGGGTTCTGTAATGACCGCTACCTTCAATGGTGCCCGGCGCACTCGACTTGATCCCGTCACTCTTGCTGCCTTCAAAGATTCAGGCTGGTACCAAGTCAACCACAGTGCTGCAGAGGAGCTGTTGTGGGGCCGGGGTGAGAACAAAGGAAAATCGCATAGGGGCCCTCACCACCTGAGTCAGCTTGGGGGCAGCGAGAGAGGTTGGAAGGGGTTATCTGCTGCAGACGTGTAGCTGAAGCATAAGCACAGCCAGCGCTGAGGGGTGTTGGGGGCTTCACTTGTTCTGAGGGCTCTTTCTCTTCCCACCTCTCAAGCAGGATCTGGCCTGGAATTTGGCCTGGTGACCACATGTGGGGCTGGCTCCTCAGACTTCTTCTGTACTGGCAGGTGTGTGTGCTGAGTGGTTGAGGGGCTGTACAGCTGTCGGGGACCCTGGTGTCAGCTGCCATCCCTTCCACACAGCGGACTGGGCTGCCACTACCTGCACCTGGACAAGGGGAGCTGTTCCTCAGACCCCATGCTGGAAGGCTGCCGCATGTACAAGCCCCTGGCCAATGGGGTGAGACAACCGGAGAAGACAGAATGGAAGTGAGTGGGCCTGGAGAGGAGTCAACGTCTAAGGCATCTAGGCAAACACTATTCTGCCTCCTGTCCCACCTTTCAGAGTGAATGCTGGAAGAAGGAAAATGGATTCCCACCTGGGGCAGACAACCCCCACGGGGAAATTTACCATTCCCAGAGTCGTTGCTTCCTTGCCAACCTCACTTCACAACTGCTCCGTGGGGACGAGACCAGGCGTCCCTCTCAGATCCCACACCTGAAGGAAGCAGAGCTCACTGGCCGCTGCTACTTACATCAATGCACAGAAAGGGGAGCATACAATGTGCAGGTAGAGGGGTCACCCTGGGCCTCATGCCTTCCTGGAAAGGCTATTCAGGTGGGTATCATAAGTGAAAAGCTACAGAGCCCTTGGCAAAAGGAAGTTTGACAATGCTTGTATGGGAGTTAGTACATTTAGATGTTCATTCATTTTTCTCTAAGTACCCACCGAGTTTGTGACTCTGATCTAGATTGTACAATTTCCTTAGAAAGGCTTGAGCAAACAATTGAGGTCATAACTATACCCTACTATGTATTTCCTTGCAGATACCTGGGTACCATGGTCTTCTCTTCTGTCCCCGGGGTCGGCTGTGTCAAACAAATGAAGGTACCAATGCTGTTACTTCCCCACCTGTGAGTCTTGCCACCCAAGACCCGTTATTCCATCTGTCTTTACAATTAGCTGGGCCCCCAGGCCACTCTGTGGGGAAAGAAACGCTAGAAGAGCTGACTGAAGCAGTACTACAGGCTCTGGTGAGCAGAGGCCACACTGGCAGGTAAAGGGACAGTTCAGACTGAGGATGTACACAGTGGGCCAGGGAGACTGCCTAAGTTGGTTACTTCACCACTCTCCTCTGAAAACTTTGTGCCATTCCGAAGCCTGCACCTGTTTCAGGAGATATACTCTTCCAGGGACTCTATCTCCCTTAAGCGATCCAAATGTCCCTGTAGGTGCTATTTCCACAGCCCCTCCACCAGCACTGGACTGGTGTTCACTGTGTACATGTGGAAGTCCTCTGGCTGCCACGGGCCTTCGGTTGGTATGCTGCACAGGGCCCTGACCCTGAGTCTCCAGAAGAAGCCCCTGGAAGTATATTATGGAGGAGCCAGCTTTACCACAGAACACATCAAGTAAGACAATATTCCAAGTAGCTTTCTTTCAAAGTCCTGGAGTCCAGATGTTTGAAATTGCAGGAAGCACTCATGTGTGTCCTAGGCTTATTTTGGAAAACGAGTGTGATCACCTCAGACCTAGCACTATGGGACAACTTTCCCTCCACAATGATGGAGTTCCCCATCCGTAGGACATAGGGATCCTAGTCCTCTTCCTCCCTAAAGTACTAACAGGCTACTATGTCTAGTTACCTAAACACCATAGTCTAACTGCCAACACCTCACTGCCAGGTTAGGTCTCCTTCCAACAATTTAAGTTGCTAGGAGACTTGGATCTTGGCCTTTTTCCTACTTTCAGGATCTATATTCCTGATTTCCTGTGTAGCTTGATTGGATGAAGCAGTTTCATGAGCTCTGTATATTATGATAAAAGTGAAGCCCTTCACCTCCTAAGCCTGAGCATTATTTCAAGCCAAATATTACCTCTATGTTCCTAGGTCACTGGTTACCTTGGACCATAATTCCTCCATGACTCATCTAGGGCTGTCCATGGGACTCTGCCTAACACTGCTTATCCTGGTGGGTGCACTGGGAACCATGGCCTATCAGAGAAGAGCTATTCTCCAGGTGGCACCAGCTGCCCCTCACCATTCACCAGAGCTCCAAGAAACAAGGGGCCCAGTTGAAGGAATAAGAGAGATGTGACATGACAGGATAGATAGGGCAGATTATTTCTTGGAAGACAACTGGATAGAAAGTCTATACTTTTCTCAGAATGCCTCTTTCTCTAGGTATCAACTCTATTCTAGCCTTGTAATGAAAAAATTCCAGAGACTTATGGTTCTGAAGATTCTTTATTTTGATACAAAAAATAAACACTTCAACCTATAAAGAGTGTCACTTGTTTTCATATTGGAGAGCAAACTTACAGAACAGGTATTTGTTACCAGCTCCAAGGATATCACAATATGCTTTAGAAAAAGCCATTGCTATTTGGATTCAAACAAACGTCAGCATGGAAGGAGTAACAATTATCTCCCTCTCCTGACTTTTACATACTTTTACAAAATCATCACTAGGGAAGCTTAGATGGGATGTCACACAATTATGCCAGAATCTGGTAAGAGTGGTGAAATCAGCCATCTGAATCCAGTTAAACTATAAAAACGTGACCTTTTATCGTCCTTCTCTCCTGTTTCTGGAGCAGGAAGGCTCTACTTTATAGCCTCATGGGCCAGCAATAGGCTTGAGTTATATAATATGTAGGTTCCTTTTGGTTATACTCGCAAAAGAAGCCATTGAGTTCTTGAGGGTTTGACATGTAGAAAGGAGCAAGCTAGGAGGCTGACTGATCTGAATTTACTTAGATGGAAAACATTTCTGCTGGGAGTCCAGTTGATAGGCTATTAAAGTTGAAATAACCAAGCCTGTCCTGGTCAACAAGGTCAGTCAGTTGATCAGGATACCATCCCTAGACTGTTAAGTGACATATTTGAAGTTCTCACTGTAAAGTTGCAGCTCCATCAGATATGATTATCTTCTTTGATTTTAAAGCCCATCAATCTTTACCAGCTGTAGCAGCCACGGCTTGGTAAAACTTTGCCACGAAGTCTGGCTCACTGACCTCCAGCTGCCTGACAAATTCGTTGCGCTCCTGCTCAGCCCAACCTCGAAACCACTGATCCCAAAGACGTAGCTGACACTCAAAGATACAAGGCGGTCGGTTTGCTCCAGACACACTAAGCTGCTCCAGACCTTCCAGCAGTGGCTGTAATTTTCCCGGCACTGCCTTAGCTACCAGGTCCTGTAGGAAACGTTCACGCTGGGGACCTGACCAACTGGCAAACCAGTGAAGAATACACTTCATCTCCTGGGAAGTGATGTAAGACATTGGGGGTGGGGAAGAGTTAGTAATACTGTCTAGTACTGAGGGTAAGGGAGTAGGGAAGGATAGTGGCATCGAAGAGGAAGATGATTCCAGTGGCATCCTGAAACATAAAAGCACTGTTATATACTCTCTAGATAGGGCAACCAAAATACAACTTCCCAACAAAGAATCTTACCAAAAATCACCATCTACGGATAAAGTTATTTTTCACCAATTCAATTTACAAGAAAACAATAGGGTACTTCACATAGGTTATTCTCCAACTACCTTAGAGAAGTCACCCCAAAATAACTTCATATTTGCCAACCTCCCTCCCTTTCAAACCCATTAGCCTCCCCAACCACTGCTTCTCTCCATTATTCTTATAAAGAATCTAAAAATAACCAACACATTTCTTGTTCACTCTCTCTGGCCTACTTCTATGTTCCAGGTTGAGTAAAGAAAAATGATAATGTTGGTCCACCTCATCTTCCTTAAAATGAAAAAAAGTACATATTTTTTTAATCTAGTACATGCAGCTGGTGAGGGCCTAGCTGCTAATAATCACAGAGCTATCAATGGTGAAAATCATATATGATAAGTCTTCTTTGTAATGTGTACATAGCCTCTGAGATATGCCAAGAGCTTCATAACATCCATTACTTCCTTATATTTCCTGTTAAAGCACCAGGAAAAATTAAAGACCAAAGTAAGTGAGCGTGCCTCACCCAAAATAAGATAACACAGAGAGGAAAAAATAGAAGAAGCCACGTGTTTATTCAAGACTGAAAAAAGTCTAGTTGGTTTGATGACTTAGGAGTGCAACAAGTATTATACTGCTGGAGATGTATGACAATTTATGTCTTTGAACATTTTCCTTAAGGTTTAATATATAATACCTATTGATGCCTTGTCATTGATTTGCATCAGCAATGCAAATGGAAGGTCAGTCGACTTGAATAGTTTGAGTTCCACAGTTTGAATGTCTAACAATGAAAACTTTAAACTACTTGTCTATGACCCATTTTACTGTTTGTGTTTCTTCTGCTGCAGGTTGGAGTATTTGTAGTGACAAAGAGAAGAATCCGTAAGCAAGTAACATCAGTTCAGTACCCAAACAGTACAGGGAGGTTGCCTTTTTCACAGAGCTCCTCCAAGAAGCAATCCCTCCTAAAGGAACTTTATTCTTACTCGGGGAAAGGAGAAACTTTTGCCTAGTCTTGCGACATGGCCTCCACAGCAAACTCAAGTTCAATAATTTTGAATTAGTTCACAGTCTGGGCCCAAAAACACGGTGCCGCCACTTGCCCACTCTGGAGGCCACGGAGCCTGGCATTCTAAGATCCCAAAGAGCAACGTAGCCTTAGATGGGAGTGGCGGGGATTCAGATATCGGGAGGCGGCAGCTGTACCGGTAGGAGAGCGGGAAGTGTGCCCTACTAGGGTAGCCCGCAAACACCGAGTCTGACCCGGCCCAGGGAGGGGCTTCTACCCCGCTTACCTCCCCTTTCCTCTCACAGGGCACCTGGAGACCGTCACAAAGTGCTTAAACCCCAACTGTCGCCGCCGCTTCCATGTTTCCTGAAAACCATAAGCAGGGCCAGCCCGGCAGCCCACGCACTTCCGGTCCCGGAGCAGCCCCAAAAACCCAAGCGCCTCAGCGCCTCAGTCTTACGTTCGGAGATAGCCGACTAACTCCGATTTTGGTTAGGCCAGAGTCGAGGGCTTCCGAGTACATTCGATTCAAAGCCTCGGTAAGACGAAGATAACCGAGTTCTGAAGGCAGCGTGAGGAAGGCGGAGAGGCTGGGAGGATGGGAAGAACTGATTGGTGCCGATGTGGAGACGGAAATACCCGAGCAATTCCGGAGGAACCCGAGGAGTTCTGAGTGGTAATCGAGGGGTTGACTATGGCAGTGGGCGGGGTCAGCTCGGTACGTTCGAAGGGCGTTGGCGGAAATTACCGAAGATGCCCGAAGCCGTCGGGACGGACCCGAGTACCTCACGCAAGATGGCGGAGCTGGAGGAGGTGACTCTGGACGGGAAGCCTCTTCAGGCGCTGCGGGTGACCGACCTGAAGGCCGCACTGGAGCAGCGAGGCCTAGCCAAGAGCGGGCAGAAGAGTGCCCTGGTCAAGCGGCTCAAAGGGGTGAGAAGACGGCGTTGCCGGGGTGTCGGAGGGGAGCGGACCCGGTAGAGACGAGTCTCTGCCGCGGCGCAGGCGCAGTGTCCGGGCTCCGCGCGAGCTCGCTCAGGCCGCCAGCGCGAGCCTCCGGAACCGCGCGCACGGTGGTTGGTGAGGCTCGCGCTGGAATAGAGACAGCGCCGGTTCCCGCCTTAACGGCAGCGGCGCGAGCCCAAAATGGGAGGGTGCGCGCTACTCTCCCGGAGTGTCTTAAGCTCCTTCCTCCTTCCCCCACCCCCTCCTTGTTTGTGTCTGTGGTTTCGGCGCATGCGCTGCAGAAGGAGTTAAATCCCACCACTACCACCGGCGTTGCTGGCCTGAGGGGGGCGAATTGGGCTGGGTCAGAGTTAGGGGTATAGTTGGGCGGAGGGGTTAATGGGGCTGGTGTCGGTATCCGGAGGAATAGGATTGGGATAGGGTAAAATGCCTACCTGATTAGGAGGTGAGATGAAGAGAGACCTTGACTTGAAGGGACTCGGTTGTAGAGGGGTGTATGATTTATCCAGAAGCAATTTGGGTGGATAAGAGTTTGGTGAATATTGGTGAGAGAGGTGGGGCAGGTTGTTATATGTTGGGGGTTTTGAATCGATTTGAGTAGTTTAGGGTGGGATCGTCATGAGGTGGATGGATTTGTGTGTATAGATTTGGTGTAAATGGAAGCAGTGTGAGGATGTCATGGTTTTAATTGGGGTTAGTTAGGATACATGGTGTGTAGTACCCATTAGGGCTGAGTTGGCTCAAGGGTTAAATTGACAGACCGTTGCCTGCCTGTACAGAGCTGACGGTTTCGTGTGTGTGGATTGGGTCAGCCACAGTTTAGAGTCTGTGGTCTTTTTGTTCTATAGCCTCCTTTTTGAAATTTTTATAGACTTGATAAATCTAGGTGCCACTCTGTTGGAAACAATACAAATTCCCTCAAGTAGATCTAGCCCTGGGTAACGGACCAAGTAATTCAGTCAAGCCAAAACCAGCAGCCCCATGTTGGTTTCCTGTATTTGAAGCTGACTTGAGTATTTGAAGTCATTTTACCTGCATGGCCAGATTTAGAAGGGACATTAGTCAGAAGTGCAGAAGATAATAGAGATTGTAGTACTGGTTCTGTCACTGTCACTGATTTTATTACATAGCCAGGTCGCTCATTTTCTTCATGTGCCTGCATTTTACATTTGTACATTTGGGAGCAGTAACCATGGCTACTTTCAAGGGTCTTCTGAAGATGAGTAAGAACAGTATTAGTAAAGGGCTTTTAGGTTCCTGGAAAAGGAGTACAGTTTAAGTGTGTATGGTTAGTCATTGCATTCAATGAAGAGATTGGGGAGTGGTGGGTTTTTTCCCCCAAGTTTCTGACTTTTGCCATTCTCTATACCAGGCTCTAATGCTAGAAAATTTGCAGAAACACTCAACACCCCATGCTGCATTCCAGCCAAATTCCCAGGTAAGGAAAAAGATTTATTAGATAGGGTGGGCTCTTTGGATGCACAGACATATGGAAGGACGTAATGATGTATATTTGATGGTTAATTCCTCACCAGTATTTTTCTGAATTCCCTGAGTTGGAAAAGTCCTCATACCAGATCAGTTGAATTCTAATAAAAAAATTCAGAAACAGAATTAGAAGAGCTATTAGTTAATTTCTGATACTTGCAATGATGTGTACAAAAAGATGTGGTTCCAATTGTTGATTAAGTGTAGTACAAGAATCTGGAGCCATTCATTTGCCATTGATTTGGAAAAAGTAGTTGATGTCTTTGAATGGAGACATGAAGTAGACAATCAATAGGGCAGTGTAGGATGATACTTGCTGATCAAGAAGAATTCTTGTGTTGACATAGATTTTCCAAGAATTCAGTCCTTTGGAAATCATCCACCATTACTAGTGTTAATGCTAACTGTGCACTTACTTGTAAATATCATTAATTACTCTGTTACTTAGGGCAAGAAACTTAACCTTTGGACGCCTTGGATTCCACAATTTCTATGTATAATATTAGAAAAGGTTGGACTATATCCATAGTTTTATAACTGCTCTACTTTAGTTTTGTAGACCTGCTTTTGGGGGATTTCTGGGGAAGATAACCTTCTTCCCAAGTGGGCAGGTGCTCATATTCCCCACCTAACTAAATTCGATCTTCTTTTATCTGTCTTACATATTGAGTTTCAGTGTAAGATTTTTTTTAGAAGAAACAATTCCACAGTTTAAAAAAATAAAATTCTTAGACTGCAATTTCATAAGATTCTTTCAGCTTTTAAAATCCCCTCATTATAGTATGTTATGTACTTAAAGGAAAAATCTAGGTCTTTGTTAGTGCAGTGTTGTGCAGCTCCAGTACTAGGTGAAGTCCCAAGATACTATGGAAAAACAAGAGAGCCTTCCTAGTCCCTTGTTACCACTTCATTAAGCTATGTCATAATCTAGTCTGTTTATGGAAGTTTAGTTAAGTATAAGTGTAAGAAACTACATGAGTTAATCAGTTTATGATTATATTCCATTTATTCATTGCATTTTAGTCTTTGAAGCTTTGCTTTATTAACATAGGATTTTTGCAGTAAATCTGTACGTTCTCTAATAAATGCAACCCACACTTTATCAATGTTCATTGAGTACCAAGAGATGCATCTCTACTTTAAGTGAGAGTAAACATTTACCATGCTTAGGAAAGATGACTAAAAACAAACAATCTTCAGATTTTTTCCCTTTTTTGGCGTTCTAGTAGGACTTGCTAAGCAAGAAGGTTCTGGGAAGGACTTGTGACAGAAGAGTGATGTGGGACTCTGTGTTACAGGAAAAAATGGGAAAAGGGATTAAGCTCCTGGATTTTAATGTTGTTACCAAGAATTTATCCCCACCCAAAGAAAAAGGAAGTTAAAACTCTGTTTAAATAATGAATAGACATCCCTTTTCTTAATCTCTTACATAGTTTAAGTGCCGTATGTAAATTTTGGAGTTGTTTAACAAAATGATCCCTGGATAGGTGGAGATTTACCTTTTTTTATCAACAAAAAAATGACCTAGTAGGAACTTGTATTTTTTCCTTTCAGTTCTTGATATTACTAAAAAGAAAATTTAGATTATCTTTAAATAACATTTTAGATTAAAATTTGGATTAAAACATAATTTTGCAGGAATTTTTATTTTAATTTGGGCATCACTCTTTGGTTGGGAACTAAATATTCAAGATAAGAAATTATGTGCAGTTCCTCTTTTTGCCATCTTTTCTGAATCATAGGGTTATTTATTTTGGTCCTCACCATAATTAGAAAAGGGCCTTCCAACATTTTGATTATCTTTCTTGGGTTCAAATATAAGGAGTAGACTTTTGCTCCATGGAATTTTCTTCCTTGTGTTTTCCTGGTTTGCTTTCCTCGACTTTCTTTTTCCATGTCTTCTACACAGATTGGCGAGGAAATGAGCCAGAACAGTTTCATAAAGCAGTATCTGGAAAAGCAGCAGGAGCTACTTAGGCAGCGTCTGGAACGTGAAGCCCGAGAAGCTGCAGAACTTGAAGGTAAGCCCAGACTGTCACTTCTTTCAAGGAGTTCTTCATTCTTATTCCTGTCACTGAATAGATAGGCCTGTTTAAGTAGGCAATTTCAGGAGTAAGTCAGGCTGAAACTGCTACTTACTTGCTTTGGTAGTTAAGCCAAGTGAGTTGTTATTTACTTTTTGTCAGGGAAGAAGACACTTAATTTGACTGTTAGAAAAGGATTCCTGCCAACAGGAAGAATTATAAGTAAATTAAGCTGCCCTTTAAATGAGGTAGATCTTAATCCCAGGGAGTTTTTTCTCTATGTACAGTGCTCTCTTTAGTATGTACTCTTGTGTCCCGTGACTTTGCCTGATCTCCTTCGCTCCTCTACATATTCCCACATGCTGAGCCCTTCACTCCCTCCCTGCCCCGACCCAATCTGTGCTTTGCAGAAGCTTCAGCTGAGTCGGAGGACGAGATGATCCATCCTGAGGGAGTGGCTTCCCTGCTGCCTCCTGACTTTCAGAGCAGCCTGGAGAGACCAGAGCTGGAGCTCAGCAGACATTCACCCAGTACGTATCTCCCTCCCCACTGCGCTGTTTTGTCAATCCTGCGTAGTTGGTGGGGGGAGGTAGTTACGCCTCCTTTCATGCTAAGCCTCCGTTAAAGTCCCAGGGCAGTTCTGTGACATTGATACTTCACATCTGTTTGTCATGGGAATTATGTCCTTTTTGAAGTCTGCTTTCACCTCTGTGTTGTGACAACCTCTCAGAGTGTTTTAAAGGCAGTATGATTTTTCTTCGCATCTGTACCTCTTTAACCTCCTCTACTTCTGAATTTACAGGAGTCACAACTTTGTCATCTTTTCACCAGTTGTATGGGTTACGTGTTGCCCATCCAGTGTCCCCCACCAATGGACATCTGCTGTAGTTTATTAATTCATTCAACAAATTTTCATTAAGTGCCTTTTGTATGCTAGGCACATGCTGGGCACCAGGAATATAGGAGAGCAAGGACAAGTCTCTGCCCTAATGAAATGTATAGTTTAGTGAAGAGATAGACATTAGTCAGGTTATTGCATAATTATTACTGTTGTGCTCTGTGCTCTCAGAGGCAGTGCAGAATATCATGTGAGCATATTACAGGGAGCTCTAACTCACTGTGTAGAGTGGGTTCAGGCAAGATTAGTTTTTCACATAAAAATTAAGCACCCAGTTTCGCATAGTATCTCAAGCAAATGCCTGTAAACACAGCCTTTGTTTTCTAAACTACCTAAGACAGTATACTTTTAGGGGAACATGTATATAGGATGTGGACAATAAATATATTAAAACCATTTGTAATTAAAAGGATTGTGAATCATTTTTAATGTTAGTGGTCATGGGGAAGGTGATCACTCCATATTTAATATTTTTAGGACATGTAGAAGTTACTACCTCTTCTGATGAATATAGAATTCCTTTCTGAACATAGATTTTTTTTTTTTTAGCAGATATTTAACGGTAAGAGAAAAATAAGTTATTTTAGAGATCTCTTTTCTTCTCAAGTACAAAAGTAGCAGAGTCTCAGTTGATCCATTTTGCTCCTAACACTCTTTTCCCCATGATTGTAAAGCCAGAAGGAAGGGGGAAAACTCTTCTAGATTAGTTGTCAGTGTTTTCAGAAGTCAGTCAAGAAAGTATTAAGTTTCTGCTGTGAGTATAGGGGGCGTTAACACATTATAAAGTCTTTTTGGGAGAGGAAAATTGCACATACAGCCATCAAGAGAAGGTGGTGTGCTTTAAAGTGATATATAAATAGTACAAACACATGGACCATAAGAATACAAAATAAAAGTTCCCTGAGGATTACAGTGATGAGAGAGAGCTTCATGAAAAAGGTGTAGGATTTGAACTGAGCCCTAGAAATAAGTAGGATTTGAATTGGCTCAGAGGAAACAAGAGAATATTTTTAGGAAGGAACAAATGCATAGAAATAATGAATGTGGTATTTTTATTTTTGTATGTTTATTTATCTTTGAGGGGGTCGAGGTGGAGGGGCAGAGAGAGAGGGACAGAGGATCCAAAGCAGGTTCTGGGCTGATGGTAGCAAGGCTGGTGCAGGGCTTGTGGATTGTTTTCTGGGGTTTTTTTTGTTGTTGTTGTTTGTTTGTTTGTTTGTTTTTACCTATATGAGGCTCAGACTCATGAGATCCAGGAGATCATGATCTGAGCCAAAGTCGGATGCTCAACCAACAGCCACCAGGTGCCCCTGGATATGATATTTTTAAAGGAGAAGTAATGAATTAGTGCAGCCAGAGTGAAGTGGTCTTACATATTCAAAAATAGTCAGAAGGGCTGGGTGGCTCAGTCGGTTAAGCATCCGACTTCGGCTCAGGTCATGATCTCACTGTCCTGAGTTCGAGCCCCACGTCAGGCTCTGTGCTGACAGCTCAGAGCCTGGAGCCTGTTTTGGGTTCTGTGTCTCCCTCTCTGTCTCTGTCCCTCCCCTGTTTGTGCTCTTTCTCTCTCTCTCTCAGAAATAAACATTAAAAAAAGAACAGAGAAACAACTTGTAAGGTAGATTGGGATAATAGTGCAAAGGTCTTTGAATGTTAATTCAATGAATATGAGGTTTTTTATTCTAAAGTAAGGAGAAACCACTGAAAATTCTTAATAGGAGCATGATTTGATGAAGAACTCTCTTTAAATAAAAGAGTCTCAGTTCTGAATGTAATTTGAAATGAAAATAAGAAATGGATCCTGAAACAAATAAGGTTTCAAAAGCAAATAAATTAGAAGAGATAACTGAAGTAAATTGTAGAGCGCAGCTAACAATTGCCATTTGTGCTCTTCATTGTACTGTCTACCATAAACTTCCTACCTCTGATCTTGGTTAGAATATGGATCTCATAGATGTCGTACAAAATTTGGGCAAGATCCTCAACGAAGTGGTAGTTTGGAGTTCTAGTAGTGTGTATTTGGAGCAGTGGTAATGCCTGGAGTTTACCCAGAAAATTAGATTCTTTCAAGGTTCGCTGTGTTAATCTGCCATACGCCAGGAAACTATTGAGATACCAGCTTATTTGGATGTTTTGGGAATCCTCTCTTTAATTAAGATTTTGAGGGGCGCCTGGGTGGCTCAGTCGGTTAAGCGTCCGACTTCAGCTCAGGTCACGATCTCGCGGTCCGCGAGTTCGAGCCCCGCGTCAGGCTCTGGGCTGATGGCTCAGAGCCTGGAGCTTGCTTCTGATTCTGTGTCTCCTTCTCTTTCTGCCCCTCCCCCGTTCATGCTGTGTCTCTCTCTGTCTCAAAAATAAATAAACGTTAAAAAAAAATTTTTTTTTAAGATTTTGATTTTAGGTTTCTAGTGACATATTTTGCTAATCGGTAGTGGCACCTGATGATCTGATTTTTTTTTTTTTTTTTTGTATTACTTTTTTTAAGAATGTGGCTTCCTGGGCCTTACCCCAAGAGTCTCAGGGAATGGGAGTCTGGGATTCTACATGTTTTTAAAAGTCCCCTGGTAGTTTTGTTAATCAACTCAATTTGTGAATGACTAACTGAAAGAATAATTTTTCAATATTATATTTGATGAGGATCTTTGGCTTATATTCCAGCAATCTCCCAAATAGGGAAGAATTGGTATATAAAATCCTCCCTGGCTTTCCTTCTTGACTTCTCTTTCTACCACTTTCTTCAGATTTTTCTGAGGTGTGGGGAGTCCATAGTCAGAAGTTGTCTGGACTCACCTCTAGGTCGTGATTGGGTATACAGAAATTCTTACTGCCGCCATTAGTTATTTCAAAAAGAGTCCAATCTAGGAAAATACAAAAACATTTAAAAGTGGATATCAGAATACAGGTTCTTTAACAAAGGTATAGCTTTAGGAAATCTTAACTAGCCTTTTGCTTATAGGGCATACAGTCCTCGTTCCTTTTTCTTGTATTAAATCTGAAAGCTGAGATTCTAGAGAAACGCTAGTTAAGTTACTTACTCAGCTGCCATGAGTCAGATTTAGGTTTGGCATCATTGCCAGTTCTCTTCTCTTAATTCCTGCTTCTCATTCATACCCAAGGATACCCTTTGTACACAGGCTTTGATGTGATCTCTAACTACCTTACTTGGGTCCTGCCAGTCCTGCCCATGGATTTATCTTCTAGAATGAAGATACTGCTTTCCTATGTGGACCTTAAACGTTCTTCACTTCTCCACTGTCTAACAGCCACCTTACACTTTGTCCTGAAGGCTTCTGGCTTTGGAATCTTAGAAATCTTACATTTACTCTGACTTGCTTTTCAACTCCTAAAATACATTGGCTCCATCCTTTGCTAAAGGTACTCAGTTTCTACATATACTGTTAACATCTGGCTTAAGACACTTACGTTAAGACATCTTGTGCCCATCATAGAAGATGTCCCCTTTCCCAGAAGCTTGTCTGCATCAGATCAGCTCCTTACTAAGAGCTAGAAAGTGATTCCTGATTTCTTTCTTTATTTTTTTCTTTATATTTTGTATTGCCTGTTGAGTTCCTATTTTATGTCTGAGGGTCCCCTCCAAGTTGTCACTTCTTTTGCTAAACAGTCATGACCAAAACTTTCTGAATGGCCCACGTCTCTTTGATGAATCAAGTGCTTCCAGAGGGTTAACATTTAGAATCCTATCACTGTAGTTTTACAGCATCCGGACAACATTATGATCCAAGTTATAAATAGCACTCAACTTTCAATAGGTAGAGAAAAAGGCTCTTTGCTTGTTCATAAATTTTAAAATCACAACTCTAGAACTCTTTGACCTGTATAACACATTAATCTGGCCAGCTTTATAAAACATGTCTTTTTCCCACCCATTAAAATCACATTTGTTTATTCAGAGCATATGTGTGTTTACTGAAAGCCTGTTTTTCACCACAAAGCATTTTAGTATGGCTTTAAATATGTGCATATAATTTCTGTTTATGAATTGAAAAGAAAACAGAGAATGGTTCTCAGAACTTGCAGTGATAAAAACGAATACTTGGGATGGCGAGGCCTATGAATTTTAGCTATTTATAGGATTTGAGGAGTATTTTTTTTCTTCCAGAGGATAGGATTTTATCTTTTTAATAATATTTATTGTCAGGGCACCTGGGTGGCTCAGTCAGTTAAGCGTCCAGTTTCGGCTCAGGTCATGATTTCATGGTTCATGAGTTCGAGCCCTCCATCGGGCTCTGTGCTAACAGCTCAGAGCCTGGATCCTACTTCAGATTCTGTGTCTCCCTCTGTTTCTGTCCCTCCCCTGCTTACACTGTGACTCTCTCTCTCAAAAATAAATAAACATTAAAAAAAAAAAAGTTATAATAATATTTATTGTTTTATTACAAAAGTATGTATTTATTAAAGAAAATTTGGAAAAACTAGAGAAAACAAGTTTTTTTTTTTTTTTATGTTTTTTATTTTTGGGAGAGAGAAGGAGAGAGAGCATGAGCAAGGGAGGGGCAGAGAGAGAGGAAGACACAGAATCTGAAGCAGGCTCCAGCCTCTGAGCTGTCAGCACTGAGCCCAGCACAGGGCTTGAACCCACGAACCGTGAGATCATGACCCGAGCCGAAGTCGGATGCTTAACCGACTGAGTCACCCAGGCGCCCCGAGAAAACAAGTTTTTAAATCATCCATAGTCCTACACACTAAAAAAACCTCAGCTGATATTTTGATGTATAATTTTCCCCATCTTTTCTTTGTCTGTGTATAAGCTTAAAATGTCTACAAAATTCAAATCTTTACATTACCTCTGACCTGGTTAACTGTTTTTTTTTTCTTTTTTTTGAGCATCTGGATGATTTTTTTTCTAAGTGTTTATTCACCTTTGAGAGAGACAGAGCATGGGCAGGAGCTCATGACCTGAGCCAAAGTCAGACACTTAACCAACTGAGCCACCCAGGTGCCCCTGCATGATTTTTTTTAAGCTTACTTATTTATTCTGAGAGAGTGAGAGAGTGGGCGAGGGACAGAGAGAGAAAGAAGGAGAGAGGGAATCCCAAGCAGGCTTCTTGCTGTCAGTGTAGAGTCCAGCATGGGGCTTGATCTCAAGAACTGTGAGATCATGACCTGAGCTGAAATCAAGAGTCAGACACTTAACTGACAGAGCCACCACCCAAGTGCCCCTGAGATTTTTATTTTTAAATAATCTCTACACTGAACAAGGGGCTCAAACTCAAAACCCTAAGATTAAGAGTTGCATGCTTTACCAACTGAGCAAGCCAGGTGCCTCCTAAGACATTATTTTTGAATTATTTTTTATTTTTTAAGTAGGCTTCATGCTGTGCGTGGAACCCAACATGGGGTTGGAGCCCAACGTGGAGTTTGAACCCACAACCCTGAGATCAAGACCTGAGCTGAGATCAAGATTCGGATGCTTTAACTAAACTACCCAGATGCCCCAAGACATTATTTTTTTTTAGAGCAATTTTAGGTTCAGGGCAAAATTAAGAGGATGGTATAGAGATTTCCTGTATGCCTTCTGTTCCCACCCATGCGTAGTCTCTCCTGTTACCCACATCCCCCATCATTGTGGTACATTTCTTAAAATTGATGAACCTACATTGACAAGTCATAATCACCCAAGATCCATAGTTTACCTTAGAGTTCACTCTTAAGTTGTACATTTTGTGGGTTTGGATTGATGTATAATATGTACCCATCACTCCAGTATCATATAGAGTATTTTCACTGTTGTAAAAGTTCTCTGTGCTCTGCCTGTTCAGCCCTCCCGCCCCCAGCCTCTGCCTTTTTTTTTTTTTTTTTTTTTTTTTTGTTAAACTACAAAAATAACTTCTTTCTTTTAAACTTTTGTAAAGGAGCTTTATCTGAAATTAATGGAAAACAATCTTTTTTTGGTTTATTCAAATTGTAATTTAACCTATTTCAGGCCACTTAATTACTAAATTCCTTTTGATTATTATAATCACATTATTTATTAATTTCCTACAGATTATCCTTCAGATGTTTGCTAGAGAGTCTGGCCTGTCATTATATATCCTAACCACATACCCATAATGCAGGTGTTTATTCACTAACCCAGATGTAAAATGGTATATATTCAGAGATCTTATTAGTCAAGTGATGATGGAGTAAAGTTTTACAAAATATGTGCAGTCTTCTAGTTCATTTTATGTTTATTTTTTTTAATGTTTATTTTTGAAAGAGCCTGAAAGTGCAAGCAGGGAAGGGGCAGAAAGAAAGGGTGACAGGATCAGAAGTGGGCTCTGTACTGACAGCAGAGAGCCCAATTAGGGGCTCGAACCCACAAACTATGAGATCATGACCTGAGCAGGTTGGATGTGTAACCAGAGGAACCACCCAGGTGCCCCTGTTTCTTCTTACAGTTACAGAAGCAAAGACTAGTTCATTTTAGTTCTTTGGTATATATTTATTTTATTTTTTTTAAGTAGCTCCGCATCTAATGCGGGGTTTGAACTCATGACCCTGAGATCAAGAGTCACATTTTCTACCAACTGAGTCAGCCAGGTGCCCCAAATTGTTGGGATATAGAAATAAGAAGACTGAATTAGACCTCACACCATCTGCTTTATTGGCACCAATTTAAATACTTTTAGTGTAGGAGATGGTTTTATGGATCATTTAGGTTTTGTACTATATTAAAATTGAGCCCAATCTACCTAAGTATCTGGAATAATGTTTAGGCTGCTTTCTAAGGTGGTTCTCATCGATATTTGCATTGTATTCTGTGTAATATTTTAATCCTGGTAGGGAACTTAGAAATCTTTTGATCCATCTCTGCCTTTTTCTTAGTTAAGACATTGAGACTCAGATTGTTTAAATGATTTATGTACCATTACCTTCCTTTGTGGAATATGAATGAAATTTTTTCCAGCTTTACATGGAGTTCTTTTGAAATGACCTAGACTAGTGGTTTTCAAGTTTTCTTGAACTTATTTTTCCTTCCAAAAAGAAATCTTACCTTGAGCTCTTTATAGCCCATTTCTAAAGCCCTGTGCAGGGCTTGAAGTAATTTCTAGAAACTTAGGGCCTGAAAACAATTCATTTAAGTACTTATTTCATGAGATTGTTGTCTCACAAACTGGTTTGTCAGGCAATCCAGAAAAATGGTGACAAAACATTTTATAGAAATAAGTATACTTTGTATTTGTACATCCCTGCTAAACAGTTTGAAGCCCCTGGTAGTTATTTTACATATATTTATTTGAGTTATTTGTAATCTGTGAATCGGCTTTGAGATACTGAAAATATTCCAGACATGCATAGCAGGAATTATCAATAAGACCTTGAGTCTTAGAACTTGATATGGTCTTCTGCTTAGAAGTCAAAGAAATTGATACAGATATATATTGGCTAGCTCGTACGCTATGATTTAAAAAAAAATTTTTTTTTAATGTTTATTTATTTTTGAGAGACAGAGTGTGAGCAGGGGAGGGCCAGAGAGAAGTGGGAGAGACACAGAATGTGAAGCAGCCTCCAGGCTCTGAGCTGTCAGCACAGACCCTGACGCTCATGAACCGTGAGATCATGACCTAAACCGAAGTTGTACGCTCAACCAACTGAGCCCCCAGGCGCCCCACTCATATGCTATGATTGATTGAATTTTAGAAAGCAGCCTTGAACGAGTGTTTATGCTTGAGTCTGACTTGATTTTCTTTCATTTGATAGGAAAAAGCTCCTCTATTTCTGAAGAGAAAGGTGAATCTGATGATGATAAACCAAGGAAAGGAGAAAGACGATCATCCAGGGTCAGACAGGTAATTCAAATATCTCTTAAAACATCTATCACCTCTTCGGGTATTGCTTTGGCTATCTTCTCCTTCTCTTCCTCAGACTTTTTCAGAGTTGGTGTCTCTTTAGATTTCTGTAGTTATCTTCTTTCTCGTCTCTTATCTTTTTTTTTTTTTTTTTTTGCTTTGGTTTTTTTTAATTTAATTTTAAAAAAAAATTTTTTTTAACATTTATTTATTTTTGAGACAGAGAGAGACAGAGCATGAACGGGGGAGGGTCAGAGAGAGAGGGAGACACAGAATCCGAAACAGGCTCCAGGCTCTGAGCGGTCAGCTCAGAGCCTGATGCGGGGCTTGAACTCACGGACCGCGAGATCATGGCCTGAGCTGAAGTCGGACGCTTAACCAAGTGAGCCACCCTGCTTTTTTTAATTTAGATCTGCTCTGATGTTCAGATTTCTAAGCAAATCTGCATAGAAGCAAATATATAAAATTAAGCAAATATATAAAAATTAAAATTTAATTGTGAAAATTAACAGGCTGGTCTGTATTTCTAAAATACATTATTAGAAAAGATACAGTTATTTAATTAAAACTTTAAAGCCAGGGGCACCTGGCTGTCTTCATCGGTAGAGTATATGACTCTTGATCTCGGGGTTGTGAGTTCAAGCCCCATGTTGGGTGTAGCGATTACTTAAAATCTTTAAAACAAACAAAAAAATTTTAAAGCCATATGATACAGTATTAAGTGAGCAGAATACAAAAGGATATTTGTGGTATAATTATGAGTATGGAAAAAAAAAAGTGGGGAAAAAATTAAATATACCAAAACGATAAGAATAATTACATTAAGTGATGTTACGTCAGTTCCCCCACCTGCCCTGCTACTTTCTAGATGTTCAGTTTATTTTTATTTATTTATTTTTAATGTTTGTTTATTTTTGAGAGAGAGACAGTGCGAGCAGGGGAGGGGCAGAGAGAGAGGGAATCACAGAACCTGAAGCAGGCTCCAGGCTCTGAGCTGTCAACACATCCGGACGCGGGGCTCAAACTCACAGACCGTGAGATCATGACCTAAGCTGAAGTCCAACACTTAAGCAGCTGAGCCACCCAGGCGTCCAAAGACGTTCAGTTTATTTTTAAAGCTTGAAACTAAAAACTAGTAGCAGTTTCATTATTGTATTCCTTTTGGTCACTATTTTGATTCCTGTAACAGCTCGATAAGTCATGCTTGTTTACTGAGACACTTGTTTATGTTGCTGAAAACACATGTCTTTGAGTTTCTCCTTCCTATGTGTATCTTGTGAGATACTTTTTCTCCTCTGTTGATAGTGAGCAAATATACTTGGAACTATTGTATATCTTTCCTTTCCGGGACACCTGGTTGGCTTAGTGGGTAGAGCATGTGACTCTTAATCTCAGGGTTGTGAGTTTGAGCCCCACGTTAGCCATGGAGCCTACTTTAAATAAATAAACAAATAACTTTTTTTTTTTTTTTTTTTTTTTTCAGGCAAGAGCAGCTAAACTCTCTGAGTGCAGCCAGGCTGCTGAAGAGGAAGAGGACCAAGAGGCACCTTCCAGAAATCTGCGGGTCAGAGCAGATCGAAATTTGAAAACAGAGGAGGAAGAAGAAGAGGAGGAGGAAGAGGAGGAAGATGAGGAAGAGGAAGAAGATGATGAGGGACAAAAATCTAGGGATGTACCAGTCCTGAAACAGTTTGAGGAAACAGAAGAGAGGGAAGAGATACCCAGAGCAAAACCAGAGGAGGTGATAGATGAGAGATCCCAAACCATAAGATCCCAGGAACAGGAGGGGTTAGAGAGAGGAGGGAGAGTTACAAGGTCCCAGGAGGAGGCCAGAAGAAGTCATATGGCCAGACATCAGCAGGAGAAAGAGATGAAAACAGTTTCTTCTCTTGAGGAGGAAGAAAAGGAAGTAAAAATTTTAAAAGGCTTCGAGGAAAAATCGAAATCCCCTTCCCCTCCGCGACTGACTGAAGATCTGGAGAAGGCCCCTCTTGTGCTACAACCAGAGCAAAATGCCAGTGAGGAGGAAACTCCCCCACCTTTACTTACCAAGGAAGCATCTTCTCCACCATCTAATACACAACTCCAGAGTGAAGAAGAAATAGAGCCAATGGAAGGCCCAGCTCCCCCTGTCCTCATTCAGCTATCTCCTCATAATACAGATGCTGAGGCCAGGGAGCTATTAATATCTCAGCATACTGTCCAGTTGGTGGGAGGCCTGTCTCCTTTGTCCAGTCTTGCAGACACCAAAGCAGAATCTCTAGCAGAGAAAGTGCCAGAGGAGAGTGTCCTGCCTCTAGTTCAGAAAAGCACACTAGCTGAATGCTCAACCCAGAAGGGTCTTGAAACTGAGTCAGAAAAATCTGTTCAACCACTCCCTCTAAAAATTGAGGAATTAGCACCGGCCAAAGGGATCACTGAGGAGTCTCTGAAACAGCTGTCTTTGGAACAGAAGGAAGGCAGAAGGGCTTCTCATACTCTTCTCCCAAGCCACAGATTGAAACAGTCAGCTGACTCATCCTCAAGCCGGTCCTCCTCTTCATCCTCCAGTTCTAGATCAAGATCCCGCTCTCCTGACAGCTCAGGCTCTCAATCTCACTCATCTCCAAGATCCAAGCAGAGAGATGGATCTCGGGCACGTACTCACACCAACCCTCGTGGTAGATCTGAGATGGACTCCAGATCAACGTCAGAGTCCAGGTCACGTTCCCGTTCCCGTTCAGCGTCAAGCAACAGCAGAAAAGTAAGTGTGGGAGAATCTTGGGTGCATTGATGTTTTTTTATCTTGTACTCCAGTGTTTTTCAACCCCAGGAGAACCTATTATAATTCCTGGCAGGAATGGGAAAAACTACTTTTACTCCCCAGGTCACTTTCCTATCATCTCTGAGTCTGATTTTCAACCCATTGATCCCTAAGTTCTTTTTCATTTTTTGAGTCCCTTTGATTCTGAAGTTGAATCATTTACCCGTCTTCTTCACTAGACTGTAAACTTGAGGACATGGACATGCCTTTTTACGTGTGTATTCTAGTATCCCAGCATCTCAGCACCTTAGTTGGGACTTAATAAATAATTTGGCAAATACGCTAGGAAGTTCAAGAGATCACTAACTCAAACAGGAATAAACATAAGAGACAGAAGGGTCTAAAGTATTAAACTGAGTCAGCAGAAATTGGAAAACTCAGTGATGTACTAAATACATAATCATATAAAATAATTTGCTTTATGTGCTTCATTTCTTTAGTCTCTGAGCCCTGGAGTCTCCAGAGACAGCAGCACCAGCTACACTGAAACCAAAGATCCCTCTTCTGGTCAGGAGGTTGCAACTCCACCAGTGCCACAACTGCAGGTCCTTGAGCCAAAGGAGAGGACTTCCACCTCATCCTCTATTCGAATGAGGCGTTTAAGCCAACCTGAGCCAGCCGAAAAGCATGTGACCCAGAGGTTACAACCTGAGCGGGTAGGCTGTTATGCCCCCTCCCTAGTGGGAGATGGAGGATTAGGCATGATTTTCCCTTTTGTGTTAGCTGTAAAACTGAAAGGTCGGTCTGGATAAGGTTCGATAGAAACGTTGATATTTGGGGATACATGGAAGATTCCACTGAACTCCGTTCCGGCTCCCTGGTTCATGAAAGCTCTATGTGAGGCTAAGCAGCAAGGTTCTCATCTCTAGGGCTCCCAGAGTCACTTCTGTAGAATGTCTCCTTTTTTTCTGCCCCAAAGGAAGCCTTTTCTCAGTTCTCTCAAAAAAATTCTAATAAAATGATTGCTGGCATAGAAATTCTTGAAGTGGCATTCCATTCCACTTTCTAAACTAAAATAATGAAGATATATAGGGCTAAGTGTGGAGCTGCTACTGTGTAAGTCCTGCTCTGCCTTTTACCAGCTCCAGGTTAAAGAAAAGGAACCAAGCAGATTTAAGTACGTTGCTATGTTGTTTTGCTATGTTTGTCCTGACAGGGGAGCCCAAAGAAGTGTGAAGCTGAAGAGGCAGAGCCACCAGCTGCCACACAGCCCCAAACCTCAGAGACCCAGACTTCTCACCTACCAGAATCAGAAAGGATTCATCACACTGTGTAAGTAATCGATCTTGTCTGGGGTATAACAAGGAACTGGGAGTGAGGGGTAGTTCTTCACTCCCTGGGGTTCTTCGACTACGCAGTCCTAGTTTCCTTTTAAAACAGAAGGCAGAGCTTTATCTGGACAAAGTCTAGGTTTCAGTTGTTACATTAAGAGCTGCCACCAGAATTCTTAAGGTAGTCTGAAAAGTGGTGGTTAGAGCATAAGGAAACCCATTTCTGGGATCCTCTGACCAAAATAGTTAGGTCCTTTAAGGAACAGGCGGTAGGGACTTTGGTTTCCAAACTCAAGACAGTGAGGGAGTTGACTCAGGTCAGCTTAACTCAATCTTTAATTCACATTTTCCAGCTACATCTGAGCCTGGGAACACAGTTTAATAAAGGATATCAAAAGTCTACTGAGAAAGGCACAGGGGGGTTGCTTTTGAGTTTTCGCTGTTTTCCCTGGTTGTTAGCTGTCTTTTTATTAAGCATAATCCATCGTAGTTTTTACTGGATACGATACAGCAAAATATGAAGTGTACATGAAGGAAGTCAGAAGTTTATTTGGGGGCCCCTTAAGACCCTTGGATTGATTTTTACCATTTATATAATTTGAACTTTTTATTCCTTGTATTTATTTTTAGAAAAATACAGGTAAGAACAGGTATATCATTCAGTATTCTGAGCTAGGTACTATAAATTAAGAAGCATTTGAACCCAAATTCCTGGCTTCAGAGTCCCATGGGAAATGAAAAGCAAAGCATTGTGGAAATAAGATTGCTTAGCTTTTGGACATCAAGAATCCTGTACTGCTTTAGTGAACATCCTGTGTAGACAGTTGACCTAAAGTTGTTCCATGTTGGTTTTATGTCGTTTTAACACTAATACTATCAGTATGATTTTCCCTTTTATGGAAAAGTCTAATAATTTACTCTCTTATGAGAGTTTCGGACTATCTTGCCTCAGATTTTGGAGGGTGGTGGGCAGGCGATTGATTACCTCATTTCCTTATGACTTTAATACTAGTTTCGTACTCTTTATCTGTATAGTTTTTGCCTTGGGATATACCCTTGCTGCTGTTCAGTCTAATGGTCTTGCCTCTGCTGCCATCTTGTGGCCATTTTTTGGTTTGAATGTCAAAAGTTCACTCGACTTTGAAAAGTTTTTGTTTTTCCCTTTGGGGATGGGTACGTTATCCTTTGGAGAGGGGTTTTTCTTCTAGGACCATAAAGTGAAAACCCAGCGGATTCTGGAAGGTGTTCAGGATTCCCCAGCTACACCATCGATGAGGAAATGGGGTGACAGCTTCCCTTCCATATCCATCAAGCAGAGATAATACCTGCCCTCCTCTACCCCATCCCATGGGGGGGTACAGCATGTCCTTTGTGTAATGGCAGTTTCAAAGTAGGTGTTGACAACTTGCTACTAATTGGGCCTGAGGAACTGCCTCCTATGCACCTTGAGAGGCAAGTAATTTTCTGAAAAGGTTTTGTTTGCCCTAATATTCAGTTGGTCTGTGAGATCCTGGCTACAAAACGGCACTTCATGCCATTTTGAAACATCTTTATTTCTGTACTTTTGCATGTAAGCCTGGGACAAGTGAAGCTTGGAGTCATATAGAGTTTTTCTCCCCACATAAAGGTGGCTTTGATCTTTCATTTTACAACTGAGGCAAGCAATCTAGTTACATTGATTCCAACAAGGTGATAGGCAAGTGGCACCTTGGGCAAATACTGACATTGTCCATTGTTGCCTAGGCAAGCTTCAGTGGAGCAGCCTATAGATTAGAAATGCAATCTGGCCTCAGGAGTAACTCACACACACATCCCCTTTACTTACTTTCCCTCTGCCTGTCTTCCAGACGGTCTGTTCAGCAGCCTAATAAAAAGATATGCCCAACGGCCAAAACCTGTAGGCTATTCTGGCATTGGATTTGATAAATGAATCTTTGAGAAAAGTTTGCCTACATTTCTGGAGGCTCAACCGAATCACAACACTCCTCCTAGTCCTTCACCCCTCTAGAGTCCTAGTGTTCAGCCTGGTGACCACTGGGGCCCCTGGCCAATTTTAAAAGTGGGATCAGCAGTGCTAAATGGAAAAGACTATTTGTGGCTTAACCTTGGTTTTCCAGTGTGTCTCAACAAGAGAGCTAGGGCCTGTTGATTCAGTAAAATGTTAAAAAAAAAAAAAAAAAGACTTCATGGACCTCTCAGCACCTGGAAGAAATTGCGTAACTTTTTCCGTGCTTTGTTAAATCCATTCTGATTGTGTCCTGAGGAATTCTAAATTTATGAGGTAAGGTATCTTGTCATTGCTTGGAATAGTAATTTGTGAGCCCTCAGTCCTATTTCGTTTGGGCTATGTTCCAAAATCCAATCTTTGCCTGCTATGGATATAACAAAAATGTCCTCAGACAGCAGAAAATAATGCTACTCTCTTTTACATTAAAAAAATAGAGGAGAAATAAGAACTTTCGTGTGGGCAGCTGTATCATCCAGCAGTAGTTAATTCAAACTTGAATTTTTCTGAATACAACCTTCCTGAGGACACAACCCTTGCAGGCAATAGCAGTTTTGGACTTTTGGCTTGCCTGAGTATGAAGGAAGGAAATGGTCCTTTAAGCCAGTATGACAGCGTAATGGTTACTCTCCAGGGGACCTACAGTGCCAGTATGCAAATGATGCATAATTTTAAAAAGTAAAATGTATTATTCTCAATAGCGTTCGCTCACTGAGAAATGAGGATCTAAAGACATAACTCCCCAAATCATTCTGTTCTTGGTTATCTTGGAACTAGTATGCTCCTACAGGATTATGTATTTAAGTTTCACTGCCTGGGAGTAGTCACATCCCGTTATTTCTTAGTAAGTTTCATATCAGGTCTTCAGCTCATGAATGTTCTACAGTAACTAAAATTGAGACATGTATGCCTATAGAAATTTCCTTTCCCATCAGTTTCTCTGACTCTTGATATGAACTATATAATATGTTACTAGTCTCCAAGTAGTTCGGTTCTTCTGGCCTACAAATGCTTTGTGTGCTCTTTAATTATAGATAGATATCTCCGACCCCCAGCCCCCATGCAATTTCACAGATTTTTCAAAGATCTCAGAAATATTTGTGCAAGAACTTGATGTGGGAAGGGAGATGCCTGGATGCTTTTTGTCTAAAAGGAGCTACAAAGAAAAGCTGCATGGGGCTCTGACAAGTAGCTAACAAGGTTTTGGGACTGGGCCCGCAAGTAGATTGAGCCCCTTTGGGGGGCAATTCGAAGGATTCATCTTTTTCTTATGAAAATAAAGTCTTGGGAATCTTGGATCCCACAGAATTTTTTGTGGGGAAATAGATGGCACAAACTCACTGTGTCTTAAGAAAGCCAAGGATAACATGGTAAAATTCTTATTCTTGAAAAAATGAGATAGAATTTCCAAGAAAGAAATATTCTTCCTCCAAGGAAGCCACTTCTGGAGAGGCATATTGGCAGTCCAAACTATTTTAGGACATTTGATGGACAGGGAACATTTATCTGAGGATGTTGGAAGCTAACATTCTTCGTGAGGTAACGTTTTCTGTAGGAATTCCATCTACAGTAATTTTTAAGAAGAAAACTTAGGGGTGCTTGTCTGGCTCAGTCAGTAGAGGGTGTGACTCTTGATCTGGAGTCAAGAGTTTGAGCCCCACATTGGGCATAGAGCTTTAAAAAAAAGAGGAAGAAAACTTTTAGTTCAGCAAGCAATGATTTTTTTTTTTAATGTTTATTTACTTATTTGGGGGGTGGGGGAGGGGCAGAGAGAGAAAGAATCCCAAGCAGTTGTCCTTGCTGCTAGCGCAGAGCCCAACATGGGGCTCGAACTCTGAACCGTGATATCATGACCTGAGCCGAAATCAGGAGTTAGATGCTTAACTGACTGAGCCACCCAGGTGCCACTCAGCAAGCAATTATTAAAATGTCCTCCTAGTACCCCCAGTGACAGTCTTAAATATTTATGGAGCATTTCTTTGTGTTAGGCCCTGGGCTAGGGATGTAGCCCCTGACCTTGAGGAACCCTGCAAGGTGGAGGTGAGGGGCAAGTCAACCAGCGGTTATTATACAGAGTGATGAGGTGTTTGCTGAAAACCTGTCAGACCAACTACCGAATACCTTCACGTCAGAGAAAAAGCAGTCTACTCTTTGAGAAAACTCAGAAAAAGTTCCATAGGTGGCATCAAATGAGATAATGACCTATTAAATGTACATGTGTTTATGTATATCTTTACCTTGACTTGGAGTCAAAAGTCATCCAAGCCAGACTCTTAAGGGCGAACTCATCACACTTCCATGAGATAGGTATTATTGTTATCCCCACTTTACAGATTAAGAAAGAGATACACAGAATCAGAGATTTGCCCAAAATCACAGAACTTTTATGGGAGCTGGGGCAGGCCATGACTAGGCCCTAGCCAGTTTGACTGCAGAGCTCTCAGTCTTACTGGGCAGACAAGGACCACTAAGTGAAAGGAAATGTGTAATGTGTAAACATGACCACTTTAGCATGTGGTTGGCATGTATGAGATTTTAAGCATTGGGGAGTAAGTTTTATTCCTAGCTAAAAGCTCTGGTATTACAGATGAGATAATACCAAGCTTTTGGTTAAGTACCCAGGAGCTTGTCTTAGTGTTAAACCTCTGCTGCCACTAGGACACAAAAGGAGCACCTTTGCATTCAACAAAGCAGTGTTTTTGAACATCTCCTGAGTGCTTTCTTTGAATGGTTAGAGTCAGCTTCCTATTTCACATGTAGTCTGGTGAAGATGCCCATGATTAATAGTTTCTGTTTAGTTCCTAAACGCTTTCGACCCAACAGATATCCCCCCACCCCTGCCCCAGGTAACTGCTGTCTTCAGTTTCTCATCTACTTCAAGCCTTCACCTTGGAGTCCTTGCTCCAAAATGTGGCCTTCGTGCTACAGCTACCCAAGGTCCCCCTTGCCCTGTTTATCCTTTTCCTTTCTGGCTCCAGTGGACCCCGGGGAAGGGTGACCTTATTAAAGACTCTTTGAAACAAAGTTGTCTGTCATCTCTTTAGAGACACCTCTCCCCCTCTCTACTGGTAACTCAAAAAGGAACTATCTCTGCTATCCACTCCTCCCACCATCCCTAGAGAAAGGACAGGTTGGAGTAATAACACGTGGTCATTGCTTGGGGTGAGCAGCTAGCTAGCTGCTATAGTGATTGGATAGTGCCAGTTCTCATCCCACCTCCCTGCCATGAACAGCTGACTGGCTTCTAGGATGGGGGGGGGGGAGGGAGACACATAAAAAATTGCTCAGGACCCTCCATTCTGTGTCTCTTTCAACTTTGGCTTTGTTGTCTTCCTTTAATCATTTTTCACTCCCAGCTCTGCTGTTTCCCTTCCATCTATTCTCTGGAATCTTCCAAGCAAGCCGCTGTAACTTTGTATGCCCTCTCCACCCAGCCCCCTCCTCCTCCCCCTGGGAAGACAAGGAGAGCGCACCCTCTCCCTGTGGGGATAGGCCTGGATAGCTGTTGTAACCTGAGAAAAGAAGGAAAAAGGCCAGGCCTATTGAGCCAGCAGTGAGCTCCCTGTGGCCTGCCAGAGGATAAGAACCTTGCTCACTCAGCGCCCTCCCTTTTTTTCTTTCCCCTCCCCTGCTGCAGCAGGGCCCTCCCCCATCCGCACACACGGGCTGCTGGGTAAGTGGCAAGATGGCTCCCCTGCATGTCTCCGGCTGATCGCCGCCGCTCCGCCAATACAATAGAGCCAGCCACTACCAGCAGCCTGGCCCTCTTCCTCCTCCTTCTCCAGAGAGACCAATCCAGCCGAACTCGGGGTTTGCCGTGAGGACTTAACGCTTATCTCTTAAAAGCCAGATCTATTTTAGCCTCCCCTCACCACCACCACCACCTCCCCTTCCATTTACCATTTTTTGGATCCCCAGTTGCTGCATCTCGATTTTCTCTCTCTGGATCGGGTGGCTGGGGAGGAGGTGGTGGGCTCTTGGGACAAGGAAGGTGTTGTGGTTTTTTGGTTGTTTTTTTTTTTTTTTATAATTTTTTAGGATTTTTTTTCTTTGGTTTTTGTTATTTCTTCCATTCCAGAAAGGGATAAACAGCACTTCCAGGGGGAGAAAAAAAATCATGTTATCAGAAAGCAAAGAAGGGTGAGAGCCTCACATTTCCATGTATCCCTTTACCCCACCACTTTAGCCCACCTCATCTTCCTTCTCTTCCCCATGGCTTTCATTCCGTCTTTCGTTTTGGTTTGTTTTCAATCACTCTGCTTTCCCTCTTTGTCCTTCCTGCCTGATTTCTAATTGGCCCAACTTGCCCTCTCCGTGTGGGAAATAGGTATTTTTGGGATAAGTCTTTTCTTTAGATTTAGGCAGTTGAATCGCGTGTTTCTGTGGGGGCCGGTTAGCTGGGGGCACAGTTCCGATTTTCCCCTCCCCCTTCCCATGCATCCCTCCCTGCCTGCTCTGGGGAGGCTGTTCTGACCTCTGAGTGTCAGTCAGCCCGTTGGGAATGCTGAATTTTCTGGTGGTGGTTATCGGTGGGGGGCTTGGTTTGCCCTCTCCTGAGTCTTAGGCTCCTGCTCATCTTAATTTGGGGGAACCCAAACACTGGGAACCCCAGTGTTTGGTGGTAGTGAGGGTGAGGTTAGAGATAGAAGTTAGGGATGAAAACAGAAAAAGGGGATAGAAAGATAGTTTATCTGAAGTGAATCTCTGGGATTCATTGCCTGAAATGGGAGCTAACTTGTGTGATTCAGAGTGGGCGTAGGGGGATTCAATATTGGGGGGGCGATACATGGTGTGGGGGGAGGGTGTGTCTTGACTAGGAGGCCTGCTCTCTTTATCTCTTGGAAGTTGGAATGAGGGAGTGGGAGAAACTGGGCGAAAGCCGAATATAAGAACAATTCCTACACCTCTGAGCAGGTAAAAGTGGCCTGATTCTTCTCTGAGCTTTCAAACTCCAGCAATTGTAGCTTTTTCTTTTTGGATGACAGAGGGTCCTTGTTGAAGCTTGAACCTTCATCAGCCCTGCTTTCCCTGCAGCCCCCTCCCCCACAATTTCTCCATTCCTGATGTTTCCAGATCCTGTGGGTCAGTAGGTTTTATTAAGCAGTTGATTATAATAAACACAAGGTTGGAATCATTTGCCACAGCCACGGACATTCTTTCTCGTGTTTTTAAGCAGTCAAGCTTCCTTTAATTTCTCATGCAATTTTGTTAAAGATGCCTGTGGCCAGGGGATAGGGAGGCCACAGGATTGTGGGCAAATCACAATGACTTTTGAGGGACTGTTTCAGAGAGGGATGTTACTCCTTTCCATATAAGAGTACTCTGGTGAATTACCTAAAAACAGTTGGGAGTCCTGACCTCACTCATCACACCTTTATCCTATCTGAGCAGTGAGTGGATGTGGATGCTACAATCTGTGCTCTTTTCCCAAAGAAAACAGTTTCTCACTTTTCCTGTGGGGGCATGGTCTCTAGTCTGATCTGAAAAGCAGCCCTCCCAACCCCACCCAAGTGATGAGGCATGGGGGTTTCCTGACCCAAAACCTAACGTCTTGCTCTCTCTTCCCCTTGGTTCTTTCCTGCCCTTCCCTCCGTACCTCTCCCCATACTGTCAGTGAGGAGAAGGAGGAAGTGACCATGGACACAAGTGAAAACAGACCTGAAAATGAGGTTCCAGAACCCCCCGTGCCTATTGCAGACCAAGTCAGCAATGATGACCGCCCAGAGGGCAGTGCCGAAGATGAGGAGAAGAAAGAGGTAAATTTCCAAGCCACCTGTTGGGGTGGGCGGGCAGGAACGGGCCTAGGGGAGAGAGTAGACCACTTTGATGATCCCTCTTACACAGTGGGATAGCTTTAAAAAGAAGGGACTAGACAGACTTGGATCAGGATAAGGGCCAAGGGAGAATTCGCTGGTTTAGCAAGGGAGACCCCTTGTGATGGGGACAGGGCTCATTGGTTCCCCTTTTCCTGTTGGGGAAGTAGTGTAGTGCAGACTGTTGGAAGTTTGTAACGAAAGGAAACGTCAATTAATGGCCCTTTATCTAAGACCCAGGCCCAGCTTTTCCTGCTACCCTCTCTAGCTTCTCCCTGTAGTAACTGTTAGCTTTCCCTCCTTTTTAAAAGCCTGTGGGAGTTCAACGCCATCTAGTGGGCTGTGGTGGTTCTCAGCTGACCAGCCATGCTGAGGAATTTTTGTTCCTCCTCTGCCCTCTAGTGGTCATATTGCAGAGATATAGCTACTTAAGCCAGCACTTGGGTGAGCCCGGAGGCCCCTTCTCCATTTCTCTGACCCCTCTGCTTCCTTTTTTTGGCATATATATTATCTTGTGTCCTGCACCCAATTCAGGGGGTTCCCCCCATCGGAGCCAGCGAAGTCTTCTTGGCTCTTAAAGTAATAGAGAAGGAGTTAGCTGGGTTTGGGAGTGGGTTAACAGGATGGGAGGGACTGTCGTGTGTGTAGCCTTTCTTTGGTGTGTGTTGCGGGGGTGGGGGCCGGTGAAAGTGATTTGATGTGCAGAATATTATTTATTACAAGGTCCTTCTTCCCCGTAAAACTTTGTCCAAGTACCTCATGTACGGTAATCCGCCCGTAAAATAAAACCCTGCCCAACTGGCCAATCGCTGATGCCGCCTCTTCCTCTGGACCCACCCGCTGCTACTGAGCTGCCCAATCAGAGCCGAGTCTGCTATCCAGGTGTCTTGGCCAGAGGGGGGCATGTATATGGGATCCTGTGATGGGCCCCCTTTTGCCTCCCTGCTTTGCTTACATCAGGGGGCCAAGAAGAGCACTGTTCTGGAGAGACTTGTATTGAGAAAGCAAAAAACATTTGGAAAGGGGTGGACTTGCATCATCTCCCTATTTGGGACACCCCAAGAAGAGCTTGTGTCAGTGCTGGGGCGCCTGCCCACATGCCCTTAACCCTTTTGAGGACTGTGGGTTGCCTTGTTTGCTGCAGACTGTTGGGATCCCCATCTAGGGCACCAAGACCTCCTAAAGAGTCAATGTTTGTGATCACAGTGCCATGCTGTAAAATTCCAAGTGGAGGCTCTCGGCTTAAGCTGTGACGACTAGGAAC
This sequence comes from Acinonyx jubatus, assembly GCF_027475565.1. Taxonomy (NCBI): domain Eukaryota; kingdom Metazoa; phylum Chordata; class Mammalia; order Carnivora; family Felidae; genus Acinonyx; species Acinonyx jubatus. The sequence goes on along the minus strand of NC_069386.1, from coordinate 72,233,522 downwards.
CCTGCAGAGAAGTCTAGGGTTTGAGCCCAGGGATTTAATGCTGATGACAGCCCAGCCATGTATCACCACTTGCTCATCAGAAGGACTTTCCTTTGGTCCCTGTTGTCCATGGTGAAGGGCAGCATGTTGGTTGCTCCGGCTTCTCCTCCATCCCTGGAGGCAGGGCCTCATCCATCCACCTGACTGGAACCACTGTCTCAGCTGGAGTCCCTGAGGAGATGCCACACACAACTCTCAGAAGAAAAGTATTCTGACCTTGCTGCTGAATGTGTGCCAGGTCCTGGGGCTGTCCACCTACTACCCCCAGCCTGCCTTCATCAGAGGCTCCATGATCCCACTCGGTGAGAGGACCCCCTCCCCATTTACAGGCAGAGGAGAAAGGGACTCTGGAGTCATCACCTGGATTCCAAGTATTGGGTGGTGGTATTGCTGCATCTTGCCACTGGTGGACATAGGGTCCTGCCTGCCTGTCACGATAAAAGGCCAGGACTATTCCTGCTACTCACAGGCCATCTCATCAGGGACTGCAAGATGATGCCCCTACAGGGCTGGGACTGATGTCTCTGCCCCCTTTCCCCCCGTACCCCTCGCTGAGCCTGGCCACCACCAGTGAACTGTCTTGACATCATGGAAACTGGGCAGCGTCCCCCCACACGTTTTCCTCCCGCCCCCCCTGCGCCCCTGGGAGGACTCTGGCAGTGCCGTGCTGACCACCACGCCGTGCGCCCACCTTTTTTGCCAACCCAACCCCCCACCAATTGCACAGCGCCTAGCAGGGAGGGCTCATTCTGATTGGACCGGCGGTTGACTAGATACAGTACACAGTGAGGTGCGATTGGCTGAACTGAAGATCCCAGGTGTGAGATGGTACCTGGAACATTTGTCATATTCCTAGTTATTTTCTTCTTTATTTTCTTCTTCTTTTTATTTAATATTTTATTTTAATTATTTTCTTTTTCTTTATTTTTCTGATTTCTTTATTGGATTTATTTATTTGGTTCATGTTTTTCCTGTTTTAATTAAGACCTCTTTTTTTTTTTTTTTTTTTTTTTTTTCCTCTCACTAACTTACCCATCGAGAGCGGCCCGGCTAGGGGTCAGGCTGGCCCTTAACGGAGACCAAGGAGACTTGGTTAGACGACACAAACGGGGCTGGGGGGTGGATGGGGAAAGGGGATTTCATCAAGAGGGTCCTGCCCTACCCTTTAGAAGGGTGGTAGGTCTTAGTTTTTCCAGAAATAAGCACTGAAATCTCAAAATGCTCTAATCCCCTTTTCTCTCTCTTCCTCTTTTTGCTCTGTCCATAGTCTTTTTCCCACTGTTTGGGGTAGAAATTTGCTCCAAAGCAGGTTTGGGAGTTTCTAGTCCTTGGCAGAGCCCCTAAGCCTTAAGCCCCGGTTGAAAGGAACCAGGAAGGCTCTGCTAGAGCTCTGTACAGTGGTTAGAAAGTCTGAGGCTCCCTGGGGACAATCTGCCCATCATAAAAACCTTTCTGTACCAAAGGCACCTTTAAATTCTTTCTGCTGGCAGTTGACCAGGGAGCCTCATCTCCAGTGGGTCTGGTGCTGCCCTGTAGGGGTGCGGACAGTCTTAACAGTCTGCTGTCCAAGTGACTCACTGCCAGTGTCAGTGGGTGTCAGGCTGGACAGTTATTCCAAAGGTGGTTTTCCTTGTTTCCTCATGTTTTCTGAGAGGACTAGATGACCCAGTTCTGGGCATACCTTATTGGGCTTGGTGTCCTCTTGACCCCTAGAGACCATGGAAGAGGGCATGACCAATGCCTTTAAAGGGCTGGGAGGCTCCTCAATTCCTCTTCCAGCTTATTTCTGGTTAAGCTAATACACAGGTGTGGTATGGACTAGATGACTTTTCCCTGCTGTGATGTTTGATTTTTTTTTTTTCTCTAACTTGCATTGATTCTGCTTCGTTTTTGCCGTTTGCCGCTTCTGTTTTGGTCTCTGTCTGTCTCTGTGTCTTTCTCTCTCTGTGTCTTTGGAGCCTATGCTAAGACTGCCCCATCTAACCTCCTTCCCCCCTCTCTGTGGGGTGTGTCTCTTTCTCTTTTTTTTTCCCCCTTTTCTTCTCTATACAGAGCTCGCTGCCCAAATCATTCAAGAGGAAGATCTCCGTTGTCTGTAAGTCTAGCCCCAAATCCCTGATAAAGGTCAAAAGTAACCATAAAAATGAGTTTATAGAGAAATCGGTTCCCATTCTTTCTCCATGGCATTCTTGGGTCACCTCTTCCCATCCCACTCCCTGTACCCAGCAGATTTCCATCTTGGCCATTTTGTAATTCAAAACTTCAGACAATCCCTGTCATTTTTCCTAGGTCACATTTCTTTCTTAACTAATGAGACACACTGCAAGGTGTCTCACCATTTCCTGTTTAGCCCTACATGCATTTCCTTGTCCCGGTATCTGAACCCTCAGAACCAGGAGTAGGTTTGAGGGATTCCCATATAATGCTTATCAGTTTATGTTTTCTTCTGAGAGAGAGTCTTAAGAGTGCTCACACCTCAAACAGTAACATTTTTAACATTTTCCCACCAAGAAGTTCTAAATCCATAAAAGCGTAATAAATCTTTGTAACTTAAATATGAGATCGTAGTGTGAAAATGAATGCGAAGCATGATTAGATATGTCACAGTCTTACCTTTACTTAGATATTGGTATCACATAGCCGTGTTTTCTTGTATTCATATGTCCTTCTCAGTCTGCCTTCTCCAGTATGTTAGCTGTTTTTGCCACTAAAAGTTTAAACTTCACACCACCCTAGTTACCCATCCCTCATTGCCTTTAGAGATTAGTAGTTTTTATCTGTCAGGAAGTAGCTCCAGTCCTTTTATTGTTCACTCTGAAGCAATGTTTCCCAGTCCCCAAATAAAATTTCCTTAAGTTAACCTTTTACTGAAATTCCAGTCGAAGGCTATCTGTATGTGTTATGGTGTGAACCAGCAGAGGACCTGAGACCATCTAACTGTTGGGTCCTGTTTCTTGGGGACAGCAGCTACCAAGGGGGTGCCAGCTGGAAACAGTGACACAGAGGGGGGCCAGCCTGGTCGGAAGCGGCGTTGGGGAGCCAGCACAGCCACCACACAGAAGAAGCCCTCCATCAGTATCACCACTGAATCACTCAAGGTGAGGTGGGAGGAGCCGGGGAAGGGAGGACGAGACACTTTGAGGTGGGAGTAGACACGGGCCCAGTGTAACGGGGTGGGGGGTATCTGTGTCCCAGAGCCTCATCCCCGACATCAAACCCCTGGCGGGGCAGGAGGCTATTGTGGATCTTCATGCTGATGACTCCCGAATCTCTGAGGATGAGACAGAGCGTAATGGTGACGATGGGACACATGACAAGGGGCTGAAAATATGCCGGACTGTCACCCAGGTAAGGCTTCTGCACCCCAGTGTCGGGAGGGGGCAGTGGACTCAGAGCAAGCAACTAAGGTGGAGTCTTAGAAGGGAAATCTGCCCTCTGTGCAGAGGGTTGGGTTAATTGCCCTTTTGGATCAACAGACTACCAAATCTAACCTGTTGTCTGTAATAAAGTCATATTGGAACAAGGCTATGCCAACCAATTTATTCTTATCTCTCTGGCTGCTTAAGTGCTAGAACATCAGCGTTGAATAGTTGCAACAGAAACTGTATTACTCACAAGGCCTAAAAATATTATCTTGCCATATACAGAAAAAATTTGCCCATTCCTGTCTTAGTTTTCCTCATGACAGTTGAACCATTAATAATCCCAGGATCTGGTGGAAGAGAACTTAATCTTTCTCCTAGTTGAGAGAGCATGCTAGGTTAAACGTACCACCCCTCTTAGGAACAAGAGGCTGAAAAGAATGTGCCAGTTTGGTGTTTAAGAATTCCTCCATTGTCTGATACTTACAGGTAGTACCTGCCGAAGGCCAAGAGAATGGGCAGAGGGAAGAAGAGGAAGAAGAGAAGGAGCCCGAAGCAGAACCGCCTATACCTCCCCAGGTTTCAGTAGAGGTGGCCTTGCCCCCTCCTGTGGAGCATGAAGTAAAGAAAGGTAGGTGAAGCATGCAGTTCTGAATTCCCAGAGCACTTTATTTGGACCTCTTTTAAAGCATTTAATGTTTTCTGCCTTTTATTTTAGTATTTTGCATATCTGTTTTACTTCTGCCTCCTTGTTACTAAGCTGCATGAGAGCTAGGTTAGAATCTTTCAATCTCCATAATATGGAGCTTCACTTTGCACATTATAGGTGTTCAGCACATTAGGTGGAAGAGGACTACGTGGTGGAGAATAAGAGAAAAGAAAGGCGTATCAGAGGTGAAAGAGCCAGCATTGCTCCCTGCTGAAAACCGTTTGTGTGCTCTTTTTGATAGTGACTTTAGGAGATACCTTAACTCGACGTTCCATTAGCCAGCAAAAGTCTGGAGTTTCCATTACAATTGATGACCCAGTCCGAACTGCTCAGGTGCCCTCCCCGCCCCGGGGCAAGATCAGTAACATCGTCCACATCTCCAATTTGGTGAGTCGGCGTTGTTTCCCCACAGCACATTGTTCAGTGGTTAAGAGTTTGAGCTTTGGGTTCCTGTTTCTTAGCTTCAGCTCCTAGATCTGTCAGTTATTCACTGAGCAACTGAACTTAATCTCTCACAACCAGTTTCCTCACCTGAAAAATAGGGACAAAGTATCAGCCTGTAAGGTTTGTCTGGAGGATTTGTGGAGGGCCTGGCACATAGTACCTCTGTTACCACTCTTCTCGCTTCCCATGCAAGAGAGTTCCTGACCCCTTTGCCCTCACCCAGACTTTGAAGCTGTCCTCCTGTGCCAGAGATTTGGGGAATCTGAATACTAGTTACAGTGTTGTTCTTGCTTTCTTTAAGACTCTGAAACTCCGTTTTCGCTGGCAGGTGCGTCCCTTTACTTTAGGCCAACTAAAGGAATTGTTGGGACGGACAGGAACTCTGGTGGAAGAGGCCTTCTGGATTGACAAGATCAAATCTCACTGCTTTGTAACGGTGAGGAAAGGATGCTGATCCTCTAGGTTGTGGCATAGATTTCCTTCTGTGACTAATGTGGGTGGAATTGAGGGCCCTGTGGCAAGTGGGAGGGATTGAGGCCTGTTGTGACCCTCCACCTTCTCCCTTCCTCCACCAGTACTCAACAGTAGAGGAAGCAGTTGCCACCCGCACAGCTCTACATGGGGTCAAGTGGCCCCAGTCCAACCCCAAATTCCTTTGTGCTGACTATGCTGAGCAAGAGGAGGTAAGAAACCTAGAGAAAGGAAGGAGGGGCAGGGGAGGCCATTATCTGCTAGAAACCAGCTGAGATCCTGGCCAAACCTGCAGTCATTGAGATTCCTTCTCCCTCTTCTCCCTCCCCCTTGGTTCCTTTGGTTGAACCATGGGGCTCCAAAATCTGTATGCCCTGGTACCTGGGCTCCTTCAGTGGGAGTGATATCATCTCCATCCTGACTGTCCTTGTCCCTCCTCTACCCACAGCTGGATTATCACCGGGGCCTCTTGGTGGACCGTCCCTCTGAAACTAAGACAGAGGAGCAGGGGGTACCACGGCCCCTGCACCCCCCGCCCCCACCCCCAGCCCAGCCACCACAGCATCCCCGGGCAGAACAGCGGGAGCAGGAGAGGGCGGTGCGGGAACAGTGGGCAGAGCGGGAACGGGAAATGGAGCGGCGGGAGCGAACTCGATCAGAGCGTGAATGGGATCGGGACAAAGTTCGAGAAGGGCCCCGCTCCCGATCACGGTCCCGTGACCGCCGCCGCAAGGAACGTGCGAAGTCTAAAGAAAAGAAGAGTGAGAAGAAAGGTACTTAGTGGTGGGGGCATACACACCCGTTAGCAGGGGTCCAAATGGGATGGGACACAGGGTCAGAGGCATAAAGTCTGACTTGCTTTCTTCCACTTCAGAGAAAGCTCAGGAGGAACCACCTGCCAAGCTGCTGGATGACCTTTTCCGTAAAACCAAGGCAGCTCCCTGCATCTATTGGCTCCCTCTGACTGACAGCCAGGTGAGTGCTCACCTTCCTGCTCCACTCAGAGTAGCACCCAGTCTTGCCGGCAGTCTGCAGAGAGAGTCACGTGACTAGAGGGTTGAGTAGGCCCAGGTGTTGGCTTAGGATAGTAAGGGGAGAAACTAAGCATCACAGAAAGAGGTAGTTTTAAGAACCACGTGCCAAGTATGCCACAGAGAAGCCAAACCCAAGAGGGTAAAGGTTGACACGAAGACAGGAACTGGGTTTATATAGTTGTGTCAGCCATGCCTCTTGGAAATTGATTTCTGTTAGCCAAGAAATCCATTTTCTTTTAAAAAAAAATTTTTTTTTTAACATTCATTTATTTTTGAGACAGAGAGAGAGCATGAACAGCGGAGGGGCGGAGAGAGAGGGAGACACAGAATCTGAAACAGGCTCCAGGCTCCGAGCTGTCAGCACAGAGCTTGACGCGGGGCTCAAACTCACAGACTGTGAGATCATGACCTGAGCCGAAGTCGGACGCTTAACCGACCGAGCCACCCAGGCGCCCCAAGAAATCCATTTTCTAGATTCATCCACTTCTCTGCTTTTTTATTTCTAGGACTTTTTTTTTTATTATTATTTATTTATTTTGGTCACCTGGGTGGCTCGGTTGGTTCCATGTCTGACTTGAGCTCAGGTCATGATGTCACAGTTCAAGAGTTTCAAGCCCCCACATTGGGCTCGCTGCTGTCAGCGCACAGCCCACTTTGGATCCTCTGTCCCCCTCCGCCCCCACCCCTGCCCTGCTTGTGCGCATGCTCGCTCTCTCTCTCTCTCTCTCTCTCAAAAATAAAAAAATTAAGAACATTTTTTTTTTTAATTATCTATTTAAGTGATCCCTACACCCCGTGTGGGGCTCAATCTCACAACCCCAGGATCAAGAATTGCATGCTCTTCTGACTGAACCAGCCAAGCACCACTAGGATTTTTTGCTTTTTACTTGTTTGTTTGTTTACTTGGATTTTTTGCTTTTTAAATTTAAGTTTCTTAGTGATGGGCCTTTTGGGAATTTGAGGCTGATATTACTCAACTAAACAGAAAAGTAGTTTGTTCACATCTAGGTAGCTAGGGAAATACCAGAGGCCAGGCATGACTGGTGCCACTACCTGTTGTGGGTATAAAAGGTAAAAACTTGAATTAAGACCCCAAGACAGATGTGATTGCTGACACTTCTTGCTTAACAGCAGAGCTGACAGTGACCCTGAGCTAGGAGGGCAGGGTCCAGATGCAGATAGACAAAGCGGGACTGGCATGAGCAGGGCCAAGATGCCTATTCTCTACATTTGCTGCCTGCTGCAGATTGTTCAGAAGGAGGCAGAGCGGGCTGAACGGGCCAAGGAGCGGGAGAAGCGGCGAAAGGAGCAAGAGGAGGAAGAGCAAAAGGAGCGGGAGAAGGAAGCAGAGCGGGAAAGGAACCGACAGCTGGAGCGGGAGAAGCGTCGAGAGCACAGCAGAGAGAGGGACAGGGAAAGAGAGAGGGAAAGGGAGCGTGACAGGGGTGATAGAGATCGGGATAGGGAGAGGGACCGGGAGCGAGGCAGGGAGAGGGACCGCAGAGACACCAAGCGCCACAGCAGGAGCCGGAGTCGGAGCACACCTGTGCGGGACCGGGGCGGGCGCCGCTAGCTGGGAAAACTTGAGAGGGAGAGCTGCAGGCATCAGCCACCCTGCCCTGGGGGGTTCGAGGCCACAGAGGGATAGGTACAATCTCTACCACCCTATAACCAGGGGTCTTTCACATCTTTTACCCAGTGCTGAAGTATGGCTGCCACCTGTCCCCACATACCAAATGGAGTAGTGGCCATCTTTCCCCCCCAAAGCCCCACCCCCATAACCTATCTCTTGGGAGTTCGCCCTCTTCTCCCTCTCATTTCCCATGATAAATCTGAGAGGGAAGAGCTAGGTTAGGGAGGAAGGTGGTTGGCCCAGAGGCGGGGAACAGCCAGGAGCCCCACACCTCTTTCATTTTTCCTCCATCCTGCTCACCACCTCCTTTGGGTACTCACACCCCCCTCTTGGGAACAGCCGGGGCCAGGACTGGGTCACCTATGAGCTGAATCAGCATCTCCTCCTGAGTCCCAGGGCCCCTGCAGTTCCCAGTCTCTTCTGTCCTGCAGTCCTTGCCTCTTGCCCACCGGTTCCACTTTATATCCACCTTTTCCTTTTGTTCAATTTTTATTTTTATTTTTTTTATTATTAAATGATGTGGTCTATGGAAAATAATAAAAATCTGACTTAGTTTTAACTAGTGTGTGTTACTGGCCTTCCTTGGGCAGGGCGTGGGGGAGAGCCAAATTGAGTTGAAGAGGACTGGTAGCATGGAAGCACCACTGTTTGCACTCCCTACACTTGTTCAGGAAGCCTGCTGCTTCCTGGAGCAGGGAATTCCCGCCCTCCATCTCTGCCTTGGCTGTAACCACGTCGCCACAGAGGATCTAACTCACTGGAGGGCAGAGAGGGGAAGACCCCTGCCAAGAGGAGTGTTGGTTGGAGGGTTGAGGAGGTTCCCAGTCCTTCCTGTGGTGTAGGCTTTTGGTCACCTGCTCGCCTCCTTCAAGGCGCCTCCCACGGCTGCCGCCAGGGGGCGGCAGCCACTAGCTCAATGGGAACCTGTAAAGGAGCTTCCCAAAAAGGTTCCACTCCCCACCTCCGTCCCCTCCCGCTGCTGGCGTGCCTCGGGCCCTGACCTGTTCCCTGGGCTCAGCCCGCGGTGTCCCTGGACCCTTCTGCCGGGCTTAAGCGCTGCCCCAGTCGGCCCGCTCTGGTGCTCCGCACCGGCCCCCCAAATGCCGCCGCCTTGTGGCCGGGGTTTACAGCCGCCCCGGAGGCCGCCCCGGGAGCTGGAGCCGGGCCTCTCCGCAGCGAGCTCCTAATTCCCCGCCTCACCACACGCTCGCCCTTCGCCCCGCTGCGGGCGGTGTGCGGGGGCCGCTCGGCGCTCCCGGCTTCACCCTCTTCGCCAGCCGTTGAAAGACGGCCTGGCGCCGGGGCCTGGACGTCCTCCCGCCCAAGTGGCCCGCCGGGCGCTGCGGGCCCGGCCCGGGAGGGGCGCTGCATCTGTATGCGCCCGGCGGCCCGGCAGCGCCGCCCCCGCCCCCGCCGCGCGGGCCCGGGCTGGCCGGGGAGGGTCGGAGGCTGGGCTCTCTCCCGCGCGCCGCGGAGCCGCCTCGCTCCTCCGCAGGCGGAGCCTCCTTCCCCCGCCCCCTCCGTCTCGCTCCCTTGTTCTCGCCGGGGCCGCTCAGACCTGCAGCGGAGCCGCGGCGCCCGTTCCGATACGCTCGGGGCTGCGCCCCCGGGACCCGGCGACGGGGGCGGGCGGGGACGCTCCCCGCCGGCCTGGGCCCCTCGGCACTGCCAGGTAAGGGCGCCTGCCCCGGAGCCCGGGGTCGACAACCCGCGGAGGGGCAGCAGGGGGCCCGCAGCCTGCGGGTGTCTTCAGAGCGGTGCGCTCCGCGGCTGGGAGCCCACTGCCCGCTCCCGTCTCCCGCGCTCTACCTCTTTCCCTTCTTCCCTCGCACCTACTCTCCCTCCTTTCCCCATTTTCCTCTCCCTTGATTTCTCTTCATCCTGCCTTCTCTCTGCCTGTTTGCCTCCTCCGCCTCTTCCCTCTCCCTCTTGCCCTGTCTTTCTCCATCTCCTCTTCCTCTTTGCCTTTTCCTTCCCCTACCTTTCCTTTCCTTTCTCTTTGCCTTTTCCCGCTCTCCTTTCCTTTCCCCGTCCCTTCCCTTTCGCCTCCTCTTCCCTTCCCGCTATCCTGTTTCCCACTCCTCCAGCCCTTCCCTTCTCCTCGTCCCGCCTCCCGCTCTGGTCCCCCGGCTTCCCTCCGGCTTCCCTCCGGCTTCCCTCTTCCCTCGGGGGGGCAAAGGACTGGCAGGTGTGTTTCTGCTCTGGGGAAGGAGGGGTGGCAGCCACAGCTACCTGAGGGATGCCCCCCAGGAGGAGAGGGAGGAGACAGCAGTGGGAAGGGTCCTCTCTCCAGCTCCCTTCCCGAAGCCCCTCCTGGCCACCCCCCTCTCCCAGATTGAAGTTCTCCAGGCCTGGCCTAACCCCCCATAGCTGAGGGCTGCCCCTGTCTGCCCATCACACACAGAAAGCCCCTCTGCCCCCCTCCCAACCATTCCCAAGCCTGTTACCTATGACTCCTCTCTGCCTATCACACATCCAGGCTGCCTCCTTTGATCTCTTTCCTTGTGTCTCTTGCTGCCATTCTGTCTCAGTCTGTGCCGGACAGTGCCTGAGTCTGGGTCTCACCCTCAGTAACGTTGTATCTGTACTCTCTGCTCTCCCTTCCCAGCCTCCTGGCCCTGGCCCCCAACTCTACCCCCTCTTCTTTCAGGGCTGGCCCTCCACTCTGGAGTCCCCCTTCAAGGACTTCAGCTGGCAGTATGAGCTGGGGGCAGGTTCTGGAGAGGTGGGGTTCTCCGTGAAAGAGGGACTTTCACAGGCTCGCAACCCTGTCTTCGGCTGCACTCCTTGTCATTGCTCAGCCTGACCCTAGACACCCTGACACCACACCTTCATGAGTCCCAGCCTCTGGATTTTAAGCCCTTTCTCTGGTAGTCCCCATCTCCTCCAACCCCCTGGCTGCATGCCCAACCTGGGAGAACAGGAGCCACATTTAGGGTTCTAAACCCTTCTGGCATCCCCTCTCCTGTTTTCTTCCCCAGCTTCTCGACTCAGAGTTGACTGGCCAGAGATTTATCAGCTTGTAGGGCTGGAGGTGAATACAGGCAGAGCCTGGGTGGAGAGAAGGATCAAACTGTCTGCTCTGTCTCAGTCTGGGTTCTGGGCAGTGGGATGTCTGGTTCCTTGGAGGTCTGATCTTCAGCATCTAACTTTGGTTGGGGGGTGGGGAGAGAAGGGTTTCTTTGACCCTGAACAACTACCTGTCCTACAGGTGTGGATCCATGGGGTAGCTCCAACGCATCTGCCCCTCTGCCCCGGCCAGCTCATGCCTCAGTACCCAGGGACAGTGAACAGAGCCCCGGCTGGAGCCCAAACATGTGGGGTCTGGTAAGGCTCCTCCTGGCCTGGCTGGGTGGCTGGGGCTGCATGGGGCGCCTGGCAGCCCCAGCCCAGGCCTGGGCAGGGTCCCGGGGGGGCCCAGGACCAGTACTGCTACGGAACCGAAGGAGCTGGGTGTGGAACCAGTTCTTTGTCATTGAGGAATATGCCGGTCCAGAGCCCGTCCTTATTGGTAAGGTAAGGATCAGCCCTTCCCATGTCTACCTTGACTCTTGAGGCCCTTAGGCCCTGCCCTGCAACTTCACCACTTCTACAATGACCTTGGTCCCTCAGGACTCCCAACGCTCCACCCAGTCATAGACTTAGACTCTTTAACCTTCTGTCCCTATGCTTGGAACCCGCTGCCATTTTTCCCTGACCCCTACAGCTGCACTCGGATGTGGACAGGGGCGAGGGCCGCACCAAGTACCTGCTGACCGGGGAGGGGGCAGGCACTGTATTTGTGATTGATGAGGCCACAGGCAATATCCATGTCACCAAGAGCCTGGACCGAGAGGAGAAGGCACAGTATGTGCTGCTTGCACAAGCCGTGGACCGAGCCTCAAACCGGCCTCTGGAGCCCCCTTCAGAGTTTATCATCAAGGTGCAAGACATCAACGACAATCCACCTATCTTTCCCCTCGGTCCCTACCACGCCACAGTGCCCGAGATGTCCAATGTCGGTGAGTACCCCAACTCTGACCATCCCGGGGTCCGTCTCCTAGAGCACCCTCACCTCTCCTTCCCACATTGCCGTCCCTCACCTCTCCTTCCCTCATTGCCGTCATGTCTGGGTCCCCCTCATCTGCTGTTCCTTCCCACCTGGCCCTGCCCCTGCTGAGTGGGGGTGCCGGGACACCCCACAGGGACGTCAGTGATCCAGGTGACGGCTCACGATGCTGATGACCCCAGCTACGGGAACAGCGCCAAGCTGGTGTACACCGTGCTGGATGGACTGCCTTTCTTCTCTGTCGACCCCCAGACTGGTGAGAATAGGGCTCAGGAACCTGGGGGGGCAGCCATGGGAACAGGCACCCCCTGACCCCTCGTCTCTCCCCAGGAGTGGTGCGGACCGCCATACCCAACATGGACCGGGAGACACAGGAGGAGTTCTTGGTGGTGATTCAGGCCAAGGACATGGGCGGCCACATGGGGGGGCTGTCGGGCAGCACTACAGTGACAGTCACCCTCAGCGATGTCAACGACAACCCCCCCAAGTTCCCTCAAAGTAAGGGGCCAGTGCTGCCACCTGACCCATCCTTTGACCGCCCCACCCCCTACGGCCTCTGGAGAAGTCTTCTCTCCCGCCCCTCCCTTAGCCAGCCCCCAGGAGAAGGAAGTGCTGGGGGAGGGAGGAGGGCTGGGACCCCTCTAAGAATGTTTCCTCTCCATCCACACCCAAGGCCTGTACCAGTTCTCTGTGGTGGAGACTGCTGGGCCAGGCACCCTAGTGGGCCGTCTGCGGGCCCAGGACCCAGACCTGGGGGACAACGCCCTCATGGCATACAGCATCCTGGACGGAGAGGGGTCCGAGGCCTTCAGCATCAGCACAGACTCCCAGGGTCGAGATGGGCTTCTCACCGTCCGCAAGGTTAGTCTCCTGTCTGCTAACACTTGCAGACTCACTCATGCATGCCTCCTGCCCCATGAGGCACCCCTCTAACTGGTCTACAACAGACTCGGGACCACCGTTGGAGCTTAGGGATCATGGTCATCTAGTCCTCTTTCAGATGAGGGACTGGGGCCCAGCAAGGGGGAATGACTGGCTCAGGACTTTTTATGTAGCCAGTCTGTGGTGAAGCTGGAGCCACACCTAGAGTTACGGACTAAGTCATCTGCCTCACTCTGACCACCGAGGCCACTGCCTCTCAGGTGCCCACCTCTCCTGTCAGGTGGGCTGAGCACTGGTTGCATGGAGAGGGAACATCTCTCTTATCTCCCGGGAGCTTGGGCCTGCCCTGGTTTCCACGTGCCTCAGTCACTCCCCGTCCCCTCCCCATAGCCCCTAGACTTTGAGACCCGGCGCTCCTATTCCTTCCGTGTGGAGGCCACCAACACCCTCATCGACCCAGCTTACCTGCGGCGAGGGCCCTTCAAGGACGTGGCCTCGGTACGCGTGGCTGTGCAGGATGCCCCAGAGCCCCCTGCCTTCGCCCAGGCTGCCTATCACCTGGCAGTGCCTGAGAACAAAGCTCCCGGGACGCTGGTGGGCCAGGTCTCAGCCTCTGACCTGGATTCCCCAGCCAGCCCAATCAGGTGAGCTGGGGTGTGGGCAGGGGAAGGGCCGGGACTCAGGGAAGGAGCTCAGCAGCAGGCTATTCCCACTGAGGATGGGTCCCCTTCATGGAAAAATCACACTCACCTTCTGGCTGCAGGAGCCCACTCTGCGGGACTGGGGGCCAGGGGAGGGCTGGAGGACCTGGCTAATTACCGCTCTCCAATGGCGGTGCCAGTGGCGGTGCAAGCAAATGCAATCTCTTGGGAGGAGCTTGGTGGGTGGGTGATGGCTACCACTATTGCTTCACATTTTACCAAACGCTTGACCACATTCAATTCTCACGACAGCCCCATGAAGTAGGCATGATCATCACCCGTTGTTTTAGAGACAAGGCCCCGAGAACTTAAGTTACTTGCCCAAGGTTACATCGCCAGAGTTGGGATCCAAATCTGGATTTGTCTGCCTTGAGAAGAGCCACTCTTCCCACCTCTGGGCATCCCTGTCACAGGAATGAGGGAGGTGCTGGCGTCATTGCCATTTTGTGGTTAAGTAAGGAGAGGTTGAACGATTCACCCAAGGTCACACAGCTGGTCTCAGGCAAAGCAAAGCTGAAACACAGGTCCCTGGGTCCCCAAAACAGAGCCCAAGAGTCTGACAGACAGATCATATCTACCCCTTTTCCACCTCTTCCTCTCCCAACCCCATGAAACCCAGTCCCCCTGAGTCTTAGGACAGGTGTTTAATGTTTATGACTTCCCCAAATGATTTGTTTTTTAAGGGGACCCTAATGTGAATCATGGCTCTGGGTACACGGGGCAGGCTCAGCCCAGACGAGCTCGGGCCCTCTGCCCAGAAGAGCCAAGAGTCCCAGCAAGGCAAACAGAAGGGAGGGAGGGGTAGCAGCCAGCTCCGGCCCTGCCCCAGATCAGCCCCCAGCTCCACTCCATCTTCCCCAGATACTCCATCCTCCCCCACTCGGATCCAGAGCGCTGCTTCTCTATCGAGCCTGAAGACGGCACCATCCGCACGGTGGTGCCCCTGGACCGCGAGACTCGTGTCTGGCACAACCTCACAGTGTTGGCCACAGAGCTCGGTGAGGAGCCCTGGGCCCCCAGGAGAGGGGAAAGCAGCAGCCTCCTGGCAGAGGAGCTGTCCCTGAGCAGGGGGAGTTGGGGGGGGAGGGAGGGGCAGTCACTGCCACCACTCCTCACTGTGTGCAGCGCCGGGTCCCCAGCCTGGATCATCACCACCAGGCAGGCCTTCTGGTCTCTGAGGCTGGGCTGGCCTGGGCACAGTGGGTCTGCCTGCACATTCCCCTGACTTTAAATTCACTCCCATGCCTGACTTTCCCCAACTGGGAAACAAACCTAACCTCAGATAGCTTCCAACCCCTAACAAACCCCAACCTGCACCTTGGCAGACCCTGCCCTTCCCACTGTCTGCTGCAGGCTGAAGCCAGGGTTCAGGGAAGGGCTGGGTCCCTCCTCTGGGGGCTGACTGGGGGGGGCCCCAGAAGCCCCTCTCAGGGAAGCCCCACAGAGAGCCTTCAAGGTAGAAGAGAGGGCCCAGCTCCTGCCCCTGTCAGCTACCAGTCACCAGCAGCATGGGTTGACTACCTCTGGGCAGCCATGGCCACCGGAGATAGGAAGACTTCCTTCCCCTTTGTGAACCCCCCCATCTCACCCCTGTTCACGCCCCAGGGTCTCCTACATTTTCTCTCTGTGTCCTGTCTGTGGGAGTTGTAACTGTGTGCACAGATGTTTGTACGTGTCAGTGAAGAACTATATAGTATGTGTACGTGTGAGTGTGTACTTACATGTGTGTATAATTCTGTGTGTGTGAAAATACATACACGTATTTGTGTGTATATGTAGTTGAGTATAGAATATTTGTGCATATGTGTAATTTGATGTATATGATAATAGGGTACAAGTGGCCATTTATATATATCGTTTTGCATGTGTGAGTGTTTGCGGACAGGTAATTTATTACTTATTGTGTATCAGGCACTGTTCTAAGTACCAAATGTGAATGAATTAATGTAATCACCACTACAACTTTATGTGGGAGGTATGATTAGTTCCCCATTTGAAAATAAGGAAACTCAGGCAGAGAGAAGTTAAGTAACTTCCCAAGGTCACACAGACGTTAAGTGGAAGAGCCATCAGACCCAGTCAGGCTGCAGAATCAGAGCAGTTATCTCCTCTCAGTGTAGAATTTTCTGTGTATGGGCTTATGTTTATGCCCATGTCGCTGTGTGTTACATAGAAGTGCTTGTGTATCTGTCCATGGGAATGCCCCTGCGTGTTTACATAGTGTATTTGTAGTTGCCTGTGTATACGTAGCCGTGTGAGTGTGTGTGTGTGTGTGTGCGCGCGCGCGCGTGTGTGCACGCGCATGCTCCCCTCCCTGCCTTCTCACCCTCCCACCAAATCCTGCTCTGCAACGAACCCCAATATCAAGTAGCAGGCCCCGGGTCTTGACTGCAGAGAAGGAATGGAGCCCCAAACCCTTGGCTGGGGAGCCCACTCAGCCTCCCTTGCCCAGGCTGGGACCTTAGCCCCTTCACCAGGGCTAGCCAGCTCTCTCCCCACCTGGAGAAGGACTAAAGAATGTGGGAGGCTCAACCAGGAGAGGTGAGCACCAGGGTGGGCAGGGGTACCTGTTTTCCATTCTCTCTTGGATGGCATTGGCAGTGAGGAGCAAGGCAGGGCAATGATGAAGCCACCTGATAAAGGGATGCATGAAGAAGGGGGCCTGTGTCTAGCTCTGGTACCCAGGCTGGCCTGGCTCCCCAAGGCCAGCTCTAAGTGATACTCATTGCTATACCATGGCCTCCCGGACCTCTGATGGTGTGTGTGTGTGTGTGTGTGTGTGTGTGTGTGTGCGCGCGCACGCGCGCACGTGTGTCTGTCTCTGTCCCACGCACGCTGTGTATGAAAATGCATTCTCTCGACCCGGGGGGCTGGTGACACTGTATTCACTGTATATATCCAACATCCACTTCGTGTGTGTTGTATTTGCTTTAAATGCTGAGTGTACATCGAATATATGGTATGAATGTGTTTATTTCATGACTATTGTATGTGTGCATCTTGTATGCACTTTGTGTCTACCTTTCATTCACGGTTCATGTGCCCTGCATGTGGGTTATTGTATGTATGTATTGTGGGTGCTTCCCTCCTGCCGAATGTGTGTGCTGCATTGCACATATCTTGGCTACCACGGGAATGTTGTGTGCACATTGTGTTGCTCCTTTCATTTCACAACGCTATTTCTCACTCGCATATTGCGTGCATTTCTTGTGTGTTGCACGTGCATGCTGTGTGCTGCATGTGGCATCCATGCCCGTGCACCCTGTGTGCTGTGTGTAAACTGTGGCGTGTGTGCGTGTGTGGGGTGTATGTGTTCGTGTTCTGGCTTCAGACAGCTCCGCACAGGCCTCCCGCGTGCAAGTGGCCATCCAGACCTTGGATGAGAATGACAACGCCCCCCAGCTGGCCGAGCCCTACGACACCTTTGTGTGTGATTCTGCAGCCCCTGGCCAGGTGAGATGCTGAGGCAGCAGGGTTGGGACCTCAAGACCTCCAGCTGCCCACTCCATACAAGGCCTCTCTTCTTCCTCCCAGCTGATTCAGGTCATCCGGGCTCTGGACAGAGATGAAGTTGGCAACAGTAGCCGTGTCTCCCTTCAAGGGCCTCTGGGCCCTGATGCCAACTTCACTGTCCGAGACAACCGAGGTGGGTAGCCTTCTACCACTGTGCCTGTGCCTGTCTCCCTGCTCTTCTCTTCCTCGGCCACCCCCTAGCCCAGTCAGCCTGACTCCTGACCCACATATCTGGGCCCTCCACTCAACAGAAAGTGGATGGGGATTTGCACGTTTTTGCTCTTTGCAAACCTTCCCCATCGGAAGCTGTCTCCGTGGGTCGCACCCACCCTACAGGGGAGGTGTCCCCGGAGATAGCCAACACCTTCCCTCTCCCACAGATGGCTCTGCCAGCCTGCTGCTGCCCTCTCGTCCTGCTCCGCCCCGCCAGGCACCCTATCTGGTTCCCATAGAGCTGTGGGACTGGGGACAGCCAGCTATGAGCAGCACTGCCACAGTGACTGTCAGCGTGTGCCGCTGCCGTCCTGATGGCTCTGTGGCGTCCTGCCGGCCCGAGGCGCAGCTCTCCCCTGCTGGGCTCAGCACTGGGGCCCTGCTTGCCATCATCACCTGCATGGGCACCTTGCTTGGTGAGTCAGGCCACCATGGGACATAGATGTGGGGTCCAAGGCTGCAGGGGGTATAGAGAGGAGCCAGATCCCTGGACACAGGGAAATCCACCCTAGGGCATGAAGGAAGCATCATGCCTGGATTTTCCCACTGCCTCATATGTCCAAGAGAAAAGCTCTGGCCTCATTTCCCTGACATACCCATCCACAATGACAGCAACAAGCCATAAAAACTGTTTATTGAACCCTGACTCAGGACCACGTGTGGTGCCCAGCACATCACTCATGCTATTTCCTTTCATCCTTTGAACAGCTCTAAGAGGTAAATTTCTTTTCCCTGTTTTCCACATAAACCCTCTAAAGGGTCACAGAGGTTCACAGAAGCCAAGCAACTTCCCACAGTCACACAGCTAGTAAGGGGTGAAGTCAGGACTCAAACGAGGTTTGCCAGATGTCAGACCAAGGTCTTGCCACCCCTAGGCCACACTGTCTCCTCTGTCTCCCAACCTGCCTGCGGTTCAGAACGGAACCAGGTGCCCTGTTCCGGGCCCTGCGGGCTCAGCGCCCTGTGTGCGCCTCTCCCCCAGCGCTGGTGGTGCTCTTTGTGGCCCTGCGGCGGCAAAAGCAGGAAGCGCTGATGGTGCTGGAGGAGGAGGACGTCCGCGAGAACATCATCACCTACGATGACGAGGGCGGCGGCGAAGAGGACACCGAGGCCTTCGACATCAGCGCACTGCAGAACCCCGACGGGGCGGGCCCACCGAACCCGGGCCCTCCAGCGCGCCGCGACGTGCTGCCCCGGGCCCGGGCGCCACGCCAGCCCAGGCCCCCCGGCCCCTCTGACGTGGCCCAGCTCCTGGCGCTGCGGCTCCGCGAGGCGGACGATGACCCCAGCGTGCCGCCCTACGATTCGGTGCAGGTGTACGGCTACGAGGGCCGGGGCTCCTCCTGCGGCTCCCTCAGCTCCCTGGGCTCCGGCAGCGAAGCGGGGGGCGCCTCCGGCCCCACCGAACCACTGGACGACTGGGGGCCGCTCTTCCGCACCCTGGCTGAGCTGTACGGGGCCAAGGAGCCCCCGGCCCCCTGAGAGCCGGCCCTGGCCCTGCCCGCCGCGGTGGGGCAGCCCGCGCAGGCCCTCTGAGTGAGCTCCCCCGGGGTCCAGGCAGGCGGCAGCAGCCCAGGGGCCACCAGGCCTCCTTTCCTCCCTGTGTCCCTCCTCCCAGCTTCCCCAGGGCAACCTCCTTCTTACCTCCCTCCTCCTGAGTCTGTGTGTCTCCCTCCAGGGATCTCTGTCTCTTTCTGTAACGCTCTCCTGTCTGGGTCTGGATTGTGTGGCTCCACTCTGAATCTGTTCTTTCACTGTGATTCCACTCTCTCTGTGACTCTGTTTTTGTCTCCCGGATTCTAAATCTCTCTCACACCCTCTCTCTGTCTCCCTTGCCCACATACATGCTCTGTGTCTGTCTCCTGCCCACATCTGCCTGCATTCTCTCTGGGTCCCTGTGACTGGCTTTTTGGTTTTTTCTGTTGACCGTCCCAAAAGCAAGAGAAACTTCCAGCCACTGCTGCCCACCCTCCTGCAGGGGATGTTCGGCCCCAGGTCAGTGTCCCTAGATGATGGGCCTGGGGGCACAGGGATGGCCTGAAGCCCTCCTCCACTCACCACCTCGACCCCGGGCTCTCCTGTCTTTACAGACCTGCCCGCATGGTTCCATCCATCACTCATGGCCTCATCCTGGCTCCACTGGCCTCCAGCAGAGAGAGGGTGCCAGCCCACCTCCCAGGGCGAGAGCTCCAGCACACCCCACTCCCGCCATGGCCGCCTCCCTGGAGCTCTGCCCAGCTGTTGGCCTGCCTTGGGCATCCCAGCTCTGGGCATTGTCTTGTGTGCTTCCCAGGCCCCAGGGGGAGGGGAGGGAAGGAAAGGAAAGAGGGAGGCAGCTGGGGAAGGGGAAAAAGGGAGGAAGGGGAGAGGCCTCCATCTCTAATTTCATAATAAACAAACACTTTATTTTCTAAAGCTGGAGCCCTGTTTTCAGTTCCACATGCAGGTTTCTGTGCAGAGCTTCACTGTGCCATAGGGTGGGAGGAGAGGCCTAGCCCATCCCCTCTGGCTCACTCTCCTCTCTCCTTTGGGGGGCAGTCCACTTCAAGCCCCTCTAGCCTGAGGAGGGTTTGAGTTGATTCCATTCAGGAAGTAAGCACCCCCACTCCCACTGCCAACTCCCCTGTTTCCTGTTGGTCTCAAAATGTCCAAGGGAACTAAGAGGGATTGGCCAGAGGGGAGAGTGGAAAGGAGAAGGGGGGGTGAGAGCTATTGGGAAGAATAGAGGAGAGATGAAAGGAGGGAAAGAGTGGTTTTCAAACCAGGGAAAAAATGTGGCTGGGGGGCAGCAGAGGGGGGCAAGCCAGTCCTCCTGTGGCCTGTGGTGCCCGTCAGGAGAGGGTGGCTGGGGTGAGACCGCCGGTCACATTGATTCTGGGCCCGGCCCCAACTTCAATTCTCCCTGGTCCTCATCTTACTCTCCATGGAACACAAAGGAGGAGGAAGAGGGACCAGGGAAGTGAGCTATTGAGGGGCCAACTGACCAAATCAAAGTCATTTGGGGTGGGAGCTAAGCAGAGGGCCATCATTTCTCACTGTGCACTCCCTGAGCAGACAAGGGAGTTCCTAGCTCCAGTCAGGGCTCCTGGAGATTCGAGTAGATGGGTCAGGACAGGTCCTTGTGACCCTCCTCTCCAAGTGTAGGCTGCTGGCCATCGGAGGAAACTACTCCAATGAAGATGCCTTCTCTCACTTTTTTTTTTTTTAAGTTTATTCATTTATTTTTAGAGGGAGAGAGAGCATGAGCAGGGGAGGGCAGAGGGAGAGAGAGAGAATCCCAACCAAGCTCCACGCTGTCAGCACAGAGCCCTACTCGGGGTTCAAACTACGAACTGTGAGATCATGACTTGAGTTGAAATCAAGAGTCAGACGCTTAACCGACTGAGTCACCCAGGTGCCCCTCAACACCTCTCATGCTGCTTGGTTAGGGCAACTAGGTGGTTAGAGAACAGGACCCCTGCCCCCGGGGCTGGATTTGTCATTTGCTGCGCTGAAGGGTGGACCCGGACCCCTGACTGGCCAAAGGTCTGTGCCAGAGCCGGCTGGCTGTCTCTGAAGGAGACGATTAAGAGGCAGCACCCCAAGCACGGTGTCGGAGGGACAGGGTTTTCCAGTTCAGGGCAGGATGGGCAAGCTCTCTGTCCCTTTGGTCTCACCCTGACATCTGCATCAAGCCTTCAGGAATAAGTGGAGAAAAAGAAGGACAGACTTGTGGGCCGTTCCTTGGTGGTAAAGGGTGCACTGAGGTGGGACACGGGCCTTTACCTGCTCTCCTGGTCCACCCCGATTCCATTAAACTTAGAAGAAAAAACAGGGCACAGGGAAGCAGGCCTGTCAGCAAGACCTCTGGGTGCATCTCTGGTCTCAAATACCTCATCATCTCGAAGGATAGAACTTATCAAAGGGAGTGAAGAGGGGCAGGACCGTGGAAGGAAAGAAGGGAGAGAAGGGGCAAGGTGATGGGAGAAGGAGACACCAGAAGAAGGGGCTCCCCTCCTATTCTGCCCTCTCTAGCTGGGTTCAGTCCTTCCCCAGTTTATGCGGAGGGGAGGGGCGCAGAGCATCCCAGGGGAGTGAGACGCAGGCAGTTTTTGAGCCTTGGCTGGGCTCGGGCGGCCCCACCCCCCCCACCCCAGCTGCTAGCCACCCACACAGACATATACACTTTTTCTCATTCCTAGGGCTTTAGGATAGGGCTGTGAAGATGCAGAGGTGGTGAACTAGTGGGGTGAGCTCTGCCCCCACTTCCTCTCTGCTTTGGACCATTTTTCCAAAATAAATGGCAAGGCCTGGCTTTCTCTCTGAGGAGGGCCCGCTCTCCCTATCCACGTGTCAGTGTTTCTCTTCCAGTCTGTTTCCTGGCTCCGGACACAGGACAGCACATGCATCACCTACCACACGCAGGTGCACACACTTCTACTGGGTCACTCACACCAGGACACATGTCCACATAAATCTCTGTACTTGGAGATGCACCCTCTTAGGCCCGAGTCAATCAAATGCTTGAATCAAAGGTCCCCACCACCACCTTTTCCTCCCTCTGCCTCCACTGCTTTCCTTCCTGAGACTCTCTGGCCTTTCCTCCCTCCTCCTCCCTACTCATGCCCTGAAGGCCAGAGCCTGGAGGTCTCCTCCCTCTGGGCAGCTCCAGCCCGGGAGGAATTCTTAGCAGGAAGTTCAGGGTTGGGGCTTGGGGCTTGGAGCTCAGGGCTGGGCTGGAGGCTGAGAGGAGAGGCATCCAGGGGGACTAAATGGAGGCTGTTAATCTTGAGACTGGACGCTCTGTGGGAGTGGGATGAGAGAGAAAGAAGGTTCAGCAACCTTCCCTCCAGGCAGTCCCATCTCTTGGTTGACTGTGCTTCCCACCCACCCCCCCTTCAACTTTGCTTGGGGAGGGGCAGGGCAGGGACAGCATCCTTCCTGGACCGGCTGCCTGCACCCGCCAAGTCAGGGCTTACAGGGGAGCTGGGGGAGGGGCAGGAAGGGCAGGAGGAGGTGTGCTAACCCAACGTTTCCCACTGGCACAGCCACCTTGCTCTTTTCTTCATTCCCCAGAGAGAGTGACAGGAAGGAGAGGATGGAAAGAAGGCAGAGGGAAGAAAGAAGAAAGGGGAAAGAGGAGAGAAGTCTGGCAGCAACAGAGACAGGCCAAAAGACCAGAGCAAACGGTGGCCAAGGCTCTAGGCCCCGGTATGTCATGGGGGTGGCTGGCCTCCAGGCCCTCAGGCTCCTCTGGGTTCATTCACCCCAGGCAGGGGCTTGGCCCAGCTGCTCTCTCCCTTTCTCTTCATTCCCGGAGGCCTGCAAGGCCTTGGACAGAGAGAGAAGGCAAGAAAGAGGACCTGGGAGGACACGCTGTGCCGAAGGATCTCGGCTCTGGAGCAGAAGGCCTGGATCCAAGCCTCCTCTCTGCCACTTACTGTGTGACCCCAGCAAGTCACATAACCCTTTGAACCTGCTTCCTCTTCTGTAAGGTGAGGATAATTATTACCTCCAAGTTATCATGAGAAGGGCATTTAATAAGAAGCAGCAACTGTAGTCATTAGAGTTCCGTGCAGCAGGGAGGGGGCAAAGGGGAAGCAGCTGGGAGAAACCCTCCTTACCACCGCAGGCTCCACTTTGCCCCGCCCTACCCCTAGCCTGGGTGCTCTGGGTGACTCTCCCCACCTTATTCCTCTTCCAGCCACCCCCCTCACAAGGTGACAGTGATAAACTCTGAAACCGAGATGAGCACAGGAACGGGAAGAAAAGAGAGCAGGGATCTGGTGGGAAAAAGCAGCAAAGAGGGTGGTGAGAAAGAGGGTTTAGCCCCCAGCCCCGTGTCTGGCGTGCAGCAGGCACACGACAGGAGTATTTGCTGAGAGGAGAACTTGGTGGTGGGAAGGACGCCGGACCAATCCATCCGGCATCCATAAGAACATGCTGGACAGAGCCATCCATAGCACTGGGAGGCAGAAAGGGATGGAGACTTGGAACAAATGGAGCTGGCAACCCGTACAGGAGGGAGTCAGATGCTGTGAGGCTGCTCCTCTGGTGGCCCATCCCCCCCCCCCTCCCTGGGCTGAGCCCCCTCCAAGTCCTGCCGCTTCTCAGAGAATCTCAGTCTCTGCGGGCATCCTAGAGTCTCTGGTGCCGGCTGGCGGGCTCCGGATGGTCCCGGCTGGCCTCCTCCTCTTCCTTGTCTGGCTCCGGAAGCTTCTGCAGTTCCGAGTACAGCACACAGGCATCGTTGCGTGACACATACTCCCATCCACTCTCCCGCACGTGGAAAAGGTCTACAGAACCCCCGGAGTAGGCATCGCGGTGGGTGGCGTGGGCCACGGCACAGCGAGCCAGGGCATAGGCTTCCTGGGGGGTCATGTCATAGCGGTAGCCGCGGTCTAGCACGCCATAGGCATAGGGAGATCCAGAACCCACAGAGAAGATGTTCCCTTGCAGGCGGGTGCCGTCACTGTAGACATAGAAGAGGGCAGGGCCAGAGCGGTCCCAGCCACACAGGGCCGTGGCCACACACAGATCCAGGCCCCGGTAGCAGGACATCATGGTCGACAAGAGCTTGGCAGCACCGGCCACGCTGGGCAGCTGACCCTCCCTCAGTGCCCGAAGCCGCAGCTCCCGTCGTAGCACGCGGTACCATACGGCACAGTCGGCCGAGGTGCCAGAGGTGGTGCCCAGGAGGTGCTGGTGTACAGGGATGATCTTGCGTGAGGTTGGACACTCCACATAGTTGCCGCAGGAGGAACGTGTGTCAGCAGCAGCGATGACTCCATGCCGGAAGAGGAAGGCCAAGGTGGTGGTGCCATGGGCCAGCCTGGGGCCATGGATCTGCAAGAAGGTTTGAGGATCGAAGCCTGGGGGCACAGCCCAGGCCCCAGGCTGAGGCAGGTGAGGTGATGGTCCCTGGGTGTTGGGGGCCTGCCACTTGCACACATCCTGCAGGGCCATCCCTGGGGCTGAGTGATGGTTGGAAGGAACAAGGCAGGGATTTGTGGGCTGGAGTCAAGTGGGGAAAGAGACGCTAAAGAGAAGCTGGGCTGCGGCCAGAACTGGTGAGAGAGGCATGTGATCTGTGGCTTCGCTTCTCCCTAACCCCAAATCAGGCTTTGGGACTGGCTGAGAAGCAGCCTCCTCCTTCTCAGAGGATTGCTAAGGGGAGACAGGACGAGGCCGGTGAAGTCTCCACTGTTGGGAAGATGCTGCTCGTGACACATCCGAGCGTCACCCAAGGAGTCCCCTGTCCATCATCCTCCAAGCACTTGGAGCGGAGTGGGGTCGGGGGTAACCTCAAAGGAAGGGAGGCAAGAGTGTAAGGAGCACATCTGGGTCCCTCTTATTTTTCCTGTGGGGCGCATTGGGCTTGCAGAGACAGATAAAGCTCTGTCCCTGTCTGGAAAGAGCTCCCAGCCTAGGAGGAGGTAAAGACAAGTGGATCTCTGATGGAATCAGAATAGAATGCTGTGAGGAGCACCTGGCTGGCTCCGTTGGTAGAGCATGTGACTCTTGATATCAGGGTTGTGAGCCCCATGTTTGATATAGAGCTTACTTAAAAGAAAAGAATAGAGTGCTGTGGGCCCACCAAGGCAGGAGTCTTTGATGTTGAGTTCTCTCTTCAGGGGTCTGGGCCCAGGGAACTCTAAAGCTCAGCTCACACCTTCACTTTCCAGTCAGGTGGAGAAAAAGAAATGGACCTAGACCAAGAGAAAAGTTTTTTTTTTTTTTAGTTTATTTTTTTATTTATTTTGAGAGAGAGAGAGTGCACACGCAAGCATGAGAGTAGGGGAGGGGCAGAGGGAAGGAGACAAAATCCCTAGCAGGTTCTGAGCCATCACCACAGAACCCAGCTCAAATTCAGAAACTATGAGATCATAACCTGAGCTGAGATCAAGAGTCGGCCTCTTAACCCACTGAGTCACCCAGGCACCTCCAGAAAGTCTTATGTGAGGAGGAGGGGAGCTCAAATACCTTCCACAAAGGCAAGGTATGGAGGGGCCAGGGTAAAGGGAACCTAGAATGTGGAGCTCTCGTTCAACTCTGCTTTGGAGGTGAATATGAACTTCCATCTGCATAAAGACAGAGAGAGAGTTCCTGACAGTTCTCTGGCAGTCTAGCTTCTCTGATTATGTAAAAGTTCTGAGGATGTAGCTGAAAGCATCTAATGGCCTTCCCTCTCCCCGCCCCCTTCTGCCCAATAGTTAACAATAGCAAGAGAGATATTTGTAGTTCCAAGGCAAGAGAAACAACTGACCTTGTCCCCATAACGCTGAGTCTAAGTCTTAGACCAACCAGGGGTGGTCAAGGGGTGGGGTTAGTAGACCCTGACAGCTGGCCCTTCAGAAAGACAAAGTAGATTGGGACAGAGCAGCAAGCTGCAACTTCTTCCAGCACCATCTGGACTATATTTTACCAAACACTGCAGCTCAAAGGGGTGCTGTGGAAATGGGTTTAGTCAAAGAAACAGACACACACACAAGAGAAAGATCCCAGGCCCTCCAGATACCATGATGACAGGGCCGTGGAGTCGCTATAATGGCAAGTGCAAACATGTCATGGGAAGACCAGAGAAACCAGGATGTCACAGTAAAGTCCAACCAGTCTTTCTCCCTCTCTTACTAGACAGATAAGAATGTCTCCTGTTTTGTTTTGTTTTAATTTTTTTAAACGTTTATTTTTGAGACAGAGACAGTGTGAGCTGCGGAGGGGCAGAGAGAGAGGGAGACACAGAATCCGAAGCAGGCTCCAGGCTCTGAGCTGTCGGCACAGAGCTCGACACGGGGCTCGAACCCACAAACCACGAGATCATGACCTGAGCCAAAACCAAGAGTCAGACGCTTAACTGACTGAGCCACCCAGGTTCCCCAGAATGTCTACTGATTTTAAAGACTAAGCCTTAGATGTTTCGTATATGAATGGATTGTCACCTCCTTAGGTCAAGCCATTCTCAAGTCAGATCTGGACAGTTGAATGGCCTTCTAATTGGCCATCCTCCAGTCTCCCCTCTAATCTTATCCTCCACACTGACATGTTTTCCTAAAATATCACTCAAATCTTGTGTCTTCCCTACTAAGAAACCTTGAAGGGCTACAAGATCAAACCCAAACCACCTTCTCCTCCCCAGGCTAGCATTTAAGACCCACTATGGTGCAACCC
This sequence comes from Acinonyx jubatus, assembly GCF_027475565.1. Classification (NCBI taxonomy): domain Eukaryota; kingdom Metazoa; phylum Chordata; class Mammalia; order Carnivora; family Felidae; genus Acinonyx; species Acinonyx jubatus. Next base: position 72,207,326 of record NC_069386.1, on the reverse strand, counting down.
TGATCCATCCACCACAACCTCTTTTCATGCTATTCCTAACACATCTCACACTCCCCCTTTATCTACCTTTTTCATCTATTTTTTTAATGTTTGTTTATTTATTTTGAGAGAGAGGGGAGGAAGGGAGAGAATGCAAGTGGGAGAGGGGCAGAAAGAGAGGGAGAGAGAGAATCCAAAGCAGGCTCCGTGCTGTCAGCGCAGAGCCCAACATGGGGCTCGATCTCATGAATTGTGAGATCATGACCTGAGTCGAAATCAAGAGTCAGATGCCTAAGCAACTGAGCCATCCAAGCGCCCCTTTACTATTTACTTTTAAGGAATCTCTACACCCAATGTGGGGTTCAAACTTATAGCCTCGAGATCAAGATTTGAACGCTGTATCGAATGGGCCAGTCAGGTGCCCCTCCCATCTATCAATATGAATCCTATCCTTAAAAGCCTGGCTTAAGTATCATCTACTCTGAAAATCCTTCTGGTCTGAGAAAGGAGAGGCTGTTGGTTTGAGGAACAATGGGACCCAAGTGGTGTTTAGGGAAACGAATCCACACCTCCTTAGCAAAGCCTTCTTGGTCTCCCAACCTCAACCCAAACTGTATTAATCTCCTCTCTCACCTCCGAACCACAATAGTTATCATTTTTCCCCCAAGTCCACTCTATTGAGATAAAATTGACATATCACATTGTGTAAGTGTAAGGAGTACAGTGTAATGATTTGATACATGTATATACTGCAAAATGTTTACCACAATAAAGTTAGTTAACACATCCTTCACTTCACATAATTAACCATTTTTGTGGTGGTGGGAAGAACATTTAAAATCTACTCTCTTAAGGTTGCCTGGGTGGCTCAGTCGGTTAAGCATCTGACCTCGGCTCAGGTCACAATCTCATGGTTTGTTCCAGCCCCGCGTTGGGCTCTGTGCTGACAGCTCGGAGCCTGGAGCCTGTTTTGGATTCTGTGTCCCCCTCTCTCTCTGCACCTACCCCATTCACACACTCTCTCTCTCTCTCTCAAAAAAATAATAATAAATAAACATTAAAAAAAATCTACTCTCTTAGCAACTTATAAGTATATAATGCAGTGCAGCATCGTTAACTATAGTCACAATGCTGTACATTTGATTCCCAGAACTTAATCTTCTCATAACTGGACGTGTGTACCCTTTGACCAACATCTCCCCATTTCCCCTACCATACAACCCCCCATAACCACCAATCTATTCTCTGTTTCTATGAGTTTGGCTTTGTTAAATTCATCATATAAGTGAGATCATACAGTGTTTGTCTTTCTCTGTGTGACATATATCTCTCTATATATAGATACAGATAGATATAGAGACAGATGATATACATATATCTATGTCTGTCTATCTATCCATCTATCTATCTATTGAACCAATATAAGGTAAGCTGGAAACAGATTACAGAAGGCCTTGAATGCCATGCTGAGCTGTTGAATTTTACAGAACATATTTAAGCAGGCAAGTGATAAGATTAAGAGAATGAGGCACCTGGGTGGCTTAGTTGGTTAAGGGTCTGACTCTTGATTTTGGCTCATGATCTCATGGTTTGTGAGTTTGAGCCGCACATGAGGCTCTGCAGTGTGTCAGTGTGGAGCCTGCTTGGAGGTCTGTCTCCCTCTCTCTCTGCCCCTACCCCATGTGCCCTCTCTCTCAAAATAAATAAATAAACTAAAAAAAAAAAAAAAATAGGAAAAAAAAAGATTAAGAGAATATTTTAGGAAAATCAATCTGATGCTGTGCAAAATGAATTAGAGAGTACAGTTTGGGCCCCGAAAATCAGGTGGGAGACTATTTCAGTAATCAGAGGCGAGCAAATAAGGTGATATCAGTTGCAATGAAAAAGGACATGAGAAGCATCGTAGAGGAAAAATCAACAGGATTTGACAACTTACTGAATGTGGAGGAAAGGAAGAGGAGTTGTCAGAGATGAGCCGGGGCTTCAAGCCTCTGTGACTGGAAGAACATTGTTGTCATGCTCTCATGTATTCATTTGGCAAGCATTACCTAAGCATACAGTGGGCGCTGAGATGAATAGTGCAGAAATACCTGTCTTTAGAAACTCACAATCAATTAGGAGATAAATGTACACTTAACAGCCAGGTAAACTGCAAAAGTGTCTTCAGAGACGAACAAATGCCATTAGTGGCAGTGTGAAGGAACCACAGGGAAAAGTCAGAAAGAGGACTAGTTACATTGCAGGGGGGACCGCAAAATAATACCTGATCTATAAACAGAGGCACTCCGCATTTTCGACACCATCCAAGTGTGAGACGCAGATAAAGATCTTCTGCTTCATTACATTCTGATGGTTGGGCTTGGAAAGGGTTGCCAAATTTCAGCATTAAAAATACAACATATGCAGAGTCTACTGGGGAAGAGGAGGGGCTGAGTTGGGCATCAGAGGAAAGTGGAATTTAGATATTGATGGATGTTGCTGCTGGAATCCAACAAGAAAGGCCAGACACTGACTTCATAGAACCATAAAGCAGGAGGCAACATTTCATACCTTTGCCCACTTCCTTGTTTGTTATGGGTCCCAAAAGGGTTGAAAAATGGAGGTGGGTGGAGAGAAGGAGAGACAATGATAAATACCACATTCCTGTATTAATAAAGAGCTCGTCTTAGCAAGCTTAAGTTAGAGAATCTCTTGGAACATCTTTATAGAGCGTCAACCCTCCTCCAGGCTCTAAAATGGTAAATGACTATTGACTCAGTTATTCGCAGCTGAATTGAGAATCTAGTTTGTGGATTAACTGAGTCCCGTACTTTTCCTTCTTTATTTTTCATCTTTGGCGATACATTACTTATTAGCATTTCCACCACAGGGTGGGAGTAAAGAGAATATTAAATCTTAAAAATTGGTTACAGAATGTGGGTAGTGTGGTGATTAATGTTACCAGACAACAAGAGGTATAGCACTTTTATTTTGTTGCGATTTTTACCACAAAGTACTGTGGTTTAACTAACTTCACAAGAAAATGGCTTCAGAGTAGATCATTATTTTACCTAGTATTAGAGGGTGCCCTTAAACAAAATGGCAACGTCAGTCGAATTAATAGGATGCTAAAGCCGCAAAGATGTAAAGTATCGCTCAGACACCCGGCAGGGCGGGGACGACTTAGCGTTAAGGGTTCGGAAAGGATTTTCAACTAGTCACGCCCGTCTCAAAGATGGCCGGCCTCACTTCCCTCACGCAACATGGACAATTTCCTGTGAATTGTAGGGTAACTCAATCCAGTACTGCTTGCATGACTAAAGTCAAGATGACAACAGCGTCCCTTTAAATTTAGAATAAATTAATCCATTTATTTTTTTACCCTTCCGTTAATATAGTCCCTCGTGTCTGGATCTTGTTTTGGGAGGCGTGGTTGCCAGGAGTTAAAATGGTTCCTCCCTGGGATAGCTTTAATAGGAAGTGAAGCTGTGACGGCGAAGCGTTGCCCTACTGCTCTCTGGTAGGCGTTCTCGCCGGGCGTTCCTTGTGCCCTTACTAGACATGGCGCTGGCCAGCGTGTTGGAGAGGCCGCTACCGGTGAACGGGCTCGGGTTTTTCGGACTCGGGGGTCGTGCGGATCTGCTGGATCTGGGTCCAGGGAGTCCCAGCGATGGGCTGAGCCTGGCCGCACCCCACCGGGGTGTCCCAGAGGAGCCGAGAATCGAAATGCTTCATGGAACCACCACCCTGGCCTTCAAGGTGCGGACCCAGCCGCCGCGCCGGGCTTAGTCCCGCGCGCCCGCGCCCTTCCTAGCCTCTCAGCTGGACCGGAGCTCGCGGGGGCCGCGACCACGAAGCCTAGTGGGAGCCTCGGTCCTCTCGTCCCGGTCCCGATGGTTTCGCTGTCTCATTGCCCCGGGAGACCTTGATTCTCGCGCCGCAGGACCGTGTGGCCGGGGTTAAGTGGAAGAAGAAACCGAGGCTGCTTGGGTTGATTCCTAGGCAACCCCAGGTGGCCAGGAAAGGGGAGGCCGCAGCAGCAATGAACACTGACAGGGGGTGGGGTATTGTAACCATTAACCAAAGGTTTTGGAAACTGGGTCCCCGCTAGGCGAGGGTAACCGAAAAGCTGCGTCTTTTGAGAGGGAAGGTTGGTGGGAGGGAGCACTGTAGTGGGAGCCAGACAATTGGGATTCCTGATCCAGCTTTGCAATAACTAGCTCTAGGATCTTGGGCAAGTCATTCGATCTCATTGAACCTGTTTCCTGATCTATAAAATGAAATTGGAAGTTAATACCGGTTATATCCCATCGAGGGATTGATGGGAAGTTTAGTTGATAGTAATATGTGGAAAGCATATTGTGAAGTGTAAAACGATAGAGAAAAAGATGTTCTGGGTTTCCATTGATGCAAAAAGAAATGTCAAGATGTTTCTGTGGTCTGATGTGGCCTGCTTTGTGTTTTCCTCTGATCTTAACAGTTTCAACATGGAGTCATTGTTGCAGCGGACTCTCGCGCCACAGCGGGTGCCTATATAGCCTCCCAGACAGTAAAGAAGGTGATAGAAATCAATCCCTACCTGCTGGGCACCATGGCTGGGGGCGCAGCGGATTGCAGCTTCTGGGAGCGCCTGTTGGCTCGTCAATGTCGAATCTATGAGCTTCGAAACAAGGAACGCATCTCTGTAGCAGCTGCCTCCAAGCTGCTTGCCAACATGGTGTATCAGTATAAAGGCATGGGGCTGTCCATGGGCACCATGATCTGTGGCTGGGATAAGAGAGGCCCTGGTGAGTTAAGCTGCAACCACATGATTCTTGGGCTGACACTACAGAGAGGAGGGGTTGGATGAACAGGTGAATGAAAGGGCTTTGTGTCAGTGCTGAGGATGTGTTTATTAGGTTTTGGCTCTTCTCTATGTTCAAGGAAGGCACTACAGTGTAGGAGAGGGCATGGAGCTTAGATTAGCTGTGTCATTGACTACCCATGTGACCTTACACAGGTCACTCATTTTCCCAGTTAGTTTCATCATCTGTTGCAGTGGTTAAATGAAGTAATACACGTAAAGCATGTAGTGTTTGGCACATAATGTTTTTCCTTCTGTTCTCTCTCCTGTAAAATAATAAGATCTACAGGGGCACCTGCGTGGCTCATTGGGCTGAGCATCTGACTCTTGGTTTCAGGTTAGGTCATGATCTCAAAGTTCAAGGGATCAAGCCCTGCTTCGGGCCCTGCCCTGATGGCATGGATCCTGCTTGGGATTCTCTCTCTCCTCTCTCTCTGCCCCTCCCCTGCTCTCGCACTTTTTCTCTCTCTCTCAAAATAAATAAACTTTAAAATAATAATAATAATAATAATAATAATAATAATACCTATGAAGAGTGTATTTGAGAGTGAAATTGGATAATAGACATTAAAAACCAGTCAGTGCTTTCTAATAAAAATATGATGTGAGCTGCATATGTCATTTAAAATTGTCTAGGGGCGCCTAGGTGGCTTAGTCAGTTAAGCATCCGACTTCACCTCAGGTCATGATCTCACAGTCCATGAGTTCGAGCCCCACGTTGGGCTCTGTGTTGACAGCTCAGAGCCTGTAGCCTGCTTCAGATTCTGTGTCTCCCTCTCTCTGAACCTCCCCCGTTCATGCTCTGTCTCTCTCTGTCTCAAAAATAAACATTAAAAAAAAATTTTTTTTTTTTTTTAATAAAATTGTCTAACGGAGGGGCACCTGGCTGGCTTAGTCAACAGAGAATGCAATTCCTGTTCTCAGGGTCATGAGTTCAAGCCCTATGTTGGGTTTAGAGCTTACTTAAAAAATAATAACTGGGGTGCCTGGGTGGTGCAGTTGGTTAAGCATCCGGCTTCGGCTCAGGTCATGATCTCACTATTTGTGAGTTCGAACACTGCGTCAGGCTCTGTGCTGACAGCTTGGAGCCTGGACCCTGCTTTAGATTCTATGTCTCCCTCTCTCTCTCTGCCCCTCCCTTGCTCATGCTCTGTCTCTCTCTCTCTTTCTCTCTCTCAAAAATAAATAAACATTAAAAAAAATTTTTTAATAATAATTAAAATTTTTAAAGATTGTCTAATGGATATATTTAAAAAGCAAAAAGATTGGGAAATTAATTTTAACCATTTATTTAATACAAAATACCTAAAATAGTAACATTTTTGCATGTGTGTTAGCCCCCTTTCAAGTGTTCAATAGCCATATGTTGCTGGTGACCACTGTGTTGGACAGTGAAATTCTACTATACAAGTAGCTACTGTAAACTTAGTTATTTCTCTTCCCTTTTTCCCTTTAGAGAGTCTTTGACCTAGAAGGGGCTTTTGGGACTCACCCTCTCCTTGCTTGATATAATACCCTAGGATCCTAGGTCCTGTTCTGTCATCTCTGAAAATAAATTCCTTAGCCTTTTTTCTCTTTCTAGTATATAGAGACCTTGCCAGGAAGTTTAACCTTGTATCTAATGTCTCTTCCTTTTCAACCAGTTGTTTGTTTGTTTGTTTGTTTTGAAGTTTTATGTATTTGAGTAATCTCTGCACCCAACATGGGGTTCAAACCCATGACCCCAAGATCAGGAGTTACATGCTCCTCTGACTGAGCCAGCGAGGAACCCAGTTTTTTAACCAGATTTGAATGTCTGTTTCTTTAGTCAAGCTGGAATACAGCCAGTCACTTTCTGTGTCATTTTCCCCCTCAATGCTTGAAGATAGTTTATTCTTTCCTCTTCCTTTTTTTGCTTCATTCGTTCGCCTGCTTACTGAGTGCCTAGTTTTCCTCTATCAAACAACTGTAGGATACCCAGGAGAGAGAGAGAGAGAGAGAGGGAAAGAGAATCCCAAGCAGACTCTGCACTGTCACCATAGAGCCCAGTGTGGGGCTCGAACTCACGAACCCATGATATCATAACCTGAGCCAAAATCAAGAGTCAGTTGCTTAACCGACTGAGCCATGCAAGTGCCGCATGCATCCAACTCTTGATCTCAGCTCAGGTCTTGATCTCAGGGTCATGAGTTTAAGCCCTGCATTGGGCTCCACACAAGGCATGGAGCCTACCTTAAAAAAAAAAAAAAAAAAAAAAAAAAAAAAAAGCCTTCCTGACAACCTGTCCCATTCAGGATGAGTCAGCCCCTTTCTCCAAGAAGCAGAGACTGAGAGGGGCACCTGGGTGGCTCAGTCGGTTCAGCATCTGACTCTTGGTTTCAGCTCACATCATGATCTCAGGGTTTCAAGAGTTTGAGCCCCGAGTCGGGCTCCATGCTGACAGTGCAGAGCCTACTTGGGATTCTCTCTCCTTCTCTTCTGCCCCTCCCCCACTCGCACTATCTCTGTCTCTCTCAAACTTAAAAAAAAAATTTTTTTCAAAAAAGATTGAGAAAGGATCACAGATTACTTAGTACAAGGCTAAATGAGATGAGTGCTGTTTTTAAAAGAACCAATATGATGCTGAGGGAATTTTGAGAAGGAGGGGATTACTTCTGATGGGAGGAACTTGGAAAGACTTCATGGGTAGGTGGCATTTGTCCAAGATGTACATATCAGAGAGGGGAAGGCTAGTGAACAAAGGAAGGGAGGAAACAAGCATGCGTTTTGGGGGGAGTAACTGAAAGCCCACTTTAATTGCAACTAAGGTTGTATGAAGAGGAGTTAGGGATCCATAAAGCCAGAGAGGTAATCTGGAACCACCTAGTGAGCCAGCTAGGCAAGGCGGTGGCTGTGGGACCCGGAAGGGGCTAGTTGGGGGTAGACATTGGAATCCTTCGAACCCAAAAGCTGAGATGAGTTGTGGTTCTCTACTGGCTTGCTTTAGAATCACCTGAAGAACTCAAAACACAAGCTCCATACTTACTCCCCACCCCAGACCAATTGAAAAAGAATACCTGGGGTAGGTCCTGGGCATCTTTTTAAAAAGCTTCCTTAGAGGATTCTGATACATAGTGAGAGATGGGAACCACTGAAGTAGGAAAAAGATTAACGATGCCATTGGCAATGCGGGCTGGTGCAGCACATGAGACATGAGTTTGGTTGGTAATGGAGGGCCACTGAAAGTATTTGAAGATAGGAAGTTTGAATCTGAACTTGATGAGAAGGGCATTCTGTTGGAAAGGTCCAGCAGGCATTTGGGATTGATAAAAATTTTATTAAAATCTTTGTCTAAATTTTCATATATACTAAAAATCAGCTAACTTCTTCATAAAGGGCCAAATAGTAAATAACTTAGGATTGCAGGCCATCTGGTCTTTGTCTCAACTGCTTAACTCTCCTGTTTTAGCACAAAAGCAGTCATAGACCCTATGTACACAAATGGGTATGGCAGTGTTGCAGTAAAACTTTGTTTACAAAAACAGGCAGCACTGTCCAATAGAAATAAAATGTGAGTAATACATGTGTATTTTTAAATTTTGTAATAGCTACATCCTAAAAATTAAAAATGGAAATTAATTTGGGGCCATTGGGTGGCTCAGTCAGTTAAGTGTCCGACTTTGGCTCAGGTCATGATTTTGTGGTTTGTGAGTTTGAGCCCCGCGTCGGGCCCTGTGCTGACAGCTGGAACCTGCTTCAGATTCTGTGTCTCCCTCTCCCTCTGCCCCTCCCCTGCTCACACTCTGTCTCTCAATGAATAAACGTTAAAAAAAAATTAATGGAAATTAATTTTAATAATATATTTTATTTCGTGGATCCAAATGGATCCAAAGTGTTATCATGTCAGCATGTGGTACCAGCTTCATTTCAAATGCTCAGTAGTCACGTGTCTAGTGGCTCCCATACTGGACAGTGCAGGTCTTTGCAATATGATTCAAAACTCCAGGCTTTCTCCTACTGTATGATGTATGTCTTGTCCTTCAGATAGTCTGAAGTTTGAGGGCTAGAATCGTGTTAAACATCTCCCACAGTGCCTGAAGTTCTGTGTTTGAAACCTAAGTCATTTGGATTATACTTTTTGCTTATACAGCAAGGACAAGAAAGGAGTTACTGTAATGTGAGGTTAGATGAGATGGTATATTGTAGGATCCTGGAGTCTTTATTTATTTTGAGAGCGAGAATCCTAAGCAGTCTCCGTGCTGTCAGTGCTGAGCCTGACGTGGGGCTCACACCCATGAACCATGAGATCATGACCTGAGCCAAGAGTCAGATGCTTAACTGACTGAGCCATCAAGGCACCCCAAAGTGCTATTTTCTTACATATATCTGTTGGTCTCCCCTGGGTTTCAAAAGAGCTAAAGAACTGTTCTTGGAAAATGAATTAGATGTCAGAAGGGGTGGTCATTTTTTTTTTCTTTTTGTCCTGCTAACAACCTCACCTCTCTTTCCAGGCCTCTACTATGTGGACAGTGAAGGAAACCGGATCTCAGGGGCCACCTTCTCTGTAGGTTCTGGCTCTGTGTATGCTTATGGGGTCATGGATCGGGGTTACTCCTATGACCTAGAGGTGGAACAGGCCTATGACCTGGCCCGTCGAGCCATCTACCAAGCCACCTATAGAGATGCCTACTCAGGAGGTGCAGTCAACCTCTACCATGTCCGAGAGGATGGCTGGATCCGAGTCTCCAGTGACAATGTAGCTGATCTACATGACAAATATAGTGGATCTACCCCCTGAAAGAGGGCAGATGTGGCTGCTTGCATTTCTTGGGGTGACTATTGTTGGTAATGTGGATACAGCTCCCCATCCTATAGTGGAGTGGTCCTCAATTGTATTGATAATTTTTTTAAGCTCTGGTGCCGTTGACCTCTCTATGTTACCAGTTGTTAATGACCTGCTGCTGCAGAGGTGATCGTTTTACTTTCTTGGATGTTAACATTACACTACTTGACCACAGTCTGTGTTGTGTCTTTTGTCCACACTGTCCCTCCTCCAAGCACTTTACAGCCAAATAAGCCAGGACAGTGGGAGGGCACTGACTGTAATTACAGGAAACAGTGGTGTGAAGACATTGTCTAGTGAATACATTAGCATCCCCACTCATGAAGCTAATAACAAAGGAGAAGGAGAGAGAGGCAAGGGAGGAGGGAGAGACTTCCCGATTCTGTTTGCAAAGAGATGAAAAGTTGATGAGGTGGAAAGATGCATAGGGCTGTATGAGCCAGAGCTGCGGAGGAAAAAGCTTTCACTTTGTGGTGGGGGAGGGGAGGCTAGTGCTACATGCAGAGCAGAAAGGTGAAGAGGGTGAATCTTGCATCTTGAACCAATTGGGAAGGGAAGTTTTGGACCCTGGGAAAAGAGGACACAGAGGTGAGTGTGAAAGCGGTAGTGACCCCAAGGTTGGTGATCCTTGTCCTTTTGGCGCTCCAGTGTGTGTAGGTGTGGGGGACAGAGCGGTTGGTGGTGGGCTTAGAGCCTTCTGGACAGGAAGCAGCACAAAATTGTCATTGGGACGTGTGGGTGGAGAAGAGGCCCTTCTGAGAGCAGAAAAATGGCTGATTTATCACACCCAGCACTGAGGGGCTTCCCAAGCTATGGTGGCAGCAGATGGCAAGGCCTTCTGTTAAAGAGAAGACATAAGCATAGGGGAGATAGAGGAGGTTGATGGGAAAAACCTTTAAAAGATGGGAGAGGAGGGTATAAAACAATACTGCTTTGTTTTTATAGTTAGCAGGAAGGGGAAAGTGGTTGGTGAGGGTGACAACCCAGCGTCCCATTTTGAGGCAGAGGGGTTTGAGCAATAGAGGGGGTAAGGCCTCCTCTGCCTGGACTGCGGATACCTTCCCTTCTTGTACCTTCCCTTCCCCCTCAGCCTCATGCAGTCGCATATTGATTGATGAGGGCTGTCAGCCAGGAACTGATCGAGGCTTGTTAATTGCATTTGTCAAATGCAGGGAAATTGGGAATTAGTGAGATTGGAGAAGGGAGTTTGGAAAACAAATGACTGGTGCCTAAGGAGATTCATTTTGCTGAAAAGTGCCTTGGGAGCCCCTGGAGTCAGGGAGCTGCTAGTGGGGACCTGGGCCTACTCAGCATTAGGAGCCATTAGAAGGGGCGGGAGCCATGCTGCACCTCCCTTCTCTGAGGCCATCAGCCCATGGTGAGCTGAATGATAGACACAGGTACACTCATCGACCTCTCAGGACACTGGTTTGGAGATCTTTGTTCAAAATTAGAACCTTATGGGGCGCCTGGGTGGCGCAGTCGGTTAAGCGTCCGACTTCAGCCAGGTCACGATCTCGCGGTCCGTGAGTTCGAGCCCCGCGTCAGGCTCTGGGCTGATGGCTCAGAGCCTGGAGCCTGTTTCCGATTCTGTGTCTCCCTCTCTCTCTGCCCCTCCCCCGTTCATGCTCTGTCTCTCTCTGTCCCAAAAATAAATAAACGTTGAAAAAAAAATTAGAACCTTAGGGGTGCCTGGCTGGCTTAGTGGGTAGAGCATGCAACTCTTGATCTTGGGGTCATGAGTTTGAGCCCCACATTGGGTGTAGAGCTTACTTAAAAAAATAAAAATTAAAACCTAAAAACAAACAAAAACAACCTCTTAGGAGAAATTCTAACACCTGAAAGAAATCAACTCAGGTTGAGATAGAGTTGAGGGGTCCAGAGCCTTAACCACTGAGCTTCCTCCTCCATGGAGCCACTGTCCACAACACCACCTCCCTACCAACACACCCTTATAGACACATACTCCCCGGCACTTCTTGAAACCCCAAGGAACACAATTTGAAAATTGCCGCCCTGGGGAATAACCTTGAGAGGGTGGAAAGAGAGTTGAAGATTGGAATTTTTTTACATGAATGAGCACAGGCCTCCTTAGCCCATGAAAGAAAATAGTCTGGAGAGAAGAGATGGTCTTGAAGCAATGCTACCCTTGCCCTGTTTCTGTCTCACACCTGGCTTTGGTAGTGGTCTAGCTGTTTAATGTAAGCACCTATTCTACACTGAATCTTTTTTTTTTCCTAATATTTGTTTATCTTTAAGAGAGTGAAAGCGAGCCGGGAAGCGGCAGGGGGTGGGGTGGAGGATCGGAAGCAGACTCTGCACTGACAGCAGAGAGCCTGAGGCAGGGCTCAAACCCATGAACCCGTGAGATCATGACCTGAGCCAAAGTTGGACGCTGAACCAGCTGAGTCAGCCAGGCGCCCCGGCACTGACTGGATCCTTATGTTCAGGCAAGAAAATGCACAACCATCAGTCCCATGTTCTGTTCTGCAGATGCCCCTTTCGCTGCCTTCCTGGATCTTAGATAAAAGAAAGATTCGATTAATGGAAGAGATCGATTTTTGGTAGGTTTTCTGGAGAGAAAGTAGAGCAGAGGTAGAGGAAAATTGCAAGTGACTAGGCCCAGTCAGGCCCACCCTGTGCAATTGTGACTTCTTGCTGCCAAGTGCTGGTGGGGAGCTGGCTTTGCAGTGATGTTGTATGTCTCCGCTTGTGTGGGGATGATGGATGCTGCACAGCACTGGAGAGATTCTGTTGAGTGGAGTGGACCAGTTCAGGGACTCCCATCAGATTCATTTCCCAGTGCAGTCCTCTTGACAAAGGATGATGGAAAAGAAATTGCCTTAAATAGCTGGAAGATTAATTTCTCTCGGCAGTTCCCAGGCGTCCACGGGACAGGGCTCTTTAAGTGATGTCTGACAATTTCTCCTCCTTCTAGAGATAGCTCAGTGACACCAGAATCTGACTCCTCAGGGTAGGTAATGGGACTAATCTGATTAAATAGGGAGCAAGCACTCCTCGAGGCCCTGTGCTTTCTCTTGGTAGCAGGGAATGCTGTGGGATTGAAGGCAGACGAGCCCCATAGCATCTCCACACCAGGAGAGGGAGGGCTGTGGGGAGAGCAGAATGTTCAGGAGGGAAAGGGAAAAGGTAGGCAAGGACATGGGGGAGGGGGAGGAAGGGCACAATGAAAGGAAATCAGGGACAGGAGCATAATAGTTCTTGAGTGTTCCCTCTTTAGGCAAAACCAGAAGGTCAATGTCTCTTGATATCCTCCTCAGTTAGCAAATGAGAAAACTGTCAAAGCCATTTGGGGAGTGGAAGGTTACATCCTTTGAGGGAAAATAAAACAACGGATTTATTCTGGTCCATGGATTCTGTGTGGTCCGTTGTGGGAGAGGAACAAGAGGTGGGAGGAAAAGGGAGTAAGGTAAAAAAGTGTGGAGGAACACTCTGGGGGCAGCATTTCCCTTGTGTCAGAACGAAAGGAAGAGGATGGGGTCAGTGAAGGATTTACATGAGCATATCTAATCCTGTGCATACAGTTAGGGTTTTTCATGTTGGTATTTTTGTTTGTTTTCCTAGAAGAGCCCCTCCTGCCAGGGCTATAGCAGGAGATGAGGTACTGTGAAACTGACCAGCGGCAGTGACCTCGGGACATGATTAAGTGCTTTCTGATTAAAATATGCATATATTGCAACCAAGCATCTCTGCTGGTTTTTTTGTTTGTTTCTTGTTTGTTTTCAAAATTCTAGTTTCCCTTCAGGAGGCCAGAATCATATTGGGAAAGCTTTAATTATAGCAGGCAAGAGGAGGGAGCACACACAGCATCAGAACTGCCCTGATCAGCAGCTGCTGCCACCTCCTGCCTGACCCTGGCCGCCCCTCCTTCCCCACCCCCTCCCTCCGGTCAACTGACTGTCCACATTCCTGCAGTGCTCCCCAGGCCTGGCCTCTGAGCCAAGTTCTTGCTTCCAGGGGCTATGCCCCACTGAAGCATTTCAATAAAAACCATTTCCAAAATGTCCTGTTCGCAGTTGTTAGTGGGTCAGGCAGAAGAAATTCTACCCACGTCAGCTTCTTGGGTTTATTTAACCCAACTCATTTCTCCCTGAAGCTTTTCCCTCTGAGTTAGGTGCCAAGCCTAACTTAATACTTAACCCTTTATAATCCAGATTCAGCTGTCATCAGCCATGAATATCTGACCTAGTTTATTTGAAGGGAAATTAGACACCATGGATTCCACCTCTTCTGATGCCTTCCTCTCTGGCCCTGACCCCATCCTCTCAGGCTGCCCCGTCTCTCTATTCTCCCTCTGCTTGATTTCATGCTTTCTCTCTGTTCTCTCACTTTGTAAGAATTCCCTTTTCTTTCCTCCACAGAATTAAAATAAAAACCAATCAATCAATAAACCAAGTGCTGCTATGGACTTTAATGTAACAAGAAAAGGTTATCACTAGCTTCGGGGTACCCAAAATGCTGGTACTGCAGAGAGAAACACAGATGGAATGAGAGAATGCGAGCTAGGGAAAACAAGAGACAAATGACAGAAATGGAAAAGCAAAGTCCTGGGCAGCAAGGGAGAGAGTGAGCAAAGTGGAGAGGGAGACGTGGACGTGGCAGGAGACAGTGATGGGCAGAGTGGCGCTGTGGAAGAGGGACAGGTGGGGGGTGGGAAGGAGACTCCGAAGGACAGTGATCGAGAGAGTGGGCAGAGAAACCAGGAGGAAGGAAGCGGCTAGAAGCTAATGCACAATGAAACATGTCCCCCTGGAGACAGATAATTTCTCCAGCCATACATAATGAACACGTGCCTCCCTGTGTGTTGCCCCTGTACTGTCACAGTCACTTACATTCCGCAAGAATCTCTCCATGCCTACCCTGCTTGTGCAAGGTTGGGAAAAAGCTTTGAGTGCTCAGAACGACCTCAGCCAGGCCAAAGACAAAAAAGTAGAAATCTGTCTCATAAGAGGAACAGGGTAAGTGAGGCAGGATCACAGATTCAGTACCTTTTACATTTTTACTTTTAGGTTCGTGAAGAGATCCCTTCTTCCTTCTGCTTCATACCCCCTGGCCACATACCTCACATATGCATAACTCATCCCTGTTTTTCTGTAATGCCCACAGGTCAGGGCCAAGGCTGGGGAGACTCCCACGAAGGCCACAAACTCCCAGGAAGACCAGAATAGCAGGTGCTTCCAGTGGGAAGGAAATAAGTAGCTCTAAGTAGGAATGTGTGCAGATCAGAAGGGACCAAGGTCAAGAGGATATTTTTGCAACTACTGCAGCCTTTTACCCAGCTTAGCCTCAATACATACCATTGTTGGCCCAGGGACATATATTCTAAGCTTCCCCATGCATACAGAGTTTCATAGAATACACAGGCTCTTCTTTCATGGTAGCTCTTCTCCAGGGGTGCTGTGCAATGTCACCCGATCAGAGGGAATCCACCGAGTACCAGGGTTCTGGGGGAGGGGTCATACTCACCCTGTGTCTCTTGAATCTTGGGGCTGTACCCCCAGCTTAATCTCTAGAAAAGAAAGCAGTGGAGCATTTTAAACCAGAGCAACAGATTAAGCACAGTCTCATGGTACCTCCCAAAGAAGCAAAATGTGCATAAGGGAAGCTCAGCCTTGAGTCAATAGAGCCTGAATGCAGTTCTTGGCTAGGGGTAGCAGTGTTCCCCTGTCTCATTTAAATAGTTTTAGGCAGGGCATCCGGGTGGCTCAGTTAGTTAAGCGTCTTTGATTTCGGCTCAGGTCATGATCTCATGGTTCATGAGTTCAAGCCTGGCGTTGGGCTCTGCACTGACAGTGCAGAGCCTGCTTGGGATCCCATCTCTTTCTCTCTCTGCCCCTCCTGCACACTCGCTCTCTCAAAATAAGTAAAGTAACTTAAATATTTTAAACCATCCGAGGCATGTGCCACTTTGAAGAACATCTCTGTAGGGTCTCTGGTTATTTTGTGATATGTCTGTCATCCTTTTCAGTCAAACACTATACTTACTCTTTGTCCCCTTGTGACTAGCATAGTGTAGGCTACTCAGTAGAGATTATATAATACATGTATCTTAATGAATAAATGAATGAATGAAGGACTTCTATGTGCCCTTATGCCAGTGATTCTTTCTTACCCTTCTCAGAACTGTGACTCCCTATAATTGTTGAATTTTAAGATGCTGTTTGCTGCTCTTAAGCATACATTGAAGCGAATATTAATTTTTTTAATTAAGAAAAAATTACTTGCTTTGAGAATATTTTTAAAGTGTTATGCCATCCCCTACTTATAAATGAAGACAGCTAGGTGTAATAAAAAGTAAGTTTTTTTATTTTATTATTTTTAAGATTTTATTTTACATTATTTTATTTTATTACAATTTTATTTTATTTTTTAATTTATTTTGAGAGAGATAGAGTGTGACCAGGAGAGGGGCAGAGAGAGAGAAGGAGACAGAGAATCCCAAGCAGGCTCCTGGAGGCCAGCACACAGAGCTTGACGCAGGGCTCGAACCCACGAAACTGCGAGATCACAACCTGAGCCGAAATCAAGAGTCGAACGCCCAACCGACTGAGCCACCCAGGCGCCCCTAAGATTTTATTTTTAAGCAACCTCTGCACCCAATGTGGGGCTCGAACCCACAGCCCCAAGATCAAGAGTTGTAAGCACCACCGACTGAGCCAGCCAGGCGCCCCTAAGATTTTATTTTGAAGTAATCCCTACACCCAACCTGGGGCTCAAACTCAAAACCCCAAGATCAAGAGTCGCATGTTCCACAGACTGAGCCAGCCAAACGCCCCACAAAAAGCAGTTTTAAGGAGCAGTCCTGCCATCCCACCTTGCCCAGATTCTGCAGTTCTGTAATCTTTCTCTCCAAATGATAGGATTAGTCTCACACACAATATGGTCAGGCCCTGAAGAATTGAGTTTCAAGGTAGCTCTGTAGAGTGTCTGTCTTATTGTGCTGTTTTGTTTTGTTTTCTGTTAGATCGATGGGTAGGGGCTTAGCCAATACTCAAGACTGGTCCCTGGATGTCAGGTGCGTGAGTGAGTTGCTCTTTACAAGGGAAGGACTAACCGATGGTGAAAATGAGGTTCATGCATCACCAACCCCCACACCTTAAAAACAAAAGCCATTTTTCATTGGGTTGTTTTTTTTTTTTTCACAATCTAGAATTGTTGCCACTTGTTCTTCTTCTACCTGTTTAAAAACATTCTTTGTGGGGGTCTGGGTGGCTCAGTTGGTTAAGCATCCAGCTCTCAGTTTCAGCTCAGGGCATGATCTCCTGATTTTTGGGGCTGAACCCTGCATCCACCTCTGTGCTGACAGTGAGGGGCCTGCTTGGGATTCTCTCTCTCTCTCTCTCTCTCTCTCTCTGCTTCTCCCCTGTGTGGTCTCTCTCTCTCTCTCTCTATCAAAACAAATAAATTTTAATGACTTTTTTAAAAAGTTTGTTTATTTATAATATTTTTAAGTTTATTTATTTTGAGAGAGAGAGTGGGAGAGAGGTAGACAGAGAGGGAGAGAGAGAGAATCTCAAGCAGGCTTCTCACTGTCAGCAGGAGCCTGATGCAGGGCTAGAATTCCTGAGCCATGAGATCATGTCCTAAGCTGAATCTAAGAGTCAGACATTTAATGGACTGAGCCACCTGGGCACGCCAATTTATTTATTTATTTTGAGAAAGAGACACAGGAGGGGCAGAGAGAGAAAGAGAGAGAGAGAGAGAGAGAGAGCGAGAGAGAGAGAATCCCAAGCAGGCTCAGCACCATCAGCAGAGAGCCCCATTCGGGGCTTGATTTCATGAACCATGAGATCATGACCTGAGCAGAAACCAAGTCAAATGCTTAACTGACTGAGCCACTCAGGTGCCCCTCAAAATAAATACATTTTTAAAAATTAAAACAAAAACACATTCTTTGACATTCTAGATTAACACACACTTTGGCATTTTCTGAAGCATTGTAACAGAGTCCTAAAATAAATCAGAGAATTCCAGAGTCCATGGGACTATTTCCTTGTCTCAAGTAAAGGCTGAATCTAAATATCTAAAGCAAAAACATTATCTACTTTTTAAAAATTTTTTGAAATGTTTCAAGACCAGAAAAGTTGAAAGAATAGTACAACAAATACCCATATACCCTTCCTATAGGTCCACTAATTGATATCAAATTTGATAACAAATTTGCCACATTTGTTTTATCTCTAAGTATATATCTATTTGTTAGTATGTATTTGACTTAATCATTTGAAAGTAGGTTAAGGATTCATGGCATTTTACCCCTAAATATGTCTCCTAAGAACTAAGGTATTCTCCTATAAAACCATATTACCACACCAAGAAATGTAGCATTGATATATTATCTGATATGTAGTCCATATTCAAATTCCTCATTTGTCCAAATTATGTCCGTAATGTTTTCTCTTTTCTTGATCCAGAAGTCAATCAAGGCTCACACATCACATTAAAAAAAATTTTTTTTAATGTTTATTTATTTCTGAGACAGAGAGAGACAGAGCATGAATGGGGGAGGGGCAGAGGGAGACACAGAATCAGAAGCAGGCTCCAGGCTCTGAGCTGTCAGCACAGAGCCTGACGCGGGGCTCGAACTCATGGAGTGTGAGATCATGACCTGAGCCGAAGTCGGTCACTCAACCGACTGAGCCACCCAGGCAGCCCAAGGCTCACATATCACATTTAATTGTCATATCTTTTTAGTTTCCTTTAATTTAAAAAAGGCTCCCATATTTGTCTATGTGTCTTTTATGATATTTGTACTTTAAAAAAATTTTTTTAACATTTATTAATTTTTGAGAGAGAGAGCATGAGCAGCAGAGGGGCAGAGAGAAGAGACAGAATTGGAAGCAGGCTCCAGGCTCTGAGCTGTCAGCACAGAGCCCAATGCAGGGCTCAAACCCACAAACCATGAGATCATGACCTGAGCCAAAGTTGGACACTTAACCGACTGAGCCACCCAGGCGCCCCATGACATTTGTACTTTAAAGAGTCCAGGCCATCATTTGCCACGAGCAAACTGGATTTGTCTGATTGTTTCCTCCTGATTAGACTGGGGTTAAACATTGGTAGCAAGAATATTACATAGGTGGTATTGTGTATTTTCCATTGTACTGCATATGGAGACACATGTCAGTTTGTTACGTTATTGGTGATGTGAAGTTTGTCTGCTAGATTTCTCCATTGTAAAGACATGTTTGCCCTTTGTAATTACTTAGTTAACTAATAATAGGTAGAGTGATTATTTGAGATCATGTGAATATCCTGTTCTCCTGCAGTCTTGCACCCAGTGGATTTAGCAACTACTGATTATCCTTCCTGAAATAATTTTTGCTTTAGTGGTTGGCAAACATTATTTTTTCGATTGCTGTCATTTCTTGCAAATACATTAGCTGGCACTTATCTTTCTTCTTCTCCTCCTCTTCCTCATCCTCCTCGTTTTTCACATTTATCTGTATTTAATTTTCTTGGTACTTTAACTTTTTTTGGTATTTATTTTTTACTGGTCTTTAAGAAAGACTTCCCAGCTGTTTACACAATTTCCTTTGCATTTAATAATCTGTCTGATTCAGAAATTTTTATCTTAAAATCTAATCTGCCTTCACTCCTGCTACAACATAAACTCTTTTGCTTACTATTCATTGAGTACTGTTCTCGGCTGCCTGTCTGTCTTCCTTTCTCTTTTCCTTTGCATTACCTTCCACCTTTCTATAACCTCTTTCATGTCTCCAAACTTCAACTCCCTCAGACAACTCACACTTCCCTCTCCAGTGCCTCTAAGGACACCCTCCCAGCTGGCTCTGGGATTTCCTTCCACTACTGTTCTAAAATGTTCTCGGGTGTGTTAATGAATGACTGTCAGAATCAGCTCCCCAGCCTCACTCCAGGGCAAGTCAGATTTCACTGTATGTGGAGGCTCCCATGGGATCTCACTGAACAGAAACAGCTTAAAATAAAGAGATCTGCTTGAGTCAAAGCCAAATGAGCAGCTTTTCTTCAATCGACAAGTCATCTGTAAAGTTTAACATTTGAAATCTCACATGCTTTAGAGTTTAAAATTGTGATTTTTTTTAGGTGAAAAAGGTGCATTTTCTTTCTATTCTCATTACCTAATAGCACAAAAATGCTTTACTCAAACTTTCTACCAAAGATTCCTTTATAACCACAGGGGGGAAAAAGAAACTTAAAAAGAAATGGCTTTTCCAACTTAACTCTGACATTTGTAGAAATGGACTCATAATTTAAAATATATCCCAGGAGTCATTGGTGGGTGGGTGAGGGGCAGGCATGAACATTCTGTTGATTCTCAGAGGGAAGACAGCTTATTTTTCATAGACTCCAAGTAAGAGACCAAAGAGGGTAACACAGCAAGGCTGAGAGCATGTTGTCAATTTAGTCAGAGACTAATGATTGGTCAAGAGCACAGGTTCTGAATTCTGGAGGCCTGAATTCAAGTTCTGACTCCACCATTTAATGAGCTCAGTGACTTTGAGATTTACCTTCCCTCTCTGAGTCTGTTTTCTCATCAGTAAAAGAAACAGTAGGGGCATTGGGTGGCTCTGTGGGTTAAGTGTCTGACTCTTGATTTTGGCTTAGGTCACAATCTCATAGTTCATGAATTCGAGCCCTGCATCGGGCTCTTCGCTGACAGTGTGGAGGAGCCTGCTTGAGATTCTCTGTCTCCCTCTCTCTGCCACTCTTCCTCCCCTGCTCATGCTCTCTCTCTCAAAAATAAATAAACTTCAAAAAAATAAATAAAATTACATTTTGAAAAAAATAAAATAAATAAAAGAGACAGTATAATAGTACTTATAGACTGATTAAATGAAAGAGTACCTGGCCCAAGGAGACCCTCAATGGATGTCAAATATATACATATATATATAATAAATATATATTTATTTTATATACATATATATGTATATATAAATATATGTAATATATATTATATTACATATATATACATATACATATATACATATATATAAATATATGTAATATAAATATATGTAATAAATATATATATTTTATATACATATATAAATATATATATATTTTTTTTTAGAGAGCACAAGTTGGGGAGAGGGGCAGAGGGAGAGAGGGAGAGAATCTGAAGCAGAGCCCAACACAACGCTTGATCCTCCAACCCTAGAATCATGACCTGAGCTGAAATCAAGTCAGACCCTCAACCGACTGAGCCACCCAGGCACCCCAATAAATTTCAATTATAATAATCATTGTTAACAATTCTATTTTTCCTTCATCCTAACATTTTGAAAACGACCACCTGTATGTTTGAGGATATGAGATGTCGTAGTATATTCCTATCCAAAATTCATGTTTTCCTAGTGATTTCCTGGCTTGCTTGTATTATTAAAATTTTTTTTAATGGAGGGGTGCCTGGGTGGCTCAGTCAGTTAGGTGTCTGACTTCAGCTCAGATCATGATCTCGCAGTTTGTGAGTTCGAGCCCCACGTCTGTCTCTGTGCTGACAGCTCAGAGCCTGGAGCCTGCTTCAGATTCTGTGTCTCCCTCTCCCTCTGCTCCACCCCTGCTTGCTCTCCATCTCTCAAAACTGAATAAACATTAAAAAAATTAAACAAAAAAATGTTTAAAAAAATTTTAATGAAAAATTGTGGGAAAATAAATAGAAAATCTATAACCCTCAAGAATATAAACATTGCCATCTCATTTTCAGATAAAAGGCAAAGTTGGGTTGCCACAGAAGCAAGGGTGCTGCCTGGATGAAAACGATGCTGGAGGCAACAGGCCTTTCTGCTGAGAACCAGATTCTACCAAGAACGTCCTGGACTTTGAGAACCAACAATTGTATGGAGGAGGTTTGGCTGACAGCCAGGAAATCACTGAAACAGGGGTGTACAGGGAGTGCGGGGGTGTAAATAGAACAGTTGGCTTGGGGGTTCAGGTCTGCCACTTGTTAGCTATGAGACTTTGTAGTAAGCTCTGATACTTGATTTCTTGTAAAATGGGGATGCCAGTAACCTGCCAGTTTAATACTGACCCATAGTATTTAATTCCATTTATCATATTCAATTTTCCCCAGTTGTTTTCTAGTAATGTCCATCGTAACTCATTTTTTTCTGATTCAGATCCAATTAAGGGTCATATTTTGCATTTAGTTGTTATGTCTCTATATTGTCCTTTAATTCAGAACAGTCCTCCTACCTTTGTGTGTGGCTTCAAGACATTGATATTTTGAAAGCTTTCAGGCCATTTATTTTGTGGAATGTTGTGTATCTAATTTTTTCCAATTAGATAACAATGTTTTTAAAAGCTGCACTGTGGAGCTTGTGAGGCATACGGTTAGGAACTATGACTATGGAGCTAGATTTTCTGGGTTCAAATCCCAGGTCTATCTTTTATTATCTATATAAACTTAGTCACATTATTATAGATGGTCCCTGACTTAGGATTTTTTTTTTTTTACAATGGAGTGAAAGTGATACACACTTAGTAGAAACCATACTTGGAATTTTGAATTTTGCTCTTT
This sequence comes from Acinonyx jubatus, assembly GCF_027475565.1. Taxonomy (NCBI): domain Eukaryota; kingdom Metazoa; phylum Chordata; class Mammalia; order Carnivora; family Felidae; genus Acinonyx; species Acinonyx jubatus. Next base: position 72,185,201 of record NC_069386.1, on the reverse strand, counting down.
CCGGGGCTAGTGATATGCAGTAGGATACTTTCTCATGATGCTGGGCAGAAGCAGTGAGCCGCAACTCACAGGCAGCCACACCATCACAAGGATAAACCAATACATTTATAACCATTTGGTTTTTCACTTAGGGTACGGCATTCAATAAATTACATGTGATAGTCAACTCCTTATTATAAAATAGGCTTGTGTTAGATGGTTTTGCCCAAATGTAGGCTAATGTAAACGTTCTAGGCACTTTTAAAGTAGGCTAGACTAAACTATGAGGTTCAGTAGGTTAGGTATATAAAATATACTTCCAACTTAACATTTTCAACTTAGGATAGGTTCATCAGGAGGTAACCCCACTGTAAGTTGAGATAGATCTGTGTACCTCTGTACTCGAATCTCTAATATAAAATGGGAATAATCATGGTACCTCTTCATTACTGTGGAGATTAAATACATGTAATATTCGTGAAGTTTTCAGAACAGTCCCTGCACAGTAAGTGCTCATGAACTGTTACTATAGTTCTTGTGGGACTTTCAAATTTTGTAGAAAAAAAATCCACTCAATTATAAATGATGTTTTTTCTTGTCTACAATTATGCCATCTGCTGAAGTAAGAATTTAAAAAAGGGGGGGGGGGTCCTGAATGGAAAAATAAGTTTAAGACATGATCTGTGATCTCAAACAGCTGACTAGTGTGAAATCACTAAAATAGGTGAAACAATCAAGGTAGAGTTAAGTGCTGCTAACCTGAGAAAGCATGAAGTTCATTCTGATAGGAGAGAAGGAAGTGGTCTGTGTTGACTGAAATAGCTGAAGAAGAATGGATAAAAACTGACTAGTCAGAGAAAAGGAAACAGGCATTATTCCAGGCAGAGGAGAGCACTTGAGCAAAGGAATAATTCGGGTTAAAAAGGTGAGGGCAGTGGGAACTAAGAACAAACAAGAGCGTGGGACCGGATTATGTGTGGTCTAACTCTGAAGTACAAGCAACTAGGTCCTCATGCAGGAGGTAAAGGGGAGCCATTTTAGGTTATTGAGAATATTATCTTAGCCGGGTAGAGAAAAACTGGAGACTCAAGCTGAGCAAAAGCATCGCCGAAAGTCCAAGACTATTTGTCTTTCACCTGAGGGGTGTCACATACTTGCTTGAAATGTTCGTTCACGTAAAGGTGGGAGTGTCAAGCAACAGCCACGACCCAGAGACGTTCTACCTGGAAGTCACGAGCTCAGGCCCACGCACCAAGTCCTTGATGCTTAATCCAAGTCTAGAATTTCACTGAGTAGCTAACCAAGTTTAGCAATGTCCGAAGGAGCTCGCTCACTGGACTGTTACTCGTATTGATGCCGAGGGCCTCGTTTCGCTGAGAAAGGACGGTGGGAAAGGGTGAGGAGGGTGAGAAAGTGAAAGGAAAGGGACAGAGGCGGGGAAAAGGATAGATGCTAGCCAACCGCTAGGGTCCAGATGGCAGGGGGTCTGGGTCGGGGGTCGGGCTGCCCTCAGGGGCCCCCTGGGGACCCGGCCCGTGGCGCGGCGCGTGTGCTCGCGGGCGGGGCGCCCCGCCGCCGGCGGCGACCAATCCGGGAGGGCGTCCGGGGAGGGGCGGAGCTTACCGGCTCGGGCGCCGCGAGTCCTCCTTTTTGCACACACACGAATACAAAGAGCCATACGACCTTCGGGTATCCTTTTTCCATTTTTTTTCCTCCTTAATCTTGTGTGTGTTTTCAAAATTTTTAAAAATAGAGATCTGTGGCAGTGCTGGGGTGAGGAAACTGTTGCTAAGGGGAATTTGCGCTTTCCCCCATTTCTTTTTCTGTCTCTCTTCCTCTTTCTTTTTCCTGGTCAAGGTTTTAAATATACCAAGAAGTTGAGAAGCAGGATGGCCGTGTACAACTGTTAACAGCCAAATTTGTAGAGATTTTTTTTCTTTTTGTTATCATAAAAGAAAACTGGTAAATTTTTATGGTCGAGGGATTTAAAAAAAATTAGACGCTTGGGAAGTATAGATTTCTTTCTTCTTCGTCTTCTTCTTTTTAGGCGGGCTGAAGGGATAATGTAGATTTCTGCCACGGGCAACGTCAAGGGCAACGTCGAAAGAAGCGGAGATTTGAGACTCTCTCACAAAGCTGTTTGCGTGCGTTTTACACACCCTCCCCCAGAATCAAAACCAAGTGGCTTGAATGTGGCAATTGTCCAAGGCCAATAGGTTAAAAATGTTTGGATATTATAATTGAGACACTCATTTCCCTGGGGAGGTGGGCAAAGCCCTTCTTACAAATGTGTCTTACATTTTCATGAAGACTGTGTGTGTGTGTGTGTGTGTGTGTGTGTGTGTGTGTGAGCAAATGATATCATAAAGATTTATCTTGGGGTTTTGTGCTTTGTGTATATGTACAGTGTGTGTATATGTGCCATATCAGATTTTGTTTTCAAAAAAAGATTACCTTTGGTTTTATGTGTGCAAAGTAGCCCTTAGGATGTGATTTTTTTTTCTGTTGTGTTCCCAAAAGTGATTAAAACAGGATTTCGTGTGCAAATTAGAGTTTAGAAGAAATCCTGTTCTTAGCATACTTAGGCACTTTCATTTTATGTGCATTTACTGTATTTTTCTACTACTCTTCTAAAGTATCAGTGAATAATTAAATAATTGCCAGGGAGTATATTGTCCATGTGGCAAACGAGGGTAGGCAATTTATTGAATCTGTGGTTCAAAGCCTTCTTTAGTGATTGTTTTGCCTAAGTGGTTTTGCTTTTTATTGTCTCATGTTCATAAATGTACAGCTGTGTATATTTTGGCCTTTATGTGTGGTTTCGTTGGTGTGTTCTGAAGGGAAGGTCTCCCTTGGCTTTTTGACAAAAATGGTCGTTTATAGGTTGGGATTTGTTTGAAAAGCTCCACAGCTGGCAAAGTGTCAGGAAAATAATCCAGTCAAGTCCAATTCTCAAAAACTGTTCATGATGGTTGTGATGGGGGAGGGGCCAGAGGAGGCAAAGGCAAATAATACAAAGGAGGGATAAGAAATGCATTTTGGTTATCATGTTGCATTTTTGGAATGGGAAGCCTTCTCCCTGTGTGGAAGAGTCACAGAAAAGGATAAGCATGAGGACAAAACAAGCTTAGAGCAGGACCTCCTGTTATATGAGCCATATTCTCCCTTCATTCTGTTACAGAACCAGTGTCTTCTATTAGGAGTTATACGGAAAATATATTAAAATCTGCATTCGCAGATTGGAGTGAAAGCATAGGAAGTATATGGGGTGATGAGGGAGAAACTGGAATGTCACCAGTGAAGTAGCAACCAGGATATAAAAGGATCTACTGTAGAGTTCATATTTCATTACAACAGAGCCTCTGTATGGTGATGGTAACACAGTTCTATTCCTCAGCTAACGTCCTACTCAGTGTCAAGTAGCATTTGGGACGCCTCAACAACAGCTTTAAAATTATTTGTACAAGTCTGGAAATTCATAATGAAAGTCGCCCTCTGTGGGCACTCTAGGTTACTTACCTGTACTGGGTGTATTTTTATTAACTAACAATGCAAGTCAGATCAGTACTTAATAAATACTGCCTCAAATACGGATCATTCCACAAGTTTAGACCTGCATGCATATCTCTGAAATCTAGTCAGATTACGGTGATTTTGTGATGGCCGCGGTGCTGGGAATTTTAATGGAGTTTGCTCTTTCAAATTCTTTTTCACATCACTGCAGGGCATCACTTTTTAACTTCTCGTGAGAGAGCTCTTGTAGAGCAGTACACTTGCTAAGCCATTTGATTTTTACTAGGAACCTAGGTTCATGTCCAAGGTCCCTGCGTTGAGTCCCACTAATATATCGTTGGCTTGGCCTTCCTACCAAAGCACAGCTGAACTGAGTTGACTTTGGGGTTCCTAGAGATGAAAACTTTGAACTAAGGGGAACTGCCCCCTTGCTAGTGGGATCTGAAAGGTCTGTAACCAAGGCCGACAGGAATTAAAAGCTTTCCACCACCAAATGTATGAGACCTTTTTGTGGCCACTGAGTTTATAATCGTGTACACGCAGCCTTGTAAGCAGCAGAGGACAGAACCGAGTAAACAAAACAAAACAAGCTAAAGATGGCGCCTAACGGCCCTGAAAGAGTCTAGCAGTCGTGTCCCGCCCTGAAGAGGCCCCTCCCCTCCCTGGCTCGTTGAGTGATTGTGGAATGCAACCAATAACGTCCCTGGCCCTGCTCCCTTCGTCGTTCAATCGCCAATCACCGGGAGCCAGAGGACAGGCGGGGCGGTGCCTCGCCGCGTGCGCGCGCTGGCCGGGTACACGGGCCGGCGCCGCGGTCTCTCTACCCAGCCCGCGAGCTCGTGTAGTTGTAGCTGAGTCAGCTGGCCGCGGTGGCGCGCGGCACACGCGGTGGAACACCCGTGATGGAACACCTGTAGGGCTGCCAGAGCAGGACCGCCGCAGGAACTTCCGGGCTGTTCCCAGACCGAGTCCTCAGAGCTTTTGTAGCCACGTAGTGTACCCACGGTGAGGCGGCGAGATCCCAGCGCCTTGGGCCACTCGGTTATTTGCCGCTACACCCCATTCCCCGGAACCCCCTGGGTATTCTCTGAGGTTGGGCTTAGTGGCGAGTCGCCATGACCCCTGCGGCCTCGAGGGCTGTGCTCGAGCTCTTTTCCTCCTTCGTCGCTGCCGGTCGTCCTGCTTGTAGCTGAACCACGCTCCCTTCGGAAATGGTTCTTCTGTCTCTGGTGCCCACCTTGTCATCTCTGACTAATATTTAATCAACTAACATTTATCGAGGGCTCACAGGGCACATGATACAGCTTTAGGAGCTGGTGGTTCATTTTTCACTTGATCCAGCAATGCAGGACTTGCCCTTTATGTCAGGCACATTTCTCGGAAAATCTTAAACCAGGATTTTAATCTTACCAAGTTACATTTTAACAAATGTAAATGAAAAAGACCGCTACACTAGGCTAAAAACCCTTGTACCACCATACAAGTGTACATGAAAATTTCAGGCGAATGGAATCCTTTTCTTAGGATCTCATTCTCCCCCTAGGTCTACATCTCTTGTTTTTTTAATCCCTGAAAATGAGGTTTTAGATAGTCTGCAGATTGTGAGATGGGTCAGTCTTTCAAAACATAGGAAAGTAATATTTTATGGTATTTGTTTCTCTGCTCTTGTGTGATAAAAGAGCTCTTTTTTGATAGAAATAAGTTCTGAGGGACGCCTGGGTGGCCCAGTCAGTTGTAAGTGTCAGACTTTGGCTCAGGTCATGACCTCATGATTCCTGTGTTCCAGTTCCCCCCACCCCCCTCCATCTGGCTGGCTGCTGTCAGCACAGAGCCTGCTTCAGATCCTCTCTCCCCCTCTCTCTATGCCCCTCTCCCACTCTCACTCTCTCTCAAAAATAAGTAAACATTAAAAGAAAAGAAAGAAATAGGTTCTGAGAGTACCTTCCAACAGGTGAGCCATATTGCACCTCCAAGTGGAGGAGCAGGGCTAACCAGCACAGCAGGAGCTTTAAGTGGCCGTTTTCCTTTTTTTATTTCTTAAAATGAAAATTATGGTATGCATTGCTGTGCTTTCCGTAATCACATTTAAGGAGTTCCGTTGCTAGCGTGACCCTGAATGAGTCAAGGGCCCATTATAAAGACATATATCATTAGAGTGATACCATATCATAGACATCTATTAAAAGGAAACTTTTATTTTTCATAGTTTGGAGGCAAACTCAGTCATGCAGAAAATTCAAGCTCAGAATGGGTTGAAAGCAAGCAAGGGAGCTGCCAAGAGTATGATATATTTAGTTCTAACAAAAATACATGTGACTTGGGAGGAAAGGGGTAGTTAAGATTATGGACAGTCTCACCCTGAGACAGCCTCAGACAGTCTCATCTGTCTGAAGAAGATGACTTTTCTTTCTTTTTTATCTAAATATTTATGAAGAAAATATCAGAATTATTGAAAAATGCACTTTCTGGGCTCCTTTCACATGTATTAAAATTAGACAAATACGGAATGAACCTCAAACATATATTTTATGCAAACTTAAGTTTGACAACTGTTGTTACTTTGTGTTGGCAACTCATCAAAAGATTATAGATCTTTTTCTTTCTTTCTTTTTTAACTTTTATCTTTTTAAAGTAAGTTCTGTACCCACTGTGGGGACCCAAACCTACAACCCCTAAATCAAGAGTTGCATGCTCTATGGACTGAGCCAGCCAGGTTCCCTTAAAAATCTTTTTCTTAACACTCAGTTCTAAAAGTTGATAGCATTTTGTAAAAGGTCTGTATGTTTTTCTGTGGTGGTCAACCTTAGTTTATTCCTTTTTTTCCTCTCTTGAACAAAAATATGAATTCTTGGCTTTAAGATAAATTAGCAATCTGAGGTGTGCCTGGGTGGCTCAGTTGGTTAAGGGTCTGACTTTTGATTTCAGCTCAGGTCATGGTCTCATGGTTCCTGAGATCAAACCCCTAGTCCACCTCCTTGCTGACAGCGAACAGCCTCTTTGAAATTCTCTCTCTGCCCATTCCTGCCATGTACGTGTGCTCTCTTTCAGTCAAAATAAATAAACATTGCAAAAATGATAAAGTAAATTAGCAATCTGAAATTGCACAAGTTGACAGTATTAAAATGTTTAATAATGATGGTACAGACACTGCCCAGATAATTTACTACAGTTAACCATTGCTTTGCCAAGCACTTCATGGATTGCTTCATGGGTTATTGAATTAAACAGTTATACATTTTGAGAAATATAATAAAGATATCAGAATAAATTTTTTGTTCCTTAATAGTGTTGGCAGAGTTAAATGGGCTCTAGAACCATAAGCCAGTGTTGGAAAAAAGCAAGAATAATTAATTATGTTAGTCTGGGAGTGTTAGAAAAGGATTTAACAGGTTGTAACAACAGATAATATAGCACTGTTTATAATAAAGTTCTGTTATCAATTTGAATTATTCATGCCAAGAAAAATCTGCCTCTAAGTAAAAAAGAGAGTCTCAGTAGTGTATCTTTGTCTTCCTCTCTCCACCTCAACGAATCTTTGCTCTGTATCCGTTTTTTCTTCTCTGCAGTCTCAGGCAACAGTTACCCTTCCTTCTTTCTTACATTGGGAAGAGCCTTCCCAAAAGGAAATTTAATTATTTTCTAATAGCTTCATCCTTTACTTTTTCATGGGCTTTTACTTTCTTTTAAGTCTTTTTTTTTTTTAAGTAGGCTCCACACCCAACCTGGGACTTGAAATCATGACCCCTGAGATCAAGTCACATACTCTATCGACTGAGCCAGCCAGGAACCACAACCACCCTTTTTTAAAAATTTTCTTTCTTTTATTTTTTAAGTTTGTCTTTATTTTGAGAGAGAGAGAGAGAAAAGGAGAGAGAAAGAACAAGCTGGGGAGGGGCAGGGAGAGAGGGAGAGAGAGAGAGAGAGAGAAAGAGAGAGAGAGAGAAGGGAAGAATCCCAAGCAGGCCCCGGGCTGTCAGCACAGACCCCAATGCGGGATTCAAAGACACAAACTGTGAGATCATGACCTGAGCCAAAATCAAGAGTCTTTGTTTTGATGCAGTCCCAATGGTTTATTTTTGCTTTTGTTTCCGCTGCCTCAGGAGACATGTCTAGAAAAATGTTGCTATGGCTAATGTCAGAAAAATCACTGGCCTTTTTCTTTCTGCTTTGTAAATATACCAAAGCTCTAGGGCCCCTTCTGACTTCCTATTTCCTTCCTTCCTTTCATAACTAAATTCTAGAAGACTTGATTTCATGTCTTGCTTCCATTTTCTCTCCATCATTCCTCTTTAATCTATTGCATAGTTTTACTTTCATTACAGGATTTACCTTTCTGGTCATCACCAGTGACCATCACAGACAAATAAAATATATCTCCCTAATTTTCATCTTTTTTAGCCATTCTGCTGCACCTGTCACAGTGGATTAGATCCACTTTCTTGACATTCTTTCTACTTTGGCTTTCATAACACTCTTTTTCTCCCACCTCACTGACCATACTTCTCTTTTAATGAAGCCTCTTTCACATATTGGCTTGAAGCGCTGTCCTTGGCCTTTGCATTTCACACTTTATCTTTACTTCTTGGAGAGTGCATTCACTTTCTCAGGTTTAGCTACTTCCCTCCTGCAAAGATTCTAAATCTGCATCCCAGGTCTGACCTTCCTCTTGTTTTGTTTTGTTTTGTTTTGTTTTCCAGTCCGAGTCAGTTGCTATCAGGACATACATTTAAAGATGTTGCTGGGGCGCCTGGGTGGCTCAGTCGGTTGAACGTCCAACTTCAGCTCAGGTCACGATCTCGTGGCTTGTGGGTTTGAGCCCTACATCGGGCTCTGTGCTGGTAGCTCGGGGCCTGGAACCTGCTTCTGATTCTGTCTTCCTATTTCTCTGCTCCTCCCCTGTCCATGCTCTGTCTCTTCCTCTCTCTCAAAAATAAATAAATATTAAAAAAATAAAGATGTTGCTATCAGTTTGAAATTTAACTTGTTAAGTAAACACTCATCTGGGGTGCCTGGCTGGCTCAGTTGGTAGATTATGTGACTCTTGACTCATGAGTTCCAGCCCCAAGTTGGGTGTAGAGCTCCCTAAAAAACAATCAATCAATCAATCAATAAAAATACACATCTTCTTTAACATGATGGTACCTCCTCTCAGCATCCTCATTTCTATCATCTGTCAATGTACCATCTTCTGGCTCTCAGATTGATAATCTTGAAGTTGTCTAGTAAAGAAATATTATCAGATCTTCCTCCAGGATGTTGAACCTTCATATCCACAATCCTCATTCTCACCTCACTTCAGGATTAAACAGTCTCCTAATCTCTAACTCTTCCACTTTAGGTGTCTAAGACAGGGGTCAGCAAACTACAGCCCATACATAGGACATTTCTGGCCTACCATCTGTTTTTGTATGGCCCATGAGCTAAGAATGGCTTTTACATTTTTTAATTAAATATAATATTTTATGACATTTCTTTGTCCATAAATAAAGTTTTATTGGAACATAGTTGTGCTCATTGTTTATGTATTTCCTGTGGCTGCTTTGTGCTACAGTGGCAGAGTTGAGTAGTTGTGATAGCAACCACATGACTTGCAAAGCCAATATTACTTACTGTCTGGTCCTTTACAGAAAAAGTTTTGCTGACCCCTACTCTAAGAATTTCCTTAACTTGGTTTTAAAAATCCTGCATCAGTGTTCCGTACCTTTCTATATAAGCCCCTTTACTCTGACCTCACACATGTACCCTGTTAATTCCTGTAATGTTTGTTTTTTCTCTCATCTCTCATATCGTCTTACCACCCTCCCTGTTCATTCTATACATTGCCCTGTTGGAGGTTTTTCCTCTGTAAGACCCCTTCCTCATGATTTCATTCTGTTCATCTTTCCATTATTTTGAACTAACTAATTAAGAATTTTTGTCAGCACCATATTTTTAGGCACTTGTATGTATTTTGTTTTCTCCTTTGAACATTTCATTCTCACATATGCTGTAATCTCCTTGCATGTAAGGACTTTGTCTTCCCTTCATTTGAGTACTTAGAGGTGGCAATCCATTTTGGTGACTCATCCTTCAGCATGGCCTTGCATACTGAGAGTTTTTAGAAACAACTTTTTTTTTTTTTTCTAACTGTTCTTTTTCTCTAATGGGGATATATGTAACTCACGATAAATGTTTGTTTTGCTTTTAATCCAACTTATCCAACATTTAAATTGTTATCTGGTTAGTAAATATTATAATGTGAAAGATTCTTTTATTACCTGATGGCCCTTATTTCTTTCCTTGTCCTTTTTTTTTTTTAAGTTTTATTTATTTATTTTGAGAGAGATAGAGAGAGAGCACAAGTAGGGGAGGGGCAGGGAGAGAAGGAGGCACCATCAGCACAGAGCCCAACATGAGCTCGAACTCATGAACCATGAGATCATGACCTGAGCTGAAATCAAGATTTGGATGCTTAACTGACTGAGCCACCCAGATGCCCCTCTTTCCTTATCCTTTTCATTTCACTGTCTTTGAGCTTAAGTGGCTAGGGGAGCCACGGAAATGAAGTCAGCAGGAATGTCCATAGAAACTAAAAAAGAGGTAAAATAAAACCTTGGTTTGTGAGCATAATTCATTCTGGAAACATTCTTAAAATCCAAAGCACTTCTATATTAAAGGGAATTTCAAGAACCACTGGCTCAGCTGTAATTATGTGACTTTTAGTGTCACATACTACTCGTATTGCAAGACATCACTCCTTTATCAAGTTAAAATTTATTAGAAATGTTTGCTCATCTTTAAGAACACTCGCAGAACAAGTTACTCACAATACAAGGTTTTACTGTATTTGAATACCCATTGTGCTGCACTGCACTGTACCAGGTTTATATAGACAGGTTAATTTAAAAAAATACCTATTTGTTGCTCTGAATGTGACATTCTAAAGCAGACATAGTTAGGTAATACACAAAGGAGAAAAGCAGAAATAAGTTGAGGAACAAAATTATAGAGAGGGTAGAATCATGATTTTTTTATGTCAACACAAATATGAAAATAATATTTATCATTAAAAGCTGGCAGAATTGAATATTACCCTTAGTCTAAAGCCAGCTCATGAGAGTAAGTAAATTGCAAATACTCTGTTTTCTTAATTACCTTTCTAATGTACATCATAGAAGGTTTAGTATGTTTACATGCATCTTTGTAGACTTGAATTTATTGTTTCTTAGAAATTTGTTATTAAATTTAGGGGGGGAAATGTAGGGGAAAAATCATCCAAGTTCCATTCCAAGCCACAGCATTTTTTTTTTTTTTTTGAGATTGGAAAATCAGGATGGGGGTCCAGGATGGGAACACAAAATATTTCAGGAACAATCATAATATCATTCAGCTGCGATTTGTGGAGCACTGACCATATGCCAGCACTCTGTAGGTGCCTTACATACATTATGTATAGTCATCACAAAAACTCTCAAAGTAGGCAGAGATGAGAACACTGGGGCTTAAAAAAGGGAATAATTTGCCCAATTTCACACAGCTGCTAAGTAGTGCAGCAGGATGAGAACCCCAAATATATATATTTTTTACTTCCAGTTCTGTGCTGTTTGGGGAAGAAGACCAGTCGAGGTGGAGGGAAGGGCTCAAGGCAGGCACAACAGTGTCAGGAGTAAAGGCCTCTTGCAAGAAAGAGTAAGTGTTCTGGGTAAGAATGTGGTTGTTGTCAATTTGGTACCAGAAGGGGTACCTACCCAGTATCCCAACCTGATGCATCTTAGTTTCTGATTTCACAAATGCTGAACCCAACTGGCCACTATCTGTATGTTATCCTCTACATAACTGTCTTTTTCTCACAACAGCCACGTTTCACATTAAACTCCTTGCATAATGTTGGTTAAAGACCCTGCGAGAACAGTGAAGTCCCTTATTTAAGAAGAGAAAGGATACATAAATGACACATCCATAAGTTGACATAAGAATTGCTTAGTGCTTTCCTCTAACCTTTAGTTTTAGATTTAGCTGTGCCTTCTGGTGACTCTAATGACAGAGAAGCTGCAAATGGATTTGAGTTCAGTTCTTACAAAAAGCGAATACCTGGCACGGAAACCGTTTTTTCGATATATAAGGTGGAAAGAGCAAATTAAAGACTATTCTTTAATAACCAAATGTAATTAAAATGCATTGTGAGATTTACGTTTTAGTACCTCAGAGGCATTGATATTACCTGTTTCTGAAATGAGATTGCTGATGCAGAAAAAAGCCCCCAAATCTCAATATATAGAAAATTTTCTTAACCGCCTCTTTTTTTAATTGTGATGTTATGATATAATTTAAAGGGTAAGATGGAAATGTATCTCTTGTGCAAATTATAAACATACTCAAGACTTTGTCACTTAGGGAGCTTCAGGAAGAAGGATTCTTTTTTCTATAATCAAGTATTTAGAAAAGACAATTTGAAGTTCCTTGGAGTGTTCTTGGTGGTACAATCCAACCCTCCCACACCTTTTCTTCTTTTTCTTCTCGAATGGTTTAGTTGCTTAACTAGGGTGATTCAAAAGTAAGGCACTTTGGCTTATCATTGGTTTTCTGGTTTCTTCTTTTTTATTTTTAACGTTTTATTTATTTTTGAGACAGAGACAGAGCATGAACAGGGGAGGGGCAGAGAGAGAGAGACACAGAATCGGAAGCAGGCTCCAGGCTCTGAACCATCAGCCCAGAGCCTGACACGGGGCTTGAACTCACGGACCGTGAGATCATGACCTGAGGTGAAGTCGGACGCCTAACTGACTGAGCCACCCAGGTGCCCCTCTGGTTTCTTCTTTAATGGGGCTGGTCATGTGGGCAAAGTGGCTTAGCTATGTAAACGTGCCTGTTGAGCTTTGTGCCTGTTGAGCTTTGCCGCTCCCTCAAGGAGCTTGAGAAGTGGAGGTGAGGGGCCCAGGGGGTGATTTCTCTGGGCTACCAGCTGTAGGATTCAGAACAGCTGGACTTCTTTTCAGGGGCTGGAGACCCAGATGCACAAGCGTGAGAGCAAGGGGGCTGTGCAGCCCCAGGTCACCACAGCTTGATTCTCTGATCCAGCTTTTCCCTTCCTTTCCCTGCCCCATCCCCAAAGCATCAGGGATATAATAGTGTGGGGTTGGTGACATGTTGAGGGCTGCAGTGATCGGCATATTCCTTATTTAGGAGTCTTACTCTGAATGCATCTGTAAGAAAATTATAGAGAGGGTAGAATCATGATTCTTTATGTCAACAAAAAGTGGTCTCATTTAAAAAAAAAATAAATGCTAGATTGAAAGTAGCAATAACTGGATTCTGCTGTCTCCCTATGACCTTGAAAAGATATATCACTTCTCTACATGTCTCTTCTGTGGACCTGGGGTAATATGTGTTTCCTAGAGCTGCTGTGTGAATGAGATAACCTGCAAGGAGTGTTCTGAACTCCTTCAGGAATGATGTCAAGGAGACAAAATGCAATGACTGTTATTAGGGCAAAGATAGTGAGGAGAAGACAGATCTGCATTTTCTTCCTTAATCTTCTAATCTTTCCAGAATCTTGTGGGTCCTTTTGAGTCCCTGCTCTGTTCCTTAGGTCGGAGTGGTGGCGGGTTCCATGCTTGGGTGCAGGAAGAATGCCTTCTACTCCATGAAACTCTGTTCATCAGGAAGGCCTGTGTAGGCACCACACTTTTGGCCACGGGTGAGTGGGACACCCAGCGAGTTGTGCTAGGAGAGCACAGGATCTGCAGGTAGAAGAAGGCATCTCTCCTCCCCAGGCCGAGGACAGGTAGCCATGGACTGTGTGCTCCCTCACGGCTTGCCTGCTCCTCCTTCACAGAATCCACCGCCTGGTGCCCAGGCTCCTCTGGTCACCCTCCATGACAAAGGAAAGTGAATGCAAAGAGGCCAGAGCTTCCTACCAACTGGAGTCCAGTGACTGGGGACGCCTTTTGGAGCAGTCCGGCAGTGTGACCGAAGTTGTTCCCGCTGCGGTCAACCATGTCCTTCAGTGCCACCATTCTCTTCTCCCCTCCTGGTGGCAGTGAGGCCAGATGTTGCTGCTGCGCCTGTAAGAGCGAGACTAGTGGGGGCAGCACAAGCTCTCAGGGCGGGAACCCTCCTCCCAGCACCCCTATCACAGTGACCGGACATGGCCTGGCGGTTCAGAGTTCAGAGCAGCTCCTTCATATTATCTACCAGCGCGTGGAGAAGGCAGTGGGCCTGGCTGAGGCTGCTCTGGGGCTCGCCAGGGCCAACAACGAATTACTAAAATGTCTCCAGGAGGAGGTGGGTGAGCTGAGGCAGGGGAAAGCCTCCGCCCCTGAGGAAGATGGGGACGGCAGGGCCCAGGGCTCCCCACCTGAGGAGGCTGGGCCTCTCAAAGAGAGCCCCGGGGAAGCCTGCAAGGCCGCATCTGCCGCAGAGGAGGAGTGTGACAGCGTGGGCAGCGGCATGCAGGTGGTGATTGAGGAGCTGTGGCAGGTGGGAGCCGCGTCGGCTGTGGGTCCCGGGCCTTTGGGCTTCCCGGCCGGCCAGAGAGACACGCGGCTCCCCGGATGCACCCTGGCTGCCAGCGAGGCGGCCCCGATGCTCAATCCCGTGAGTATGGCCTCAGAGCAGGACGCCAGTGTCGTGTGGTAGCTCCTGACTGCTTCTCCTGGCCTTTCTCTCCTCCTTCCCCCTCCCTCTAGTTTCTTTCCAGCCGTAAGCCTTTCTTTTGGTTTTACTTGTGCTAAAACAGGACAGCACCAAGTCTCCTTAGCCGGCAGGGATAGTCGGCACTCATCTGTTTTCTTCTGAACCTCAACCTCTTCGGCAGGTCATTGCTGGTGTGCGTGGTGATGGTCGTGCCCTTCCCTCCCTCTCAGGAGCTCTGTGTGCCACCTTCTCCTCCACAGCTGGCTCAGCTGCTCCAGGGGCTCTGCCTCTCCTGGCGAGAAGGCCTGCCGTGCACAGACGGCTCATTCATATTTTATCATGGGCCCTCTGCTTGCCAAGAGGAATTCAGTACAGAGAGAGATGAGAATGTGGAGGGGGGAGATACAGAGGTGGAGAGGAAGGGAGAGCTGGAGAGGAGAGGGACAGAGGGGGACAGAGAGGGAGGAGAGGGAAGGAAGGAGAGACGGAGAGGACAAAGGACACAAGACAGGTGTAGGGAGGGAAGGAGGCAGGTGGAAATGAAGGGTTGAGGAAGGAGAAAAAGTGAACCGAGCAGAGAGGAAAGGTGTATCTAAATGGAAAGAGAATATATGCGTGCCACAGAATGTGAGGGAAGGTGGGAGGGAGGCAGAGGGGAGGGAGTAACAGGAGGACAAGAAGCGGACAGACAGTCATCGTCGAGAGCTCCTCGGAAGAGAATGGCATGTAGGGAGAACGAGGGGAGCAAGCGCACCTATTTCATGTGCAGGAAAAGACACAGAAGCAAGCACCTTGTGCTATTTCAGTTTCTTTACTGCTCAGGGCCATCTGAGCAGGCAAACCCTGGCTGAGTAGAGTAAAAACTGCGGAGCGTGGCACACGGAAGTATGAAAAGGAGATGGAGCAACTACAGAGATCATAGAGATGGGAAAGTAACAGATGTGTCGCCACTTGAGAGACAGTGGGAGGTCTGGCAACCCTCCTCCCCCATGCTCCCGCCCTGCCCTCTCTTTCCTCCTCCAGCACGTGACAAGGCCCTGACACCCAGGAAAGAGAAAAGGATCAGAGCACACAGGGGAGATGGGAGGGAGGAAACTCCCAGCCCATCTGCTGGATCTGAGAAACGAATGTAGAAGCCCCATGTCCCCCTCCAGTGTCACGCTACAGCTGGTCACTGCTCCCTGAAGGCTTAGCCATGCGGGTGGGTGGTGGTCACTGCCTCATGCCTCCCTCTGCCCAGCCAGAACTCAAGGGGGGTTTGGGGCTGCAGGGAGGTGGGAGGAGGCAGGAGGCACCAGGTACCAGGCCAGGCGATGCCCTGAGCTGTGGTTCTGTCAGGCAGGGAAGGCTTCCAAGCCGACAGGACGGAATTAGATTTCACAGCGCAGAAAGCAGCTCACGGGTCTATAAATCTCAGCCTCCACCCCCGCTTCTGTCTGTGTTTCCCACCCCCCCCTTCACTGTTTTGTTTTCTTGGCTGCAGAAATCCCCCCTCCTTTCTTCCCTCAGTCTCCTTCCTCCCTCCTTCCTTTCCCTGCCCTGTGTGTCCTTGAGTGAGGGCACAGGCAGCAAGTAGATGTCAGGGCAGCGACGGTTGGATGCAGCCAGGGCAGGATCAAGTGAGGGCACAGACAGGTGGTGCAAAGGGAATGGGGTGGGAGGTGGGGGACAGTTGGTGCCAGCCTCTCTAGAAATTTCTGACTTTATAGCTCCCGTCTTTGCTCCCATTTTCTCCTATTTCTCCCTTTTGTTGTTATCATTTTATTTTCTTGTTTCTTTTCTTGCTCGGTGTTCCTTTCTTGTCATCACTTCCTCCCCCAGTGCCTTTTAGACAAAATACTTGCCTGGCTACGGTTCTTATACCCAAGAGCAAATCATAGAGGATTCCTCACAAATAGAGTGTCAGAAACAAGCGTTGTCCTTGTAATCAGTCCTATGGTAACGATTCAACATGAGAGGCCCTGGGTACCCCAGAAATATTTGCCAACATCCCCATAGGAGTACCAGAGAAATAAGCTATTGGCCATTAAAGACTGTCCTGGATTCCCCCTGCTTTCCACTCTCTCATTATCCTTGGCCAAAGAATGATGGGTGACCGGGTTCCCCTAAGCCTGGATGGCTAATAGGCTATTCTTTTTTATGTTCTTAGCTGGTGGATGATTATGTGGCCTCTGAGGGTGCAGTACAGCGGGTGCTGGTCCCTGCTTATGCCAAGCAACTCTCACCAGCCACACAACTGGCTATCCAGCGGGCAACCTCAGAGACAGGGCCAGAAAATGGAACCAAGCTGCCACCGCCCCGCCCTGAGGACATGCTCAGTGCTGCAGCTGCGCTGGACGGTGCCTTGGAAGAGTCAGGCCCTGGGGGAACAGGGGAGCTGAGACACTCTCTAGGGTTTACTGCTTCCCCATGCAGGACCAGAGGGAGTGGGCAGAAGAACTCCAGGCGCAAGCGGGATCTGGTACTCTCCGTGAGTGAGCTCAATTCTATAAATTTTTCTTCAGTCTGGAGAGATAAGAATGAAGTGTGGGTTGATTTTAAACTTCCCATATTGATTGAGTGGTGTCCTATAGCATACTGGAGAGGGAGGGGCAAGAAGGAGACAGACTGGTCCATAGCCCTAGGGACAGGCAGTCCCCCTGCTAATCATGGAATTTTTTTAAGGCTTTGCCAAATAGATTGAAATCTTCTGTTTAAAGAGAAGGGAATTATATCACACCTCCTCCCAATGATCTAATAATCCTGGTGGGAAGATCTTTAAGGGATTGAGCAGACCGACCACTGAATGCTAGCACTGGAAACAGCCTGCCATTTATCAGTGTTCAGGGTAAGCAGCAAGGGACCCATTGGCAGAAAGGCCAAGGTATCCAAGGATGCAGAGGACCACTAGACACTCAGCTCAGTTATGAAGGTTTAGACAGTCTAGTGATCCAAGGGGATCTTGGCAGGGAAGGTACCGGGTTGAACCAGTTTTGCCTGAAACTTGGAGTGGCTTGGAGCCTTAGGAACATCACTAGGCATCCTGCAGTGCACAGGGCAGCCCCCGAAAATTATTCGACCTAAAATGTCCATAGTGCCAAGGTTGAGAAACCCTGTTCTAAGGTAACCATTGTCCTGTGGATCAACTCTGTGCCCCAGAACATCTTTCTGATAACCACGGGGGTGTTCCTTAGCTAGATCGTGTTCATATGGACTATAAGCCATTTCCTTTCTCTGGCTTATGGCTGATAGAGTAACTGGAGAGTTCTGATTAGGAGGGGAGCTCATCATTCACACCCATCCAAAGAAATCTCACAGCATAGCCCCTTTCCTCCTGTCACAGTCTTAGTAAAGGTTGAAGACAGCCGGTTACGCGCACACCTTCTTCATCTGCATTACTTCTTTCTTCTTTTTCCCTTTCCTAAGGGCTCCTGACTCTTACTCTCCCTTTCACTTGATTTGTTTTTACACCGAGGGATTCTTTTCATCCCTGGGAAGGAAGACACCGTTCATAATCCGAATCAACTGGTTTCTAACCTTCGTTTTATTTTATTTTATTATCTTTTATTCCAGACTTCATTTAAAATTTTGGTTATGTTCAGGGATATCTCACTTATCACGAATAGGGTTTAGTTTTTCTGTCATGAATCTCTTGCTTCCAGTGATAGAAATGGAGGCATATATACCTAGAAATGCATTTCAAGCATAGTGTTTAAATCATGAATAAATGTATGATAATTACAATTTGCATAAAATTAGGGTTTCCGACCACTTCCATTCCTCTCCAGCCTACTGCCTCCAGCGAGAGGCCGGTGTGGAGGGCTGGCTCCCACCTGCCCTTTGGAGAGCCTGGTAAAACTGAGGACCTTGGAGGAGAGTACGCTCACTCCCCATGCTCTCTGTTACATTACTTGAAAAGGCCCTGGAGGACCGGTCAGGGAATTTTGCTGCCCATCACAGAGGAAGGTTTAAAATGTGGTTTAGAGGGAGAGGGCTAGCCGCAGGCCTTCAGTCTTCCAGCCTTTAGCTCTGGGAAGGAATCAAGGAGGCATCTCTTCAGTCCACTCATGCTGCTGTGGGTCACTGCTAGGGATCCAAAAGGACCAAACCGGAATCACTGACTTCTTGGAATACTGCAAATCCCAGCTACCCATTGGGGAATATATTTATTTTTAGCTCACTCAGGAGGTAGGTGAGCCAGCTGCCTTTACAGTCTTAACACTTATTATTGTCTCAGAGTATTTTCCCTTTCCACTTCAAGCCTGGTTTGATTTTTATCAGCTGATCTCTTCCAAGCCACTTGAATTGGAAGCTGTGCAACTCCCCTTTTTTCCTTTTTTTGCAACACTTTCGAAATTTTTTGAAGCATTTGCCCACCTCTTGTGATTCCTTAAGTTGGGACTTCTAAGAGGTAAAATATATAAAATATGAGAAGCTAGTTTAATTACAGGCCTTTTTTATAGAGTAGAGACCCTAACCATAAAAATTTCCTAAATTGATATGGTTAGTCAGTCATAGAAGCAGAAGGGTAAATGGGGATTTCTTAATTGAAACTGAAGTCTTGAGATCAGTATATGGGTCCATCGGTTTGAGACTGGGAATTTCCACTGACTGAGGGAGCTTGAGATAAAAAATATAATCAGAAACAGCAAAACTAAATTTAATAGGAAGAAATGTAAAACACTGCATCAAAGTTAAAAAAGCAAAGCAGTTGTAGAATGGCAGAGATAGGAATCCATGTGAAAAGTAGACTTGAGTTGACAGCTCACAGGGAATGAACCCTGTGACATTGGGAATAGGGGTGGGGTTGCTAAGAAAGGTAACACCATCTTGGGTTTCATTCCTAGAAATGTAGAGTTCCATTCAGGGAAGTAATTCTCCCTTTGGCCAGGTCCCAGCTGATGGATTAGATTCAGTTCCCAGTGCCATGTTGTCCAAGGGACACTGGCAAGCCAGAGAGCCTGACGGTTTCATGAAGAGTCTGTTTGGAAACTGTCATGAGGAATGGCTGAAGGACTTGGGGATATTTAGACTGAATAGGAGAAGATTTGGGGAGTACATGAGACCTGTCTTCAAAGATGTTAGGTGCCGTTATAGGCAAAACTGGTCAGATTTTGGAGTCTAAGGCAAAACTTTTTAACAATTAGAGATGTCCAACAGTAAAATAAGCTGGCCCAAAAAACTAGTGAGAACCCATTATTAAAGGTGTGTAAGCAAAGCTGAAAGCCTGTTCGATGATGTGAAAGGGAGGTTGGGTGATAGAGTCTCCAAGGTCCTTTGCATTTCACATTTCTGTTATTTTAGGTTTGTGTTTTTCAGACCATGGTGTGTATACCCCTGGGACTTGTGGTAATGTGCAAAAGAATATATACACCTAGGGCATTTTCCTGGGTCATCAATTGTATTAAAAGATTGGAAGACATTTTTAGATTAAAAAAATATAAATATATTGTAAAGAAAACTTTAAAATTTGCAAGAATAGGGGGCCTCAAGAAATGTCCACTTGCAGTAGTCTTGGTGTATATTTGCTCTCTCCTGGCTATTTGTAAGGAGTATGTTTGTGAAAATGTCTGAGACCTTTTGCTCTACTGATCATATTCCCCAGGAACAGAAAAGTAAGACCAGGGATGATCCTAGAGCCTCCATACAAATTAAATGAAAAGGACCAAAAAAGGGGGGACATTAGAAGTACTGACTTGGATAGGCTCTCTGGCTAAGAAAGAGTATCATCAGAAATGGTGCCCAGACTATGGGAAGGATTCGGGCAGAGAACCCCATAGAGACAATGCCTAGGGAACAGAGGAGGGTTCCATCATATACACTCTCAACTTGAATCTGTGTTTGTTTTTTCGCCTAGAAATTGGTCCACAATGTGCATAACCACATCACCAACGACAAGAGATTCAATGGGTCTGAAAGGTACGATCCCCTTGAGGGAAAACAATCATAACGTACTCTGCCAAGGAGAGGGAACTAGAGGGCTGTTCCAGTGTAACAATGAGACTAAGGCTTTGCTCTCACCATTGCCCCTTGCATCCTGCCCTTGGCCGTGAGGGCATTTACCACACAGTTGATTCATGTCAGGAATCTCTGTTTTTCTGGCTTTCAAAATGCTGACTGCCTCGTTCATGATCTTTGTGGCAGCATCAAGTCCTCTTGGAATATTTCAGTAGTGAAGTTCCTTCTGGAAAAGCTCAAGCAGGAGCTGGTGACCAGTCCCCACAATTACACTGATAAGGAGCTGAAAGGTGAGAAAAAACTGAATTAACTCCCATCTCATCCTTTTTCCACTCACTGTTCTTGTTCAGAGTAGAGGCATAATGGAGATGATTTGGGTGGTTTTCAAAAGAGTGGACTTAAAATAAAATTTTGGGGCTATTCTCACATCTTCTTCACAGAATTGTTTCTAATTGCTTTTTTATTCCCCTGCCCCGCTTGAACTGAAAATGGGAAAAGGAAAGAGCTGAAACCAGCGTGCATGATGTTTCTGCAGGGCCTGAATCTAGGGTGTTATGAAAAGGAAGTCGGGGCGCCTGTGTGGCTCAGTCGGTTAGGCAGCCGACTTCGGCTCAGGTCATGATCTCGCAGTCCGTGAGTTTGAGCCCCGCGTCGGGCTCTGTGCTGACAGCTCAGAGCCTGGAGCCTGTTTCAGATTTTGTGTCTCCCTCTCTCTGACCCTCCCCCATTCATGCTCTGTCTCTCTCTGTCTCAAAAATAAATAAACGTTAAAAAAAAAAAGTAAAAAAAAAAAAAAAAAGAAAAGGAAGTCAGAATCCAGGCCTGCCCTTTCTGTTTTTTTAAGTTTATTTATTTAGTTTAAGATGTGTGCGCTCACTCAAGTGAGGGAGGGGCAGAGAGAGAGAATCCCAAGCAGGCTCCACGTGTCAGTGCAGAGCCCAACAAAGGGCTTGAACTCACCGACAGAACCTTGAGATCATGACCTGAGCTGAGATCAAGAGTCTGACGCTCAACCTACTAAGCCACCCAGGCGCCCCAGGCCTGCCCTTTTGTCCCTAAATATTATGTCCTGGGTTTTCTACTTTCCTTACTCTTCTGTTTTTTGCTTGTAGCTAACCCTGAAGCATTTAGAAAGCTGCTGTTGAAAAAGCACTTGAATCTACTACCAGCAGAGTAGAATGGGAGTGGGTTTAATTGAGTCAAGGGCCAGGGAGGGAGTTACAGAAGCTTGGACTTGTGTTCCCAGGGGGAGATATGGGTGGAGTCAGTGCTGGACATGGAGGTGAGCAGAGAGAGCTAAACCAAAGAGGAGTAAATACCTGCTGATGGGTCTGTGAGAAAGCCCACCATCTAGAGGGACCCTCACCTTCCCAGCCAACAGTGTTAGGGCAGAAAAAAGGGCTGAGGACCTGGTTCAGAGGACCCTGCTCTCTGCCCCCTCCCTTCTCCCTCCTCCCAGGAGCCTGTGTAGCCTACTTCCTTACTAAGAGGCGTGAGTATCGCAATTCCCTGAACCCCTTTAAAGGCCTGAAGGAAAAAGAGGAGAAGAAGCTTCGAAGTCGCAGATACCGGGTAGGTTTCTAGGCCTTCCTTTCAAGATGCTAAATGCTAAACCCTACTGAGCTGCAGTGGGAAGGGCCAGAGGACCTGGCATCTGAGAATAGGGTTGAGAGCCAGGAATGTTAGCAGGTAGAGGAGGAGGGAGGGGGGCTAGGTTCTCTCAGGCACAGATTTTACACAGCTTTCCTACCCGAACCCCTCTCCCCAAATCTAATTCTTAGTCTGTCTGTCTTCCTAATCTCTATCCTGGGCTCCTACCTTAGCTTTTTGCCAACCGATCCAGCATCATGAGGCATTTTGGACCTGAGGACCAACGCCTATGGAAGGATGTGACGGAAGAGCTGATGTCAGACGAAGAGGACAGTCTTAATGAGCCAGGTGTCTGGGTGGCCCGGCCTCCCCGTTTCCGGGCCCAGCGCCTCACGGAACTCTGCTACCACCTGGATGCCAACTCTAAGCATGGCACAAAAGCCAACCGTGTGTATGGACCTCCCTCAGACCGATTACCTTCTGCTGAGGCCCAGCTCCTTCCACCAGAACTTTATAATCCTAATTTCCAAGAAGAGGAAGATGAGGGAGGTGATGAGAATGGACCTGTCTCCCCATCTTTTGACCAACCCCACAAAACCTGTTGTCCTGACTTGAACTCCTTCATTGAAATCAAAGTGGAAAAGGATGAATGAAATCTATAACCAAGAATAACTCTGGCTTCTGCCACTCCCCATGTCCCAGAAATGGATGGCCACGGGGCTTCCCAGAATAACAAGATGTCCTCTGCAGTCTGAGAAAGCAAATCTGTCTCTCTTCTTAACACAGTCCCCAATGGAAGTGGAAGCCAGCAGCTGTGCTGGGATAAAGACTTATCTAGAAGGGGGAAACCTCCCCCCACTGTGATTGGCAAGCCAGAAAATGCTTATTTCTAAGCATAAATAGTGCCTCGAGGAGCCTGAGCTGAAAAAAAGGAGAAGGATGGGTCTAAGAAACATGAGGCCTTCTTGACATCTGCCCCAGTCTCTGAGTTGGTTTTTTTTCTGGTTTCACTCAAAGCTCTGGGGAAGCAGCCCTGGTTGTACCTTCTGCTTCCCCATGACTGCTGGTCTGGCTCTGCAGTGGAAGCCGCACAGAACCAGTCCAGGATAATACTGCCACCTGGTGGGCAGTCTCAGCCATGGGCTTGATGCTTCTGAGCAGAACACGGCTGTGTCTCTATTTGGGAATTGGGATACAGATATAATAGCTATTGTTTATTGAATTATGTAAGGCAGATTTTATTATTCCCATCTTACACATGAAGAAATTAAAGCTTAAAGAGTTCCCATGTGTCACTAGCAGCTGCTCTCCCACTGTGTGACCAAGCAGTATATGAGGCTTTGTAGCTATTAGTCCTGTCAACCAAACTATATTTTGAGGAAGGGGTGTGTGTGTGTGTGTGTGTGCGCGCGCGTGTGTGCGTGTGTGCGCGCGCACACCCACACGTGCACCCCCACACACCCACACCCAAACTTTGTGCATTACGAATGGATTGTGAAGTAAAAATGGCTTTCTGTTCAGTCAGTATGTAACAAATACTGATTGCTTACTAGGTGTCAGGTACTGTGTTGGGTGCTGTGGTTACACTGTGGATCAGGTTAGATGCCGATTAGGTTTTATTATCTAATCAGGAAGCCAGGTAGTTAAGTAGACAGTGAAATGAACTGTGATAAGGGTGGTGATGGGGGAGCAGAAGGTGTAGCGGCAGCAGACAGCAGGGTTGGCTCACCTACTCTGGTGGTGGGGAAACGCTTCTCAGAGAGTGGTATTTAAAGTAATACCTGAAAGATGGGGAGGAGTTGGTGCAGAGGAAAGCTGGAGAGACCCAGAGACCTTGTCAAGTATCTTGAAGAGTATAGACTTTAGTTCAAAGGCCATGAGAAATCCTTCAAAGGTGGTAAGCAGGGAAATGAGATGGTCAGTTCTGTGTTTGATAAGAATCACTTGCCCTGGGGATAAGATGGATTGCTGGGAGAAAGCCTTGCGGGGCGGGGGCAGGGGGGGATGTCCTACAGTGGTTCAGGAGAGAAGAGATGGTGGCTAGACAGAAAGTGATGGTGAGGGGATTTGAAAGAGATTTAGGAAGCCGAACTGAAAGGACTTGGTGATTGACAGGGCTTGGACTTAAGGCTGAGGGAGGAGGACAGAAGGTTGACGTTCAGGTTTCTGGCATAAGCATCTAAGTGGTTAATGGCGCCGTTTACTTGGGATGCTGGAGGGGCCAATTTCAGGAGGCAGAGAAGGTGAAGTCAGTTGAGGGGGTTGTATGCCTTTGAGACAACCACGTGGAGATGATAATAGTCAGCTGAGTTTTTAAATCTAAGATAGTCTGGGCTAAGGGGCACCTGGCTGACTTAATCAGTGGAGCATGGGATTCTTGATCTCAGAGTCATGAGTTCAAGCACCATGTTGGGTGTAGAGCTTACCTTAAAAAAAAAAATGTCTGGGCTACAGATAGGGATTTGGGAGCCATCTGTGTACATAGTTCATAATTAAAGTCTTGAGAAGGGAGAACAGGGCTGGTGGAGCTCCTGGCTCCAAAAGAGTGATTACCCTGAGGTCATGAGCACTACCGGAGTATGCCCTCAGTGCATCCCTCTCCCTCTTCACTTGTCTCTGTTTCCTGTTATCCCCTGAAAATACAGGTGCTTGATCCCAACTGTGCCCACTGCTGCCACCACCAAAGGCTCCTCAACTTTTCATAAGAGATTCAGTCTCCCATCCTCACTATAAATGGGGAAAGCTTCCAAATATGAGAGGCTTTGTGGATATTCTGGTTGTAAGTAATAGGAAGGAAGAATCCAGGTTTTCCTTCTCCACATGGAGACAGGAAAGGAGGGAGAGCCTTATGGTTAATTCTGAAGATGTTGCTCACAGCAGGTTTTGGATGCAACCTGATAGCTCCCCTCTGTTACTAACGCTTTCAGTGTTCCCTGCTTCTGGTCTGATAGTGAACTCTCCTCTGGATCAGAGAAGAGCTGTAGGCCTGATAGGGAAACAGAGAGGCTGATTCTCCCGAGAGATGAGGTCAGGGAGACAATGCAGCTAGGACAAAGAAGCCAAATAGTTTGTGCCAAATTAATTTCCCCAAAGATATTAACCTCCTTTGCTTCACCATTCCCTAAGGCTACAAAAGGTGTTCAAAATGTTGAAATGAAAATAATATGCATGATTTGTTTGCATATAATTTTCATACTCATTTACTATCTAAATACAAAAGAATCATTTTCCTTCTCCATTCTACCTCCTCTACCCCTTGAGCCTGATGTGCTAGTCAGGGCAAAATCAGTTGACTGGTATTTAATTAGGTATGTTCAGTTTCAGCCCCCCCTTTCCTTCTTTCCTTGTTCTTGATCCTTCCAGTGTGGCCCATATTAGAAGCCTCTTTCTCTTTTCCACCCTGATCATTTTCACTTGCTAGCTCGTCTAAAGGACATTTCTCTTCTTCTTCCTAAGTTAATACTTACTCTTTATCACCAATCTCTTGTGGGCCAACCAAGGGGGAGGCATTCGCTAGCCCTAAAACCAGTCCTTCTATCCCCATAGTCACCTGAAATAGTTGCTAAAAATCTCATTTCCCAACACCAGGGGGTGTCTCTATTCCTGTATCTGTCCCACCCTGAAGGTAGAGATTAGCCCCAACCCTTTTCCCCACTCCTTTTACGTAGCCCCTAAAGGTCCTTCTCTCCCTACCGTCGCAGAGCTTTGGGTTCAGAAAGTGGTGTCTTTTTATTGCAGATTATCGTAGGTCTCTCATTCTGTCCGGACATGCATAAATTTTTCTTTTTCTTAGTCTGTTCATCTTTCGGTCTCCGTACCACCCACGATCCCCTTTGCTCCGGCTCGCCCGTTCTTTCGCTACCTGTCTTCCACCTCTCTACATGGGTTTCATCGCCCTTCTGGGTTCTTCACATACGCGTCTCTGAGCCTCTTTGTGTATCCACCTTTCTTTTTCCCTGTCCCCCTCTTTATGGAACTCTCCCTGTCTCACTACTTCTGTGCCAGTCTCTCTCCGTCTCTCCCACAGTCCCCACAGTAGGAACAAAGTCACGATGTTTGCGCAGAACATGCCTCGCGTCGCCCCGTCCGGGACCGTCACATTCCACCGTGCCCCTCCGCGCATTCCAACTGCAAACAAAGAGTTCCCCTCCCCCTCCCCCACTTTTCCCCGTCCCAATTCCTGAGAGATGTAGCGGCGCTGCCCAAACTGCCCCACGGCCGCCTCTCGCCTCCAGTCGGCGGGTCTCCACCTCCGGGACAGTTACCACCAGCACCACCCTCCCCCTTCAGCGCACCAGAGATCCCTGCGCAGACACCCCCGTTCCTCCTGCACACAGCGCTCCGCCCCTCCCGGAAAGTAGATCCGGCCAGGCAGACAAAAGTTTGGGAGAGAAGTTCGGTCTGTGCTGAGTGTGAGAGTGAGGGGGGCGGGGGCCGAGGAGAGTGGGGCGGCAGGGCGAGTGGACGCGTGAACAGACAGACCTTGCGGACGGGACAGCCGCGGCCGTAGGCCCTTCTAGCCCCGCTTAACCCCTGATGCGCGGGGGGAAGCAGACCCTCTCGCTGGGGGATGCTGCGGGATTCCCGGTGCCGGGCATCCGGGCCGCCCGCTAAACCCGTGTGCCTACCCCGTGCCCCCGGGGAACCGGAGTCCGGCCGCTGGGAAAGAGAAGCGGCCGCAGAGACGCTGCAGGGTGCCGGGCGGGGAGGGGGCTGGAGGCCCCAGGCCCGAGGGCATGGAGCGGTTAGGGGAGAAAGCCAGTCGCCTGCTGGAGAAGTTAAGACTCTCGGACTCCGGCAGCGCCAAGTTCGGCCGCAGAAAGGGTGAATCTAGCCGGTCTGGATCTGATGGGACCCCCGGGGCGGGCAAGGGGCGTCTGAGTGGGTTGGGGGGACCTAGGAAATCAGGGCCCCGTGGAGCTACTGGGGGACCTGGGGATGAGCCGTTGGAGCCAGCCCGGGAGCAGGGCCCCCTGGACGCTGAGCGGAACCCGCGCGGCTCCTTTGAGGCGCAGCGCTACGAAGGCTCCTTTCCTGGGGGGCCGCCTCCCACCCGGGCCTTGCCTCTACCTCAGTCATTGCCCCCCGACTTTCGGCTGGAGACCACGGCCCCAGCTCTAAGCCCCCGCTCCAGTTTCGCCAGTAGCTCAGCCAGCGATGCCAGCAAGCCGTCCAGTCCCCGGGGCAGCCTGCTGTTGGACGGGGCGGGGGCCGGTGGAGCCGGAGGTAGCCGACCCTGCAGCAATCGTACCAGCGGCATCAGCATGGGCTACGACCAGCGCCACGGCAGCCCCCTGCCCGCCGGGCCATGCCTGTTTGGCCCACCCCTGGCTGGGGCTCCGGCGGGCTATTCCCCTGGAGGGGTGCCGTCCGCCTACCCGGAGCTCCACGCTGCCCTGGACCGACTGTGCGCTCACCGGCCGTCGGGATTCGGCTGCCAGGAAAGCCGCCACTCGTATCCCCCGGCCCTAGGCAGCCCCGGGGCTCTAGCCGGGGCCGGAGTGGGAGCGACAGGGCCGTTGGAGAGACGCGGGGCGCAACCCGGACGACACTCGGTGACCGGATACGGGGACTGCGCCGCGGGCGCCCGATACCAGGATGAGCTAACAGCATTGCTGCGCCTGACGGTGGGCACGGGTGGGCGAGAAGCCGGCACCCGCGGGGAACCCTCGGGGATTGAGCCGTCGGGTCTCGAGGAGCCGCCGGGTCCGTTCGTTCCAGAGGCCTCCCGGGCCCGGATGCGGGAACCAGAGGCCAGAGAAGACTACTTCGGTGAGTGAGACAAGTGGTTAGGGATGGGACGGGACCCGTCACAGCATTCGGTTACCCACTGCCCCGACGGCCCCAGTTGCCGGCGCCGGGAAGTCGGAGGCGGAGACGCGGAGCTAGAAGAGGCAAGAGGGACTTCCCCTTTCCACCAGGTCTCAAATGGACCAGGGGCTCCTTATTCATGCTACATTCAACCCCCTGATTATGATCTCGTGAGTCCCAGTTCTTCAAGCTTTAGAGCCTCGGTTTTTCGCTGTAGGAGGCCTCGTAGGGAGGGGACCAAGTGGGGAGTGAGAGCATCCCCCATCTTGCTCCCCCCTAGGCGCGGTGCCCCTGCAGGCTTCCGCGCGCCGCGCCCCCACCCCGGCCCAAGCTCCGCCCGCAGGAATTCGGGGAATGCGCGGGTGGGGGGCGGGGCGGGCGGGCCGCGTGCGTGCCGGCTCCTGCCCGGGCGCTCCAGGTGCCCGCGGGCGGGGCTGGCCGCGCGGCACGGCGCGGCGCGGGGCAGAGGGTGGAGTGCGGTGGGGGGCGGGGGTGCTGCTTGCTAACACGCGCGCAGCCGCGGCCGCGGTCGGGCAAATGGAACCCGGAGAGAGTGTAAAGCGTTCCGGGACGGAAAAGCGGGGACCCTGCTACTGGCTCGTCCCAGTCCTGCTGGCTTGCCTGCGTGCGTGGGCATTTAAGCGGAGATCTGGTGGTGTCCGCTTCTATTTTCCCCTATCTTCCGGAAGTCAGGGCAAAAGCCATGACCACCCGTACACCAGCATCCCTAGCTGGTTAACGACCCTGTGTTAACTGCCAGAAATAACCTGGCCTTCAGTTTGGGGCACAACCTCCTCAGAATTCAGGCTGGAAGTAGCA
Source organism: Acinonyx jubatus (assembly GCF_027475565.1). Lineage (NCBI taxonomy): Eukaryota > Metazoa > Chordata > Mammalia > Carnivora > Felidae > Acinonyx > Acinonyx jubatus. Next base: position 72,156,938 of record NC_069386.1, on the reverse strand, counting down.
CGTTCTTTCCTGCTGCTGTTAAGGAAACCTGGTCGCTGTTTTTCTCCCCCACGCGGTCACCTTTAAGAAGTTTTAATTGATTATATGTCACAGTTACCGGGGGATATTGGGGTCTTAAAGGATCTTTTTAGCTAAGACCCACAACCACCACTTCGCTGCAGGAAGAAATGCTGATATGGTAGGAAGAGCAGAAATGGAGGGCTGTGGGCCTCTTCTCACCTTTCTCACCATCCATGTTCCTGCGCTGGACCCCATGCTCTAGATCTCTAGATCTCTATGGTTAGAAATGCGGCCGGGGAGAGGAACCCAGCCAAGGAGGGAAGGTTGAGGAGGAGGTTGAGGTAGCAGGGCTGCAGTCTGGAAGGGCCCTGCCTGGTTCAACCCTCAGTGTTCCCATCCTGAGAGAGGAAAGCTGTAGATTAGACAATGGTTTGGTCAACGGAGACAAAGCGACAGGATCCTTTTAGCAGTTTCCTTTGGGGGCCTGTGAGAAGTGGCTGTTGAGTGGAAAGAAGTCTCTTTGGCTAAGCCATCAGAGTTAAAAGGAAGAAAGGAGCTTGGACAGAGTGCAATAAAATGGCAGGAAGAACCTAAGTGTGGATATACTGGGTTGGAGGAGGTGAGGCAGACATGCCTGAGCAGTTTGTGCCAGTCTTCCCATAATGTTCAAGGCTTCCCAAAGAAATGGTTCTGACGGCCCTCCCTGGCATGGCAATCTTGGAGCAGATGTTCACTCTTATGGGCATTTCGACCCTAGAGGTAGGGGCCTCTTCTTCCTGAGAGTCAGGTTGCCTCCTCTGACAGAATCCCCAGCCTGACTGTACCCTCCTACTCTGGCCCCTAGTTAGGGGCCCTCTTCCTTGGCTACAGCCTTGCCCAGCTGCCAGAGGGTGGGAGCAGGACAGGCCTGGGCCCATCAATCGCTGCAGCTGCTGCACGGGCTCCCAAGCCCCTGGGCAAAGACTGGGATGGGCCCCAACAGGCAAGGAGTATGGCAGTGTGCCGAGGGGGAGAGGTGGGGCGGGGTGAGGCGGGCCCGTTGGGATCTGCTCCCCAAAGACAGGCCCTAGCCCTCACTCATGGGCCTGGAATTGGGGAGTGGAGGGAGGGAAGAACACACCCAGGAAAGGTGGGTGCCAGAGCCAGGTGTATGTGTTTTAGGGGGAGGGGTGTCAGAGAAGAGCAGTTTAGCTCTATTCCTCCCAAGATCGATGTCTGGGAGACATTAGGGATTCTGTCACCCTTCCCCCACCTTCCTATGCAACTTCCAGTCCCTGGAACACACCCTACATTCTTAGCAGCCACCTCCCCACAGGAATCATGCTCACATGGTCCCCTCTGCACAGGGCCTTCTGCTGAGCCATATCCTTCTTTTCATCCTTGAAAGCCTGGAGGTGTGGAGCAGTAAGAAGTCATTCTGTAGCTGAATAGCAGCTCATTTTACAGATGGGGAAACTGAGGTCCCAGAGAGGCTTTCTGGACCTGGCCTACTTTCTCTAGGAGTGCACTGCTGGGACATTATGGACTGGCATATCTGACTCCTTGTCCCACACAGTGCAACAGGGGTCATATCCTAGCCTATTAGTCTTTTATTCCTGACAGAACGCAAGCATTTATTTGAAGGCCAAGTACCATATCTTTGACCTTTTCCAATCTTCCACAGTTTTGGACACGATGTTTTTGGTAGGCACAAACTAGATGCTCAGAAAATATCTGTTGATTAATCACGTAAACAAGAATGGGTCTGCTCAGCCAAGACCTTTTTGCATCCCATTTCTCGTTATCCTCTCTTCCCAGGAGGGAGCCCATCAAAGGGAGGCTGAGACCCCTGGTCCTCTGACACAATTAGGAAAGAATAGTGAGGAAAGATCCTGAATCTCTGGTTTTGAGCTGAGGGCATAGGGTGTGATGCTGACAACCTCTTCTCTCCCCTCAGGCACCTGTATCAAGTGCAACAAAGGCATCTATGGGCAGAGCAACGCCTGCCAGGCCCTGGACAGCCTCTACCACACCCAGTGCTTTGTCTGCTGCTCCTGTGGTGAGTGTATCCCCTAGGCCTCCCCGCAGGGGCTGGGGCCTCAAGCACTCCCCACATGCTTCCACACTCACAAGTGCCTAGGGAAAGCAGAGCTTTTGCCTCTTCACTTGCTCACACAGCAGCTGTCAGGTGCCCACCATATGTCTGGGTGTCCATTGCTGCCCTGCCTTTCCTTCTCTGTGCTTTACCTGACTCTCTAGTCCCCATGTTGGGTCTGCTTTCTGGAGTGAGTCCTCCCTTCCTCCATTCAGTCTCTTTCCTCCCCTGTGTTCCTCCCTCTTTCTTCTGCCTCCTTGCTTGCCCAGCCTGGACTCCAGCCCGGCCTCAGCCTCTCCTTGGTGGGGTTTGGTCCTGGGCAATCTGAGTTGCCTGGGGCGACAGTGAAAGACTGGAATGTGGGAAGGGTGGGGGTGGGCTGGGGGAGTTGGAAGCCATGGGGGGCGGAGAGAGGGTTTTTCTCTTGGCTGGTCAGAGTTCAGCCACCTCGCTGGAGTGCAGGCCACAGGGCCATGCCAAGCTGATGACATCACGCTCCAGGAATGCCCGCTGCTGTTAGCTCAGGAGGCCCGCCTGGGAGGGGGGGGTGCTCCCAGTGGCCTTAACTCCCCGGCCCTTCCCTCACCTCCCTCATTACCCCTCCCCACTGCTTGCCCACTCTTGATTCCTTTGCTAAACCTTTAATCTCCTATCTCTGCCTGTCTGACTCCAGCACTCAGCTTTTCTCTCCCTCCACCCCAATCCTCCCCCTCCACCTCTGCCTGGTTCTCTTAGGTTCATCTATCTGTCTGTCCTGTTTATAGGGCCTCTCCTGGGTATGTCCCTTTCCTTCTTTCTACCCCTGCTGTGTCTCATGAGTTTCTAAGTCAGCTTTTCTAAATGACTGGACAGAGGTGGAAGTGGAGATTGTGATCAAAAGAGGGCAGAGGAAGTGGCCAACTTGCCCATTCTCCATCCTGGGTCTCACTCCTACCCCCTCTCTGACAAGTTAGACACCCTGGAGCAGTTCCTAAGTATTGATCACATGCTTTGTCTGCTCACAGAAGATCCTGGATTCCCTGGGTTCCTCTAAGCTTGGGGTAGCAGTTCAGTACAGCGGGAAAGGGAACTGACTTTGGTACCAAGCGAAGCACTTTGTCCCCAGCAGTAATGCCAGTATGTCCTGATCTGCCCAGCCTGTCCCTGGAAAAAGACAGACAGGGCTGGGAGAGCAAGATGGCTGTCCACAAAGAGGCCCCCAGGTTGAAAAGTCTCAGAGGGCGAGGCTTGTGACAGTGTGACCACCTCTATGGGCATCGTCCAGCACCTTGTTCAGAGTTCCTTTACCTTGTGCCCCAGCCTGTAGTTGTCTTTGCTTTCCCTGGTGGCTCCCCATGCACTGGTGGGGAATGTACTTGTTTAGGGAGGCCAGGAAACTAGAAAACTGTTGAGGAGGCAGGAAGTGGAGAAGCAGTGAGCAGAGGAGAGGGGAAGCTGGCAGGAATGAGACCAAAGCAAATTGGAATTGCATCAGATGGGACTTTTGTGTAGGGAGGGAGGACAAACAGCAGTTAGGAGCATAGGCACTAAAGTCCAGACTTAAACACATCATGCGACATTGGAGAGGAGTGACCCTGGAGCAGGGAAACCCTGTACCTGGACCCCGGGATGGCCTCCAGTCCTTTGTCTTCTGCTTCCAGGGCGAACTTTGCGCTGCAAAGCTTTCTATAGCGTCAATGGCTCCGTGTACTGTGAGGAAGATTATCTGGTGAGTGAGGGGTCCCCTGGGCCTGGACTTGGCTCCCACAGTGGGATTCCCTTCTTGGTGGTCCATTGGGGTTCCACCCATCAGGTCATTCTCTACTTGTAACACCCTACCTTGGTCTTTTCTTTCTCTGTAGTTTTCAGGGTTTCAGGAGGCAGCTGAGAAGTGCTGTGTCTGTGGTCACTTGATTTTGGAGAAGGTAAGCAAGGTGTCTTCATCTGAGACTGTCTATGAGCCTGAGGGGCCGAGGGGTAGAGCCAGGGGATAGGTGGTACTGAGAAAGGTGGAGGGAGGAACCGTATCACCACATGAATCACTTTCATCTCATTCTTCCCCAGAGCAACTGTTTATAGTGGCATCTCTCTGCCTGTGGGGTCAAGTCTGGACCCCTAATCCTGCCATCCCAGGCTTCTGTAACCTAGTCTTTACCTAATTCTGCAGGCACAGCCAGGCCCTCCACCTGAGCAAGGGGTGTGGCATGCTGGGTCTTAATGTCCTTCCTGCTACTGACTGGGATCAGTTAGAAGTGAGTTGTTCTTTTTTAATTTAGGAAGGAGAGATAGGATTAGATCAGAGGTCCTCAACTCTAGTAGCCTAGCAGATCACCTGGGAAGAAGTAAAGAAAATACCAGTGCCTGGGTCTTCATCAGAGACTGTGATGGATACTTTTGGGGTAGGACCCAGGCATTGATGGGTATTTTAAGCTCCCTGGGTGATCCTAATATGTAGCCCCGGATGAGAACCACTGGCCTGGATGCTAAGAACTTGTTCAAGGTTTCTGCCTCTGTTTTAAGAGTCCTGGCTTCCCTCAGATTACGTAGCATTGTTCTGGGAGGATAGCAGGGGGTTGGATGGGGTTGGGGGGCAGCAGGAAGGGCCATGGGTAGCTGGGTAATGGGAGAGTCAAGATCGGAGGGAGACTGATTTTCCTCCCACTCCATGAGTCAGATCCTACAGGCCATGGGAAAGTCCTATCACCCAGGCTGCTTCCGATGCATCGTTTGCAACAAGTGCCTGGATGGCATCCCCTTCACAGTGGACTTCTCCAACCAGGTGTACTGCGTCACTGACTACCACAAGTGAGTCTACCCCCTTGGGGTATGGTGTGGAACTGGGCTCAGGGATTCTCCAACCTTAATTCATCTCTGTCTCTCTTTTTCAGAAATTATGCTCCTAAGTGTGCGGCCTGTGGCCAACCCATCCTCCCCTCAGAGGTCAGTATGTTTGAGTTCTCCTGCGGGGCAGCCAGTGCCGCTGCCCCTGGGAAGGGGATGGGACATAGGGCCTGGCTTCCCGAGGGAGGCGGTGGCGCTGAGGAATGTACTCTGCGAAGATTCCCGTGTGACTCTGCTCTCAGGGTCACCACCCTGACCTTAACATCCGGGCCTGGACATGTCTGACAGCCTCACTGGGCCCAGGCTTCATCTGGTCTCTCCCAGTCCAGAGGAGGAGACTTTCTTCGAGGTCAGGGTCACCAGATTCCAGAGGTAGGGGCTGGAAAAAAGGTGGGAAGAATCCTTAGGGCTGGTAGGAAGATGTCAGCAATGATTTATGCTGTGTGTGCGAAGCATTTGCCTGGGGAGAGAAGCCAAAAGCCAATGAGATATCAGACCCTGTTGGATCTCCTTGTCCCCAGCTTACTTTACTTTACTTATGCTGCCTGCCCCCTTTCCCTCCCTCTGCTTCCCTCAAAGCTGGGAGAAGTAGGTAAGGCCAGAGCTGCTGGACAGAGGGAAGACAATGAGAAGACATGCTTCCTGGAGGCAACCCTAAGAAAGGGTGGGGGGAAAGTTCTGGTAGGATCTGCAAAAACCATCTCAAAGCCACAGATGATTGCAGAGAGCTCTCTCTGGAAGCCTTTGTATGATCTTCCCATTGGTGTGGGAGGGGCCCGTAGTAGGGAAGGTAAAGTTGGGGTTGTCATGCTGTGCTCATCCCAAGCTTATCCCATGGGGATCTGCATCATTTCAGGGCTGTGAGGACATTGTGAGGGTGATATCCATGGACCGGGATTATCACTTTGAGTGCTACCACTGTGAGGTGAGTGTTGGGAGCCAGGGCTTCTGGAGGAGAATGGGAATGGGGCTGGGGGGTGAGGCATGTCCCTAAACTGCCTGCAGGAGAGGTCTAAGGCATGGAAACCAGGAAGGTGCTCTGGCCTATCTCCAGTGTGTGTGTGTGTGTGTGTGTGTGTGTGTGTGTCTCTCTCTCTCTCTCTCTCTCTCTCATCCTCCAGCCACCCTCTCTGGTCTTGGTTGGTTAGTCCTTTCTGAATCTGGCTTCCCCAGAGGCAAGACTGAACTAGGGACTCCTGGTAACTGCTGGAAATGGGAGTCTGACTCATTATTTCTGCTGTAGCAGCGACACCTGCTGTCCCGCTGAGGTATTTTCTCAGGTTTCTTCTCTGGGAGTCTATCCCTTCCAACCCCACCTCCTTTCTTCCAGTCATTAGGAGTCTGGTGTGGAGCAAGGCAGACTCCCAAGATGTCTGAGGTGCCTAGGCTGAGGTAAACTAGATGTCCTTCTTCCCTAGGACTGCCGGATGCAGCTGAGTGATGAGGAAGGCTGCTGCTGCTTCCCTCTGGATGGGCACTTGCTCTGCCACGGCTGTCACATGCAGCGGCTTAATGCCCGGCAGCCCCCTGCCAACTATATCTGAACTGCAGTCACTACTGCTGCCTTCGCCACCATTGACAAATTCCTCTGGCCAGAGGGCCCCTCTGAGGCCAGCCGAGGCAAGAAACGCACTCCCAGACCGGGAAGAAGAGCCCTCTGGGGAAGGCCCCAAGGGCCAGAGACCCAAAGATATGACATTCCAAATGGATTGTGGAGAAGGAACCTTCCAATTGCCACGGTGGGGTGACTGGCTTTCTTTCCATGTGTGTAGCCTGTGCTGTAGCGTGTACTCAGGCACACACTACAGGCGAGTTCCAGTACTTTATCTAAAGGTCTGATTCTGGTCTGTATCTCCAGTGTCTGATTATGCATAAGTCAAGTGATGTTCCAGCTTTGGATTATAGGAAGAGAGGACATCATGAGCACTCCTCACTCTTTTGTACCCCTCATGTGGGTCAGGTATGGGGTCAGCAGGTTCTTACTACAGTGTCTTTGTATCTGGATGAAGAAATGGACACTAGACCTTATTAATGAGTTTTTTCCTTGGCCACCTTCTCCCTATAGACTAGGAGCACTGCTCACCCCTCTGCTGGGAAGGGGGACAGCTCTCAGTGGGCCTGTTGCCTGTATTGCCTATTTCTCAGGGACTCACGTGGGCCTGGGAAGGCTAGGTGGGTGCCCATACTTGGTTCCTCTTCTCCTCAGTTGGGGAAGTAATGAGTGGGTCCTTGAGGGTGGAGGTGCCAGGTGAGACATGTAAGAAGTGTCAGGCCAACCGTGCTCCGTGCACATGCCCAGGTATAGGTGCACTGAGACCTCCAGCCCAATGTAGACACACATAGGCACATTCATAGACACACTGTCTCACTCCCTTCTTCTCAGGTCACTCTTATCCAGTTCCCTAATAGTCACTCACCACTCCAGACCTGCCACCTCTCAGAGGAATCTAGGATTATAACCAATACAACTCCCAAACTCTGAGGTTCTGGGGAGCCAGAGGGGCAACACACTTTGATCTGGTTCTAGTCGTTTGGCTGAAATCGGTTTACCTAAGCTAGATTCCCTTAAAGCCAATTCGTGGGAGACTTGTATGCTTAAAGTTTACTTGTTTTGGGGGGGGGGCAGGGAGGGTGCAAAAAAGGTGGTTTTATTGAAAGCACGGGAATAGGACCCATGGGCAGAAAGAGCTGCCAAAGTTTACTTAATGACCAGTTTGCCAAAAGCTCAGTCCCTTTGGGGTATTTTTATAGCCATTTAGGTGTTTCGTTGTTATGTTTTGGGTGTTTTCAAGATTTACATCTATTCATCCAACAGTACTTCTGAATTATTGTCAACAACATAAATTTATCAAATTTGCAGCACTTTGTAATGTTGAGATTGCTTCCTACCTTTATGGACATTTTCCTATGTTATCTACTTTTCAAACACTTTTCTAAAAAGTTTAAAGTTTCTAGCAATAAATATAATTGGTATGGACATTTTGTGTATCATTTTTTTGTGTTTCTTAATTCAATATTCCTTTACAAATTAGATGCCTTGGAAAATGTAATAGAGCTCAATATGATTTTGATGCTTTGGCCTAACTTCTACATTCCTGCTGTTAAAAATGCCAATATATTCTAAACAAATGAGCAGGCATGTGGCATGTTCAGTTGACTAACAATTAAAGGTTATGTGGACAACAACAATAAAAAGTGAAAGGGTAAATCTGCTAAATCCTTTTGAAATGCTGCAGATTTGATAAATATTTATTTTAAACTAATTGTCTGTAGGTGAATTGGTTTTTGGCAAATTAATCTGATAATCTTTAATCCTTAGTCTTTATTCCCTGTCACTTAGAGTTTCATACTAGAAATGGTTACTCCTAAGAACAGAAATTCCGCGTTTAGGGGTTATTCTAAGGTGACCGTGCCAGCCAAGCTGGGGTTGCAGAGGAGAGGCCTGTGCATGAGGGTGTGAGGGGGAGTAAGAGCTCACATTCATACCCCTGACTGCAGAGGGAATGCACTTTTTTTGGAGGGATAAATGTTCTGATAGATTACTTGATCTACAGCTGGGATTGCTTCTTCTGAATTATTATTATTAAATAAGTGAATACAATGACGCTGACTGGGCAATTTTCTCACCAGGCTGCTCCAGGCCTGGGAAATCCAGACAAGTATGTATACCTTTACACCCATCCCTTCTTTGACTCTTGGAGGTCGTGTCCACTCTGACCTTTGGTTTCTTACTCTGATTTCAGCCTCCATCTTACTGGCTGATTCCTTTCTGGGTCTGTGCTCCTCTGTGCCAGCCCCAAGGCTCCCCAGGACTCTGTTTTTGCCACTGGGGCTACTCCCTTCCTCCATCCTGAGAAAAGACAAGTGCTAACAGCTGATGAGGACAGGCCCAGGGAAGGCAGGCTGTGGCAGAAGTTCAGCCCCAGCCACCTCACGTTGTCACTGGCAGGCTCCCAAGTGTTCCCTGCATTGCAAGACCCCTTCTTCCTGTTTCCCAGGAGACAGCTCTACCTGACCCATTCTATTTAATATTTACAGCTAATAGATTCGTGGGGTGCTGCAAAGGACCCAGCAACAGGTAGACCTTGTTTGGCCAGCTTACTGCCTGGTTTTCATCAATAGCCACTAGGCCTGAGATGGGACAAGGGGGAAATGGGAGAGTCTTGGATCTTTTTGGTGTCTGTAGATGAGAGTCACAGTACGGGGGTCAGGCTTTCACAGCAGACTGGCTGTTTGCTCTGGTAAGCTCCGTTCACTACAGGCCTGAATGTGGTTTGGTTTATGAAGAATATGGTTGGTGGTGGTTCTCCCTCTGCCTCACTCCTTTAAGACCTGTTTCTCCCTTCCCCCTTTCCTACGCCAGGGAATTGGTAAGATTCCATTTGCAATCAGGCCGGAGACTGTCCTCAGTTGAGGAAGTAGAGAAAGCTATTTCTAGGCACATAAAGCCAGCTGGATAAGGTCCTTGAGATTGTACATATAACAAGAGGGATAATGAGAGAGAAAGGAGACTGATAGGATTGAGACAAAAGGATTGGAAAAACCAGTGAGCAAAAGCATTTTGTTGTTTTAGAAGGATCCAGACCCGAGCCAGGTCATTTGGAGCCTTAATGTTAGAGGGTTCCACAACAAAGACAATCTCCGTCCTCTCCATTCTCCCTCACAGCAAAGGAGAACCTAAGACGGCCTCTGCCTTGCTGCCCGTTACTGGTGTAGAGACCTTGGAATATCCACACTTGGCCCTGGTTGTGAAGGACTGAGGTTTGACCTTGGAAACAAGAGCAAACTGTCACTGGGACATATGGATTAGAGCAGTCTAATGTGTTCGGAGAGTAGTCAGAGGCAGATTCTGTCCACCTATGCTTAGAAAGGATAGCACTGCCCCTTGTGAAGGGAGCCAAGGAGCGATCCAAGCAGGGAGACACAGGTTACCAGGAACATCTGCTGAAAGGTGTAGGTTAGGCTTGTATCCTAGAGGGAGGGTTAGAGCCAAGCAGGGTGTGATTTTGGAACTCTGTGACCTCGTTTTACCAAATGAAGAAATAGAAGTGGAGGGATAACGGCACTTACCTAAGGTCATGCAGCTGGAAAATGAGGTTCCAACTTTTGAAGACTAATAAAGAGTTTATTTCCCCTCTTCCCTCCCACCCGAACCTTCATCCCCATTGCAGGGACTCCCACAGCACAAGTAAACTGTAAATTACATCAGCCCTTCATTATGATGGATAATTAGGGAGAGTTTTAGTGGGAAAGCCAGGGAATATAAGAGACAATAACGAAAACTTGTGCTTCTTACTAATGTTTTTGTTTTTTGGTTGGTTGGTTGGTTGGTTTTTTTGCTAACTTGAACTAGCAGTAGCCAAAGTATCTTTAAAAGCACATTAGAAGAAGCAAAAGAAACACACTGCAGGAGAGTCCCTGCCCTTGAGGAGGTCACAGTCTAGCCAGGGAGACAAATACACACATAAAATGCCTTGAGAAGATTACAAGCAACATGTCACCAAGTGCAAAGTAATTGAGTGTTACAAACAAAAGACCTAATGCTGCAGGGTACAGATGACAGGGGGGAGACTTTGTTGGACTTCGATTGTAGATCAGAATGTGGCGGCCCATAGACAAATCCTGTCCCCAAATGCATTCTTTGGCCACTGGGAGTGGGAGTTATTTTTTATATTATTTTGAACCTTCACTGAGAAGAGGAAAATGCCAGCTAGTAAATGTAGAAAGAATGACAGAATTGGAAAAACAGCATTTTGTGAACCCGAATAAAATAATTGATTCGGGCCAAATTATTAAGTAGAGTGAAAGCTGTAAGTGAAATGATTGGTGGACAACTGGACATAGTGTGTATATATATATATATGTATATATACATATATATATGTGTGTGTGTGTATATATATATATATATATATATATATATATATATATGTGATATAGTGCCAAGTAACCTACCAGCTTATGGTCTTGTCATCACTCATTTCCTGGAATGGGTCTTAGTATCACCAGCCAGTTAACCGGTTCTGGTGTGAGGCAAATACATAACCCAGCCTAGTGTAGAGTCCAGCTGCTCCCCACCCACCGGAGAAGTAGGACATGTAGCTTGAGGTTTACAGGAAGTGCTGTGAGAAAGTAAAGGATGCCAGGAGGAAGCAACCCCACAAACCTAGGAGGTGAGGCAATCTGCAGGGCAATGGGTCAGTGCTCTTGAGCAAGTCCGCATGATTTTTTTTTTTAACTTCAAAACTGCTAGATTAGAGGGACTTAAGCTATCTCGTAACAATACAACGCATGGTCCTGGATTCCCTGTTGGTTTAAGCAAATTGCTATAAAAGATATTTGGAGTCAACTGGGAAATTTTTTATATGGACGGGATTAGATGAGGTGAAAATTTACTGAGCCGGAAAGGTCAAAATCATTAACAAAAATGCCAGTCACAAAACCAGTACAGGGTAATCGTTTTTTTGTTTTCAAAGTGTCTATATGTTTAAAAAAAAAAAAAAGATCTGAAAGGATATGCATGAAGGTGTTGACAGTGGTGATCTCTGGTGAGAGTATGTTTTTGTGTTGTTGGCCTATGTTTTCTATTTTTATACAGTGCACTTGTACTGCCTCTGTAGTAGTAAAAAGCTGTTACGAATAAAATAACTAGTTGCCAACTTTTATAATTAAGGAGATTTCACATAAAAATCTGTAGATTGTATGTGAAGAGAGGGGTTTCTAAGGTTTTTCTGAATAATCAGAAGATCTGTCACCCCTGGCCTTCCAGTCTCACAAGGCAACAATTAGTTGGAACCGAGTGATGGCTGCTCCTTTATAGGGTATATTCTCTCCTTCATTTGTCACAGTTCTTACCACTCTGTGTGCTTCACACTGCTTACTGCCTGGCTCCTGTAGACCCTCTATTTGAGTCAGTAACCCTCTAGTTGGGTGATCCTGATGGGCTCCTCCGCATCCATAGACCCTCCCATTATTAATTGTTGAAGGTATCAACAAATTAGTTTTGAAATGCTGCCCGAGAAAAGCATCTGTTCCAGAATTACCTGTGCCTGGTTTGTTTGTTTGTTTGTGTTTGTGTTTGTTTTTGTTTTTTATAAGGCAACCCAGTCATGTGAAACCCAGATGTAATAATTAATCTACTTAGCTACCATGGTTGCATACTGTAAATTAGTTTAGCAAAATTTCTCTTTGGTAAATGGAATTTGGAAAGTATACTAAATTGCTAACTTCCTCAAGGTTTTGCTTTTTTTTGCCCTTACACCTTAATCTTAGGGGGCATTTCAAAATTTACAATGTATGGTCTTCCCAACCATGAAACTCCAAATGCCCTTTGGTTGGTCTGTTTCTCCCACTGGTTCTGATACAGTTTTTAAAGGAGAAAATCTCTTTCATATGCAACTCAGTGTAAGACAGTGTCATCATCAGTTTAAAATCCAGGGAAATACTTTTATCAGCCTGGCACATGTTTTCTCATTACAGCAGCACACTCAATCCTTATAACAAGAACTGCACACGTTGTGCCTCATGTCTAGCTTTTCAAAATGATACTGGTCTTCTTCTTCTGAATCAATTTCCTTTACTGTCTCATATTCCTTTGGTAAAAATTGTTTCAATCTGTCCCATTTTTGAGCCAAATTTCTCAGCTTTTCTTTGAGATCCAAAATGTCCTATCAGGCCTTATTTATATACTAGTTCACAATGGTGTCTCAGTAAAACCAGGCTCATTTCAGTTTGTATAACAAACGTTTCCATGAACAGACAGGCAACCCTTGAAGCCACAAGGGAGCTGGGTTTGAAATCCCCCTTGGAATGGTTAAGCAATTGAAAAATGGCACATTATGAACATTTGTTCCAAAATTGCCATTCGATGTCATAGGTTGATTACGTATTTTCTTTATCCACTTGTTTTCTCCTTAAATCATGTACTCACAATGGGCATGGAATTTCCTAGCTTAATCATCAATAGTTGTGTCTCTGAATACCTTCATTTTCCAGTGAACACCCTTGAAAATAATTTGAAAACCTCTTGACTGCCTGTAAATTTTATTCCTGAAACTGGTTTCATATATATTCAGGTCCATAATACAAATATATTCTTGCTACTCATATTCAGATACTTTCAAAGTAGTATCGTTCATTTTTTTTTAATTTTTCTAAACAATTGCTCAGTTAAGTGTAGTTCCACACTCCAGTGGCGATTTTAATATCCTAGCTTTGAAATCTGATTATTTAAGCCCAAATTTTCCATGTGAAAACGTATTCTACTCAAAAGTTTCCATTGGTTTGATAAATAGAATGTGTACTAAATACTCTATCTTTGCAGTGCCATTTTGTTTCCTGGCTAGAGTGTGGGAGGCAGAGTTCTTACAATGTTCTCAGCAAACTCCATTCTTCTCTGTAATTCTAAACAATGCAGCAAAGGAATGTCCAAGTCTGAAAGGTTAAGTAAACTTTTTCTCAGGCTCCCATTTACATTTAACATCAAGTTCAAAACATACACATTAATATTTTTAAATACTAGATCAAGAGCAATGTCTCCAAGAAAGTAGAGCTAGATTGTGGGCAGGAGTTATGCCTAATTTATCTTTCTACACGCTCCCCCCCCCCCCCCCATTCCTTGCAAGAATCTAGCTCAGGAATACTTGAGCATGTTCTTGGCTTTATCATTAAAGAACATTTAAGAAGTGAGTGATTGTATTTTGCATATGGCATAGCAGAATGTGAGATGAACAACACTGATGAAGAGACAGGCCTATAAAGGTCAAGCGTTCCATGGAACAAACAAAACTATATAAGGAGTTAACATTGTGGGGTGGTGAAAATTCATTCTTTCAACAAATAAGCGCTCCATATGCCAAGCACTGAGATAGGTACCTTAGGATCATGGAGGAAGCACCTCCTTAAATACAAACCCAAACAAATGAAGGTTTTAAAGTGGATTTCATGCCACTTCTCAACAATAGACACAGACTAAAAAAATGGACTATTGATACTAGTACATTTATGAATTGCAAAATTATGCTGAGTGAAAGAAGCCAGACAAAAAGTACATCTTTATTTTATTCCATTTATATAAAATTCTAGAAAGTGCAAACTAATCTATAGTGACAGCAGATCAGTGGTTGGGAGGGGCCAGAAAGAATTACAAAGGGGCACAAGTAAACATTTAGAGGGTGATGCATATGTTCACTCTCTTGATTGATTATGGTGATAGCACATATGTATAGTTAAGGTTGAAACTTAATGAATTGTACATGTTAAATATTGTATGTCAAAATACCTAAATAAAACTTTTTTTTAAAGTTTATTTATTTTTGAGAGAGAGAGAGACAGCACAAGTGCAGGAGGGACAGAGAGAGAGAAGGAGGCAGAGAATCCCAAGCAGGCTCTGCACTGTCATTGTGGAGCCTGACATGGGTATCGAACCCACAAAACCCTGTGATCATGACCTGAGCTGAAACCAAGACTTGGATGGTTAACTGGCTGAGCCACCCAAGTGCCCCATAAATAAAACTGTTTTTGTGTGTATTTTTGTTGTTTTTTATTTTTATTTTTGAGAGAGACAGAGAGAGAGAAAAGAGCACACGTGAGCAGGGATGAGGAGCAGAGGGAGAATCTCAAGCAGGCTCCACACTCAGGGAGGAGCCCAACGCAGGACTCAATCTCATGACCCTGGAATCATGACCTGAGCAGAAATCAAGAGTTGGATGCTCAATCGACTGAGCCACCTAGGAGCCCCTGTTTTTAGTTCTTATTTATTTATTTATTTATTTATTTATTTAGTAATCTCTGCACTCAACATGGGGCTCAAACTCACTCACAACCCTGAGATCGAGAGTCCTGTGCTCTTCTGACTGAGCCAGCTAGATGCCCCTGTGTGAGTGGTTTTTTGTTTGTTTGTTTGTTTGTTTGTTTGTTTGTTTTAATTTGGGGGTAACGAGGGAGGGAGGGAGAGGGAGAGAGAAAGACAATGAATTCTAGGGACTCTCTTGCAAATCTTACTTGCTCAAGGACATCAGACAGTGTGCAATTGTAATATCTTTTTTCAGTACTTTGCTGCAGTTTTGATTGCCCAGATGGTCTATGGGCTAAATGTTGTAGTCTTATGTAGAACTGGCCTATACAGTCCTTCACTTCAGCTGGGCCAGTGTCCTCTTGAACCCAGAAAGCAGCTTGGACTCCCTGTCCCTGCCTATGCTTGCTGGGATATTCCTCCATTCTAAATGATCCGAATTTTCTCTCCTTTTAGGCCCAGTTAAGATAAGATTGATTTCATAGTCTTTACTATCCATTCCTGCAGAAAGAGTTCTGTACCTTTTTTTAAGTTTCTCTAGTATTTATAACCTTTAAACATTTTTTTAAGTTTATTTATATCGAGAGAGAGTGTGCACTCACATGAGCAGAGAAGGAGGGAGAGAGAGAATCCCAAGCAGGCTCCATGCTATCAGCACAGAGCCCGACGTGGGGCTCGATCTCACAAACTGAGATCATGATCTGAGCCGAAATCAGGAGTTGGACACTGAGCTGACTGAGCCACCCAGGCAACCCTAAGATTTTTTATTTTTAAGTAATTTCTACACCCAACTCAAACTTAGAACCCTGAGATCAGGAGTCACATACTCTACTAACTGAGCCAGCTAGGTGCCCCTCTAGTATTTATAATTTGCTTTTAGTATTTATTTGCTTCTAGTATTTATTATTTGCTTTTCGTGTGCATGTCTTATCTTCTCAACTAGATTATGAATTTCAGGGCAGGGACTGGGTCATATTTATCTATGTGTCTCTCTCAAGACACTTTAATATGTGCTCAATAAGTGTCAATTTTAAAATTGACTATCAAAGACACTTTGATAGTCTTTCCAAAGCACTTTTCAGCCATTATCTCATTTGATCATTACATCAACACTACAAGATTGGAGGAGCTAGAAATATGTTATTTCCTCCTTGTGACAAATAAGGAACCTGAAGCCCAAGGTCACAGACAGAGAGAGAGAGAGCTGGAACAGATAATTACATATGAAGGTTTGAGCCAATTCAAGGTTTCCCATGGCTCTCCCCCTCGTTCCCCTCTACGCTATCTGAAGACAGGCCTCTTCACCCTTCACCTTTGCATTCCCCAAGTCCTTTAGAGCTGTTCAGCCAAAGCTTTGTAGTACCAGATTATAAAACTTGACAAATACGAGACATGAAATTTCAGTAGATTTCTGATCAGCTCTGAGTCACCAAAGCATGCTTGCTATTTTGTTCCAAGTGTCGTTTGTTAGGGACATTATGCCTGATATTTAATGATGCTGCACCACAGAGCTGAGGAAGCATAAATGATTTTTAAAAGCCGTAGAAAATGACAGCACTTTAATATTAAGCACGAAAGGTGGCAGCTGACAAGATGACCAGGGATATAAAATTTCTGCACTGGATCACACTATTCCTCTATGTATTGCCAGTAGAACTCTCTGGTTGGTACTAAAGGAAAATATGAAACTCTCTACCACCGAGCACACCTAACCAAGATTCCTGCCCCACCACCCCAGACTACCAGCTTCTCTGATGCAAGAGATTTGAGAAACTTGGTGTAATTTACTTAGCATCAAATATTATTTTAGAAATAATTCACTTAATGATTACATTACAGTCAACTTTGAAAAGAGGGTGGGAGTGGGTGGTGTTTAAGACAGAGAGAGGTAGGGGAACCCCCTTGACAGAAGTAATGATCTTGGGTTAAAGTCTGTAGGCAGCCTCAGGTCAAGCCCAGTGAGAAAGTCAGTCATCCCCTCCCTCCCATCCAGCCTCCTGCTGGGACCCCTCATTGGCTGAAAGTAGGGCATATGGAAACCCTGAGGTATTTACAGGCAGTCCTTACTGGTTATCTGGGGGGCAAATGGAAGATATCTAGCTCATTGGTCTAGAGATGGGCCCGTGACCCAGTCTGGTCAATGAGACATATGGGAAAGTCCGCTGTGTACTTTGGGAAAGATTTTCTTCCCTGACTGTTGCAGGAAGAAGGCTCCTCCCCTTCCTGCCTGCTTGGGATGCTGTTGAATTGGATGTACTTCTTGGATTTCTGCAGCTACCCTGTAACCATAAGGAAAATGCAAAAAAACATGACCACAGAGTTACTAAGAAGCCTTGGGATCTCCAGCTCCAGACTTATTATTAAGCAAACTATACAAGTCCCTGTAGTTTAAAAAAGAAGGAGAGAAGGTGAAAGGGAGGGAGGGGGGAAAGGGAGCGAGCTAGCCTGAGAGAGCGAGGTGAATGAAGGATGAGAGATAATGAAGTTAGAGGAGCCTGGGAGGAAATTAGATTGGAAGCTGACCCAGGGGGCAGCGCCAGAGTGAAGAGACTGGCAGGCTTAGTGTGGGCGGCAGGTGTAAGGTTCAGAGGGCCATTGGGTCCGATTTAGACTCTGTGAGCTGCGACCATGAACAAGTCACTTAACTTCTCGGCGCCTTAGTTTTCCCCTCTGTAAAATGGGTATGATAGTGACTCTTTCGTAGGATGCCCTAAGAACTGATGTAAGAACTAAATGAGGAACCCGCAAGGCAAGTAAAGCCTATTGACATAGCTCTTGACTCATTGTAGGCCCTCGATAAATGTTAGCAATCATTACCATTTTCTCTACATTTGCCCTCAACAAAGGGGAGGCCCTCAGAAAAAGGGGCAAAGAGGCCTTCCCATCCCGCACTCCAAAAGCCGAAAAGCCGGGCTCGCAGGTGGTTGAGGACTGAGGGCGCGCGCTCGACGAGGGGCGGGGCCTGCAGTTCCCGCTTCAGGCGGGGCCCCGCCCCTCCTCCCTCCCACGGGGCCGCTGTGCACTTTCGGCCTTTTCCCCCTCTCCGCCGAAGTTCCTGCTCAGTCAACTCGGGCCTAGCTTCCCCCAACCCCAGTGCAGACCCGAGTGAGAGGTTCCGGAGCCCGGGTGCGGGCGGGATTTCGGCGTGGACGCTGCGGGCCATCCCGCCCCAGGCCGCTCCGCACTGCCTCGGGAGCTTCAGCTGCCCCATGGTGTGCAGGTTTGCCTCTGAGGGTCGGAGGGCGGCGCGGCGGGGAGGAGGAGTGCTGGGAGGGTCAGTCCGGCCAGCCCCCGGCCTCCGGCTCGGCCGCCCTCGCCCTTGGGAATCCTTGGCTGCCCAGACGGAAGGGAAGTAGGCGCCGGAGAGCCCTCTCCGCATTTTGATTCATCTCGGGCCCTGTAAGGGTCACATCTTGTGAAAATACCTGTAAAATCAATTTAACGTTCAGTGCAGCGTGTAAAGACAGCTCTAAGAATTTAAAAGACGCCTGAGTCAGAACATTTAAATGCTTGGGTCCCTGTAGCAGCGTTTTAACACGTCTGAGTGCAGAGGGTGGAGAATCGAGTCTGATTGTCGCCTTCGTTCACGCCCTGTAACATTTTAAAAGGGTAAAGAAAAGCACCCTAAGAAAACCCTAGTGGGCAGTTCCCCTAGGGAGGGAAGAACAGCTGACTTTTTTGAAATTTGGATTGGTCCTCATTTCCGTCTGCGAAATTTGCCTGCAGAACTTAGATCAACAGAATTGTTAAAACACTGAGTTTAACTAGTGGCTTTTGTTAACGAGTTGTGTTATTAATTCTTGATGTCTCATCCAAGGCAGGATTTATTATCTCTTTTGCAGGCGAAGAAAGTTTGGCACCAAAAAGCATTTCCCTTAACTTCACACAGCAGCGACGGCTAAGCTGCAAATTAAGTCCTAGCATCTGGACTCCTCATCTGTGTTCCTCTCTAGACCATGTTACAAAATAAATGAGTAGTAGGGGCGCCTGGGTGGCTCAGTCATTAAGCATCCAACTCTTGATCTTGGCTCAGGTCATGATCTCGTGGGTGGTGGGATGGAGCCACTGCCCCACCAAGGGCTCTGCGGTGACAGCATGGAGCTGCTTGGGATTCCTTCTCTCCTCTCTCTGCCCTTCCCTGCTCTTGTTCCATCACTCTCTCTCTCTCTCTCTCTCTCTCAAAATAAATAAGTAAACTTAATAATAAATGAGTAGTTACTCTGATGCTACTCATAAAACAAGGGAGTAAACCAAATGTTCTGTGAACTTCAAATGTTAAATCCTAATAACCTTCAATGTCTTCTTTGGGAGGCTCAGCTGCCCTTTGGAGTTTAATACCTTACAGAGAGGACAGGTTGGAGCAAAAAAATGGAAGATAAGGTCAAGGGAAAAATTTTGTCTTGAGTCCAAACTGTGCCCACCTTTACTGCCCCTTTGTGTTGATGTCATCCTTTTCAGTGTACTCCATGTTCTGGCAAAACACCCCACAGCCCACAGCCCAGCCTTAGCTGTATTAACTACACCTTTGCATTGCTCTTTTGGCGCCGACCTTCCTGTCAGTCTTCTTGTCATGCTCTTTCCTCCAGGTGCTCTTTACTAACGCTGCTATGTGAAAACCAATGGTGGTTGTTCAATATGGAATGATTTGTCATTCCTGAAGGATGATTCTAAAGTTAATGATCAAAAACTACCAACAGGTCTTAGATGAAAGGACAAGTTAAAGAAGTACAAGAAACTATTGTGGAATTTGAAAGTGGAGTTATTTGACCAGGGAAAAAAAGCAGACATTGACTCCCCACCCTCCCTTCCTCCAACTCACTCATCACTGGCAAGTAGCAACTCCGTTTTAACTTAGACATAATGGTGAGGGGAGGGGAGCATCGTCCTGTTCAGTGAATTGGAAAATTTTCTTTCCAAAGAAGGTTCCTTTTTAGAAGGCTTGGAACAAGTGGAAACATTTATGTGCTTAGAATGCAAATTGTTTTGCCACTTAGAAGTCTGTCTATAAAACTTGCAAGAGCTTGGGACCCATGATGTGCAATATAGTCCCTCCCTGTAAGAGGCATCCCTGAAGTTCCTCCCCAGCTCATAGACAACAGAAACTTGAACCCATGGTAGTTTTCTCTGGAGCAGCAACCCAGTTTATTCACTTTGTGTTTTCTTTCACTCAGTTCCACAGATAAGAATTGCAAGAAAATCAGATGGCATCCGGGGATTTCTGCTCACCTGGAGAAGGAATGGAAATACTCCAACAAGGTAAGGGCTGCCATTTGAAGGAGGTTTGATGACTTCTCCAGACAGATCTTATCCAGGTTCTTGCTTTCTATAATAAAAAGGATTTATAAAGTTCACCAGTATGGTTTCTCACATAAAAGCCTAAGTTTCTGGGGGAAACTAGAGAATACATAAAGATTCTTAAATACTCCCTTATTGGAAAACATATTACACTGGCTCCTATCAAGTGTCTGCTCCTGCAGTGGACTAAAAACTCATGCTGCTCTGATGTTGTGTTAGCAGGCATAACCTGAATGTAAGGCTGGCCAAGAAACTCTGTGAAGGCTTCCTTCCTACCTGCATCTTGAATTTTCTCATATCTTGTACTCTAAAATCTCAGATGCTTCCATATCGTCTCGTATCTTGAATTCTTTCCATATCTCACACCCTTTCTATATCTTGAATCCTTCAAGAACTTGAATCTTCTACATTTTGACCATTTCCATGTTGATCCTTCAGTGTCTGAGGGGAGAAAAAGGAGATTTCTTATTCTTCAAAGGGACTTTCTGAGGGTCCAAAGAATGAAAGTTTGATTGTTTGGTAAGTAGGAGTAAAACAGAGGACCCCAGCAGAAAACGTGTGAGAAAAGAGATAGAAAGGCCGATGGGGTGCCTGGGTGGCTCAGTCGGTTGAGCGTCTGACTTCAGCTCAGGCATGATCTTGTGGTCTGTGAGCCCGAGCCCCACGTTGAGCTCTGTGCTAACCGCTCAGAGCCTGGAGCCTGCTTCGGATTCTGTGTCTCCCTCTCTCTCCGCCCCTCTGCCACTTGTGCTCTGTCTCTTTCAAAAACTAAATAAACATACATTTTTAATTTTTTTTAACGTTTATTTATTATTGAGAGATGGAGAGACACAGAGCATGGGGACGGTTAGAGAGAGGGGGAGACACAGAATCTGAAGCAGGCTCTAGGCTCTGAGCTGTCAGCACAGAGCCCGACATGGGGCTCGAACTCACAAACTGCGAGATCATGACCGGAGCCGCAGTTGGTCGCTTAACCAACTGAACCACCCAGGAGCCCCAATAAATGTAAATTTTTAAAGAAAGCCCCTTGAACCTATGGAATAACCAGAGGATCCCAGTTTCCTGCACTTTTTCTCATACATGTGCTGCTCTGAATCCAGGTGGGTTACTCAACTCTGTTTACAATAAGAATTCCATTAAGTTTTTCACTTATCCCTAAGAATATACCTTTTCTCAGTCTTGCTTTTGTGACTAGAGATCACATCCAAAGGAACTTTACATGTTTTTTTTCTCCCTTCCTCAAGAATTCTAGTTATTCAGTGTGAATGAGGTATTTGGGGTACTGTGGTGATCCCTACTAAGAGGTCCCTTATTCCTGACTCTATTTGTGTAATATTTTCCAACTGTACTTCCATTTTCTAAGCTCTTAGTTTTATTATCTCATTATTATTTTTTTAAGTTTATTTGTTTTGAGAGAGAGAGAGAGAGAATGCACTCAGGGAAGGGGCAGAGAAAGAGGAGGAGAGAGAGAGAATCCCAAGCTGACTCCGCACAGTCAGCACAGATCCCTATGCAGGATTCAAACTCAAACTGTGAGATCATGACCTGAGCCAAAATCGGTCACTTAACTGACTGAGCCACCCAGGCACCCCAAATCTCTTAGTTTTATTAGAGACTCATTCCCTAATCCTTGATCAATATCTTTGTATATATTATAAATACTTGTTACTTTGAGTGTTGCCTCCAGTTTATTTGTGGGTTTTTTTTGTTTGTTTTTTTTTAAACATTTCATTAGGGGCGCCTGGGTGGCTCAGTCAGTTAAGTGGCCAGCTTCGGCTCAGGTCATGATCACACGGCCTGTGAGTTCAAGCCCTGTATCGGGCTCTGCATTGACAGCTGGAGCCTGCTTTGGATTCTGTGTCTCCCTCTCTCTCTGCCCCACGCCTTGCATTCTGTCTCTCTCTCTCTCAAAAATAAATAAACATTAACATTTTTTAAAATAAATAAAAATAAATAAACATTTCATTAGATTTAAAAAACTCCCCTACCAAAAACCTTTTTGAAAGTGTTAAGCTAAGAGTTATTCTCAATTATATATAATACCATCCTTGCTTTTTTTTGTGTGTCTATGGGGACATCCCACGAAGTGTGCAGCAAACAGCTTCCTCCTTGTAACCTGAGTGAAAAGGACCTGTTACAAAACCCACACTTCAGCAAGCTGCTGCTGAGTCTCGCACAACACGTAGACGAGAGTGGCTTAAGCCTCACCCTGGCAAAGGAGCAGGCTCAGGTAAGAGCTCTCGGGGGAGGGATGATAGGAGGAAGGGAAAATCTTCCAAGACAGAGAAGTTCCTACCTGGGATTTTTTTGGTTTTCTAGGCATGGAAGGAAGTTCGACTGCATAAAACAACATGGTTGAGGTCTGAGATTTTACAGAGAGTCATTCAAGAGCTGCTTGTGGACTACTATGTGAAGACACAAGACACAAATTTAACTTCTGAGGACAAAAAGGTGAAGCAGGAGAGACACGGGAGGCATTGGTTACCACCTGCAGGAATGACTAGGCCAACTATGGCTTCGCCTGATTGTATGATCTAGGGGAAATAGGAGCTTTGAGTAATGGTTATCAAAAAAGAACTGGACAGGGGGCACCTGGCTGGCTTGGCGGGTAGAGCATGCCTCTCTTGATCTCAGGGTTGTGAGTTTGAGCCCCATGTTGGGTGTAGAGATTACTTAAAAATAAAACCTTAACAAAAGAAAGGAAAGAAAGAAATGGACCGTAGTTATGGAGGAAGAGGTGGGTGTGTTGTTAGGGTTTTGAAAAGGAAGACTGACAGGAGAAAGCGCTGGCAGCTGAAGGGGATAACGTGTTTGAGGACTTTAAAAATGTGTGAAGAACTGGTATATGAGGATGGAGGAGGTGGAGTGGGAGAAATTTTATAGTAACCTCTTTTTGTTTTTTATTCTCTTTCAGTTTCACGAGACCCTTGAACAGCGGCTACTCGTGACTGAAGTGACGGGGCTGTTAGGGCCCAGCCGGGAGAAGGAAATGCCTCCGCTGCTAGGGGTGGAGAAAGCCGACCTTCTGGAGCTCATGCCCCCCTCAGAGGTTGGGAGTGGGCAGATACGGGGACCAAAGAAGTGAAATGGCTTAATTTCTCCCATATACTTAAACGTGGTCTTGTTACACTTTATTGTTTTTTCAAAAATGATACGCATTAATTTCATGGGGGGGGGGCCAAACTGTAATAAATAAGAGAGAGATATGTTACACAGAAGAGAGTAAAAGCTGAAATACTACATCTAGAAATAAATACAGTGTTTTATATATAACTTGACATAAACGGTATTATAGCCTCCATGCTTGTATAGTGAATATAATCCGTTTTCAATGAATATATTTTGGACTTTTTTTCGAGTCAATAAATAAACATAAATAAACTGATAGTTCCTAAAGCACTCCAAGCACAGTGCCAGGCACGTAGTTTGTGCTCAATGTTCTTAGTATATCATCAATTTAAATCACTGGTAGGATTCCATTGTGTGGGGGCACCTGGCAGGCTCAGTTGGTAGAGCATGTGACTCTTGATCTCCAGGTGGTGAGTTTGAGCCCCAGGATGGGGGGGTGGAGATTACACTAAAAAACCTAAAAAAACCCAAAAGGATTCCATTGTATGAATGTAGCACAGTTTGCTCAACGTTAGTGATCGATACGGTTGTTTCTACATTTTGCTGTTAGAAACCACACTGATAGGAACATGCTAGTTCATAGGTGTGTTTGCCTTTGTATGATTATTTCCCGGAGTATTAGTACTTGAGGTGGGATCAATGGGTCAAGAGGATATACACATTAAACATTGGTGCATATTGCCAGCTCCCCACTTTTTCATCAACATGGGCTCTTAACCATCATTTTATCCTTTGCAAATTTGGTAGGCTAAAAGTGAATCTCCTTGATGTCTCTTGAGGCATTTTCTCTGGTTATCACTGAGATACTTATCATCCTGTGCTCATCGGCTGGATCTTCCTAGTTCTAACGGTCTATTTGCATCTCCCTTCTCATTCCTGCGGATGTAGGATTTTGTGTGGATGAGAGCTCGGCTCCCGCTGGAAGTAGAGGAGCAGCTCAAGAAGAAATGTTTCACCCTGCTGTGCTACCATGACCCCAATTCAGGTGAGTGCTGGCACTCTGTTCTGTCCACAGCTGACCTTCCAGTCTCTTGGTCTGCTCTTCTGAGAATAACTTGTTGAATTATAGATTTGCGACAGAAGCTAGGAGGCACTGGAGAGGCTTCTTTCCTTGCTGGTAGAATACAAGCAAGGAATTGTGTGAAAACCAAGTGGGAGTATCCTCTTGCTACAGGGAAGGATGAATTCATTCTTAGGAGAATCGGAATGGAATAGGGAGGAAAGTTCAAGCTAATAGGTGTTCTCCTTATCTTATTTATTTGACTTAAGAATTAAGGGCCAAATCTGGAATTAAAGGTAAGAGCGAGGGGCACATGGCTGGCTCAGATGGAAGAGCATGTGACTCTTGATCTCTAGGTTGTGAGGCCAAGCCCCACGTTGGGTGTAGAGATTACTTAAATAAATAAAATTTTAAAATAAAAAATAAAGGTAAGAGGAAAGAGAACTTAATTATGAGAAGTGGGCCATTTTAACAGGACGTCAGAAGAAAACCTGAAGAGAGAATTTGTAGAGCTAGATAAGGGATAAGGCACTGAAAAATGGCCTCAGAAGGGCAGTAGCAGTTAGGGTTTTCCTGTCTAGTCCTCTGTTTCTTTGCCCAGATTCAGACAGTGAAACCTTGAAGGCGGCAAAGGTGTGGAAACTGGCAGAGATCCTGGTGGGTGAGAAGCTGCAATGCCAGGATGCCAAGAGCCAGCAGCAGGAACAGATGGTGCTCCTGGAGAAGAAGAGTGCCACCTACTCCCAGGTTTGTCAGGGCAGTGGGATAGCCACTCCCCCTTTTATCCTGGCCCCAGGGGCACTTTGGGGGAAGCCAAGAATTTTTTTTTCTAATGTTTATTTATTTTTGAGAGAGAGACAAAGCGTGAGCAGGGGCGGGGCAGAGAGAGAAAAAGACAGAATACAAAGCAGGCTCCAGGCTCCAAGCTGCCAGCACAGAGCCCGATGGTGGGGCTCGAACTCATGAACTGTGAGATCATGACCTGAGCCAACGTTGATGCTTAGCCGACTGAGCCACCTGGGTGCCCTGAGGAAGACAAGGATTTCTGATCTGCCTTCTTTACTACTGACTTTGATTTTGCCCTCTTCTTCCTGCCTCCCGGGGGCTCAGGTGCTTCTCCGCTGCCTAGCCTTGCTGCAGAGGCTTCTTCAAGAGCACCGGCTTAAGACTCAGTCTGAGCTGGACCGCATCAATGCTCAGTACCTAGAGATCAAGTGCAGTGCCATGATCCTTAAGCTGAGGTGAGCTTTGACCCCTGTGGGTCCAAGGAACTCTGTCTCACACACCACCCCCTTCAATCGTCACCCTCATCTGTCTTTCCTCTCCACCATGCCTAGCACCTTGTGGGTATTAGCCTTTGGATTACCCATAAGCATTCACCATTCCTGAGTCTTATTTTTAAAGCCTTCTGAAATAGGTGCTTTCCTGTGAGATGAGATACATTGCTCAGGAACTCAGAGTGACCTTGCTTGTCCTGTCACTGCTTAGCCCACACCTTGACCATAGGCAGGTACTGTCTGTTGTGTTCATAACTTTGCTGTTGTCAGGGATCATCAGGCTGATATTTCTTTCTTCCCTTTGTCAGGATGGAGGAGCTAAAGATCTTGTCTGACACTTACACTACTGAGAAAGTGGAAGTTCATCGTCTCATTAGGTAAGAACTCCCGGGGTGCCTGGGTGGCTCAGTCGGTTAAGCATCCGACTTCCGCTCAGGTCATGATCTCATGGTTCCTGAGTTTGAGCCCCAAGTCGGGCTCTGTGCTGACAGCTCAGAGCCTGGAGCCTGCTTCGGATTCTGTCTCCCTCTCTCTCTGCCCTTCCCGTGCTGACACTCTGTCTCTCTCTCTCTCTCTCTCTCTCAAAAATAAAATAAACATTAAAAAAAATTTTGAAAAAAAAAAAGGTAAGAACTCATGAGGACAGGGTGCAGTTACTCAGAGCTGGTCCTGTGTTCTCCATACCTATTCATTTTAACGTGGTCACATTCTTGTCTACTTTCTTTCTTTTTTAAAAAAATTTATTAATTTATATTCAAGTTAGTTAACATACAGTGTAGTATTGGTTTCAGGAGTAGAATCCAGTGATTCATGACTTACATACAACACCCAGTGCTCATCCCAGTAAGTGCCCTCCTTAATGCCCATCCCCCATTTAGCCCATCCCCCCACCCACCTCCCCTCCAGCAACCCTCAGTTTGTTCTCTATATTTAAGAGTCTTTTATGGTTTGCCTCCCTTCTGTTTTTCTTATTTTTCCTTCTTTTACCCTATGTTCATCTGTTTTGTTTCTTAAATTGCACATATGAGTGAAATCATATGACATTTGTCTTTCTCTGACTTACTTTGCTTAGCATAATACACTCTAGTCCCATTCACTTTGTTGCAGATGGCAAGATTTCATTCTTTTTGATTGCTGAGTAATATTACACTGTATATAGGGGCACCTGGGTGGCTCAGTTGGTTGGGCGACCAACTTCAGCTTAGGTCATGATCTCCTTGGTCCATGGGCTCGAGCCCCATATCGGGCTCTGTGCTGACAGCTCAGGGCCTGGAACCTGCTTCAGATTCTGGGTCTCCCTCTCTCTCTTCTCCTACCCCCCTTGTGTTCTATCAAAAATTTAAAAAAATTTTTTTAAAATTACACTATATATATATATACACACACACCACATCTTCTTTATCCATTCATCTGTCGATGGACATTTGGGCTCTTTCCATACTTTGGCTATTGTTGATAGCGCTGCTGTAAACATTGGGGTGCATGTACCTGTTTCAATCAGCATTTTTGTATCTTTTGGATAATCTTGTCTACTTTCTGAGGAGCCAGATCCTTATATTGTATCTTCTGTTCCCCGGGTGTATAGGGACCGTTTGGAGGGGGCCATCTGCCTACAAGAGCAGGACATGGAGAAGTCCCGACAGGTCCTAAGCACCTATGAGGTCCTTGGGGAGGAGTTTGACAGGCTGGTAAAAGAGTACGCTCAACTCAAGCAGGCAACTGAGAACAAGCGCTGGGCCCTCCAAGAGTTTAACAAGGCCTGCCGCTGAGCGCTGGCTGGTGGGGGTCTGGAGGTGGACTTCTGCTCCGGTGCTGCCTCCCCCTCCTGCCAAAAGGACCACCTCCACCTGAGGCCCACCTTCACTCCGGAAGTGTGGGGACACTTGCTTGAAGCCCTGCAGTGGTTTAGGCACCGTCCTGGTTTTTCTTCCTTGTTTACAGTGACTGAGTCTCTTCTGGGAAATGTAACAGATTTATATAATTTTATGTGCAACTATTTGTCAGTGTCAGCCCTATAGGATATTTGATTACCTCCTGAATAAAGTGATGATGCTTCCTTTGGGCAAGGATGAAAAAAGAACATGAAAGGTGGGTAAGGAGGAGAACTGAGTGGATCCAGACAGACCGATGGATAATGCCTCTGCTAGCAGTGGGAGGCAGGAGCGCAGCCTGCCCACCTGGAGCATTAGAGGCTTCATTCTTGGAGAGCAGACTTGGATTACATCTGGCCTTGCTCTTGAAGAACTGTAATATCCAGAGGAGTGCTTGATGCCAAGGCGGGGGGGGGGGGGGTGGGGGGATCTATTCCATCACCACAGCTCACAGTGGGGCGGTCCTGATAAAGCAGCAGGGCACCCAGCTCTGTTACTGGAAGGGACACCCGCCCCTTGGATTCCTGGTTCCCTCTGGTGTGGTTTGAGGGTTACTTTTTGCTCTAAAAGCAGAGAGTGGGAAGAGATCACCCTGAGGGACCAAGTTTCATAGTCCACTTATTTTAGAACAAGGCAGGGCCCTGATTGGCATCACAGTCGGGGACTGAGAACAGAAGCAGAAGACCTCCACCCTTATTTAGAAGAGCCTACCTAGCTTCTCAAACTTCTTTCAAGGGAGGCTGTCTCGAGGCATTCTGCTACAATGAATAACGATGGTCTTGGATTGCTTTATAGGAAAGACTAAGGTCTTTGACATAATTTTATTTTTTTTTAAGTTTATTTATTTTGAGAGAGAGAGTGTGAGTGGGGGAGGGCCAGACAGAGGGAGAGAAAATCCCAGAGAGCCAGAGAGAGAGAGAATCTACACTGTCAATGTAGAGCTGGGGCTGGAACCCACAAGCCCTGATATCATGATCTGAACCAAAATCAAGAGCTGGATGCTCAACTGACTGAGCCACCCAGGTATCCTGACATAATTTTAACTTTTTTTTTTTTAGCTTTTCCTGTAAATGGTGCTTATTGCCATTTATCTATAAGGAAAATTAACAAATCACAAACCAATTAATGGAAAAAGTCAGAAATAATCAATATTGCTTAGTTCTATAGTGTTCTTTTCCCCAACATTTTTGGGGTAAAGTTTCAAACTTACAGAAAAATATAAAAGAATAATACAATAAGCACCAGTATAATCTCAACAACCTAGATTCAACAACTACTAACATTTTGATTTTCTCTGTTTCTTTTCTCTCCTTCCTCCCTCTCTCTCTAAATAGATTGATAAATATTTGGTTATATGGACTTTTTTTTTCTAGAACCATTTTATAGTAAATTACAGATGTGATATTTCATTTCTTAAATACTTAAGCAGGTAACTCCTAAAAATAGGGGCACTCCTCTGTATAACTAATAAAATTATTATACCTAAAAGTTAGTAACTTTGTAATAACTCTTATCCAGGTCATATTAAAATTTCCCTAATATGTTTTCCTGGTCTAGGGTCCAATAAAGGCCCAGGCATTACATTTGGATATTAGGTTTCTTTAATCTCTCTCTCTCTCTCTCTTTTTTTTTTTTTAATGTTTACTTATTTTTGAGAGCAAGAGACAGAGAGAGAGTGCAAGCAGGGGAGGGGCAGAGAGAGGGAGAAAGAGAATCCCAAGCAGGCTCCACACTTACTGCAGAGCCCGATGTGGGGCTCAACCTCATTAACCAACTGAACCACCCAGGCGCCCCTTTAATCTCTTTAAAAATAGACCATTTCTCCTACCTTTTTTTTTTCTTTTTAAATAGAAATTAATTTTTTGAAAAATCCAGGCTGGTTACTTTGTGGAATGTCCCATTGTCTATTTCCTGCAGTAGTTAACTTGCACCTTTCCTGTTCTGTCCAATATAGTAGCCACTAGCCACATACAGGTATTTAAATTCAAATTTAAGTTAATTAGGATGACATAAAATTTCAGTAGGTTGGTGGTTACTGTATTGGATGGTACAAATATACAACATTTCTATCATTCTAGGAAGTTCTAGGGGCGCCAGACTGGTTCAGTCAGTGGAACAGTCAGTGGGACTCTTGATCTTGGGTTGTAGTTCAAGACCCACGTTGGAAGGCAGTTATACTCACCACTATGCTACCAACGCTAGACCCACGTTGGGAGTATAGATTACTTAATAAACGTTTAAATTTTTTTTAAATTTTTTAAATGTGGAGCTCGAACTCAAACTGAGATTGTGACCTGAACTGAAGTTAGACGCCCAACTACTGAGCCACCCCAGTCCCAATAAATAAAAGTTTTTAAAAATATAAAGAAGTTATTGGGGTGCCGATGTGGCTCAGTCGGTTAAGTGTTCGACTCTTGATTTCTGCCCAGGTCATGATCTCATGGTGTGAAATTGAGCCCTGTGTTGGTCTCTGCACTGATTGTGGAGCTGGCTTGGGATTTCCTTTCTCCTCTCTCTGCCCCTCCCCCACTCCCCACTTGTTCTCTCTCTCTCTCTCTCTCAAAATAAATAAACATTAGCAAAAAATACAAATGCTGTTTTAAAAAAAGTTCTATTGGACAGTGCTATAAGCCTATATTTCCTGTAAACTGGAAGTAGGTCTACAGCCTTTTTAGATTCAGGGTAAACATTTTTGCAAAGAAAACTTAATAGATGGCATAACGTACTTCACATTATATCACCCTGGAGCCATATCAGGTTAGAGTGTGTCACTATTAATTATGCTGGGTTGGGGATGCCTGGGTGGCTCAGTCAGTTAAGCATCCGACTTCGGCTCAGGTCATGATCTCACAAGTTCGAGAGTTTGAGCCCTGCCTGGGGCTCTGTGCTGACAGCTCAGAGCCTGGAGCCTGCTTCAGATTCTGTCTCCCTCTCTCTCTGCCCCTCACCCCCTCACATTCTGTCTCTTTCCCTCTCTCTCAAAAATAAACATTAAAAAAAAATTTTTTTTTAAAGATTTAAATTATGCTGAGTTGGGTTGCTTGGTTAAGGTGGTAACTGCTGATGTCTCTAAAATATAGAAGTACAGGGGCGCCTGGGTGGCTCAGTGGGTTAAGTGGCCGACTTCGGCTCAGGTCGTGATCTCGCGGTCCGTGAGTTTGAGCTCCGCGTCGGTCTCTGTGCTGACATCTCAGAGCCAGGAGCCTGTTTCAGATTCTGTGTCTCCCTCTCTCTGACCCTCCCCTGTTCATGCTCTGTCTCTCACTGTCTCAAAAATAAATAAAACGTTAAAAAAAATTAAAAAAAAAAAAGCTCAGAATTAAAATATAGAAGTACATTTTCCCTTTGTAGTTAGTAGCATCTGGAGATGACATCAAAAGTCTCAAAATAGTTTTTCCTGATATTTATTATGGCATTTAGCATTTCCTCAGTTAGGTACTCATCTTAAACCATACTAGGTTTTGGTATTTGAAATAATGATAAAAAAAATGGACTCTGTCTTAGTGTCTACAACTTATAAACAATAGTGGACACATAAAAACTGTCTAAGAATATGGGGCGGCTGGGTAGTTCAGTCAGTTAAGCATCCAACTTCAGCTCAGGTCATGATCTCCCAGTTTGTGGGTTTGAGCCCCGCATCAGGCTCTGTGCTGACAGCTCAGGGCCTGGAGCCTGCTTCAGATTCTGTGTGTCCCTCTCTCTCTGCCCCTCCCCCCCTCTCAAAAATGAATAAACGTTAAAAAATTAATTTAAAAGACAGTCTAAGAATATAAAGTAACAGGAAGTGCAAATGAGTATGGTTGAAAAACCAAGAGAAGTGAATCTGGGATTATAAGGTAGAGCCTTAGTAGGGAAAACAGATTTGGTTCAGGATTTGTAGAGGTGAGTCTGGGATGGCATTGTGCAAAAAGTGACAAAGACAGAGAAAGGGGAAGCGATGGTAAGTGAAAGCACAGGGTGAGAAATGAGTAAATTGCACACCAAGGAAAGCTTTCATCTTAAATGACCAAAATTTGAAAAGAATATCCCCTGGCGTCAATCAAGTTTCTGGAGAGCTGAGGTTTGAGAAGTGACTACCTGAGAAAACAAAATGGCTTCCAAGGCAGTGGTTCCCAGCCCTAGTTCCCTAAATGACAGGGAGCTGGACAGCTAGTTGTTCCCCGTGTTTCCCAAAACCTAAATAAAACTGAACATTTGCTAGCAACAGTGCTGCCCAACTATATAAAAAACATTGGCTTAAAAGCAAAACAAATGTGCTTTGTAAAAAAATTCAAGCAGAAATATATAAAAGTAAAAGGTTTAACGTGCACATGCGTGTACATACACTCACAGCCCATTATGCCAATTCACTACGCCAGAATAACTAGACTGATTTGGTGACTATAATGCCAGAGCAGAGCTTTTTCTAAACATTTGCAAATGTATGCACAGAAATATTAGCTCATATCGTTGGGGGTATGGCTGTATCATGATTTCACCATTCCCTTTATGATAGATATTCAGATTGTTCCCAGTTTGCCCTATTACACAATGCTTAATTGAATATCATTGCATTTGTTTCTTGCTCAAGTGCCTTTAAAGCATTTTTGGTATAGAAAATCAATATATTAATTCTAGTAATTTCATGAAAAAATAAACTAATTACTGAGCTTATGAATATAGTTTGGTAGGAAAAGTATCTCCAGACTGTTCCATGGAGGTGGGAGAAGGGACATGAAGGGTGTTCGGTGCTGCCCAAAGGGGACACTACAGCAGTTTGTCTTGGTCCTCATTCTTCGCAGTGAGTGGAGATAGCAGGTTCGCAGGATGAGCCGTTGGCTAGTGTGGACTAGGTGGGAAGGGGATTGGAGGAGGGCCAGCAGAGGGGGTGGGTGACAGTGAGAGCTGAAGGTTAACATATTGGACTTCAGTTGCCCTCGCTGCCCCTCACGCATTTCAGTAAAGATTTACATGTACTGCCTTTCCTTCATTCTTTTGCAGGCATATCTTTCTTCACTTGTCTTTTACTACAACTGATCAAGAACTAAGTCTTGCTGATTCTTCCTCAATAATAAGAAACAAAGTATATCACCTCCAGAGCTCAGGATAGGATTGTTCTTTTTTTTTCTTTTAATAATTATTTATTTTTGAGAGAGAGAGAGAGAATGAGAACACACAAGTGGGGAATGGGTAGACAGAAAGGGAGACACAGAATCCGAAGCAGGTTTCAGGCTCTCAACTGTCAGCACAGAGCTGAATGCAGGGCTTGAACTCACGGACCACAAGATCATGACCTGAGCGGAAGTCGGATGCTTAATCGACTGAGCCACCCAGGCGCCCCTAGGATTGTTTTCCTTAAGGAAACTCTGGGGCTCTTGGACAAATTAAACCTGTTCCTTCAAGGTTCTCTATGAAGGGTGACTATCCAGGTCTCTGGGGCAGCCACCCTGCATTTTCCCTCAGCCACCACAAAGAGGAAATACAGTGCCCCCTTAGAGCCCAGTCTGATGATCCCCAAAGGAGAAAGGAATCCCTGACATCCACCTCCCTCTGTGGGGCCCCTCACCCTGTGAACAGTCCCTCCGCATTACCCATCTTGAAGGACCTGAGCTAGGTTTTGTTAAAGGAACTGGTAGGTCAGGGTGCCTGGGTGGCTCTGTCAGTTGAGCATCCGACTTCAGCTCAGGTTCTGATCTCACAAGTTCGAGAGTTTGAGCCCTGCCTGGGGCTCTGTGCTGACAGCTCAGAGCCTGGAGCCTTGGATTCTGTGTCTCCCTGTCTCTGCCTATCTCCCACTTGTGCTCTGTCTCTTTCTTTCTCTCTCAAATAAATGTTAAAAAAAAATTATATGTTACTAAAAAAAGGAATTGGTAGGTCTTTTCATATCTTAAGACAGTGAAAATGTAAGAGGCAACTGATAATGGACAAGATTAGCAATCTGTAGAAATAATTTACCAAGAAAAGTGGTATGTCGTCGATGGGGTATCTGGGTGACTCAGTTGGTTAAGCCTTAGACTCTTGATTTCGGCTCAGATCATGATCTCACGATTTGTGAGTTTGAACCCCTCATTGGGCTAGGTGCTGACAGTGCAGAGCCTGCTTGGGATTCTCCCTCTGTCTGCCCGCCCCCCCAATAAATAAATAAACTTAAAAAAATTAAAAAACAGTAAAAATGGTATGTATTTGAGTGGCTGAGGTCTAGCCTAAGTGGCTTTCCTAGTCTCAGAAAAATACAATGAAATTTAGAGACACTTAAATGTACCAAGCCTGGCTGAAGAAAGAACGTATAATGAAAAGTAAACAATTAGCCCAGAGTTTAGAAAAGGGTTATCCAAAGAGCAAGGTCAGGGCTCTCCCAAGTAATGGAACCTATGATTATATGATTATATTATATTATTATGTATGTTATATTATTATATTTATTATATTATATTAATTAGATAAAAAGATTTATTTTAAGGAATTGGCTCATGTGATTGTGGGGCTGGCAATTCTGAAATTTATAGCGCAGTCTGTAGGCAGGAAACTCTGGCAGAAGTGATGCTCCTGTCTTGAGGCAGAATTTCTTCTTCAGCGGGAAACCTCAGTTTTTGCTCTAAAGGCCTTAAACTGGGGCGCCTGATTGGCTCAGTCAGTTGAGCATACAACTCTTGGTTTCAGCTCAGGTCATGATCCCAGGATTGTGGGATTGAGTCCCACATCAGGCTCTGTGCTGCACTTGGAGCCTGCTTGAGATTCTCTCTCTCTTTCTCTCTCTCTCTCTCTCTCTGTTAAAATAAATAAAATTTAAAGAAAAGTCTTCCAGGAGCACCTGGGTGGCTCAGTCGGTTAAGTGTCCGACTTCAGCTTAGGTCACAATCTCACAGTTCATGAGTTTGAGCCCCACATTGGCCTCTCTGCTGTCATCACAGAGCCCACTTTGGATCTTCTGTCCCCCTTTCTCTCTGCCCTCCTCTACTCATTCTCTCTCAATAAATAAATAAACTTTAAAAATGTCTTTCATATAATATAAACACATTTATTACAGAACATTTGGAAAATACTTTTTCCCACATATCAAAGTCATTCTGTGTATACAGTTTGTAATCTGTGTCACAGAATAGCATATCATTGAGTGGTCCTCCATGCTATTAAATTTTCTCTGGCAACATTGATTTTAATGGCTGCTTAAGATTTCATTGCATGGATGATTTATTTAACCATACCCCTATAGGATATCCAAGTTGTTGTTTTACATTCTTTGTAATCATAAAAAAATGCTACACTAAGCATTTCTCTTAATTAATCTTTGTCCTAGTTTGGAAAGTTTGTCTAGGATAGTAGGATAGCTTTCTAGAAGGAAAATTATAGATGATATATCTTAAGGTTAAGATCGAAGGCTCTAGAGTCTGTTGACCTGAGTTTGTACCCCATCTAAACTCTTTCTTAGAGGGGCAGCTCACTTAATCTTTCTAAGACTGAAAGAATAATATTTCCTACCTCACAGCGTTCTTATAAATGTGGAATGCTTTTCATAGAACCTGACACAAAAGAAGGGCTCAGTAATTGTTAGCTGTTTTTATTATTACAAATAAAATCATTTTTAATCACAAACATGTACACACATACAACTGGTCTGTTTCTGGACTATTGGTTTAGCTCTTTTATTCTCTCTATTCTTATACCAACTGCACGTTGTGTCTCTTTATTTATACATTGCTTATTTCATAAAGGGGTTTAAGGTAAAGGGCTAAAACTATAGAATAAATTCCTTCACTCTCCTCTTTTTTAAAATTTTCTTTGCTTTTCTTGTCTGATTTTTATACAGATGAACAGTGGAATCATTTTGTCAAGTAACAAAAGATTCCATTAGAATTGTGATTGAATGTTGTAAAAGTGAGAAATTAATTTTGTAAGAATTGACATCTTTATGAGATTCATTTTTTGTAAGAACACGGCTGTCTCCTTTTTTTTCTCTTTCATTGTATCAGCAAAACTTTGTAGTTTTCTTCTTTTTTTTAATGTTTATTTATTTATTTTGAGAGAGAGAGTGTGTGCAAGCAGGGGAGGGGCAGAGAGAGGAGAGAGAATTCCAAGCAGGCTCCACGCTGTCAGTACAGGGCCTGACGTGGGGCTTGATCTCATGAACCTGAACTGAAATCAAAAGTTGGATGCTTAACCAACTGAGCCACTCAGGTGCCCCTATTGTTTTCTTTATATAGGTTCCTCACATTTTTCAGTAAGGTTAAAACTAAGTATTTTATAGCAGTGTTATTGTTACCACTGTGAATGGGGAAAATATTAATCACGATTTTTTTTTAATTTTTTTAGCATTTATTTATTTTTGAGACAGAGAGAGAACATGAACAGGGGAGGGTCAGAGAAAAAGGGAGACACAGAATCCAAAACAGGTTCCAGGCCCTGGGCTGTCAGCACAGAGCCCGATGCGGGGCTCGAACCCACAGACCGTGAGATAATGACCTGAGCCGAAGTCGGACACTTAACTGACTGAGCCACCCAGGCGCCCCCTAATAACGATATTGAAGGCTTACTATGTGCAGGAAAGTGTGTTGCTATTTTAATTAATTTAAACTGAAGTAATCATCAGGGTGCCTGGGTGGCTCAGTCAGTTGAGCACTGACTCTTGATTTTGGCTCAGGTCATGATCTCATGGTTCTTGAGGTGGAGCCCTGAGTCATTGGGCTTTGTCAGCACAGAGCCTGCTTGGGATTTCTCTCTCTCTCTCTCTCTCTGCCCCTCCCCTGCTCGCTCTCTCTCAGAATAAATAAACATTTAAACTTAACTAATTCTCAATAGATAAAAACTGTTATTTACAATCCCATCTTATGGATGAGGAAACTGAGGCCAGAGATGTTTATGCTCACGTGGCTAGTAAATGGAAGAACAGAACTTTAATCTCTTTCCATCTGGCTCCATAGTCCCGTCTTTTTTTATATATATAAAGATGTTATTATTTTTTTAAGTTTTAATGCTTATTTAGTTTTGAGAGAGAGAGAGAAGAAGCACAAGTGAGGGGGGGGGGGCAAAGAGGGAGACACAGAATCCAAAGCAGGCTCCAGGCTCTCAGCTGTCAGCATAGAGCCTGACGCAGGGCTTGAACCCATGAACTGTGAGATCATGACCGCTAAAGTCAGATGCTTCACTAACTGAGCCACCTAGGTACTCCCAAAATTTTATTTTTAAGTAATCTCTGTAACCACGGTGGGTCTTGAACCCACAATCCCACAAAAGTCATATGCTCCACTGACTGAGCCAGCCAGGCACCTCTTCACAGTCCATAATCTTAACTATCATGTTTTTGGGATATTTTTATTAATTATGTCTTCTAACTGGTTATTCTCAGCATTTAAAAGGCTACAGGAGGGAGGGAGATACGGAATCCAAAGCAGGCTCCAGTCTCTGAGCTGTCAGCACAAAGCCAGACGCCAGACTTGAACTCACAGACCGCAACCGCAAGATCATGACCTGAGCTGAAGTCAGACACTTAACCAACTGAGCCACCCAGGTGCCCCCTCCCCTTTTTTTTCAGTTCTCATCATTTTAAAATAGATTCTTATGGATTTTCTATGTATACAATTATATCATCTGCAAACAGTGATAAATTTGCTTCTCTCTTTCCAAAAGCTATAACCCCTTTTTCAAATTTCCAGCCTATTTTATTTGATTTTTCAGAATAATATTAAATAACACAGTGATGAAAGTAGACATTCTTTTTTTTACATAAACTGTTGACTTCATATATATAAATACATGTGTTTATATATGAAGAATATTAACACTATTAGGAGTGTTTACAGGAAATGGAATTGATTTGCCACGTTCTCTTTGGTGACATTAAAAATGATCAAATTTTTTTTGTTTGGTTTATTTTGACCTTTTATATAAATAAATTTCCTAATACCTAATCTTGTCTTAAATCCTGAGATTAAGCTCTAATTGGTTGTGGTATATAATTATTATATTAATATACTGTTGACCTTTATGTATTAATCTTAAATATTTTTTATTTTTACATTTATGTGCAGCATAAGTGAGATTTGTCTATAGGGTTTTTTTGAGGGGGTGCTATTTCTGACAGGTTTTGATATTAGGTATATTCTGGCTTTGTAAACAAATTGGGTAGTTTTCCATCTTTTTCTATGTTCCAGAACAGTTTCTACTTTCTATTCATTTTGACAGATAAACACTGTATAATAGAGATGACAAGGAAGAGAATGCAAATCGGCACAGATTATTTTGCCTCAGTAACTCCGCCACTTTTGTAGCTGCAGGACAGCCTTGATTGTACAGGCGCAATTTGGAGCAGTAGGAGGGTCAAACGGTCCATTATTTTGGTGTTGAAGAGTGTAGCTGGCTGGGCAGGCACAGAGGTGAGTGAAGGGGTCCTGGGGAGGGAGGCAAGTGCTGAGGGAGGAGCTGAGCACCAGAGATGAAAGGAGCATTTACAATGGGCTGGAGGTGTTTAAACAAGGTCACAAAAACAGGATCAGGTAGAAGAACTGGGCCTGAAGGTGAGGAATGCCAGGCAGGGTTAGGGATGGTGTGGAAGGGTGGGGGTGGGGGTGGGGGGTAAGGAGAGAATTATCTGGGAGAGGATACTGTTTCCTTTCCAGAGGAGTTTCCAGTGCTTTGCCTGTTGGTCACTGGCTCCTGTTGGGAGAAAATAATATTGTATCTGCCCCACTGTCCTACCATCTCCCTACCCTCATCTCAGCAAAGGCTTGGATCTGGAGGCCTTCTATCAGTGACTTACATGTTTCTGAGCACAAGAGTTCAGCACGGAGGGCAGGGCAGAGGGAGTCAGAACAGAAGACAGACTTTGCCAGCTCTGACATTATGCTTAGGGCCAAGTCCTTGACAAAGTTCTCTGTTTCTTTTTCACTCCTTGCCTTCTGCTTCTCTCTGGTTCATATAGATAGACCCATAGTATTTGCTGTATTTTTTTTTTTAAGTCACAGGTAAGTGCTGTAGGAAAGACTGGGAACAACATGGTATGGAATTATTGTGAGCTGTTCAGCATCATGCTTGCCTTAGAGCTGAGGCCATCTTGAATGAAAAGCCAAAGACATTACAGAGAATTGAAATGCAGCCCATGTGAATTTATTTTAAGGCCAAACAAATTCCAAGCCCTTTTTACACATATTCTTTTGAAAATTATTTTAATGATGGCAAAACTGACATTACTGTTTTCCTCTCTCTCTCTCTCTTACTCGTGGATGGGTTAGTTAACAACCAACAGCCAAGAGCAGCCACCAGCTTGACATCAGGAGGAAGATGCCAGGAGCACAGATGGTCCACAACCCAGATAATTAGCTTCCGAAGAAGAAACCACATCTCATAAGTCTTCTCTGAATGTAGAGCTTGGTTGGGCACAGCTGGGGCAGAGAACAAGCAGGCCTCCTGAAAACTCTTCTTTACCTCTTAAAATGTTGGTAGAGCACTCACCCACTTCCTGTGGACAACCACCTACTCATAAGACCTGCAGGGAAGAATTCCAAATAAATATTGTTGACACTCCACCCTAAAGGAGGGTCAGCGGAACTCTCTACTCCTTAAGTGTGGGATGCACATGGTGACTTCCTCCCAAAGAGCACAGGATGGGAGGGGGTGGGGAGAGTGTAATTTTACAGTGGAGGAACCTGATAAATACTACTCTTGCCAGGTGATAAAGGTCAACATCAACAGTCATAAATTATGTTGATAGTATGTACTATTGATATATTATGAAAATGATACTTCACCTCTGTGATCTTCCTCCCCAAACCCATAATCCCAGTCTAATCATGAGAAAACAATCAGACAAACTAAATTCCAACAGAGGGGCATTCTATAGTATGCCTGAC
This sequence comes from Acinonyx jubatus, assembly GCF_027475565.1. Taxonomy (NCBI): domain Eukaryota; kingdom Metazoa; phylum Chordata; class Mammalia; order Carnivora; family Felidae; genus Acinonyx; species Acinonyx jubatus. The sequence goes on along the minus strand of NC_069386.1, from coordinate 72,117,857 downwards.
CAGTACTTCTCAAAACTATCAAGGCCATCAAAAACAAGGAACAACTGAGAAACTTGTCACAGCCCAGAGGAGCTTAAGGAGACATGACAACTATATGTAACACAGTATTCTGGATTGGATCTTGTAACAGAAAGAGGACATTAGGTAAACACTAAGGAAATCTGAATAAACTATGGACTTTGATAATAATAATTTATCAATATTGGTCCCTGAATTATAATAAATGTACCATACATGTGAAGATCTTAATAACAAAGAGAGCTCTGGGGAGGCACATGGGAACTCACTGTACTATCTGCTCAATCATTCTGTAAATCTAAAACTGTTTTAGCAAATAAAGTGCTAGGGGTGCCTGGGTGGCTCAGTCGGTTAAGGGTCCGAATCTTGATCTCTACCCAGGTCATGATCTCATGATTGGTGAGTCAGAGCCCCAAATGGGGCTCTGTGGTGATGGTGTGGAGCCTGCTTGGGATTCTCTCCCCCCCCCTCTCTCTCTGCCCCTTCCCTGCTTGTGCTCTCTTTCTCAAAATAGATAAATAAACTTAAGCAAAGAAATAAAGTCTACTAGTAGTAGTTTGTAGTAGGTGTACTAGTAATGATAGGACAAAAGCACTTCCAACCACTTGAGGCTTTTTGTATGCCTTTTCTTAGTTGTTTGGCTTTTTGACTTTCGTCCTTCTGGAGCATTTATCGTTGCACCCGGAGTTCTTTAGAGCTTATCCTATCCAAACCCTTTCCATGTTTCCAAGGACTTTGTCCCCAAAGGTCCAGGATGATCTCATTGAGTCTCGTGGCTTTCATCACTACCTCTCTTCTGGCATTTCCAAATCTTCTCTGGTTCAGATCAGATCACTCACTGTTCATCCAACTCTCTATTACACAGCGCCCCCTAGGCGCCCAATCAATTCAGCACTTCCAAACCCGAACTTTGATTCTCCCTAAACCCGCTTCTCTCCTTTCTTGTTTCACTCACAGAGGCCAGAACCCAGACTCCTCTTTCCTGGAGCCCTGCGAAGCAGTCCCTAAGTTCTGTCAACGCCTCCTTCTTCGGGCTTTTTGCACTGTGTTCTCTTTTCCATCCCTGCTCCCAGGCCCTCAACACCTCTGGGCTCCCCGCCTTCAGGTATTCCCTTTCTCCTCCCCGTGTCTTCCCTTGCTTCATTCCTCTGCTTCTTTCCATCCCTCTAACAAGAGTGTATATATTTTCCCAGGCCTCCTCCAGGCACTTCATGACTCCTCTTCGCTGTAATCCCTTACCACGAATGTGTGAGTGTGTGTGTTTACCTTTTGTGTTGAGATATAAAATCACGAGGAATTAGTGGCTGAGTTTCCACAATCTATTTGTAAATATACGAAGGCCCATACAAAGCCCATTTTAAGAGCACCAGCCATTAACTCAATTCTCTTGCTTAGATGGACCTAAGCAAGTAGTGACACAAGAGTCATTTCTGAATTAGGTAACGGAAAAAGCTGACATAAGATGGCTGCAGAACTCAGTCAAATTAAGACCTATAAAACGAAGGTGCGAAAAGATAAAAGAGGAAACTTCTAAGAGTGTAAGGAAAGGAAGGGAGATTTAAAAGATTTTGCTTAAGGCCGTGTCGCATGCGATGCAATAAAGGAGTCTCAGTCCCGCCGAGCCAGCCAGGAGTCGAACCTGGAATCTTCTGATCCGTAGTCAGACGCGTTATCCATTGCGCCACTGGCCCTGAGACAATTACACCCGACTCAATGATGACACTTCAAGCTTATATTGCAGGGTTTCATGGGACGTGTAGTCCCTTGACGGAGTTCTATGAATGCACGAAGCATTCTGGGAGATTGAAATTCGTCGAGAACCAGACCCTGAGATTGGTGGATCTTCCGGAGCCACGCCTTAAGCCACTGTGCAGCCCGCGGATTGGCGGGAGGAGCCACTCCCCACCCCTCCGCCTCTCGCTCTGAAGCCGTGGAAGACGCTCTGGTTGTTAGGGCGACTCGTCCCGCCTTCCGGGGGCTTTTTTCTGGCTTTTTGATTGGCTGCTAATATCAAGGAATCCCGGCGTGGACAGCGCGAGGGAAAAGATGGCGGCGATGGCGGTCGGAGGTGCCGGTGGGAGCCGCGTGTCCAGCGGCAGGGACCTGAATTGCGTCCCCGAAATAGCTGACACTTTGGGGGCTGTGGCCAAGCAGGGGTGAGGGCCCAGACCTCTGCAAGCGGAATGCGGGCTCCGAACTCGGGGACGAAGGGGGGACAGACTAGTCATCTCCGAGAAGCAGGGGTGAGGGGGTCGGAGTAAGATTAGGGCGGGAGAAACCATTACTCCTTGCGGGTGGGTGGAGAGCCTTAGGCTCTGGGGCGTAAGAAAAAAAAACAAACTTATTGGAGGTGTGTGGTCACTGAGCCCCAAAGTCGGGGGAGTTGTCAGGTAAACTCGAAAAGGGGACATACAGATCTCCAAGGCCCTGGAGAGCGGGATTACAGTCTGAGAGTGGGAGGGAGAGTCAGGGGGCTAGAGAGAGAAGAGGTAAATCTTAAGGGGGAAGGCATGGGCGATACTGGGGCAAATCTGGATGTGACGATCCTGGAAAACCGGTGACAGCAGAGTAGAAATCCACTTGGGGTGGATTTTTTATCTTCTCTCCTTGTCTTTTCCATGCCTGTGTTTTGGGGAGAAATTGAGGCACAGTGCAGCGGAAGTGATCTGCCCCAAGGTGGGCTGAACTCAGCAGTCCCGTCGGGTGACTGATGGCAGCTGAGAGGGTTGTGCAGAATTGAGATAGCCTAATCCAGTTGCTTGGATTTCTGGGCACTGCTGCTCTCTTTACATGACGATTCTGGGTCTGTCGCGGTTGTAGGTTTGATTTCCTCTGCATGCCTGTCTTCCACCCGCGTTTCAAGAGGGAGTTCACTCAGGAACCTGCTAAGAATCGGCCGGGCCCCCAGACACGATCAGACCTACTGCTGTCAGGAAGGGGTAGGGACCATCCCATATGCCCCTTAATTATTAGAGGCAGTAACAACTTCTGCTTTAACAGTGCCCTCATTCTCCTCCTTTCCTGACTTGGATATATTGGTTAGTCCTGGGACACAGATAACTCTGGTTTTCTTGCTTACCTGCTAAAAGCTGTAGTCTATTCTGCATCAGGCTATCCCATATCTGTGATAGAAAAAGTCTTTTATCTCTCATCTCTACTCTTTATTCCCTGTTAAGAACTAGAAATTGAACAAGTAAAGTGCTGACCCTCATTTAGTCTTTGTCTTTCTTGGACGGGGGGAGTGCAGACTGGAATACGCTAATTGTGGGAAAGCTTTCTCCATGGATTCGTCCAGACTCAAAAGTGGAGAAGATCCGCAGGAACTCTGAGGCGGTAAGACTGTTTCACCAATCCAATGGATTTGTCTAGAGGTCAGGTTCATAACCACGCTGGGTGCAAAGAGCAGTTTTTTTTTGTTTTTTTTTCTCCCATAACTTAGTAAATCTAATATAATTCAATTAAAGCTAATTGGATTCCTAGCTCTTAACCTTTTCCTCTTGATCTCCATTCCAGGCCATGTTACAGGAGCTGAATTTTGGGGCATATTTGGGTCTTCCAGCTTTCCTGCTGCCCCTAAATCAGGAAGATAACACAAACTTGGCCAGGGTTTTGACCAACCACATCCACACTGGCCACCACTCCTCCATGGTATGGCTAAGGGTCTCCCTTTCTGCTGCATGTTATGGTAGTCTGCTAGGTATTTTCTTGTTCCTAGCCATTGAGTAAAGAGTGCATTTGGGAGAACTGACATGTCAGTACTGCCTACCAGCATCTAAAAGTGGTAAGCAGACTGTTATAAAATATATAGAATGTATAGTTATTTCTAGAAACTTACAGTTGCAATAAAGGACAAGGCAGGTATTTACATAAGGATATACACAAGGTAAGTGTACATGTGCATATAACCACAAGTTGGGAAAAACATAAAAGGATTAACTTGTGAGCTGGATCAAGATTTTTCTTTTTTTGAAGTTTATTTTGAGAGAGCAAGCACGAGTGGGGAAGGGGCAGAGAGAGAGGGAGAGAGAATCTGAAGCAGGCTCTGTACTATCAACGCAGAGCCTGACACGGAGCTCAATCTCACAACTGTGAGCCGAAATCAAGAGTGGGATGCTTAACTGAGCCACCCAGGTGCCCTGTGGATCAAGATATTTTTAATTGAAGGAAGCTTTCTGGACCTAGTGAGTTCCAAAGAGTTCTAAATAGAGTACTTGTTCATGTGCAGTTCTGGATGCGGGTACCCTTGGTGGCCCCAGAGGACCTGAGAGATGATATAATTGAGAATGCACCAAGTACACACACAGAGGAGTACAGTGGAGAGGAGAAGACATGGATGTGGTATGTCTCCTTTTGCTGCTGTGCCAGGGCAAAGGGGAGGATAAGGGGAGGTACAGGGTGGAGCCTGTAGGGAGGTCTCCTCGAGCTGTGGTAATTGGTGAGCTATATATATTTGACTGTGTTTTTCTGTATTTGACCCCGACAGGTGGCACAACTTCCGGACCTTGTGTGACTATAGCAAGAGGATTGCGGTGGGTAAGTCCACAAGGGTACTGGGATAGGTATCCCTTCTCTGACCTCCTGCGAGTAAGAATTAGGAGTTTTGGGGGCACCTGGGTGGCTCAGTTGGTTAAGCATCCGACTTCGGCTCAGGTCATGATCTCATAGTTTGTGAGATTGGGCTCTGATGTCAGCACAGAGCTCACTTCAGATCCTCTGTCTCCCTCTCTCTCTGCTTTTCCCCTGCACACACTCTCCCTCTCTCTTATATATATCTCTCTCAAAACTAAATAAATATTAAAAAAAAAAGAATTAGGAGTTTTTGGAGATGCCAAGTGAAATGTGTGCATTTTTGATAACTATGTACTTCTGGTGACTTTACAGCTTGAAATACTTTTTTATTAAGTTTTGTTAAAATGAAGATTTTTTTTACTTTTTTTAATGTTTATTTATTTATTTGAGAGAGAGAGAGAGAGAGAGCAAGCAGGGGAGGGGCAGAGGGAGAGAGAGAATCCTAAGCAGGCTCCTCGCTGTTAGTATAGAGCCCAATGCAGGGCTCAGTCTCATGAACCATGAGATCATGACCTGATCTGAAATTAAGAGACGCTTAACTGACTGAGCCACACAGGCATCCCTGGTTTACTTTTTTTTCTTTTAAGCTATGTTGTTAGTACACAGAACACTTCATTGTTATTTAGGGGGAAGACAAATGTCACTAATTGAATATCTCTGAAGCTAGATTGATAAGGGGGAGAAAATACCTTTCCCTTCTAGTTCTGAGAAACTTCCTCTTTGGTTCTCAGGAGGAGGGATTCCTTGATGATGATACACATTAGCCACCTTGGCACAGACACCTTATGGTGTGGAAAAACTAAAATTGATTTTTTATGTCCTCTTCTCCTTCTCTGCCTTCAACATAGATTTGACTTCCTTAAACCCAGAGACCTGTTGGAACCTGACCCGAGTGTCAAAATGGTTCCCAGTATGTCAGGCAATCTGGACTTTGCAGGGTCACCATGGAGATGGCATCCCTCAAAAGAGTTCTTCTTTTAGCTTGTGGAGCATCAGATTGATAATTCTGCCATTTTCATTTCAAAGTCAGGGTTGGCTTGTGAAAAGTTGTTTAACAACATGCTAAATGTGAAATGTCAACCCTTACTCTGAACTTTTCCTTGTTCAGGCACTTGGGTGGCTCAGTCGGTTAAGCGTCTGGCTTCAGCTTAGGTCATGATCTCAACAGTTCATGGGTTTGGGACCTACTTTGGGCTCTGTGCTGACAGCTCAGAGCCTGGAGCCCCCTTCGAGTTCTGTGTCTCCCTCTCTCTCGGCCCCTCCCCCCACTTGTGCTGTCTCTGTCTCTCAAAAATAAATAAAATATTAAAATTTCTTTAAACTTTTCCCTGTTCAGAGCATCAAATGAAGACTTCATTGGGTTTTATGAAATGGCTTTCTGACTTTGGTAGTCCATTAAAGAAAGGAGTTTGAAAGTTGCTGTATACTGTTAACATTGTCTGCCCATGTTCTGCCTGAAATACCATGATTGTTTATGAAAAGTGTCTTTAATAAAGCTGGATACAGTTAAAAAAAAAAAAATCAGGAGTTTCAGGGGCACCTGGGTGGCTCAGTCGGTTAAGCAGCCGACTTCGGCTCAGGTCATGATCTCGCGGTCTGTGAGTTCGAGCCCCGCGTCGGGCTCTGTGCTGACAGCTCAGAGCCTGGAGCCTGTTTCAGATTCTGTGTCTCCCTCTCTCTGACCCTCCCCTATTCATGCTCTGTCTCTCCCTGTCTCAAATATAAAAAAAAAAAAACGTTTAAAAAAAAAAAGGAGTTTCATGTATACTAGGCTGCTGGGCAGTTTTGCTACTTTATGTCTCAGTAGGCCTTGCTCTTAAGGAGTAAACAGATGTTGCACAAAAAAGCAAGGAAAGCCTTCTTATATAGTAGTTAACTTTCTTTTCCCTCGTGTAGCTCTTGAAATTGGGGCCGACCTCCCATCTAACCATGTCATTGATCGTTGGCTTGGGGAGCCCATCAAAGCAGCCATTCTCCCCACCAGCATTTTCCTGACCAATAAGAAGGGATTTCCTGTTCTTTCTAAGATGCATCAGAGGCTGATCTTCCGGCTCCTCAAGGTGGGTGGTAGAAGGTTTCCAAAGATACTCCAGCTAATCCTCTTGCCTTATTCACATATGTGTGGTGCTTTTTTTTTCTTTTCTGTGAGGCTGATTCTTTTCCTTTCTGGTTTCTGGGGAGCGATTTCATCAAAACTGGAGCTCTTGAGAACAAAGAGGCGAATGGGATGAGGAGCCCCAGAACATTTCAAAAGGAACCAAATCTCATGAGAACTTTGCAGAAGGTTTCATTTAAGATGTTACAGTGAGGATCGATGGGGCTGTTTGAGTCAGGATGATGCTTATATGGCATTAGAGGGCTTTATAAGTTTATTGAAGCTTCATGCTGTTGTGTTGATACTTGGAGATATCTGTTGAACTGGAAGACTGATCGTTTGGGCCTTATTTTACGCCAGGGTTCTTTGGCCATAAGCCATAACAATATCCCAGAATCTTGGTTCGAGGACTGTACCTGATGGTCTGACTTCTCTCACAGCTGGAAGTGCAGTTCATCATCACAGGCACCAACCACCACTCAGAGAAGGAGTTCTGTTCTTACCTCCAGTACCTGGAATACTTGAGCCAGAACCGTCCTCCACCCAATGCTTACGAACTCTTTGCCAAGGGCTATGAAGACTATCTGCAGTCCCCACTCCAGGTGGGTCTGGAGTATTCTGAGAGGAGGGAGGTGTGGGAGAAGAGTCTCTGACCATAGGTGCCCTAAAATCCTACCAGAGCTCAGGAAGCAGTGGGAAATTTTTTGGTATTCTGGTGTGTTGCCCTTGCCAGAAACTGGCTAACTTATTTTCCCTTTTTCCTCTCATTCGTCAGCCACTGATGGACAATCTGGAATCTCAGACATATGAAGTGTTTGAAAAGGACCCCATCAAATACTCTCAATATCAGCAGGTATAGTGTGGGTCTGGGTCAAGTACAGGGCCGGGATGTCCTGGGTGAAGATGGGATCATAGCCATGAGGTCTTTTCTCCTTCCTCCACCAGGCCATCTATAAATGTCTGTTAGATCGAGTGCCTGACGAAGAGAAGGATACCAATGTCCAGTGAGTGCTCTTGCCCACAATCCCAGAGATTTGCATACCTCTTCTCTATCTGCTAAGTCAGCTTGACCCTTCCTCTTTCTTAGAGTGCTAATGGTGTTGGGAGCAGGCCGGGGTCCCCTGGTAAATGCTTCTCTGAGGGCAGCCAAGCAGGCTGACCGGAGGATAAAGCTGTATGCTGTGGAGAAGAACCCAAATGCCGTGGTGACGTGAGTAGCAACCTCCTTGCTGGGAGTTTGTCTCCAGTGCCAGTTTTTCTTACCAGTGTCCTCACTTGCATTATCTTTACTTTAGGCTAGAGAACTGGCAATTTGAAGAATGGGGAAGCCAGGTGACCGTAGTCTCATCGGACATGCGGGAATGGGTGGCTCCAGAGAAAGCAGACATCATCGTCAGTGAGCTTTTGGGCTCCTTTGCTGACAATGAACTGTCACCTGAGTGCCTGGATGGAGCCCAACACTTCTTAAAAGGTGCCTCTAGGCTGGGATGTGCTGAGTAAGGGGAATGGATTCTCAGCTTGGAAGGCTGTGGCAGTTTGGGGGGCGGGGGCGGGTTGAGTGAGGCAGCAGCAGCCTAGGAGGAGGTTACAAGGTTTAAAGGAAGGTGGGTTGGACTTGGGTCATTGCCCTAGCAAATGAAGTAACTTCTCTGAACCTCACTGTTCACATCTGTAAAATGAGAGGAGTGGACTAGAGCAGATCCTCCTTAAGTCTGAGGTCTGTGGATTCCCTAAGCTGATGTAATATGTACCTTGGGCTTAGCTTTCATCCATATATCAAGGTTCTTTATGACCCTACAGAAGTTAAGAACCACTAGATTTAGAATATCTTAGGTTCTTTCCAGTTTTAACCTGTGTCTCTGTAAGTTAACCTCAAAGTAGAATTTCTCATGAAAGGACCTAGACAAAACAGACCTAGACAGCTCCATGTTGTCACATGTGGTATGTTTTGATGTAGGAGGTTTGAACCTTCAGTTAGACGCACCATTTTCATCCCTTGGGAACTAATATGACCCTCCTACTCTCCAGATGATGGTGTGAGCATCCCTGGGGAGTATACCTCCTTTCTGGCTCCCATCTCCTCCTCCAAGCTGTATAATGAGGTCCGTGCCTGTCGGGAAAAGGACCGTGACCCTGAGGTAAAGAGCCACTGTCTTCTGGAGAGCTCTTTTCTCTTTAGTCATCTTCTTTTTCTACATTAGCATCAACTATTTTCTTGCACTGGAGAAGATGAAGTGATGGAGGAGCTGGGGATGTGGGAAAGCGAAAGTTGAAATGAAAATGTTATCCTTTTCTGTGTCCCTGAGGCTGAGGCTTCTTTTCCTGGGGAAGTAGGTGTGTCTTGCCTGTCTGCTCCAGCTCTTGCTTGGTCTCTCGGGACAGGCCCAGTTTGAGATGCCTTATGTGGTACGGCTGCACAACTTCCACCAGCTGTCGGCGCCCCAGCCCTGTTTTACCTTCAGCCATCCCAACAGAGGTGGGTTCCCGCATGACTCTCCTCTGACTGGATGGGTGAGAGCTTACCTTTCTGGCTTCTTCTCTTGCTATCCTGGGTCTGCTCTGTCTAGGCTTCCCATCCTGTTTTTTGCTCTTGCTTTACCAAGTTGTCTAGAGCTTTTGGCCCCTTGTCATCCACATAACTCTTCCTTGACAGATCCTATGATTGACAACAACCGCTATTGCACCTTGGAGTTTCCTGTGGAGGTGAACACAGTGCTACATGGCTTTGCAGGCTACTTTGAAACTGTGCTTTATCAGGACATAACCCTGAGTGAGTGTCTGGGGCAGTGGATGGCAGGGCATGAGTATGTTACCTGGGCAGTTTTGTTAATGTTTCATTTAGATGCACAGGGAGCCCAAGAATCAATGAATGGGGATCTTTGATTACTTGTTTCTCTGTTCACAGAAGACATGCCCCTCAACCCAGGCAAAAAGCAGAGTCACAGAGACCTCAATGTTTTCATTATTTTTTCAAACAGGTATCCGTCCAGAAACTCACTCTCCTGGGATGTTCTCATGGTTTCCCATCCTCTTCCCTATTAAGGTAGGAATCACCTTTAATACTCCATGGGTTAAGGAGTAACTTTTGCCATTGGTGTTCTGCCCTTTCCCTGCTCTCAGGAGGATGCTTGAGTATGACCCATGTTCTGCTACTCCCACATGTTCTTGGATCCCTGTTGTAGATGTTGAGATGTCTGCGGTGCCTGTCTCCTTAGCTTCCCCACATCTCCTCTGGCTCCTCTTCTGTCTAGTCTCTACCTTGAGCAAGAGTCATCTTTTAAAAGCCCAGATCTTGTCATATCTCTGTCCTGCTTAATACCGTTCATTGACCTCCCACTGCCATCAGGGGAAAGGTTTAACCTTGTAAGACGGTGTGATCTAGTTTTAGCTTGTCTTTTCAGCTACTCTTCCCTTAGTTACATTGCATCAGCCTTTTTTTTTTTTCAATTGAAGTATAATTAACAAAGCAGTGTTATATTAGTTTCAGGTGTGCAACATAATGAATCAACAATTCTGTACATTACTCAATGCTCATCATGATTCTGTGGACCTTCTTTTGGTTTCTCTAATACCCTGTCTTCTTTCCTGCCTCAGGCTTTCACACCTCCTTTGCCTGGAAAGTTCTTTGTTCATCTCTTCACTCAGCTGACTTATATTCCAGGTCCCCTTAAACATTCCACTTGTCAGATAACTTTTAACTGACTGCCTGAACTAGGTTCGCCTTGCCTCCTAGGTGCTCTTGTAGCGCAATGTTCTCTGCATGTTCATAGCACTCATCACACTTCTGATGGTTTGTTTAGTGTCTGATTGTTCAGATAATTCATTCTGAAAGACTTCAAATAAACTTCATAAGGGTTGGAATGTCATGTTTTATCCTTTTCTCTGCACACTTAGCTCAGTAGTACATTGCCACATACAATTCATTAGCTCCACCCTGAACCTCCCTGTCTTTCTTCTTACAGCAGCCCATTACGGTACGCGAAGGCCAGACCATCTGTGTCCGTTTCTGGCGGTGCAGCAATTCCAAGAAGGTGTGGTATGAGTGGGCTGTGACAGCACCAGTCTGTTCTGCTATTCATAACCCCACAGGCCGCTCATACACCATCGGCCTCTAGCCCTGCCTACAAGTGTTGAGACCTTGGAAGCAGCTTCAAGTTCTGCTCCTGTAGCACAGAAAGTGCAGTACATCTGTGGGCTGTGATTCCCCTTGCCCATCAGAGTGGAGCATTTCAGTCTGCTTTCCTGCCTTACATCAAGGTGGGCAAAGGATGAGAATTAATTGCAGGGCTCAAGCCACCAATCTGTGAAGACTTCAGGCCAGGGTGGGAGGAGTTAGTGCTGGCTCTGAAGCTACTCCAACAGGCATTCGGCCTCAAGCGCTCCCTGGAATAGCCCTGAGAACATGTGGATTGAACAAATTTTCAGCCCTTTTCCCTGCCCATCTCTGTTCCTGTTTTGATGGTTTTGTGTGGGAGGAAATACAAATAAAGTGAAGTTATAGCCTTTTCCTGCTCCAACCCTGTTGCCCCCTGCCTCTGCTTTCCCACACTTTACTTAAACCTAGGCATATTCAGATCTGTGCCCTTATGCAAGATTCAAAGCGCCCTAAAACTTTGTTCCCTATTCAGGAAGCTTAATGGTCACTCTTGGACTCCTGGCCGTAGGCCTTTTCGGCCAGCTGCAAAGAGGTCTTGTACATTAGGTCCTGTGATTAGGCTTTTCTCTGGGGATGAAATTTTGCCACTATGGAGAAAGATGTAGTAGTGAGTGAAGCCAGCTTCCCTTCCACTTTTCTGAGCTGCTGCACCACCAGCTCCTTTGCTACCTCTTGGAAGGGAAGCTGGAAGCCATCCAGGCATCGCCGGCAAGAAGGCACCTATTTTGTTCGAATAAAATCACAAGGTGAGAGTGAGAGTTTGAAGTCCTAAGAGTCCAATTCTCCATTTTACAGAGGAGGAATCAAACTGATAGATACGAAGTTAGTATTCAAGACTAGAACACAGATCCTCTGACTCTGGCTCTCTTGATGTTATAACCAGCTATGTTTTTGGCAGCACGTATGGGGCAAGTGAAGTGTGGGGATTATGGAAGCCCTTGGAATGTGAGAATAGACCTTAGTTCCTTCTCTTTCTGGTTAGAGAGGGCTGAGTATTGCACCCACGGAGTCCCAGGAGAATCTTCCAAGTTTACTCTTGGAGTGGGAGGCGTGTGAGCTGTGGGACCAGGTAATGACGATATGGCAGAATGTGAAAGAAGACAAATCTGTTACAAGACTTGTGTTTCCTGGGGCCAAAGCACTAAGGGCAAGAGGAGATGGTTGGGAGGGTTGTGTAGACAGCCAGCTCAGAATGGGGATGTGGAGTTCGGCATCCTTCCTGACGTGTGCCGCAGTGTCCCCAAAGCTGTCACAGGTAAGTCCGACGCAACCCTCGGCAAATCAAGAGTAGGGAGGGACTAGCAAAGAGGTCAATTGTACCTCTTTGCCGGCTCTGCCTGCCGGCGTTGGCCTGGAGCTCGGGAGCTGGGTAGGAAGTCATTCCCGCTGGTTCTTTGCCCGCATTCTCCGCCTTCCTCAAGTCGCCTAACCAATGAGAGAGCTACGGACGGGCCGCCGTAGGACGCTTCCACTTTACCGTGTCTGGGAGAGGTTAGCCAATCAATGGGAACTTGATGGTTGCTAAGAAACATTTGAGTTTGGCTCCACCCATGCTTAGGGTTTTGGCCAATGAAAATTTAGACTTTGGACTGTTGCCGCGAAACCAGTGAGATTAGTTCCACCGCCTAAATGTTTCGGCGCCTGCGCAGATTGGGGAAAGTTCTGGAAGACAGCGGAGGTGCCGCCATTTTGCGGGAAGAGGAGAAGCTCCGACTGCAGTGCTGCTTTTACTGCTGAGACTCTGGAAAATAGCCCTGCTTCGTGCCCCCAACACACCCAAAGGAACGGAGGAAACCGGGGCCCCCTGCGGGGACCCGGAACTGGTGAGAAACCCCGAAACCCGGTCCCTCCGCGACGTCATCTATGCGTGACGTCGCCGCACGGCGCCTCCCCCTGACGTCACAGGCAGAAAATGGCGTCAAGAGCAGAGTCAGGCAAACTTTTAAAAACAAACAAAGAAAAATTGTTTGATTTGGAAGTGTTCGCTACCTAAATGTAGCCCGCTGGCATGGATTTAGGGATTGGCACCCTCGTGGGTATATCTCTTAATGGTGAAGGTGCTGTCTTAAGGATCCCAGTGACTGATATCTTTCCAGGTCCCCTCTGCCCTGACGTTTAGGGTCGTCCATACCGGGGCGGTCTGACAGAGCTCGCAGGTTCGGGTTTCAGCTGTTAGTGCTACCACTCCGAGAGAGGCTAGGGAACTGCGATTTCTTCCTCAGTCTTCAGTCTCTGGAAGACTCGTGTTCACTCTGTCGCCTCGGGGCTTTCCCTCTTTTTTTAACCACACATTCCGTGGCTGTACCGGAGGATAGTGAGGCTTCATAAGAGGTTTTTAGCATGGGACACTGGCCCTCGCAGAGACCATGCCAGTCGGTTGCTTATAGTAAGGACCATTTTTTGAAGTGTAGCCTTGGCTTGTTACGCAGCATGGGGAATGTTTTTTTATCTTACTGCTCCTGTTCTTAATTAAGCTGTCTTCAGTTTGGAGGTGTTTGTGTCCAGCTCTGTGACTGTGGACCCAGGAGGTGATCACCCTTTGGGACTCAGCACGTGGTGAATTTTGCCTGAACTGAGCTGACAGTGGTTTTTCACTCTCTTTTGTCCCTTAAGCAGTGGGTCCTAAGTTAAGTGCTTGTTTGGGTCTTGACTGTGCGTTGATAGAGCCCCGAGACTTGCATGATTGTGGGCCCGCCCTTAATGCAGTTTTTGGAGCTGGGATGGACTAAGGCTCTTACAGTGTCTTAATGGATGGGATTGAATGGACTTTGACCCATAATTTGGGACATGGGAAGAGTTTGAAAACTCCCAGTGTGAAAATGCATGGTGTTTGGGACTTTACTGCTTCTAGGATATCTGAAAAGATGCACCAAACCTAGTGAGATTTCATTTCAAAATGTGCTGGTGTTGTGTGTATCTTTGCTTAAAGGGATTCATTCATTTCTGAGTACCTGAGTGAAAACCTTACTTGATAGGTGGTGGTTCGTTTGTGGACTTCAGTGAGTTTTTGTGCGTTTAAGTAATTCCTACTCTGTACTAGCAGTCAACAGAGAGCAATTACTGAAATCCGAAGCATTTCATTTGGGGAGGAAAAAGATTGTAAAAATATAAAGAGGAGCTGTATGACACCTAGAGAACTTGTATAGACCTGGCAGCCAAAATGACTGGAAGAAACAGAACATCAAAACCTTTAAAGAACCATTTTTCCACAATAGGCCAAATAGTATGTATTAAAATTAGCCAGGTTCCTAATATTTTGAAGTATATGCTGCCTCATACCTAGAAGACACATAATAAGGTGTGACTGAGGGGAGTAATTCTTTTGATAAACCTGTCAGAACAATCATTCTTCAGATGAGTATGTATTTAAAACTAGATATCTTGGGGTGCCTGGCTGGCTCAGTCTGTAGAGTGTGACTCTTGAACTCAGGGTTGTAAGTTTGAACACCATGTTAGACGTAGGGATTACTTAAAAATGAAATCTTAGGGACATCTGGGTGGCTCAGTCAGTTAAGCATCTGACTTCAACTCAAGTCATGATCTCACAGCTTGTGAATTGGAGCCCCACATCAGACTCTGTGCTAACAGCTCAGAGCCTGGAGCCTCCTTCAGATTCTGTGTCTCCTCTCTCTCTGCCCCTCCCTGGCTCGTACTGTCTCTTTCTCTCTCTCAGAAATAAATATTAAAAAATTTTTAAAAGCCCCCCAAATCATAAATAAATAAATAAATAAATAAAACTAGACATATTAGAATGCTGTGTACTCTTTTTTCTAAAATCTTTAAAGTTCTGGAAAACAGCATGGAGGTTCCTCAAAAAACTAAAAATAAAACTACCAACCGACCCAGCAATTGCACTACTAGGCATTTATCCACGGGATACAGGTGTGATCTTTTGAAGGGACACATGCACCGCCATGTTTATAGCACACTATCAACAGTAGCCAAAGTATGGAAAGAACCCAAATGTCCATCGATGGATGAATGGGTAAAGAAAATGTGGTATATATATACAATGGAGTATTACTTGGCAATCAAAAAGAATGAAATCTTGCCATTTGCAACTACGTGGCTGGAACTGGAGGGTATTGTGCAAAGTGAAATTAGAGAAAGACAAAAATCATATGACTTCACTCATATGAGGACTTTAAGAGACAAAACAGATGAACATAAAGGAAGGGAAACAAAAATAATATAAAAACAGGGAGGGGGACAAAACAGAAGAGACTCACAAATATGGAGAACAAACTGAAGGTTACTGGAGGGGTTGTGGGAGGGGGGATGGGCTAAATGGGTAAGGGGCACTAAGGAATCTACTCCTGAAATCATTGTTGCACTAAATGCTCATTTGGATATAAATTTTAAAAAATAAAAAATAAAATTAGAAAAATCTTTAAAGTTAAGTTATAAAGTACAGGAGAGAGAGGTAATTTGATCGACTTGATAAGACATTAGACTTAGAGTCAGGGGACCTTAATCAAGAGTCAGCTCTTCGATTTGAGCTTTGTGGCTCTGGGCAGTTCATAAATCCTCAGTTTTTTTCATTGTGCATTGGGTCTGACAGCTGCCTGTGACATATATTACCTTTGGTTGTTAAACAAACGTATGATGTTACTTATAGTAAGCAGTTGAGTTCACCGGTTTTTAGACACAGCTATTTAATCTTGATTTGAATTCCATTTTAAGTCTTAAATTTGTCTCCAAGTAATTTTTTTCTTTTTTTAACTTTTTTTTTAAGTTTATTTAAAAAAATTTTTTTAATGTTTATTTATTATTGAGAGACAGAGAGAAACAGGGCATAAGAAGGGAAGGGGCAGAGAGGGAGACACAGAATCCAAAACACGCTCCAGGCTCCGAGCTGTCAGCACAGAGCTAGTCGCAGGGCTCGAATTCATGAATCATGAGATTATGACCTAGGCTGAAGTCAGATGCTCACCCGACTGAGCCACCCAGGCGCCCCAAAGTTTATTTATTTTTGAGAGAGAGGGAGAGAGAGAGAATCCCAAGCAGACCCTGCACTCTTGGCACAGATCCTGATGTGGGTCTTGAACTCACAAACCTCAAGATCATGACCTGAGTTGAAACCAAGAGTCATACGCTTAACAGACTGAGCCACCCAGGTGCCCATAGCTCCAAGTAATTTTTATTTTATTGTTTTGCTCTTTCCAAGAATCTTGTTTCTGAAACAAGCTTAGTTCAGTGCCTAGCAATATCAGGTACTGTAAATTACAAATGGAACGATCAATTTTATTTTTGCATCACTTAGTTTATATTAGTATGTTTATACTCATTGTTAAGTCATCAAAATAGGCTGTGGGCTTTGAGGGCAACAAGGACAGCATCATTGGATAATGCATTATCTCCTTTAAAGAGGACAAAGCTCTTGGGGATATGGAAAGTCTGGTTATGATTAGCTTCCTTGTACAGAAATTCTTCAGATTAGTTGGAGGTTTGTGTTTTTTTTGTCAGATTTACTGAGATATAATTGACCTAAAATAAAACTGTACACATTAAAGTGTACAATTTGATGTTTAAACACCCATGAAACCAACACCCCCAAAAGTTTCCTCGCCCTTTTATAATTCTTTCTTCCTTTCCCCTGCCCACCTCGTCCATCCCTAGGCAACCACTCATCTACTTTCTGCCAGTACAAGTTAGTTTGCATTTCCTAGAATTTTATATAAATGGAAGCATATGGTATATACTTTATGTGGTCTTATTTCTTTCACTCAGCATAATTATTTTGGAATTCATCCATGTTCTATATATTGATAATTCCAGACCAGTATATATTTTTTTAATAATTTAGCCTACTGATTTTATTTGATATCTTCTGGTTTTTGTTTGTTTGTTTTTTAATTTGACAGGCCTGTGGTGGACAGTCTTGGGAAGGATGATTGCTAGGTGTGAAAGCTCCGGGGAGGCAGGAAGTCTTACCCTGCTACCTAGACAGGCTTCAAAGTGGAATTGGTTAAGCCTGTCTTAATCATAATCTTTCTGAGTTACCTGAATTCTAGTTGCTGTTGTACGCGAGATACTTACTGATGAGTTGCCTAATTATTGATGTTTGAGTGGGGTATGTGGGGAGAAGAGCTTAGGGCAGATCTGCATTCTGGTGTTGTTTTGTCTTGTTCCTGATTTGTACTCTTTCACTTTTACCTTTTTATTGGAAACGTGTGTCTGTTTCTGTGATTGACGTGTAAGCCAGTTATATATACAGAATTTTGGAACTGTAGAATGGAGGCCTAGCGTCTACTGTAAAATGAATAGTAATTTTGAATACCAACACTTTGTTTTCACAGGACAGGGTCCGTATTGTAGTTTCTTCCTACCTATTCAGTTTCCTTCTCAACCCTTGAGTTTTTCTGAGCCACAGAGCTGAACTAGTTAAGGTTTATAATGTACAAAAATAAACCTAGAGTAAGCAACAGCCAGGAAGATCCCTTTGGAATTCAAGAAACAGCACTGTATATTCTGAAGTCTGTTTCTTGGAGAAGGAAGGGAATGTGGGGTGCCAGAAGGGGAGGAAAAATACGAGTTTCTCACGTATCCATGTCTTCTCCTCAGATCTGCTACGATGGCGTCCGATGACTTTGATATAGTGATTGAAGCCATGCTGGAGGCTCCCTATAAAAAAGAAGAGGTAATACTCCCCACTTCACTCCTAGAATTGGGTTAGTAAGAAGCAGCAGTTCTAGGTCATCAGTTTCAGCATTTTGTGAATCCTTTTTTCCTGCTTGTTTATTATGTGTTGTGGCTATTCGTAAAAGTCATAGTCTTTTAGCGCACCCCACTCTCCAGCTCTCATATTCAAAGACATGCTGGCAGAGAGGCTCCCAAAGCTGGGGGTGTGGGGGAGAGGTTTGGGCAGGGCATAATGTGCTAGTAATTAGTACTTTGCTCAAAGCTCTCAGTGACACACTAGAAAGTCAGTGTATCTCAAACCTAAATAATTTCTCACTCTCCTGGGAAATAGATGTCAGTGGAACCAATGTTGGGTAGCTGAAGTTTTGACAAAATCTGTCACTCTGATCTCTTTTTGATTTTCTCTCTTCCTATTTTATTCCTTTTGTTAGGAGATCGGGTGCCCAGAAACTGACTAGATAATTGTGAGCTTTGATTTCATAATCAAATCTCTGTCCACTTTTGTTCTTTTGTTGCCCAGTGGAATGTGTGTGTTGCCACCTTGTGCCTTGTGTCGTTTTTCCTGGCTAACCTTTTAGAATGATCAGCAAAGGAAAGAAGTTCAAAAAGATGGCCCCAGCAACACCAACGCCAGCAGCAACGGCAACAGTGGCAGTGGTACCAGTGGGAGCAGTGCCAGTGGGGAGGCAAGCAAGTGAGTGTGGTGTGGAGAAATGGGCTGGCAGCTGGGGGAAAGGAAGCAACCATGTCCATGAGAGAAACAGCCAGAACAGGGAGATGGTTGCTTAGAAGACTGCTGACTTTTAGTGATGGCTCCACTGGGTCCTGAGAATAATGGTGACTTGGTTTGATATTCTTCTAGTCTTCACATTCCTGCCTAGATTTGTGGATTTGTTCTAGCATCAGTATATTTTAATTGAATAAAACAGCAAGAGGACCCCTGATTTGGAGACAGCAGCTTTGGCCTGGCTTTGGGGGGGAAACAGCCACTCCAGATGCCTGACATCATCCAGGGCTGTGTGCAAGCTCGTGTTGCGTGGTTACTGTGAACTCCTGCCAGGTCATCTCGGGCACTTTGGTCTTTTACTGCCGTTCCACCCTGGCCTTTCTTTTGTTTCTTGTCCTTGGGGGGAGAGAATAAAACGTTCTCAATAAGTTATCCCCTCTTTCCCAGGAAAAAGAGGAGTCGGAGCCCTAGTAAAAGCAGGGATAGAAAGCGCAGGTAAGTAATTGTGGGGACTTTTGGATTTTGAGGATTGCTATAAGTGGAAAGATACCAGGGAAAGCTCTCCATCAAAGGCCAGAAGAGGTTGGTTTGTCCTTCAACAAACTCAGTAGTGCCTTCCACCTATAGTCGCAGTCGAGATCGGGACCGGCACAGGCGGAGAAGCACTCGGAGCCGAAGTCGAGAGCGGCAGCGTCGCCACCGCAGCCGGAGCTGGGACCGTCGGCACAGTAGTGAGTCACGCAGTCGGGACCGGCGGCGTGAGGATCGTGTGCGTTACAGGAGCCCGCCACTTGCCACTGGGTAACACCTCTCACCAATCTGATGGCCTTTGTGTTGTAGTCTGGGTAAAACCAGTGTGCTGTGCTTCCTGCCTGGGGATGCTTACAACCTGATGTGATGGGCAGGAGACCTTGTTATTGGAGGGGTGGTGTTGAGAATTCCCGTGAGGTGAAGTGCTGGAATCTGGTTTTCTCGTGTTAGAAGACTGAGCATTGGACTAGCGCGAATGACATTGAATGACACGATTTTCCGTTTGTTGTTCTCTGTTCCATAGGCGTAGGTATGCGCACAGTAAGAGTCCCCATTTCAGAGAGAAGAGCCCGGTCAGGTGAGTGGATAATGAGCTTTCCCAGGGATTGTGAGGTGTGAATAAAAAGCCGTTTGAGCTGGAATACAGGAACTTGTAGTGCTTGAGTGTAGCTAGAAAATAAGGACTGTGTATCGGAGCAGGTGTCTCAACAAATTGTACTTGTTCTTTAGGGAACCAATTGATAATCTGAGTCCCGAGGAGCGTGATGCCCGCACGGTTTTCTGTATGCAGTTAGCTGCCCGCATTCGGCCTCGAGACCTGGAAGACTTTTTCTCTGCTGTCGGCAAGGTAACCTTCCCTCCCTTAGTTTTCGTCCATGTGGCCTATTTTCTGTCCATCCTCCGTTATGCCCAACTCAGGATTTCCTTCTTGCCCCGGATAGGTTCGTGACGTCCGGATCATCTCAGATCGGAATTCCCGTCGTTCTAAGGGCATCGCCTACGTAGAATTCTGTGAGATCCAGTCTGTGCCACTGGCCATTGGGCTGACTGGGCAGCGGCTGCTTGGAGTGCCTATCATTGTCCAGGCCTCACAGGTGAGCAGGCTGAAAACCTGACACAAGAAGTTGGGGTTGAAGGTGGGAGGTATGGGATGTGACCCGTCATTTCCTCCTTGCCTAGGCTGAGAAAAACCGACTGGCAGCCATGGCCAACAACCTGCAGAAGGGTAGTGGTGGACCAATGCGCCTCTATGTGGGCTCCCTGCACTTCAATATCACTGAGGACATGCTCCGGGGTATCTTTGAGCCCTTTGGCAAAGTGAGTAGAAAGTGATGGAAACCTCTGAAGGGAATTGGAAAAAGTGGGGAGGGTGAGTGTACCTCTTTATTCTGACTACGATTAAGGCACTGCATCCATCGAACGGGCATGTAGGTCTACACTGGGAAAGTTAGGCTCCATCTTTGTCTTTATAGTGCTCAGTAAACAGGTCAGTCAGGCACCGTGAAATCAAATAATGGGGTGCAGATTAAGGTTGGTCAGGAGAGGTGGTTTGGAAAGAGATGGCATTTGTCTCTTCTTTAAAAATTTGGGGGCCCCTGCGTGGCTCGGTCGGTTAAGAGTCTGACTCTTGATCTCTGCTCAGATCATGAACTCACAGTTCATGAGATTGAGCCCTGTGTCATTGGGCTCTGTGCTATCAGTGAGCCTGCTTGGGATTCTCTCCCCCTCTTTCTCTACCTTTTCCCTGCTTGAGTGTATGCATACACTCTCTCTCAAAATAAATAAGCTTCAAAAAAAGAAAAGATTTGGGAGAGTTGAAATCGATTGGCTGGAAGGTTAGAGGTAGTGTGAACAGTCAGATAGGAAAGCTCAGGTTAGCCCAAAGATTGTTAATAATTTCCGCCTCTTCTACAGATTGATAATATTGTCCTGATGAAGGATTCAGATACAGGCCGTTCTAAAGGTTATGGTTTCATTACGGTAAGTTTCTGGTCTTGAAGTTTTGAATTTCAGCGTGGGTTTGTCCACTTGTCTGATTCTGCAGCTCAGCCTCCTCCTCCTCCTTTAGGAACTGTCTAAATGACTCATAAGCCCTGGTGCCTGAAGCTTGGACTAGCCTTCCTCCCCTTGAGATGAGTGCATTGCTTGAGATCTTGGCTTTGCTCCCGCACTCTGTCAGTGGCCCTGGCATGGGGGTGTCCAGGAGTTCAACCAGCTTCCCTGGTGCTGCAACTTGCTTTTTGGGTAATAGTAATGATTTCAGGCAGCAGCTAAAAGGTTGGGGGCATGAGGGAGGTTAGATGTGGGCTTTTGTAGACATGCTTCATGGAATTGGTGTTTTCATGATAGTGGGAATAGAGATTTATATTTTTTTCTGGCACTATCCCATTTGAAGGAGTTTCTCCACTGAGAAATATCTTTATGTTTAAAGACAGCTATAGGGAGAATAGTGGGGCTGTGTCTTACCTTTTCCTGACACTGTCACAAAATTACTTCCAGTTCCCATAACTGGTTCTTCCAGCCCTGTGTGACTCCAGGCTGAAGACTGGCTGCCAGCCACAGAGTCTCACAGAAGCTGATATTTCCTGGGTTTAGTCCAGGAAGCATACACCCCCCACAGTTGCCTGCAGGGCAGAGGAGAGTTAGGTTGTATTCTGCACAGGTGAGGTATTGCTCACCTCAGAAGTATCCAGTTAAGGCAAGCCACCTACACCACCTGCCTAGGAATTGTCAGTACCAACGTGCCAGGCCCTAGGGCAGGTGCCACCAGAATAAACAAAGCCAGCTCTGGTATTCATGGTGGCAAGTACCTCTTCTAACACCTTGTGTGACTCAGTTGCAGAAAAGTGTTGGGTTCTTTTTTTGCCCTTTTTGCCCTTGCGCTGCTGCCTTTTTGATCAACACCCATGACACTTAAATAGCAGACTGGAATCTTTTCTACACTAGGCAGCTCTGGTGACGCTGATGAAAGGGACTGGGGAGTGGAGCCCTCTGATCGACAGCACTGGTGTAGGCGTAGGGGTGGGGTGCAGTCTTGCTCTCCACGCCAGGGTGCGCTCCCCCCTGCGACTGAACTCTGGAGTTCCAGATTCCTTTTTCTTGAGTGAGAATTGAAACTGACTAGTCCAAAGGGCTGAGATAAAAGTCCAGGAGTTTGGGCCCCTTAGCCTGTCTTACTTCCATTTTATCTGGTCATTTGTGAAACAGTCTGTCAGGGTAGGCACTCTATGGGTAATGGATTTTTTTTTTTTTTTGTATTGTTAGGTTTTTAGTGTAGCTGGAAGATTGAAGTGATTGCCATTTAGTCAGTTGGAAAAGGTCCTTTTTACCCCATTTTGGGAGGATGGGGACCTTAGGTCACATTCCCTGTGACAGAAAAGTTTGTGCCACGGTGAGCATGCAGTTTTCCTGGGATAGCGAGACTAGGGAATAGTAGTGGGGTTTTGAGAGCATGTCTGTGTCCAGGAAGTGACTGATACGGCCTGGGTTTCTTGTAGTTCTCAGACTCCGAGTGTGCTCGGCGAGCCCTGGAACAGCTGAATGGCTTTGAGCTTGCTGGTCGACCTATGAGAGTTGGTCATGTGACCGAGCGACTGGATGGTGGCACAGACATCACTTTTCCGGATGGGGACCAGGAGCTGGATCTGGGATCAGCAGGTGGACGTTTGCAGCTCATGGCCAAATTGGCAGAAGGTGGAGAGAGTTTCTCTGCAGAGTGAAGAACACGGGGTTGGAATTTTAGATCGGAGGTTGGGACTTAACCCCACCTTTTCTTTCCCTTTTAGGCTCTGGACTGCAGCTGCCTACTACCACAGCTGCTGCTGCTGCCGCCCAGGCTGCTGCTGCCTTGCAACTGAATGGGACAGTTCCCTTGGGGGCCCTGAACCCTGCGGCTCTGACTGGTAGACTTAAACTTGGGAAAGGGAGGAATTGGGTTGGGGCCTGGAAAGAAGGAATGCTATGTGCTCACCAACTCATTGTACCTCTCTTTTTGCAGCTCTGAGTCCAGCCCTGAACCTCGCTTCCCAAGCAATCGCCTCCCAGTGCTTCCAGCTTTCCAGCCTCTTTACCCCTCAGACCATGTGAGTCTCAGGGTCTGGTATTCATGGTGGCAAGTGCCATGTCTTTGGTTATTTTCTTTCCTTTGGTTTCCCATTTACCTCTTCTCCATAGGTAAATCAGTGGCTCAGTACACTGCCTCCCTGTGCCTCTGGGTGCCACTCCCTTTTCCACGTCTACCCTTCCATGGCCCCTTCTCTCCATTTTGTGGACCAAGCTATCCTGAGGGCGTGGATGTTGACTCTGTGGGAATTGGGGCCATCTTTAGACTCCAAGAAGAGCTCCTGCCCAGGGCCCCATCAGGAATGGACTCTGCTGAGCAAAGCCAGTAGTCGAAGAGGACAGAATCTGCACCTATATTGAACACCTGTTTTTCCGTGTGTGTCATCTCCCGGGATGACCTTCATTGCTCTCTCCGACCAGCTCTTAGTGATTCCTTGATTCCTCCCCCGTTGGGAAGGCCGTAGGGCATTAACTGAGGGAACTAACCTCTCTCCTTTTCCTGTACTTTTACCCTACAATCTGTTGAGGAAAACCCTTGAAGACCTCTAGTCCAAGAGGACTTTGCAGTTTGGAAGGTGAACCTTGAAAGTGCTGGCTTGCTGCTGCACAGGCCCTGGAAGATGGCATGGACATGAACATTGTGAAGCCTTCCTTGGGTCTCAGCTTGAGGCCAGAACTGCTACTGTGGGCTCAGCCTCTTACTGGGAAGTATGGGAGTAATCTGTCCTGCGAGGCATTTTGGATGTCTTAGGGGCATTCAGGAGTTGAGTGAAAGGTGGGGTACTTCTCTACTAGGTTCCATCTTCCTCTGTATAGTTTTCCTTCCTCCCAGGTCTTTCCTGTGGCCCAGGGTGGGAGGATGGAGAGGAGGCTGCTATTCTCTACCACTTCCCATGTGCCTCTACCATGGGCTCAACCCCAGCTGTTAAAGCTGCTCCTGTCCCCTACCTGGGCACATGTGAGCCCTTCTCACTGGATTTTATACCCTTGTGTCTGTGTACATAAAATTGTGTGTATGTGTGTGTGTGTGTGTGTGTGTGTATGTGTACACGTATACACATACACATACACATACGTATAAACTTTGTATAAAAGGCAAGCTCCACTGTTGTGGCGGCTGCTGCCCATGTGTGTGTGGTCTCAGTCAGTTGGTGTATCTGTCTGATGTTAATAACTTTTCATGAGCCAAAACCGTGAATGGTCCTAGGATATAAAACATTTGTAATGCCTTTCTGTTTTTTCCCTTTAATTTTGTTTTATCTAACGTTCTTTAGAAATTAAAATGGACAAAAGGCACACGCCTGGATGGAGTTCCCAGTCTGTATCTGCATTACACCTTTAGCCCCATTGTCTCCTCCGTTTGTCTTCATCTTAACTATTTCCAAACCTACCTTGCCCACTGGACACACTTCCCAAGGCTGTCTCTGCATCTAAGGGACAGATCTTGTCTTTCCACCAGATGGCAGTGTGACAGTAGCACATTCTGCTCGTCAAGTGGCAAGAGGTGTTTGAGATCTTGAGCAGCTTAAGTACCAGGGAAGCATAAGCTCACCAGTTTTACCATTAGCCTCTGTGCCCGCTTTTGGCCCTTTTTGTAATGGAAATCCCAGTCTGGTATCCAAAGGGGCTTGGGGGTCTTACATCAGGGCTCCCAGGCCTTAAATCTGCTATTCCTTGGTCAGTCCCCTCAAGTCTTGGTTTCCATATATGGCTCTGCTTGAGATAACACAGACTAGGACCAGTGAATTCCAGAAAGCTGAGTATCCCAGGAATCGCCCTGAGGAAGGGGATGCACATTTCTTTTCTCTGCCGGCTTTGTAAGATACGTGACAAGGGGCCTGCCAGAACCTGGCTCACCAGTTAGGGACCAGCCTAGAGAAGAAGGTCTGAGGTTCAGGGGCAGAGCTCCGTGGGACTCCCCCATTCTCTTCTGGTCTCTATGGCAACAGAATGTTAAGACTGTATTGTCATGCTAAAAATATGGATAATTGCTGTTAGGTTTTAATTTGTCAGCTCTCAGACTTCTAACCAGGGTGAACAGTTTTTGGTGATAATTAGTTTCTGGGGTTGCTTTTCACACTTAAGTATTAAGTACTTGGTGCCTGCTTGTGGTATAAAAGGCCACTGGGACCCAGGACTAGGTCTTGATTCCTCCTATCCCAAGTACTGACCAGGACCGACCCTGCTTACCTGCTGAGATCAGCCAAGATGGGGTGTGTTCAGAGTGGTATGGCTGTATAGGCTGGTGCAGCCTCATTTGCTGCTACGGTTGCCTTTGCCACCACCTCCACCCTTTCCTGTTCTAATTTGCTCTCTTGGCCCCGGGGATAGGACAGAGGATACATTGTTTTTAGGTAGCAGCTGGCTGTGGCCCAGTCCCCCTGTAGTTATTGATTTAGCTGCTAATGCATCCTGAAAAGTACAGTGTGGACCATTTTTGTTAGTCATCCTGAGGCTATGGACTGGGCCGCCTCATGGCAGTTTTGAACTCTTCCAAACCATAAATACCCACAGGCTTTGCCTCCCTGCCCTCCTCAGATGGGTGTCTGTCTCTGCTTGGTTTCCTTATATTCCCATCCTTGCCTCCTTTGGTCTTTCTGCACTTTGGTTCCTGCCACCCTTCTTAGTTCCTCATACAGCCTCTTGTTGGGAGAGAGAGCGTGGTGGAAGTGAGGAAACATCTAAGACAGCTACTCTAGTCTTAATCCATATAAGGTGACAGCATCTAGTGGGTGACAGCTGGAGTCACTGCATGTGACTCAGTGCCTTCTTGTTACTCATGCTTGCATTGGAGGTGGTTGGAGTAGAGAGGAGGAGGCAGCAAACAGCCTCTGTGCCCAGCTTAAGGTAAAAGAAACCTTCAACCTCTCTTGTCTGGGCATGGCACCTGGGGCGAAGGTAGAGGAGAGACTGACCCGGATCCTCTACTAGCATAGAATTTCCCAACTGTCCTCAGTTCTAAACAGATGGTCACCTGACATTTGGCTTCTAGCCCATGCTTCTGCCTTTTCTAAGGCAGTGATGTTTTCCTCCCTGTTCTCTAAACTTCTGTGTTCTTGAAATTGGGTTTCTGCCTACTTCCTTCTTAGGTTCCAACAGCCCCCGATGTGAGCTAC
The DNA here is from genome assembly GCF_027475565.1 of Acinonyx jubatus. Lineage (NCBI taxonomy): Eukaryota > Metazoa > Chordata > Mammalia > Carnivora > Felidae > Acinonyx > Acinonyx jubatus. The sequence goes on along the minus strand of NC_069386.1, from coordinate 72,091,941 downwards.
CAGAGGAAGCAGGTGTTTACCCTTTGAAACTTTAGTCCTGGTGCTTATGCAGAAGGAAAATAAGTTTACACCTTGAAAGGAGATGGTCAACCGCAGCCTCTCCTTTCTCTGTTAAGGAAGGGGTCTGGTGAGAATCCGGAAGTAATATTTAGACAGGGAGAAAAGGCTGTCCTGGCTTCGGAAAGTAGGAGGGGGTATAATGACTGTTAACATCGGTGCTGGGTTGTCCCGTCGTTGTGGGTTAGGCATTGTTCTAATCACTTTGTATGTATAGAGTTGCTTCAACCTCACAGTGACCTCTGAGGCAGACTCTTTTATCATCTTTGTGAACAAGGAAGAGGCTACCCAAAGGGTAAGTAACCTGCCCTGCGATTACACAAGTGAGTTTGGGATTCCAATCCAGGCAGTCTAGCTTCACATTCCTGGATCCTAATCTCAGCCTGCCTCTTGTGGAAGCCAAGGCCTTGGAGTCACTTTTCCTATATCTGTACCCAGAGTTCTCAGTATGTCCTGAACTTTTCCTCTTCCACGTCTGCTCATCTTGTTCTCTTTTTGCTCCTCTCCTGCTGGTTAAAATCCTGTCCATTAAGACTCTGAAGCTTTGCTAGTTGGTTTCCCTTTTCAGTATTCTTTGTCCCATTAGAAGTCTCATTCTGTCTTTATTTACAGTTCTGTGTAAACTCTACTAGTAGATGGTGATAGCCCAATGAGACAAGGCATCGACATGTCTTTTTCACTATTGCTTTCCTTCGCACATATTAGATGTCTTGAATTAATTTCCCCTCTGTTCAAGTCAGAGCTAAGCTTTCCAATGTCCATCCTGGCCTCCTCCTCCATTCATTCCTCACCCTCCAAGAGAGAAAGCAGCTTTACTCTTTTTGGTGTTACCATGGTAGCCTGTGATGCTTTCTGTCAAAAATGCTGCTTCCCATCCAACACAGACTGATGTTTCCATGGCAACCAGGTGAAGTCAGTAGTCATGAGCTGGATCCAGGAAAGAAATTCTGGTCTCAGAACTGTGTCTGAACCTTCTGGCTTCAAACATTCCTTCTCTTCTCTCCCAACTCTTACATTTATATCCAGAACTGATGTGCTCAGTTTGCTCTTGGTTGAGAGAGCTCTGAGAGGTGAAGCAGACCAACCAGTTTAGATCATACGGGAAGGTGGAGGCAAGGAAAGAGCTGATCATAGCTCACTTTTAAAAGTTGGATGTGTTCTGTTAGCTTTCCCAGATGATCTCCTCTCAAGAGCCCTTAAGGAGTTGGCTGCAGTTACTGGAGAGCCATTAAGCAGTTATTTTTTAGGGCAATGGTAGATGGATGAGGGCCCTGAAGACTGGAAAGGAGCCAGTCAGTGCTAGATTGCAGAAAGGAGAAGCAATGACCTTGGAAATCAGAGACTTGTCAAACTCTAGCCAATGTCCCAGAAAGGAAGGGAGCTTCAGTCAGCTTTCAGGCATCATGAAGCCTACTTGTTTAGAATGGGTGGTGCTGAAAATTAGCCTTTTCTGAACTGGGTTGGGCCCAACCAAGTCAGGAGACCTCCATCCTGTAGCAGAATGGTCACCCTCTGGGGCAATACCACATGGTTCGATAGCTCTTCTGTCACAAACCAGCTGAATAAACTTGGATGTTCATCACTTCTCTAACCTCGACTCCCCTTCTGTAAAAGGGAAATGATGACAATAGTACCTGTCTCAGGGACATTGTGAGGATGCAATGAAATGATTGTGTTGAGGGCTTAGAACTTGATATCTTGTCATTACTACTTGTCATAGCTACTGCCATCACTATCCCCATTCCTCTGGATGCCTACACACTTGACTCTACCTGACCTCATCTTCCAACCTCAGAGAATGCTTAATATATGCAGGGAGAGAAGTGAAGGTGAGGCAATGGTGGAAGTAAGTCTCAATTGTTCCTGGACTAAAGTCCCAAGCTCCCTAGGTCCTGGGTCACAAGCAGCTTAGTTTTCAGAAACACCAGTCCCACTGGCTCAATCTCTTTTTATGCCTCAAACTATAAATCAGAGCGAGACGGCTTTGAAAAATCAATGTGATTCTCTCCCTCCCCAACCCCTCAGTTACCTTCAGGGTACCTAGTGCCCTTTGCTTTGTCTGGCCGGGGAAAATCCTAGTGGTGTCTGCTACAGCCCTTTGCTTAGCCTCCCTCCTGACCTTCCGCAGGTTCTCCTGTAGCACCTGCCATCACTGGTCTCCAGAGCTCTGACAATTTCCTTTCAGATAAATGTTTTAAATCAGCACAGGTACTCTGCCTAAAGACATTATAACCTGAGCAAACAATGGAACACTAGGCAGTATAATACCATCACTGAGGCTTTGGTTGCCAATCACCCCCCTCCTTCCCCATCCTCTTCAAAACAACACAACTCACAGGGGGTTACCTGTGAGTCCTATGGGAGGCAAGTTGGACTTTGTGGACTGCAACTTAAATACTTTTTTATTTATCTTTTTAAGCAATCTCTACACCCAGGGTGGGACTCAAACCCACAACCTCAAGATCAAGAGTCGTATGTTCCACTGACCAAGCCAGCCAGGCACACCTTAAATTTGTATCTCCAGGGTGCTGCTCTGCTTGAGAGGTTAGCAAGCTGTCTGGATACCTGAATAAGGGACCTGGACACAGGTTGTAAAAAGCATTACTTCCACAGCTCATTTGGATAATGTTTGACAAATTACAAAGATACTAGGATTTGTATTTAGTCCTTATGACTATCCTACAAGGTAGGTAATGTTATCTTCATTTTACAATTGGGAGAGCTGAGATTCAGAAAGGCAAAGACGTTGAGAGTGGTGTCCTCCATCCAGAAAATCATGGGACTAAGTGCTAATTAAAATGTTTGCAAGGCCCACATTGAGTCTGTATTTGCATCTTGAGTCTGCAAGGTGACCAAGCCATGGAGCATGGCATCAAGCTACATACAGATGAGGGGCAGCTGGCTGGCCCAAAGATGGGTTGGGCTGGTGGAGTGTGCGACCCTTAATCTCGGGGTTATGAGTTCTAGCCCCACATTAGAGTAGAGGTAGAGATTACCTAAAAAAAAAGATTAAAAGGGACCTTGAGCATATCCATCAGAGAGCCACCAAGATGATAAAGTACTAAGCAGCAAGATGCTGCTTATTGGTTTTGGGGTCCCTTGACAACTTGGCTGTACCATCCACCCAAATTTGGCTGCCTTCTTACAGGAAGGGTGTTTACCTCACATGGTGGGCTGCCCACCATGTCTGTGTCTCCTGTGCATTTGCTCATGTAGTTTCACCACAGGGAGTTTTTTCTTCTTTCCCCCATCTATCCACAGCTTACATATATCCTTTAAGGCCCAGCTCCTAAAATCTGTCTTTAAATTCTGTTTCTTCCATTCAGAATTCTTAGAGCTCAGGACATAGCCCTCAGATAGTCAGAATGTGGTACAGTTTGCTGTTGTTGGCCCTGGTAGTGCTATTACCACCTTGTCCCATCTCTCCAGCTCATTTGTAAGCTCCCTAGGGCAGGGATAGTGTCACCTGTATTTGTTTTTCCCATAAGGTCCAGCACAGTGACTGGCCTATGGCAGTACTTGAGAGGAACAACAAGTATTTGTGGATGAAAGTCTAGGAAAAATTGACTTAGACTGATGTGGATAGAATTATGCTAGATGAATAAAAAGATGTATATGTATGGGTGGACTTTCTGGGAATGAGGGTTTAACCCAGAAGACTTGTGAAATGCTCCTCCACGACTGGCAGCCTTTTAGAAGACGAAAGGGGCGCCTGGGTGGCTTGGTCAGTTAAGCGTCCTACTTCGGCTTAGGTCATGATCTCGTGGTTCGTGGGTTCAACCCCATGTCAGGCTCTGTGTTCACAGCTTGGAACCTAGAGCCTGCTTCAGATTCTGTGTCTCCTCTCTCTGCCCCTCCCCTGCTCATGCTATATCTCTGTCTCAAAAATAAATAAAACATTAAAAAATAGTTTAGGAGAGGAGAGACCCTGCCCAGTCTCTCTAGAGAGGGTTAGATGCAGCAGGGCACAAAGGCCCAACTCTGAGCAGAGGCCCAGAGCAGAGAGATGCTTTCCAAGATGCAGGGCAGGCCTCACCTCTGGCCCCTCAGAGCAGAGCACACACAGCTCATGCTCTCAGCCAGTGAGGAGGCCTTGTGGGCCAGAAATCGCGGGGGTCGCAGGGGCCAGCTGGTAAAGGAGCAGAGACAAGATTGCAGTGGTTAAGAGGAGCATGAGGGCAGAGAAGACCTTACCTGGCACAAGCAGCTCAGGCCCCAGGGTCCTTTGCTGGTCTCTCACAGCGGCCCAGACCAGCAGCCTGGCACTATGCCTTGATCAGAGGGAGGTAGAAGAATGGCTTGGCTCTTGCAGAAGACCCCACTTTCCAAGTCTGACGGGAGCGTGGCTTCAGCTTCCGTCTGTTCTGAGCTCGTCCCTGTAGGCGTCTGGAGGGAACGCACAGATGGGTTGGGCTGATGGGACTGGCTGAGTTAGGGGGAGGGAAGCCTGTGGTGCGTGCAGTCCCCCTCCTGGGGGAGGCCCTGCCACCACCACCATCATCTTCAATATGCATATTTTCAGCTTCAGCCACGTGAAAGGCACTGGACCTTATTCCCCATCTGCCCCTTTGGCCACATTTGACCATTGGTGGTAGTCTTCCTTTAAAAGCCCTCCTCCTAGGGCACCTGGGTGGTTCAGTGGGTTAAGTGTCTGACTTTGACTTGGGTCATGATCTATCAGTCTTGTGAGTGAGTTCGAACCCTGCTCAGCCTCTGTGCTGACAGCTTAGAGCCTGGAGCCTGCTTCAGATTCTGTGTACCCCCCCTCCTCTGCCTCTTCCCTGCTCACACTCTGTCTTGCTCTGTCTCTCAAAAATAAAGAAATGTTTAAAAAAAAACAAAAATCTCCTCTTGGGGTGCCTGGCTGGCTCAGTTGGTAAAGTATGCTACTGTTGCTCTCAGGGTTGTGAGTCTGACCCCCCCGGTGCTAGGCATAGAGTTTACTTTAAAAAAAAAAAAAAAAAAAAAGGCCTCCTTCCTTGGCACTGGCCACTACCTGCACAATTCTAGTCCTTCCACGGACTGCCTCTGTGGTGGCTACATCTCCACCTTCTTCGTCTGCTTTGGTCCTTCTTTCTCTAGAACATCAAGGCTGTGTTTTGTTTTACATTATTTTATTTAGTTTTTGAACAGGTGGTATACGCCATAGTTAAACATTCAAAAGGAACAAAAAGGGCACACGATGAAAAGTACACTTCCTACACCTGTCTTGCCCCCACCCAACTGCCCTCCCCGGCAGCAATCAGTAGCATCCTGGTTTGTCATTTGTTGGGTCACAGACCCCTTTGGCAATCTATGAAATCTATGCACACTATTCTCAAGTGCATGACTGCATGGGCACATGAATTGTCCCACTTCACAAGAATCACAGCCCCTAAAGCCCATGTGTGATTTGAGGCAAGGATCCCAGCCAGTATTGTATCCTCTCCTTTGTACCTCCCTTAGCATGATTTGTGGGGTCTGGGGCAAAATTAAAATGCAGGGCTCCTTGCTCAAAGATTTTCAAGGCCGCAATAGCAACACATTCTACTGAGCACGGGGTGCCGTGTGACTGCTGCTCATCCTTTCCTCTGGCTCCTCTGCTGCCATCTTTTTTTTAATAAAACGTTTTTAAAAATTTTTAAATAATGTTTTTATTTTAATTATTTTTGAGAGAGAGAGAGAGCATGAGCAGGGGAAGGGCAGAGAGAGACAGAGAAAGACACAGAATCTGAAGCAGGTTCCAGGCTCTGAGCTGTCAGCACAGAGCCCAATGCAGGGCTGGAACCAGTGAACCACAGGATCATGACCTGAGTGGAAGGAAGTGGGACACTTAACCGACCGAGCCACCCAGGCACCCCTCTACTACCATCTTTATGGGAATTATTCTCATTTCTGTATCTCTTGCCCTAACTTGTTCTGAATTTCAGACCCAGATCTTTGGAGAGCTGCCAAAACCCCATATGGATATTCTAGCATCGCAAACTCAAGAGTCTCCAAAATGGATCCATTTACCCATGTCCTCCTCTGCCCTCTAACTCCCAGTTCCTCACCCACCACCTAAGACTCCCGCCTGTACCCAGTCATCGCAGTCCTGACTCACACCCGTAGTGCCTCTCCTTTCCCACTGCCTTCTCCCTATGGTCAGTACTTCATTACCTTCCAATATGTAAAGTTAATTGCCCGCTAAACTCAGCTTCTCAGGCCTTATCTTTGCTGCCCCAGTCCATGCACCTCTCCCAGCCTCCTCTGCCCAAGGACCATCCTGCTCATGTCACTTCCCGTACCCAAAGACCTGTGGTGACTCACTGCCTGCAGGCTTGGGCACAAACTCCTTTGCCTGCCATTTAAGGTACTTAAAAGTAGGGTTCCAAACCTTCTACACCGTGCTCATCTCTTACCCCCTCCCCTTAATGTCCCTGAGGTTTCAACCCAGCCATCTGTCTTTTAATGGGCCCAGTGTGTTTTTACACATTTTACATTTTGAAGTGCCTCTGTTCACGGTCCCTAGAGTTTCCTGGCCTATTACCCCATAGCCACGTAACTTCTCTGGCCTTTTCACCACAGCCACTGCCCATGGCCCCGGCCATTGTGTCGCTTACATTTCTTCTAGTGACCTTCTTCTTCCCCTCATCCTTACTGGAGCGGGAACCTCCGATGCAAAGCTGGATAAAATTAAGTATCAAGCAGACATGAGTGGGATCCCTGCTCTGTTGCTTACTGACCTCAGGCAAGTTACTTAAACTGTTTCTTCTACAGTATAAGAAGTAGTAACACCTTATATGGTCCTTAAAGAATTAACAGAGAAAAATTAATAAAGTCCTTAGGATAATGTCATTATTCATATTACCATCTCATAACCACTGATGCTGAACTGGTCCCCTTGGCTCCTTCCCACCAGCTACAAGGACTCGGGAGACATCTCATCCCTCCTCCATCAAGCTCTGGGAACCTGAGTGGGGTGGAGTGGAGGCCTGGCCCTCAGGTACTCAGGGAGCTATACTGCATGTCTGGGGTGAGGGGAGAGTGCTGCCTCTGCTCTCTTTGTTCAAACTCGTGGCTCAGCAGCAGACGTGGGCGTCCCCAGGGGGAGACACTGACAGCTTCAGTTCTCACACGGGCTTTGCAGGTGACAGTTGGGAGGGTGGAGGCCTGCCAGGGGAGGTGCAGGCCGTCCCCATCATGCCCCAGCTGATGGGCCTCTCTGATGGATGTGGGCCCCACCTTAAACCAGCCCAGGACAAAGCTCTGTATAGCTCTAGGTGCTAAATGTAGCCTCCAGCGCTTACTCTGCAGAATAAGGTCGTGTAAGGAGATGAGGTCTAGAGTCTATGGACCTGGTCCCATTGTGTCATTAAGTCACTAAATTACTTCTAGTATTTCCTTGCTCCTCTCCAGGGTTGTCTGCTCATCTACAAAGAGACAAGTTGGACCCAGCGATCTCTAAGGGCCTGTGGCTCCTTGTTACGGACTACAACCAAGACTGAGTCAGTTCATTTTTTTTTTTTTTTAATTTTTTTTTCCAACGTTTATTTATTTTTGGGACAGAGAGAGACAGAGCATGAACGGGGGAGGGGCAGAGAGAGAGGGAGACACAGAATCGGAAACAGGCTCCAGGCTCCAAGCCATCAGCCCAGAGCCTGACGCGGGGCTCGAACTCACGGACCGCGAGATCGTGACCTGGCTGAAGCCGGACGCTTAACCGACTGCACCACCCAGGCGCCCCATGAGACTGAGTCAGTTCTGAAGCCTCTGTAGAGGTAGGTTTAGGTTCTTTGCTCCTCTGGGCCTAAGTTTTGTCTCTAACAGTTTCCATCTACATCTATCCCTTCTGCAGGGCTTTTGAGAACAGAGTCAAAATGAGCAAATGTAGTAGAAAAGTTCTTTATTGAAAAGGGAAGGGTGGCTCTTTTGCTGGGGCCTCCTGGGCCCAGGGTGCTGCCTGCTCAGCTCTTAACAATGGCATCTGAAGGCAAGAGTCTATCCAAACCTTACCTTTAATAACCTTAAAAGGGAAGTGCCGTGATGTAGTGGTAAATCACAGAATCGATTCTGAAAAATGGCACTTCCAGGACTTTGCCTTTAAGAACTTCTTAAAGGCAAAGTGGACAAGTGCAGCAGATAAGAGCCAGCACGTTTTGGGAGAAGTCTCAAAGAAGCATCTCCAGTGTTTTTACCTTTAAGGATGTCTTAAAGATGAGGCGTGTTTGCGCAGAGAACTGTAAAGAGGTCTACCAAGCACCTTTCCAGTTCTCACTTTTAGGGTCTCTTTACAGGAGAGGTGGTCAAGCGCGACTTAATAAAAGTCAAAGTAGCTCACAGAACTATATCCCCTCCTGCCCGCCAGAAGCCGCCTGGCCCGCCGACCGCAGCGCGCCCGCCCGCGGGTCTGCGTCCTCGCCTTCTAGGCGCTCTTGGGCGGGGAGGTAGCCAGGGTACGCGTGGTGGCAGGGCTGGGGGCGACGCCCACCAGGGGCTGGGGGCAGGGGGCCCGCCCCCCGCGGCCACACCCGCGCGCCCTCGGACTTTTTGGTTTACTAGACGGTCTTCACAAAGGAAGCCGCCGTACGGGGGCGGGGCGGGGTGACGGGGTGAGCTGAGGGCGCGGTGACCATGGCGACCGCGGTGGCCATGACGACCGCGGCTCAGAGCACGGAGAGGTCGTGACACGACCTGGAGCGCTGCTTGAAGAACTTGGCGTTGCGCGGCACCAGGTTGGCAAGGAAGCGCTTGGCCTTCTTGGTGAGGCTCTCGCGGCGCGCGGGCGGCGCGGGGCCGTCGGGGCTGCCCCACTCGGGCCGCGGGCCCCCGGCACGGCTCCGGCCCCGCCGCAGCCGGATCTGGCGCACCGCGCCCTCGAAGAGCTCCCGCGTGTTGTGGTGCAGCGCCGCCGACGTCTCGATGTGCTTGCAGCCCAGTGTCCCTGCCAGGTGGCGGCCCTCTGCAGGAAGGGACAGGTTGAGGAGCCCGCGGGCTACACTGGGCCCGGGGGCCGGGGGCCAGGCAAGGGTGGGCCTGGGGAGATGCCTGCTGTGCAGTACAAAGGGGTCCTGGCAGGTGAATCTCTTGCAACTGAGAACAGGCAGGGATCAGGTGGAGGGTCTTGGTGGTGCGGAGGGAAGGAGATAAAGGGGCCTTGGCGAAGAGGTGAGGAGTGAAGAGAAGGGGTTCTCCGGCGCTAGACATGGGTATTGGGAGTCTGCCCTTAGCCTGTCCTGGAAGGGTAGAAGGTCCTTGTGAAGAGGTCACTTGGAATCTCCCCTGAGATTGCAAGTGTTAATTAGGTCCAGGATACTCACCCTCCAGTGAGACCTCCCGCGAGCGGGCTAGGTCGCTCTTGTTTCCAACAAGGATGACAGGGAGGTCGTGGTGGGGCCTCTCAGCCCGGAGCCGAAGTAGGGTCTCTGGAACTTTGGAGAAGCTTCGTCGGTCGGTGACTGAGAAGACGATGAGAAAGGCATCCCCGGTCTGAAGGCAGTGGTCCCGCAGCCAGCCCCCTGCGTCCCCCTGCATGTGGGCAGACAGTGGTGGGATGTCAGGGCTGGAGGCATGGGAGAACCTGTTCCCCACCTACATCTCAAGGATGAAGAATCTGGATGTGAGGGAGAAGCCACCTGCTTAGGACAGCAGAGCTAGTTAATGGCATAATCTCCATCCCTAGAGTGTGTTGCAGAGGAGAAAGTAGTTTGTAATGTGAGCCCCGCATGGAAGAATTGGGGAGATAGGGTCCTAGGCTAGGGTAGCCCATCCTACTTTCATATGCTTAAGCTCTTAACTTAAAAATGAATGCTCTTCAGCTGTATGTAATCTGGCCTCTCATTTCTATGTGGTAACCATTTTTGTCCAAATATTCATAAATCCTCACTTATTTCCCTTCCTTGATATTCCAGAGCCCTGAGCTCTTGTCCTATCAGGTAAGACTCTTCCAGGCTGAAACACGTATGGATGGGGTCAATTTCAGGGTGTGTAGCCTGGCTTGCAGCTTCAGGGTTTGTCAAATTCAGATCCTAACTTTCCTCAGGGTCAGAAGATCCTGGAAAGACAGCGGCTCTCAGTGCCATGGTATGCACAATTGATGTGGGCCTTTGCTCTCTGGATGACACATATGAAAGGTCATATGTCCAGTACATATTAAAACCAGGGCCTACAGAGCCACCCGCCTTCAGCCAGACTTTGCCCCTCCCCAGCTCTCCTAGGTTTCATTGCCTGCTTACAGCCCTGTCTTAGTTCTTACCTGTTCCCAGATGTCATAAACAATTAGAGTCACTTCCTCCTTATCCACCATGATGCGTCTTTCATAGGTATCCTCTGTTGGGAAATAAGGACAGGGAATAGAGCCCATCAGGAGGCTCCCCAACACTCATGAGACCTGGTAACCAGGGACGCCTCAGATCCCAGCACCAGGGACCCCCTCCAGGGAGGTTGCCACAGAAAGCATTGCAGTAACTTCTCTTAGGTTTTGGCCTCTGGGGGCTGCTCATGCCTCTTGAATCCCTGACTAGGGGTCCGCAGGTGCCTCTGACCCTTTCAGGGTTTCCCCTCCAAATACCTGGGTTCTCTGGCTCATGAGCACTATCTCCCTGGAGACCGCCGAAAGTGCCTGCTAGGGTGCTCTTGCCCACGCCGCTCTCCCCTACCAGCATGACCTTGAAGATGCCATCTTGTTCGGTGGGGGCTGCCTCCCCCGAGCCCAAGGAGTCAGAGGAGCCAGAGGATGAGGCTTGAGGTGGCCAGTCAAGTTCATCTATAGCTTGGGCACGCCGCAGCTGGTGCTTGTAGGGAACAGGCATACTGCCTCTTCGTCTGGGTGCCCCTGGGGCTGGTGGTGGCCCACCCCGGTCCAACCCTGCCAACAGCTTCTCTGGCTTCTTCAACAGTGTGGCATCTGTTTCTGAGGTGGGGGGTAGGCAAAGAGAAAGAAGCTATGAGTGAAGGTATGCCTGGCCATCTGCAGAGGGCTCAATCCTGGCTGCTCTGGCTTCAGAGGCCCAGGTGATGACCATGCCCCAGAAGGAGCTGAGAATCTTTGGTCTGACTTCTTACACTGAATTCCCTCAGAAGCCTGAACTGGTGGGGCTCTGAGGAGCTGAGCTGAAGGCTTAGCCAGTGTGGTTCCAGCCACAACCTGTTTAAAACATGCCCCATGCAGGGGAGGCACCTGTGGGCAGGCTCGCACACCCACTCACTCTTCACACTGACACACAGGCACACCCCTAGACTAGGCCTCTGGCCCTGAGGGCTGCCCCTGTTTCCACCAAGAGGCCCTGCCTTCCACTGCTTCCTCACTGGTTGTCCCCACACTGGGGAGGGGCACAGGGGATGAGAAGCTGAAGCTGCTGCCCAGGTTCTGGGGGGTAGGTACTGGTAGAGTCAAAAACTTTGTGGGGAGCCTATGCCCAGGGAAGGGCCTTTGCTCATTACGATGTGTGCATTGGGTCCCCCTCCACGGTGTGTGAGAATTGCCGCCTCTTCGCTTCTTCAAATGGCCCTCTAAGTGAGCACTCCTGGTGCATGGCTGTGTGTGAGAACCCTTTTGCATCTCTGACCTTCCCGTGAGTTCCAGAGAATCTTGTGTTCATGGTGAGGTAGAGGGAGGGAGGGAGAGAGCGAGAGAGCGGGAGCATGAGCGAGAGGGAGAGTGACAATGCATGGGTCAGGGTAACTGGAGGAAGAACGACAGACACAACAAAGGGGGATGGAGAGAGGCTGGAAATAGCCCAGGATCAATACTTGGCTGGCAGCCAGGGCCTCCTCGAGCCAGTGAAACCCTTACAACAGGTCCCCAGGGTAGCCCCCAGCCTGTGATTCCCAGGCTTGTGGGCTGCCCCTTTCCTTTCCCCCATCCCTCCTGCCCATCCCAGCCTCATGGGAATGAGGCTGACCTAGGGGCTAAGCACCAGTTTCCCCAGCGAAGCCCCGGAGTGATGGGGGGTGGGGGTGTTTAGGCAGCACTCCGCAGCCCCCAGCCCAGCCCAGCCTCAGTCCTGGTGTGAGCGGGAGGCTTCTCCACTTCCCGAGTTGCTGTTTGGGTTCAAGCTCCATCGGCCGCCAGTTCTGACCTCCCCACCAGGGCTTCAGCTCCCACCCGCCGTGGTTTCTGCTGGAAACCTGCCCAGCTCAGCCCTCACCTGGTATGGGCGTCCCGGGGGGGGAGGCCTGGTGGCTGCCGGAGGGGCAGAGTGCTGTGGTTTCTGTGTCTGTGTCCATGTCCGTGTCGAGGTCCGTGTGCATCCGTGTGCGTGTGCAGCCCAGCCGCTTGCAGTCCCCGCTCCCTCACTCAGCAGGACTGTCAGCTTTTCCCTTAAATACCACCCCCATTCCCCCCCCCAACACCTGGGGAAGTTGTCCCGCCCCCCGATGAGGTCACACATGCTAATGAGCAGTGATGTCAGCGGGATTCCCTCCTTTCTGCCCACCCCCCCTTCCTTTGTGTGGCTTCCCTCTGGGAGCACACACACTGCGGAGTCTGGCTAAGACCTGAACAGACTGGAGTCAGAGGAGCAAAAGAGACAGGTGTTCAGAGAAGTGGGCTGAGGGGTCAGTGGGTAAGGAAGTGGAGGATGGCCAGAGGCAAGGGCCCAGGGACTGGGAGTCCAGGAACCAGGACTGTGCGTCATTTGTGTACTCTCAGCCTCCCAGCCCAGTGTCCAGCTCAGAGTGGCTGCTCAGTGGCTAAATGGAGGGCCTGGAGGCAGAAACCAAAAGACACCGGTCACCCTGGCACCAAGCTTCCCCATCACCCTCTCCTTTCCCATACCACCCCTTCTGGGTTAAGACACACCAGAGTAGCCACTTCCCAGCTGGGCCCCTAGGCAGATGGGGGCTCTAAGGAAGGGGAGATGGCTGCCTTGTTTGGGCAGCTTCATTCTGTCACTACGTTTAGGTGGATGCGAACCATGTGGGCTCCCCTTCTCTCCCTCCCTGCCAGGCCCACCAACCTGGTGTTAGTACACAGGTTGAGCTTAGCCCTCTAGAAGTTCCCAGTCCCAAGTGCCAGCCCCCTCTCCACACTCTCCAGGGCACCACCAGGCCTCCTGGGCTACACGATGATGTCTGTGTCTTTGTGGGAAGCCAGCATGGCACCTCTCCTTTACTGCTCCTTTTCTGCCAGCTTCCTTTTCCCTGTCTGAGTGCCAGATCCTTTTTCGTGTGGAAAGGCCCTTTCCCTTCAGATCAGCTCTTATCTTTCTTCCCGACGCTGCAAGCACGCAAACATACCTTCTGATTTTCTGGCTCCTCCTCACCCCATGTTTGCCAGGTGCTGTGTGAAGCAGCTTCCTGCATTATCTCCTGTCATTCTCATGACCTGAAGGCTTAGAGTGGTAGGGGGGTAGCCTGTCCCCAAATCAATCATCAGCTGGAAAATGGGGACACCAGGATTCCCACCCTGGTTCTTCCAACGCCAAAGACTGTTTTTCATCTGCCTTGCTGCCTTCTTTGTCTTAAATATTCCAACTGTCCTCTATTATTTGGAACAGTCTGTATTGTAATCTTCAGGGGACTCCTCCAACGGAAGAGACAAATAGTAATCATGGACTAATGTGCAGTAACACTTCACTGACCGGAGATGAACTACGGGGCAACGTTTGGGGTCTAGGGGGAGCAGAAGGGACCCCTGAGCAACTACAGTACTTACATACTTTACTCATTGGATAGACTCTCCAGGCTTCAATCACAGCTTCCCTTGTCCTTATTTACAATTTCAGTATGTGTCTATGTGTTCCTATACTCATTACAGGAAATTACAGAACATTAGAGTAACAAGTGACCCCTGATCACCCAGTAGCAAGGGCAACAACACCACAAAACACTTTAAAGGTGTCATAAGCATTTAAAAAGTCATCTAAGAGCATTTTGGCAAAAAGGCGAACAGCTTCCCTGACACTGTTACAGCTTCTGAAAACATTGTTATAGAGAAGCCATTGGTTTCTATGAATGATCCTCAGCCATCTGGAAAAATTTGTGTTCTATTGCAGATGTGCTGAAGACTGTTTAGAATGATTTCCTTCCAAAATGAGTTTTAAAAGTTTTATATTGTAAAGGGGTGAGCTTCATATATCTGGAAAACCCACTTAGGTGGTTGGATTAATTTCTATGATACCATATAAGAGTGAGACGGGGGCTGCAGACCCCAGGAAGGATTATTGACCATGACCATTGACTGTGCTTTGGGTCACAGGAGCCAGCTGGGTTTCACCTTGAACCACTATCTCTCTTATCCCACTAGTAAGAAGTGGAGGAGGGAATAACCTGAGAAATGTTGGCTCTCCTCCACGGGAGAGTCTGTGGAATAGTGGGGCAAGGGTGAAATTTGGAACTGAACCAATCCAGGTTTAAATCTGCCTCTGTGTAGAGACTGGGCTAGTCTCCTAATTCCTCTGAAACTGCTTCCAAACCTATGAATTGGGATTATGATGCCCATGGCACAGCCTTGTTTTGAGGGCTCACTACACATGAAAAAGGATCTGGCACTTAGCAGGTTGCCCAACTATTTGGTGCTCCCACAACCTCAGGCAGTGCAGCTAGGGGTCCCTCTCCTCTCCCAGCAGGGCCTGGAGCTTGGTTCAGTCCCAGATTCTTAAGGACTCAATGCTGGTATGTGCTGTTATCTCAGATTCCCAGCCTGATCTCCATCTCATGCTGAGACACCTCCCTCCTCTGCACTGAGAGCCTTGACAGGAGTCCCATGCCCTAATACTGGGCACTTTGGATAGTGTTGTCTCTGTCCTGATAGGATGTGAGGTGGCTTTGTTTCTTTTTCCATAGGGCTTGGTGCAAATAAACTGCTCCCCAGTTCCCCACCCTCTCCTGGGTGGGACCTTCTGAGTTTCCCATGTTGCCTGTACAAGGCTAAGTCCCCTCTTCCCACCAACCTGGGGCTTCTCTGTGGCTGACAAAAGTAGCATTACCCTTTGCACCTTCTAGAGCATACACCCAGCACCTAGAGAAACTTCTTTCAGGCTCAGGACACACAGCCCTTCCCAGTGAACTCTACCCTCAGGTCTTCCCTCTGGCTTCCTGAAGCATTCCACCCTGAGGAGCATTCTTTTAACATGTCTTTGTCCACAAATTACAAATAACACCAGGAGGTCAAAGATCTGGAGCAGGACAAGTGATGAGGCTATCAGCTGAAGGAGAGGAGCAAGGGAGAGGGTGCAGACCAGGAGATGGGGAGGTGTGGAAGGAAAATCAGCATTCCCTGCTTCCCTCGGCCTTTCACTAGGGGAACCCAGAGACTGTTAGCACTAGGGAAGGAAGACCCAAAGGGAGAAGGGTATGCAAGGATGGGGATCTCTGAAGTCCCTTCCCCAATCTCTGGAGAGGGTCTGGAGTCAGAGGAATCTGGGTCTTTCCCAAGATCCCTCAATCCAGGACTATACCATATTCACTCTCTGCCACTTCCCTAGGCTCTTGCTCACTGAGAGGAGGAAACATGCGGTTGGTGCTGGGTGTGTGGACGTGGGCTCAGACACAGGCTGTAATTAACAGGGCCCTTCCGCCAGAGGCTGGGGCTAGACCAGGCCGGCCAGGAAGGGTGAGGGTGAGCCTGAGGAGAGTCTGCTTCTGTTCGGGAATGCCTCGGCTCCATGCCACCCCCATAGACGCCTTCTGTATCCCTTGTCCCAGTTTTCATTTCAAACTCTGGGACGGCTTCTGTCACCTCACTTACCAGAGGCTGGGCTCCAACATTTCTCCAGGTTATTCCCTCCTCCATCACCCACTCTAGCTCTTCAGCTCTGGCCACTGCTTACACTCCTGCCTCTTTTCTTAGGAGGCCTGGGGTCCAGCCTGCAGCCCTAGCCCTCACATCTGCTTAGTTTTCTTATCCTGTGGATTCTCACTGTTCCTAGAATCCACAAGTCTATTCCACCTATGGACCACATTCTTCAGAGTCTAGTTTGGGCCCTCTTCTAGGCAGACCTTTTTGGATTTGGTCAAAGTGATGCCAGCATCTTCACACCCCAGACGTTTATGATTTTTTTCTCTCAACTTATTTTTGCCTGCTTTGAGGCATCCTGGCCAAGAGTTCCCCTATCTTGCACAGGACAGACTGTAACTGCTTGGTGGGGGTGGAGGGTAGAGGCCAGGAGTTAAGGCTCCTGTGTTCCCCTAGGGACATTCTGCTTCTATGATCTGTGCTCTGGGAGTACTCCATGAATGGGAACATTCCCGCTACAGCGCCCAGCTGGCTCACTAGACTTCCGGCCTGGTGGTGAGTAAAGAGGCTTGGTGCTGACCCCTGGTGTCAGTCACCGTAGGGCTGAGCCCCAGGTAATAGGTGGAGGTGGTGGAGAGGGTCAGTCCTTAGGGTTCCTAGAGTGGTGTAAAAACCAAGGGTATGTGGTTAGAAGAAGTAGGAAGAGGGCAGCGTTCCGAGGGCAGAGCAGAGACCTTCACAGGGAGGGGCAAGGCGAGGGGAGCGTAAGCTGAGATGGGTAGAGACAGGGCTCAGGTTATAGCTCATTTACAAAAATCTTAAATTTCTGGTTCTTTTATTTTCAACCTTGACTTGCTGGGCAATGACCTAGCTATGGGACAAAAGCAGTTTTTGTGCTCTTTTTATGAGCCAGGCCCTGCAGGAAG
This sequence comes from Acinonyx jubatus, assembly GCF_027475565.1. Classification (NCBI taxonomy): domain Eukaryota; kingdom Metazoa; phylum Chordata; class Mammalia; order Carnivora; family Felidae; genus Acinonyx; species Acinonyx jubatus. The sequence goes on along the minus strand of NC_069386.1, from coordinate 72,075,321 downwards.
GATCACAGTCGGCAAAACCTCAGGCCCTGCCCGAATCCTTCCCTTGGGTGCTGGAGATCTCCAGCCAATTGACATTCTGGTGCTGAAAGGCCACTTTGGGGTAGGGGTTTGGTAAGGATGGAGTGTCCGGGCCTGTGACCCTTTAAGAAATTTACTTTTTAAAAACAGCCACCTGAGTGGTGGTGTGGGAAGACAGTGGTGGTAGAGAAACGGTGGTCTCTGGGCATGTGCGGAGGGAGCTCTGTGTGAGCCCTCTCCCTTCCTGAGGGATACCTAATTTTACAGCAGCTACACAGGGTCACAGGAGGCCTGCCAAGTCCCCTCAGACAGAGGGTCAGGGAGGGAAGTAGCGAAAGGGAAGCTGAGTTGCCCTCTAAAGGGTTGTCACTGCGACCAAAGCCCCCAAGGGAGCTAGGTCACCTCAGGCAAGCAGTGGCTCATCCTCTGCTTCGACTACCCAGACCCCTGGCTCAGCCAGTGGCACCAGAAGCACATCGTCCTCATCCTCTGGGGACAGGACTGTTGTGTGGGGTTCAGGTGGGGTCCGGGTTGGTCCTGGGGGCCGAAGGCTGGGCAGAAGGCGGCCTCGCAGGGCCTGCACCACTCCAGACAGCAGTGATGACTCTGGGGACATGGAGGGCGGTGGCCCTGGGGCCTCAGAGATGGTAGGGAGGGCTGGAGATGTGCTGGTAGGTGGGAGGGGAGCCTTGACGGGCAGTGGGGGTGCCTGTTCCCCATCCTGCCCACCTTCCGCCCCGCCCTCATGGGCCGGACCTGTGTTGCCATCTAGGGACTCAAGGGGAGCAGCAGAGGGTGTGACCTGGGATCTGGTCTCTGGGTTCCGGGCTGGGGGGTTGGTTCGAGGAAGCAGGCCCCAGCGGCGTAGACGGCGCACCAGGCGGCGCATAGAGCGGCCCCTCTGGCGGCGGCGGGCACCTGAGGCACCCCCTGGAGTCATATCCTGGCGCAAGATCTGTAGCAGAGAACGCAGGTTGCCCAGCACTGAGTTCTGCAAGGAGAGGAGGCAGACATCAGAGTCAGGGAGGTGGGGAGGGCCAGGAGCCTCAAAGAAGAATGGTACAGGCGCAGGGCCACGGAGGCTGGGAAGCAGGAAGTACTGGGCCGGGAGGTCACTTACATCATTAGGGTTCTCCGTAGGGAAGTCCTCTACTGGTGGGATGGCACCCTGGGCAATGAGCTGCCCATAGGAGGGTGGGGCCTGCTGCTGCACAATCTCAGCCTCCATCCGGGACAGGGGCGCGAAGATGCTGGAAGGAATGAGGGCAGCTCAGTCACAGGTGGTGCCGGCCAGAGCAGCCTGTCCTAGCCTGGACACGTCTTTTCCCTCCACACCCAGGCCAAGACCACTGAGCTATGTATGCCCTGGCTTTCCCAAGAGCCATGCGAGGTTCCCCTCCTTCTTGGAGACTGCCTTCAGGATCTAGACCTGTCCTTTCCTCAGAGGAGCACCCCCATCCCCAAGCTGGACAACTCCAGGAGCCAACCCAGAAGCAGGTCACCAGAGCCTGTCCCCAGTGTGGGCACCCTCAGGGTCTTCCCCTCAGTCCCCCGCCCCTGCAGCTGGCTGCACCCTCACTGACCTGTACTCCTGGGTGCGAATGGCATAGAGCTTGCAGGTGCAGCCCAGGGCAATGACCAGTAGCAAGCCGCACACCAGGCTGCCAATGACCGCAGCTGTAATGACCTTGCGGGGCAGGGCATAGGAACAGTCCCACTCATCGCTGCCGTCGGCACAGTCTGGCTGCCCGTCGCACACCCATGTTTCATACACGCACTTCTCGTCCCGGCAGCGGAAGTTGCCAGGCTGGCAGTGCCGGCAGCGTCTCTCGTCTGCTCCATCAGCACAGAAAGTCTGGTAGTTGCAGCGGTCAGCGGGCAGGTAGCAGGCTGTGGTGCTGGTTGTGCCAGCAGGCCCACAGGGGAAGTGTCCAGGTGGGCAGCCGGGGCAGTTTTCCTCATCCGTGCCATCGGCACAGTCCCATGAGCCATCGCAGCGCTGGGCCTCACTGTAGCAGCGCTCACCGAGGCCCTCACTAGCCCCCAGGCCAGTGCCTAAGCCGCAGGGCCGATCCCAAGGCAAGCAGTAGCCTCGCACATGGTAGGTGGCGTTGAAGCCCCGACCATGGCTCCAAGCAACTGTGTGGTAGGCCACGATGGCCTGGCCAGACAGCGTCTCCACGGTGACAGACTTGCCATTGCTGAAGTGGGTGAGGCTGCGCAGTAGCCGAGGGGTCTTGGGAGGCCCAGGGCCATCATACACATGTACTGCATCTCCATAGCCCAGGTCCAGGGCCGTGAAGCGCACTGCCAGGCGCCGGCCATCATGGGGGTCCAACAGCCAGAGGCAGGACTGGGGGTGGGAGCCTGAGGCCAGGTGTGAGTATCCAGGGGAAGAGAAGACCCCGTAAAAGTCTTCCAAGGTATGATTGCAGGGTGGGGTGGGGACAGGGGCTGGGGTCAGGTCAGGGAAAGGGTCTGAGCTGCAACCTGCCTCATCAGAGCCATCGCCACAGGCATCAATCCTGTCGCAGCGCTGGGCCAAGGGCACACAGCGGTGGTTCAGGCACTGGAACTCCTCCTCCAGGCACATCAGCCAATCTGCAGAGACATCATGGAGAAGACACCATGAAGCACCAGAGTTGGTAGGATCCTCCCCTCCTCTCTGGGGCTTCTATTATCTGTTCTTCTAGTCCCATGGACAGCGTACAGCATACCTTGGCTGTAGGAGAGCAGGAAGCCCTGGCCCACGGGTGCTCTGGCCCCAGCATAGCTGTAGGTGATGGTGACATTGCCCCCAGGCAGCTGCAGAGGGCTGGCTGGTGCCTCACACAGGGAGATCTGTGGCTGGAGAGGGGAGCGCAGGATTAAGCGCTCTGAGCCACAGGCCAGGCGCAGTTTTTGGAACCTAGATGGGTGGAAGAAGGCAGGATGTGAGATATTCGTGACCACCACTGGTTTCTTCCTCTCCCAGTGCCGTCAGGCCCCTTGTACCCCAAGAAGCACAAACCCCTGCTCATCCATAATCCAAACAGCCAAATGAACTCAGCCAAATTCCTTTGTAGTCAATGGCAACAGTCCTAACAGAGGCCCGTGGCAGCACGGCATTCTGATCCCTCAGGCTCTCCCCAGACTGCCCTCTCCCTTCACCTACTCCTTTCAGGATAAATTCATGGAGAGTGAACTCTGTGAAGCAAGTAGCCAGGTACTTAACATGGGTCCCAATCTTATGGCTCAAGGTCAGAGGAGACTGAGGAGAGACCTGTACCGTTTAAAACATCTCGGGAGGCTGAGGTAGGTTCTAAGCTAATTAGGAATAGCTTTTGAAACCCAGGCAAGGATGTGCAATGGACTGAAGGACTCCTCAGGGCAGCCGTATTGGAGCCCAAGGACTGTTTCTAGAGTGACTGCTGTCCTTCAGAGATGACTAGAATCCAAGCTAGATGTCTGCCCCAGTTCACCTCCAATTTACTGTGGCCCACAATAAGCCAGGTTTTTAGGGAAGACTAGGCCAAATCAAATCCTACTCTTTCCCCTGTTGACAGGAATGGAAATTCCATGAAGAAGTGATTCCTGAAGGCTTTCCCATGGTGGAGGGGGTTAGGGGAGGGAGGGTAATAGGGTCTTGTCCCGTTTCTCACCTGACTGTCACAGTCTGCTCCTTGCTGCCCAGGATGAGCCACGTGCAGTTAGCAGGTGAGCTGCGGCTGTCCCGCAGGGGCCTCTGTAAGGTACCCTGCACTTCCAAGAGCACTGCCGGGGGGTCCTCACAGGCTGGAGAGTGAGGAAGGTAGGGACACTGGTTGAGAGCCCATTACTGTCACAGCCCCTGCCCCCAGGCTTGAGGCTTCTAAGGGTCTGAGCTCTTCAAGAAGGAGCAGAGAAACTGCCCTTCTCCAACCACACATACACACACTTTAAAATCAGTCTTCAGCTGGCCCCCTTCCTTCCCACACTCATTATAGCTTCACCTTAAGTATCAACACCAGAAACAATCTGAGGTTGGCTTTGTGCCAGCCGCTGGACCAGGAGGAGCAGGAGGATACTGTCTCTACTATCAGGGAGACTACATTGCAGCTAGGGAGACCAAGCATGGATATTTGGAAAAACAAAATAGTATGTAACTACCAGGTGAGAGCTCACACTGGATGTTTCCCCGTTTGTAGAATAAGGGTGGATGATCTCCACTCTAAAACTACCGTAGGTGCCAGAGGAATTTAGGGAAGAGAGAATCCTTCTCAAGGGTCTTCTCTCACTACCAAACCCTTGGGGCCCCAGGGGCATCCTTTACGCACCAGGATTTGGGAAAATGATCCGGTCTGGATAGGCCACAGCGCCTCCTAGAGGAAGAGCAGGAAAGGACAGGAGAGTTAATCGCCCTTAGTTTTCTTCACCTGAGTAACTCAAGGAGGAAAGGAGCCATCTGGGATTTCCGGGTAGTTTATGGGAAAGGGGCAGTGGAGCAGGGGAGGATGCGGTGTGTGACCTCGAAGGAAGCCACAGCAGCACGGCCGATGGGGTAGGCACGCCGATCTAGGGAAGCCTGAAGGAGGATGAGGGCTGAGGGGAGCGGCTCGAAGCTTCCCGGAGGTTGGGGAGGGAGCTTCGGATGCGGCGGCAGGCGCTGGGGGGCACCGCCAGGCAGGGAAGGTGGGGGACGGCAAAAGAGAGCGCCCGGACTCTGACAGCCCCAGGGGCGGGGTGTCGGGTTAGTAGTCTTGTTTCGGTTTCTCACCTAGGAGGAGGAGGAGGAGAGTGGTGGGCAGCATCCTGAGTCGTCCGGGGGTGCAGGAAGAGTCCCGGAGCTTCAGTCGTCTATCCAGTGGGAAGGCGGCGCCGCTCCGAGCGTCTAGGCTCCCCACTGCCGCTTCCCCGAGGGGGCTGCATGGCCCGGGCTCCCCCACGGGTGCTCTGGATGCCAGGGCTGGGGGCGGGGAGGCGGCGGCCGTCCGGGAGCAGGGGCGGTGCCTCTCGCCAACTTCGGAGTTGTTTTCCCCCCGCCGCCGCCGCCGCCGCCGCGCTCTCTGCCGCGCTCTATCCCGAGGCCGGCTTCGAAGCCCCGGGAATCGGTTCGAGGCCCGGCGCTGGAGCGCGCCCTCGCCCAGAGCCCGTCCGCAGGCCGCGAGAGCCCCTGTCCAGGCCCTGCCGCCACCTGCCGGGGCTTGAAGCCACTTCCTCTTCCAGCCAAACTTTGCCGACGGTCAGCCCCCAGGGCCGGCCCGGGCGCGGCTCAACTTCTCCTGCGCGTCCAGCCGGAGGGACGCGGCGGGGAAGCGGGGGAGGGGGATAGGAGGCTCGGCCCAGCTCCCCGGCCCTCGCCCGGGCGGTACCCCGGCCAGCCCAGGGGTTGGAAGAGCGGGGCGGAGGGAGAGGGCGGGTGACGAGCCTGGCCCCACCCCTGCCAATCAGCGCTCTCGCCCCGCCCACCCCCTCTCCTTAACCCCTTTCCGGCCCTGCCGGGACCCGTCAGACCCGCCCTCGGCTAGGCTGTCCGCCTCCACTTTGAACTCGGCTTTGTTCGGTCTCTTCCGTGACACGTTTGTTAACAGGACTCGTTGGCCAGAAGACAACTGCTTATTCCGTAACTGTCTTGTCTTTCCTTTGGACCCTTAAACTCTCAGTACTTTTCTTGTCCCAGTGTCTGAGATAAGGCAGCACTTTTTGTCGTGAGCCTCTATTATAGCAATTACCACACGGTGTTATAACTATTTGTTTACTCGTCTTTCCCGCCCCCGCCCCGCCCCGTCTCTAGAAACTGAAACTTCCTGTAGGTTGGGGCCTAGAATGTTTACCTTTGCACCCACGGCGTTTCTCTCCTACTGACACAGTAAGAACCCGATATATGGTAAATAAACGAATAAATGTGCCTTTGCCACTTGCTGGCTCTGTGACCTTGAGAAAATCACTTAACCTGAGAAGCAGAGTTAATAGTGCAACTCCCTTTTAAGGTTGTCATGAACATTTAGGGCGTTAATGCACGATGAGCATCTAGGAAGTGCTCTGTAGTTCAGAACAATTATGATTAGTCACAGAAGATATTTCTTATTTATGTGGGCTGTTATTCCTGTGGCACTGATAGGTAATATTAATAAACAACAACAATAGCAAATACTTTTTGAGCTTTTTTCACACTTCAGGCACAGATCTAAGCACATTTCATGTATTTGCTCTTTTAATCCTCACAATCTTGGGAAGTAGAAACTATGATTACTCCCATTTTACAGATAAGGAAACTCAAGCACAGGTTAAGTATTTTGCCCGAGATCACGGATCTAGTAAATGATGAAACAAAGCCTTGAGCCTAGGCAATTTGGCTCTGGAGAGAGTGTACATTTGGATCCTTACTACTCTCTGCTCTCTACAAATGGTACAAAACAGTTTTCTGTCCATGACATTTGTTGTTGGCATCAGTTTTGATATTTTCAAAACTGGAACCACAGCAGGGTTGGGCATAAAAAGGCCCTTCTTCCACTTGGACCTTGGTCCCTTGGTCTCTCTGCTGTGCCCTCTGCTGTACTCCCTCTGTGTGCAGCCTTTGGGATTAATGAGGAGTGAAATAGAAGCCTGAGTGTGAAAAAAGGATGTTGAGCAAAGGTAAGGAAGGCAAAGAGGTGGGAAAAATTAAAAATATTTAAGTTCTAAAAGTGATCTTGGAGGTTTTAGTTAATTGCTGGCTTTGTTTTCTATGCTTGGCAGATGCCTTGAACTTCAAGGAGCATACTGCCTACTTGGAAAGAGAGGTCAGATACACAAATGAAAGAATCCAGACAGCCATGGGGAGTATCCATGTATATGTACACACACACACACACACACACACACACACACACACACACACACACAATGGAGTATTACTTGGCAATCAAAAAGAATGAAATCTTGCCATTTGCAACTACGTGGATGGAATTAGAGGGTATTATGCTAAGTGAAATTAGAGAAAGACAAATATCATATGACTTCACTCATATGAGCACTTTAAGATACAAAACAGATGAATATAAGGGAAAGGAAGCAAAAATAATATAAAAACAGGGAGGGAGACAAAACATAAGAGACTCTTAAATGTGGAGAACAAAAAGAGGGTTAGTGGATTGGTAACGGGCATTAGGGAATCTACTCCTGAAATTGTTGCACTACATGCTAACTTGGATGTAAATTTAAAAAAAAAATTTAAAAAATGAGTTTATACTCCAATTAGTCCAGTGAATTTAAGTGTCCAGGTCCATATAAGTCACATCCTAGGGGCACCTGGGTGGCTCAGTCAGTTGAGCATCTGACTTTGGCTCAGGTCATGATATCGTAGTTCATGAGCTCGAGCCTCGCATTGGGCTCTGTGCTGACAGCTCGGAGCCTGGAGCCTGCTTCCAATTCTGTCTCCCTCTCTCTCTCTCTGCCCCTTCCCTGCTCATGCTCTGTCTCTCTCTCTCTCTCAAAAATAAATAAACATTAAAAAAATTTTATTTAAATCACATCCTAGAGCATTAAGTACCTTTAGGAATGGGCCTATGATGTTCTTGGAAATCTTTGAGGAATTATGAAAGGTAGTGGAAGTAGTGCGGAACAGGCAGATGTTTGGTTTTCAAAATGGTAATATCCAACTTTTATAGAGTACTCACCTCTAGGAGGCACTGCTCTAAGCATTTCACATGTATTATCTCATTTAATCCTCACCACACCTCTAGGAAGTAGGTGTTATTTTTGTCCTCCTTTTATAATTGAGGAAACTGGGTCATAGGTAGGTTAGATAACTTGCTCAAGATGAAACTGCTAGCACATGCAGGAGCCAAGTTGCTATGGTATGAATGTTTGTGTCCCCTGTCCCCTAAATTCATATGTTGATTTCATAACCCCCAAAGATGATAATATTAAAAGGTGGGCCTTTGAGCGATGTTAAGCCCATGAGATGGCGCCCTCAATGGCACTAGTGCCTTATAAAAGAGGCCCCAGAGAGATCCCTCCCTGTCTACTATGAGAGGACACAGTAAGAAAATGTGGTGGTGAACAAAAAAGAGGGCCCTCACCAGAAGGTGACCATGCTGGTACCTTGATCTTGGGCTTCTCAGCTGCTAGAACTATGAGCAGTAAATCTGCCCAATTGGTGGTATTTTCTTGTAGCAGATGGGCTAAGACAGTTGATACGGAGAAGTTGGGGTGCTGCTATACGGAGAAGTTGGGGTGCTGCTAGAACAGATACCTAAAAATGTAGAAATGGCTTTAGAACTGGGGCAGAGGCCTAGATGCATGCTAGAAAAAGCAACATTGTTGCGAATAGACTGTTAAGATGGTTCTTGGGAAGGCTCAGCAGGAGAGAGCTGTATAGATCTCAATCTCTTTAGATTACCTAAATGGTAAGGAGCAGAATATGGATAGAAATATGGAGGGTAAAAGTCACCCTGATTAGGTCCCAGACAGAGATGAGGGACATGTTAATTGGAAACTGGAGGAAAAAAGAGATCCTTGATATGAAGTGACAAAGAGCTTGGCTGAATTGTGTTTGTATCCTGGTGGTTGGTGGAAAGTAAAACTTGAGAGTGATATTTGGGGCTCAAATTGGATATTTGGGGCTCAAATGTGGGGCTCAGGCTCACAACCCCAAGATCAAGAGTCGCATGCTCTGAGAAATTTCTATGCAAAGTGTTGAGGAAGCAGCCTGGTTTCCCTTGAATACTTATAGTAAAATGCAAGCAGAGAGAAATTATTTAAAGGTGGAATTGGTTTGTTTTGTTTTGTTTTTAATTTTAAACATTTATTTATTTTTGAGAGACAGAGAGACACAAAGCATGAGTGGGGGAGGGGCAGAGAGAGAGGGAGACAGACTCTGAAGCAGGCTCCAGGCTTTGAACAGTCAGCACAGAGCCTGATGCTGGGCTCAAATCCACGAATTGTGAGCTCATGATCTGAGCAGAAGTCGGACACTTAATCAGCTGAGCCACCCAGGCACCCCTAAAGGTGGTATTGTTAATCAAAAAGGATGCAGAACCAAAAATTTGGAAAATTCTTATCACGATCTAATATTCTATATATCTTACTCATTTATCATGTTTATTGCCTGTTCCTCCCACAAGAATGTAAGTGCCATGGGCAGGGATCTATTTGTCTCCTGGTGTATCCCTAGTGCCAAAAATAATATCTGGCACAAAGTAGGTATTCAATAAATGTTTACTGAATGAATAAATCAATGATTGCCAGTCATAGGCATCACATAGTTGATGTCTTTTAATTCGCTCAACTACCCTTACAGTTTTTAGCCCCATTTTACCTTATTTTTATTATTTTTATTTTTTAGCCACATTAAAAAAATTTTTAATGTTTTTATTTATTTTTGAGAGAGAGAGAGAGGGAGTGTGCACAAACGGAGTGGGGGCAGAGAGAGGGAAGCACCGAATCAGAAGCAGGGTCCAGGCTATGAGCTGTCAGCACACAGCTTGATGCGGGGCTCGAACCCTTGAACTGCGAGATTATGACCTGAACCAAAGTTGGCTTTTAACCCACTGAGCCACCCAGGTGCCCCTTTTTTAGCCCCATTTTAAAGATGAGGAAATTGAAGCTCAAGAACATTACATAACTTGGGGCCACCCAACTAGTAAGTTGTGAAGACTGGATTCAAACTTGGGTTGTGTAACTCCAGAGCCCTTGTTACTGCCTCTCTATGTGCTGGAAGCTGTTTTAAAAGACTAATACAATGGGGGTGGCTGGCTGGCTCAGTAGGTGGAGGACGCAGCTCGTGACCTCCAGGTTGTGAGTTCAAGCCCCACGTTGAGTGTAGACATTACCTTAAAATAAAATCTTAAAAAAAAAAAAAAAAAAAGAAAGATTGATATAATGAATCAATCTATAGGAGGGTGTTAGGTATGATGAGGAGTCTCTAAGCCATGTCATATGATAAGCTGTTTAAGGAACTAGAAAGGCTTTTTGCCTAAAGAAAAGCTTAACTTGAGTGAGGGTTTGACTATATGAGAACTAGATACAAATATGTGAAGAGCTATAGCATGGAACAAGAATTTGTTTGTTCTGAACAGTCGGAAGGGCAGAGGCAGGAATTAACAGAGCAAATAAAGTCAGTCTATTCCCTGCTTTTGAGGTACAGAAGCTGATGCTACAGGTAGGGTTGGTGCTGAGGGACAGATGCCCTGGGACTTCAGGGTTCCTTGGCAATGCTGTGACTCATGAATTTCAGGATGGCATAACTTCCCAGAAAACGAGGCCAAAGAAGCTTCTAGAAACAAATTATGTTCGATGCTAACATGAAGCCAAGACAGTGAAAACACAGAAAAGGCCTGGGCTGTGAAGAAAGAGGTCAGGAGGGCCCTTTAAGGAGAAGTTTCAGCACTCAGTTTAGCAACACATATGCTACAACTGGAACCATACAGAGAATATTACATGGCTCCTGTGTAAAGATGACACACGGATTCATGCAGCATTCTGTATTTTTATTGTACACATAAAACTAATAGAACAATGTATGTTCATTAAACTTCAATTTTTTTTAATGCTCATTTTGTTTTTTAAAGTTTTTTTTATTTTGAGAGTAAGAGAGAGAGTGTGAGCAAGCAGGGGAGGGGCAGAGAGAGGGAGAGAGAGAATCCAAAGCAGGCTCTGCACTGTCCACACGGGGCTCAAATTCATGAACTGAACCATGAGATCATGACCTGAGCTGAAGTCAGATGCTTAACCGACTAAGCTACCCAGGCGCCCCTAACCTTCAATTTTTTTTTTTTTTTTAAAGGAAAAGTTGCACTAAATGCCTGGGTTGGGCCACCTTCCCAGTTGGGTTAAAAAGAAATGACAGGTGAGGCGCCTGACTGGCTCAGTCAGAAGAACATGCCACTCTTGATCTTGGAGGTCATGAGATCGAACCCCATGTTGGGTAGAGATTACTTAAATGAATCATAAAAAAAAAACTTTAAAAAGGGGCACCTAGGTGGCTCAGTCGGTTAAGCGTCCAACTCTCTATTTAGGCTCAGGTCATGATCTCAAGGTTCATGAGTTTGAGCCCCAAGTCCACACTGACACTTCAGAGCCTGCTTGGGATTTGGGATTCTATCTCTCTGCCCCTCCCCCATGCTCACTCTCTCAAAATAAATATATAAACTTTAAAAAAAAACTAAAAAAAAAAAAAATGACTGGTGAAGGAATGCAGACAGCTGTTGAAAAACCTTGGCTTGACAGAAAAGGGGGATATGAAGGAAATCATTTAAGACTGCAGCAGTATCCAGGAGAGAGCTTTTCAAGATGTGGAAACTTCTGTGTCTGAAGGGAATGGGGATTAAAGATCCTGCCATATGGTTATAGGAGCAAGTTTCCTTGTGCTTTGGAAAGAATGAGATGCTAGTTTGGAGACACATCTCAGAGGTTTGAGAGGAACCTCAATCATATCCATTTTGGGGATGTCTGGTGTATTACAAAATTAAATACTAAGATAAATGGTTTAAAAAAAAAGATAGATGGTTTTAGGAGTACCTGGGTAGCTCAGTCGGTTGAGCATCTGACTTCAGCTCAGATCATAATCTCGCGGGTGAATTTGAGCCCCACATCAGGCTCACTGCTGTCAACCTGTCAGCACAGAGCCTGCTTTGGATCCCCTGTCCCCCTCTCTCTGCCTCTCCCTCACTTGCACTCTCTTAAAAATAAATGTTAAAAAAAGACAGATGGTGGGGCGCCTGGGTGGCTCAGTCGGTTGGGCGGCCAACTTCGGCTCAGGTCATGATCTCGCGGTCCGTGAGTTCGAGCCTCGCATCGGGCTCTGTGCTGACAGCTCAGAGCCTGGAGCCTGTTTTGGATTCTGTGTCTCTCTCTCTCTCTGACCCTCCCCTGTTCATGCTCTGTCTCTCTCTGTCTCAAAAATAAATAAACGTTAAAAAAAAAAAATTAAAAAAAAAAAAAAAGACAGATGGTTTTGAAAATACTTAGTATATTTTATTTATTTATTAAGATTTTATTTTTTAAGTAATCTCTACACCCAACATGGGGCTTGAACTTACAACCCTCAGATCAAGAGTCCAGTCTCTAGTGACTGAGCTAGGCAGCTGCCCCAATATTTAATGTATTTTAAATATTTCTATTTAACAATTTTTTTTTTTTAAGTTTATTTACTTTGAGAGAGAGTAAGAGACACAAAGCACAAACTGGGCACAGAGAGAGGAAAAGAGAGAAAATCCCAAGCAGGCCCAGTACTGCCAGCATGGAGCCTACCTGAGTCATGTCAGACGCCTAACCGACTGAGCCACCCAGGTGCCCCAACAAATGAAAACTCTTAGCACAAACAAAGCAATAATACAGTGATAGTCACCAAATGCCTACAGGCATTCATATATTTATATTTTATTTTATTTAAGGCATTAAAAAATGTTATTTGGTTATTTAGAAAGAGAGAAAGCAAGAATCCCAAGCAGGCTCTGCTCTGTCAGTGCAGAGCCCATCTGGGGGGGCAGGGGTGGGGGAGGCATCTCATCAACCCTGGGATCATGACCTCAGCAGAAATCAAGAGTCGGAAGCTTAACCCACTGAACCACCCATGTGTCCCCAAGACATATTTTTTACGTTCAAAATTGAAGAGCCTTATAAATGTGAGACTGGGATTAAAGGCTCCTCCTGACCTTGGGATGAGGTTAGGAGGATGGGTGCAGGTTAGAGGCACCCCAAGAGGCGTGTGGGCATGATTACCAAAGGGCCCAGAGAAGTGACACAGAAATGCCCACTCTTGGATAAAGGAGTCACGGAGGCCGGCTTGCCTTGGCCCAAAGGAGTTGGGTCAAAGCATTCTGAGGTCTGAGCCTGGGAGACAGGCATAGGTGTTTGAGGCATCCACGGAGGGCAGCGTGCCAACTCGGAGAAGCTCCTAGAGGGCACCGAAGTGCCCCCTTACTTCCTCCTGCACCCTTTTCACTCCACTCCCTCTTCCTTCCCGGAGTTATTCGAGGGCTGCCCCCCCCCACAGGGACAGCTGAGGGAAACTCTGACTTCTTCCTCTCTGCAGCTGCAAGACTAAGGCCTGTCATCCTGTTGCACCCATAGTCCCACCCCTTTAAGTACAGGTGGCCTGGGTGGAAACATGGAAAGTGTAAAGGGGGAAGGAACGAGCTGGCAGTATCCTTGGCCCTTGTCCGGGGTGTGGGGCTGGGGGATGGTAGCTAGGCCCCCGCGTGTCTCAGGCGTGGTTTGCAGTGCCAACACCCAGCACAAGGGGGCGCTATCGCCCCACAAACCCTACCTGGCAGGTCTCTGCAGTGGAGGGGGTGTGGCCAACCGGAGAATGGGATGGGTGTTTTTCTGGGCCCCTTGTCCAGCTTTCCTCCACTCAGAATTTATAAGCAGTTTTGTGCAGGCAAGTAGTAGTGGGCTCTGGAGCACAGGCCGGTAGAGACTTTGGGGCACAATTGGCATGGAGCTTAGAGAGCGGTAGGGAAGAGAGACTCTGTGTGGACCCTTCAGGTCAGGGTCCCGATGCAGGCTGAACTGAGGATACAGTCCCAGGAATTGGTATTTCCAGGGGCTCCTGGTGGCTCAGTCGGAAAAGCATGCAACTCTGGATCTTAGGGTCTTGAATTCAAGCCTCATGCTGGGTGTAGGGATTACTTAAATAAATAAAATTAAAAGAAAAAAAAAAGAATCGTATTTCCAGAAGAGCTGGGTTAACCCAGCCCAATACTGACCACCCCCAGATTGAAGTCAGGCTGTGAGGGACTCATGAGGAAGCCGTAGAGACAAAGTAATTGTTTTGGAGTTATGAATCCATTACCTTGATGTATTTTTCTTTCTTTCTTTCTTTTTTTTTTTTAACTTTCCAAAGAATGAGGAGAAATATATGGTAAAATTCATAAAATGTAGTAAACTTAAACCTACAAAACAAACAAACCAACAAACAAACCTACAGCTCAATGACTTTGTAAGTTGTGTAACATAATACTTGTATAGATGTGTCTAGAGTGCTTACAGATTCACAGCTAGAGCCATTTACTTGTGTATAGGCACAACTTTCGTTGGCAATTTAAGCCAACAAACTTTTATTAGGGGGTCCTGGGTGCCTAGCACCCTCCTACTCCTTTGTAAGGAAGTGAGGACCGAACATGTTTGTCAGGTGGCTGTGATGGGGTCGGTATTATTATGAATCATAGTCATTCCCTGACCGAACTATCCCATCAGTGTCTTGGAGGGCGACGGCAGGCTGTGTGATCTACTTGGAGTGGCCATATTTTTGGAATCCAAAGTGAGATGAACTGTCTGCCATGTCTGAATATACTAACTCACAGAACTTTGGGAAGATATTATTGGATCCAGGATATACGGTCAGGGCGTCCACGCTCCTAGCACAGAGCCAGACACTGAGTGGCCAAGGAGAGCATTTTTGGGAATTGGTTTTGCTCTCTGGCCTGGTGCTACATGTCTCTGGAAGCTGAGCAAAGGGTGACGTCTTTGACCACAGGCTGGATCAAAATGAGCTGGAGCTTGTCGCGTGTGTGTGAATCCGCTAGGCCTTTGGAGGCATCAGTCTTTTCCCCTCCTTTGTGGTCATCCTGGCCTTGCCCCACCCAGAGCCTATCCTGCCCTAAATCGGGGAAGTGGCCCTATCGGGAAGTGAAGTGTGTGAGCAGGATGTGACCCAATGGTGAGGCAGCTCCCAGACCTGGTCTGGTCCCTGAGTCAATGAGCTACTTCAGGCACTCAGAGGAAGTCCTTCCGCCAATTCACTGCAGTGTAGACACCTCTTCTGTACCCTCTACTGCCCCTCCCCATCCAGGTGTGGGTCTTTGGGGGGCAGGAAGCTGGCCTCCTCCTCCTCTAAGCCACAAAGGGCACATTGGAGAAATAAGGCACTCTGGGGGAAGGGGGGAGCTGCTTCGGCATAGAGGCAGTGGAAGTTGCTCCCTTGGGATGTGGTGACAGCTCTACCCTCAGGTGCCCGATCCTGCTGTAGAGCCCCTGGGTCCACAACTGGTGAGGGACAGAGGAGGACAGAGGGGGCTGGGTCTGGCTGGGGAAGGCTGGCCTGGAAGGCACTCAGCCTTCGGCCGTGGGCCAGGGTGGAAAGTATGTGTGTGAGCTCATTTGGAAGGTGGCTTCTGGCCAGTCAGGCCTGCCTCCTTTCCAGGCCCCCATTGCCCAGCCCCCTTGAAGGCTGCCTCTGGGTCTCTCCGGTCTCCTAAAACTGTCTGAAGGAGTGAAGCAGAAACCCCCAGTTTAGGTGTACAGGAATTGGTCTCCTAAAGGAGGTGAATTCAGATTTGGGGGGTGGGTAAGAAAGGGGTACAGGGACTGCAGGACGATGGAGCAGCCTTGACTGGGGTTTCCCTGGGGACTCGGGGAATGGGAACTGTCCTCCCGGAGCCCTTGCCACGGCCGCTCACCACCACCATCCCTCCCCTGGCTGCTGCCATGCATCCCGCTCAGTCCCTCTGGCTTCTGAGTCCTTCCTGCTTCTTCCTTCCTTCCCTCAGAGTACCTGTTCCTGTCCCCCAAGAGGGAGGTGGTTACAGGCAAAGTGGATTCCTGAGGAAGAGCCCTATTCCCCATGCCAATGCTGCCATCCAGAAGAATAGGCACGCACACACATGCTGTCAGATCTCCAGAACGCACACTACCACACAGACACCCAGCCACATGGGGTCCACCCTGGAAGGGACACCCAGCGAATGGTCAGAATCTACCTGTACAGACAAAAAAAAAAAAAAAAAAAGAATCAGAAAGACCTGGGTTTTAACTTTGGACTAATGAGCTGTGACCTTGAGGAAGTCTTCTCCGGGCCTCAGTTTCCAAACCTATAAAATGGGGGCAACATTAGTGCCTGTGTCATTGGGTGTTACGAGGACCTCAGCAATGTTGGTGTTTTACCACCTCCCTTTAGCTGGAAAGGGAAGTAGGAGTCCAGAGGGGAAAGAGGACGGGGAAGTCTGTCAGAAGGGGGAGAAGGGGCCCCAGGGGAGGGACAGTGAAGGTCCAGCAGAGCTGACCCAGGGTTGTGTGGGGGGCATCACTCTGCTCAGTCCTTTCTCCCCTAGAAGGCCCAGCTCCTCTTTGGTCTTCCCCTTCTCATGTCAGTGACCCAGCGCCTGGCTGGCAGCCTTGGAGGTGTGGGCCCAGCTGGTGGTGGGGAGCCCTGGAGAAGGGAGTCTGTGGCTCCCCCCTCAAACGTGTGGGGTGCAGTGGTGGGCAGAGCGCTGTCTCTCCTCAGCACTTGCCCCCGGTCCAGTCTCCTCTGAGGCCGCTTCCCTGGGTTCTGCCCAAACCTCCTCACAGATTCCCCTTGGCTCTTGCCTGGCTGCTCTAGCTCACATGTGCTGCTTTCGAATAAAGGAACTTGGAACCTTAGAAACTGGGTCAGGCCCAACGGACAAAGCGGGGTAGGGCCAGTGAAAGCAGTGTTGTCAGGTCTCTCAGGAGCCACAGGGCCCTCTGCTCTCCCTTCACCCTGCCTGACCCTGTGTGATCAGCAAGGCCCCTCCCGGGGTCTCTGGGTGGCCTCATGGGCTGGATCCCTCAGGCCCGGGGCACGTCAGAAGCACGGGACCTTGCCGGCCTCCACCCCACAATTCTCTCTGCTTATGAAGCTTCTTCCACCTCTTCCCCCTTTGTCTCTGGTCCTCTGTTCCCATCTCTCCCCCTTGGCTTCAGAGAGCATCTTGTGATTCCAGAATCAGGGCCAAACAATTTCCTCGTGATGGGGAAACCGCACTCCAGCCGTGGCAGCCCTAGGCTCCCCCTCCTCTTCCCTCTGGCAGTCCCCCCTCCCCAGGCTCCTCTACTGGCTCCAGCTGTGTTTTGCAGAACTCCCACTGGATAACATCTGTAATTGCCTCCAGATGCGGGCCACAAAAACACAAAGGGGCCATGAGCTCATCTTTGAGCTCCTTGCGACATGCATAGGCCCCCCACCCCCCAGAGAACTCCTTTCTCGTGCCAGCTTCTCAGGGTCCCCATCCCCTCCTGTGAGGGTGGCAGGGTGGTGGTGTCCAAATCTGCTGAGACACACAGGCCGTGCCAAACAGCTGTTGGCAGGAGAGGTGTAGGAGGCCAGTCATAGGGTCAGGGTTCCTGGCTGGCAGAGAGGTGGGGTACCCCTTCTGCCAAAGCAATCACACCAACCAGCCCTGAAGAGCAGCTGGATGGAACCGCTGGTCTAGGTGGGGCCAGTGCTCTTGGAGGAAGGCTGTGGAGGGGGCCTGGGCTGGAGCCCGGGGAGGGCCGGGCTAAGGCAGGAAGGGAAGGGGAGGAAGAAAGAGGGCTGCTCCCCTTCAGCTGAGCTGACTCAGCAACTGAGCTATTCCTCCCTCCAGGCTGGTTTCGGAGGAAGGGAAGGGTGGGTGGACAGCCTGGGAACCCAGTCTGGGGCAGCAGTTTTGAAGAAACAAAGCCTTGTTATTCTTCCCTTCCAACCTGACCATCCTGCCTCTCCTGGGCAAGTGGGGTGAAACTCCTGTTTTGCCAGAGATAGGCTGCTCCTAGTAGGCCATGGGTTGCCTCTCTGTTCCTTCTGCTCCTGAGGCAGAGCCCCAGGCCTAGAAGAGGCTTAGATGCTGAGGGCTGGGGTAAAGGGCCGAGTGTCAACGATCCTGGGAGTCCCCAGCAGCAAAAAGACAGGTCTGGGGAAATGGAGGGTCTGCGGCCAGATCACGTGACAGGGTAATGCAATTTAGGAAGATT
This sequence comes from Acinonyx jubatus, assembly GCF_027475565.1. Classification (NCBI taxonomy): domain Eukaryota; kingdom Metazoa; phylum Chordata; class Mammalia; order Carnivora; family Felidae; genus Acinonyx; species Acinonyx jubatus. Next base: position 72,057,666 of record NC_069386.1, on the reverse strand, counting down.
TTCCAAGTGGCCTCAGCTTGACCACTTCCTCTTGCCCTTTGCAGCTCTGGGCCTCTAAAGTAACCTCTTGGCTAGGTTGGGAGAGAGCAGCTGGGCTCTGTGGACCACTTCTCTGCCCCGGTGGAGTATGTCCTACTTCCCAGCTACGGCCCTGAGTCCATGTTGTCCACCAAGAATAAACATAGTCCTTTATGAAAAATATTAAAACCCCACATCACAGAAAACACCCGTTACGAGTGCCTTTTCCATTCATTTCTCTTTCTGAGAGAATGCAGCCACACAAAGAATGTGAAACACCATTTATTCTTTGTGGAAAGGTTGAACAAGGTCAAAAATGTCCTTAGAGGGCACTGACCCAGCCCCGCCCTGCAGGTTCCTGGGGTCGGATGCCTCTGCCCCCCCACCCCCACCCTTCCCATGCCCCTTGTTAACAAAAAGGAACGATTTGAAGGGAATTCATATATAATAATTATAATAAAAATATACATTAAACAAAACAAAAAACCCAAACAAGACAAATTTAGCCGAACTGCCAGCACCGTTCATCCCACGCTCCCCCCACCCCCCATAACCTCCCACCCCTGACGTCCCTCTCCTCTCACTGCCCCCACAGGGTCTCACTCTCCCAAGTCCCCGGTACCATGACCACCTGTGGTGGCCAAAGGAGACTTCAAATGGGTGGACTGGGTGGGGGAGAGGAGGCAGGACACCGGCAGGATGGGCTGAGGGGCAGGGGCATCAGGAAGTGAGGGGCTAACCTGACTGAGACTCACCCAGGCACCTGCCATCTCACTGAGGCCAGCTGAGGCTGCTGGCTGAGCGTTGCCAGCCCCTGGTCAGTCACCTCCCTAACTAGGTGGCCGCCCTCATTAAGGTCCCAAGTCGCCAGTCCCTGGATATGTGTTGTCTCTGCTGCTTTTTCTGGGCTCCCCACCCTTCCCATACGTGTACTCTGGTTGGAGGAAGGGCACCAAAGTGGAGGAGGTGTGTGAGTAGATGTGCCTCTCTCGGGCCCTTCCTGAGAGCTCCAATAAAACATGCCCTTCCCTGGGTACCACAGTCCACCTTGCCGTGTCCCTGCTGGCCTGGCCTGCCCGGCCCCTGGCCATCCACTCCCACTGCACCTCCCTGTTAGCCTTTTGGTCCTGTCTTGTCCCCTCTGACTGCTCTGTTCCTTGGTCCCTACCCCAGCTGCCTGCATTTGAGCAAGATTCTTTCTCTGTGGCCTTCAGGTTGACCCCCAGGGCTCCAGACAGTCTCTGTCCTTGGCCCCACACCACCCCGGTAGCTGCACCCCCTGGTCTCAGCTCCTCTAACCTTGACATCCCCGGCTGAAGCTAACATTTGTGGAGGTAGGGCCGTCAAGGGTTTCTACAGCCCCTTAATGGCTCAGGCTCCTTCTGGGGAAGTTCTTGGGGCCAGGTGCAGCAGAGGCAGATCTTTGCAGAGAGGACTGACTCTGAGCTTTCCTCCCAAGGTCTTAGGGTAGCTGTGCAGCCCCCACACACTCCTACTCTCTCAGGGTCTCCCCCCACAGCAAAATTATATTCCTTTTAGCCAGAAAGAGTGGTAGGAAGCTGCCAACGGGATGCGCCTGGGGGCTCGTGGGGCTGGAATGCCCAGAGCCTCATGAGGTCAGAGTTCAGAGGTTGAAGGTACATCAGGGGATGGAAAAGGAGCAGATGACCCCATTTGACCTTTGCCAGCGAGGTCCGAGGGTTCTGCCTTCAAGTGCAGAGCCAAGACATTCAGATGGGGCTGGACACACACCAAGCAACAGAGGCCCCCCCTGGGGGGGGGGGGCGGGGGGCAGGGGCTGGAAGGGGCGGCCCCTGATCAGCCCCCAGGGGACCCAGTTAGGGAAGAAGCAATGCCAGGGTTGAGGTTGAGAGAGGCAGCCGTGGGACAGAAAAGAAGGGAAGTGGGGGGCAGGGTAGGGAGGGGGCTCGGGACAGGTGGGAGCAGCCCACCCACCACCACCTGCTGCCACTGGCCTTCAGGGGCAAAGTCCTCGTGGTAGGAGTGGGCGGGCGGCAGTGGGGGTCAGACCTTGTCCAGCAGGGAACGCTGGCAATAGAGCAGTCGTTTAGGGGTCCCATGGCGTCTGAAGAAGAAGACGGCGAGGCCCACGGCCAGCACCAGGAGCAGCAGCAGCACAGGCAGCACCACGGCGGCCGCGCTCACTGCCCCGCCACCCTCTTCGTCCACCTCGATGATGATCACCTCTGTCTCCTCCTCAGTTCCCTCATCTGGCCGGCCCCCCGATGAGGGGCAGCCCATCCAGTCCCGCAGGGCTGACTTGGGGTAGCCTGGCTCTACCTTCAGCTTCTGGTTGTTGAATTTCCAGTATTTGTTCCCCTTGTAGAAGTAAGTGAAGACTGCAGGGGTCAGCAAGAAGGTGGCAAGGAGAACAAGGGATGGGGGCAGCATCCAGAAGACCCACAGAGAGAAGAACAGAAGGAAAATCTGTGAGTGGAGTGACCCAGTTGAGCTAATCCCCAACCCTTTCCGAACATCGGGTTCCTCAGCTGTAAAAGGGGGTAATTCTAGTGGCTGGCAGCATGGTGGTGATTAGGTATCCGATGTGCACAAAGCACTTTGCTCAGAGCCTGGCACACAGCAAGGGTTCTGCTGTTCTCATCATCACTGCTTTCTACGTGATACTGTCCATCTTTCCTCCTGTTCTTCCTTAACCCCCTGTCCTCATACCCCCCCTCCCCAACAGAGACCCTCCCCCGCTTGCCGCTCACCTTCATCGCTGCCCATGAATGACCCTCTGGGAGACTCAGGGATTCCTTCCCAGACCTTGATGTTTTTGGGGTACTCGCTGTCCACTGCCCTGAGCTCTTCGTTGAAACGGTAGTACCTGGAGGAGAGGAGAGGAGGGGAAGCGGTCGGGCTCTGGGCATGTCCTTGGAGGGTAGCAGGGCCCAGGACTGAATTCACCAGCGAGCAAAGGGTGGCTATGGACAGGGTGCAGGACAGGGGTTTTGAGTAATGAGGGCCTGTGGCCGAAAGTGGCGGAAGGTGGGGGTGGATGGGAGGTCCCAGGCTGCAAGGAGCCACCAGTAGCCTTTAATGATAGTGCCTGGCACCTGGGGTGGAGGCACGGCGCTGGGGGCAGGAGGCGCCAAATGACCAGGTCTGAAATGGTGACCCGGTCACTTCCCACTCACTCAGCACCTAATGGAGGCTGTCTGTTGCTAGGCAATAGCAGAGGCTCAGCCAGCAACTTCTCCAGGGAAAATCCCGGGGGTAAAGTGGGTCCTCCTGTAGGACTGAGAGAATCTGGTGGTGGTATCTGAGGAGAGAGGCCTCGGGTCAAGAGGAAGGGGTCTCACTTGTTTCCCCGGAAGAAGTAGGTCTTTCCATTGGGCATCCAGAAGAGAGCAGCATCAATTTTGTCAGTAGGCAGTCCTCGGCCCAGCTCCTTGATGTGCTTGGGGTAGCCAGGTTCCAGGGAAGCTTCGTCAAACACCCAGTGCTTGTCTCCTGGGGAGGAGAGAGAAGGGCACGATCAGGGTTCCACTTGGGCTCTTGCGGCTCTGGAGAAGTCGAGTGGAATCCACTCTTTCAGGGAGACTCTCCCCACACCCAGAGCACTAAGGTAGAATGCCTGGTTACCTTTGAAGAAGACAAACTTGCCATCCTTCCTCTCGTAGGCAGTGTTAATTGATGCGGGCAGGCCCCGCCAGAACTGGCCGATGGGCATGGGGTATCCATCCATCACCTGGTTATTCCTCACCCTCCAGAACCAGCGCTCCTGGAAGGCATCAAGGTGGGGACAGGGCGTTATGTCTTGTAGCTAGTCCTCTGGCTCAGTCCCCAAAGCTTCCCACTGCCTCAGCTCTAGTTCTTAGTCTTCCTGCTGCTGTTTCCACCCAGCCTGCTGGGCATAGAGCCCCCTTGCCTCCCAAACCAGCCCACTTCTTCCTCTCACCTTGAAGACAAACATCTCCCCTCGGAGCACGGCCACGGTATCAAAGTTCCCGTCGCAGATGTTGGGCCCATAGGTGGGGTTTTTGGGCTTGTCAGGGACAGAGGGCCTGGAGGTAGTCCTGGGTTGAGGGGGCATCTTGGTGGGAAACCCTGACTCACTTCCTGATGTAGAGAACATGAAAGACACTTTAGACTTTGTGACAGGGGAGAGGAAAGAACAGATATATGGGCAGACGATACCCTTGCAAAGATGTGGGTGGACCTTTAGAGGAGGTTGAAGCAATCAGCTGGGGCAGGACAGAAAAGGTGGGATCAAAGGTGAGAGAGGAATAAAATATATAGAAGAAATAGGGGTGCCTGGGTGGCTCAGTCGGTTAAGCAGCTGACTTCGCTCAGGTCATGATCTCGTGGTTTGTGAGTTTGAGCCCCGTGTCAGGCTTTGTGCTGACAGCTTGGAGCCTGGAGCCTGCTTCAGATTCTGTGTCTCCCTCTCTCTCTGTCCCTCCCCCGCTCATGCTCTGTCTCTCTTTCTCAAAACTAAATAGACACTGAAAACAATTTAAAAAATATATAGAAAAAATAATGTAAAAACAAGTGGGAGTGTAGGGTGGGTGGAGGCAGGGCCTGGCGGGGACGGGAGAAGACTGTAGGACATGGGAAGGAGAAAGGGTGCACAGGCCAGAGAGACCAGGAGGGAGAAGGAGCACATGTAGGCATATATTACTCACCATACAGTTGCTGGATGCCCCGGCGGTCGTCATCGGGCAGCACGAAGTTCTCTGTGTCCATCCACTGGTAAAAGGGTGCCATGATGGCCGAGGGATCGTTGGAATGTTCAAGGCCCAGGGCGTGGCCCAGTTCGTGCACAGCCACCAGAAAGATGTCATTCCCTGGAGGGATGGGGATGATTTTGAGGGCAGCCTGGGCCCCTTCCCTCAGACTCTCTGCTTTCCCACCAGAGGCTTCATTTTCATACCCGAGGCTGGGCCTGTTATGTTTCCCACCCAAAAAGCCACCAAGCCAGTCAGCGATCTGTTCTGGTTGGAGGTGAGAGAGTGCTCTGGGGCCAGACACCAATACCAGGAAGATGTGTATTAAGGGGAGCTGAGGTCCTATCTGGGCCCCAGTTTCTCCCAGGAGTTGGAGGTGCCATTTGCCTAGAAAAGTGGGAAGTCTTTGACTGGGAAGTCAATGATTGGGTGAGAGAAGGGACCAGATGTAAATAACTCAAAATAAGATCCCTGCTTTCACTGGAAGTCAGACTAGGAGATGTTTGTAGCCCAGAGACTGTGGGGTTTGAGGTTTTGGGAGGAGGCGGGAGACCCCCCATGAAAACGATCACTGACTCTCCCCAGAATAAATGAGTCCCAGGGCTACCTCGCTCACCATTCAGATCCTCATTCCTGACAGTCCAGGGCTCAGCAGAGTCAAAGTGGGTGTCCCCTCCAATGTTGGGGCCTGGGAAATAGGCATGTGCCAGGAAGCCACCCTCGCCATCGAAAGGTGTGCTGTCACCATGGAAGCCCTCAGCGAAGAAGATCATGATGTCGGCCTGCTTCTCATGGCCCTCTCGGATATAGGCATAGGGTACCTCTCGAAAACGAAGTGGTGTGGCACTCTCCCACACGCGGAATGCCTTGCGAATGGCCTCGAATGTGGCATGCTCTCCCACCTTGGGGGTGTAATTCTGGATGCTGAGGTCCAGCCGCACGGGGAGAGGATGGGAGTGTGTTAGGATAACAACGGATAAAATTCTCCCTCCTTGCACTTTCCCAGGTTTGCGTGAACCGCCCAGCCACCTCTGCTGACCTGGCTCTTCCTGCTGCCTCACGATGCCTCAGCCCCAAGAACTGAGGGCTCAAGGGACCCACAGGCTTTGGTTTTCTGGCCCTGGGATGTACCCCCCGCCCCCCAGGCTGCACCTTTCTCCAGGATTAAAGCCCCTTTCCTCCCCACTCCCGAGGACGCTTCACAGGAACAGAGGTGAGTAGGACAGGAGTCCTCAGTCTGTAAGTACAGTTGACAGGAAGGGCAACCCTGATGGGAGAAAGGCAACTTGCCTGTTGGACTCACCAAAAAGTGATCTCATTATGCTGCCATTTGAGGCCCTGGATGGCATAGCGTTTCCTTCGAACATTGGCCTTGATCTCAGCTCCAAACTTATCGGGGACACCACAGCGGGGGCGCCTCATGGCCCTGGGGTGTGAGATTGCAGTCAGGATAGTGTATGAAAGAGAAAGGTCTTCAGAGTGGGGGAGTGCCTGGCCTCAGGGTCAGTGTGGGAAAGGGCCAAGGTTATGAGGTCAGGGTGGATAAGAGAGAGTCTAAAAAAAAAAAAAAAAAAAAAGTGGGAGTGTAGGGTGGGCGGAGGCAGGGTCAGGTGGGGATGTGGGGGGAGACTGTAGGGCATGGGGGAGGAGAAGGGATGCACAGGCCAGAGACCAGGGGAGAGAAGGAGCACAGGTAGGCATACGTAACTCAGAGTCAGCGTGTGGGGTTGCGGTAGGGGGCAGGAGTCAGGTAGCAACCTCTTTGTGCTCTGTGGGTGCTGGGCAGAATTCCTGCCGGGGCCTAGCACTTACTTCATGGTGTCTGCATCAGCCTTGCCCGTCACTCGCAGACCGTAGAACCTCTGCATGGCAGCGATAGCAGCTGAGAGGGACTGGGGTGAGCGCTGTGTGTGCGTTCGCAGATCCCCCGGGGGCAGGTAGCCATACTGCTGCAGCCAGGCCTGTAGGGAAAGAAACGTGGCTTAGAGCATCCCCACTTGGCCCAAGGGGAAACTCTACCCCCTCACGGTGTCTGGCATGCACCCTTGGCTTAGGAGGAAAGGGCAACGAGCTCCCAACCTGGCTCTGGCAGTGGGGCTGGAGGAATTCCCAGGCTGGACCTGAACTCTGGCCCAGGCCCCAGTAGGACTTGCCTTCTTGGGGCTGTGGGCTCAAACAGGGTACGGAGCCACAGCTCTGGACTTTGGCTGTGAACTCTCTTGAGAATGGGAACCCAGATGGCTCGTCTTCTCAGAGCTGAGATTCCTCCAGCACTTTCCTCCTCTGTGTCAGTGTTCTTGTAAATATAGCATGTCCTACCTGAGAATGGGTTGTGCCCCTGATGGGTGGAGGTGGGGAGGCTGAGGGGGCTCTATTTTGGTCCTGGCATGAGACCCTCTTGGGACAGGGATGCCATGCTTCCAGGACCCTCACAGCTGAGATCTTTTTGGAAAGGTGAGCAGAAAAGGAGCTAGGGCTGAGGCTGGCTGCTGAGAGGGGGAAGCCGGGACGTTTGGAGGTGTCGGGGGTGTGATCCAGCCACTGAGCCAGGATCCTGCCACTGTTCCCATCCGAGCATCTGACCTAGGGCATGGGACCTAAAGGCCCTTATTTAAGGTTCTCAGTATGGGCAGTGGGAGATGGGGGAGGTGGTAGAGACTCGGTGACTGTATTTTACTTAAAGTATGTTGTGAATTGTTCATAATATAAAAGCTGGCATGCTGCCTTAAAGTTAGGTTTTTGGTGTTTGACTGAAAGGTATGCAAACTACAAAGCCCTGCTGACGGGGGAGGGGGGGGAGTCAGCCTTTATTGTAAGAACAATGGAGTATTTTTCTAAAGCCTGAAAAGTAAAATGAGCCAAGGTGTATATGGAATATGAAAATGCTGGGATTCTCTAGGGGAGATACTACTCTGGTCCCTGTTCCAGCTTTGCCTTCTTAAGGAGTCCAGAGGGGGCCTGCACGTTGCCTGGGATGGAATCTGGGAGTGCAGAGGGGTGGAGGATGCTGTTGGGCACCACATCTCTTATCCCAGGTTGTCAGGATGGATCTTCATGTGGCCCTTCACCTCTGGGCCCAGCCCGGGAAGTGGAGCAGTGCTCCTGCATTGGGGCTGGGGGTGATTCAGGAGCAGCTGACTGGAGACATGTGCCCGCAGGGGCAAGAATTGCAACAGGGTTCTGGGAAGTGATCCCCCAAGGCTGATGGGAGTTAGGGCCCAAGATGTAAACAACCCAGCCTTTCCCCAGCCAACAGGCCTGGCCTGAATAACCTTAGCACCACCCGGCTCTGAGAGCCCCTCCTCAGGGGTAGAGGAGGGAGCAAAGTTTAACCTCTGCTCTACCACAGGGAAGCAGAGCAGGGTGCTCCAGGACCCGGCTACTCTCCCCACAAGCTGTAGGCTTGCTTGCCCTGACCTGCGCTGGCTGATGCCACAGCTAGGGCCCGTGGGAGGTTGCAATGGCCTGTGCCCAAGTATGCAGGAAACTCCCTTTGCCCTTCGCCTCACCTGTAGGGTACACACACCCCAGGCTTATGACCCCGGGTGGGGGAGCCACTACTTCAGCTTTGGAGAAGCATGGGAGTGGCCTACTCCTGGAGCTGGCAGTCAGGAGGACTGAAGTCAGGCCCCCTCAACCCTCAGGGAGCAAAGCTGAGGGGAATTCTGCTAGGGCAGAATGACAGAATAGAGGGTGGCAGAGAGGTGGAGAGAATCCACATCTAGGAGCGGTGGGATCAATCCCTCTCCCCCGTGAGTCTTTCAAGAAAGTAGGCAGGTCTAAATATTCACACCCACAAAGTCCCCCCCGCCCCCCCACCATGCGCAAGAGAGAAAAATGGAGACTTAGGCAAGAAAGGGACTTCCCTGGAGTCAAAGAGAGCCACAAAGCCTGGAAAGGAAGTGCCCCCATCCCTCTCCTCCCAGGCCTAGGCTCTGAGCAAAGCAAGAACCACAGAGAAGACTAGGAGGTGAGGTTGGAACCACAGAAGAGAGGACTCTTGTGTCTGCGGCTGGGTGGGGGAAGGGCCAAGTGCCAGACAGGCCACGAGGAGGAGAGGGCTGTCCTGGAGCTGGTGCAGGACTCGGGAGGCCTGGTGGGAGGGACCCAGCTGGCTGAGGCCTGGCCACCAGAGCTCGCCCTCTAGATTGGCCTGGAGAGGGAGCAACTATGTTAGGTCAAAAAACTCAGTTGGCTGGCTTTGTCTTGAAAACTGAGTGGTCTGAGTATTCCCCTAGGGGAAAACTCAACAGAACCCCTCCCACCTCTGGCCTAGGAGTCCTGCAGAAGGTGGGTAGGTGGGTGGATGGATGAGGGGAACTCTGGCTCTCCAGCAGGCCCTGGATCAGAGCCTCTGGGCCTGTTCCTCCCTCTGTGGCCCAGAAGCAAATGGTGGTTCTGGCACTGGGACTGCCCATGACCCACTTAAAACAGAGCCAGGGCTGCCGCCCCTCCCCTAGGGGGGCCTAGTGGGGCAGGGGAGGGAAGGCAGGGCAGGCAAAGTTGGCAGGGGACAGCCCCTAGATGTCCAGACTCCTTTTGTTAGGGGCTCTCCTTGCAGACCTCCGATCAAGAGGATGCCTCCTCCAGCAGGACCGTGTCAGGCTGGGCCCCACAGCAGATTCGCACTCTCTTTGGCCACCCCCTCCCCAGGGCCATGCTTTTCTTTTTAGCCTCGGATCCCTTCGGGACAGAGAGAGTGTGTTCTTTCTGGAGATGTTTCCTCCGGGGGTGGGTCCAGGGCCAGGACCAGGAGGGAGGAAGCCAAGTCCAGATCCCCTCCCCCTTCTGGGGCCCTTCCCGGCCCCTCCCGACCGCACCCAGGCCCTGCCGGGCTGAGTGGGTTGGGATGGCCCAAAATAAGAAGCTGATCAAATTCGTCTCCCACCTTCACCCCAAAATAAGAGAGAGAGAGAGAGAAAGAAAGAGGAAAAACCTCCCCAGACAACTCCCACGCGGCTTCCTCCCGGGCCGGTGGGCCAGCGTCTGGGAAAGAGTGGGGGGGGGGGGGTCGCCGGAGGCGGTAGAGACCCTGCGGGGTGCCCTGGGCCTGGCCCTCTCACCCTACTCCCCGGTGCGTTGCCCTCAGTCTCCCTGCAATTAACACAGAAAAGCAATTAACAAAAGCAACAAAAAGAGCCTAAAGGCCTCGCTGGAGGCGGGTGGTGTGAGTGGGGGGGTAGAGGCAGGAGGCGGCTGCTCTGCCGGCCGAGCCCCTGGCTCACAAGGAGAGCTTTGTGTGTACGGAAACGCGGCCAGGGCGCCAGCTCCGCGACCCTCGACGCCAGGGCTCCGGGCCGGGGACACAGAGGGGTCCGCTCGGGGAGGCGGGGTGGGTCGGGGGCCGGGGCCGCCAGGCCGTCCAGCCCCGACCCCACCTGGCGGCGCCTGCATCCACGGAGGGCCGGGACCGCCCGGGAGGCGCTCAGCGTGGGGGGCCCGGAGCCGCGGCGCCGCCGTCCACCCGAGCCTCCCTGGCAGCCGCAGCGCCGGCAGGCGCGGGCGGGAGAGCGCTGGAGGGTTGGAAAGTTGAAGAAACAACGATCTCGCGCACATGACAAGGAACCAGGGCAGCGCTGGGTCTGAGCCGAGTTCAAGTATTTACCAGGCTCCCTCCTGGTTCCGGAGCTGAACTCACAGCCCGGCAGAACCGGGAGGGTTGGGGTGGGCCCCGCTGTAAAGCTCTTCCCAGGAAAGGACTGGGGAAGAGTTGGCGGCGGGTCGGGGGTTGGTTGGGGGGAAGCAGAAGTTGGATCGACTTGGAAGTTTGGAGATGAGCAGGGAAAGGAAAGGAGCGGGTTCCTGCGGGCCGGAGGGCCAGAGACCTCCGGCGCCCTGCTCTCCAAGCGGGGGAGACCTGGGAGACCCCCGGCTCGCCTCCCCGGCGGGCGCGACTCCCGGCAGGACTGGAGGAGCTCACTTACTTCGGGGCTGAAGCTGCTTTGGGCCGAGCTGAGGGAGGCGAGCGCGGTGGCGAGCGTGAGCAGGGGGAGTAGCAGACCGCCGGCGGGCCGTAGGGCAGGAGACATGGTCCGCGACTGTCCCGGCCGCCAGCCGTGCGGGCTCCGCGGTGGGGCCCAAGCTCTGGGGTCGTGCCGCCACTCCCTTGGGGCGCCTTTGTCTTCGGTGGGCGCTGAGTTTGGATTCCTAGACCGTTGTCCGCTTGGAGATGAGGGGATTGCTCTTGAAAGCGCCTGTTTGCTCGTCCCCTCTTTTCTGTTTTTTGATCTTTCTTCTGCTTAGTCTGCGAACTGGATCCGCGAGCCCTCTCTCACTCTCTCCTCTGGTCCCTCCCTTCTCCCACAGCCTCTCCGCCCCCGCCCCAATGCCCTCCTTTCCCGGTGCGGACGTGGTTGTTTCAGCCTGAATCCAATTACAGCCAAGAACCGGGTAAAAAAAAAAAACAAAAACCCCTAAGTTGCCTTTCTGTGGTGGAGGCTGCCATCTGCAGGGGTTGAGGCCACAGCTAAGGACGGGGGTCTGGGGGGGGGGGGGGTACCCAGCGGACGGGATGTGGGAGACTTTCTCCCCCTAAGCATATTTTGGGTGGCTTGAGTCCTCTGGTATTCAGCATTTGTCTCACCTCAGAGTGGGAAGTACTGGGAAGCCCAGTGGTTGGCGCAAACGAGTTCAGAGTCTAGGATGACGGTGGTGAAGGTCTTCCATGTCCAGGACACCTGGGTTGGGGGTTTGTCCGCTGAGACCTGTGGCTCAACCAAATTGAAACTTTTGCCCCTGGATCTTGACAACCACCTCCATCCCTCTCCTGCTGCAAACATGCAACGGTAATACAATCCACCCACCCACCAACAAATTGCACAACCACATTGGGTCTGGGGGTTCTTATGGAAAGACAAATGCACTCCCTTAATTATCATCATTTGCAATCTGGCTGCTCCTTAAATTAGAGCAGGCTGGGGAGGAAAGAGGTACAAGGCCATGGAATGTGGGGAAAGGCAAATCAAATTTAGGGAAACTGTTAGACCAGAGAGATTGGGAATTAGGACTTTGGGGGTTTAGCTCCCCCTCTACACTGGAAAAAGGCAGTTCCCTGAAGACTAAAGTCTTCAGGGACTGACTAAACTGATAACAAAATGTGGAGGGATGCAGGAGAAGGGAAGGGCACGCTGAAGTGGGTAGTGGGGGAGAGAGACAGATAAGAGGTTGAGTTAGATCTGGAAAAGCAGCACAACAGAAGCAGGAAAAGTGTGGGAGACAGAAAACTCGATCATCAGCGAAATCTAAGATCCCAGAATTGCATTGGTCAGCGAGAGAGGAAGGAGGTTGTGGGGGGAAGAAGGGAGGGAAAGAAAGCAAGGAATAAAGGAGGCTGGACAGAAATTAGGTCAGGTAGGAAGCTCCAGAAATTCTAGAGATCCAGGAACTATCACAAGTTTGTGGCAGGATAACGGAAGAAAAGCCCAGTGCTCTGTATTGTAACTGGAGCAAAGGTCCTTTTCCCCCAGAATCCGTGATCAATTAAATGAAAGCCCTGGGTCCCGGACAGCTAACAGGTTTGTGGGAGATATATGATGGGTATTAGATACCTATGCCATGGTGACTGTTTGGGGGCTGAGCACCTACCTCCAGGGCTCCCCCTACACAAAGTGCGGTTGGGAGGTACAGGCCTCTTTCTAACCAACCTCTGGAATTTTGCCAGGACCAAAGAAACCTCAGAATCCAACTCTTTAGCAGAACATGCGACGCCCAAGTCTGGTTCTTCCCGTGTCAGTGTTCCCAGTGGGGGTATCCTCTTGGGCCATGTATCTGAAGCTTAGGAAAACTGACACCAGTTGCTTGCCAAGAAATGGACCTCAGCCGGAAAGCCTTTTTTATCAAAACATTTATTAAATGAGTAACTGCACACAGCCTGAGCTGTGTATGGGCTGTTAAAGGCTTGAGTGCCTAGCTAACACCAGGAAAACTGCTGCCCCTTTTTCGTAGCAGTTCGCAGAGCAGCTACTGTTCATAGTTGGGCCAGTCCTATGGCTCGTGAAGGAGGGAAGCATCCCAGAGCGAGGTTCCACTGAACTGGAACGGAGCCAGTGATGAGGGCACTAAGCCAACTCTTCCAGGCAGTGATCTTACAGGCTGTTCTTTCTGGTGTCCAAGCTCTTGTGCCGGGAAGACAGATGGGGAACGTGAAGGCTCTCTTCTGACCAGGATGAGGCATATAGGTGATAGAGAAGAAAGCCAGAGAGAGGCTGGGAAAGGGAGACAGGTATTGCTTTTTATTGACTTGGTAGTGGGTTCTGCAGTAGAGCCCCTTTGGGTTTAAGAGCGTTTTTCTGTTTCCCTTCTTCTTCCTGCAACTTCTGCTGCCTGAGCTGCCATGCCTGTAAGCCAGCATCCATTTCCTGTGACAGCAGTACAACTCGTCTCTGAAACAGACAGGAAAACAGGGTGGATAACATCTGGGGCTTGGGCTCTGCACATATATCCTTTCACTCACAGATCAAAGGCAAAAGTTTCAGCTGGAAAATGACACTGTTGAGTGGGGAGGGGGACCAGGTCCTGGGTTGGGAAGTAGGAGGAAGGAGAATGTGTAGCAGAAGGTCTACCACTGGTTCCCACCCTCGGAGTGCTCACTCCATTCCCCCCTCCTCAAAGCACTGTAAAAACCTTGAGCTGTTAAAACCTCGGTATGGGGGTACGAGTTAGCTTATGTGTCAGTACAGTTCAAGACAAATTAAAATGTAAAGTTTTTTCCCTCCAAGTACACACAGGTTGCCCTGGCTTGGGCTCTAGCCACTCACTGCAAACTTCTCCCTTTGGGCTTTTCTTCGAAGCTGGCCTTTCATTGGAGGCGCAGGGCGGCCATCTGCAGAAAAAAAGACAAGTATTAGAGATGGCTGACAGCACCTTGTGAAGGCACTGTGACAGGGACAAGGGAAGAACCAGTCTCTAGTTCCTTTCTTCCACTTTCACACCTGTGATGGCTTAGTTCTCCAAAACCCATCCCTCAGTGTCAAGGGTAAGATATGCCAAGAATAAGCTCTGAGGCACACTCCTACTCGATTTCACTTACCCCTCATTGTCCTGGAATTCAAGGTCCTTTGAAGTGCTGAATCTCATTTGAGCTTTAGAAACCCCCCACTCAAGCAATCTGATCACCGTTCCGCTCTCCATGAATCTTTGCTGAATCCCATCTCACTCCATAATGAAATACCTTCTTTTCCTTTCCTTTCAGCCCAGTTCTCATCCTTAGCACCCCCCCCCCCAGCCCTATCTGACCCAGAAACCATTCTCTAACCTTTTCAACTCTGTCAAATCTCTTTCTGAAAGAAGTGCATATTGGTTATTTATTATTCATCTATTTGCCTTGGGACATTTATTGTACTATTGCTTTTTTTGTTTGTTTGTTGTTGTTGTGTTTTGTTTTGGCCTTATGTGGCACTTCAGATCCTCTTGGAAAGGGGTAGAGCACTGAACTATTATTAATTTTTAAAGATCTCATGCCGTTTTCCCAGCCAGACTTTCATGGATTGCATCCCTAGATCTCACTGTAGTGCAGGGTAGGCACACAACCACATAATCAAAATTCTATAAATATCTGCTGACTTGGTGAAAAGATGCAATATCTGACCTGAAGTAGTTAATAATGGAGCTGAAGAAAAAGGACACTTACTTTCTACAGAGTAAGAAGCAAACAGTGAAAAGTCTGCCCAAAAGTTTTGTGGAAACTGAGAGATACAATTAAGTAACATGTCCAAGACTACAAATTAGCAAGTAAAGAAACCTGAATTAAGACTCAATTCCAGAGTCTTTCCAATATTCCATACTACTTCTGGGAGGTGCTAGGCTTCCTACAGTAAATAACGAACAGAAAAACCTTCACCATCCTCTTCAGGATCACACTTCTATAGAATCCAATAGGGTATTAGTATTCAGGTCTCTGTGCTGTTGAACGGTGCCTGGCTCCCGCTCAGTTCCAGTCCTAGCTTTGCTATTACCTAGCTGTTTGATCACGGGAACTCTGAGGCCTCAGTTTTCCCACCTGTAACTGGAGTCCCATATAGGGAATGGGGAATGGCTTCAACTTTTCTAACATCCCTCCCTTCTAGGTCTAATATCTATTTTTTCCTTCTTCCTTTCCTTTTCCGTCCTTCCTTCCTTTTTTTTCAAGGGAAGAAATTTTTCTGAAGGGAGCCCGCCATCCTCAGTCCTCACCCTTCTACCCCTCTCTTCTGAGATGTTCACTTAGGCAGCCTTTCAAAGAGTTCTCCCTGCATCTGGTACCAAATTCTCAACAATGTACTCACCAGGTAGAATGGTGGGTCTTTCTACCTTTTTAAAAATCGTCGCCCCTGAGAAACGTAAAGATCTTGTCACTCCCTCCCCCGGGGCGCCCCAAGTTAGAATTATCTTCTCACCCCACAAGATCCTGTCTAGCTGCACTTTCTATAGGCATAATTTAAAATACAAAGTAACCAGGCTGCTTCTCCCCAACTCCAAATAGAAAGTTCAATACTATGTTCACTCACACACATCCCCGCCTTAACCCCCTTCTCCCTCCCACCCTCAGTCCAGGGACGTTCCATCTCGGCGAAACTCTCTTAGGGACAGTTAACTGTCAGATCAGCGCTCACCCGCGTAAGACCAGTCTGGGAGCTCCGTAAGGGGCCCGTAGCCAGAGGGGTTAGCAGCCAGGCCCTGCCTGGGTGGAGAAAAACATTCCGGTGAGGATTCAGCCCACCTTCTGGCACCCCAGGACCCCCTTAAACCAGTAACTCACTGGAGTCGCCACTGACTGCCCGCCCGAGCCGCCACGCTACTGTGCAGCTTCCGGACACCTGCTGGGAGAACAGGGCAGAGTTGGGAGAGAGGCCGTGCACTCAACTCAGGGGTCCTAGCCCTGCCCCCGCGGGCCCCTGAGCCCACCGACTCCACACCCACTTACTCAAAAGCAGGGTACCTAAAGCAGCCATGCTGAAGTCGCGGAGCCGGAAGTGGGCGTGGCCCCGGTATCACGCGCTACGCCGCATGGGAAGTCGGAAGCCGCCATCTTGAATCTGGTTCTCAATCACGGGCCCCGCCATCTTGGGCCATTGTACGGAAGAGAGGGACAAAACTGCGGCCCTAGTATTTAGGCGACAGTGGTTGGTCTGCGTATGAATCGTCAGTACTGGTTACATCCTCAGTGGAAGTCGTGTCCTAGACTGAATCGTTCTGAGCTGCTCCAGCGATCTCTGCGCAGCGATGTCTAGTCCTTTGAAATTTATGCCATTATCTTAGAGGAGTTCCCTTATTCTGTCTTCTGCATCACTGTAACATGTTTTTCCTCAGCCTAGGTGTCAAATCTAGAATGAATCGGAAAATTTGGGTCTCCGTCCTTATTTATTCAACACAATTGAAGAGCTTATGTGGCAAGCATTGTACTAAGTGCTGGGGATTCTGCAAAACAGACGTCATCACTATTCTGATAGCGTCCCCAGTCTAGCGAGAGAAGACAATGATAATCACCCACATTACTCTAACAGTACCGCTGAGATTCTAGCAGGTGCACAGGGATGCAAGAGCACCTGGTTCTGGGGATCCCAAACAGATCAGGTTCTGGCCACTTGCCACTGATAAAAATCCAAAGGCAGACAGACAGTGGTGAAACCAGAAAGGGATTTAGTTCAGTGAGACCAACACCAGGAAGACAGAGGTCAAGTGTCTGAAAGCGCTGAAAATACTTCCAGGTTTATACAAGGAAAATGAGGGGCAAAGGTGGGCGAGTACCTGCAGGGGGGCAGTGAAGGTCAAATCTATCAGCGTTTTGCTTAGAGTCAATCATGGGTGGTGTTTTGTGTCTCGGGACAGTGGTTATTGCTTGGGTTGTTTCATTCTCCTCAGAGGTTGCTATGCTGCTTGGGTTGTTTCATTCTCCTCAGAGGTTGCTATGCCCTCAGGGTCTTCCACCTGAGCCAAGAGACTGGCTGGAAAGAACCCAACCAAAGGGGCGCCTGGGTGGCTCAGTCGGTTGGTTAAGCATCCGACTTCAGTTTAGGTCATGATCTCCCAGCTTGTGGATTTGAGGTCTACATTGGGCTCTGTGCTGACAGCTCAGAGCCTGGAGCCTGCTTTGAATTTTGTGTTTCCTTCTCTGCTCCTTTCCTGCTCCTGCTCTGTCTCTTTCCCTCTCAAAAACGAATAAACATTAAACAATTAAAAAAAAAAAGTTTGAGGTCAAAATGAAGGCAGCAGAAGTCAGAAGTCCTCCAAGATGAGTGTTGGCAAGTACCCATTTGTAGCTATAATGGAAAGTTGATCTGGAGAAAGCTGAAGGCTTTCTTGGGGAATAGGTCTTGGAGCTAAGATCCGATTTCAGTTTTACAAGGGCTACCACCACATATTGTCTAATATAATCCTTGCAGCAACAAGGCAGGTACAGAAGTACCCCCTTAACCATGGTTTCACTTTCTGCAGTTTCAGTTATCCACATTCAGTTGCCCTATAGAAGCAGATACTCCTGACAAATTGTGAGGTCAATAGTAGCCTAACGCTAAGTTACAGTGCCCATATTTCACCTCACTTTATCTTATCACCTACAAAAGAAAGATGAATATGGTACAATAAGACATTTTGAGAGAGATCACATTCACATAACTTTTATTACAATATATTGTTATGATTTTTATTGTTATTAATCTCTTACTGTGCCTGATTTTAAATTAAACTTTATCATACGTATGTCTATATGGAAAAAAAACCCATAATATATACAGGGTTTGGTACTACCATGGTTATAAGTATCCACTGGGGTTCTTGGAACGTATCCCCTGTGGATCAGGTGGGACTGCTGTATTGGTACATAGAAAACACAGATCTGTGGCTCCTTCCCTCTTTTGAATAATTTATTTGTCTTGGGGAATTCATTTATCTTAATTTTTTCATAAAAAGCTTAGGGGCACCTGGGTGGTTCAGTTGGTTGAGCGTGTGACTCTTGGTTTTGGCTCAGCTCATGATCTCATGGTTCCTGAGTATGAGCCCTGAGTTGGACTCCATGCTGATGGTGTAGAGCCTGCTTGGGATTCCCTCTCTCCCTCCCCCTCCCCCCTCCCAAAATTAAATAACCTTAAAAAAAAAAAACAACTTAAGTGTCCAACTTGACTCAAGTCATGATCTCATGGTTCATGAGTTCGAGCCCCACGTTGGCTCTGGGCTGACAGCTCAGAGCCTGGAGCCTGCTTTGGATTCTGTGTCTCCCTCTCTCTCTCCCTGCCCCTCCCCTGCTCTTGCTCTGTCTCTCTCTCTCTCTGTCTCTCTCTCAAAAATAAATAAACATTAAAAAAATTAAAAAAAAAACCCTTAATATATCACATCTTAAAACACTGAAGTAAGTACGGATGCTTTATAAATGGTGAAGCTCCTACAAAAGTGCCCATTACCGTGTGCTAGGCTAGACACTTAATGCGTGCTGACTGGGGGAAACTGAGGGAGTGGTGCAATGACCTATCTGGAAGTTTATCATTTCCTTCTGCAAGACTGGGAAGTTTTTCCACAGGAGGTGGCTCTGAGTTGTGCTTTGAAAGAGGGGAAGGGTGGATCCTGGTTTAAGAAGTAAAAGCAGCTGTTTCAATAACAATAAGAGTGGTATAGCTAGGGCTGAACCAAAAAAAGGATGGGAACAAAAGAACCTTGACTATAAGCCAACAAATGGATCCCAAAATACTAGGCAAGGGCAATAAGACAGTAAGGAACTATTACCATCTTGCATTCATACACTTCATTTTCACCTATCAAAACACTTGTATATAAATGATTTCACATGATTTTCATAATACATCTGTAAAGTAGATAAGACAGTCCAGGAAGCAATCGTACAGATTGCTTGTAGTTTTCAGAGATCAGGAAATGGAATCAAAATGTGGCTGTGGATTTATAGTTTGACAGTTGCAATAGTGACTGAATGCCACTTTCCCAAGCCTGGCTCCGTATACCTTTGGCTGTTTCTGAGATAGACAGCTGAGGTAGACAGCACTGGAATCCCATTACATAGTTCCCAGTTGGCAAATCAAATAGTAGAAGCCAGGGGCTGGAAAAACAACCTTCGTGTCAACAGTCAAGATTGACAGGAAAGACGACAAGCTGGCTACCACCATCACTATACAAAATAGTTGAACCAGCAATATTCCTCTCAGTAGCTCACACACTTGGGGGACACCATCAGTTTGCAAAATTATTATTATTATTATTGTTATTGTTATTATTATTTTAAAGATTTTATTTATTTATTTATTTATTTATTTATTTATTTACAAATGTTTATTTATTTTTGAGAAAGAGGTGGAACACGTATTGAGTGGGGCGTGGGCAGAGAAACCAGGGGAACAGAGGATCCAAAGCAGGCTCTGCACTGACCTCAGTGAGCAGCTGATTGCGGGGCTTAAAGTCAAGAACCTAGAACTAAAACAAAAACAAAGAAACCCCCAACAAAACAACAACAACCCCCCCCCCCAGAAAAAAACCCTCGAGATCATGACCTGAGCTGAAGTCAGATGCTTAGCCGACTGAGCCACCCAGACGCCCTTAAAGATTTTATTTTAAAGTAATCTCTACCCCAACGTGGGGCTCAAATTCACAACCCTGACATTAAGAGTCACACACTCTACTGACTGAGCCAGCCAGGTGCTCTGAATTTGCAAAATTATAAAAAAGGGCACACACATGAAGGTGAACAATGTGAACAATATAAATTCTGTGTGCAGAAATGAACACGTGCAATACTTGAATATCTATGGGAGTCGAGGAGCCAGAGCTGGAGAACTTTGGGGGACAGGATGGGAAGTTTAATTGGGAAAACTGAGAAATGTGGGAGGGGAAATGTCTTTGGAAGGAAGACGAGTTCAGCTTTTGACGTGGTTAGTATGCTGTGGACAATCCGTGGGTTGTAAATAGCAGGAAATATGGTTTAGGATTTTGAGAGAGAGAGAAAGAACACTAGTGCTGACAGCTAACATCAGCAGCCTTCTCAGGGACCTCATAGAACACTGTGGCAGGGGAAAGGGTCTGGCAATTGGACAGCTCTCCTTAATGACTTCATTAGACTCATGAACCACAGGAAAGTGGCTTTGTCATTCCAAACTAGATGTTCTTCAACCTCTGGACTTCAGCTGGCAAAGGCTGGAATTAAGAGCAATGGGAAGCATCAGGAATCTGAGCTTCATGTCTTTCCTCTCTTAAACTCCTTGCTTCTCAGGGAATACAGCCTGTATTTTGGTTTTAATATTTTGCCACCCACTCATGTTTTGGTCCAGTATGTTTATTCAAATATCCTTCTGTGTGTTCCGTACACAGTAGCTTTTGTACAAATACACTATTCTAAGAAATTAGGTGCTTTTAATTTTATTTATTAAAAAATTTTTTTTAATGTTTATTTACTTTTGAGAGAGAGAGAGAGACGCACACACAGTGCAAGTGGGGGAGGGACAGAGAGAGAAGGAGATGCAGAATCCGAAGCAGGCTCTAGGCTCTGAGCTGTCAGCACAGAGCCCGTCGTGAGGCTAGAACCCAGGAACTGCAAGATCATGACCTGAAGAAGTCCGATGCTTAACCAACTGAGCCACCCAGGTGCCCCACATGCTTTTTATTTTTTATTTTTATTAAACTAAAAATTTTTTTTTAGATTATTTATTTTGAGAGAGTTTGTGAGCTTGAGCAAGGGAAGGGTAGAGAGAGAAGGAGAGAAAGAATCCCAAGCAGGCTCTGAGTTGTCAGCACGGAGTCCTATGTTGGGCTCTAACCCATGAACCCCACGAGATTATGACCTGAGCCAAAGTCGGACATTTAACTGACTGAGACACCCAGGTACCCCCAATTTTTTTTTTTGAATTAAGTAATCTCTATGCCCAACATGGGACTCAAACTCAGGACCCCGAGATCAAGAGTCACTGACTAAGCCAGCCAGGTGCCCCTGGGAAGCTAGGTGCTTTTTATCATCGGGATGAATAATGATGATGTTGGAGAAAATATCAGTGAAACTGACTCAGGGTGACCAATTCCATTTCATTTAGTAATTCGTTCTCCTTTTTACACGCTTATGACCAAACTGAAGTTTGAAGAGCAAACTATTTGGGAAGTATCTTATTTTACCTTCCTTCATTATCTTCCTCTTTAGGACCACTCAACAACAATCACTGTCAACCCATGCAAGAAATGTGGCAACTAAAGGCCACCCCTACACAATACGTTGCTTTGCATATTATTTCCTTAACACACAATTTATTGTAACACATTCCTTTTCTTTCCCCATGGCTGCTAAATCAATTCGGGCTAAATTTTGTGTTAAATCATCCAGCTTCAAGATAGGTAAATTATGACCTTGGGCTACTCTTTTTTCTTGCAGATGGGAAATCTTTCAGCTGTGTGTCATTTCACCAGAGTGGTCTTTTAAAAAGAAGTCACAGAGCCTGATGCAGGGCTCGAAATCACAAACTGTGAGGCCACGACCGGAGCCAAAGTCTGACGCTTAACTGATTGAACCACCCAGGCGCCCCACACCAGACTGGTCTTGAAGGTGGGTAGCTCTTGGTGAATTTCTGCAGAGTGGCAATGCTGGCTTTAAAAATGCCACAGTTGGACTGTCCAAAAGGTGTACAAACAATCGTATTATTTACAAGTCATCTTTTAGCCTTAACACATGGTGAAGCGTTTCCAGATCCCTTTCCTTGAATCAGCTCAGCAACACCCTTTGTTGTTGGGTCCACACTGCCACTAAGACTTCAGATGAAAGATGCTTTGGGCACTCCAGCCTCTCCGACACCCGAGAAGGGGATATTTTTGGTTAAGTGCTGCCTCCTGGCGGCAGCTCTACTGCCCGACACCTTCCCCTCCTGGTGGAGACCACTTCCTTTAACTGGGGATCTCGAAGCTGATGCAACAGCTTCTCCGAGGGGGCGGGGAGTTGAGACGCCCATCCGAGAGACCCCTCCCCTGGCTCCCGGCGGGCGCCGCTCCCTTCCTCCTCCCCCACGGCACTTTGCAGTCCAGAGTCTCTCCGGAGTTTCAGCTTTGCATCTCGGGGCCGGAGGCGGGGTTGCCAGGGTTTGGGGCCCTGGCCCGACCCCCGTCGGGCAGCCAGCGCGGGCAGGATTGGGAGGGTGGGAAGAGGAAGCTGAGCGTCCCTGGGGCGGAGGACGCGCCCAAGGGTATCCGCAGACCCTTCCCTGTCCCAGGGGTAGTGCAGCTGTGCCTGAGCAAAGAGAGAGCAGGGGAGCAGGTTGCAGGCCACCTCGGCTTTCGGACCCTGGCGCCCTTCCCTTCACCCACCACGCTCCCCTCCTCCAGCGCTTCCTGAAGCCCGGGGAGGGGCGGGGGCTGCTTGGCCAGGGGGAAGGAAGGGAAGGGGACGCCGGGTGGGGGTGGGTTGCTGGTCCCTCAAGGCAGACCCCGGTTTGGCCTCCGTATCCAGACCTGGACGTCGGGGGCGACCAAGCTTTTAAGAGGGGCATTGAGGGTGGGCGGCGGCTGGGTCGGGGTTTGGGAAGGCGAGGTCTCGGGGCTGCGGATGCGGAACACCCAGGGGCCAAGGGAAAGAGGGTACTAAAGGGAGCCGGTAGGGGAAGGCGAGGCGGGGCTGGGGGCTGGGGAGTGTGGGAGAAAGGGGCAAAGGTGAGGTCGGCCTGCTGGCTGGACGGGGGCGGAGGGGTGTGGGGCCAGGGTCATGGGGGAGGGGAGAACTGCGGGAGGGCGTCCCCTACGGGGTTTGCGGTTCCACTCTTGAACTCGCCTGCGTTCTCCTGAACCTGAGCCTCGCCTCCCTCTGCCTAGTCGTCGCTGAGCGGCCGTCGCATCTTGCTCTCGCAGTGCGCAGACCGGTCACCTGAGCCTGGACGTGGGACCAAGCGGCCGAGAGCTTTTCGGATCCGGGAAAGCGCGTTTAGATGCGGGGCCTTTTGTTTTCCCATTAATGAAACAGGTTCAATTCGAACCATTCTAGGCCTCCCAGTAAAACAAAATGATACCCTCCCACTCCTTCAACCCATTACTGTCAAAAGGAATAAATACTTCCAGATACGACTTGCTTGGTTTAGGAGCCAGAGCAACAGACGCATATAAGTGGGTCAGAAGGGCAAGTTCAAGGACGTTCCCAGAGCCCAGGCTGCTGGGAAATCAGTCTAGGAGGAACAGCATTGTTTATTCATTCCTGTATTCTTCCAGCAATTATTCTCGACATGTGCTCTGCCCTGGGGATACAGGGTGAAGAACGCCCCGGTGGTGCTTTCTTCTAGTGAGGGAGGCGCCCACAAACAGACGAACTCTGGGGGTGGTCGTGCCCTTGAAGAAAGTCCAGCATGGTGAAGGCGTGAAGACCGACAGAAGGAGGAAGTTGCTCCATCACAGACTCCTCAGGGAAGGCCTCTGGTAGTATGGTGTCTAAGCATAGACCTGAATGGAGTGAGCGAAGGGATGACCGATATCACGGGTGGGGGGGAGGGCTGAATGTTGCAGGCAGAGGGAACGGCAATTGCGAAAGCTCTGAGAGGGGAGCATGTCTGTTGTGTGGCAACAGCAAGGAGGCCGCTGTGGCTTGAGTGGAGTGACAGTGCACGGGCCAGTGCCATCAGGGGCAGCGCTAGGGCTGTCTTCCTAGGACTTCCCTCATTTGCAACTTGGGCCTGACCCCAGACTGGAATTAAGGGGCAGGCCAGCTGGGCAGCAGCCTGGGTAGAAAAGGGCACTAAATTATCCTTGGGGTAATTCCGACATTTGGTGCCAATGAACTCTGATTTCTGTCTGGGTCTTTTGGTGAACCGTAAATTGGCTCCCATACACTGACAGAATCCTTGACGACTGCTTACCCGGACTGTTTGTCTCCAGAATAATTTTGCAACGTGCAGGTACAGGCAGAAGTTGCAGGGTGTGGCCCCCGAGACCGGCCAGCCAGCGTCGTCTAAAGGCAGCAGTCACAGCTGGAATTCTGCAAATGTGCCCTCCAGTGTGAAGTGCCCTTCCCTGAGAGAGCGTTATGCTATTGTCTACAGTTTAAATGGTTTAATATGCCCACCAAGAAACTGCTTCAGAGAGTTGCATGTGATGAATTCATATAATAAGCTCTAATTCTGAATGGAAAGAATGAGGCTTACCGTTTTTATCCCAACAAAATTGGTATTCCTCCACCCCTGCTAAGTAAAACATTCAACAGATATTTAAATGAGCCGGGTCTGAAGGGGTGCCAACTCACTGGCTTGCTCAGGGTGCCAGGGCTGGCTCTTACCTGGCAACACGTGCACCCCTTGAACCAACTGGGGACCTGAACTGTGAGTGGGTGCGTTTGCAGTCGGGCATTTGGCTGTACCCCCACAGGTAGTCTTGCTTGGTGTGTCTTGCCTTACATAGGGGCTGAGTTCTGGTGCCCTAATGACGGATCCTATGCCCTCTGCAGGACCAAGGATAGATCATATATGAGCGGGAGATGACTAGGACATGGAATCAGGAACAGGGGAATGGTTAAGGGCACCAGGAGGGGACTGCCAGTCACTGGGAGAACTTAAGTGCTCAGTAAACATAAGGCAACGAGGAAGTTCAGGGGCTGAGGTGGGGAAGAGGAGGAGCTGAGATTGAGTAGAGAAGGTGCCTAGAGGCCAGCAGGCGTCGAAGTCCTCTGGGTCTGACCGGGCAGTCCCAGCTCCAGCCCGTCCCCTGGCCCCTCCCCGCTGCCGGCCAGAGTCACACATGTGTTTTCCTGTTTTCCATTTCGGTCCCCGTCACCCTCTGCCTTTTCAGCTCCTCGGAGTCAGCAGCTGCTGCAGCTCCAGCCTTAGCTGGCTTCCCTTCCTAGCACCTTCCCCTCCCCCGCCCCAACCCCCTGCTTGCGGGTAGCCCCTCCTCCTCGCACCTGCCCAAAGGTCACGGGACAGGTAAGAGGTGGGAGAGGAGGGACTATGGGCCAGAGGGGAAGTGCCGGAGGAGGATGGAGTGAGCGTCCTGCAAATTGGCCAACCGGAGACCCAAGAGCCCGTTGTCTCCCGGCCCTGGCCCTGGCCTCGGCCCTCTCTAGGCAGAGCCCTCTTTCTGCCCAGAGACTTCAGCCCTACACTAATGGGAGCCCTGGCCGCAGGAGTAAACAATTTCTTTCTTGTTTCACTTTTTTTTTTTTTTTTTTTAAAGGGACTATCGTAGCCTCACTGGAATATAGAAAAACAATTGGAGCACTGGGGAGGGAGGAGCTGAGCTTCCAGCTTGGGGTGATGGGGGAATCTGGCTGCACCACAGTGTATGTGTTTTCTCTTTCTGTTGTTAGAGGGGGAAGCACAGACCAGTTGGAGCTAGGAAGGCAGGACATGGGGTCTCTAGGGGAGAAAGTGTCTTCTTTTAGCTCTTGAGCTTGACAGAACAGCCAAGACCCTGAACTGTGTTCTCGTTCCTGGAAGAAGTATGCTTTGGCTTTGTCATTCACAGGTAGGGTTCGGGTCCAGGACTCCACTGGCTGCTGTGCTAGGCATGGCATGCTGTGGCCCTGTGCCCACTTTCCCTGAAACCCTGAATCTGAATCTTCACCCATAGGCTATGAGTGTTGTCCTGTAACCTCCGCTGGGTACTCAGGGATGAATGCACCTCAGGCAGGAAGAAGACAGGGTGCTGTGTATCAGGAAGGCCGGTATATCCTGGGGTGCCAGACTCTACAAGTTTCTCCTGTAAAGCCTGGCGTGGGAGAGCCCTTTGGGAGAGGTCCTGCTGGTCCCAGGCTGCCTGAACGGTGGAAGCATTACCCAAGAGCCAGGCTCTCAGGGAGGAATGTGAGCTGCCAAAGACGGTGCCTTCCTGCCCACGGCTGCGATGCTAAGCAGTGGTTAAGAGGGGGCATCTTTTCTCTGAAGGGCATTCTCCCCTGTCCAGTTTGCACAGACTAAGGAGTAAGATAGGGAAGATTCCACTGGCGGCACTTCCTAGTGAGACCGCTAGGGTGAGCTGTCCTGCTGGAGTGTGGGTTTCACCCCCCTCCTCTGGGTATCTGTCTCAAGATTCCAAGATAAAGGACTTCGCTTTTCACATACCCCCAGCCCGGGACTAAACCCTGCACACTGCTTCGCTACTTTCCGCCACAGTTTCCCCTTCCTTTGTCCCACCTTCCTCATCTCTCCTTCATCCCTTTCCTTTATGTTCCATTAGGACATATGCCCACCCCTTGGTGCCAGGAAATTTAGTCTTAAAAGGGCAGGCGGCATGATGTTTTTATGTGCCAGGCAGTGGCCATCCTAGCAATAGCATCGCCGCCAAGAAGACTTGTAGTCGCCCCTCATCCCTGCAAAGGGGTGAGAAAGGGGAGGAGCAGGCTGGGAAGGAGGTAGCCTAGGCATCAGGCTGAAGGATGGCAGAGGCTTTCCGTTTAATCTAATCACACCCTCTCCCAGGTAATTCATTAGGGAGCCATCGGAAGCCTTTTCCTGTCTGAGGGGAAGGCCGGTTGGAACTGGTGGGAGGTAGGGGAGATAGCACAAAGCATGGGCTCTGCTGGCGAGCCCACCTGCCTCCTTCACCGGTTTGGCACCCCGACATGTGACTTAGTGCCTCTTGGGGCTGCAGGCAAGCTTGGATGAGATCAAGCAGTGGAGTGCTTAGCAGTATGTCTGGCACCTGATAAGTGTTCCATAGATGACAGCTATCATTAACATGAGTGTTGAGGGGGCTGCTGGAAGAAAAGGACTCTCTCCTCTGGAGGGATTTTAGGTATTTGTGAGGATGGCTTAGGAGAAGCTTGATCTCTGGGAAGGGCGAGCTCACCAGAATGCAAAGATGTAGGGTAGAGATAAGCCACCCTCCCCCACACCCTGGGGATTTTTAGATCTTCCTTCTTAGGTTAACCAAAGAGGGTTAGAAAGGGTGTGGGAAAGGACCGGCAGATTTCAGGATGGATAGGATGTATTTCTGTTGGTAAAAGAGAACCAGAATACTAGACCGAAGTAGATGGACTATGAAGCTAGAATATGTGATTTCCCAAAAACAATGCTCAACTTCTTTGCTCTTGGCCTGTCTATGCAAGATAGCTCAATGAAATCTCAGTTCCCCATATTTTTAGGAAATTGGACTAAACTTGTATGTGGGGAAGTTGTTTATAGGAATTATTATTATTTTTTTAAGGATAAGAGGGCACATGAATGGGGAGGGGATGCAGCCAGAGGTTTGAGTCTCATTTTCTTTTTAAATTTTTTAAAGTTTACTTATTTGCAGAGAGAGAGAGAGAGAGAGAGAGAGAGAGAATGAGCAAGCAGGGGAGCGGCAGAAAGAGAGAATCCAAAGCAGGCTCTGCACTGCTGTCAGCATAGAGCCAGATGTAGGGCTCGAACCCATGAACATTAGATCATGACCTGAGCTGAAATCAAGAGTCAGACGCTTAACCGAATGCACCCCAGAGCCTCATTTCTTGACCTTGTTGCCTTGGAAGTAGATTGAGGCTCAGCTTTGAGGTTGTGGCTCAAATTTGGGGGCGGCCATCCTTTGCTCTGAGGGGAAGTGTGCAGAGTTCTCTTACGAGGCCCGTCACGAGGCATGGGGACTGCACTTACACTTCCTCTAATGTCAGCACGGGCAACAAGCCTTTGTGGCACCCTGTGCAATCTCCCCGCCTTGCCTTTCTTGTTTGGGGCGAGGGGGGAGTGGGGCTAGGGTGGGGCCTGGAGGACAGAGGCTTGTGCATTCCTTCTCAGGCCACCGCCCCGTCCTCAGCTAATTTCCTCAGGGCCAACTTCCCTGGGGCTAAAGAAACTGCACCCAGTGGACTGTCATTTCTTCTGGGCCCTCAGTCCTGGAGCAGCGCTGACAAAGGAGATTCCTGAGAGAGCGCCTTCTTATCACAGAAAGTGCTGAGCCAAGAGCTCCAGGCTGCCCCTTTTGCAGATGTGAAAGGCCAGTGAACCTTAGACCCAGACAGTTGCTTAACACTCCTCTCCCCCTCCCTCATTCCCTCCTCCCGTCTTGACCTCTCCATTTGATTTAAATCCATAAGCATTTGCCTGGCCTTTCCTCTGACTGCCGGCTGAAAAGGAGGAGTGGTCAGGCCATAGTGCCTGGAGGCTGTGGCTCCCCAGGACTGCCACAGCGGGAATCTGCTGGAACCCAAGTTCAGGGAGTGAGTGTGTTTCCCGCCCTCCCCTCAGCAACCCCCTCCCCTCGCCCACCCCCTGTGCTGCTTTGCGCTGTCCAATCACTTCCTCTCCCCAGTGCCCCAGGCCCTAGCACCTCTCCACTTGGTCCGCCAGCCTCTCCTCTCTTCCTCTCCGCTGTCTCCCACTCTGCAGTGCTCTCGGGCACCTGCTGCCGCTTTAGCTACTTGCCTCAGCTTTGGGTCTTTGGGTCTCAGCTCTCCAGCTGCAATTCCTGGGCGGGGGAGCGATCATCAGCTGCCTCCCATCATCCCTAGGTTGGATCACCCTTTTCCCATTCATACCTTTTTGGGTGATGCACCTATGCTGACGTGGGGGATTGGACAGCAGGAAGCTGGAACACTAGGGGCTGCGAGAGAGAGATGTCCGGGAAGGAAAAGAGGACAATAATCTGTCTTTCAGAGAGGAGTGGGGCTGCTTGGGCTCTGCTAGGACTGCAGACTTCACCTCAGGGTGGTTAAGAGATGCTCCCTGAGCAAGGGGATGGTTGTAGGTTTCCGGCAAGAGGTCCATGAAGCCTTTAGGTTTGCCAGAGTCAGTGTCCTTGGGGAGGAGAGAAGTTTGTGAGGGGAACCCACAGAGAGGCTGCTTGCAAGGTTGGTTCCTAATGTTGCAGCTCAGCACAGGTAACAGGTGAGACTGGAATTGGAAGGGAGACAGGCTTTTTTGGGGCAAGGCTGAAAAAAACACAGGCTCAAATCAGGATGGTTATACCTGGGGACTGCCAAATTGCCTTGTATCCCAGCATAGTCCGATAGAACCAGGATTTAATTTTCTATTTTGGAAATCTGGGGGGCAGCACCCTCCTAATGAGGAGAAATGCTGCTTTCTCTCTAGAGAATGAGTGCCTTCTCTTAAAAATTCCACTTGGGGTTGTTTCAAGGAGCCAGCTGGAGAAGAAGAGGTTAATGGGAGATGGGAGGCCGGAGTGAGCTCTCTGAGATGGTGGGCCGGATGTTGTCCCTGTTGACCACCATAGGCAAGAGTTTTAGGTAATTGCCAGCCACCTGAGTTATATCTTCATCTTTCTTCCTTAGAGGGCGATGCCAAGAAGCTGGTGACGGCTTTCTTCTCCTTCCACCATGGCTGACGGCATTAAATATGAAGTGGCCTCCCAGCAAGAGGGGGATGCCTCCCCTTTGGGCGATGAAGCCAGCTCAGGGTCTGAGCAGGTAAAGCTGAAGAAGGAGATCTCGCTGCTTAATGGCGTGTGCCTGATTGTGGGGAACATGATCGGCTCGGGCATCTTTGTCTCCCCCAAGGGCGTGCTCATGTACAGTGCCTCTTTTGGCCTCTCCCTGGTCATCTGGGCTGTTGGGGGCCTCTTCTCCGTCTTTGGGGCCCTTTGTTATGCGGAATTGGGCACCACCATTAAGAAATCTGGAGCCAGCTATGCCTACATCCTCGAGGCCTTCGGGGGATTCCTTGCCTTCATCCGACTGTGGACCTCGCTCCTCATCATCGAGCCCACCAGCCAGGCCATTATTGCCATCACCTTTGCCAACTACATGGTGCAGCCCATCTTCCCGAGCTGCTTTGCCCCCTATGCGGCTGGGCGCCTGCTGGCTGCTGCCTGTATCTGTAAGTGGGGCCAGGGCAGGAGGTGTGGGCTGGAGTGCCAGGGCAGAGGCTGGGATGTGAGTCCAGTAAGCCAGTGAGAAAGGAGCTGGAAGCGAATGCCTCCGACAAACACTCTTGTTTTCATTTTATTATTAAAAAAAAAAAAAAAAAAGATTCTATTTTTAAGTAATCTCTACACCCAACGTGGGGCTTGAATTTACAACTCCTAGATCAAGAGAAGTGGGCAAGTGGGTGGCTCAGTCGGTTAAGTGCTTGGGCTCAGGTCAGGATCTCGGGGCCTGGGGGTTCGAGCCCCGCGTCGGGCCCTGTGCTGACACCTTGGAGGCTGGAGCCTGCTTCGGATTCTGTGTCTCCCTCTCTCTCTGCCCCTCCCCTGCTCATGCTCTGTCTCTCTCCATCTCTCAAAAATGAGTAAATGTTAGAAAAAAAAAAAAAAGTTGTATGCTCTGCCAACTGAGCCAGCCAGGCGCCCCCTCTTGTTGTCTTTAAATTAGTGTGGGCTTCGTGTGAAAATTCAAATGGTAGCAACGTGTAAAAACAAGCAACAATAAAGAGAACACTTCACCTCTTCCCCACTTTCCCACGGTAGCCCCACTAGCAGTTCATATGCCCTTCCTGACTTTTTCTTGTTCCTTTAAGAAGTGTAGTTAAAAAAAATGTAGTTTTCTTCTGTTTTTATTTTTTGTAAAGTTTATTTATTTTGAGAGAGGTAGTTGTTTTGTTTTTAAAATATGGGATCATGGTACACATATAATTCCAGTTTGTGCTTTATTCCCAGAATTTACCAGTGACATTTTCTACTTAGGGATCTATTTAAAAAAAAAAATTATTCATGTTATTCCATGTTAATGTCAAGGATGTATTGTTTATTTAACAAATCAGTCCTCTTAGTGGCCATTTAAGCGGGTTCTAATTTGTTAGTCACACAGGTAATGCGCCAATGAATATCTTATTGTTTATACGAGTTTTTCTGTGGGCCAGATTCTTAAAACCGTCATTTCAATCCACCCTGACTTTTGCTCTGTCTCATAAATAATGTATTTAAACCTATACATTCAGCAAAGCCACTTTGGAGGTCCCGAGAAGCTGATCGTCTATAGCCCCATCCCCCAGGGGCCTCTGTTCTGGAAAAATGCCCTCCTCACCTGAAATCTTGGAGACCCTTCCCACACCCCTAATGTGGAGAAGCTTTGAAATTCTGTCATTTTAAGGGGCACCTTCCCCAGCTGCGGAGTGTGGGCATTTTGTACCAGGTGTAGTTGCTCCCTGAATCAATCCTCTCCAGTCGGCTTTGTGTCCTCTTTTCTCGAGGTTTCTCCACTGTCCCATCTTATTCCTCAGCTTCCTCTCCAGCCTCCCCCCTTTGACTGTTGTGCGGAGTCCCGGGTGTCTCCATGGGGTCCCCTTGTGCTTTGTGCGTCCGTGCTTGTGGCTTGGACTCCTCTTCGTGTATGGGGATGTTTGTCAGGCATGGCAACAATCAGGGAGGGGAGGAGGGCACTGTCTCTTGTTACAAGAAGGAGGCTTTCCCTTGAGGTCTCAGATGTGATCTGTAATGTCTCTTGCGTCATTTACAGTTGACTTACTGGGGAAACTAATTTTAGGATCTGTCAGTCTTGAGGCGCTCTCCAGTGTGGGCATACTGTTATGTATCTTGTGTGGTGTAGGGATTATTCCAAGCAAAATTTCCAAGATGGCTGCATCGCTTGAAGTACTAGAATGCAATAATTTTATTTTTATTTATTTATTTAAAAAAAAATTTTTTTTTTCAACATTTATTTATTTTTGGGACAGAGAGAGACAGAGCATGAATGGGGGAGGGGCAGAGAGAGAGGGAGACACAGAATCGGAAACAGGCTCCAGGCTCTGAGCCATCAGCCCAGAGCCTGACGCGGGGCTCGAACTCACGGACGGCGAGATCGTGACCTGGCTGAAGTCGGATGCTCAACCGACTGCGCCACCCAGGCGCCCCTAGAATCCAATAATTTTAACCATCTCTGTTGAAATCTCTTTAAAACCAATGATATGTCTGCCTGCCTTCATAACTTGACATTTCTTTTGGTGACTCAGAGTCACCATTACACATCTCCATTCTTACATGACTATGAGGCCTCAGGCCGCTGGGGCGGGGACGAGTGTTGACTTCTTCAGGAGCTTCCAGGGTGCTGGCCTGACTTTAGTTCAGCAGTTTCATTCTTTATGAGTTCCATCTGTGTCATGTCTGACAGCTGTTGTTCCTTGACTCTGGCATTGTGCTACCTCCATCAGCCACCGCTTTTTAAAAAATGTTTATTTATTTTTGAGACAGAGACAGAGCGTGAGTGAGGGAAGGGCAGAGAGAGAGGGAGACACAGATTCTGAAACAGGCTGCAGGCTCTGAGCTGTCAGCACAGAACCCGATGTGGGGCCCGAACCCATGAACCTTGAGATCGTGACCCAAGCTGAAGTCGGACGCTCAACTGACTGAGCCGCCCAGGCGTCAGTCACTCCTTTTTAATTTGCTGTGTCTAATTGGGGACAGAGATGTCCTCAGACCCTACAGTTGGGTGCACATACACATGCAGGTACACCCTTGTAAGGATATGGGCAGAGTAGCCACAGTTATGATTTGTCCGCAGAGCTCCCCAGTTAATCAAAAGATACAGTTTTGTGCATGGATTTATGGCATATATATCACATAATTCTGATGGAGTGACAGATACACCAGATCTGTGTTTGAGCCTGCGTGACCCTAGGCAGGGTGCAGTAACTGTTTTACTTCTGGGCTACTGTGTGGATGAAGTGAGATTTGGTGGAAACCATAAATCATGACTCAGGTGTAATGTATTGGTGATTATTATGTTTGAAATTATTCTCTTTTGGCTGCTTCCAGGACTTTGTTCTGTCTTTAATTACTTCAGAGGGACCTAGAGATCTGGAAGAAGGTTCAAAAGGGCAACCAAGATTGTAATTAAGAACTTAGGGACATATGATTCATGAGTTTCTTCCTTCAACCATTGTCTAATGAGCACCCAATACATGAACATTCTGTCCATACACTACCTATGCAGTAATATCTTGTTTATCTTAATATCTTATTTATCTAGCCATAGCCATTCAGGAGAAAGGTAGAGCAAAAGGCCTAGAAGCAGCCAAGAAAGAAATTTTAAACACAATAATCATTAATATGTTACACTTGAGTCATGATTTATGGTTTTCACAGCCTCACTTCATCCTCAGAGTGGCCTGGAAGTAAACCATCCCTGCACTTGCCCAATGTCCCGCCACTACTGAGCCCTCCCTCAGGCACAGGTCTGGTGCCCTTGTCACTCCACCAAAGTTGTCAAATATATGCCAACAATGTATGCGCAAAGTGAGGACTGAGGCTGAATCTTTGAACTTAGCGAGAATGGGGATTTAATACAGAACTTTCATTCATTCACGGAACATTTAGAGCATTCTCTGCGCTAGATATTCCAATGAATGCTGGGAAGCAAAGAAGAATAAAGTCTGGACTTTGCCATCCAAGAACTCCTAGTCAAGGAGAGAGATAGATAGGTTAACCAATAATTGTCATGCAATGTAGGAAATGTGGTGATAGAGACACTGTAGGAGAAAGCAGGACAATTTTCTTCATTTGGGGAAGAGGGCTTATAGGAGGATGTCACAGAGACCATGATGTCTGAACTGAATTTTGGAAAGATACGGAGCTGTCTCCTAGGACACTTCTCACTGAGGGAACTGCAGTGTGACAAGGTGTGGAGGTGCAGACAGGCATGGAATGTTCAGAGAATTCCAGGTGGTTGGTATGGCTGGAATGCAGGGTGGGAGAGCGTGAGAAGGCAGAGACTGGAAACGTAGCCCAAGGCCAGCTCCAAGACTGGTTTTTACATTGCCTACACAGGTTAGACTTTATCTGGAAAGTGGGAAGTTGTTGATTGTAAGTGGGGAAGTGAAATTAGATTTGCTTGGAAGAAGAACACTGGTGGCCAGGTGGAGTGTTTTTGGCAAGTGTGAGAATCAGAAGGTAGGCACACCGGTTTAGGGAGTGGACACCTGAGTCTGCTTGAAGGCTGGTGAGCAAGGCCTTTGGACCAGAGATGAGGGGGTGGATAGAAAAGTAGTAATAAGGCAGGGTTTCTAGGACTTCTGGATGGGTGTGTGTGGTGGTGGGGGGCAGTTCTCAGAGGTGATGCTAAGAATTCAAGCTTGGACAGGGGGGCAGTGATGGGGCTTCCATCTGAAATAGGGAAGGTGAGCTGAGGGATGAGTAGAGGGGCATCTGGAGCTAGGCTGCTTATGTGGCCTTTCCATGAGCAGCACCCTCCTTGGGTCATCATGACCCAGAGTCAGTCACTGTTCCATCAACTGAGTCATACTTAAAACAGAGACTGATGTGTAAATGATGATGGCAGCCTAGGAATGTACAATGATGAGCATACATCATTAGCATAATTTCTAATGACCAGAAGAAGGTGTGTGTTCACTGTCAAGGCTTCCTAATGCCATAGTCCCTAGGAAACCCATCGAGGAATCAGGGATTGCTCTCAGCGCATGGAATCAGAGCCAAGGGAGAAAGTTTTGACTACTGGAGACAAATTTACTGAACGTGATGGGTTTTATAAAATACGGAGCTGAAAGGTAGAGCAGGAAACTCACGGTGTGGTGGAGGAGACAGGAAGTAGTCAATTACACACTTCATATGGGTAAGTGCTGGGAGCGGGTGGGGTGGGCCCTACTCAGGAGATGTCTGTACTCAATGCTGAAGGATGAAATGGCGTCAAGGGGTGGCTGAAGTGCCCCCTGGCCGTGGCCTACAAGGTGCCATCTGACTTCTCTCAGACCTCTCTCCCCCTTACTCTCTCTGGAGCTACACCGGCTTTCTTGCTTTTCTTCCAGTTTGCCTGGCCTGTTCCTGCTTCGGGAGTTTTGTACTTTATCGTTCCTTCTGCTGAGAAGCGTCTTTCCTCAGATGTCCTCAGAGCTCATCCTCTCAGTCCACTCGGGTCTTTGTACAGATGTTACTTCGCCAGAGACTTCTCCTGTCTCTCATGGTCACTCTCAGTTTCCCATCCTGTTTTGTTTTTCTTGATAGCACCTGTCACCACCTGACAATAATCGTTTACTTGTCTGTTGTCTATCTTTCCCTCTAGAGTGTAAACACCACGAAAGTAAGCACTTTGTTTTGCTCACGGCTGAATATCCAGCACCTAGAACAGTGCCTGGCATCTGCTAGGTACTCAATAAATATGTTGAATGGAGAAGGGCAAGGACATTCTAGGCACAGGGAAAGGCAATGTAAAGCACAAAGGTGAGAAAAAGAATGGAGTGTGGGGTGCGCGGGGGCGATTGTGGGATGTGAGGGGACAAAAGGAGGCAAGCGGCTAGAACATGACGCTCATGTTCTAGGGAGTTAAGATTTTATTCCACAGGTTAGGAAGCTCTTGTGGCAATCCAGGCAGGAAATGACAAAAGCCCAAATGAGGGCAATGGCAGCGGGGCTGTGGCTTACTTAGGAGATGACGTCTCCAGGAAAGGATAGATAGGAGAGCAATTTAGAAGGTATAATCAGTATAACCAGTAATACTTATTGGGATGTCTGGTGTAAGAGAGAGAGGTAGGTGATGAGGAAAACCCCCACCAGCTTGTAAATGTTGTATCCCAGGGGCTAAGCCTGTCTTAGGATCCACTGTATCCCCAGCAAAGAAACCAAGAGAGGAGCTTAATAACCATTCCTTGAATGAAAAGCTGAGATTTCTGGTTTGGGCAGTTGGTAGGTGGTGGCATCGTTTACAGGGATGGGGAGGATGGAATCATGTTGAATTTAAAATTTGTAGGATAGGAGGTGGATGTGCCCATTTGGAGCTCAGTAAAGAGATGGGGCTGGAGATAGGCAAGTGCTTCGTAAATACTTGTTGAATGTTTATTTTCCCAGCACTGATTGATCATTGTCTTCCTGGAGCTCTCAGTGTGCGAGAGCATGCTGGGGGCTGGCAGGGTGGGCAACCCAACGCAAGGTTACAATGGATTATAATGAGTGTTGTGATTTCTTAGGCACAGGGAGCCATGGGAGCAGACCTAGGCTAGCCTAGGAGTGTAGAAACTCTGTAAGGAAGTTTAAGCTGACACCTGAATGAGGAATTAACCAAAAGAAGGCGGAGTTGCATCTCAGGCAGCAAGAACAAGAGGTATGAAAACTCCTAAGACAAGAAAGAAGGACGTTTTTGAGACTCCTTTCAGTAAAGGAGCTCAGGGTGGGCTGCAATACTGAGGTTAAGGTAGGAAATGTTGACAGCTGGCCTGCAGAGGTGGGTGGAAATGGTAGGATAGTTTGTTCGGGGCTTTATTAGTTGTAGTTATTATTGTTCTATAATAAATCATCTAGTGACATAGAATAATAGTCATTTTATTTATTTATTTATTTATGTTTATTTATGTTTGTTTGTTTATTTATTTAGGTTTATTTATTTATTTATTTTGAGAGAGAGAGAAACAGCTGGGGAAGGTCAGAGAGAGAGGGAGAGAGAATCCCAAGCAGGCTCTGTGCTGTCAGCATGGAGCCCGATGCAGGGCTCAAACCCACAAACTGTGAGATCATGACCTGAGCTGAAACCAAGAGTCAGACGCTTAACTGACTGAACCACCCAGGTGCCCCTATTTATTTATTTTAAAGTAATCTCTACACCCAATGTGGGGCTTGAACTCATGACCCCGAGATTAAGAGTTGCATGTTCTGACTGAGCCAGCCAGGTGCCCCACAGCTGTTTTCTTTTATGGTTTCTGTAGCTCAGGAATTTTGGAAGGGGTAACTGGGGCAGTGCTGGCTCAGGGTCTCGTGTGGTGGTAGTCAGATGGTGGCAGGAGCTAGAACGAGGGTATGCTGAATAAGATGGGGGCTAGCTGGGCATCTTTTTCTCTTCGTGTTGTGTTAGATGTGTCTTTCCAAGTGGTCCCTCCATATGGACTATGTTGAGTCTCCTCACATAATGGCGGCCCCAGAGCAATCAAACTGTTTACTTGGCAGCTGAAGGCTTCCAGAACGGAGTATGTCAGCAACCAGAGTGGAAGCTGTGCCTTTTATGACCTAGCCTCTGAGGTCACAGGGTGTCTTTCCTGCTGAACTCTGTAGGTAGAAACATTCACAGAAGAATATCTCTTCTTAAAAGAAGAGGCACAGACCCTATCTCTTGATGGGCAGAGTGTTACAGTCACATTGTATGAAAAGCATGTGGGTTGGGAAATGTTGTTGAGACATCTTTGGAAAATACAATCTGTTGTACAAACCATATTAAGGAGTTTGGTGGGCTTTCTCCTATGGTAATAAAAAAAACCTCTGAGAGTAAAGCGGAGAGTGACTTGTGTTGTTTGTGATTAAATTGTAGAATTTGTGATTTTTAGAAAGATTACTCTGACTTCAGTTTACAGAACTAAAAGCAGGGAGACCACTTAGGAAGCTGTTGCCATGATCCCAGTGAGGGAGGATAGTGGCTTGGATTAGAGTCATGGGATGAGAGATGAGGAGACTGGTTAAGACTTAGACACTGATTAGATGGATATGGGTGGAGGTTGAGGATGATAAGATGACCACGTTTCTGTCTCGGGCAACTGGGTAACTGGGTGGATGGTGATGCCAGTTACTTACAGGGAGTCAGACTGAAGGAGCAGTAGGTTAAGAGAAATTGATCAGTTTTAGATAGGTTGAATTTGTGTCTGCTGACGTCCAGTAGGTGGTTGTATATTCATATGCATATGAAATTACGGTGGTTGGGCTGGTGATATACTTTCGTGAATCCTCGGTGTAGAGGTGGTCATTGAAATCACAGTAGCAGATGAGATGATCTTGACCGGATGTAGCAAGAGAGGAGGAAAGGGGCGAGGTTAGCATCTCAGGAATGCCAACACTGAAGGATAAATACTCCGCAACAAGGAGAAGAAGCGTCCAGAGAGATAAGAGGGAAATGGGAGTTGGTGAGTAAAAGAGAGCAATTTGAGAAGGAGTTGGTGGTCAACGGTGTCCAATCTGCTAAGAGGCCAAGCTAGATAAGGAGGGCGGTTGCTTGGATATATCAACAGGAAGTCACCGTGACTCTGGAGAGGGAAATTTCAGGGCAGTGAGGGTAGAGTCAGATTTCAGAGAGATTGTTTATTCATCCAGTGAAACCTGAGTATCTACTATATGCCTACTTCTGGGCGAGGCCTAGGGATCCAGAAGTGACTGTTACTCAGTCTGTCCTCATTTGGCTCCGACTTGATGACAGAGACACATCAATAAACTATTCTATTGCAGTGTGGTTACTGTGGGGAAAAGCAGAGGCAGCACACCCAAGGGGGATGGGTTTACACTCAAAAGTAGCCTTTGTTGAGGAACTGTTAAGTAAGATAAGGAATGGAATGCCATTTGGAATTGACAAATAACAAGTCAGGAAAACTGTCCCTCTTCAGTGGAGTGGTAGAGTGGATATTAGTCAAGGGAAAGGAAGGGAATGTAGATATACTTTCCAGGAGACTGATTCTGTAGACAAGAAGTGTGGTTCTTAGAGGGAGGGACCGAGGTTGAGGGAGGGGTTTATGGGGAAGACTTCAGTCCTCCTTAGGCTGGTTTGGGGGTATATTTCTGGAAAAGTTGGATGAAGAATCCATACCCGACAGTCACGTCTTCTCCATGGTTGGGTAGAGTGCTTGGGTCAGCATCTCTCTCCCTTGAACTCATCCCTTTGGGAGGCAGGAATGTGTGGTGGTTAAGAGCATGGAATCAGGTCAAATTATTAGTCTCAGGTTCCTCATCTGTATAATGGAGTCTCTATCTTCTAGAGGCTTGATCTATATTTTTACCATACTTTAATCCTATTCTGTTCAAACAGTGACCATTTCAGGAGAGCAAATAATTTCTGCTCCCGTCATGGTGGCTTACTGTCCCTCTACAGATATAGTTTTCCTTTAGAACTGCTGATGAACTACAATGCTAGATAGGCTACTATTGCGAATAGACCTTGAAATCATTTACTGATTATTGCTTAAGTAAGTTTTTTCTATGCGTGGGTGACTTCACTCATTGCTGATTTCATTGCCTGGGTAATCACGTGCTTTCCTCTCTGCCAGGAGTTTGTCCTCCCATCCCCCAACCCCAGCATGAGCCTCCCTGTGCTCAGTCCAGGTAACGGTGGTCCTGGTGCCCACCTGCACCCCCTTCGCTGCCCCAGACTGGATGGGTTGCCTCACAGTGACTTTCACAGCACCCAGTTTTTATTTTTTAAACTGTCTTTTCTTTTAAAAAAAAGTTTTTTAAAAATGTTCATTCAGTTTTGAGAGACAGAGAGCGAGCAGGGGAGGGGCAGAGAGAGAGGGAGACACAGAATCCAAAGCAGGCTCCAGGCTGTGAGCTGTCAGCACAGAGCCCGACGCGGGGCTTGAACTCACAGACGGTGAGATGACCTGAGCTGAAGTCAGTCGTTTAACCAACTGAGCCACCCAGGCTCAGGGTTTTTCTGTTTTTTAAGTTTATTTACTTTTAGGGAGAGAGAACTCACACAAAAGTGTGTGAGCAAGGGGTGGGGCAGAGAAGAGAGAGGGAGGGACAGATTTCCAAGCTGGCTCCATGCTCAGTGTGGAGCCCGATGAGGGGCTCAATCCCATGAACTATGAGATCATGACCTGAGCTGAAATCGAGTCGGACACTTAACCTACTGAGCCACCCAGGCACCCCATCACCCAGTTCTTATAATTGTCCATGTTCACTTTTCTGTAAAGGCTGAGGACTGGGTCTGTACAAGGCCTGGAGCACAGTCAGTGCTCAGTTCATACTTGTTCTCTGGCTGGCTGAATGAATGAATGAATGAATGAATAAAGGAATAAATGAATTAGGAGTTCTGAAAAAACCTTGCTGTCCCGCCAGGGTACTATAAATGGTTACTTTTCCTAACCAGAGAAGTGTGCAGATGGCCCCTCCTAGAGCTGATTATTCTGGCTTCTCAGAGTTCTTAGAGGACTGCCCCAGTTTTCTGCAGCCAGAAGCCCCATCACCCCAGGGGGAGATCATCCTGCTCACAGTCCCACATCCTTGCATACAATAGGGACAGCATGGCGTGCTGCGGTGTATACAAGTTTTGGAGCTGGACACTGTCTGAGTGGCCTCACTTTTCTCAATTATGAGATAAAGACTGGGGTGCCTGGCTGGTTCAGTCAGAAGAGCATGTGACTCTTGATCTTGGGGTCGTGGGTTCGACTCCCATCTGCGGTGTAGAGATTCCTTAAATAAATAAAACTTAAAAAAAGATAAAGATAATACACCTACTCTGTCACATTAAGTTAGATGATATCTATGAGAATGCAAGGGACCTAACACTTAACTGTTAGTCACAAATGGTGTGTCCTACTGCAAATTCTATTCAGTCATATACATCTTATTAATTTCTAAAAACTTTACTTTCCATTCCACCTTTGGATGACTTAAAAGAGGTTTCAGTGTTCCAGGGATCAGAAAGGAGAACTGAGGGGCGCCTGGGTGGCTCAGTCGGTTGAGCGTCTGACTTTGGCTCAGGTCACGATCTCGCGGTTCGTGAGTTTGAGCCCTGCATCAGGCTCTGTGCTGACAGCTCGGAGCCTGGAGCCTGCTTCTGATTCTGTGTCTCCCTCATTCTCTGACCCTCCCCCCGCTCACGCTGTGTGTGTGTGTCTCTCTCTCTCAAAAATAAAATAAACATTGAAAAAGTTTATTTTTAAAGAAAGGAGAGCTGAGACCCTTCTTCCTCTTTGCCAGACAGGGGAACTTTTCCCTTGGCAGAGTCAGAGCGAGGTGTCCCCAAAGTGCAGCCCCACCTGACCGTTCTTTCTTGAAAGCCAGCCTGCTTCGGCCACTGTTAGCCGTGTTGGACGCTTCTGCTCCTGCCTTGTCCTGTCTGTGCTTGCCTGCCCTGTGATCTACGATCTTTGGTCTAGTTTTTTTTGTTTTTGTTTTGTTTTTGCCTTTCATGAACAGGAGCTCTTACTTCCTGTGTCTTCACAGGAGGTCTGCCCACACTGTGCCAGTCAGCCAGCAGCACATACTCAGGCCCCTCTGGGAACAGACCGCTGGTCTTCGGGGATCAGGTGTGTCCCCGATGCTTGGCCCTAGTGACTTGCACGTAGTAGGTGCTTCAATAAACGGCAGCTGGATGCACGAACAGGAGATGTGGCTCTAGATTTGACTTGGCGGAGAAGGGCATTGTGTGCCTTTGGCTCTCAGGGTTGGGTGAGGGCTGGGCCCACTGTGGGCTAGGCACGAGGGAGGACAGAGAGCTCACCCCCGGTCTCCTGGAGCCGCTTGTGGGCTGTAGAGGACTTTGGATGTCTGCGTGTTTGTCTGAGAGCTTGGGCCATGTGTCCTTGGGCAGCTTCTTCTGATACCCGACCACTGACTTCACGTACTTGTGGCTAATGAAGCGGAATAGGCAGATGCTGGGCCCGCAACTGATTTCTGCCCTTCACACTTTCTACTTGGCAGCTAGGTACTTTCTCAGAGTTTTCTCAAGAGCCACTTTAGGTTGGAGGTGAGGAAGCTTCCACTTCACGTCCCACATTCACACACTGCATAGGCTGGAGTCAGAGCCTTGGTTCTTTCTGGGGTGGGGCCGACATGAACTTCGGCACAAACCTTCCTCTGCAGGCAGAGGGTAGAGCTCTGTATTGGTTGGATCCTCAAGGCTCTTCAGGGGTTCACCCTTGGTCTTCTCTTTCTTCTGTTCTTTCTCTCTGACTCAGGAGAGGCTGAGGGGACAGGCTAAAGTAGGCTTGGGAAGGAGCAGGGGAGAGTGGGCCCCCACCCTGGCTGTACATTGGAATCACCTTGGGCTTTAGAAAAATGCTAATGGCCCCTTCCTCTCCCACTTTGTTTCCCCAACCAAATAAATCTGAGCCACTGGTTAGAAGAATGGGAACTGGCTTGGAGAACGAGAACTGGGGAAGTAGAAAAGTTGCTGCTGAGGAGAACTGATGGAGGCCTTGGGCGGAAAGGTTCTCAGTTGTCACTGTCCCTTAGAATTGCCTGGGAAGCCTCAAAAACACGCTGGTGCCTGGGCTCCACCCCAGCGTTTCTGACTTCATTGGCCTAGGTGGGGCCCGAGCGCTGACTTTGTTAAAGCTTGTAAAGCGATGCCAATGTGCAGCCAGGATAAAGGAGCACCGAGTTAAGGGAAGGGTTTGGGCTTGTTCTGATCAAGGCTGTTCTGTAGGTGATTATTTCGTCTAGTGATTACCTAAGGCAGCACACCCAGAGCAGGCAGATCATGACTCCTCTGGGAAACCCCGTCTTAGACTTCCTGCATCCAGAACTTCTGGGTTGGAGCCCTGAAACCCTAGGTAACATGCCTCAGGTGATTCTGATGCTCGCTCAAGCTTAGGGTCCCGTTTCTGAGGACCCAAACTACCTAGCTGAACAAACCAGTAAGGATCGGACCGATAAGGACTAGCTGGCTTTGAGAAGAGAGCAGATAGTGTGGTTTAATATGAGGGCCTCCTGGTACAGACCTCCTGCTTGCTTCCTCAGAGTGGTGCAGAGCCGCGGTGACCAAAACGCTGCCTGGGTTCCAGGGGGCATAGTAGGAAGACTCTGATCCAGTGATCCGTAGGGTTTATGCTCCGTGTGTTGTCTTGCCTGCTGTTCTTACCCATGATGTCTGAGTAATCAAAATGGTCCTGTAGCCTGAAAGGTAAAAGAACCTGAGGACCATCTGCTGTCTGAGACCTATTACAGCACCTAGGAAGGGTGGAAGAAACAATATGTCAAGGAAGCCAGGAAGAAAATTTATTTATTTATCTTTAAGCTTATTTGTTTGGACAGAGAAAGAGAGAGAGTGTGCATATTGAGAGGCAGAGAGAGAGGTGGGGAGGGAGAATCCCAAGCAGACTCGGGGCTTGATCTCACAAACCGTGAGATCATGACTTGAGCCAAAATCACGAGT
This sequence comes from Acinonyx jubatus, assembly GCF_027475565.1. Classification (NCBI taxonomy): domain Eukaryota; kingdom Metazoa; phylum Chordata; class Mammalia; order Carnivora; family Felidae; genus Acinonyx; species Acinonyx jubatus. Next base: position 72,015,375 of record NC_069386.1, on the reverse strand, counting down.
TGGACGCTTAACACACTGAGCCACCCAGGTGCCCTGAAAACATGATATTTAAGGTATAGAGAGTATCCCTGACAACACACAGAAATACAGCAGGTAAAAAGAGGAGATACTTGAACTTTCTGGGTTTAGGTAACACAACTGAGGTTTTTTCAGAAACCTTACATCTGGTCCTTGTGAGGAAAGGGCAGTGGTAGAGTATTCTGGAAACATCTGGGTATTAGCAGGCCTGAGCAAACCAGTGAAGAGTCTCGGCTGCTCCCCAGGGGGTGTGACTCTGGCTGCAGGTAGACCAGCCTAATGCAGAGACGTGCGGTTTTTCTGGAGCAACCTACCACAAAGAGCTTGCTTGAATCACTTGAACCCACAGATGGCTATCCTTTTGCCATCCTGTGGGATGAATGATGTTACCAGTCAGAGGATACCTGAGGTGTGTCACCGGTGACTCTGAACGTCAAGATAGTGAACTGAGTGGCAGGTGGCATTTTCATCTCTGTTAATTGAAGGCTGTGCACATGCAAGAGGAAAGAGAACCTAGAGCAGAGTACCTGACTGTAAATGCTAAGATGCCAGGAGGATAAACTCTGGTAAGGGATAGAGCAGATTTCATAGAGATTGGGAGAGATGTGTTTAGTGTGGCTTTAACCTGAAATTGTAAAGGAAAGGAGAAAAATGCACAGATGAAGGTACAAATCTGGGTATTTAAAAAAATGTTTCTTTATTTTGAGAGCGAGAGTGCATGTGTGCAAGTTGGTGGGGGCGGGGCAGAGAGAGAGAGGAAGAGAGAATCCCAAGTAGGCTCCATGCTCAGTGTGGAGCCCAACTCGGGGTTCAATCTCATGAACCATGAGGTCATGACCTGAGCCAAAATCAAGAGTCGGACACTTAACCTACTGAGCCGCCCAGGTACCCCTAAATCTGGGTATTTTAGAGGCTGTGAGGAATCATGTAGAAGGATAAAAGTGGAAAGTTGCTGAGTAGTGCATTTGGAGAAATTGGATAGAAGGTTGGGAATGATGCTTTTGGACTCATAAATGTTAAATAAGGCTAATAAACATTTGCTTTTCGCTAAAATCCGTTTTATTCCATTAGAAGCCGTACCTCTATAAATTTTTTTTTTTTTAAAAAGGTTTATCATAAAACACGTCAAACATCCAAAACTAGAGCAAATAATATGATGAACTCCCAGGGTTCAAGCAGCAGCATGAATGATTAATCACCATTGTTTTATCTATACTCCAACCACCCTCTTCACCCCACTAGATTATTTCAAGCCAATCGAAGACATCATACCATTTAACTTGTAAAGGTGTCATTGTGAATCTCCATAAGGATGTTGTTGTTGTTGTTTTATCATTATTATTAATTTAACATAACCAGGGCAAATGTGGAGTCCTAGTGTGAAAGTGACTATACCTACTCAGAGTTTGTACCTCTCAGAAAAAGAAATGGTGCATTTCCTCAGAAATACACTCTAAAGTTTGGCAAAGAGATGATGGAAAAGTTCAGGGAAAAGAATTTATACTCTAATAGATAGGGATTGAAAAAAAAAAAAAGACCAGAAGCTTCTCCAAAATGAAAATTTCACTTATTTTATCAGAATTATCTTATTTAGGGCACGCCTGGGTGGTTCAGTCAGTTGAGCATCCAGCTCTTGATTTCGGCTCAGGTCATGATCCCAGCATGGTGGGATCGAGCCCTGCATTAGGCTCCATGCTGAGTTTGGAGCCTGCTTCAGATTCTCCCTCTCCCTCTCATTCTGCCTCTCCTCCCTGCTTGAGCTCTCTCTCTTTCTAAAATAAAATTAAAAAAATTATTTAGGAAGAGGAGAATCATGTGAACAAACCAATGTGATTAAACATACTGCTTTTTGATAAGCTGAGATTTTTAGAAACAAGATACATAAAAGATGGGGAGAGGTGGCATAACAAAGATTAAATGCAGGAGTGGCCCAGAGCTGTAAGAAAAGCATCCGAAGGTTGGTGCCCAGCATCAACTAAGATCTGAAGAAGACACTGCGGATGATAAAAAGCTCTAGAAGCAACATATAGAGTGAAAACAGCAAGGGCAGTTAGTTCTGCAATAACAGATGGTAGAGAGAAAGGAGAAGGCCCAGTCCTGTTTTCCTTCTAACTGTATGTAGCAGAACGATTGCTAACCTAGAAAAGGTTCAGTAAAAAACAGATCTAGGCTAACAAAAAAGCAAGACCAAGAGAATTGAGGAGATAGTAATAAAGCATACTGTTGCTTTATTTTAATTTTATTTTTATGTTTTTAAAGTTCATTTATTTTTGATGGGGGTGGGGGAGAAGGGCAGAGAGAGAGAGGGAGAGAGAGAATCCCAAGCAGGCTCCACGCTGTCAGCACACGGCTCGATGCAGGGCTTGAACTCATGAATTGTGAGATCATGACCTGAGCCAAAACCAAGAGTCGGCTGCTAACTGATTGAGCCCCCCAGGTGCCCCAGTTCAACTTTAATTTTTTAATTTTTTTTAACGTTTTATTTATTTTTGAGACAGGGAGAGACAGAGCATGAACAGGGGAGGGTCAGAGAGAGAGGGAGACACAGAATCTGAAACAGGCTCTAGGCTCTGAGCTGTCAGCACAGAGCCCGACGCGGGGCTCGAACTCACGGACCGCGAGATCATGACCCGAGCCGAAGTCGGCCGCCCAACCGACTGAGCCACCCAGGCACCCCTCAACTTTAATTTTTTTATTCAAGTGTAATATAAAAGGAACAGTGCACATGTCGTAAGTGTACAGCTTGATGACTTTTCACACATTTTCACATATGTAACCACCATCCACATCAAAAAACCAGCCCTCTGAACTCCTCTTGTGTTCTCAGTCACTCCCCTTGTCCCCCATGCACACATGAAGGGAAATTACTATTATTCTTAGTAGCATAGATTCATTTTGGCCATTTAATATAAGTGGATATAAAGGATATGCACTCTTTTTTTTTTTTTTTTTTAGTGTTTATTTTTGAAAGAGAGGGGTGGGGAGGTGGAGAAGCAGAGAGAGATACAGAGAATCTGAAGCAGGCTCCATGCCGTCAGCACAGAGCCTGATGAGGGGGCTCAAACTCACGAACTGTGAGATCACGACCAGAGCCGAAGTCAAGTTGGATGGACGCTTAACCAACTGAGCCACCCAGGCACCCCAGGATATGTATTCTTTTTGTGTCTTTGTTCACTTAATATGTTTGTGAAGTTTATATTTTTATAGTTGTAGATGGATATTATTGTTTAATATTCTACGTATTCTAAGTATTTACTTAGTCACTCTACTCTTGATTGGCATTTGGATTGTTTATAATTTTTTACAATTATTATTATTATTGTTTTTAAGTAAACCTTATGCCCAACATGGGGCTTGAACTCACAACCTTGAGATCAAGAGTCACATGCTCAGGGGCACCTGGCTGGCTAAGCTGGTAGGGCATGCGACTGTCTCCTTTATTTTTTTTTAATGCTTGTTTATGTTGAGACAGGGAGAGAGAGCGAGCGAGTGAGAGAGAGAGAGAGAGAGAGAGAGAGAAACTGCGTGAGCAAGGGAGGGGCAGAGAGAGAGAGAGAGAGAGAGAGAGAGAGAGAGAATCCCAAGCAGGCTGCATAATCCATGGAGAGCCCCATTCGGGGGTTGATTCCATGACCGTGAGATCATGACTTGAACTGAAATCAAGAGTTGGATGCTTAACTGACTGAGCCACCCAGGCACCCCTGAGCATGTGAGTCTTGATCTTGGGGTTGTGAGTTTGAGCCCCACATTGGGTGTAGAAATTATATTAAAAAAAAAAAAAGGCAAAGAGGACCTGGGTGGCTCAGTGGGTTAAGCATCCAAGTCTTGATTTTGGCTCAGGTCATGATCTCACAGTTTGTGAGATTGAGCCCCACATCAGGCTCTGGGCTGACAGCATGGATCCTGCTTGGGATTCTCTCTCTCCCTCTCTCTGCCCCTCCCTCACTTGCTTGAATGCACATGTGTGCTCTCTCTCAAAATAAATACAAAACATTAAAAACAATCTTACCAAAAAAAAAAAAAAAAAAAAAAAAGAAAGAAAGAAAGAAAAAAAAGAGTTGCATACTCTACTGACTGAGCCAGCCAGGAGCCCCAGGTTATTTCTAATTTTTGACTATTACGTGGTATAGCTATGAAAATTCTATAAATGCATGCTAATTTCATTGAATCATTTGATTGTGTCATTGGATTGCAAGGGCAGAGACACGTTTATACAGATTTCAGAGAAGTTCTTGGCAAATTCTCACAATATTCTTGTTGACAAGGTAGAAAAAGGTGGACTAGATAAAAGAATACTTTGGTGGATTCTTGGTTGATGTTGTAGAATAATGACAGCATACAGGAAGGTCTCTAATGATAGACTACAGGGCTCTGCCTGTCTAGTCAACATTTTCATCAAGACTTCAGGGAGGACCCAGAAGGTATGCTAATCAAATTTGCAGATTTCACAAATTGAAGGCATTTGAACTACTTAAAAAAATTAGGAGGGAAAATCCATTTCTAGTAGATGGGAATGATACCTAAAAATTTACAGAGGAAAGTTCCTGGGAATAATTGTTAAGGTCTCCTATTTAGGATTTAAAAAAAAAAAAAAATCCCTTTTTTAGGCCCTGAAAGGGGGATAGGGAAAAAGCTCATTAGTTTGAGGTGGAGTTGTAGTTGACAGTGAATTCAAACTGAAACCCCATAGTCTGCAAAAATGTCTGGAGTGTTCTGTGTGGTCTCATGTTTCCAGGGACATACTGACAAAGTGAAGTAAATGGAGAGGAGGGAACTCGATGGTGAGTGAGTGATCTGGAAGTGACATTTGTCACACAAGAGGTTGAAGAAACTGGGTTTTTAGCTTCAATAGGGGGAAGTATCAAAAGGGACAGAGTGTTAATGTTTGATAAGAAGGGCCATTATGTAAATGAGGCCATTTATCTGGATTCTGTGTAGTTCCAGAGGAGAGGTCTAGGACTACTGGGTAGAAGTTATGAGGAAGAAGTTTTTGGCTTAGTGGAGGGAAGAGCTATTGATCTCTTTAAAAATGGAATGAGTTGTCTAATAAATAAAGTATTGAGGTTTTATAGTCTCTGGGAATTTGAAGCAGAAAATACACTGAATAGTGGCCAGAGTTTCATGTGTTACATTCTATGTGTTTGAAACTAACGGTGCTGGGAGAATTGTGGGTTTAATGTTCTTTTTTCAGGGACTGTTTAGTGTGGGCATCTAAAGTAAATCTGGGCATCTGATCTGAGTGGGCCTACAAGCTTTGTTGTTCTGTATCAATCTATGTGGGTGCTTTCCTGGCTTTTAGTTCTACAGCTGACGCTGGGCCTTAGTGCTAGAACTAGCCTTCTGCTCCAGGAGAGTCCATGCAGTTGCAGTTGGGTTTGATGACCGACCGACCGTTCAGGGGCATCTCTTTAGATGATGATAGGAGTGGCTTCTCCTTCCTCCAGAGCAGGTCAAAGCAGGAAAGGAGCTGCACCTGAGTCACGGGTCCAAGGTGATTTCCAGCCATCTTCTTGTGGACTTGGCCCAGTGTTGGGTGGAGATGGAATTACACCTAGAGGTAGGAGGGTAGGGCATTTCTGTCCTTGAGGTTGGCTTGCAGTTGCCTCCATATTACTATAAGCCTGTGGTCCCCTCCTTTTCCTGCCTCTGAAGCAGGAGGTTGGGCTCCACTTTAAGAACAGTGCACTAGGCTGGGCTTTGGGGTCTCCGGTCAGCTGTATCCGCTGTGGGCGAGGACAAACAGCCCAGTCAGCAGTGCTGCCTGCCATACCCATTTCCTGCTCCCATGGCCAAGAGGCCCTGGAGGAAGCTGGGCTCTGGGGAAGGTGAGGGCCAGCTCTCCTCAGGCAGTTCCCTGCTCCGTTTCCTTCCATAGGATTCCCTTCTTCATTCAAACCGTGTCCCGGTGCTCAGGACGCAGTAGATAAGGGCAAGATGTTGGGTCGGTGGCTGAGAAAGAAGGCTCAGGTGTGGGGGGAGGGAGAAAAACTGGTGGGTAAAAGGAGGGATGCAAATGGATGGATATGGAATTCAAGTACAGAAGCAGTAGGGATTAAAATGCAAACAATCCATGTATTTTCATTTCAGAATTTGTTGTGGTAAAGGATGATGAGTTGTCTTTTCCCTGCCCACATGCCTGGACAGAGCTGAGAACAGATGCTGTGGCACAAGGCTGCAGACAGACTCTGAACCTGAATTAATCCCTGAAGCTAGGCCGGGTTGGTGGTGTGACTGTGGTTACCCTGAGGGCTAACTATCAGTTTCTGTGATCCCATTCCCTTGTGAATATTGTAGCATCTGTTGTCCCTGGCCTTTCTTTTCATATTTTATTTTATTTAATTTTTACTTCTTTTTTAATTAAAAAAAATTTTTTTAATGTTTATTTATTTTTGAGACAGACAGACAGAGTGTGAGTGGGGGAGGGCCAGAGAGAGAGGGAGACACAGAATCTGAAGCAGGCTCCAGGCTCTGAGCTGTCAGCACAGTGCCCGACGTGGGGCTCGAACTCACGGACCGTGAGATCATGACCTGAGCCGAAGTCGGACACTTAACCGACTGAGCCACCCAGGCGCCCCTTATTTTTACTTTTTTAAGTAAACTCTGCACCCACCTTGGGACTCGAACTCATGACCCCAAGATCTAGAGTCATATGCTCTACCAACTGGTAGCCGGCCAGGTGCTCCCCTTCCCCCACTTCTGCCCTTTTTTGGTCTCGGGGCCGGGCGTTTCTACTCAGAAATCTGGCTGCTGTGTTATTTGTGAAGCAGCAGCAGAGCCTGAGGGTAAGGTGTAGGGGTCACAGGGTGAACAGAAGGGGCGTGAGGGCTGTTGAATGGCTGGAAACTGAAGCCCAGTGGGGAGTGAAGGATGGGTAATTGACTGGGGAGGATCAACAGAGCTGAGAGATTTGCGGAGGGTGAGATAAAGGCACTTTGGTCATTTTGTAGGGTGCTTGGGAGCCAGTATGCATGTCTTTAATTATTAACCGAGCACTGAGGAGTTACCGGTGTATTTTTGCCCAACCCTGTGATAAGCTTTGGTTGTTTATTGTCTTGTTTATTAGGCAGAGAGGCAAGTGTTTGTATAGGACTAGAATGCCCCTTCTACTGAAGAGCAGAAAAGAACTCGGGCAGTGAGAATAGGGGTATAAAGGAGGGGGGGATGGGGGAGAGAGAGACAGAAGATGAGCTGTTCTTTGAGGTTGGTCTTTCCTGCTTCTCAGGATGAAGATGCTTCTAGGGCAGTGTGGTGAGGCCAGGACACAAGAAAACAGGGGGATTAGGGACATTGAGGGACATGCCACCACCAGAGCTGAGACAGGGAGTATTTCTTCCGTGTCGGTAGCCTGAAGCAGGCAAGCCCAGCACTGGACCTCACTTTCTGCAGTTTAAGGCAGGCTGATTCTGATCTTACCCTGGGATCTCTTGGAAGGAACTGTTAAGCCCCTCCTGGTGCTCCAGTTGCTGAGCTGGGAAGGCAGAAGCAGCAAGGTGATTCTCTGCCAGGGTGGGGAAGGCGTGCTGCAAGTGCCTGCCTGCCTGCTTAAGAGGCTGGTGGGGGATTGAGAACATTCAGCTGAGTTTCAGAATCATTTCTTTTGACTTTCTTCCCTGTCACATCCTGGGGCTATCAGTCAACTTCACAGCATGTGTGGGCTTCCCTTCTTGAATGTCATCTTCTGAAGTAGTAAACTGAAACTTTTTTGGGGGTAACAGATTTCTCTGAAATTCTGACATAAAGCTAAGGACGCTTTTCTTAGAAAAATGCATATATTTTTGGTGTACATACATAACCATTTACAAGGAATTTCAAGCATTGTGGAAGCTGTAGGTTAAGAACTCTCTAGGGGTGATCCATGGACTTTTCCAAAGCTCTTCCAGGAAAAGGGATTGCCTCTACCCCCGAGGTAGAAGGACTTGAGGAATGTTTGTGGGTTTTTTTTTTTGAATGTTTATTTACATTTTGAGAGTGCAAGTGAGGGAGAGGGGCAGAGGGAGAAAGAGAGAAAGAGACAGGGAATCTTAAGTAGCAGGCTCCACGCACAGTAGAGTCTGAAATGGGGTTTGATCCCATGACCTTGGGATCAGATAACCTAAGCTGAAATCAAGAGTCAGATGCTCACCCAACAGATCCACCCAGGTGCCCCTGTTTATTTTTGAGAGAGAGAGAGAATCCCAAGCAGATTTCTGTGCTGTCAGAGTAGAGTAGAGCCCGATGTGGGGTTTGATCCCATGAACTGTGAGATCATGACCTGTGTGGCTCACTCTTTTGCAACGTCCAGTCAGGAAAAATGCTGTCCCCACTCTATAGGAACCTCAGCTCCAAGAATCTTTCCAAGTACAAAAACAAGTGGCTGAGCTGGCAGGCAGCAGCAGGAAGTCTGGCCCCCATTCTAATCCCTGGCCACATGTTCTGACCTGCTGGGCCAGGCATTGGATAAGTCACAACAGGATCTACCAAGGTTAACAATACCAGAGCGCTGAGTCCTGGAGCCCGTATCAGGAGGTAAAGGGGTGGAAAGCTGGGACAGACCATGACTTTTCGGAGCCAGTAGCGGAAAAACATCACTAATCCTGTACAGCTACCAGTTGCCTCCCACTGCTGTGAGCACTTTTGTATGTAAGCAAATCCAGTTACTTCGTTTTTCCTCTCTTAGTGTAAGTGCTAAGGGTGTGTGTGGTGCTGCCTACACAGATGCTCAGCAGGTGCCTTTGAATGCTAATGGTGAGGACATTCTGGGCAGAGGTGTCGAATACACAGCAGGTCAGAACCCAAACACTTCTTTGGCCAAAGGCTCTGTTTTGATGACTGCTACTGGAAATATTGCTTGAAAGTCTAAGGCTCTCTGGGTGGTAGGGACAGTCCCCAATCAATATTGTTATTATTATTTTTTCAGGTCTCTTAACCTTCATTAACTGTGCCTATGTCAAGTGGGGAACACTGGTACAAGATATCTTCACCTATGCTAAAGTCTTGGCATTGATCGCCGTCATCATTGCAGGCATCGTTAGACTCGGCCAGGGTAAGACATAATAGTGACTAAGTTTTGTGCAGTTCTTTGAGCCACACTTCTTTAAGTGCCTTTTGTGCATTCTCATTTGCTAGGTACTACTAGTTCCATTTTATTTATTTATTTTTTATTTATTTTATTTTTAATGTTTTTATTTATTTTTGAGACAGAGAGAGACAGAACATGAGCAGAGGCAGAGAAAGAGAGGGAGACACAGAATCTGAAGCAGGCTCCAGGCTCCAAGCTGTCAGCACAGAGCCTGACGCGGGGCTCGAACTCATGGAGTGTGAGATCATGACCTGAGCTGAAGTCAGACGCTCAACCGACTGAGCCACCCAGGCGCCCCTACTAGTTCCATTTTATAGATGGGGGAAACTGAGGCTGCAGAATTAAGTATCTTGCCCGAGTCCCTAGCTAGTAAGTTAGTGGAGATTTGTACTGAGATGACCCCAAAGCTGGTCTTGCCAGCTGTTGCAGACTGTTAAGTCCAATGCTGTGGCTGTGATTGTTCTGCCCGTGGAAGTGGGTAAGGGCAGAAATGAAACCCTTGTACCCACTCCTCTCCAGTTTCCAGGTAGGAACACATAGTCTACTACTCTATTGACCTGGGCCTTCTAAGCCCTATCCTTCCTCCATTCTGTACCAGCTGTCTGTGGGGTTAGAAAAGGGGTGGGATCGGGTAGCTTACAGGATAGGACAGAACCACATTACTTATGTTCTGTAGCCCTTCAGTTCTGTCATGGTTTCTTACCCTAGAAAACCACCATGGTCCTTCCTGTCAAGATCCCCATGCTGTTTGTTCCCTGCATTCCAGCCCATCATTGTAGAGGTCTCTCTTCTGTCCCTGTTCTTTTACCACTGCCCTTGCTGCCAACTGTGTTCTAAGCCACTCACTAGCTATTACTGTCCTATTCTTTTATTCCTTTATTGGATCACCTTAAAGTTGAGGGCGAACCACTAATCCTTTTGTCTTTCCATGTTCTCTGGATTCCAGGAGCCTCCACTCACTTTGAGAATTCTTTTGAGGGTTCATCATTTGCAATGGGGGACATTGCCCTGGCATTGTATTCGGCTCTGTTCTCCTACTCAGGCTGGGACACCCTCAACTATGTTACTGAAGAGATCAAGAATCCCGAGAGGTAGGTATCTCACCATCAATTTTCCACAGCAGTAAGGATATGCTATCATTTATTGAGTTGTGCCCGACAGCATACCACAACCACTGAGACTGATTTTATTGGTTCCACTTTAATAGATGGGAGGTCTAAAGCCCAAATACCTAGTCCATAACAGCAGGCCTTTTCACGTCTGCTCATTCATTCCTACATTAATTAAAGCAGGTTCTACTGTGTGTTCATCCATGCTTTCATATGGCTTTTCCTTGATACTCCTCCACCTTTATCCTCACAGAGATAACTTTAGGTCCCAAATGCCCCCAAACGGTCTTATTTCTTTTTTGATCCTTTGCTTTCTCAAATTTATACTGACATAGTGGTATCATGTCAGCATTGAATGCTATTGCTTCATCATTTTTATTCTAAAGTAGTAGTAGTCATGCAGTGACAAGCGCACTGGACAGGGAGTCAAAGAGCCTGGAGCCTGTCTTTCCACTGATTTGTTGATGTCCCTGAGGGAGTCCCCTGCCAACTCTGCCTGCTTCCTTATGTATAAATTGAGGGGGTTGAATTATATGATCTCCAGAGCCCTTCCTGGATCAAAAATTCAATTATTCTTGGAACTAAGAGTATGAGGGAATGGAGTTTCTGTAAATTTTTAAATCAAAATAATAAACTTTTCTTGGCACACATCCAGTGTTGCAATTCCGGGAGCAGATAACAGAAGCAGGACTGAGCCTGGGTGGTGCTTCCACCTACTGGACAGAAGCTGAATGACTTGAGAATATCCCCCCTCCCCCTCACTGTGAAGAATGCTTATAAAGGTCATTGCTTTATTGGTCCAGAGGACCTTGTTCTTGTGTCTTTCTCTTGGCCCCACTGGTTAGGATGGCACATAAGCTTCTCAAGTTGAGTAAGGGCATGGACATAGTTCCCAGCTTGCTTATGTAGATACATAGTGTTCTTCCCAACAAGAGTCTTATTCTCTGGAGATGTTAGATTTCACAATTTGCCTCCATAATTTCCTCTTAGATTTCTCCACTTTAATACAAATTTCCCAACGTTGACAATCTTGAGAGGGAATCCTGACGTCAAGAGGCTTTGGATGTGAAAACCAAAAAGCCCCTGTTTCCTGTGCTATTATTCTGTGACATAGTTCTGTTAATCCTTTTCTCTAAATGTGATATTCTTTTCCCTTGATGCCCTTTAAGCTCTGAACTCTGAAGAATGAAGTCACGATTGTAGGTAACTTCAAAGGCAAAAGCAGTGGGGCAATGCACAGGAGGCACCACCCCTGGATTGGTGTGGGAGTGTAAGGAATAAAGGAGATGGGGATGTGACCGTGGGACTAATGCATGCATTATTCTATTTGGTCATAGGAACCTACCTCTCTCCATTGGCATTTCCATGCCCATTGTCACCATCATCTACATCTTGACCAATGTGGCTTATTACACTGTGCTAGACATGAGGGACATCCTGGCCAGTGATGCTGTTGCTGTGGTAAAGGATTTTCACTAGCAGAAGGCTGAGGGTGTATTTGTGGGAAAGTGGGTGGTCCTTGAAAGGAATATGCTTAGGGGCGCCTGGCTCAGTTGACGGAGTGTGTGACTCATGATCTCAGGGTTATGGGTTATGAGCCCCATAGGAGGTATAGGGATTACTTAAAATTAAATCTTAATTTTTTTTTTTGTTTTTGAGATAGAGTACGAGTGGAGGAGGGCCAGAGAGAGGGAGACACAGAATCTGAAGCAGGCTCTAGGCTCCGAGCTGTCAGCAAAGAGCCCAATGCAGGGCTCAAACTCACAAACCGTGAGATCATGACATGTGCCGAAGTCGGATGTTTAACCGACTGAGCCACCCAGGCGCCCCTACCTACTTAAAATTAAATCTTTAAAAAAAAAAAAAAAGTATGCTTACCATACTGGGCTTACAAAGACCTGTCACCCTGGTTGTGAATGAAGAGTTAAACAACGTAGGGGCTATCTGGGGCACGCTTGTCCATGCCTTTCATCCTGTTTAGGTCCTGCTAATGACACTTTTCTGTTCCTTTCCCTTAGACTTTTGCAGACCAGATTTTTGGAATTTTCAATTGGACAATTCCATTGGCGGTTGCATTATCCTGCTTTGGTGGCCTCAATGCCTCCATTGTGGCTGCTTCTAGGTAAGAGTGGTGTCTTTTACAGGGTGTGTGTGTGGGGGGGGGGGTATCGTGAAGAGCTATGGCAGGGAAGAGTAGGACTTATAGGACCTGGAGTGTAGTCACTGCTCCCCAAGTGATAATGATATTAACCCCTTTGTTCTTGTTTCCATCAGCAGCCTCCAGTTCTCACTAATCTCTATAACTGAACTCCATTCCATATTATTCAAACTCTTGAAGGAGGGGATGGCAGAAGAAGGGCTATGTGGTATGCGAACCAGCCATACCCAGTGTCCCACAAGTTTCTCAGCCTCTTTCATCTTACCCCAAATAGGCTTTTCTTTGTGGGCTCAAGAGAAGGCCATCTCCCGGATGCCATCTGCATGATTCATGTTGAGCGGTTCACACCGGTACCTGCTCTGCTCTTCAATGTAAGTGACCTCAAATGGGGCTGAAAGCCAGACTATGGGGGAAATGGTAACAGTACACACAACGGTTCTGGCTTCCTCAAAGCTCTAGGGTCTAACAGAAAAACTGCCTTCCATAAAAAATGGTAACCTCCTCTGGTCTAGGATAAGGCATAAAGCATGCTGAATATATTGAGATGAAATGACTGCCAAGATTAGTAAGTGCTGTAGTGTTTAAAGGAAGAAATGATCTTCCATGGGGGCAGAAGGTGCATGAGGAAAGACTTCTTGGACAAAGTGCATCTGAAGTGGATTTTTATGTTAGGTAGCAAAAGGTGGAGATGGACTTTAGGTTAAGAGAAACTGTATAGGCGGGGGGGGGGGGGGGGGCGCATGTGGCTGGCACAGGTAGTGAAGCACGCAACTCTTGATCTCGGGGTTGTGAGTTCAAGTCCCACACTGGGTGTAGGGATTAAAAAAAAGGGCATTAAAAAAACCCCTTGAGTGACAAATGCTGTGAGGAGGAGCTGACTTCTGCTTGTGCCTGCAGGGTATCATGGCACTGATCTACTTGTGTGTGGAGGACATCTTTCAGCTCATTAACTACTACAGCTTCAGCTACTGGTTCTTCGTGGGGCTCTCTATTGTCGGTCAGCTTTATCTGCGCTGGAAGGAGCCTAATCGGCCTCGTCCCCTCAAGGTAATTCACCTCCATCTTACCTTTGCTCCAGGGGATTCTTTCAAGACAGAACCCTCTGCCTAGGATTTGGTGGTGGTAGTGGGTGGAGATGAAGGGGATGGAAGGGCTCAGTGCTGTAATCTACACAGGAGAAACTGCTACTGTAGCTGTCTGACGTCCATTGTTTTGTCTTGTGCCCTTCAGCTCAGTCTTTTCTTTCCCATTGTCTTCTGCCTCTGCACCATCTTCCTGGTGGCCGTACCGCTTTACAGTGATACCATCAACTCCCTCATCGGCATTGGCATTGCTCTCTCGGGCTTGCCCTTTTACTTCCTCATCATCAGAGTGCCAGAAAACAAGCGACCTCACTGCCTCCGAAGGATTGTGGGTAAGCCTTTGGGTCTTTTTTTAAAGTAGGCTCCACACCCAGTGTGGAGTCCAACGTGGGGGCTTGAACTCCCAACTCTGAAATCAAGACCGGAGCCTAAATCATGAAATTGGATGCTTAACCAACTGGGCCATCCAGCCACCCCTCCCCACCGCCCCAAGCCTCTGGATCTTCGAGTTGGCTTAGCTATTGTGTATGGCCTTTCCACAAGTCTCGTCCCCCTAAGTCACCTTTGCCGTTGGCTCTTGCTGTTAACACTAAGGCTTAAATGAATTGTCCTCCAGGCCAGCCCTGTTCAGTGCCACTTGAATTGAGCTCAGTTGACCTCTTCTCACTTTTGACTCGCACTTCTCTTTGCAGCATCCACTACATGGTACCTCCAGGTCCTATGTATGTCAGTTGCTGCAGAGATGGATTTGGAAGATGGAAGAGAGATACCCAAGCAACGAGATCCCAAGTCTAACTAAACACCATCTAGAATTCTAAGATGCGGAAAGCGGGGGCCTCTTGTCTCTTGCTGGCTGGAGCCAAGGAAGAGAAAAGGAAAGTACACTTCTTTGTTGAAGCTGCTCAGACCAAGCTTCTGGACAGGTGCCTCCAATTTTTGAACTTGCTTTTTGAGAGATGAAAAGTAATTTATTTGTTTTGCTACACACTGTTCCAGATTTTTTTTAAAAAAGAGACAATATAGCAGACTGTGGTGGGGAGCATGTCAGGTGTGGGCTTGGTTGTACTAGTAGCATATTCCGTGTGTCAAGATGTTCACTCACTTCTGGCTGTGCCTACCCACTCCTTTCCTTTAAAAGGGCCAATAATGCTCCAAACTTCCTGTCTCCTTTAGAGAGAGAGACATGAAACTGTCACAGGTGCTAGACAATAAACGTTATGTTCTAGACTTTGAGTGGCTTCATTTTAGATAGGTGTCTGCTTTTAGTGTTCCTCTTAGCCTAATGAAAACTGTCCCAGTCTTCTGCTTGTCTCTCAAGTCAGCTGTTGGAGGCTGATGAAACCAGTCTCTATGCGAGAGAGCACACCTAAGTTGCTCTAGCAAAATTTTAGGTTGTTAGATATCAACTCCTGTCCTTCGTACTGATCACTAAGAAATTGAGCACATCTACTTGAATATTTTATAGGATCCAAGATAAATAAATGGATGGAAAAATCCATGTATGAGGTAGGAGTTTAAGATCATAATGCCAGTTGACAACACTGAGGCACTTCCTAAGAGCATGGGCAGGAGCAATTACCAATCAATCTATCCTTCAGTTCATTTCCCTGTTTAATAAGTGTCAGAAAGCAGCATGGAGTACAGAGGTTTACTAATTCTGTGGATGGCAAGATCACTCGGCTCTTTTACACTTAGGGGTAAGAGTCTGTAGTGGAATCCACTTTTACAATGAAGATCTGTACAACACCTCAGAGTTTCTAAGGCCTGGGGCAATGACTCAGCGTCAAATCTTGTTCTGAGGCTGAGCCTTTGAAGAGAGAGTTCCTACCAGTGTGAGCAGAGATGGAATTCAGCTGAGTGTGTCACGCCAGGGCTGCTTTGACTTTGGGTTGGCACTGCTGCTACTCGGGGTGCTGGGAGGCTGATTCTTTCCAGGCTGTAGCAGAGGGTTGTGGGTGAAGGTCTGTCGTAAGGGACCTAGGGCAAAAGAAAACAAATCTCAATGAACAAAGGAAAGGAAGAAACAAATCACAGAATTTAGCCTGAAAGGGCTATTTACCCCTGGCTGCTAGCTCTAAGTGATTCTGCATGCGTCGTTCGCGCTCTTGTAGCTGATGAGCCAGTTCAGCGTTCTTCCACCCTGTGTAAAGAGGAAGGCAGTTGGGCCTCTACCCATTTTTTGACTACTTTCCCCCAATCCTGTTATGCTGAGGGCACACCCTTACCTTTTTTGAAGCTTTTTAAGAAGCCTTCCTGTGGAAGTAATTTGTCAGAGTCATGCACCACACGTTGGGGGATTTTAAGTATAGTCCGTACGGCTGGAATCCGGAGGCAAGACACCTGGCCCAGGGAAAACACATTGGAGGAGAGCCAATACATGAACACAGCCTGGATGAAAAGAGAGAGACAATACTCAGAAACTGTCATCTGTTACTAGCTCGATGGGAGATGGCAAGGCTAGGTGGAAGGGCTTGCAGCCAGTTCCTAAGCCATTACCTACCGTGGGGAAATGGATAGTTATGGGCAAGACTGCTAGGGGCATCACTCTGATTATATTTCTCATCCACTGAAGATCAGAACTTTGTACACCAGTCTCAGCGCCTAACTGCCAAAAAAATAAAAAAGGAGCAAATGCACATCAATTTTAAAGAATCTGGCACAGATTTCAACCCATCAATTCTACTTCTCCAAGGGGCAAAGAATGACCATTCTGCATAACTACTTTACCCCTACTCCCCACTTTGCATACCTGGCACTTGGCCAGCCTGGGCTTACCTCAAGGACACCCCACATTGTAGCAGTTACTACCAGTGGTAATATGTAGGTGGGGTCAGACAGTGTGAGATCCTGGAACCATAGGAGGCCACCTGTCTGCAGGCTGGGCACAGGAAGGTTGGCCATTTCTCTCAAGGCAATGAAGAAGGAGATGAAGATTGGGGCCTAGTACAAAGGATAAACAGTGTCAGGACCCTTTAGCAAAGGAGACATTCTATTACTCCATTACTGAAAACTGTATCACCACCACTGCTTTTTCGGGGTCTAAGGCATGGGAAACACAGAGGAGGCTATCTGACTGGTATGGGATAAAATCAGAAGGAAAATGTTTTTGCTTACCTGAGTCAGAGGTAGAATAAGAGGTCTAAAGAGTTTAATATCATGCTTTTTCTGGTAAAATGTCATTTCCGAGGAGGCCTTGTAAACTGTGAACAAGGGGAAATTAATGGTTGGGCTAACAGTTACATCAGTGGAGGTCACTATCCTTACTATGTGGCCCATGAAATTTCTACCTGACCCTTGCTAGTCACTGCAAACATTAGGCCCAAGGAGCAGGTACATCTTTACAACTTGCCCACCTCTAGTAACTCCCGATTTTGGTCATTCCCTTCCCTCAGCAGAATGTCAGCAAAGTGCAAATGTGGTCCGCTCCTACGTGCATTCTGCAGTTGACTCACACTCAGCATGGTCTCCTGCCAACTTGGCCTCTCTGATTCGAGTGGAAAACTTCTGGATCTCTGGCAAGTGGTTGTGGATCTTGGCTGCTTCTCGTTGGCCCTTCACGATGAGAGGAAACACCAGGCATCGGGCAAGGACTGTACCTGGAAAACATACACTAGGACTGAAGTGAAATTAAAGCAGTTCTGCAGCTAGAAGGCTGAAGGTCTTTAGGTCCTCACTGAAAGACTCTTTCTTATTCCAGTCTTTTCAACACTGCGACTCTTGCCGGAGGAGCCCAAAACAAAGGGCAGGGGTGACTTAGTTCCTTCAAGGCTTAGTCTTCTGCTTTGATATCACAATGTCTAGCATTAACTTCTGTAAGCAAATGGCCAGGAATACTGTTTATTTCCTTGAACAAAAGGAAGGTGACAGAAGATACTTCTCTAGATCAGTGGTTTCCAAACTCTTCTATTATCAATGGAACCCCCCACCCCCAACTCTTAGGTGTAGCCCCAATACACGTAACAGATAAAATTGAGCTGCTCTGGATGAGGGGGTAGTCTGGCTACAGAACTGTTCAAGCTCTGGCTTTTTCTTTCCTCAGAGGCACCATTATAGAACTCTGGGGCTCCCAGGAATAAAGTTTGAAAACCACTATCTTAGAAATCCCTAAGGTAGGAAGTAATTTGGTGGCCTACTGCTTTAGCTCCTATTTCTTTTCTTATATTTCCTATTTCTTGATAATTCCAACAAATACTTTATCTGTAGACAAGCAAGAGGGTCTGGGCTGAAAAAAGAGGGTGGTGGTAGTGGTAGTTGGGGGGGATATGGGCTTAGGCTTTATCAACATTATGATGGCTGATGTGGAGTGGAAAGAGAAGGGAAGCTAAGGATGAAACCGAGAATACTAGCCCTGAAGGAGGAGACTGAGAACTGGGCAAGGGCAATGGAAATGGAAAAATGTGGTCAGAAAGACTGGAAGAAAATCAGGAAAGATGATCACAAAAGCCATGGGATAGATTTCAAGGTCTAAAGTGTCTAATACAGGACCTTGGTCCCAAGAGGTCAAAATGGAGGAGGAGGAAAGATCGTGAGCTTACATTCTCTCAAGGATATACCAAAATCTGTAACTACATATATAACTGTCTCTGAGAAAGAACTTCAGAGAGCAGAACAGATCTTATACAACTAAGGATATAAAGAAAAAGCCATTCTGAGCTGGATAGGAGGCAGAGACATGGTCTAGTCCGGAACCACGAGTGGGAGGGACTTCATAACCATAAAGGCTCTCCCTGTGAAATGAGGGGTCCAAGCCCCATATTAGGTTCCCAGGACTGGGGGACCTGCACTGGGAAGACAAGCCCCGTACAACATCTGGTTTTGATAACCAGCAAGGCTTATGTCTGGGAGAGCTGGAGTGCAATAGGAAACAGACTCTGCTTTTATTTTTTATTTAACAAAAATTTTTTTCCTTAATGTTTATTTATTTTTGAGACAGAGACGAGCGTGAGCAGGGGAGGGGCAGAGAGAGAGGGAGACAGAGAATCCGAAGCAGGCTCCAGGCTCTGAGCTGTCAGCACAGAGCCTGATGCAGGGCTCGAACCCACGGACTGTGAGATCATGACCTGAGCTGAAGTCGGTCGCTTAACTGACTCAGCCACCCGGGCGCCCCCAGACTCTGCTTTTAAAGGGTACAGCACAATCTCACTTGCTGAAGGTTCAGTGCAGAGGCAGCAGTCAGAAAAATGGGCTACACATGGAAGAGATCCACAGACTAATTTTAGGGCATGTGCTGGCAGGGCAGGGATCTGTTGGAACATTCTCTGGGGATGGAAGAGCTGGTGGGCACCATTTCTGACATTCTCCATCTACTGTGCTAGCACCAGCTTGCTCAGCGCAACTCATGCACTGGCCAGGAGCCCCTCTTAAGTGGCTCCCTGCCCTCCCCCTCCCACCCAGCAGGTGGCCTCAGTCTGCACCAGAACCACCCCCACCAAGAGGTCCCTGCCCTGACTGCTAGAGCACCTGCAACAGCTGGGCTTGGTAACCAGCTATGCTGGGGCCAAACCCTCACATCAGCCCACCCAACAGTAGTAGTAGCTGGGCCTCTCAGACAGGATGGGGGGCAGCTCTACTTACCAGCACACCTGAAGAAGCTGTGGCTGAGCCTTGTAGACAGCTGTGTCAGGGGACAGCTCTGCAAACCATTGAGTCTGCACCAACAGAGACCCAGCCACAGGAGAAGGGTACACACCACTCACACAAGGAACCTCTAGGGCACCTGGCTCAGGTTACCGGGGAGTTTGCACTACTGGACCTCACAGGACACCTTCTGCAAAAACTCATTCCTTCACAACCAGGAGACAGAAGTGATCTAACTAATATAAACACAGAGAGTTTAGGCAAAACGAAGAGCCAGAAAAGTATGTTCTAAACAAAAGAACAAGACAAAACCTCAGAAAAAGAACTAAACAAAGAAGAGATAAGCAATCTACCAGATACAAGGGTCTAAGTCATAAACATACTCACTGAACTCCAAAGAAGAATGGATGAACAGAATTTCAACAGAAACTATAAAATAGGGGCCAATGAGAGCTGAATACAATAACTAAAATAAAAAGTACATTAGAGGGAATCAATAGCAGATTAGGTGATGCAGAAGAATGAATCGGATATCTAGAAGATAGTGGAAATCACCCAATGGGAACAGCAAAAAGAAAAAAGAAAAATACTGAGGATGATTTAAGGAACCTCAGGGATATCAACTGTACTAACAGTGGCATCATAGGGATCTCAGAAGAAAGAGAGAAAGGGACAGAAAACCTATTTGAAGAGATAATGGGTGAAAAATTCCCTAGCCTGTTAAAGGAAACAGACATCCAACTCCAGAAAGCAGAGACAATCCTAAAAAAAGATGAACCCAAAAAGATGCACACTAAGACTAATTAATAAAAATTCCAAAAGTTAAAGAATCTTAAAAGCAGCAAGAGGAAAACAACTACATACAAAAGAGCCCCCATAAGACTATTAGTTGATTTTTCAGCAAAAACTTTACAAGGCAGAAGGAGCACAATATATTCAAAGTGCCAAAAGGAAAAACTTACAACTGAGAATAGCCTACCCAGCAAAGTTATCATTCAGGTTGAGGGAGATAAGGAGTTTCCCAGAGAAGCAAAAGCTAAAGAATTCATCAACACCAACTAGCCTTATAAGAAATATTAAACAGAATTCTCAAAACAGAAAAGGCTATAATTAGAAATAAGAAAATTATGAAAAAAAATCTCACTGGCAAAGGTAAACATATAATGAAGGGAGCAGATAACTGACTACAGACTTTGTATGAAGGTTAAAAGACAAAAGTAATAAAATCACCCAGACCTACAATAATTAGTCAAGAGATACACAAAATATTAAATTCTAAGATATGTCAAAAACAATGTAGGAATTTTCAAGTCATTTTTTGTACCACCTACCCATTCAAAGTATCATATAATTATTTCATAGGCTTTCTGAATAAAAGCTTTTAAAGCTTCAAAACAAAACAAAACAAACATCAAAATAAACTCCAAAAAACCCAAACACAAAAACCAAAACCTACAAAATGTGAGAAGGGGGACTAAAAATGTAGTGCTTTTAGAATGCATTTGAACTTAAAGCAACCATCAACTTAAAATAGACTGTTATATACATACAATGTTACATAAGAACCTCATGGTAACCACACAGCAAATACCTATAATATACACACAAAAATAAAGAGAAAGGTATACAAACATGACACTAAGGAAAGTCACCAAATTACAAGGCAAGAGAAAGATAGGAACAGAGAAGAACTACAAAAACAAGCAGAAATCAAAAAAATGGTAAGAAGTAAGGGCACCTGGCAGGCTCAGTTGGTAGAGCACGTGACTCCTGATTTTTAGGGGGCTGTGAATTTGAGCCCCACATTGGGTGTAGAGATTACTTAAAAAAATGATAAAAAGTATATCTTTCAGTAATTACCTTGAGGGTAAATGAACTACATGTTCCAATCAAGACACAGGTGGCTGAATGGATTAAAAAAACAAGACTCGTCTATATGCTGCCTGTAAGAGACTCACGTGTGATTCCTAAGAAGACAGACTAAAGTGATGGAAAAAGATATTCCATGGAAATGAAAAGAAAATTGGGGTAGCAATACTTGTATCAGACAAAACCGAGTGACAAAAAAGGGCATTACATAATGATAAAAGGATCAATCCAAAGAGAATATAACACTTGGAAATATTTATGCACCCAACACAGGGGCAGCTAAATATGTAACGGAAATGTTAACAGACAAAAAGGAAGAAATTGACACTTATACAATAAAGGTAGGGGACTTTAACATCCCTTTTACATCAATGGATAGACTGTCCAGACAGAAAATCCATAAGGAAACAGTTGCTTTAAACAACACATAAGACCAGAGACTTAATAGATATATACAAAGCATTCCATTCCCAAACAGCAGAATACAGGGGTACCTGGCTGGCTCAATCAGAAAAGCATGTGACTCCTTGGGAATGCAAGCTGGTGCAGCCACTCTGGAAAACAGTATGGAGGTTCCACAAAAAATTAAAAATAGAACTACCCTACGACCCAGCAATTGCACTACTAGGTATTTATCCAAGGGATACAGGTGTGTTGTTTCGAAGGGGCACATGCATCCCAATGTTTATAGCAGCACTATCAACAATAGCCAACGTATGGAAAGGGCGCAAATGTCCATTGATGGAGGAATGGATAAAGAAGATGTGGTTGTGTGTGTGTGTGTGTGTGCGCATGCACACACACATATACACACACAATGGAGTATTACTTGGCAATCAAAAAGAATGAAATCTTGCCATTTGCAACTACGTGGATGGAACGAGAGGGTATTATGCTAAGCGAAATTAGAGAAAGACAAATATATGACTTCACTCATGAGGACTTTAAGATACAAAACAGATGAACATAAGGGAAAGGAAGCAAAAATAATATAAAAATGAGGGGGGGACAAAAACATGAGACTCTTAAACATGGAGAACAGACAGGGTTACTGGAGGGGTTATGGAAGGGTGGATGGGGTAAATGGGTAAGGGACATTATGGAATCTACTCCTGAAATCACTGTTGCACTATATGCTAACTAACTTGGGTGTAAATTAAAAAAATAAATAAAAATTAAGAAAAACAAAGAAAGAATGGCAAAAAAAAAAAAGAGCATTAACTCTTGATCTTGAGTTTGAACCTTATGTTGGGTGTAGAAATTACTAAAAATAAATAATAAACCTTAAAAAAATATTAAAACAACAACACAACAGTCCCCAGACAGCAGAACACACATTCTTTTCAACTGCACATGGGACATCCTCCAGGATATATGTTAAGCCACAAACCAAGTCTTAATGAACTGAAAACTAAAATCATATCAAGCATCTTTTCTAACAATTGTATGACACTAAAAATCAATTACAAGAGGAAAAATGGAAAAGCCAAACATGTGGAGGCTAAACTACATGCTACTAAACAACCAGTGGGTCAAGGAGGACCTTGAGATAAATGAAGATGGAAACACAATAGTCCAAAATCTATAAGATGCAGCAAAAGCAGTTGAAAAAGGGCAGCTTAGATAGTAAAGACTTACCTTAGGAAACAAGAAAAATCTAAAACAATCTAACCTTACAGCTAAATGAACTAGAAAAAGAACAAAGCCCATGGGCACCTGCATAGCTCAATTGGTTAAATGTCTGACTTCAGCTCAGGTCATGGTCTTGCGGTTTGTGAGTTCAAGCCCCGTGTTGGGCTCTGTGTTGACAGCTCAGAGCCTGGAGCCTGTTTTGGATTCTGTGTTTCCCATCTCTCTCTGTCCCTCTCCTGCTCATGCTCTGTGTCTTTATCTCTCAAAAATAAATAAACATTAAAAAAAAAAAAAAAAGAACAAAGCCCAGAATTAGTAGAGGGAAGGAAATAATAAACATTACAGCAGAAACAAATGAAATAGATTAAAAAAGCAATACAGAAGATCAACAAATCTAAGGGATGGTCTTTTTTTTTTTTAATATTTTATTTTTATTTTTGAGAGACAAAGCATGAGCGGGGGAGGGCAGAGAGAGAGGGGGACACAGGATCCAAAGCAGGCTCCAGGCTCTGAGCTGTTAGCACAGAGCCCGATGCAGGGCTAGAACTCACAAACCGCGCATCATGACCTGAGCTGACATCAGATGCTCAACCGATTGAGCCACCCAGGTGCCCCAAGAGGTGGTCTTTTAAAAAGAGAAACAAAATTGGGGCGCCTGGGTGGCTCAGTTGGTTAAACGCCCAACTTTGGCTCAGGTCATGATCTCGTGATTTGTGAGTTCGAGCCCCACTCCAGTCTCTGTGCTGACAGCTGAGCCTGGAGCCTGATTCAGATTCTGTGTCTCCCCCTCTGCCCCTCCCTCGCTTGCACTCACTCTCCCTCTCTCTTAAAAATAAATACACATTAAAAAAAGAAAAAAAAAAGATAAAACAAAATTGATAAACTTTAGCCAGACTCATCAAGGAAAAAAAAAGAGAGGGCCCAAATAAAATCAGAAATGAAACAGAACAAACCATACCA
The DNA here is from genome assembly GCF_027475565.1 of Acinonyx jubatus. NCBI lineage: Eukaryota > Metazoa > Chordata > Mammalia > Carnivora > Felidae > Acinonyx > Acinonyx jubatus. Next base: position 71,991,912 of record NC_069386.1, on the reverse strand, counting down.
CAGAAACACAAAGGATTATAAGACGCTATTATAAAAAATATATGCCAACAAATGGGACAACCCAGAAGAAACATACAATCTTCTGAGACTAAATCAAGAAGAAACAGAAACTCTGGACAGACTGATTACTAGTAATGAAATTGAATAGTGAATCAAATTACCAACAAACAAAAGTCCCCAGATCAGACAGCTTCACAGGTGAATTCTACCAAACATTAAAGAAGAGTTTATACCGATCTTTCTCAAACCATTCCAAAAAACTGAAGAGGAAGAAAAAACTTTCAAACTCATTCTATAAGGCCAGTATTACCCTGATACCAAAGACATCACACACAAAAAAAGAAAACTGCAGGTCAATATCCTCGATGAACATATATGTAAAAATCCTCAACAAAATATTAGCAAACCAAATGCAACAATACATTAAAAGGATCACACACTATGATCAAGTGAGATTTATTCCAGGAATGCAAGGATGGTTAAATATATGCAAACCCATCGATGTTGACACACATTAACAAAAAGAATAAAAATCATCTCAAAAGATACAGAATAGGCATTTGATGATAATTTCAAAATCCATTTATGATTAAAAACTCTTGGGGCACCTGGGTTGCTCAGTTGGTTAAGCATCCGACTTTGTTTGGCTGAGGTCATGATCTCATGGCTCATGAGTTTGAGCCTTATGTCAGGCTCTGTGCTAACAGCTCAGAGCCTGGAGCCTGCTTCAGATTCTGTCTCCCTCTCTCTCTCTCTACCCCTCTTTCACTCATGCTGTCTCAAAAACAAATAAACATTAAAAAAAAAATTTTTTTTAAATGTTTTAAAAAAGTCTCAAAAAAGTAGGTATAGAGGGAATATACCTCAACATGATAAAGGTCATCTATGACAAATCCTCAGCTAACATACTGAATAGTGAAAAGCTGAAAGCTTTTCCTCTAAGATCAGGAACAAGACAAGGATGCCCATTCTCATTGCTTTTAACAATATGAGGTGCACCTTGGAGATGTAGCAGTTTTGGTTCTAGACTACCAGTAAAGTGGTTAGTTATCACAATAAAGACAGTCAAATGCATTTACTCATTTCTCAGTGCATATAAAAGTTATGTTTATACTATGCTGTAGTTTATTAAGTGCAATAGTATTATGTCTAAAAAAATAATATACATACCTTAAAAGTACTTTATTGGGGCACCTGAGTGGCTTAGTTGGTTAAACATCCAACTTCAGTTCAGGTCATGAGCTCATGGTTTGTGAGTTTGAGCCCCATGTCGGGCTCACTGCTGTCAGTGCAGAGCCCACTTTGGATCCTCTTTCCCCCACTTCTCTCTGCCCCTCTCCCACTTGCACTCTCTTGCTCTTAAAAATACATAAACATTAAAAAAAAAAAAGGTACTTTATTGCTAAAAAATGCTATCATCTGAGCTTTCAGCAAGTTATCTTTTGGCTCCTGGAGGGTCTTGCCTTGATACTGATGGATGGCTGCTGACCAGGTGGTTGCTGAAAGCTGAAGGTGGCCGTGGCAATTTCTTAAAAAAGACGGCAGTGAGGTCTACTGCACCAATTGACTCTTCCTTTTATGAATTTCTCTGTAGAATGCAATGCTGTTTGATAGCATTTTATCCACATTAGAACTTTCAAAATTGGAGTCAATCCCTGCTACTGCTTTATCACCTAAGTCTTTTCCACCTAAGTCTATTCCAAATCCTTTATCATTTAACAGTCTTCATAGTATCTGCACCAGGAATAAATCCATCTCAAGAAACCACTTTCTTTGCTCTTCATAAGAAGCAACTCCTTATCTATTCAAGTTTTATCATGCGACTGCAGCAATTCAGTCACATCTTGAGGCTCCCTTTTAGTTTTCTTGCTATTTCTATCTTATCTGCAGTTACTTCCTCCATTGAAGTCTTGACCCCCTCAAAGTCATCCATGAGGACTGGAATTGGAACTTATATCATACTCTTATTAATGTTGGTATTTTGACCTTTTCTCATGAATCGTGAATGTTTTTTATGGCATCTAGGATGGTGAATCCTTTCCAAAAGGTTATCAATTTACTTTGCCCAGATCTATCAGAGGAACCACAATCTATGGAAGCTTTAGCTTTACAAAACGTATTTCTTAAAAATTATGACTTAAAATTACTCCTTAATCCATGGGCTGCAGAATGGACGTTGCATTAGCAGGCATGATAACATCAGTCTTGTATACCTCCATCAGAGCTCTTAGGTGACCAAGTCCATTGTCAATGAGCAATATTTTGAAACGAATCTTTTTTTCCTAAGGACTAGGTCTTAATGGTAGGCTTAAAATATTCAGTCCATGTTGTAAACTGATGTGCTGTCACCCAGGCTTTGTTGTTCTATTTATAGAGCACAGGCAGGGTAGATTTAGCATAATTCTTCAGGGCCTTGCAATTTTCAAAATGGGAAATGAGCACTGGCTTCAACTTAAAAGGATTAAAACAATTTTTTTAAATGTTTATTTTTGAAAAAGAGAGAGGGGCGCCTGGGTGGCTCAGTCGGTTTAGCAACCGACTTGGGCTCAGGTCATGATCTCATGGTCTGTGAGTTCCAGCCATGCGTCAGGCTCTGTGCCGACAGCTCAGAGCTTGGAGCCTGCTTCGGATTCTGTGTCTCTGTCTCTGCTCCTCCCCAGCTTGGACTCTCTCTCTCTCAAAAATAAATAAAAGATTTAAAAATATACATAATGAAAAAAAAAAAAGAGAAAAGAGTGTGAGTGGGGGAGGGGCAGAGAGAGAGGAAGGACACAGAATCTGAAGCAGGCTCCAGCCTCCAAGCTGTCAGCACAGAGCTGACGCAGGGCTCAAACCATGAGATCATCACCTGAGCCCAAGTCGGAAGCCTAACTGACTGAGCCACCCAGCCACCAAAGGGTGTCTTACCTCCCGGTTGGGAAATCGAACCAGGTCTCCTACATGACAGGTGGGGATACTCACCACTATACTAACAAGGACAGCTCAACTTAAAGCCATCAGTTGTATTAGTTCCTGACAAGAGTCTGCCTGTCCTTTGAAGATAGACATTGACTTCCCTCTAGCTGTGAAAGTCCTAGATGACATCTTCTTCCAATATAAGGCTTCTCATCCATGTTGAGAATCTGTTGGTTAGTGTGATGACTTTTGCCTTCCTCACTAAATTTAATCATTTCTAGCTTTTATGGTGAGACATGTGACTATTCCTTTCACTTGAACAATGAGAGGTCAACGGTAGGGTTATTAACCCTAATTTCAGGCCTAATTTCAATATTGTTGTGCCCTGGGAAGGCCTGAAGAAAGGGAGAGAGATGGGGGAATGGCTGGTTGGTAGAATAGTCAGAACACACACATTTATTGATTACATTCTCTGTCATATATGGGTACAGTCTGTGACACTCCAAAACAATTACAATGGTGGGGTGCCTGCGTGGCTCAGTCGGTTAAGCGTCCGACTTCAGCTCAGGTCACGATCTCGTGGTCCGTGAGTTTGAACCCTGCGTCGGGCTCTGGGCTGATGGCTCAGAGCCTGGAGCCTGCTTCCGATTCTGTGTCTCCCTCTCTCTCTGCCCCTCCCCCGTTCATGCTCTGTCTCTGTCTGTCTCAAAAATAAATAAACATTAAAAAAAAAAAAATTAAAAAAAAAAGAAACAATTACAATGGTAGCATCACAAAACACTGTAACAAATATAATAAAAAAGTTTTAAGTATTGTGAGAATTACCAAAATGTGACACAGAGACAGGAAATGAGCAAATGCTGTTGTAAAAATGGCACTGATAAGACTTGCAAGATGCAGGGTTGCCACAAACCTTCAATATGTAAAAAATGCATTATCCACAAAGTGCAATAAAGTAAGTTATACCTGTACTGGAAGTCCTACCACAGCAATAGATGAGAAAAAGAAATAAAAGCCATCCAAACTGGAAAAGAAGCAAAACCATTAGTATTTGCAGATGACACATTACTATATACAGAAAACCCTAAAGACTTTATCCAAAAATGATCGGAATAAATGAATTCAGTAAATCTGCAGGATACAAAATTAATACTGAGGAACAAATTTAACCAAGGAGGTGAAACACTTGTACTCTGAAAACTATAAGACACTGATTATAGAAACTGAAGGCAATACAAATAATGGAAAGATATACTGTGTTTATGGACTGAATTAATACTATTAAAATGTTCATACTACCGGGCTTCCTGTCTAAGGTGGCAATGTAGGAAGACACTGAACTCACCTCCTACATGGACACACCAAATCTACACCTATTTACAAAGCAATTCCTCCTGAAGAACTGAGGGCTGACTGAACAGCTTCTGCACAATGGAAGATAGATCACACAGAGAAAGGCAAGAGAGATGGACACACACTAATGAAGGGAACCTCCACGCCCCAGCACTGTGAACCGCAGCGGGGAGGGACTGCATTGAGGGATCACAAGCAGTTTCTTCTACCCTGGGCACACAAAAAAAAGCAGCAGTATGAAAGAGCAACTGGCTGGCTCAGTCAGTAGAGTATGAGACTCTTGATCTCAGGGTGGTGAGTTTGAGCCCTACACTGGGGGTAAATTACAATCGATTAATCAATCAGCAACTAAATTACAAAGCAACTGGTTTTAGAACCCTGCCAAACAGTGGAGAGCTGCTGGAACTCTCTCTAGCACTGAGGGGCTGGAGAATGTCAGAGTTTACATTGTCCTTCCACCTTGATAGCACTGATGGGAGGCAGGGTCTAGGTGCCATAGCTGGCCTGCTGCCACACGAGCCCCAGGACACTAACCCATACCAACCCTGGATAAACTAGGTTACAGAAAAAATACAAGCTGTGGTTTAAAAAGGTTCCAGTTGTAGAACTCTGCCAAATGACAGGGCAGCTGCTGGAACTCTCTTCAGGTCAGTGGGGCTTGCGAGTGCCACAATTTATGTTCCCCTTCCACCTTGATCGCAGGGACAGGAGCCAGGTCTGAGTACCCTAGCCAGCCTACCTCTTCAGTGAGCCCCAGGATCTTAGCCCATAACAGTCCAAGCCATCCCACCAAAGCAGCCCTTGTGTGGCACATGCTAGTTAGTGCTTACTATACTTCCAGTTGTCTGGCCAAGGTGCCATAGGCACAAAGTAGCCTGAAACATCCCAGACCTGCAACACTTTAGCTTCAGAGGACTTCCTAGGGCATCCCTGGTGCAGAGTGCTCTGGGACCTCCCAGCACATGCTTGCTTTGCCTCCACCCATCCTGCCAGGGTGCTCCCTGTGTGGAACTCCCCAAGACACCTTCCCTCCCCCAGCCTAAATCCACTTTAGCTTCAGCTGTCCTGCTGGGACACCCTCTGTGTGAAGAACTTTAAGAAGATTCAGATCATCTTTTCTGACCACAAGAGTATGAAACTAAACCCCAAAACCCCCACAAACATGTGGGGGCTAAAACATGCTACTGAACAACCAATGAAATCAAAGAGGATATGAAAAATACCTTGAGATTAGTGAAAATGAAAACATAATGGTTCAAAATCTTTGGAACAAATATCTTTAGAAGCAAAAGTAGTTCTAAGAGGGAAACTTGCAGCGATACAAGAAAAAAGAAAAATTTCATATGATCTAACCTTACACCTAAGTGAACCAGAAAAAAAGAGACCAAAATTAGTAGAAGGAAGGAAATAATAAAGATCAGAGCAGAAATAAATGAAATGGAGACTGAATAAAAATGACAGAAAATATCAGTGAGGGGCGCCTGGGTGGCTCAGTCGGTTAAGCGTCTGACTTCGGCTCAGGTCATGATCTCGTGGTTCATGAGTTCAAGCCCCACACTGGGCTCTGTGCTGACAGCTCAGAGCCTGAAGCCTGCTTCAGATTCTGTCTCCGTCTCTCTCTGCCCCTTCCCCACTCATACTCTGTTTCTTTCTCAAATATAAATAAAACATTAAAAAAAAAAATTAAAAAAAAAAAAAAGATCAGTGAAATCAAGAATTGGTTCCTTGAAAAGATAAACCAAATTAATAAACCTTTAGCCGGACTCATCACAAAAAGGATCTAAATAAATAAAATCAGAAATGAAAGAGAATAATACTACACACACACACACACACACACACACACACACACACACACACACACACTGGAGTATTACTTGACAATGAAAAAGAATGAAATCTTGCCATTTGCAACTACATGGATGGAACTAGAGGGCATCATGCTGAGTGAAATTAGAGAAAGACAAATATATGACTCCATTCATATGAGGACTTTAAGAGACAAAACAGATGAACATAAGGGAAGGGAAGCAAAAATAATATATACAAATAGGGAGGGGGACAAAACATAAGAGACTCTTTAATATGAAGAACAAACAGGGGGCTACTGAAGGGGTTGAGGGAGGGGAATGGGCTAAATGGGTAAGGGGCATTAAGGAATCTACTCCTGAAATCATTGTTGCACTGTATACTAATTTGGATGTAAATTTAAACAATTAAAAAAAAAAAAAGAAAGAGAATAATACCACAGAAACACAAAGGATTGTAAGACATTACTATAAATAATTACATGCCAACATTATATGGGACAACCTGGAAGAAATAAATTCCTCGAAACATACAATCTTCCAATACTGAATCAGGAAGAAATAGAACATCTGAACAGACTGATTACTAGTAATGAAATTGGCAATCAAGCTCCCAAAAAACAAAAGTCCAAGACCAGAGAACTTCATAGGTGAATTTTACCAAACATTTAAAGAAGAGCTAATCTTATCCTTCTTAACCTATCCTTCTTAAACTATTCAAAAAACTGAAGACGAAGGGAAGCGTTCCAAACTCATTCTATAAGGCCAGTATTACCCTGATACCAAAACCAAAGACACTACAAAAAAAAAAACTACCTGGCCGATATCTGTGATGAACACAGATGCAAAAAAACCTCAACAAAATATTACCGAATCGCATTCAAGAATACATTAAAAAAAAAAGTTTATTTATTCATTACTCATTATGAAAGACAGCCAGTGAGTAGGGGAGGGGCAGGAGAGGGAGACAGAGCATCCCAAGCAGGCTCTGTGCTGTCAACGCAGGGCTCAAACTCACAAAATGTGAGATTATGACCTGAGCCAAAATCAAGAGTCAGATATTTCCCCAACCGAGCCACCCAGGCACCCCAAGAACTTTTGCTTTAAGATCAGGAACATGCCAAGTATGTCCCCTCTTGCCACTTGTATTCAACACTGCACTGGACATTCTAGCCACAGCAATCAGATAAAAAAAAGAAAAGGCATCTAAATCAGTAAGGAAGAAGTAAAACTGTCACTATTTTCAAATGACATACATAGAAAAACCTTAGAACTCCACTAAAAAAAATGATTACAAGTGATATATGAGAATTAATAAGTGAAAATAAAGCTGCAAGATACAAAATTAACATACAAAAATGTCTTGCATTTCTACAGACTAATTATGAAGTAGCAGAAAGAGAAATTAAGAAACAACTCCATTTACAACTGCACCAAAAAGAATAAAATATCTAGGGATAAATTTAACTAAGCAAGTGAAAGACCTGTCTGAAAACTGTAGAAGACTGATGAAAGAAACTGAAGACAACACAAATACCTGAAAAGATACACCACGCTCATGGATTGGAAGAAAACTGCTAACATGTCCATACACCCAAAGCAATATACAGATCCAATGCAATCCCTATCAAATAAAATACCAATTACATTTTTCACACAACTAGAAGAATTCTAAAATTTGTATGGAACCACATAAGACCTTAAATAGCCAAAACAATCATAAGAACAAAAATGAAAGTATCACAATCCCAGATTTCAAGATCTATTACAAAGTTATAAAACAGTAGGTACTGGCACAAAAACAGACACATAAACTAATGTGAACACAATAGAATCCAGAAATAAACCTACATTTACATGGTCAATTAATCTTTGACAAAGGTGGCAAAAATATACAATGGAGAAGAGACAGCCTCTTTAATAAACGGTGTTGTTAAAATTGGACAGCCACATGCAAAACAATGAAACAGGAATCACTTTCTGACACCATATACAAAAATAAACGAAACTAGATTAAAGACTTCAATGTGAGACCAGAAGCCATAAAATTCCTAGAAGAAAACATAGGCAGTAAATTTTTGGACATCAGCTTTAGCAATATTTTTCTGGGTATGTCTTCCCAGGCAAGAGAAATAAAAGCAAAATAAACTATTTAAACTACACCAAAACAAAAAGTTTTTACACAGTGAATGAAACCATCAACAAACCAAAAAGGTAAACTACTGAATGGGAGAAGATATTCGCAAATGATATAATCAATAAGGGGTTAATATCCAAAATAAAGAACTTCTACAACTCAATATCCAAAAAACAGTACAATTAAAAAATGGGTAGAGGCCCTGAATAGGCACTTCTACAAACACATGCAGATGGCCAACAGACAAATGAAAACATGCTAGGGGTGTCTGAGTGGCTCAGTGGGTTAGGCATCTGACTCTTGATTTCGGCTCAGGTCATGAAATCAAGATTCGTGAGTTTGAGCCCCTTGTCGGGCTCTACCCTGACAGCGCAGAGCCCGCTTGGGATTCTGTCTCCCTCTCTCTCTCTCTCTCTCTCTCTGCCCTTCCCCTGCTTGCTCTTTTTCTCTCTCCCTCTCAAAAATAAATATTAAAAAAACAACAACAAAAAAGAGACAGAGGGGTGCCTAGGTGGCTCAGTTGATTAAGTGGCTGACTTGGTTTCAGCTCAGGTCATGATCTCATGGGTCTATAAGTTTGAGCCCTGTATTGGGCTCTATGCTGAGAGTGCAGAGCCTGCTTGGGAGTCTCTCTCTGCCCCTCCCCCCTCTCAAAAATAAAATATACAAACATAAATAAAAAAAGAAAACATGCTAAACATCACTAATCATCAGGGAAATGCAAATCAAAGCCAAAATGAGTTATCACCTCAACATCTGTCAGAATGGCTAGAATAAAAAAGAAGTAAGTGTTGATAAGGATGTGGAGAAAAGAAACTCATCGTGCACTGCTGGTGAGAATGTAAAATAGTACAGCCACTGTGGAAAACAGCATGGCAGTTCCTTAAAAAACTAATAATAGAAATACCATATGATCTAATCATCCCACTGCTGAGGATTTACCCAAAGAAAATGAAAACAGTACTTCAAAAATATATATACACCCCTAAGTTCATTGCAGCATTATTTACAACAGCTAAGATATGGAAGCAACTGTCCATTCATAGGTGAATGGCTAAAAAAGGTGTAGTGTATACACACACAGCAGAATATTATGCAGCCATAAAAAAGAATGAGATCTTGCCATTTGTGACATGGATGGACCTACAGGGTATTATGCTATGTATAGGCAGAAGGAGAAAGACAAATACAGTATAATTTCACTTATATGTGGAATCTAGAAAACCAAACAGACCCGTAGATATAGAGAACAATCTGGATGTCAAAAGGGAGGGGGTTGGCAGAGATGGGTAGAATAGGAGATGAAAAGGCACAAACTTGGGGCACCTGGGTGGCTCAGTCGATTAAGTGTCCAACTCTTTTTTTTTTTTTTTTAAAGTTTATTTTGAGAGAGACAGAGCACAAGTTGGGGACAAGCAAAAGAGAGGGGGACAGAGGATCCAAAGCGGGCTCCTCACTGATAGCAGAAAGCCTGATGCAGGGTTCAAACCCATGAACCAGCAGATCATGACCTGAACCGAAGTCAGATACTTAACAGACTAAGACACCCAGGTGCCGCTAAGCATCTTGCGTTTGCCTCAGGTCATGATCTCATGGCTTCTGAGTTTGAGCCCCACAATAGGCTCTGTGCTGACAGCGAGGAGCTTGCTTGTGTTCCCCCCCTCCCGCCCCCCACTTGCTCTCAAAATAAGTAAATTAATTAATTAAATGGTACAAACTTCCAGGGGTGCTAGGTTGGCTCAGCTGGTAGAGCATGCGACTCTTGATCTCGGGGTTGTTGAGTTTAAGCCCTGAGATCAAGAGCTGCATACTATACCGACTGAGCCGGGTATTGCTTAAATAAATAAAAAACAAAGGTACAAACTTCCAGTTATAAATAAAGAAGACATAGGTATGCAATGTACAGCACAGGGAATATAGTTAATAACACTGTTAACAACTTTATATGGTGACATCGTGGTCACTTCATAAGGTATAAATGTTGAATCACTATGTTGTACACCTGAAACTAACATAATATTGTGTACCAACTACACTCCAATAGAATAAACAGGGGGAGAAAGTCTAACACAGAAAGGCTGAATATGAAAAGAAATATGTGCTTAGCTGATGTCACAGACAGTTAAAATGAGGTGTTATTAATAAGTCAGATTGTTGAGTGTCAAAGAGTGGAAAGAAGTCCACTGCATGCAGGATAGTCTTTTAAAATGACAGCTGTGAAAGGAGAAAGAACAAAGGATGAAGGGACTTTTTCCTCAAGAAATACATGGTATGTTTGAACATGTTTATATTTTCAGAATAGGGCAGTAAAAAGACACAAGAGACAGGATGATCTCTGGCGCACGGTGTAGGAAGAAACAGAATTTATAGTCTTCGCCTACAGGAGGAACAATGTGGGCATCTTCCACTTTGGGGGGTTTTAAGTGCCTGGCCTGACCTTCTATTCACCTAAACCAGGGCAGCTTCATAACTGTTAACAAGGTCTCCTTAATCTAACCCCATGCTCACATTCAAATATCTACATTTCTTGAATCTCAGATGATCTAGTGATTTGATAATACCTGTTAGGGAAAGATAAGTAGAGTGTATCTAAGTATCAAGAATCTCTCTCACCTGAGTCATCTCCTTTTCTGACCCCTAAACTTCTGCAACTACAGTTGACCTTTGAACAACAGGGGTTTGAACCGCATGGGCCCCCTCATACAGGGATTTTTTTTTTTTTAATAGCACTGTAAATGTATTTTCTCTACCTTACTTTATTGTAAGAATATAATATAGAATACATATAACACACAAAATATGTATTAGTTGTTTATCAGTAAGGCTTCTAACAGTTGGCTTTTAGCAGTTAAGTTTTGAAAGCGAAAAGTTATACATGGATTTTCAACTGTTGAGTGGGGCTGGCACCCCTAACCCCCAGGTTATTCAAGGGTCAGCTGTAATCCCTCCCATCCACGTATAGAACTGCTATCTTTAAAGTTCTACTTCTAAGTTCCCATCTCCTCTACCCTTGACCAGGATGTATTCCCCTTACATGCAGCAATGGCCCCCCACCAAGGTAGGCCCAGGTTAACATGCATAAATTCCAGTAAGTTCTGAATTAGTCCCACTGGGGTGTATGACCCCAGCCCCAGTTCAGCGAAGCTCTGTTCTGCAGCAGTTTGGATTACATCTGCAGTCTCTCCAGAAGCCACCTCCGTTATGGCTGTGGGTGGGGGAGTTGCAGGAATGACAGGAGGGGCCTGAACCTGTGCAAAAGGAAGCCATGTGTAATACTCAGTAGGGGGGACATAAGAAATCACAGGTCCCCTAAAATAATAACTAATATCAAATCAGGTTGTTCTATTGAGTTTCTATTTCTCATTCTCCCAGGTTAGTGTACATGGAATTCAAAGCTTAAAAAGGACATTTTACTTTCTCCTCTAGGCAGGAAGATAAGTTACTTAGAGTAAGATTTCATGACTTCTCTTCCTATTAGGAAGTTATTTCTTCTATCAGTGTTTTCCAAACTTCAGTCATTTGAGCATCACTGGCATGATTTTGCAGATACTGAAACTATCAAAATTTTTACTTAAAACAATTTAGTTTTTAAGACCAAAATATTTACTTGGTCTCACCATCAGAAATATTAATAGCCATGAAGTCCTTGATTTGCAAGTTATAACTTTTCTAATACACACGCATACCTGGAATCACATCTAAACCATCAGTGGCTTGCCACCATTATGGCAAACAATGCCTTGTATAGCACTTAAATCTCTCCTGCTGTACTGTCAGTCATTTCCCCACTGACTTGAAAATCTATCCCAGGCAGAGATACTACCATTTTGGGGAGCTGTGTGGAGTGTGGCCAAGAACTCTTTGCCACATTCCCTCTCCATGTAGTTAAAACAAAATAGAAACAAATCAACCAACAAACCCCACTCCTAACGTCGCAGGGACTAATCGCCTCTTACCTGGGCTTCTGAGAACAAGATCACAGAGGTACTGAGGCCCCGTGGGCCAGGGGCCGCGAGGAGGACATAGTGCGGGCGCTCGCAGCACCGGCCGGCTGGGAAGAGGTGCCCCGCGGTCAGCGGTTTTCGGGGCCAATGTGAGGGCCCTGCGACGCTGTGGAACTGAGAGGGTAAAAGGAGGATGGGGCCCTCTTATCGGAGCAGATGTCGTTCATCATGCTCATTTGCCACGAAGCAGGCAGCCCGCCACCACAGGTGAGGCCACTGCTACTCTCCGCGCGCAGATGGCTGGCCCGAAGGCATGCAACTTGTTGAGTCCTGGTTCTCAATTACCACAGACCCACCCGGGAGCACAGAGGTCGAGGCTAAGGTTTCCGTGGCAGGGGTGACAACGGGACCCGTGAATAGTTAACTATACGCGGCCGCTGAGGCCGCACGGCCGGGGCCGTAACCCTCCCGCGTCCTCAGGCGAGCCGAGGTCAAGAGAGACAGGTCCTGGTGGGCAGGTCATGCTGTCCCTGGCACAAGCTGTCTCGGGCTCGGGCCACAGGGACAGGGTAGCATTCGGGCGCTCAGACCTGGGGCATCCTTACCTGACGCTGTGGCCGTAACAGGCGAAGAAGCTCCCGGCGTCCGCACATCAACCCCATCGCCATTTTGCCGGGAAGAAGCCGTGCGCTCGCGCCTGCGCACTCAGAACTTTAGCCTCGCGGGAAGAGGCCCTTTTGGAAATGGGCTTGAAGCCAGAGCTATTGCCACGATCAGGTGGTAAACGGGACTGAAACCTGGCGGCCATATTTGAAGTGGGTACGAAGACGCTAAGCGTCCTTTTAACAAGATCGTGCAGTGTTTTCAGGACTTTGAAAGATTTAAATTAAGAGCCCCAGGAGAGGCGGTCTGGTAGTGACTGCAAACCTTGGGGCTTGGGCTCTTTTCCTACGTCTCGTAAATCCGCGATTCACCTCTGATTTGTAGAGTTAAAAAATAGCTTCGAGACAGTCTTGGCTGTGCTTGGCGTAGATTTTTCCTGCCCAGTGATGTTCGACTTTTATTGCTAGATAATATTGTAATTGCAGATTAAGTGAAATGTGAGGATAGTCTGGCGTCTGACAAAAATGGAGGGAAGGCAATTTATAGGAAGGAAATATTTTCCTCCCAGATAAAAAGACAAAGCTTCAAGAGGGGACTCTACCTTTCACCTTTTCCTTCCTTAAGTGGGGTTGCGTGTGGATCATCTGATGACCATGAGGGGACAAATCTAAAGATGAGAAACTAACGTGTTGAAGATGATGGTATGGAAAGAGAGAAAAACCCTGAATACTTGGTGATGTCATTCAGGTACCAAGCTTGGTACCACCTGTATCTAGACTGCTGTATAAGATAATTAAAGGTCTTTATTGTCCAGACTCTAAATCTCTGTTGCTTGGGTGTTTCTTCTTAAAGCTGAAAGCATTCCTAAAGTTATATGAGGTGAAATTCTCTCCCTAAGGAAAAAAAGTTCTGCTCAGAAAGGTAGAAGTTGGTTACAGTTGAATGCTTACAACTTCTTTCAAATTACAGAGTGCTTTTTGAATAACATAGTTTGGAAAGATACAGTAGCCAGATATTATTTCAGTCACTATTATTTGGGGATGATTATGAATGCACCATACAGAAATGGTAAAAATAGGCAAAAAGAAAAAAATACAATCCAGATTTAGTAATAAGTAGGGGTTATGCCCTATCAATCACATATGTTGGGTACTATTGTAAATAAGATTTTAAAGGTTACTTTAAAAAATACAGTTAGAGGTGATGACAAATATACAACTACAGGACACTTGGGGAAATAAAAACCCAAACCGATACTTTGGTGGCCCCAAATGAACCATCTGTCACAGTATTTGCATCCTTGTATAGTCTTGTACAACCACTATGGAAAATAGTATGGAAGTTCCTCAAAAAATTAGGAACTACCATAGAATCCAGCATTTCCATGTTTGGGAATATATCTGAAGGAAACAGAAACACTACATCAAAGACATATCTGCACCTTCGTGTTCATAGTAGCATTAGGTATAATAGCCAAGATATGGAAACAACCCAGATATCTGTGGAAGGATACATGGATAAAGAAATAGTGGTATAGGGGCACCTGGGTGGCTCAGTGGGTTGAGCGTCCAACTTTGGCTCAGGTCATGATCTTGGGGTCCGTGGGTTTGGTCCCCATGTCAGGCTCTGTGTGGACAGCTGGAAGCCTGGAGCCTGTTTCAGATTCTGTGTCTCCCTCTCTTTCTCTGCTCCTCCCTGCTCATGCTCTGTCTCTCTCTTAATAATAAATAAACATTAAAAAATTAAAAAAAATTATGGTATAAATATACAATGGAAACTTATTCACCACAAAAAAGAAGGAAATCCTGCCATGTGTGACAACATGGGTGGATCTTGAGGGCATTATGCTAAGTGAAATAAGTCAGACAGAGAAAGACAAATACTGTATGATCTCATTTTTATGTGGAATTAAAAAAACACATCAAAACCCCCCAAAAACAAACTTATAGAAAAAGAGATCAGATTTGTGGTCACCAGAGGCAGGGGTGGGGAGGTAGGGGAATTGGATGAAGATGGTCAAAAGGTACAACTTCTAGTTACAAGATAAATAAGTACTGGGGTTGTAATATACAACATGATGACTATAGTTAACACTGATGTATGGTGTATTTGGAAGTTGTTAAAAGAGTAGATCTTAGGAGTTCTCACAAGATAAAAACCATTTTCTTTCTTTTTTTTTTTTTTGTATGAGATGATGGATGTTAACTAAACTTATTATGGTAATTGTTTTGCAATGTAAACGTATATTAAATTATGACATTGTAAACTTACACAATATTATATGTCAATAAAGCTGGGAAAAAAGAAGGTTCTAAGGAATATATAAAAAAATTTTACTGGAAATGATAGGTGAATTAGGCAAGGTTGCTGCATACAAGGTCAATGTACAAAAATCAATTGCATTTTTATACATTAATAATGAACAACTAGAAATAAAAAATACCATTTATAAGACCATCAAAACCAAGAAACATTTATGGGTACATTTAACAAAATATGTGTGTGACTTATATAGTGACAGCTACAGAACATTACTGAGAGAAAATTTAAAGGGCCTAATCAAATGGAGAGATATACCATGTTGATGGATTGTAAGACTCAATATTGTTTAGATGTTGATTCTTCTTAAAGTGATTTACAGCAATCTCAGTCAAAATCCTAGAATTTTGTAGAAATTGACAAATAATACATTTATACGAAAAATGTAAAAGACCTGGAATAGACAAAATACTTTTTGAAAAAGAAGAACAAAGTTGGAGGACTTACAGTACAAGATTTCAAGCCTTACTATAAAGCAACAGTAATCAAGACAGTGTGGTACTGGCATAAAAATAGACCTTTTGATTAAAAGAACAGAATAATTTCCAGAAATAAGTTCACACATACATGATCAATTTATTTCAATAAAACTTCCAAGGGAATTCAAAAGGAAAAGGAAATTCTTTTCAACAAATGGAATACCTGGGTATTCCTACAGAAAAAATTTGATCCTCTACTCTTAGCTTCTACTGTATATAAAAATTAAAATGGGTCAGAGTCCTAGGCTCCAAAGCTAAAACTATAATTTTTCTAGAAGAAAGCACAAAAGAAAACCTTGGAGTAGCCAGAGATTTCCTAGACAGGACACAAAAACACTAGTCATAAAAGAAAAATTTGATAAATAGGACTTCATCAAAGTTTAAAATGCTTGCCCTTTGGAAGGCACTATTAGAAAAATTAAAAGGCAAACATAGACTTGAAAAAGAATCACAATATATATCTGACAAAAGATTTGTATCTAGGATATGTAAACGACTCTTTTTATGACTTAATTAAAATCAAAACAACCCAATGAAAACAGGCAAATGTTTTGAACAGACATTTCACAAAAGAAGATACCAGAAAGAATAGCCAAAAATCACACAAAGAGACACTCAAAATCATTAGTCATCAAGAAAATGCAAAATAAAACCACAATGACATACCACTACATACCTACTAGAATCGCTGAAATTAATTAATGGACAATACCAGGTGTTGATTGGATATATGAACCAAGTAAAACTTCCATAAATTGCTGGTAGGAATGCAGAATAGTACAATCACTTGGCAGACTCCTATAAAATTAAATGTACGTTTACTATATGACCAAGCAATTCCACTCCTAGTTATTTTTTCAAGAGAAATGAGAATATATGTTCACAAAAAAGACTTGTACGTGAGTATCCACAGCGGTTTTATTCACAATAACACCAAACTGGAAGCAAGTCAAATATTCATCAGTGTGTGAATAGATAAATTCCATTATATTCATACAATGGAATGCTACTCAACAATAAAAAGGAATGGACTACTGATACACGCAACAACATGGGTGAATTTCAAAGACACCATGCTGACTGAAAGAAGCCAGACACAAAAGAATACATAATTCAGTTTCATTATCTGAAGTTCCAGAACTGTAAAATGAATCTAATGTGACAGAGAGCAGATCAGTGTTTGCCTGGAACTCTGGGTGGGTGAGGGTGGAATTGACTGCAGAGAGGCAAGAGGGAAAATTTTGTGATGATAGAAATACTGCACATCTTGATTATGTTGGTGGTTATATAGGTGAATAACATTTATTAAAAACTCAACAAATGGGGTGCCTGGATGGCTCAGTTGGTTAAGTGTCAGACTCTTGATTTCGGCTAACGTCATGGTCTCATATCATGGGTTTGAGCCCCACAATGAGGTTTGTGCTAGCAATGTGGAACTTGCTTGGGATTCTCTCTCTCCCTCTCTCTCTGCCCCTCCCTGCTTGCTCTCGTGCTCTCTCTCTCAAAAAATAAATAACTACAACAACAACAACAACAACAACAACAACCCTCAACAAATGATTCACTTAGGGGGCATGTGGCTGGCTCAGACGGTAGAGTGTGTACTCTTGAAATCGAGGTTGTAAGTTTGAGCCACACATTGGATGTAGAGATCTTTAAAAATAAAAATCTTGGGGCACCTGGGTGCCTCAGTCGTTAAGCATCTGACTTCAGATCTGGTCATGATCTCGCGGTTCACAAGTTTGAGCCCTGCGTTGGGCTCGGTGCTGACAGCTCAGATCCTGGAGCCTGCTTTGGATTCTGTGTCTTCCTCTCTCTCTGCCCCTCCCCTGCTCATGCTGTGTGTGTGTCTCTCTCTCTCAAAAATAAATAAACATTAAAATTTTTTTTTAAATCTTAAAAAAACAAACAATTCACTTAAATGGGCACATTTTACATGTTATACATCAATACATTTGATTAATAAGTGAAAAAAATTATAGAAAAAGTCATTGTTCTGTCAAAATAATATATTTGCCTCAGTTATCCATAAATTTCAAGTAAAAATATAAAAAACTTAATTCCCTGGATAATTATTTTACTTTTTCACCCAGCATGGATGCTCATTCTTTGGTGTCTTTGAGATATTTGGTGCTTTTGAGAGATTCACAAGTTGCTTTGGCAGTTCTGAGGAAAGAGAGATTCTTTCTTTCTTTTATTTTTTAAATTTTTTTTTAATGTTGATTTAATTTTGAGAGACAGAGAGAAACAAAGCATGAGGAAGGGAGGGGCAGAGAGAGAGGGAGACACAGGATCTGAAGCAGGCTCCAGGCTCTGAGCTGTCAGCACAGAGCCCAATGCGGGGCTTGAACCCACAAACCATGAGATCATGACCCGGGCCGAAGTCAGACACTTAACTGACTGAGCCACCCAGGCGCCCCGAGAGAGATTATTTCTAACTAAGAGGGCACCAGGAATGGCTTCATGGAGGAAACCATTTTTAATCTTGGCTTTAGTTAATAGAAACAGAGAAAGAAAAATGAAGAAAATGATATGACATTCCAGGCAGAATGGACCATAACGCCAAGACATCTTGTCTTTTGCAAAAATACACTGTTTGGAGAGACTTCAAGTCTGCATTTCACTGTTTGCTATATCAGGGCTTTATATCAAATGCACCTGTATGTAAATTTTCTGTCACCTTTAATTATGCATGGATGATTTCTCCCTATGAAGAATGCTGCTATGCTTAATCAGAAAATCTTTTAAAAGAGAAATCTCTAGGAATTCATTAACTTAAAAATTGGCACTAGTGGGGTGCCTGGGTGACTCAGTCAGTTAAGCATCTGACTTTGGCTCGGGTCACGATCCCACTGCTTGTGAGTTCGAGCCCTGGAGCCCACTTTAGGCTCTCTGCTGTCAGCACAGAGCCTGCTTTAGATCTTCTGTCCCCCCCTCTCTTCCTCTCCCTCACTGGTTCTTTCTCTCAAAATAAATAAATAAACTTAAAAAACAACAGCCCATAATTCTTATACGGACACTGGTCATATGAAATTAGGGCCCACCTTAAATACCTTATTTTAATTTCTTTTTAATAAATTTCTTTTTTTTTCCTTGTAGAGAGAAAGCACGAGTGGGATAGAGAAGCAGAGAGAGAGAGAGAGAGAGAGAGAGAGAGAGAGAGAGACAGAGAGGGAGTCTTAAGCAGGCTGCATGCTTAGTGCAGAGCTTGACACGGGCTCCATCCCATGACCTTGGGATCATGACCTGAGCCAAAATCAAGAGTCAGTTGAGTCAGTTGCTCAACTAACTGAGCAATTCAGGCACCCCCTAAATACCTTATTTTAACTTAATCACCTCTTTAAAGACCTTATCTTCAAATATAGTTACAGTCTGAGGCACTGGGGGGTTAGAATTTCACCATACAAATTTTTTTTTGGGGGGGGGAGACACAATTCAGCTTCTAGTATTATTTAAAAAATAGTTATTATATTATTGGTGGGATCAGAAACAAAAAATGGGGCAAGTATGAGTAGAAAGATATATGGTAGATAACTGTGGAAGAGTAGGTTAAGTAAAACAATGACATCCAGATAATTGTTATGTACTACGCATAGTGCTACATTATATTCCCTATCTCACCAAGTCATTGATTTAAATGGCACCAGTTTAATACGGTACCAGTTTTGGGAGAATGTTGAATCACGACAAGCTGTGGGCTTTGGGTTTTATTGTGTAGACATGAAAAATAATTTGAAGGTGGGAAAATGACACAGAGAAGAGCAGTTTAGGAAGATTAGTAACAGAATGGAGCAGACTCTATTCCATTCCAAGGGTCAACAAACAATCTATAAAAGGCTGGAGAGTAAATATTTTAGTGTTTGTGGGCCATATGGTCTCTGTCACAAGTACTGAAGTCTGTCCTTGTTGTGTGAAAGCAGTAAACAAATGAGATTTATTCCAATAAAACTATGTACAAAAATAGACACAGCCCGGGGCTCCTGGGTGGCTCCCTTGGTTAAGTGTCTGACTCTAGATTTTGTCCAGGTCATGATCTCACCGTTTTCAAGTTCGAGCCCTGCCTCAGGCTCCATGCTGCCAGTTTGGAGCCTGCTTGGGATTCTCTCCCTCTCCCTCTCTCTCTGCCCCTCCCCAACTCACACTGTCTCTCTCTCTTTCTCAAAAATAAATAAACTTAAAAAAAAAGAACAACAACAACAACAAAATATGGCCCATTGACCAATGTTTGTTGACCCCTGGAATAGACATAGACAATACTGGAAAGAAACAGGAGGTTCAAGACCGCTTAGAAGAAGATTATTGCAATAATCCATATCTGCGGTGAGGAAGGCTTGAATTAAATTAGGCCAATGTGATGGAAACGGATAGATATTGGAGACATTTCAAGGGAAAAACACTGTGTATCAGGTTGGGTCAAACACCAACTGGATGTGGGACTTAAATACTGGGAATTCTGAGAAGAAAAGTCAGGAAAACGGTGGTGCCACTGACATAATTGGATAAATTAGAGTGCTGGTCATTTGCCTGGTTGCTTTCAGATCCTTCTCTGTTCTTTCTTTTTTTTTTAATGTTTATTTATTTTTGAGAGAGAGAGAGACAGAGACACAGAGAGCAAGCAGAGGAGGGCAGAGAGCACAGGAAACACAATCTGAAGCTGGCTTCGAGCTGTCAGCACAGAGCCTGACGCAGGGCTCCAACTCATGGAACCGTGAGATTATGACCTGAAGTCGAATGCTTAATCGACTGAGCCACCCAGGCGCCCCTGATCCTTCTCTGTTCTTAACCTCTTTGTCTTGTGGTACACAGAACTGCATGTCTTTGCCCTCTGGCTTCTGGATAGGCCTGCAATGGAAGTCATGGCTGAAAAGAGTGTAGAAAGAAAGGAGAGAGAATGTAGGGTATTTCCCCATCCTTTCTCTGCTTCCTGCATTATTTCTCAAAGCTGCATCTCCTTCTTGGCCAGACAGCCTTTCTCTCCATAATCCTGGCTCCCTCCATGAAGACCTTGCCATGATTCTAGTGCCCTCTGGATGCCCTTAGATTCTGGGCTGCAGCAACACTATCAACTCTCATTGTCCTTCCAGCCTAGGGCAGGATAGCAGCTGCCTGCTGTTGTCAATTTCTGGATTGCTTTGCTGTTGTTCCCTGTTTGATTTCATAGCCCTTCTATTACCCATGTACCAATCAATTCCTTGCGGTAAAATTCCTCTGACACACTTCCAGTGGTTTCTGTTTCCCTGCTGGACCCTAACTGATAGAGCTCAGAAGCTGTGTCACTTATTAAGTAATTGTCTCTTAGCTCCAAACCTGGCTGCTTTGCGATTCTGGGACAGGCAATCTACAAACTGCATTTCTGCTTCACCAGCTGGCTCCCTGTTCAATGCTGCCAATAAAGGGCACCAGGGGGAAACTGGAAGGCTGGAAGAGGGAAAAATGACTTGCTCCTTCTAGTTTGTTCCATGTGCGCTTCCTCTCTAATTGCATTTCCTGTGATCAGGGTCCCAGTAGTGCTTCTTCGACTCAGAAATTCTGGCAGAAGCAGAATCCAGCTTTCAATTTTTCCCAACACTTGCAGAACCAATCTTATCTGCCCCCCCTCTCCCTCCATCCTGCTCCCCTGACCCACCTTCCCCCACCAGTACCAGTTGTCTGATGCTCCCTCCTCAGACATCTACATTTCAGTTCTGAGGGGGCCTTCTCCATCCTTCCAAGTTCTTGTTCCCTTTGTTCCCTCAGTGTGGAGCGGCATCTGCTTCTGCAGTTGCTACTTCTGTGATTCTTTAGCGTTCTCTTTCTACCCTTTGGGTTACATAGTTAACAACTTTATTATTATTTTTTTAAAATATTTATTTTTGAGAGACAGACAGGGCAGACAGGGACAGAGCAAGCGTGAGTTGGGGAGGAACAGAGGGGGGGCGGGGAACATAGAATCCGAAGCAGGCTGCAGGCTCTGAGCTGTCAGCACAGAACCCAACATGGGGCTCGAACCCATGAACTACGAGATCATGCTCTGATGCGAAATCGGCTGCTTAACCGACTGAGCCACCCAGGTGCCCCTTGTAGTTAATAATTTTAGACCTACTTAACCATTCTTTATGTTCCTCTCCAGATAACTGATGTGGTTTCTGACTCTTGACCGGATCCTGACTTTTTACGGAGGTGGAGTTGGACTTTTGGTGAGGTGTCAGGTTTTTTTTTTTTTTTTGAATATTTATTTATTTTTGAGAGAGAGAGAGACAGAGCATGAGCGGGGGAGGAGCAGAGAGGGAGACACAGAATCTGAAGCAGGCTCCAGGCTCTGAGCTGTCAGCACAGAGCCCGACACGGGGCTCGAACTCACGAGCAGTGAGATCATGACCTGAGCTGAAGTCGGACGCTTAACCGACTGAGCCACCCAGGCGCCCCGAGGTGTCAGGTTTGGTTTGGGATATACTGAATTTGCAGGGACAGCGGGCTGCCAAGTTGAGGTAATGGAAATATGGCACTGGAGTCCCTAGGAGAGATGGGAGCTGAAAATATGTTATCATCGTCAGCACTGATGTGATAATGGAAACTGTAAGACCTCTTGAATTCTCTGGTTGAGTGGTGTGGGGAGCCAAGAGTAGATGGTGGATAGTATATACTCGCGCACAAAGAAAAAGCAACACAATTAAAAAAAAAAATCACAGCTTGAAGATCTAATGATGATTTCATGCTAAAGCATGAAATAAATAAATGAAGCCATACCAAGATATTTTTTGGGGGAAGGGTACTGTTTACTTCTTACCCAGCCTGTGTTTCCAAGTCTATCCCAATACTGGGGCTATTCTTATAAATACAGGCCTTGGTACCCTGGAGCTCTTACTTTTCCTCTAGGACCTTTGGGGAAAGCCCCCAGGTCACACTAAAGGCAGTGACTTATCCTGCCCTCTCTCTTTTGGTTCTGTAGAAGGTTACAAAAATTATGAGAAATGTTTATTATCTAATGAACTGTGGCGCTTCCTGTGATTTGACAGTTACTTTTTTTCATGTCTTACCAATCTGTTAAAACATCCAATGAGTGCCTACTTCGTGTCAGATGTCTGTTCTGTGTTAGTTTAGGGTCCACGGTTATTCCAAGCCTTTTTTCTCCTCTGGCTCATCTGGGTGTCCCTCAGCACCTGTGCCTTCTTCTCCTTTGAAAGGGGCTCTTACCTCCTACTTTCCTGACAAAATAAAGACCATGTGAGATCAGCCTTTTAATCCATTCCCAAAGAACTCTGTGTCTGTTTCTTTCTTTTACCTGTCTCAAATGAACTAAATTTCCTTTTTTCAAGTTAAAATTATTCTTGTGCTCTCAATTCTCTGTTTCCCCTCGTTCTCCCTTGTAGGTGCTAGAACATCTAGACTCAAAGATTCTCTTCTTTAATTATCTCCATTTTATCTAGTTTAACACCTTTAATTTCTTTTTCTCTCCTCCACCTGTAGACATAATCTTTCTTCCCTATGCTGAGAAAACAAAAACAAAAAATAACACCCAAACCCTAAAAACCTTCACTTGACCTTGATGCACCTCTTAGCCCATTTTTCTCATCCGTCTATTGTCTCATGTTCAAGGGTGGAACTCCAATTTCCCAATGCTCAGTCACTCCCAGTTCTGCTCTCTTGACTCTGCTGTTCCCGTGGCCCCTGTCCCTGTCATTCTAACTGTTCGCTGAAAGGCAATCCTGTCTTCCTAATCACCAGGCACTGTGGATTCTTCTCAGCTCACATTCTCTTAGACTTCTATATGGTGTTTGACACTGTTGATTACCCTTCTTTCTAAAACTCTCCTCTTCTGACTTTCATGGTACAACATATGATTTTCTTCTCATCTTTTTGCTCTAACCTTTTCAAAAACAGTTGGGATGACTAAACACACTGAGTTTAATTTCCAACATGTCTATTACAGTTTGAAGAGGGCACGAAGAAACAGTGGGGGTCACCAAAAGCTGATTGCCGCTCAGACAGGCTCTGTAGAATATTGTCCAATGATGTTAAAAGCTTGCTTAGCTTGGAAGTCTAGCTGTTTGATTGTGTCCGAGGCTATTTAAAGAAAGCAATCTTATAAGAGACTAATGCTTTCTATGTAATCTCTTCCCTGCACAGTGTTAGCTAGCTAGCTAAACTCTGGCTGATCCCGCCTTTACAATTTTCTTTATTTCCCTAAGTTTCAACCTTTCAGTTTCTAATCCCTTAGATATAGGAATTGCATTGTTTAGGCTGTGGTCAAGCTCTCAATTCTGACTTTTACTTCTTCTTTCCTAATGGTATGTGTTGATTTTATTTGTCAAATTTTTAGAGTTCTGCAGGTGTTTACTGTCAACCCTAACTGTAACTCACAGTGCTTTAAAGAAGAAAAACCCCACTTTGTTTCATAGGCTTTTCTTTCTTGTTAAAGGTGGGAGTTATTTAACATGATCTAGATTTTGAAAAGTAAAATGCTTCTTTACGTTTGTTATTCAAGACGCAGAAAATAGTGTTCATTGTTGTGTGAGAAGAATTGTCTCTTCAGGGGCACCTGGGTGGCTCTGTGGGTTAAGCATCTGACTCTTGATTTCAACTCAGATCACGATCTCACAGTTCGTGAGGTCATGTCCCATGTTGGGCTCTACGCTGACAGAGCAGAGCTGGCTTGGGATTCTCTCTCTGCCCCGCTCCAGCTCACATTCTCTCTCTCTCTTTCTGACTCTAAATAAATAAATAAATAAATAAATAAATAAAAAAAAACTTGTCTCTCTATAAATAAGAAACGTGTAGTTGAAAACCATCATCCTACTGAGACTGGATAAGAATAACAAAAAATAACTTGGTCTTATAAACAATTTCTTTTCGTATTGTGCTAAGTTATAAAGTGAACTTCTACTTGCTATTGCTGTTAGTTGATATTTATCACAGAGCCTTAGGCCAAATGGAAAGAAAGCTGAGCTTTATGAGTTGATGGAAAAAGAAGCCTCCATAGCAAAGAAAAAAGAAGCCTGAAGTTATTTCTCTGTGAATTTTAACTCTTTTGTATTCCTGATTTCAAATATGGCAGATTTTAGTAGAGTCTTAAAACTCATTCCTGTTGTTGTCATTTACTTTGAGTTAACCATTTATAGACGAAACTTAAAGATACAAACTAGGGGAATTGCTCTACTTATGTTCATTGACTTTCTGTATTTCCCTCTTTCTCTTCTTATGTTGTACTGCCTCACCCCTATACATTTGTTGTACCTCGGTACCTTGTGCAGTTCAAATGCACAGTCTATTTTTACTTCAGTATAAGGGAATTTCGGGGTATGATATCACTTGTCTAGTAATAAGTAAGTCAGGACAAGATTTCATCTTGGATCTCCTGCTAGCCAAATCGGGGACAATTGGAGCCTCCAAATTAATGGTGATAGTAACGTAATAATCCACTAGCTGAAATAAGAATCCATGAATCAATACTGATGTACACAAATGAATGAATAAATATGTAAAATGTAGAGAAGGGAAAATCTTCCAGCAGAATGCCAACTAATAAATATGACAAATGAGAAAGGACCGATATAGAATTAGAAAATCACCATTTGGCAGCTACCACATTAATAATTGCTTCCAGCAAGAATCATCTATGGAGGCTAAAATTAGTGGGGGAAATTTGCTGAGGAACGTGATACATAATATCAAATTATCTCCCCTAAGTTTAGCTAGTGACAACAAAGGGAAAAATAGTAACTTTACAATGGTACAATGTGATAGTCACTGACTTAATCAAATAATCGAAGTTAATATTACCAATAATGGCACCAAGTAGATACCTCTGATATGATGCATTGACAAAGGCATAAAATTTTTGCAGCGTTTCTGCCGAAAATGTGTAAGCTCAACCTAATCACAGGGACACATCAGACAAATCCAAACTGAAGGATTGTTTAAATAACTAGCCTGTAGCCTTCAAAAAAGTCAAGGTCATGAAAAATGGAAGAACTGCTCTAGATTAAAGGAGACTAAAAACGCATGACAACTAAATGTAACATGTAATTTTAGAATTGGAGACTATACTTAAAAAATATTGATGAAATTGTACTATGGACTGTAGAGGAGACAATGGTAGTTTGATGTTAAATTTCCTGATTTGGATAACTTTACTGTGATTATGTAAGAGAATGTCCTTGTTCGTAGGAAATACACATGGAAGTATTTAGGGGAAATGGATTTGATATTTGCAACTTAATTTCAAACAGTCCAGAAAAAAAATGTGCACACATACACATACAGAATGATAGAGCAAGTGAGATAAATGTCAGTGCCTGGTGAATCTGGGGAAAGAGTATATAGGAGTGCTTTTTTGATTCCTTCAACTTTTCTATAAATTTGAAATTTGAGACAATAAAAAGTTACCAAATAAAGCCAATTCTGAATTTTCTGGGGTGAATTTTAAGTAAAATCTTTTATTGAAGTATAGTATGCATATAGAAGAGTGCACACACCAAAGATGTAAAGCTTGGTATATTTTTATGAGATGAACCCTTCATGTGATTGGATATAGGTCAGGATCCAAAACATTACCAATATTCTGGAAGCGACATTCCCAGTCATCACTCCATCCTTTCCTCATAAACATAACCTTTATCTGACTTCTATTATCACTTTTAGTTTTGCCTGTTTTTGAATGCTACATAAATAGGATCATACCATACGCTTCTTTTTCTGTGTGCGTATTTTGTTTTTCAACACTGTTTGTGAGAGTCATTTCTCGTTGATCCGAATAGCTGTAGTTAATTTACTTTCTTGTTCTTCAGGGGGCCTGGGTGGCTCAGTCAGTTGAGCGTCTGACTTTGGCTCAGGTCATGATCTCACAGCTCTGTGAGTTGGAGCCCCACATCGGGCTCTGTACCGACAGCTCAGAGACTGGAGCCTGCTTCGGATTCTGTGTCTCCCTCTCTCTCTGCCCCTAACCCACTTGCATTCTGTCTCTGTCTCTCTCAAAAATCAATAAACATTAAAAAAGTTTTTTAAATTTATTTTCTTGTTCTTTAATATTGCCGTGTATTTAAGAGTTTGTTTGTTTGTTTGTTTATTTATTTATTTATTCATTTAGGGAAGAAGCAGAGGAGGGGCAGAGAGAGGGAGAGAGAGCGAATCCTAAAAAGGCTCTGAAACATCAGTGCAGAGCCCAACTTGGGGCTCGAACTCACAAACTGTGAAATCATGGCTTGAGCCGAAATCAAGAGTCGGATTGAGCCACCCAGGCACCCCAGTATTGCCGTGTGTACTTAAATAGACCATAATTTATTTGCCTATTCTACCATTGTGGGACGTTTAGGTTGTGAGGTAGGCAGTCTTTAAGATGGTCCCCAATGATCCTTGCTCTTTGTTATCCATGACATGGTGTCACCCTCTCTACTTGAGTGTTAGCTGGACCTAGTGAGTAACTTCTAATGGATAGAATTTGACAAAAGTGACGGAATTTCACTTCTGAGATTGGGTTACAAAATGACTGTGGTCTCAACTGTGGGTCCTGTCTTTTTGATTGCTTACCTGGGGGAAATCAGTGCCATATCATGAGGCAGTCCTCTGGAGAGGTCCAAGTGGTGAGAGACTGAGGCCTTCCAACCAACAAGAGTGAATTTGGGAGCAGATTTTCCAGCTGTAGTCAAACCCTGAGATGACTGAGCTTTGGTCAACAGTGGACTGCAACATCATGACAGACCTTGAGCAAGAATTACGAAGATAAGCCATACTGGATTCCTGACTCACAGGATCAGTGAGATATAGGTGTTTGTGCTATCAGCTGGTAACTTTAGGGGTAATTTTCTTTTCTTTTTTTGCGGTAATTGATAACTAATACAGATTTTTCCCCTACTTTTTTACCATTACAAATAGTGCTGCCCAAATCTTCTTGTATGTGTAGGGTGCACATGTGGACATTTGTTTTGGGGTGTATACCTAGGAGTAGAATTACTGGGTCATAGAGTATATTTGTGTTAGCTTCCATAGATACTGCCTTACAGTTTTCCAAAGAGGTTGTATCAGTTTATACCTCCACCAACAATGTATGAGAGTTTATGCTATTTTATATCCTTAAAAATATTTTTTAATGTTTATTTATTTGAGAGAGAGAGAGAGAGAGAGAGAGAGAGAGAGAGAGAGAGAGACTGAGTACAAGTGGGGGAGGGGCAGAGAGAGAGGGAGACACAGAATCCAAAGCAGGCTCCAGGCTCCGAGCTGTCAGCACAGAGCCCTTTGCGGGGCTCAAACTCATGAACCATGAGATCATGACCTGAGCTGAAGTTGGACGCTTAACTGACTGAACCATCCAGGCTCCCCGCTATTCTATGTCCTTGATG
The DNA here is from genome assembly GCF_027475565.1 of Acinonyx jubatus. NCBI lineage: Eukaryota > Metazoa > Chordata > Mammalia > Carnivora > Felidae > Acinonyx > Acinonyx jubatus. Next base: position 71,964,060 of record NC_069386.1, on the reverse strand, counting down.
ACAGTAGACATTATTAATCTTTTACCTTTGAGTCACTGTAGTATCTCATTTTAAACACGTATAAAAAAATAAAAACATTTTATTTTGAAATAATTTCAAACTTAGAGAAAACTTACAGTACACAAAACTTGCATATTCTCTTAGATTCCCTGATTGTTAACATTTTACCTTATTTCTCTCTTCCTCTAACGTATATCTAGTTCTTTTTCTGAGAACAAGTTGGAGAACACGTTGCAAGCATGATGACCCATGCCTTAAATACCACAGTGTATTTCCCCCAAACAAGAGCACTTTCTTGTATAATAACAATATAACCGGGGGTGCCTAGGTGGCTCAGTTGGTTGTCTGACTTCAGCTCAGGTCATGATCTTGCCGGCTCATGAGGTTGAGCCCTACTTTGGGTTCTTTGCTGTCAGTGTGGAACCCACTTTGGATCCTCTGTCTCTCTCTGCCCCTTCCCTGTGTGCACACTCTCTCTCAAAAATAAATAAACATTAAAAAATAAAAAAAATAATATAACCACCCAAAATCATATAATCAACATTCATACAACACTCCTTATTATTCAATCCACAGACCCTGCTAAAATTTTGCCTACTGTCCCATTCTCTCTCTTCTTTTTCTGGCCTAGAATCTAATCTACTACCATGTTATATTGAGCTATCACATCTCTTGAATCTTCTGCAATCTCCACTAGCTCCTTAACATTTCCCTGCCTTTCATGACCTTGACAGTGTTAAAAAGTGTACACCTTTCATTCTATAAGTATTCTTTTTTTAATTAAAAAAATTTTTAAAGTTTATTCATTTTTGAGACACACACACACAGCGTGAGCAGGGGAAGGGCAGAGAAAGAGGGAGACACAGAATCCGAAGCAGGCTCCAGGCTCTGAGCTGTCAGCATGGAGCCTGACACAGGCCTCGAACACACGAACCTTGAGATCATGACCTGAGCCGAAGTCAGACGCTCAACCAACTGAGCCACCCAGGTGCCCCGTTTCTGTAAATGTTCTTGATTGGAGTTTGTCTGATGCTCCCTGGTGTCCAGACTCAGGCCATGTTTTCTTGGCAGGTGTGGCCCCCAAAATGCATCTTCTCAATGCATTATTTCGGGAGACATCTGATATCAATCAGTCCCACTGCTGTTGAGGTTAATTAACCATGATCATCTGGATAAGCTGATATATGCCAAGTTTCTTCACTGTGGAGTCATTATTTTTATATATGTAATGTATTTGGTCCAAGACTATTCCAATATCCTGTTCCTCATCAAACCGTACTTACCAATCTTAAGTCTGTTGATGACTCCTACCTGAACCAGCCACCAATATGATGGTTGCCACATGATGGTTTTATTTTTATTTACTTATTTGTTTGTTTTAATGTTTATTTTTGAGAGAGAATGTGCATGTGCATGAATGGGGGAGGGGCAGAGAGGGAAGAGGACAGGGATTTGAGCCGGGCTCTGTGCTGACAGCAGAGAACCCGATGTGGGGCTGGAACTCACGAACCAAACCATGAGATCATGACCTGAACCAAAGCTGGACGCTTAACTGACTTAGCCACCCAGGCACCCTGCCACATGGTGATTTTAAGTCTATCATTCCTTTTACATTATTAGATGACATTCTGCTGTAAGAAAAGCTTTCCCTTCTTCCTTATTCAGTCATTCTTTCATTCACTTATTCATACCAGTGGACTTATGGATTCCTGTGTTAGTCAATAGATTAGCATCTGTTACCATCATTATTATGATGATCAGGTTGTCCCTATATTGGCCATTGTGAACCCTCTTGAGCTGAGTCTCATGTCCTTTGCACATATCCCCACACTCCTTGCGTACTTCCTTATTTGCTGCTACAATAGGATGTTCCAAGCTTGTCTTATGCACTAGTCCTGGACTCAGTCGTTTTTCTAAGGAGCCCCCATTCCTTTTAGTGGAACATGCTATTTAGAAAACTGGGTGTTGGGGCGCCTGGGTGGCTTGGTTGGTTAAGCGTCCGACTTCGGCTCAGGTCATGATCTCACGGTCCGTGAGTTCGAGCCCCGCGTCGGGCTCTGTGCTGACAGCTCAGAGCCTGGAGCCTGTTTCAGATTCTGTGTCTCCCTCTCTCTCTGCCCCTCCCCTGTTCATTCTCTGTCTCTCTGTGTCTCAAAAATAAATAAATGTTAAAAAAAAATTAAAAAAAAAAGAAAGAAAACTGGGTGTTTAGTATGCTTTTTGTAACTACGTGTCAATGCATTCTTTGCTGTCTATCGTCTATCTATTTTCCTCTATCAAGTATAAGTTCACATAAATATCTCCAATTCCAATCTAATACTTCAAGTTTTTTTTTTCCTAGTCTTCCTCTATTCCATATGTGTGAATCCCTGCTCAGGCCCTGGTAAACTTGGCTTTCAGCCTCAATATACTTACTTACTTTTCAATCTTCCTATAAATAACCAATCCCCTAATAACAGAGACTGCTCCTTGGCTGGGTTTCTTGGTGCTGAGGACTTCTTGATCCAGGCCTGATGCCATGATGTCCTTGGCTGGCATGGCCCTTGGTTTGCTGCCTCTTTGTGGTTGCTTCTTTGGTGGCCATACTGCCACCTTCAAAGAATGGGCAAAGAAGGGCAAGGAAGAGGGAAGAAGAGCTGTCCTGATATCTTGACTCTTAGTCTAGTGTCTCATTCATCTGGTTCCTTTGTGAGAATCTAACACTCGTTAGGAATTTACGTGCACTGAGAGTTGGACCTTTCAAGATATACCAGTGTGCTGGGTTATTTCGTATACTTAAAATGACTAATATTTGCAGGATTAGCATTGTTTAATGAGAATGGGAGAAAGAGGAGCAGGAGGAACACACCTGGAAAAAAATGTGGGGAAGGATAAACAGTCAACATTCCAGTTGGGCTCAACTCCAGTCTGTTTTATGGTGAAAATGATTCCTGTCAGTGCTCCTGCCCACAGCATGAACTTGCCACAGAAAGACTTCACTGGGTGGGAGTGGGGACAGAAGTTCCATCCTGGAGTGAATGTATATTTTAGAATGGTTTTGGAATCAACTTGGCCTTCCCAGATGGCCTGTAAGTTAGGTTAGACCTCTCAGGCATCTTCAAACTAACCAGGTCCCTGACCCCAGACTGGAGTCAAAATGGCCTCTGGAGGGCAGAGGAGCACTGTATCATCCTTCATCAGCTCTAATCTAATCTGACCACTTTCATTGACCTGTTGATTTGCTAATAAACTTCTAGAACTTCTTGGCAGACCATCTGTCCTCTACATTTTGCCTAAAAAATTAGAAAGAGTAAGAGTTTGGTGGTCTGGAATCAAACTGAGAAAAGTTAAGTGGGGCGCCTGGGTGGCTCAGTCAGTTGAGCGTCTGTCTGTGCTGACAGCTCGGAGCCTGGAACCTGCTTCGGATTCTGTGCCTCCCTCTCTCTCTGCCCCAACCCACTTGCATTCTGTCTCTGTCTCTCTCAAAAACAAATAAACATTAAAAAAAATTTAAAAAGAAAGAAAAGTTAAGTGATATTTGCCTAAAGCTATGAAATCATATATGTGTGTGTCATATACACAAATTGCCATATACATATATACATATATGTATATGTACGTATATATGACACTTTGGTTCATATCTATTTGGCAATTAGCAAATTCATGAATTGGAGTAATGTTAAGTACAATGATTTGTTTCATATAGTCATTACAGACAGTCTGTAAGACCTGCATGTTTGAATTTCTAACTGTTTAATGATTGCCCAGTGGCCAAGAGGGAGGATCATCTCAGACAGCCTAGGTTTGTATCCTGATGACACTACTTACTGGATGTGTGTCTTTAGGCATGTCAGTTACCTTTTCTGTGCTTTAGTTCCTCATCTGTAAAAGTCCTGTATGGGGCTATTGTGAGGTTTAAGAAAGATAACATAAAACTTTTAGAGTGGTACTTAGCACATGAGAAGCACCCAATAAATATCAGTTTGTAGTTGTGGTTGTTATTACCACTTTATTTTTTTTTAAGTTTGTTTATTTATTTTGAGAGAAAGAGAGCATGAATGGGGGAGGGGCAGAGAAAGAGGGAGAGAGAATCTTAAGCAGGCTCCATGCTATCAGCGTTGAGCCCAATGAGAACTGTGAGATCATGACCTGAGCTGAAATCAAGAGTTGGATGCTTAGCTGACTGAGCCACCCAGGCACAGAGAGCCCAGTGCAGGGCTGGAACCCACAAACCAAGAGATCATGACCTGAGCCAGAGATAATGACCTGAGCCGAAATTGGACGCCCAACTGACTGAGTCAGCCAGGCACCCCTATTACACCATTTTAAACTGTAGATTCATTCTTAGTAAAAAATTCCATAACGAATCTAATCATCCTCCTTGTCTCGGTTTTCTGATAAACATTATGAGTTGATGATTATTTACTAATAAAAATGGACAGAGAGCAACTTCTTTTGCATCCCTGTTCCTTTGAAATTGATGAGATTGGCTGGTTGGTCCTTTCTGGAAAACTAGGTGGTTGGGTCCAGCTGTGGTTCTCTTCAGGCCCACTGATGTTTTTCACCGCTACCTCACCGGGAATTTGAAACAGCTCTCCACAGATACCAGTGTTCCACTCATCTGACCCAGTGTCTGCTGAGAACGTATTTACTGTGGTCTTTTCAATTCTTTTTATTGCAGTGGGGTTTCCCTGCCAAGCAAAACCGAACTGAGCAGTTTCAAACTCATACTTAACTCCCACAAAAAAATTCCTCCTATCAATGAAGAAAGTCTGAGTGATGATGGGTGGAGCTCTGAATTGTGAGTCAGAAGGCCAGAATTCCGGTTTCAACACTGCATTTATCTGCAAGTATCTATTGGGTATCTTCTAAACATAGAGCAATAGGCCTCCTGAGCATTGAGAGGATTCCACGAAAGGATTCAAACAAGTGGATTTTCCTCTCAGAGAACTCGCAACCTGGTCAGAGAAACAAAGCAGCTCTAATAATGAAGTTGAATGTATAATGCAGAATCCAATATCCCATAGTATGCTGAAGGAAAGACTGAAATTATAATAAAAGGCAGAAGAAAGGGTGCTCTGGGCAATCAGCGTTCCTTTCCGCCCACTCTCCTTTGTATCACAAAGTCTGGAAACCTGGGAATGGCCTTTCTCACACTCCTTGGCTTTTAGGGTTCTTGCTGTTGTGTTCTGCCAATGAGGGGCATTTGGCTAGACTTGGAAAGCAGAAAAGAAGCAGAAGGCATTGTTTCCCTTCCTCTTCTGGCAGTGTAGGTAAGCAGATGTGTGAGCATCCTGGTCGTGAGCCTTTTCAATGGCTGAGGCTGCAGAGGTCTGCATGAATAGCAGCTTCCAGCAGGTTCTTGATCATTTGGGAGCTGTGTTCCTACTCAGTGTTTACTCTCTAATAAAACCAGGTCTTCTGTAATGCTATGTTCATTTTCACCTCTGAGCCTTTACTTACCTGTTTGTTCCTATCAGTCACCTTATTTGTCCTCCCTTCCACCTTTTTTTGTAGTCCTGTCTATGTCCCAGCAACGAGTCAGCAACTACTGCACATCAATCAATCAATATTGTTTTTGGTGAAAAGATGGAGGAACGAATGAAGAAAAAGAGTGGATTGGTTACAGGCTTAGGCAGATCTATAAATGGGATGGGGTGGCCATGATATTGGAGAGGGACAAAACGTGAAAACAACAAAACAGAGTAACGATTGAGAGGGATATATGGAAACATGGCCCTTCAGTGGAGTAATAGCATTGGTTTCTTTTTTTTTTTTAATGTTTATTTTTGAGAGAGAGAGACAGAGACAGAGAGAGACAGAGAGAGAATGTGCATGACCAGGGGAGGGAGAAGGGGCGGGGGGTGACACAGAGGATCTGAAGCCGGCTCCCTGAAGACAGCAAAGAACCCTATGCAGGGCTTGAACCCACAAACGGTGACATCATGACCTGAGCTGAAGTCAGACACCTAACCAACTGAGCCACCCAGGCGCCCCTATCACTGGGTTTCCAATAGTCTATTATGTATGGAAAAGACAAGCACCATGGTTTGTTGACTATATCAGCATTTTTTAAAGAAAGAGATCAAAGATGGGATGGGTGGGGAAACGGGTCTGGTACGGAGAGTGGGTGTGAAGAACGAACTATTTTGGTGGTCAAGCAGTGTGAAGATGACCTATAGAAGAACACACCAAAGGAGAGGACAGGCAGGTGCTATGTGTGAATGATGGGGAAGGACACCCCAGGCTTAGGTAGAGGAGACCATAGTATTTACATGGTGTTTGACTATACTAAAAGTGTTTTTCAAGTGCATTATCCTATTTTATACTCACGGCAACCCTGTGAGCAAAGTATCTATTATAAATAATAAAAATAAATTTATTTGCTTGAAAAAGCAATGGTTGGGCACCTGGGTGGCTCAGTCGGTCAAGTGTCTGATTCCTGATTTCGGCTCAGGTGGTGATCCCAGGGTTGTAGGATCGAGCCCTGCTTTGGCTCTGTGTCGACAGCATAGAGCCTGCTTGGGATTCTCTCTCTCCGTCTTTCCCCACCTCTCTCTCTCTCAATAATAAATAAATAAACATTTTAAGGGGAAAAAAAACAATGTGTTTATTGTGGAAAATCAGAACGTATGGATACACAAAGGAAAAGAATAAAAATCACTGTTAAGGCCATTATTGTTAACATTTTTATACTAGCCTCTCAGAGCTTTTCTATGCATATTTTTAAAATTTCTCAATAAAAAATGGGATCATATTGCATATTTTAGCTTGATTTTTTTGCTTAGGGCATTGTAAACATATTTTCATGTCATTAAATATTCTTCCATGCATGAGTCTTAATGGCTGCATAATATCCTGTTGTCTTCGTATTTTATACCAAAATTTATTTAACCCATCATTTATTGCTAGCATTCAGTTGACTCTAGCTTTTTCACTTTTATAAACAAGGTTGAGATGAATGTCTTTGTAGTTAGGTCTGTGCACATATTTTCAATTACATTCTTAGGATAACTGCCTAAAAGTGGAATTACTGGATCTGTAGGTCTGCATATTTTAAGGTTTTTTTCCCCACATTCCCAGACTATGCTCCCGAGGGGTCACACTAGCTATTGGAAAGCATGCATTTCTCTGAATATTCTACAACATAGGGTATTCTAATTTTTGTGTGTGCCATTTTTAGATGTTGAAATAGACGTTAGTCTTGTTTTTAAAAACAGGATCAGAGGCTGGAGGAGGCTATGGATGATGCAGAGTGGATGATGGAGGCTAAACACACCCAGGACATCGCATCAATCTCTTTTTACTTAGCTCTGGCCAGAGATTTCTTCATGCATTTGGTTCAGTTTGAGGCTATGTAACTAAAACAGGAAATTTGAAATAGTCCATAGATAGCTCGTAAAAATGATCAAAGAATTAGACAAGAGGACCTAGGAATACAAGATACTGGGTATTGAATTATTTAAACAGGAGAAGAAAGGGCTAGAAGGACCTCTGATCTTCAAAGAGTTGATGACCTGAGCTTGAGAACCAGAGGGTCTCAGCGAGCCTGGAGTGTTCAGACACAGAGGGAAATACAGTTTGCAAGTGAGACACTGGGATAAGGTATGTTATGTTTTTTGGAAGTCTCAAACCAAAGATCCCCGCACTGTTTCCTATCCCAATACTTCCCCAATATGACAATTGCTTTAAAGGTGGGGGAGAAAAAAATGGCTTGTTTGTGTGTCTATGAGAGAATCATGGTATAGCTTGATGTGGTCTTAGTGAAGCCACTTTCATGCTATTAGTGTCATCTGGATCTTTCATTAGCAGTCTCTTTTCTTTTGTGTTTTTAGTTAGTTCTGGGGAATGCAAAAGGTGTGTGAGTGAGGGGGTAGGTGGGTAAGAGGGGGACTATGTGAAAGGTAGGGAATAGAGGAAGAGGAAGGGCCTGGAGAGAGCTGAAACATGAGAGTTTCTGAACTCACTGAACAACCCCTTGTTTTACATCTTTGTCCAACTGGCAGGCTCTTCTTTGTTGGGCACCTTTGTTGGGCTGAAATGAAATTCTGAAACGCGTGATGGATTAGAAAGAGCACTGGACTGAGAGTCTTGGTTCCAACTCAGCCACTCACTATCTTCGTGGCCTTGGGCCCACCAATTTTCAAAGTCTCAGGCTTCCTTTTGTGTTTTGTTTTCTCCCCTAACAACTGTGACTATAACAATGTACTGAATATTAATTATTGAACCAGGCACTGTGAAATGAAGGGACTAGAATACATCAAGGACCTTAGGTTGGGCCTCATGGATAAGCCTCCAGGCATCTGTAAACGTGTAAAGCATTTTTCTTGGGAAGAGTAAAAATGTTCACCATGTATCATGGGAGAAAACCAGAAAAAGTTCAAAACCAGTGGGCTAAACGAGCTCTAAGTTCCTCTCAGCCTTAAAGCTGGAGTCTTCTCTTCTAGAACAAGTGAGGTTGCACCCAGCAAAGAGCTCCCTTCACCTGCCTGCTCTTGGGGGAGGTTGGGTGGGTGTTTACTGTGGGCCCAGAATTGTGACAGGGTCTGGGAAAAGAAGTGTCGACAAATGTGGCAGAACCTGGTGTTCAGAACCACACTATGTGGTCACTCACCCCACCTCGTCACTCACTGAGTAACTTTAGGCAAGTTAAATCATTCTGAGCCTCAGTTGTCTCATGTGTAAAATGGGGATAATACTATACCTCACACTCAATGTTGTTAATTAATGTAAAGTATTTAGAGCAATACCTAGCAAATGGCAAGTATTATTTAACTGCTGTTATTATTGAAGATGAATGTATGTGTGAGTACAAGTGAAAATGTTTGGGAGACTCTGTGTGTGTGTGTGTGTGTGTGTGTGTGTGTGTGTGTGTGTGTATGAGGGGCAGAACACATAAAAGACTGTACTTGGGTAGCAGGATATGAATTCTCAAACCATTTTTAAGTGACAGTTTGAACATATTCTCTTTTTTGCTTTGCATCACAAATCATTTGAAAGATTTTTTAAAAACCTTGGCAGGGTAGAACAGGGTAGAACTCCATATGCTACCACTACTTTGCTCTCAGGATTGGCATCAGTAGGACTGACAACTTGGGGTGTGATCTTGGTGTCTGGCAGTGATTTTCCCACTCTGGAGATCCTGAGACAAGCCCATTGAAGACAGTCCTCCAGTGAATTTCATGATTTCGGGGCCCATGGCTGGACTGGACCAGAGACCTCCTAAACTGATTCTTGGAACCTGGCCTGAGTGGGAGCCTGGCATCACCTGTGGCCAGAGCCCTGGAGCCAGCTCACGGAGGCACCATGAGCAGAAAGAAAGAACATCTGCTCCTGTCTCAAACACATGCTATGGGAACACCATTTGACTTTGGTAGGCTAAGGACACCCCTAGGACCTTGGTAGGGTGAGAGACATCATGCCTGTGCTTGTACTTTGGGGTTTCCCTGAGTAGCTGGAACACTAGCAGCGGGGCCAGTGAGGATGGCCTCTCTCCTACACTTGCAGACCACAGCCGACTCTGTGGGTCCATTATCTAAACCACACTGACAGTCCTTCCTTTGTTCCATTTATTTATTTATTTATTTATTTATTTATTTATTAATTATTTGTTTTTCAATGTTTATTTATTTTTGAGAGACAGAGAGAGAGAGAGAGAGAGAGAGCATGAGCAGGGGATGGGCAGAGAGACAGGAAGACACAGAATCCGAAGCAAGCTCCAGGCTCTGAGCCATCAGCACAGAGCCCGACGCGGGCCTTGAACTCATGAATGGTGAGATCATGACCTGAGCTGAAGTCAGACACTCAAATGGCGGAGCCACCCAGGTGCCCCCCTTTGTTCCTTTTAGATGTGGAGAGCAAACATCTTTGTCTTTGATCTCATCCTCTGGTTCTCTATATGTTGTGGGTTGGGCAGGGGTGTTTCTTTTTTGCAGGACAAGTTTTCCCAGTGATTTTCTGGAATCGTTGGAAGACCCTGTTGAAGTCTGAGGTGCTGAAACAACATACCACTGTTGGGTGTCTTATAAACAACAAGTATTTATGTCTTATAGTCTTGGATGCTGGAAGTCCAAGATCAGAGTGCCAGCACGGTCTGGTAATGGCCTTCTGTAGGGTTGCAGAATTCTCATGTGTCTTTTCATGGTGGAAGGGGCTAGAAAGCTCTGTGGAGTACTGATCCCATTCATGAAGGTTCTACCCTCAAGACCTAATCACTTTCCAAAGGCCCCACTTACTAATGCTATCACCTTTGGGGAACAAGATTTCAACATACAAGTTTTGGAGGAGACACAAATATTCAGGCCATAGCACATGGTCTTCTTCTTTTTCTTGGTGAGAAATTCTTTTCAGCACTTTTGAGTTATTGTGACCTCATTCCAGTGAGGGAGGGGCCTGGAATTAGAATCTTTGCCCCTTCAGGGCTTCCAAAGTGAAGAAGAGAACAGAGCTAAAAAGAGACTGTGAAAGAAGAATTAGATTTCATATTGAGGTATACTTTATTTTATTTTTTTTTAATTTTTTTGATGTTTATTTTTGAGAGAGACAGAGACAGAATTCAAATGGGTTGGTGCAGAGAGAGAGGGAGGCACAGAATCTGAAGCAGGCTCCAGGCTCCAAGCTGTCAGCACAGAGCCTGACACGGGGCTCGAACCCACGAGCTGCGAGATCACGACCTGAGCCAAAGTCAGACACTCAACGGACTGAACCACCCAGGTGCCCCGAGGTATACTTTAGATATACTAAAATGCACTCTCTAAAATTTTTTTTCATGTTTATTTTTGAGAGAAAGAGAGACAGAATATGAGTGGTGGAGGGGCAGAGAGAGAGAGGGAGACAGAATCTGAAGCAGGCTACAGGCTCTGAGCTGTCAGCACAGAGTCTGATGTGAAGCTGGAACCCATGAAATGTGAGATCATGACCTGAGCTGAAGTCAGATGCTTAATCAACTGAGCCACCCAGGTGCCCCTAAAATGCACTCTTAAAATATAGTTGGATACATTTTGGCCAATGTATACAGTTGTGTTACCACAACCACAATTAAGATAGAGTTCCATAAGCGCCCAATTTTTCCTCTTCTCTGAAATTTGTTTCTTTTCCCTCTGCCTAGCCTCTGGTAACCATTCATCTGACCTCTGTCCCTTTTGCCTTTTCCACTGTCACATCAATGGAATCATGCCTTTAGTAAGTAAACAGCCTCCAGTGTCTCACTTATTTCGAAATTCAGCCATCTTGCTGCGTGTATCATCAGTTTATTGCTGAGTAGCTTTCCATAGTATGGATACTCCACGTTGTTTATCTACTCACCAGCCGATGGACATTTGGGTTGTTTCCAGGTCGGGGCTATTTTCAGTAAAGCAGCTATGAACATTTGCACATAAGTCTCTGAGTAGACGCATGTTTTCATTTCCTTTGGGTAGATACCTGAAAGTGGGATTGCTGGGTTGCATAGTAAATGTATGCTTACCTTCATAAGGCACCGGCAAACTTCCAAAGTGGTTGTGTCATTTTGCATTTCTGTAGCAATGCACCAGTGTTCCCGTTGTCCGTAGACTCTTCACAGGGTCTATCACACACATACACCTCACTTTCCACACCGCAATGGGTCATTAACAAAGAGAAGATCCTTTTTACTGTGAAAGCTCCAGGTTTCATAATCTGGTTCAGTTACTCATTTTAGTGGTTAGCATAGCAGACTCCACAGTTAGGAAACGCTCCTGTTCAGAGATAGAGAATATTGAATCCCAGTCCTCTTTGTCTCTGGCTAATACACATCATTCCTCTCATTTCACTTCACCTTCTTTATTAGGAGCAAACCGTAAGAGACTCTTAACGATAGAGAACAGAGTTGATGGAGGGAGGTAGGTGGGGGAGATGGACTAGATGGGTGATGGACATTAAGGAGGGCACTTGTTGTGATGAGCTCTGGGTATTGTACATAAGTGATAAATCACTAAATTCTACTCCTGAAACCAACATTACACTATATGTTAACTAACTAGAATTTAAATAAAAATTTAAAGAAAAAAAAGATGACCCTAATTAACAACATTGGCCAACTAACTAATCACTAGTGTCAAAGATTTTATCTTCATCTGATTTTGTTTTTAAATTTTTAATGTTTGTTTATTTATTTATTTATTTATTTATTTTGTGTTTATTTATTTTTGAGACAGAGACAGAGTGGGGAGCATGAGTGGGGAGAGGCAGAGAGAGAGGGAGACAAAGAATCTGAAGCAGGCTCCAGGCTCTGAGCTGTCAGCACAGAGCTGACATGGGGCTCAAACTCTCGGACCGCAAGACCATGACCTGAGCTGAAGTCGGACGCTTAACCGCTGGAGCCACCCAGGCATCCCTCTTCATCTGATTTTTTAAAAAAAATGTTTATTTATTTATTTTGAGGGAGAGAGAGAGAGAGAATGCACAAGGGAGGGGCAGAGAGAGAGGGACAGAATCCCAAGCAGGCCTTGTGCCCTCAGCGCCCTCAGCACATAGCCTGATGCAGGGCGTGATCCCACAGATGGTGAGATCATGACCTGAGCCTAAATCAAGAGTCAGGTGCTTAACCAGCTGAGCTTCCTAGACACCCTGATTTTTATTTTTAAAGAGAAGAATACATTTCTGGGACATTCCTACTCATTCTTGTTTTTCTTTATCTGTTCTCTCTGAATTTTGGTTTGCAGACAAAAGCATTTCCTGGTGATTTATCTTTCCTTTCAGTCTGACTTTTGTTGGAAGCTCTCCCTATCCTTCCCTTCCTTAGCTGTGTATCTCTCAGGCATTCCCATACATTCTCTGCCTTTCCATTGGTGGTAGCATCTGCCTGCATTGGCTCCTTATGCAGGGACAGCAAGGCCTTGGGTTATTCTTAGGCCTCCCTGCATGCAAGGCTTTTACTTCCTTTTTCCACACTGTAGAGGGAAAGAGAGAAAGTTACATGATGCTCTGACTGTGTGTGTCCAGGAAAGGCTCTGTGATCGCTAAAGCCCTGGGTTTTTATTATCCAACCAGGGGGAGGTATTCATTTCCACTTGAATAGAGTCACGAAGCTCTTTTTTAGACTGGAGCTGGCTCTTTTGCATAAAACAAAGAGGTTATACATCAGCATGGGGTAACTGGCTTTTCTCAGAAGCAATCTAACAATGACTAGAGACAAAGGCTTAATTATAAGCCACCACAGTTAAAAGACTCATAACCCACACACAATATCTTATCAAAATTTCACCATTCCTTTCGAAAAGAGATTTAAACTGGTTTGTGGATCTAATGAAGAGCCTACTTTGTCCTTCCCATTTCCTAGCTGTTCCCAAAGCATTTCAAGCTTATTTCAGCCTCAGGCCTCTGCCAAAGCTGTTCCCACAGGCTGGGGTGACTTCCCCTCCTTTCTTTAGCTTATCTGTTACTTATTTTTCTTTCATTTCAGGCACTTCCTCCTTTAAGAAGGGTTTTTGTTTTTTTTGTTTTTTGTTTTCTGTTTTTTGTTTTTTACCGCTTCAGCCCATTCTGAGCTCTACTGTCTATGAAGATTCATTTCTAGTACACATTCATTTTACTCATTATTCTTTGGTTGTATCTATTGTTGATCTAGTCTTCTTTGCAGAAATTAGCTCTTTGAGAGTAAAGACCACATCTTACTCATATTTTTCTCCAGCCCTTAACGCAAGTGCTGGGAACACATAATTTTGTTGAACCAATGAGTGAATGACTCTTAGGCATATGGCAGGTGATGTGGAGAACAAAAGCAAAAGAAAAAACAAATTTCCTTATAACTTACAGCCCATTGACAAGTCCTTGGGACAGCAGAGTCACCTTCCTCTAGGAACTCAACTGCCTCCATGTTAATACTTTAGCTTAACATTAGCCCAACCTCTGGGATCCTGTAAGTCTCCTTTAACATACAAAAATTCCTTCAGAAACTTCTTTTCTCTACTCCTTCAAGATATATGTTAGCAGTCATCCTCCAAGCATATGGCATATACATCTGAAGGGTCTCATGACTAAGGTTTTACTAGACAGTAGTAAATGGCCTTTTTCTAACACTAGCTAGCCCCTCAAGGTCCTGGAAACCTTGCTTCCAAATTCCTTAGAGATTTAGGCTGTCCCTAACCCCTTCCCAACCTAAAAGTATATGATCAGTCACCTGTGACAACCCTGGTGTAGCTCTTTCTGCCAATGGTCCTGTCCCCGTGCTTTAATAAACCACCGTTTTTGCACTGAAGACACCTCAAGAATTTCCCAACATTTTCACATCAGCAGGTACTGTGTAAATAACTGTTGATTGATTATAGGGCTATTATTGGAAATGCTGTATAACCTCATCTACAGTAGCACTATTTTAGTGCTTTTCAGCACTGTTTGCAGAGGCCAGTTAGAAACCCCACTCCCGCATCTTCCTCCAGCATGGATTCCTTTCTTTTTTCATCTCCCCTTTAGTGATTTTCAGTGATGTGGACAGCAAAGAGGTAAACAACCTAAAAGGAGGGAGGATGAGGAGGATTAGAAGGGAAATATTTTAAACTAGTTCATAATCTTTTACGAATTGTATTCTGCTCCAGAGGTCAGGAGTTATATTCCATAATGGTTGCATGACACATGGACAAATGCTGACTGATGGGCAAGGTTTTGTTAACATGCAGTTGGTTAAAACCACTAAACACAGTGCCTATTTCTAAGGAAGGCAGGACTTTTTTTTTTTTAAGTTTGTTTATTTTTTCTAGTTATTTCTACACCCAACGTGGGGCTCAAACTCATGACCCTGAGATCAAGCATTGCATGCTCTCCTGACTGAGCCAGCCAGGTAGGTGCCTTTGGCAGGGTATTTTGAACTCAAGTTCTCACATGGCCTTTTGGAAGCAGGGACACTTCACCCAAAGGGAGGATTCCACCTGGATGTCACTCACAAGTCAAGATTCAAGAATGTATTTTGGGAAAGAACCTGAATCAGCAGCTTAGTGTGCTTTCTCAATGGCCAATTCCCTTTCCCCTCCTCTCTGGGCTTTCTCCAAGTCAGACAACAGTGAGCATCAGAGGGAGGAAAGAGCCACTCTGTGCTCCTTGGGCTCCTGCCTCCAGCTTCCTGAAGACTGTCCCCTGGCAGGGAAAGAGCCTTCCAGACTGAGGGTCTGGCAGAGCCTTCATGCAAGACTATTCAAGTGACTAAGGCAGAATTACAATTATAAGTCAAGTCTGTTCTCTGGGGAACAAGCAAAGAATGATTCCACTCAGTTGTTAAAACTTTACAATATGATTGGACAGAATAGAACCCTAGGGATAAACATGGGGACCTTGTTGTCCTGTCTGTAGGCTGCAAGAGGGATGATAAAATGACAGCAACTGAATGAACAAATGGATGTGTAGCATGATGCTCCAGCATGCATTAAACATTTACTGAGCACCAACTATATGCAAGACTCAAAACAAGTCCTTGTCTTCAGGAAGCTTGCAGTGAAATGGAAGAGGAAGGGTTTGTTCTTTTTTTTTTAATTTAAATTTTATTTTATTTATTTTGAGAGAGAGAGAGCGAGAGAGCACAAGTGCGTGAGGGGGAAAGGGACAGAGAGAGAGAGGGAGAGAGAGAATCCCAAGCAATCTCTAAGATGTCAGCATGGAGCCCAACTCAAGAACCATGATATCACAACCTGAGCCAAAATCAAAGTCTGATGCTTAACCAATTGAGCCATTCAGGACCCCCAAATATGGATTCGTCTTAAATTTGAAGTGCTGTCAGTGAAACAAATAGGTATTGAGATAGAAAATTATGGGGCAAGAAGATTTATGGGGCAGAAGTCTTACCTGGGAGTAGCATTTAAACTGAGACTTGAAGAATGAGCTTATTATAAGCAGGGCTGGGGGAAAAGTAACTCTCCAGAGGAAAGAGCATGTGCAGAGGCCCCAAGTAGGGGGAAAGCTGGCATGTCCCAGAACCAGAAAGGAGGCTAGTGTGGTTGGAGGGTGGTGAGTGGGGGGGAGAGAGTGGGGGCTGCTGCTCAAGAGCCAGACCTGGGCCACACAGGCACCTGGAATCAATTATAAGAAAATCTTATAATCTAGGGGCACCTGGCTGGCTCAGTTGGTGGAATGTGGGACTCTTGATCTCGGGGTTGTGAGTTCGAGCCCCACATTGGGTGTAGAGATTACTTAAAAATAAAATCTTTCGGTTGCCTAGGTGGCTCAGTTGGTTGGGTGTTCGACTTTGGCTCAGGTCATGATCTCACAGTTTGTGAGTTCGAGCCCTATGTTGGGCTCTGTGCTGACAGCTTGTGGAGCCTGGAGCCTGCTTAAGATTCTGTGTCTCCCTCTCTCTCTGCTCCTTCCCCACTTGTGCTCTGTCTCTCTGTCTAAAAAATAAACATTAAAAAATTAAAAAAATAAACTTTTTTTTAAATTTGTTTCAAGTTTTTGTTTAAGTAATCTCTATACCCAATGTGGGGCTTGAACTCATGACCCCAAGGTCAAGAGTCACAGGCTGTCCAAACTCAGCCACCCAGGCACCCCAAAAATAAACTCTTTAAAGGAAAAAAAGAAAAGGGAAGTCACATGATCTTGGCATCACCAAAGGACAGACATTGAAGGTTAAGGTAAGGCATTTGGGTTTTGTTTGTTTGTTTGTTTGTTTGTTTGTTTGTTTTGAGATCAAAAGGGAACTACTGATGAGTTTTAGACAGGGAAGTGACCTGCCCCAGTCTATATAAAAATTAGCCATGTACAGGTTGGGCACTGGGTGAAGCAAGATGTCAATATCATCTTGTTCATGCAATAGGAAAAGTGGAGTCAGGATGAGTTCAGGCCAGGTTCAGAGGCAGCCCAACAAATGATGCTCAGCCAGTGGCCAGCAAGCTTTCTCAGCAAGCTTTACTTGCAGGTAAATCTGAAGTCAAAGTCAGTTGGTAGCTGAAGTAAGTCCTAAGAATTGGGACTGGCACCTATGAATTTGGACAAATGTTTATGGACAGAGTTGATTTCCTTAGGCCTCCTTTGGAGGCCTGGGACCCACCCTCTGTCCACTGACCCTAAAAATTATTTTTTTTTTAGTGTTTGTTTATTTTTGAGAGAGGGAGAGAGAGAGAGAGAGAGAGAGAGAGAGAGAGAGAGAGAGAGAGAGAGAGAATGAGCAGGAGAGAGGCAGAGAGAGAGGGAGACACAGTCTTGGAAGCAGGCTCCAGGCTCCGAGCTGTCGGCACAGAGCCCGGATGCGGGGCTGGAACTCATGAGCTGTGAGATCAAGACCTGAGCTGAAGTCGGACGCCCAACTGACTGAGCCACCCAGGCACCCGTACTGACCCTAAAAATTAAATGACCTGTGCAACCATGAGAGTCAGCTTCCAAAGAATGAGAGGGCTTTGCCCTGGCTCTTTTTATTTTATTTTTAAAAAATTAATTAATTAAATTAACTTTAATTAATTTATTATATATATAGAGAGAGTATACATGCATGAGCAGGGGAGGGGGCAGAGGGAGAGACAGAGAGACAGAGAGAGGGAGAGAGAGAATCCCAAGCAGGCTCCACATTCAGTTTGGAGTCTGACACAGAGCTGGACACTGGCTTGATCTCACAAACCTGGGATCAAGGCATGATGCTCAACCGACTGAGCCACCCAGCTGCCCCTACCTTGGCTGTTCTTAAAGCAAAGCCTGGAAAACATCTTTTAATACTTTCGTTGGTATATTCTGTGATTGGGGCAATTTTTTAGGGGTGTTAAAAGCCCATTCTTGGTTATTTGGGTTTCCAAAAAAACCCCCAAACTCCAAAACTTGTGAACTCCAGGAGTTCTTCAATTCATGACAAGGGAGGGAGATAATTTTGTGTTGGAGGCATAGAGATTTATCTCCACCACATGCAGTATGTCTAAATATAGTATATACTGACTGTATTTTCTTTTGGGAGTTTTATGGTTTCAGTTCTTACTTTTAGGTCTTTAATCCATTTTAAGTTTATTTGTATGTATGGTAAAAGAAAATGGTCCAATTTCATTCTTTTGCATGTAGCTTCCAGTTTTCCCAGCACCATTTATTGAAGATACTATCTTTTCCCCATTGTATATTCTTGCCTCCTTTGTCCTAGATTGACTATGTAAGCATGGGTTTATTTCTAGGCTATTATGTTCTATTGATCTATGTGTCTATTTTTGTGCCAGTACCATATTGTTTTGATCACTATAGTTAAAATCTGCAATTGTGATACCTCTAGCTTTGTTGTTCTTTCTTAAGATATCTTGGGCTATTCAGGGTCTTTTGAGGTTCCATACAAATTTTAGGATTATTTGTTCTAGTTCTGTGAAAAATGCCATCAATATTTCTATAGGGATTGCAATGAATCTATAGATTACTTTGGGTAAAATAGACATTTTAACAATATAAAATCTTCCAATCCATGAACATAATATATCTTTCTCTTTATTTGTGTCACCTTCAATTTCTTTTATCAATGTCCTATAGTTTTCAGAGTATAAGTCTTTCTCTTCCTTGGTTACATTCACCCCTAGGTACTTCATTTTTTTTTAATGTTTATTTATTTATTTTTAGAGAAAGAGAGGAGGGGAGGGGCAGAGAGAGAGGGAGAGAGAGAATCCCAAGCAGGCTCCATACTGTCAGTGAGGAACCTGACATGGGGCTCAATCCACAAACTGAGATCATGACCTGCGCCAAAATCAAGAGTTGGATGCTTAACCAACTGAGCCACCCAGGCACCCTGGTACCTTACTTTTTTTGATGCAACTGTAAGTGGGATTGTTTTCTTAATTTCTCTTTCTGTGATTTCATTATTAGTGTATAAAAATAAAACAGATTTCTATATGTTGATTTTGTGTCATGCAACTTTACTGAATTCATTTATTAGTTCTAATAGTTTTTTTGTTGGAGTCTTTAGGGCTTTCTGTATTTAATATCATGTTATCTGCAAATAGTGACAGTTTTATTTCTTCTTTACCAATTCGGATGTCTTTTGTTTCTTTTTCTTGTCTGATTGCTGTGAGTAGAGTTTTCAACTATGTTGAATAAAAGAGGTGAGAGTGGGCATTATTGTCCTGTTTCTGATCTTAGAGGAAAAAGTTTCAGATTTTCACTATTGGCTATGATGTTAGCTGTGACCTTGTCATAAATGACCTTCATTATGTGGAGGTACATTTTCTCTATACCCAGCTGAACAGACCAATTACCAGGAAGGAGATTAAATCAGCAATCAAAAACCTCCCAGCCAAAAAAATCTAGTACCAGATGAATTCTGGTGAATTCTACCAAACTTTTAAAGAATTAAGTCCTTTTCAGACTCTTCCAAAAAAGTGAAAAAGGAAACACTACCAAACTTATTTTACAAAGCCAGTATGATCCTGATATCAAAGCCACTACAAGGACACTACAAGAAAAAAAAATTACAGGCCACTATGTCTGATGAACATATTTGCAAAAATCCTCAAAAAAAGTTAGCAAACCGGGGTGCCTGGGTGGCTCATCTGCTTAAGGGTCCAACTTCAGCTCAGGTCACGATCTCACAGTTCGTGGGTTTGAGCCCTGCATCAGACTCTGTGCTGATGGTGTGGAGCTTGCTTGGGATTCTCTGTCTCCCTCTCTCTCTCTGCCCCTGTCTCACTCTCTCTCTCTCTCAAAAAATAGATAAGTAAGCTTAAAAAGTTAGCAAACCAAATTTAACAGTACATTAAAAGGATCAGACACTGTGCTCAAATGGGATTTATTCCAGGGGTCCAAAATGGTTCAACATCTGCAAATCTGTAAATGTGATATACCACATTAACCAACTATAGTATAAAAATTGTTTGATCATCTCAATAGATGGAGGAAAAAAAAGCATTTGACAAAATTCAGCATCCTTAAATGATAAAAAATATGCATGCCTTTTATTTCTTCTTCTTAACTAATTGCATTGGCTAGGATCCTCCAGTATAGTGTTGAATAAAAGTTGTAAAAGCCTTGTTCTTAATCTTAGGAAGAAAGTATTTAGTCTTTCACCATTTAGTATGATGTTTACTGTAGGTTTTTCATAAATACCCTTTATCAGATTGAGGAAATTCTCTTCTAGTTTGCTAGGAGTCTTACAAAAAATCATGCCTGAGTGTTGAATTTTGTCAAATGTTTTTTCTGTATATAATGAGATGATTATGTGGTTTTTCCCCTTTTATTGTGTTAATATTGTAAATTATACGACTGATTTTTGGATGTTGAGCCAATCTTATATTTGCAGGATAACCTTCATTTGGATAAAGATGTATTGTCTTTTTGATACATTATTGGAAATAATCTGCCAAAGTTTTGTTAAAGGTTTTTTCATTTATATTCCTGAGGGATATTTGTAATTTTCTTTTCTTAAACATCTTTGTCTGATTTTGGTATCAAACCAAATTGTTTTTTGTTGTTGTTGTTTTGTTATTTTACACAGAGAAAGAGAGCATTAGCGGAGGAGAGGGACAGAGTAAGAGAGAGAGAAAATCCTAAGCAGGCTCCATGCTCAGCCCAGAGCCAGACACAGGGCTGGAACCCATGACCCTGGGATCATGATCTGAGCCAAAATCAAGAGTCAGATGCTCAACTGTCTGAGCCACCCAGGCGCCCCCCAAAATCAGTTTGATGCCAAATGAAGGTAAAGCTGACTTCATAAATTAATTTGGGTAGTGTTTATTCCTCTTCTGTTTTCTGCAAAAGTTTGTGTAGCATTGGTATTATAATTAGTAGACTTAACCAGTGAAGCCCTCTGGGCCTGAACTTTCCTTTGTTTTTTTTTGGGGGGGGCAGGTTTAAATTTCAAATGCAATTTCTTTAAAAGATATAGGACTATTAAGTTATCTATTTTATATTGATTGAGCTTTGGTAGTTTGTGCCATTTTGTGTCATTTTATTTAAGTTGTCATATAAGTTGGCATAGAGTTTTTCATAATGTTCCTTTATTACCATTTAATGCCTGTAGAATCCATAGAGGGGTCTACTCTCTTGTTATTTTCTTATTGATAATTTGTGTCTTCTCTTTTTTCCTATA
The DNA here is from genome assembly GCF_027475565.1 of Acinonyx jubatus. NCBI lineage: Eukaryota > Metazoa > Chordata > Mammalia > Carnivora > Felidae > Acinonyx > Acinonyx jubatus. The sequence goes on along the minus strand of NC_069386.1, from coordinate 71,943,098 downwards.
TTCTCCTTGCTTCAAGTCCAACATAGTTTCTTTTCCACCAGTTCCCCTAAATATCTCTGAATTGAGACTCATTTGGTCTCACTGGCCTGATTTTAGTAATGTAGCCATCCCTGAGCTGATAACCATGGCCATGCTCTGATTGGTTGGGGATGAAGTCAGCATCATCTTGGCTACATGGGCTGAGAATGGGAAGGGCCTTTCCTGAAAAAAGTCAGGGTCCTTTAACTTTAAGAATGAGGAATGGATGCCAGGCAGGTAGAAAGTACATATGACCATGTCATAATTTATGGTTTTTTATTCTGAAGAAGTCTAAAATTTTATATAACCAAATTCATAAATTTATCTTTATGTTTCTTTCAGGAAAAAAACTCCCTAAATATCTTTTTTTTTTTTTTGAAGTAAGCTTCATGCCCAGAGTGGAGACCAGTATAGGGCTTGAACTCACGACCATGAGATCAAGACCTGAGCTGAGATCAAGAGTTGGATGCTTAACTGACTGAGCCACCCAGAAGCCCCCTATACATCTTTAATGAGACAATTTTTACCTAAATTTTCTTTTTTTTAATGTTTTCAAGGTTTATACTTATTTAATTCATTTTGAATTTGTTGCAGTTTAAGATATAAGGTGAGGATCTAACTTAACTTTTTCTTCAAGATACTAGATGATCTCTTATACCTTCATTTATTCAACACATTCCTTCAGTAAAACATAATACCTGGTACTTAACATGGTGCTTTTTCCATACTAAGCCCTGTGCTAAGCATTCTAACATATTTTAATGCATTAGTGTTTATAAGGGTTCTATGAGGTAGATACTATTATTATTATCTCTATATATTACTGAGATACAAAGAAGTATTGCTTACTGAAACTTCAATGGCTAATAGATATCTGACATCTGAACCTAGATGGTTGACTTCCAGTATCTTTTGGTAGGCTTCCAATCTCTGTGCTATACTGCCTCTCAAAATGATTGATGTCCACAGCAGGCCTTGTAGTTACTGGCTTTGCAGCTAGTAGACTTCCGTAGTACCCATGCCTATTTTTGTTCCCACCAGTTGGCTTGTACTAAGAATCAGCTGTTTGTTCACAAACCTCAATTTGATAATTGGACTTGTTATTATAATTACATATTTTAGCTAAATAAAGATAAAACAATGAAACATGAGCATAACAACAAAGTTATCTATGAAAACCAAGTTGATTCCTTTCAACAGATTCCATAAAGCCAGATAATGAAAAAATTTGGTTGACTGAGGTGTGGGCAAGAACCGTGAAGGCAGGCAAACAAACAAAAAGCAAAAACTACAATTCTGCTCTCAGTTTCCCAAGCACCTATGAAATTTTTGTATTACTGAAACAAATCCTGAAAATTAGAGGATACCTAATGAACGTGGTTTAAACAAAAGAGATTACAACAATCACCACACTCATTCTCATAAAAAAGGATATTTATAGATTAGTGAATACATATTTGTTTATAGTTTTAATTCCAACTAAGTGCTTAAAATGTGTATCACCTTGAAAAATTTTTTAAATATTTATTTATTTTTGAGAGAGAGAGCCCACATGTGAGCGGAGGAAGGACAGAGAGAAGGAGACAGACGATTGGAAGCAGGCTCCACGTTAACAGAAGAGAACCCTATCTGGGGCTCAAACTCACAGAACTGTAAGATCATGACCTGAGGCACAGTCAGATGCTTAACCACTTAACTGAGCCACCCAGGCACCACAGGTGTATATCATTTTTAAATTGTTCTTCTGCTTTAACTTCTCCCTTGCCCCCAGATAAACCACCAAGTTAGTCCTAGTCCTAATCTCTCTGAAAGGAACTTTTCTACCTGGATAGCCAATAGTCTTGGCATCATTTATTGATTTGAACTTCTTTTCTCTACTGACTAGAAAATGTACTTAATCATCTACTAGATCCTTATGTATACTGCATTATCTTTCCAGATTATCTATCCAGCTCCATTGTTCTATTTCTCAGTTCTTGACTTACTGTTTTAATACCTGATACTTTCTTTAGCTTAATATTTCTTGGATATTCCACCTCATTAATATTTCCATATATGTCTTACTTCTGAAGTTTATTATTAATATATTCTTGTTGAGGATCTTTATCAATTGTGAAAATTCTAGTGAAGAAGGTATTCTATCCTTTGTTATAACGTAAAAATGAGGCAAGATTAACAAACTCGGATACAGCATGGCATCAGAAGCACGAACACCTACCAGCATAGTAGTGGTATACTGAGTTTTCAATACCCTCTGAGAAGATTGCATGACTCAATAATATATGTAAGAAACCACTGTAGATTAAAGCACATGTTAAAAATTGTCAGGAATGAGACAGTTCATGGAGATCATGACAGAACTGCATTTGTTAGAGGTTCAGGCAAGGAACAAATTTTCCCCATTCAGGCCCAGCTTATCTTTATGAGAAGAGCTTGCTTAATTGCTTGCTAAACACCTGCTTCACTTGTTTATTCCTGAGGGTGTAGATGAAGGGATTGATCATCGGGGTCACCACAGTGTTGAGCAAGGCCACCACCTTGTTCCTGTCCTCCCCCTCATTTCCCTTGCCTGACCGGATGTACATGAAGATGCAGCTGCCATAGAAGAGAGACACAACAATGATGTGGGAGGAGCAGGTTGAGAAGGCTTTCTGCCTCTCCTTGGCCGAGGGGATGCGCAGGATGGTGTGGAGGATGTGGCCGTAGCAGGTGGCCGTCACGGACAGAGTGCCCAGCAAACTGAGGTTGGCCACAATAAAACCCAGAAGCTCTATCAGACTTGTGTCTGCACATATGAGTTCCAGGAGTGGAAAGTTGTCACAAAAGAAATGGTTAATGACGTTGGGGCCACAAAATGGCTGCTGAAGTATGATGGAACTTGGAAAGACAATGAGAAGGAATCCTGCCATCCATGAACAAAGAACCAGCTGTATACAGACCCTTCTGCTCATGATGGTTGCATAACGTAAGGGGTTACATATGGCCACATACCTGTCAAAGGACATCACTGCCAGAAGGAAGAACTCTGTGGTGCCCAGGAAGAAATAGAGGAAACTTTGTAGGAAACAGCCTGGGAGAGTGATGGTCTTGTATCCAGTCAGGATGTTGGTCAGCATCTTGGGGAAGATGACCGAGGTGAACCAGATCTCCAGGACAGCAAAGTTGCGGAGGAAGTAGTACATGGGGGTGTGGAGGCGCCTGTCCACGAGGGTGATGCCCACGATGAGGAGATTCCCCAGCAGAGTGAGGAGGTAGGTCAGCAGCAGCCCCAGGAAGATGAGCATCTGCAACTCACAGGCATCTGAGAGTCCCAGCAGGACAAACTCGGTGACAGTGGTGTGGTTCCTCATGGCTCCTCTGACCTCTGCTGAGGGTGGCCAATCAGAGGTGTGCAGCATCAGGAGGAGGGATGCTCTGGCGACCCAAGGACACTTGGAACTGAAAGGAAAGAGGGATTCAGAGCTGAAGGAGTCCTTTAATTCTTTGATCTCTGAGTCCCTTTGTCTCCCTCCTCAGGCTGGTTGTCCAGATCTCATGGAGTTAGCATCAAGTCACACATACTTTGACCTAACGTAAATCAATTTTGGGGGAGTCCTTGGGAAAAGTTTTCCCATTTCTCTGTTTCTATTAGGAAACTCCGTATTAAACTCCTTTCATTCTTTTCTCATATTCATCCCACCGCTACAGGGGGTCTCTCAAGTGTATTAAAATTTATGCCACTGCAAATCCTGTACCCGATGTATCACAGACCTTGATAGAAAGCATTGGTGGAATACTTACCCTATAGCTTGTTACAGAAGGCATTGAAGTTAGAGATGGTGGTTGCACCTGAGCTCCATCATTCACCAACAAGTCTGGGACCGTTATCTACCTAACCAAAACTGTTTCCTTGGTGGGAACAGTAAGAGCACATTTGTAAAAAGTTCTCCCACAACTTAAATAAATAATGCATTTCCAACACTTAGCACAAGGCTAGCCACAGAGCAAGCACTCACATAGTGTTAGGTATGTTCATTTCCTCCTTTGTGACTGAAACTCTAGTGGGACGATAATAAGAGGAAATCAGAGTAAAATTGGAGAAAAGATACCGTGACTTGGGCAATATGTACTGAAACAAACTGTTTAAAAAATACAAAGATATTATCAGCTCATTATGGAAAGCTTAGGAAACATAGAAAATCCATAGGAAACGGAGCAAAAATTTCACATGTAGCCCCATAGAGACATTTTTATTCAGATTTTGATTTACTTCTATTGTATTTTTTCCATTCTTAGTGTTTAATAACAGTGTTTATTGCTTTACATACCATGCTCATAGATTATGTATTTTGTACCTCTTTCCTTCTGACATATTAGTGTCACGTTATTGTAAACATTTTGTTAATCTGTTATTTGGCTGATACTTTTCAAGGGATGCATGTGCTATGAAACTGATACATAGTGTGGGTGAGAGCATGTATTCGCAGATGAGGCATCATGCTTAATTTTTTGGGATAATATCCTAATAATGATAACAAAGAATCGTAACAATTAACAGTGATATTCAAGATTGTTCGTCAGTCAATTTCAAATTTGGAGAGTATATATCTTTGTTTTAAGTGATTGTCACTTCTCTGTTTTACATTACTTAATATTGTCCTTAGAGGTCTGGATACAGAACTACACAAGCTTGTCACTGGTTGTTCTTCATAGAAATGACAGGTTGAGGCGAGCTTCTGTAGGGAGGAGGTGACTCCATCCAACACAGGAGCAGGACCTAATGTGATCAGATTGCATCAGAAAAGTGATAACATACGACATTATAGCTATGTGACATATGTATTTTCATGGAGAAGGACTGGATGAGAACCTGGGAAAAGGAACATGATTGCCAATCAGGATGGGAGGATCGTGGGTGATTTTTTCTTTCCTCTTTTAATTATTGTAATGTTTGCTTATGAAATAACAAGTTCAAACTCATAAGAGGAACCAGCACCATCAGCCCATTTGTGTTAAGAGTTGGGCAGAACATTTCAGGAGAGACAAAGGGGAAACCAATGGCTGTCCATGAAAACGGTAAACAAAAGCTTTAGAGATTCTGGGACTCGTGAGCTGGGCCTGGGTCAGGATAGTGAGAATGATGAAAAGATCAAAGAGGTCAGCTGGGCGGTAGCCTGCCTGTGGCACCTTAAACACGTGACAGGTTTCTGGGCAGGGTGTCCAGAGCAGTCGGATTCCCCTTCCCCCATTCCAAAAATTGCACCCATGCAGGTTACCTCATTAGCTGCCAGGTGAGGTGTTCTATTGTCTTCAAGGCAGTTGTGAAGATGGAGACTCCTGGTTTTCAGAGGAAGCTCCTGGCTCTGCAATGTTGCCCAAGGATTATGTTTCTTGGGGGATCCACCAGGGATTCAAAATGAAGGAAGCTCCAGAGCTGTAACATGGTCGGAAGGTCATGGACATAGGCGGGCCCTGTCCTCTTTGTACCGCACGTGTCCCAAACCTCCATGTTTTCCAACAACCAGTCTTCCTTAAGAAATGCTCCGTGACTCCTTGGTCACCAACATCCCCAGATAGCTCATCTCTGGGCGTTCCCCAGAACTTCTGGGGTCACCAGTTTTTCAGGAAGTTTCTGTTGATTCTGCCCCATCATAGCATCTCTGCTGGAACACTTTCCTGGGGAAATGGATGTAGAAACATAATCAATTATTCACCCATCTCTCCTAAACTAAGGCAGAGACAGACATCAATGTTGAGACTCATATGACTCATTTTCAGTTGGGCTTAAGAGGCTTCTAAGCAGAATGGTACATGCCCTTCCAGGCGCATGGTGCCCATAGAGGATTCTGGGGTAACCTATTAGTGGCAGACTCCTTGTCTCTGTGGAGCTGGCATCGGGCCTGGGCTGCCTGAGGTTCTGTTTGGTCTCCATGGAACTCAGAGATATACAGGGTACACAGCTCAAACTTAGCCGGTCTAGAGTGTCTCCCTCTTGTAGGATGGAGCTGTGCTTCCCCTGAGATTCATTACCATCCGTGGTAATAGGGACCTGAGGAGGTCCCTTACCTCTAACTTTCTTCAACTTTGAGAGTGAGAGTTTCCTTTGTTCTGGCTGAGAAACTCAAAACTCCTAATGAAGTTTAATGATAACAAAGAAGTGCAATTATGAAAACACTCAACAAATATTTGTTGAGTGCTTATTGTGTGGCAAGTACTGGTCTACACACCAGCGATGTATAGGCAGAGTCTTGTGGGGACCAAAGACATTAAGCCATCACACTAATAAGTAATTACTATTGTGACTAGTGTTCTGAAGGAGAACTCATAGGATAGAATAGAATAGGTAGGATAGAATTTAGTGATTCATCACTTACATCTAACACCCAGTGCTCATCCCAACACGTGCCCTCATTCATGCCCATCACCCATTTAGCCCATCCTCTCCCCCAACTCGCCTCCAACAATCCTGTTTGTTTTCTATATTTAAGAGTCTCTCATGGTTTGCCTCCCTTTCTGTTTTTATCTTATTTCCTCCCCCCTTCTTTCCTGTATGTTCATGTTTTGTTTCTTATCTGTTTGCTTGCTGGGTTTTTTGTTCAAAAAATTTTTTGTTTATTTATTTATTTACGTATTTATTTATTTATTTATTTATTTATTTATTTATTTATTGTGTGTGTGTGTGTGTGTGTGTTTGTGTGTTTGTGTGTGTGAGGGAGAGAGAGAGAGAGTGAGAGAGAGAGAGATAGCGTGCACTCGCACACATGAGCGAGGAAGGAGCAGAAAGAGGTGAGAGAATCCTAAGCAGGCACCAATCAGGGTTCAATCTGAGATTATGACCTGAACCTAAATCAAGAGTCAAACTCTTAACTGACTGAGCCCCCAGGCACCCCCAACTGTTCATTTCCTAAATTCCACATATGCATGAAATCATGTATTTCTCTTTCTCTGACTGACTTATTTTGCTTAACATAATACACTCTAGTCCATCATGCAATGGACTTTTGGGCTCTTTCCATAATTTGGCTATTTGAGATAGTGCTGCTACAAACATTGGGGTACATGTGCCCCTTCGAATCACCACTCCTGTGTCCTTTGGATAATTTCCTAGTAGTGCAATTTCTGGGTCATAGGGTAGTTCTCTTTTTTATTTTTTGAGGAACCTCCATACTGTTTTCCTCAGTGGCTGCACCAGTTTGCAATCCTACCAACAGAGCTAAAGCATTCCCCTTTGTCTGCATCCTTGCCAACATCTGTTGTTTCATGAGTTAATTTGATCCATTCTGACAGGGATGAGGTAGTATCTCACTGTGGTTTTGATTTGTATTTCCCTGATGATGTGATGTTGAGTATCTTTTCATGTGTCTGTTAGGAATCCGGATGTCTTCTTTGGAAAAGTGTCTATTCATGTCTTCTGCCCCTTTCTTCACTGGATTATTTGTTTTTTGGGTTTTGAGTTTGATAAGTTCTTTATAGATTTTGGATACCAAACCTTTATCCAAAATGTCATTTGCAAAGATCTTCTTCCATTGCGTTGGGTGACTTTTAGTTTTGTGGGATGTTTCCTTCGCTGTGCAGAAGGTTTTTACCTTGATGAAGTCCCAGTAGTTCATGCTTGCTTTTGTTTCACTTGCCTCCAGAAAAATGTCTCGTAAGAAGTTGCGGTGGCCGAAGCCAAAGAGGTTGCCACTTGTTTTCTTCTCTAGGATTTTGATGGTTTCCTGTCTTACATTTAGGTCTTTCATCCATTTCAGATTTATTTTTGTGTATTTTTTCAATTCATGAGCATGGAATGTTTTTCCATTTGTGTCTTCTCCAGATCTTTCAGAAGCTTTCTATAGTTTTCAGCATACAGATCTTTTATCTCTTTCGTTGGGTTTATTCCAAGGTATCTTATGGTTTTTGATGCAAGTGTAAATGGGGTCGATTCCTGGATTTCTCTTTGTGCTGCTTCATATTGGTGTATAGAAATGCAACCGATTTCTGTATGTTGGTTTTATATCCTGCGACTTTGCTGAATTCATGGGTCAGTTCTAGCAGACTTTTGGTGGAGTCTTTTGGATTTTCCACATAGATTATCATGTAGTCTGCGAAGAGTGAAAGTTTGACTTCTTCCTTGCATATTTGTATGCCTTTTATTTCTTTTTGTTGTCTGATTGCTGAGGCTAGGGCTTCCAACACTATATTGAACAACAGTGGTGGAGTGGACATCCCTGTCGTGTTCCTGATCTTAGGGGGAAAGTGCTCAGGTTTTCCCTGTTGAGGATGATATCAGCTGTGGGTCTTTCATATATGGCCTTTTATAAAATTAATTAATTAATTAATAATGTTTATTTTTTTGAGAGAGAGACAGAGACAGAGGGTGAGCGGGGAGGGGCAGAGAGAGAAGGAGACACAAAATCTGAAGCAAGCTCCAGGCTCTGAGCCATTAGCACAGAGCCCGACGGGGACTCGAAGTCGTGAACTGTGAGATCATGACCTGAGCTGAAGTCTGACGCTTAACCGACTGAGGCACCCAGGTGCCCCTCGTATATGGCCTTTATGATGGTGAGGTATGTTCCTTCTATCCCTACTTTCTTGAGGGTTTTTCTTTAAAAAAATATGATGTATTTTGTCAAATGCTTTTCTGCATCTATTGAGAAGATCATGTGGTTCTTATTCTCTCTTTTATTAATGTGGTGTATCACGTTGATCGATTTGTGGACATTGAACCACCCTGTAGCCCAGGAATAAATCCACTTGACCTGGTGAATAATTCTTTTAAGATAGTGTTGGATTCAATTTGCTAGTATCTTATTGAGAATTTTTGAGAAATTTTGCATCAGGGAAGTTGGCTTATAATTATCCTTTTTAGTGGTGTCTTTGTCTGGTTTTGGCCTCAAGGTAATGCTGACTTCACAGAATGAGTTTGGAAGCTTCCTTCCATTTCTATTTTTTGGAAAATCTTCAAAAGAATAGGTACTAATATTTCTTTAAATGTTTGGAAGAACTCACCTGGGAAGGCATCCGGCTTCCATGTATGTCTATAGCACATTTTGTTGATCCATTCATTCATCAACAGACATTTGAGTTGTCCCCATATTTTGGTTATTGTGAGTAATGCTGCTATAAACGTGGATGTACAAGTATCTGTTTGAGTCCCTGCTTTCAGTCCTTTTGAGCATATACCCAGAAGTGGAATGGCTGGATTGGATAGTAAATCTATGTTTATTTTTCAGGAAGTGCCCTAGTGTTTTCCACAGTGGCTGCACCATTTTCCATTCCCACCAGCAATGCACAAGAGCTCCAATTTGTTCACATTGTTGCCAACACTTGTTATTCTCTGTTTTTCACATTTTAGAAAATACTAGCCAGGGATGCCTGCCTGGCTCAGTCAGTAGAGCATGTGACTCTTGATCTCAGGGTTGTGATTTCAAGCCCTAGTTTGGGTGTGAAGCCTACTTAAAAAAAATTAAAAATAAATAAACTAAATAAAAAATACCACCCATCTTAATGGGTATGAAGCAGTAAGTTCATTGTGAATTTGAGTACAAACTCACAATGTGAATTGTGAATTGCAATTCACACCTTGCACACCTTTTCATGTGTATTCAGCCATTTGTAGAATTGGGTTGCTTGTTTTTGTTATTGAGGACATATTTTTTGAGTTTATAGAAGTATGTAATCCCATTTTCAATCCATTCTGTGGTAATTTGTCTAATTAATTTTTCTATTTCTTTTTAGATTTTTGGTAATTTTCTTTTTCTAGGAAATCATCCATTTCCTTCTGTTTTACAAATTTGTTGTCAAAGAGTCACACATGATTTTTTCTTACACAGATCATTTCTACCCTGAATTATAGTTCTTGTGTGTTTCCATCTTCCTTGTTAGATTTCAAATCTTTCAAAGGCATAAAATAAATTTTATATCCCAGGCCACATAGTGCATCCTTGAGCATGACCTTTGTGTAATCATTATTTTGGAACAAGTAAATACAGTAATTGATTTCATTACTTATGTAATATTTGTTTATTTGTTAATATAGCTTTATTTTTGCCATCGCCAAAGTGGTGAACACTCTAGTATCAAATTTCAATAGGTCAAGTAGTCTATTTCACTTTATATAATATTTAAGATAACATTTGGGATACGCAATTCATTATGGCATTTTGAGGGTGACCAGTTGTCACTGGTATGAAATTCAGAAGGAAGAGACAGAAGGTAGGATGAGAAATGGAAGGAAAGAACTAACATTCATTGAGGCCTTACTGTGTGCCAATCACTGTTTGAGGCACTTTGCATAGAACATCTCCTCTGACATTCATCAGAATCCTTTGGAATGCACACTGTGTCCCCGTTTTACAGATGGGAAGACTGAGGCTCAGAGAAGTAACCAACCAGTAGGGAGGAGAGCTGTTATCAATAGGAACGAGGAATTTCTATCAATTTTAATTTAAAAAAGCATAAGAAGTTTGTGTACAAAATAATAAGCAATTGGGCTTAGTCCTCTGTTGAGTTCTTGCTGATGTATTACTGTGAGAGGAGCACAAGTGTGAAATGAGGGCAGTGCTAACAGAGAACTGTTAGCACCCTCTCCTCTGAGGGTGTTGGAGCAACAGACCCCAAAGAACCAGTTAGGGTGCAAGTACTTATTGAGTATTTATATGGTCAATGACAATGGGTTGGTGCTTGAGGCTTGTGGTGAATTACAGGGCTGGGACCTGCTCCCAAAGAGCTCTTTGTATTCTGTTGGGAAGCCAGGCAGACACAGATGGAATGAAGAGAATAATTCAAATCTGATCATTAATAAAAAAGCTTTGGGGATCTAGAGAGCTTATGAGTTTACGCTGAGTTGCATAGTGACTGGCACCCCAGAAACATGGCAGCAGAGAATTTTCTAAGTGGGAAAGTCTCCATTTCTGGCAGGGTCCTGAATCGTGTTAGCCTTCCTGGGAATATTAGTTTCAGCCTCTTAATTCCACAGGTTTATAAGAAGAGCTTGTTTACCTGCTCCTTAAACACCTGCTTCACCTGCTTGTTCCGCAGGGTGTAGATGAAGGGATTGAGCATCGGGGTCACCACGGTGTTGAGCAAGGCCACCACCTTGTTCCTGTCCTCCCCCTCATTTCCCTTGCCTGACCGGATGTACATGAAGATGCAGCTGCCATAGAAGAGAGACACAACAATGATGTGGGAGGAGCAGGTTGAGAAGGCTTTCTGCCTCTCCTTGGCCGAGGGGATGCGCAGGATGGTGTGGAGGATGTGGCCGTAGCAGGTGGCCGTCACGGACAGAGTGCCCAGCAAACTGAGGTTGGCCGCAATAAAACCCAGAAGTTCTATCAGACTTGTGTCTGCACATATGAGTTCCAGGAGTGGAAAGTTGTCACAAAAGAAATGGTTAATGACATTGGGGCCACAAAATGGCTGCTGAAAAGTGATGGAACTTGGAAAGACAATGAGAAGGAATCCTGCCATCCATGAACAAAGAACTGACTTCACACAGACCCTTTTGCTCATGATGGTTGCATAACGTAAGGGGTTACATATGGCCACATACCTGTCAAAGGACATCACTGCCAGAAGGAAGAACTCTGTGGTGCCCAGGAAGAAATAGAGGAAACTTTGTAGGAAACAGCCTGGGAGAGTGATGGTCTTGTATCCAGTCAGGATGTTGGTCAGCATCTTGGGGGGGAAGACCGAGGTGAACCAGATCTCCAGGACAGCAAAGTTGCGGAGGAAGTAGTACATGGGGGTGTGGAGGCGCCTGTCCACGAGGGTGATGCCCACGATGAGGAGATTCCCCAGCAGAGTGAGGAGGTAGGTCAGCAGCAGCCCCAGGAAGATGAGCATCTGCAACTCACAGGCATCTGAGAGTCCCAGCAGGACAAACTCGGTGACAGTGGTGTAGTTCCTCATGGCTCCTCTGACCTCTGCTGAGGGTGGCCGATCAGAGGTGTGCAGCATCAGGAGGACGGATGTTCTGGGGACCTCAGGAACTTTGTAACTGAAAGGAAAGGGGATGAGTGTTCCATTTTTGTGTGACAGCTTCCTTTATTTCTTTGAAGGACGTATCTTTCCAACGCTCACTACTCAAGCTTGTTTTGTAAGGTCCCTGGGTTTGCCATCTCATGTTTGATCCCTGGCACGTCTGTGTGTTGGAGGAAAAAGTGGTGATTTTAAGGGTGGCCTAAGTAAAGCCCCAAAGCAAAAATTATCCTTGCTTACTTTTTGAACCAAACTTTTCTTCTCAACACAGAATGAATCCTATTGCCCCTAACATTATAATCTATTTCCAATACTTTTTACTTTTATATTTATTCCAACCATAGGTCTTTTTCCATAAATAGTTCATATTTGAGGGCAGTAACCTCTTTTTGCTTAACTTAGCCATTCACTGCAACAATCCATATCCTCGTAAACTGATTTAGAATGCATAGATGCTCTATTGTTTTTCAAGATTACCTGAAATTTGATACCTTTCATGAGTATTTGGATTACTAAAAAAAAGAGGAAATTTATGAGAGAAAAGTACAACTCTTACAAATCAAAAAAGAATAATTCAAGTAATATATGCATAAATAAAAATTCTTAAGAGGAAGTTTGGTATTCAAGATTTAATGATGTATCCAGGTTCTTCTCTTACATCTCCTTGTGGACTCTAGATACAATAGACTCTTTGAGATTTCTTAATACTGTTTTATGCACCTGTGTGTCTGCACATGACATTCTTTCAGCTTGGAATTATTAGCCTTTCAAATATTATTTTTCCTTTAAGTCTCTCCTCAAAAATTGCTATAATTTTTATGAATGAATGAATCTTTCCTCTGTATCCCTAGTAATTTTATTATATCTCTTTTGATTTGTATTGAATTTTATATTTGTTTTTCATTTGTTGTTTACTGAGTCAAAAAATTTCTTGGGGCGCCTGGGTGGCTCAGTTGGTTAAGCATTCAACTCTTGATTTTGGCTCAATTCATGATCTCACAGTTTGTGAGTTTGAGCCCTGTGGGGGAGCCTGCTTGGGATTCTCTTTCTCCCTCTCTCTCTGTCCCACCCCTGCTCATGCTCTCTTTCTTTCTCTCTCTCTCTCAAAATAAATATAAAATAAACTTAAAATTTTTCTTTTTAAATTTGTTTTTATGCAGCACTTAGAATGAGTTTCTTGAAATAATCAGCTTCAATAAACATCTACTGAATGAGTGAGTAACATCTCAATTGCCTGAGAGATGGATGTGGTGGTGTTTGACAAAGAAGAGGTTGAGGGCTCATTTATGTCATACTTCCTAAGGGACAGATACTTTGCAGAGTCATATGCCAAGTAGTCTTAAACTGGCCCATGTGAAGAGAATTTGCTTTTCCTCATGAGAGGGTGTATGTATGTCCCCACAAACATCCTCTAAAGGGACACTATCCATCTTTGAGATGATCTGGATTTTGAGCTAGTAAATAGAGTTCTGGTTGGGTCTGCCCCAGTGCTTCCAGCAGCATAACCCCCAAACCCCCAAACCCTTAAAAAGGTCTCTTTCTAAAAGTCAGCATCCCCAAGGGGTGCTTGGCTGGCCCAGTCAGTAGAGCATATGAGTCTTGATCTTGGTTATGTGAGTTCCAGCCCCATGTTGGGTGTAGAGATTACTTAAAAATAAAAATCTTAAGGGCACCTGAGTGGCTCAGTTGGTTAAGCATCCCACTCTTGATTTTAGTTCAGGTAGTGATCTTGCAGTTCGTAAGTTTCAGCCCCACATCAGGCTCTACAAGGAGCCTGCTTGAAATTCTCTCTCTCTCTCTCTCTCTCTCTCGCAATAAACAAATAAATAAACATGAAAAAAAAGTAAGCATGCTTGGACATTTCCTTCCTTAAACATTATCAACTACTACCTTAATTATCAGGCAGAACTATAGCAAGAATTATTTGGTAGTCACTGGAAAATAAGATTGGGATCCATGTTAGGTACTTGTAATGAAGGAAATGCTAGGGAATACTAGTAGAGAGGATGAAATGGTAAACTGTATGTGTGTGTGTGTGTGTGTGTGTATATATATATATTTTTTTTTCTTTTTTTATGACTGTTTTTCAAGTAGGCTCCATGCCCAGAGTGGAGCCCAATGTGGGCCTTGAACTCATGATCCTGAGATCAAGACCTGAGCTGATATCAAGAGTCAAACACTTAACCAACTGAGCCACTCAGACACCCCAGATTTTGTCTTCTTTTCAGCACAGGCTACACTATACAGTCATGCTATAAACTACCATTATAGGTAACATTTATTGACAGTTATTAACACAAAATAGTTGTTCAGCCTCTGAGGATATTCACCAGGGTTATTCCTAGGCGTAACATTGCTTAGCTTCTCAGTCATTTGAAAACAAAGTCTCTGAGGTTCAAAGGTAAGCCCAGGTAACCAAGAAACTTACCCATCTCTTTCTGGAGCAGAAGCAGGATGCAACATGAATGTGATACCCAGAAACAGCAGCAGGGACAATAGAATGAGTGCTTTCTAGGTGAAGTCCCAGTGGGACACATTGGAAGAAAGAGGACAACAGAGATTAAGATGAGAAAGAGTTGGATGTGAGTGGAAGCTGAGGACAAAGCTCCAGCTTCATACTGAATCATAAACTTGGCACAAACCATGAAAACACCTTGTGACCAGCCCAAGGATATAGCACATAAACAGTGCTGCTGTTAATCTTTTGTTTCTTTTCCCACTTCAAACCAGAGGTCAACATCTGGAGGGGGGTTGGGGGGAGTCCATATATAATGAGAAGTGAGCCACTTCCTGAATCCCGGCCATTTCCCCTTTTATCCTACATGCTTGATGGCAGCCTGAGAGCCTGGACATGCCACCATCTACCTAGACCATTCGCTGTTTGCTCTTTTTAAAAAATATTTTATTTTTAAGTAATCTCTATACTCAACATGGGGCTCAAACTCACAACTCTGAGATTAAGAGTCCTATGCTCTATAGACTGAGCCAGCCAAGTGCCCTGACCATTCACTGTTTTAAGGGTAGTTATACAGTGTCCAGGGGAAAGTCTGTGGATGCTCTGGAGGTTTTTCCTGTTATCCTGGAATTGCATGGTCTTTGGGACAGTTCTGGTACACTTAGAAGGAGGGTGAGATCTCCTTCTAAGGAAAACCATTAGAAGTTTCACCCAGAATCAATACTGTCCAGAGCTTTGGATTTTCCAAGGGCCAGTCACAAACAGTACAGGTGGGGCAGACAAAGTTCCTCAATGTGAGTGAGCAACTATATGAATAAACATTGGTTTGCCTACCTTTGACTTGGATGGTGGGGCTCAAATTACACCATGTGTGTATTTGATGTGTCAATATTATAAAGGAAGGTAAAAAAGTACCCGGAACAAGAGGGTTTGAGGAAGCCACTGCTGTTCTGCCATCCTCTGCAGCAATAAGGTGGAGATTACCCTGCAGGTTCAGGTTAGGTATCTACTAGCCCTCTGGAGAAGTCCCAATCAGGCCATGCCAATTACACTACTCACAGGATTGCAGAAGGTGCCTAGTTCGCATAGTTATTTCTTCAGGTTGCAATATTGTCTATGGGTCTAAATACAGATCTTGTGCTTTTAGTCTGAGATCTTCATCTCCCATGAATTTGTTCTCTAAGAACACCTATCTTTTTCCAAAGCATTGAATGATCAACTTGAATGGTCAGCTGTCATTCCCTGGGTAGGAGAATAGTTTCCTTGAACTTTGTCATCTTTCAGGTAACAGGATCTGTTGAGAACAGAATGTTGAAATCTTCCATTTTCAGCAAGCTCATCCTGGGGGAAGCTTTGGAAGAATACAGTTGTCATTTGGTGGATTCCTCCTTCATCGTCTTCTTGGACTAAAGGTGATGATTTTGACAGGTTAATGACTCTTATTACATCCTCACATTGGCCCAGTCTCTATGAGACTATATTTCCTCTGGGGACAATGCGGCTCTAGGGGAGAGTGGGTGAGTTATTCCTGGAACAAACACATCTCTTTGTGGAGCTGACATCAGAGTTGAAAGATTTGGATTGCATCTTTATTTTCCTAAGGGATCTACTCTTCTCCAAAGTTTGATGGGTCTTGGGATCCCCAGATAATTAGTATAATGAGCCTTGCTCAGCCTCTTCCCAACTCTCTTGGCTGTTACTTACCACAACTGTACAAACAAAAGTTTCTGTTGTTTGTTCAGATCTACAATAGCAGTTACTTTTAGTTAAAGTAATATATCTAATTATGCCTCTGAAATTGGGGGTTCCTGTCTAATATTAGGCAGTCCTATTGTTACAGGGATGCAAAGAACCAACAAAAGTAATATAGAAACTTGGTTAATCCTATCCTGACTGTTACATGATTGGGCTTGGGAGATGGTGAAAATGGGGTCCTGGGGTGAGGAGGAGGAGGGAAGGAACAATAAGGAAGGAAATGAAAAAGTTAGGATTAATTTTTTCTCCAACTTTATTGAGATATAATTGACAAAATGTTATCTGTTTAAAGTTTACTGTGATGATTTGATATGCCATATAGTATGAAATGATTCCTACAATGAGGTTAATTAACATGTCCATCACTTCACAGAGTTACCATTGTGTGTGTGTGTGTGTGTTGATAACACTTAAGATTTACCACATTGCAATAAAACAAGTGTATCAAATCAGCATGTTAAACTTGCACATGTACATCTTAAACTTGTACAGTGTTATATGTCAATTATATTTAAATAAAAAAATCAAAACTTTCAGTTTTGGGGATGAAGATTTATTCTCTTAGCAAATTTCAAGTGTGCAATACAGTATTATTAACTATGGACACCATGCTGTACATTAGGCCCCCAAAACTTATTCACCTTATGGCTAGAAGTTTGTACCCTTTCACCCAACATCTCCCCATTTCCTCCACTCCTCAGCCTCTGGCAACCACCATTCTACTCTCTGCTTCTATGAATTTAGACCTTTTATTTGTTTGTTTGTTTAGATTCTGCGTATAAGTGATACCATATAGTATTTGTTTTTGTCCGGCTTATTTCACTTAGCATTATGCCCTCCAGTTTTATAATGTTGTCACAAATGGCAGGATTTCCTTCTTTCTTTTATAGTTGAATTATATTCCGTGTGTGTGTGTGTGTGTGTGTGTGTGTGCTGCACCTTAAAATTTTTTTAATGTTTATTGATTTTTGAGAGAGAGAGAGAGAGAGAGAGAGAGAGAGAGAGAGACAGAGCATGAGTCGGGGAGAGGCAGAGAGAGAGGGAGACACAGAATCTGAAGCAGGCTCCAGGCTCTGAACTGTCAGCACAGAGCCGGATGCAGGGCTCAAACCCATGAACTTCAAGATTGTGACCTGAGCTGAAGTCCGAGGCTTAACCAACTGAGCCACCCAGGCACCTCTACATTCGTTCATTGATAGTCACTTAGGTTGTTTCCATATCTCAGCTATTGTGAGTAATGCTACAATGAATATGGGAGTGCAGATATGTCTTTGAGACACTGATTTAATTTCCTTTGAAATATACCCCAAAGTGGGGGCGCTGGATCATATGGTAGTTCTATTTTTAATTTTCAAAGAAAACTCCATACTATTTTCCATAATGGCTTTACCAGTTTACATTCCTACCAACAGTGTACAGGGTTTCTTTTCTTAACATCCTCACCAACACTTGTTATTTCTTGTCTTTTCTATAGCCATTCTAACAGGTGTGAAGTGATATCTCATTATGATTTTGATTGGCATTTTCCTGATGATTCGTGATATTGAAAATTCTTTTTATACATCTGTTGCCTATTTGCATACCTTCTTTGGAAAAGATGTCTATTCAGGATCTTTGACCATTTTTTTAATGGGCTTAGCTGATTTCTTGCTGTTAAGTTTGTTTTTCATGAGCCCAGGTATCTCTCTTGAACCCCAGCACCATCTATCCAGCTATTAAATGAAGATCTCTACCTGGATGCCTTGAGGCCAATGTGTTAAAAGCAACTGGAGGAATATACCAGAGGCCAAAAAAGTGATACTTGTTTAAAAAAAAAAAAGTGATACTTGTTGTAGGTGGTAGTTTGGGGTGGATAGTGTTAGGGTTGACAGCATGATTCCTAACCAGATATCTTTTTAGATATTTAAAAAAATTGAACCAAGTGAATTTTTAAAAGTAAAATGATTAATGAATGAAAAACTATGAATGTATCATCTCCCCCTTTCCCTCAATCTACTTCTGCCCATACATTCCCTTCTCGTGTATTCCTATTGATGTGAAATGGTATCATCATTTCCTTGGTCGCCCAAGCCAGAATGTGGGGAGTTATCCTAGACTTGTTCTTCTCCTTCACCTTCTTACCCCAACTTCTGTAATTTTGCCCTCAAGATATCTTGTGAATGGATTTCCTCTCTTTCTACATTCCCACTGCCATTGCCTTAGCTTGGGCTCTTTTATCTTTTATATGGATTTGAATATCCTTCTCACTTTAGTTCTCCATGTTGTGTTAGAATGATCTTTTAAAAACACAAAAGGGATTACAATATTTTCCAGCCTAAAGTCATTCGATGTCTCCAAATAACCTTCAGAGTAAAACTTCCCAGCTTCAGCATAAGCTTCCCAGTACAGCATCCTTTTGATCTAGGGTCTACCTATTGCTTTATTTTCTTCTCCCATTTTTATTATTTAACTTAATCTCCAACCAAACTGCTGCCATTTTTGAAAGGATCCTGTTCTCTCTGGCCTCTGTGCCTATGTATATGATGCTCCTCCTACTTGAAGTGTCTTCCCAATCTTGACCAGAATCAGATCCAGTTTTCCATGGGAAAACTTTTCTGAGTAGCTCCCCCTTCCCCTTGCCCAACTATATTCCTCTTATCTATAAATATAAATTCTGATATTGCACAAAATGCAATATCATCACTGTTGGGTTTTTCCTCTGTATCCCCCTACTAGCTTTGTGACCCTGGACAAATCCTGATATCAGGAATTGAATTGTATTTTTCCTTGTATATCCAGCATCTGGCATAGTACCCATGTAGAAGTATCACATTTTTCAAATCCTATCTCTTGTTTTTTTGTGTGTATTTCTTATCCCTCCTAGATCTCTTGCACCTCCCATTTGGGTAAGGAGATTGGGAAATAAACATTATTGCAGAAGGCAGAGTAAAGCCTTTTCAAGTTTAGGACTCAGGGCCTAGAAAAAAACCCTGGTGAGTCAGTTCACGATTTATTTCCTGAGATTCTGACTGGTAGGGGAAAGAGGATACATCCCATGGAGAAAGGTTAGCTCAGCTGGCTAGTCTCTGGGAAGGGACATTGTACTCTGCTGTCCCAAACCCAGGCTGAGTCTGGGGGGGGGGGTATGGAAGAACCCCATATAGGGCTGTGGGTTTGAGAACAGAGAGCACTTGCAACTTGCCTTCTGGGAAGAGTTTGGGGAGTGGTAACACCACAGAGAAGAGGCTGCATGGGATTTCTAGGCAGGTAGGACCTTCTAGAGCATCAACAACTTTCTCACATTCAGAGACATGCAGAAATAAAGTAATAAAGCCTAGTGTGCCCGAGAGAGGTACAGAGGAGCAAGGAGAGCTGCTCAACCCTCAGGGGCCTCGCGGACAGGAATGGGGAGTGATGTGCCAGCCACCTGTGGACTGGTGACGGGGGGGGGGGGGGGGGGGTGGGGGGGGTGTGGGAGGGGTGGGGCAGGATGGGAGGGTCCAGAGGACAGATGGCCATAGGGCTGGATGCCTCCTTGTCTCCTCCTATCCTCCTCAAAACTTAGACACAACACTGAAGTACACCTGTGGGAGAACCCAGAATTGACTAAGATTTAATTTCCACTATCAGGTTAATGGGGCATCTAGGGAAATTAAACTGAGTTTTAAAAATTAAATTTGGTGTACACATAAGTTTGCAAACTGAGATTAATATTTGCTTTACCTGGCATCAGACAGTGTTGAAAAATCAGTTAATTATATATGCATGTAAAATGGACAAAGGAGTAGAACTACATGTATCAAATGGCTCTAAGTAAACATTGCAATATAAAGTAATTTAGATGATTAGTTCTTTCTCAGTAAAAATGTGGCAGAGTCCCACTGCTCTAAGGGCTAGAGACTCTTGGTCCCTTAATTATGTGGTAGAGTGACAGGTCTTTGACTGTAGAGTCAGATAAACCTGCGGGTGTGTACCAGTTCTTTAGTCTGCTAGCTCGTGACCCTTATTTTCTGAGCCTCATTTTCTTCATAGGTAATAGGTATTCAATACACATTCCTTTCCTTCCTTTCTCTTCTGATTTGTCCCACAATGTCTCTGATGGTCTAACTTGTGGATCCATCATTACCATTATTATTAATAATAAATACTATTGGGGCCCCTTGGTGGCTCAGTCGGTTGAGTGTCTGACTTCGGCTCAGGTCATGATCTCGCAGTTCATGGGTTGGAGCCCCACATCGGGCTCTGTGCTGACAGGTCAGAGCCTGGAGCCTGCTTCGGATTCTATGTCTCCCTCTCCTTCTGCTCCTCCCCTGCTCGAGGTCTCTCTCTCTCTCTCTCTCTCTCTCTCACAAAAATAAACATTAACAAAATTTAATAAATACTATTATTTACTGTATTACTTAAATAATTTAATAGTTATTATTAAATAAATTGACCCTCTTTGTTTTAAATTTGTCTGTTTGTTATATCTACAACTCTTTCTTTAAAGAACAAATGCTTTTACTATATTTTTCTGAAGTTTATTTATTTTGAGAGAGACAGAGAGAAAGAGAGAGAAATGCCTGCACATGAGCAAGTTAGGGAGGGGCAGAGAGAGAGGGAGAGAGAGAATCCCAAGCAGGTTTTGTGCTGTTAGCTCAGAGCCTGATGTGGGGCTCCATCTCAGGAACCAAGACATCATGACCAAAGCTGAAATCAAGAGTGGGATGCTTTACTGACTGAGCCACCCAGGCGCCCTTACAACTCTTGGAATAGTATGTTTATGCTGCTTTTTTTTGTGTATCCACTTTAGGCAACATCCATTTAATTCCTTCTGTGAAAGGTGAGTTTTGCTCACTTACAGTAACCCCCTCTCTTCTCAAATGTCTCCTCACAGTTTTATTCTTAGTTTTAGTTCTTCTATTACTTTTATATCTTTAAGTGATAAGAATCTCTATTTTTTGATTTATCGTCTCTGGACAGCATTTCTAGGCTTTCCAGAGAGAGGAGGAAATCTTCATCCTACCTTTTTCCTACCTCTCCAAGATCCTCTTTATGATAAGCTTTAGTGGTATTTGTTGAGACTTGGTTTTTAAACAAAGTTATGCATCATCATTTCTGCAACATTCTATTGCTTACATGGGCCAGCCCTATTCAATTGGTCAGGGACTGCACAAGCGCATGAATACCAGAGGCAAGAATCGCTGGGGGCCATCTGGAGACTGGCTACCACAAGGTACCAGAGTATCTTCAGTACCTCAAGGGTAAGAGGTACACTTAAAGTCCTGAAAAACGGAACTCTAGAGGCATAAAAATCCTGCCTGCCTTTCTTTCTGCCTTTTTCTGTCTCCACATCTCTCTCTCTCCCCCTCCCCCCACCCATCTCCCTCTCTCCCTTTGATTTTGTGGTCCATTGTCTCTGCATCTGCTTTCTTCTTTCCTATATGTGACCTGGCTTTCACTGCCTTGGCTGCATCTCAGCAAACATAGCTGCCCGCAATGACGGCCTTATTCTCTGGGTTTTCAATACATGTAATAAAGTGAACTGCGCAGAATAATTACAGTCAAAGAATCCTAATTTCAAGTTCTCAGGAGAGAGAATCTGTTGTCTAGCCTGGCTAGATTAACTGGGGGAAGGAGGTCAAGAGGAATAAAATAAAAACATGATCACAGCTTCCCAGAGAACAGGGGATAGATGTGAATTAGCAAACAGGTCTAGTCTCTGTTGTTGTGATGATAGACCACAGTGATATCTTTTAAGGTAAACAAAACTGAACTGCATCATAATAAACACCTTCAAGGATTCAGCTTTTACCAGATTTACTTTACTATAAAGTACTTTGCTATTAGGTCTTTCACAGTAGATTTTTTTTTAAGTTTATTTATTTATTTTGAGAGAGAGAGAGAGAGAGAGAGAGAGAGAGAATCCCAAGCAGACTTCTCATTGTCAGCAGAGGGCCCAACATTGGGCTTGAACTCAGAAACCGTGAGATCATGACTTGAGCCAAAATCAGGAGTCAGACACTTAACTGACTGAGCCATCCAGGCACTGTTAACACAAGATTTAAAAAAAATTTTTTTTTACATTTTATTTATTTTTGAGAGAGAGAGAGGGAGAGACAGAGCACAAATGGGAGAGGGGCTGAGAGAGGGAGACACAGAATCTGAAGCAGGCTCCAGGCTCCGAGCTGTCCGCACAGAGCCCAATGTGGGGCTCCAACCCATGAACCGCGAGATCAAGACCTGACCTTAAGTTAGTTGCTTAACTGACTGAGCCACCCAGTCTCCCCAACACAAAATTTTTTAAACTCCACAAAAACTTAGGATTTCACTCATTGCTCAGTTATGTTTTGCATAAATCCTGTTTTTCAGACCAACTTCTATAAAATTTATTTTGTGTTTACCTCTAAAATTCTCCAAGATATTAATCATATACTTCGTGCTTTGAGAACATTCTGAAAGAGTTGACCTCTGAAATGCCAACAGCCTACTAGGAATAATTTTAGAGAGAGAAATGTTAAGTTATCTCCTGGGAATATCTCTTGTTAGGACATTTGCCTACAGTAGGTTGGGGCATTCTATCTTGCTGTAATATAATAATTTGTAAGAAGTTTCAATATTTTAATTAACAGATCAGTAGTTGGAACAGAGAAAACTGCACGATGACAAAATGTAGCAACATAGATTGCTTCTACTTCAATGAAGTCACAATTTTCCTTCCACAGAGTGTTCTGCTGATGGATATGTTGAAATAAACATGACTTGAGAAGGATATCTTCTGCATGGTACAGACTTTATTATTCCAACATTTGGTAGTAGGATAAAACGATGGTTAAGATGTGGAGTTGGAGGCACATGGGTTGAGCGTCTGACTGCGCTCAGGTCATGATCTCGCAGTTCGTGGCTTCGAACCCTGCGTCAGGCTCTGTGCTGACGGCTCAGAGCCTGGAGCCTGCCTTGGATTCTGTGTCTCCCTCTCTCTCTGTCCCTCCCTGCTCACGCTCGCTCTCTCTCTCTCTCTCAAAAATGAATAAACGTTAAAAATAAATAAATAAATAAATTTTTTAATAATAAAAAAAAAAGACCTGGAGTCAAATCACTCTTTATGCCTAAATTTCTTCATTTGCAAAATGGAATGTTCTTGTTGCAGCTTCTGTTATAGCAAGCCACCCTAAACTTAGTGGTGTAAAACATGGGTCAGGATGTCAGAAAGGGTGTGGCTTGGCAGTTCTCACATTGAGGGTCTCTCATGCAGTTGAAGTCAGATATCAACTGGAACTGCAGTCATCTGAAGGCTTGATTGGGCTGGACATCCAAGATGGCACACTCACATGGCTTGCAGTGAAGGCTGGCTATTGGCTGGGAGCTCAGCTGACACCATTGATTAGAAACTACCTATACATGGCCTCATAAGCATATCATGATGGCTTAACTGTAGTAGGACTTCTTAAGTTATGGCTGGTTTCCCCCAGAACAAACATCCCCAAAGAGCCTGGTGGAAGTTGCAAAGCCTTTTCTGACCTGGGCCTTGGAAGATGTAGGACATAACTCTGCCATACTCAATTGATCAAAGTCTGCCTTGTTTCAAAGGGAGGGTACACAGGGCCCGAACTGTTGGTGGGAAGATCGGCAAGATTACATTGTAGAAGAGCATTTGGGATGAAAGAAAGGGTTGTGGCTATATTTGGAAAATATAATCTGCCGCATGTAGATAATAATAATTGCCTATTTTATTAGGTTTTGTGAGTACTGACTGAAAAGAGTATATAATATAGTACCTAATTAGTACTTAAGTACTGATTTAATTGCTTAACTTAATTAAGAGCTTCAGTACTGATTAACTATTTCATCAATACTTAATCAGTACTTAATATAGCGCCTGGCACACTAGAAAAGCTCAATAAATGTGACCATTATTATTATCTCCAACACTGCCCTTTGGAGAATTTTTCAGTTTAGGGCAAACACTGTTTTGCTTTTCTGAATTTCTGTGGCTCTCAGATAAATCTGATTAAGATTAGACAGGTCAAGGCCAAAAACTACATGTGATATTGGATGGAAATGTATTGTGGTTACCTTTGAAATGTCTTCTTGTCACTTTAAAAATTAGGAAGTACTCAGCCGTAGCAATCTCTTACTCGACACATCCCCAAAGGCAAGGGAATTAAAAGCAAAAGTGAATTCCTGGGACCTTATGAAGATAAAAAGCTTCTGCACAGCAAAGGAAACAACCAACAAAACTAAAAGGCAACCAACGGAATGGGAAAAGATATTTGCAAATGACATATCGGACAAAGGGCTAGTATCCAAAATCTATAAAGAGCTCACCAAACTCCACACCCGAAAAACAAATAACCTAGTGAAGAAATGGGCAGAAAACATGAATAGACACTTCTCTAAAGAAGACATCCGGATGGCCAACAGGCACATGAAAAGATGTTCAATGTTGCTCCTCATCAGGGAAATACAAACCAAAACCACACTCAGATATCACCTCACGCCAGTCAGAGTGGCCAAAATGAACAAATCAGGAGACTATAGATGCTGGAGAGGATGTGGAGAAACGGGAACCCTCTTGCACTGTTGGTGGGAATGCAAATTGGTGCAGCCGCTCTGGAAAGCAGTGTGGAGGTTCCTCAGAAAATTAAAAATAGACCCACCCTATGACCCAGCAATAGCACTGCTAGGAATTTATCCAAGGGATACAGGAGTACTGATGCATAGGGGCACTTGTACCCCAATGTTTATAGCAGCACTCTCAACAATAGCTAAATTATGGAAAGAGCCTAAATGTCCATCAACTGATGAATGGATAAAGAAATTGTGGTTTATAGACACAATGGAATACTACATGGCAATGAGAAAAACTGAAATATGGCCTTTTGTAGCAACATGGATGGAACTGGAGAGTGTGATGCTAAGTGAAATAAGCCATACAGAGAAAGACAGATACCATATGGTTTCACTCTTATGTGGATCCTGAGAAACTTAACAGAAACCCATGGGGGAGGGGAAGGAAAAAAAACAAAAAAAGAGGTTAGAGTGGGAGAGAGCCAAAGCATAAGAGACTCTTAAAAACTGAGAACAAACTGAGGGTTGATGGGGGGTGGGAGAGAGGGGAGGGGGGTGATGGGTATTGAGGAGGGCACCTTTTGGGATGAGCACTGGGTGTTGTATGGAAACCAATTTGACAATAAATTTCATATGTTAAAAATAAATAAATAAATAAATAAATAATAAAAAAAATAAAATAAAAAAAAAAATATTATAGTATAAAAAAAATTAGGAAGTATACAGCAGGCTTTACTGAGAAGTAAAATGTCCCAAATCAGGGGAAAATGCTGTGTGGCCTTCTTGCTTGCTTCGAGATAATGAAAATGCTTTGGCATTGAACTTGCACTAGAGCATAAGCACTTATTGCTTTTGCCTTTGTTTTCTTAGCGTTAAATCTGTTGTAATGAAGTTGTTGTAAACTTCCTTATCAAGGCTTGCAGGTCTGTTCTTTATGATTGGAAAAGTCACAGATTTTGAGATGTTATGAAATTTAGCAGCAATAATTTTGCCTTCCCAAAGTGATTTGAAATGAGCATCCCAGACGATGAACCTATCTCTGACAAACTCAGCTTGTGCTTTGCTGTCAATTGTGATGATTTAGATTCTTCTCTCCTTGGCTCAGAAATTGATGCCACGGCTGCACCGGGTACTGGGCAAACGATATTATTTTTATCTACCTTTAGCTATGAAATTGTGTTCTTATCACTGTGGGCTGAAGGACATCTTTGTACCTGAACACTTTGATTTGGTGGTGATGTCAAATAGATTTTCACTCAAATAAATATTCAGTTGGGCAAAGAATTACAAAAAAGAATCTTGTGACCTTGTTTCAATTGGGAGAAATGTGGAATGGATTAAAGAAAAATGTATTAAAATAACATGTTTGGGTTTTTTTCTATTACAAAATAATTTATATTCCTCATAGGAAATTTTAGGACAGCCAGGTTAAAAGAGAAAAATAAAAATCACCTGCATTCTTATCACTTGGAAGCAATTATTCACATTTTAGAAAAAGTATCTTGTTCATACACACATTCATATACATCACAACATTTTTAAAAAATGGATCATGATGTACACATTATTTACCATCTGGATTTTTTTAAATAAAAAAACCCCTCAATATAGTGTGGGGATCTTTCCATGTCAGTAAATATATATAAAATTGATTTAAATTATTTTATATAATTTTTTTTTAACGTTTATTTATTTTTGAGACAGAGAGAGACAGAGCATGAATAGGGGAGGGGCAGAGAGAGAGGGAGACACAGAATCCGAAACAGGCTCCAGGCTCTGAGCTGTCAGCACAGAGCCCACGCGGGGCTGGAACTCATGGACTGTGAGATCATGACCTGAGCCGGAGTCGGACGCTCAACCGACTGAGCCACCCAGGCGCCCCTAAATTATTTTAATCACTCTCCTATTCATCTCTCTGTAGGTATTTAGATTGTTTCCAGTTCCGACAGTTATAAACAACATTAGAAAGAGTATCTTTGTAGACACATTTTTTTTTTATTAAAAAAAATTTTTTTTAACGTTTATTTATTTTTGAGACAGAGAGAGACAGAGCATGAACGGGGGAGGGGCAGAGAGAGAGGGAGACACAGAATCGGAAACAGGCTCCAGGCTCCAAGCCATCAGCCTAGAGCCCGATGCGGGGCTCGAACTCACGGACCGCGAGATCGTGACCTGAGCTGAAGTCAGACACTTAACCGACTGCGCCACCCAGGCGCCCCTCTTTGTAGACACATTTAAAAAAAATTGCTTAAAAAATTATACAAGCAGTACACAAATAAAAAAATTCAAATATTATAGAAGGTTATAAAATAAAAAGTAAAACATGTTCCTTTCTCTTCTCCTAGTTCAGTTCACAGCATCTAAAAATACTTTGTGACTGGAATTATTCCCATGATTATTTTATCTTTAATTAATATTCTTTAATTAATTATATATTTAATTAATATTTCTGTCTTTAGCAATAAAGAAATTTCTGCCTTTTTTTCTTGGTTTATCATCTTTTGACAGTCCATGGCTATATTCTGGAAGATGAAGAACTTGTTGCTTCTACAGTACTTTCCCTGATCCCTTGGTTCCAGACAGTGGTTGGTTACATTTTATTCATGTAATTAAAAAAAAAAATGTAATTGAATCTCTGTTCTTATTGTCCTAATATTTTTAGCTATATTGTAATTTTATATTGCCAATATTTATAACATTCCTATTCTGTTCTCTAACTCCAATTAATTCTTTGTGTCTTGTCTATAGGTTAATTTCAGAAATGGAAAATCAATAAATGTCACTTATCAATTTGTTGGATAAATATTACTGTAATTTTATTCCACCCAAGGAAGGAAATGTAATTCATGTCATTAATAGTTTGTTGGTTAAAGAAAAATCTACTAGGGGTGGCTGGGTGGCTCACTTAAACCATCGACTTCAGCTCAGGTCATGATCTCACAGTTTGTGGGTTCAAGCCCCACGTCGTCGGGGTCTTTGCTGACAGCTCAGAGCCTGGAGCCTGATTTGAATTCTATGTCTCCCGCTCTCTCTGCCCCTCCCCCCACTTACACTCTGTGTTTTTATCTCTCAAAAATAAATAAACATTAAAAAAATTTAAAAAAAGGAAAAGAAAAAATCTTCCAGCTACTAAGGTCTAATCAAAGATGGATCCAAGATTTGTAGGTCTTTAACCTTATATAATTTGGGGGGCCATCTTCAAGAGAAAAAGTACAGAATTACAAATAGACACTCTTAGGGCTCATCTCTTGGACTTGGAAGGTCTGAAATGAGTGAGGGGCTCTGAGCTTATTTTCATTAGTTTCATAGTAAGTCTGCCTCTGGGTCTAACAAATCCCCTGAAACTTCTTTTGGCTTCTTTCACTTCTTATATGTTACACTCAACTGCTACTATGTATCTGGTACCCTGTGTGTCCTGCTTCTTGGTTCCTTTTTCATTTTGCTGAAATCCTTCCCTAGCATTTTATTTCACAAAAGCTCCAGAGTACTCTCTACTCTAAGTGCTTGTGTGTCTCACATGCATTTCTTTTCCCCAAACTCCATCTACTGTTTGGCATGGTTTGGGTTGTTCAGAAATCTAAGTTTCAAACCCATTTTCTCAACTTTGAGGATAAACAAGAAAATAATAGAAATAGTTATTACCTTTGAAGGTTAGTGAGTGGGGAATGGGGTGAATGGAGAAGGGTGGGAGGGATGCTCTGAACACTTTTTAATGTAGTTTCATTCTTTTACCGAGTAAAAATATTATTAAAAAATTAATTGGGGGCACCTGGCTGGCTAAGTAGAGCATGTAACTCGATCTCAGTGTTGTAAGTTTGAGCCCCACATTGGGTATAGAGATTACTTAAAAATAAAATCTTCAAGAAAAAAATTATTTTTTTTAAGTTTATTAATTTAGAGAGAGAGAGAGGGAGAGAGCAGGGGAGGGGTGGAGAGAGAGGGAGAGAGAGAATCCCAAGCAGGGGCCATCTAGGCGCCTCTTGATATTTATATTTTTAATGTCCAAGGACATTTTTGTTTTCTGACTGCTTCTTTTCCCTCACAGACTGTATGCTTTTATGGGTACCACATCTACTTAATTACTTTGAGTATTGCATAAATTTTTTAAAAAAATTTAGTTCCTAGGGTGCCCGGGTGGCTCAGTCAGTTGAGCAACTGACTCTTGATTTCAGCTCAGGTCATGATCTCAGCGTTTGTGAGATCGAACCCCGCATTAGGCTCTGCACCTGGTTGAAAAATACTTTGCTTTAACTTGTAAGAACTCTTCATATAAGACTAGGGATCAGAAACGAGGCATAACTATAGATATAAGATAATTCAGGAGAATACGAAGAGCTTTCTCTTAGGAATGTTGTGGCAAAATCATAAATTCATGACTTAGAAATATTTTTTTCCAGAATATTAACGATGAATAATGGGCACCAAGATGTGGCAGCCTCAACAGACCAAATAATTATTAGAGACTAGAAAAGTGACTAAAGATTTAATAATAAAAAGGAAGCAGAGCCAGATAGATACACAGCTATATTTTGTCTGATATTTTAAGACCAGACAATTTCAATGTTATTTAAACTATTCTAGGTCATAGAAAAAGGCAAAAATCTCTTTCTGATTCCTTTTGTGAAGCCAATATAACTTTGACATAAAACCTAAAAATAGAAGAAAGGGATATAGAACAAGTGTGCTTTAGAATATAAGAGGAAAATTCCTAAATTAAGTACTAGTAAATAAAATCTGGTATTTATCAAAAGGATAATAACTCATGACCTGGAAAAGTTTATTCCAGGAGTACAAGTGTGTTCAATATCAGGAAATCTAGCAACATAATCTATGACAATAACAAATGAAATGAAAAATAATATGATTATATCAATAGATGCTAAAAAGTCACTTGATAACATTCAGCAGCCATTCTTACTTTAAAAACTCTGTAAAAATAGGGATAGAAGCAGACTTCTTAAGTATAACAAAAACCAATTACCACACACACCAGTAAAGCTAATTGATATATGCTTTCAATTAAAATTAGGAACCAGATAAGGATGCTTGCTATGGACATTATTTGATATTGTCTTGTAAGCTTTCTAGCAAATACAATCTCATAAAATGAAATAGCTGGCTGAGACATTGGAAAAGAGGAGATAAACACATTTCTTCAAGCTGGTAATATGATTGTATAAAGCCCAAGAGATTTAGTAAAATATCACTAG
This sequence comes from Acinonyx jubatus, assembly GCF_027475565.1. NCBI lineage: Eukaryota > Metazoa > Chordata > Mammalia > Carnivora > Felidae > Acinonyx > Acinonyx jubatus. Next base: position 71,913,191 of record NC_069386.1, on the reverse strand, counting down.
AGTTAATAAGGAATAAGCAAATGGGAAAATAATGTATTCACAACAAGAACCATTAAATGCTGTTTCAAACAAGAGACATCTTTATGAAGAAAATTATTTTATGCAAAACCTGAACAAATGGAACAACATACTGTGCTCCTGGGGAGTCTTAATATTAAAGAAGTTAATTCTTTCGAAAGTAAATTATAATTAGAATACTAATTGTGTGTGTGTGTGTGTGTGTGTGTGTGTGTGTGAACAAAACAAACTGATGGTTTAAATGAAGGAATAAGTGTCTCAGTATAGGCAAGGAATATTTCTTTTGTTGAAACAGTAAAAACTAGTAATGATCTGGTTGCCTTCCCACATATCAGAATGTACTTTGAAGCTACACAGTAAATCAGGATGATAGTCACATAAAAATACCAAGTAGAGGGGTGCCTGGGTGGCTCAGTCAGTTAAGGGTCCGACTTTGGCTCAGGTCATGATCTTGAGGTTCATGAGTTTGAACCCTGCATCAGGTTCTGTGTTGACAGCTCAGAGCCTGGAGCCTTCTTCGTACTCTGTGTCTCCCTCTCTCTCTGCCCCGCCCCCCCTCCCCCCCCCCCCCCCGCTCATGTTCTAGCTGTCTCTCTCAAAAATAAATAAACATTAAAAAAATTTTTAAAAATAGCAGTTAGACTGGTGGAATAAAATGGAGGATCCAAAATAGATCCTATTATGTATGAAAGTTTAATGTATGTGAAAAGTTGTATTGCAATCAAATGGGAAATCGAGGAGCCTTTTAATAAGTGGTGATGGCACTGTTGGCTATCCACCTGGAATATGCACACTTCCTCTGTGAACACAAGGAATTTGTGGCTCTAAGCCAGTTTCCTTCTGTATTGGTTAATTTGTTTTTAGTTGACACTGCAGGAGGGGTGGGGGTGGGAGGAATAAGACCTAATTTTATTTTCTTGTAGCTTTTCATTCTGATATAACTTCCAGTTTACAGACAAGTTGTGAGGACAGGACGAGGCGTTCCCATGTATCTTTCACTCAGATTCCCTGTATGTTAAAATTGTAACTGCATTTACTTCATCTTTTTCTGTCTTGACATATTTCTCTTAACATAGGTGACTTTCATGTTTTTAATTCCAAAATACAGTTTCTTTAAACATAAACGGGATCATGATACCCACGTATTTGGCAACTGATATTTCCAATCAGCATCTTATATTTACATATACATACTTTCTTAACCTCATAAATGTATACTTATTTAAATTTTTTTTAATGTTTATTTTTCTTGAGAGAGAGAGAGACAGAGTGTGAGTTGGGGAGAGGCAGAGAGAGAGGGAGACACGGAGTCTGAAGCAGGCTCCAGGCTCTGAGCTGTCAGCACAGAGCCTGACATGGGGCTCAAACTGATGAACTGTGAGATCATGACCTGAGCTAAAGTTGGCCACTTAACCGACTGAGCCACCCAGGCGCCCCAAATGTATACTTACTTTTAATTAAACAGTTACTACATGGAATGATATATGAATTTCTTCTGGCTGATAAAATCCTTGTCTTTTGATAAAGCTAAAGTTTTGCTTGACTACCACCTCCATTCCCAGATTCTAAAAGACTTTCGATGTAAATATATATTTATCTAATTCCTTATTTTAATGGTTGAATAGTGTATCATAGGATGATGTAACATAGTTTATTCAGTTGCATTCAAAGAACTGTTGTGTTTTTTTTTAAACATTAACTGTAATGTTGCAACACACAACAGAGTACATCTACCTTTGAGTACATGTGAAGGTATTTCTGTAAGAAAGGTTGCTAGAAGTGGAACTATGGGATCAAAGTTATACACATTTTATTCTTAATTCATTTTTTCATAATTTTTTAATGTTAATTTTTGAGAGAGAAAGAGACAGAGTGCGAGTGGGGGAGGGACAGAGAGAGAGGGAGACACAGAATCTGAAGCAGGCTCCAGGCTCTGAGCTGTCAGCACAGAGCCCTGAACCTCAAGAGATCATGACCAGAGTCAAAGTCGGACACTTAACCGACTAGCCACCCAAGGGCACCTATTCTTATTCATTTTTAAAGGTAGTACATATATATGGTAAATATCCAAGCATAATTTATTTAACCAGTTCCTTATTGATGTTATTGCTTTTTTTAGTCCTTTATTATAACCAATAATGTGCCACAGTACCCTTTTACGCGAACATGTAAATATGTAGAAGATAATCTGTAATATAAATTCCTAGAAATTAAATTGTTGATTAAAAGGTATCCAATTCTAGGGGCACCTAGGTGGGCCAGTCTGTTAGGCATCTGACTCTTGGTCTCTCAGCTCAAGTCATGATCTCATGGTTTGCGAGATTGAGCACCATCCCCCTCAGGTTCTGCGCTGAGGTGAGGAGCCTGCTTGGGATTCTCTCTGCCCCTGTCCCCCTCTCAAAATAAATAAATAAATGAGCATTAAAAAATAAAAACAAGGTACCAAGGTAGGGGCACCTGGGTGGCTCAGTCGGTTAAGCGGCCGGCTCTTGGTTTCGGCTCAGGTCATGGTCTCACGGTTTGTGAGTTTGAGCCCTGCATTGGGCTCTGTGCTGTCTCTCTCTCTCCCCCTCTCTCTTTGCCCCTTCCCCTGTTGCTCTCTCTCTTTCTCCCAAATAAATAACCATTAAAAAAGAACCAACAAAACAAGGTATCTAATTCTATTTTGGATTTGGATAGATGCTACTACTATAGCCTGTTCTCGTCTTTAAAATCTACTTTTAAAGATTTTATTTTATTTTATTATTTTTAAAAATTTTTAAACTTTATATACATACATATATATATATATATATATATATATATATATACTTCTTTTTTTTTAACGTTTTTTTTTTATTTTTGAGACAGAGAGAGACAGAGCATGAACGGGGGAGGGGCAGAGAGAGAGGGAGATACAGAATCGGAAGCAGGCTCCAGGCTCTGAGCCATCAGCCCAGAGCCCGACGCGGGGCTCGAACTCACGGACCACGAGATCATGACCTGAGCTGAAGTCGGACGCTTAACCGACTGAGCCACCCAGGCGCCCCATATATATACTTCTTTATCCATTCATCAGTTGATACCATAGCTCGTTCTTAAACTGTATTGTACTGAATTGTACTCCCTAACACAGTATGAAAGTAACCATTTCATCCAATTCTTGAGAGCACTGGATACACTCTGTTGGTGGAGTAGACTTTAAAATTTTGCCATTCTCATTGGGAAGTATGTATCTGCTATTTTAATATATAGTTCCTGGATTACTAGTAAGTTTGAGCGTATTTTCACATATTAACTGGTACTTTGTTTTCCTTTTTCTTCACATGGCCTAGTCCCATTTTTTCCCTCCCAAAGCGATTAGCATGAAAAATAAATCTTCCTACCGTGTTTTTCCCCGGACACCCAATTCTACTCTCTATAGGCTTTCCTCAGTTAGCAATGTTTTGTGTGTACTCTAGAGATATTCAATGCCCATATAAACATGCATATTCTTTTTTTATTTAGTAAACTTTATTGAGGTATGATTTACACTCAGTAAAGTCCAGCTGTTTTAAGCACACCATTTGATAAGCTTTGACAAATGTATACACCTGTGTAGCCACCATCATAATCACTATATAAGATATTTCCATTACTCTAGAAAGTTGTGGAATCAGACTTGCATCTGATTTGCATCAACCTCACATCTTCTTCCTTTCCCTTTCCCCACCCCCACCCCACACCTGTCCGTCCCCGGGCCTAGATAAAGAGTGATCTGCTTTTTATCCCTATGAATTACTTTAGCCTATTCTGGACTATCATACAAATAGAATCAACATGTACTCTCCTCTGTCTACTTCTTTTGCTTACAGTAATGCTTTTGAGATTGCATCCGTGTCGTGTGTATCAGCAGTTCATTCCTTTTTATTGTTGAATAGTATTCCACTGCACGTAGACACTACAATATGTGCACCTACTTACCTAATGATGGAAATTTAGGTTGTTCCTACTTTTGGGCTACTATGAATAAAATGTCTATGAACATTCATGTACAAGTTTGTTGGTAGACCATTGTTTTGATTCTCGTGGGTAATACCTAGGATTGGAATAGCTGGATTGTATGGTAAATGTACGTTTAACTTTATAAGAAACTGACAGGGTGTGTTCCCAAGTGGTTGTACTGGATGTAGACCAGTAATGTATGCTATTCCCAGTGTTCCATATCTTCATCAACACTTGCCATTATATGTCTTTTTCATTTGAGCTGTTCTAGCGAGTTGTGGTGGTATCTCACTGTGGTTTTAATCTGTATTTCCTTATTGACTTATTTTCCATCTGTAACTTTTTGTATGTGAAATATCTGTCCAAATTCTCTGTCCATTTTGCATATTGAGTTGTCTTTTTATTATTGAGCTGTAAGAGCTCTATATATATTCTGAAAAAGCACAAGCTTTGAATTTTGATGAAGTCTGATTCATAATTTTTTTCTTTTATGGTTCATGCTTTCCAGGTTCTATCCAAGAAATCTTTGCCTAAGCTAAGATCACAAAGGTTTTCTTCTACATTTTCTTTTAGAAGTGTTACGGTTTTGAAAGAGCAGACCTAGGCCGGCTGACTAGTGACTACTTCCCCGACATGGCTGCAGAAACAAGTTCCTGCTCAAACCTCAGAACACGCCTCCTCCCCTTAAGTAACTTACCATTGATGCATTCTTCCGAAGTCTGAGGTGGGAGGAAGGGAAGTGTGAGAGGTGTGGAAAATGTGAGTAGAAGAGGGAGGGCTTCTCCCAGGTAGGGGCCAGAGGCAGGAGCCCTCAACCCTGTCCAGGCTTAGAATGACCCGGGAGCATTTTACCCCTCCCCAAACCAATTAATCAGGGTCTCTGGGGATGGTGTTCGGTGCTAGGTATTTGTATAGCACAGCAAGGCTGACAGCCAATGGTTAATAGGTGACCAGTGAGAAATGTTCTGTATACACTGAGGCCAAACATGTTAGAGATCCTCAGACACAGTGGTTCTTAAACTTCAGGTGCATCAGAATCTCCTGGAAGACTTGTTCATAGATTGTTGAGCCCCACCCCCAGAGTTTCTGATTCAGTAGGTCTGTGACCACCAGGCCCAACATATGCATTTTTAACAAGTTCCAGGTGACGCTGATAATTGCTGATCTGGGACCACACCTTGGCAGCCATTGTTCTATCCTTCCCCAGCCAATGGCCTCATCCCTATAAAACCTTTGTGCTTTTGAAACCCACCCCCACCCCCCCCCCCCCCCCCCCATATTTCAACCGCTGCGTTGGTGCAGGTAGGAGATTGAGCTTGAGCTAGCTTGAATAAAGGCTCTTTGCTTTTGCATCGGACTCGGTTCCCTGGTCGTCTTTGGGGATCACGAATTCTGGGCATAACAGTTTAAGCTTTTAAGTTTAGGTCCATAACCTATTTTAAGTTAATACTTTTGTTTGGTATATGGTAATGATTGAGGATCATTTCAAAAATACTGATATGCAAGTGTTCCAACACTGTGAAACTATTCTTCCCACATTGAATTACCTTTGCATATTTGTGGAAAATCAATGGGCCATATAAATGTGAATGTATTTCTAGACTCTATCCTGTTCCTTTGGATTATATGTCAAGAGCAATGGGAAGCAATTATATGTCTATCTTTCTGCCAATGGCAAACTGCCTTGAATACTGTTGCTTTATAGTAATTCTGATTTCAAGCAACTTTCAAACATGTATATCCTTGAAGTATGAATAAAATTGTTGTGTTTGTGTTTAGACGCTATTAGGGTCACCTGGGTGGCTCAGTCAGTTGAGCATTCAACTCTTGCTTTTGGCTGAGGTTGTGATCCCAGGGTCATGAGATCAAGCCCTGTGAGCTGAACTTGGAGCCTGCTTAAGATTCTGTCTCTCTGTGGGTATGCAAGCCGGTGCAGCCACTCTGGAAAACAGTATGGAGGTTCCTCAAAAAACTAAAAATAGAACTACCCTACGACACAGCAATTGCACTACTAGGCATTTATCCACAGGATACAGGTGTGCTGTTTCGAAGGGACACATGCACCCCCATGTTTATAGCAGCACTATCGACAATAGCCAAAGTATGGAAAGAGCCCAAATGCCCATCGATGGAGGAATGGCTAAAGAAGATGTGGTATATATATACAATGGAGTGTTACTCGGCAATCAAAAAGAATGAAATCTTGCCATTTGCAACTACGTGGATGGAACTGGAGGGTATTATGCTTAGAGAAATTAGTCAGAGAAAGGCAAAAATCATATGACTTCGCTCATATGAGGACTTTAAGAGACAAAACAGATGAACATAAGGGAAGGGAAGCAAAAATAATATAAAAACAGGGAGGGGGACAAAACAGAAGAGACTCAAATATGGAGAACAAACTGAGGGTTACTGGAGGGGTTGTGGGGGGGATGGGCTAAATGCATAAGGGGCACTAAGGAATCTACTCCTGAAATCATTGTTGCACTATATGCTAATTTGGATGTAAATTTAAAAAAAATAAAAAATAAAATTAAAAAACAATAAAAGAAAAACCATGAAGAAATTAAAAAAAAAAGATTGTCTCTCTCCCTCTGCCCCCTCCCCCACGTGTGTGCTCTCCCTTTCTCTCTCTAAAGTCAATAAGTAAATAGAAACTATTAGTAGTGCTTTTATATTTAACTTAAGCTTGTTTTTCTTGTTAAAACTTTTATAATGGAAAAATTTCATCATACGCAAAAGTAGAGAAAATAGTATGAAAAGATGCTCAGCATTACTGAACATTAGGGAAATAAGAATCAAAGCTACCATGCGATATTACCTGATCCTTGTCCAAATGGCTTAAATCAACAACACAAGGAACAACAGGTGTTGGCAAAGATGTGGAGAAAGGGGAATGCTCTTGCACTGCTGGTGGGAATGCAAACTGGTGCAGCCACTCTGGAAAACAGTATGGAGTTTCCTCAAAAAGTTGAAAATAGTGCTCGCTTCGGCAGCACATATACTAAAAAGTTGAAAATAGAACTACCCTACGACCCAGCTATTGCACTACCAGCTATTTACCCCAAGAATACACAAATACTAATTGAAAGGGGCACATGCACCCCAATGCTTATAGCAGCATTATCAACAATAGCCAAATTACGGGGCGCCTGGGTGGCTCAGTCAGTTAAGCATAGGACTCTTGGTTTTGGCTCAGGTCATGATCACATGGTTCATGAGTTTGAGCCCCGCATCGGGCTCTGCGCTGACAGCACAGACATTGCTTGGGATTCTCTCTCTCCTCTCTCTGCCCCCTCCTGCTCTCTCTCTCAAAATAAATAAACATAAAAAAAATCAAACCTCTTTATTAGAAAAACAATAGTCAAATTATGGAAACACCCTTAGTGTCCATTGACTGATGAATGATAAACAAATGAGCAAAGGGGAAGAAAAAGAGAGAGAGGCAAACCAAGAAACAGACTCTTAACTATAGAGAACAAACTGATAGTTACCAGAGGGAAGATGGGCAGGAGATGGTTTAAAATAGGTGGTGGGGATTAAGAAATGCACTTGTGATAAGCACTGGGTATTGTATGGAGGTGTTGAATCACAATTTTGTACACTTGAAACTAATAGTATGCTGTATGTTAACTAACTGGAACTTAATTAAAAACTAAAAAAACAAAAAAACAAAAAAAACAGGGGCACCTGGGTGGCTCAGTCAGTTGGGTGTTCGACTTCAGCTCAGGTCATGTTCTCATTGTTTGTGGTTCAAGCCCCGCATCGGGCTCTGTGCTGACAGCTCAGAGCCTGGAGCCTGCTTCCGATTCTGTGTCTCCCTCTCTCTCTCCCTCCCCTGCTCACGCTCTGTCTCAATCTCTCTCTCAAAAATAAGTAAAACATTAAAAAAAAAAGACAGTGTGATAAATGGCCATGTGCCCCCAAATGATTAATTTTTTAAATTTTTTTAAACATTTTGCTTAAAAAAAAATTTTTTTTAACGTTTATTTATTTTTGAGACAGAGACAGAACGTGAACGGGGGAGGGTCAGAGAGAGAGAGGAAGACACAGAATCTGAAACAGGCTCCAGGCTCTGAGCTGTCAGCACAGAGCACCATGCAGGGCTCCAACTCACGGACCAGATCGTGAGCTCATGACCTGAGCCGAAGTCCGACGCTTAACCGACTGAGCCACCCAGGTACCCCCAAATGATTAATTTTTGACTAAACTTGTTTCATCTCGATGTTCTCCCTCACTGGATTATTTTGATGCATATACCAGACATCATATAATTCCATCTACAAATATTCAGTGTGTATGTCTCAAAGCTAAGAAATATTTTTCAAAAATCACAGTCATAACACCATTATGACATCTGAAGTTTAACAATAATTTCTTAATGTTTATATTAATAATAATATATGACAATAATACATATAATCTAACAGAACATAATAAGCTTAATGTATTAAATAGCCTTTCATATTTCATATCCATATTTCCCTGGTTATCTGGAAGAATTTTTTTAACAGTTTGTTTGGCTGAAGATCCAAACATTAACCATGCTTCATAACTTGTTGATGTCCTCCTATGACTTTTAAAATCTAGATCCTTATTCTGTCCCTCTCTTTCTCTCTCTCTTTTCCTTACAATTTATTTGTTGAGTGAACCCAGACATTTGTCCTTTAGCATACCCACGGTCTCTGCTGATGGTGTGCATCCTCATGGTGTTGTGCAGTGTGTTCCTCTGCGCCCTGTATTCCCTGAAAACTGTAGAGGCTTTATCACATTCAGGTTTGGTTTTCTTGCCAAGAATATTTCATAATGTCTGCATTCCATTCTTTCATACCTTCTTTATTTAGTAGCTGGAAGACTTCTATAAGGAAAATATTCAAGTCTTTGGTTATCCCAGCAAGATTGTTTTCAATGTTTGCAGAGAGGAGTCAATGAATTCTGATACCCAGCTCACCAATTAAACACCACTTGAACTTTTTATAAGTTATGAGGAACCACATCTGAACTCCAAGCAGAAATCTTTGGGGAGTTCATTGGAAGGTTGTATTTAGTGGCAGTGATTCAGAAATATCGTTCATGAACTATAATCATCTCCTTCACTTAGTGGTGCTTCATGACTTCTGATATTTAACTAAATCCAGTTCATGATTTTTGACAAACTTTAAGGGGTTCATTTTAAATGAATGATGAAATAATTTAACAGTGAGAAAAATCACACGTACTTATTTATTTATTTTTACATTGAATAGCAAGAAAACAGAAATCCATCACTTTTGTTTGAGAACACAGTTAAATATATTCTCATTTGAGTCTTTTACCCTGGTTGATTAATCAGCTGTGTTTAATTTGAAAGCTTATAAAATTAAATTTCTTATCAGCACAGAGCAAGACATTGTGTAACACGGCATCTGAATTTAAAAGTGTTTTAGGTCTGAGGAGATTACTTTTACGGTGTCTTTTCATTAGAGCTGACTTTCTACGGCTAACAACTTCATTTCCAAGACTGCATGTTAACTAGTATTCTGGATGCAATTTAGATTTTGTACATGCAGGAAACTGTCTGAAACTCTGTTATGTGGGGAGAGCAGGAGGGCATGAGATAGCATGTAGGGCATGTTCCAACACGGTTCATGGCAGACGGTGTGATTCTGGGGTCAGCCTCTTCCTGATTCAGCAGCTTCCTGCAGCAGAAATGGTATTGTATCCTTTCACAGCAGGGGTACCCTGACTAAGCCTTCCTGCAAGGTTTGCTTAGACCCCATGCTTCCAGCCCTTCCACTGACTTTGTGAACCACACATACAAAAAAACACCTTCTCCTTAAACCAGTTTGAGTAATTTCCATTATCTCCAACCCATTTCTCACTAATAAGATGATTGAATTTTGTGTATTACTTTTGTACTCAGCCATCATACTCAATTTATTTATTGGCTGTTACAGTTTTTCAGATAATTTTGGAAAGCTTCTAGTAATATGTATAATTTTCATGTCTTCTTTGCTAATGTTTTTGTCATTTCTCTGAATATTTGCATCTCATAGTGCAGGTGATAGCATTTTTGTGTTTTTCTAACTTTAATGGGAAAGCTAGTCTTTCCCCATTGAGGATAATTCTAGCTTTGGAGATTAGAGATATGTAATGTTAAGAAGGTATTCATCCTTTGTCATTTTATTAATAGCTTTCTTAAAAAAAGAAAAGAATGGAAGTTGGATGTTGTCAAAAAGTTTATTTAAACATCCATGGGATGGGCATCTGGGTGGCTCAGTCAATTGAGCCTCTGACTTCAGCTCAGGCCGTGATCTTACTGTTCATGAATTTGAGCCCCCACATTGGGCAGTGCAGAGCCACTTCAGATCTTCTGTCCTCCCCCGCCTCTCCCCCGCGTGCATGCACAGTGCTTTGTCAAAAATAAATGAACATTAAAAAAAATAAACATCCATGGGAATGACCATATTTTAAAAATCTGTTTATATGATAAATTATATTAACAGAGTTTCTTTTTTAAAAAACAGATTTTCTAAAATTAAATCATCTTAAATCTCATGAAAAACCCCACTTGGTCATAGTATATTATTTTTTTAATGCTTTGCCAAATTCTCATTGTTAATATTTTATGATGTTTGCATTGATATTCATGAATGAGTATTGTGCTATTTTTGCTATGTTGCAATATATTACTTATTGATATAATGCTTGCTTTATGAAAAGAATTAGAAAATTATTATTATTATGCTTATTCTCAGTTCTGTGAAATTATCTGGGTCTGGTGATCTGGGGAGGGTTAGATAGAGGGTACACACTTTGACAACTTTCTCACTCCTATGCTACTTCTGTGCTACTTGGTAGATTCAAGTTTTCCATCTTTCTAGGGTCAGTTTTGATCCATTTTATACAAGTTTTCAAATATGTTTGGATAGATGTGAGCAAAACAACAACAATACACATGCATATATAAATAATTTCTGCTATATCTGGTTACTTCTTTTCTTATTCAGTGTGTTTGTGTTTTCTTCTTTAAAAACAACAACAACAACTAGACTTGGGGCACCTGGCTGGCTCAGTTGGAAGAGCATGTGACTCGATTTTAGGGTCATGAGTTTGAGCCCCATGTTGGGTGTAGAGATTACTTAAATAAATAAAACTTAAAAAATAAATAAATAAACTAGACTTGCTAATCTATTTAGTTGCTTTTCAAAAACCATTCTTGTATTTGCTCTTTCTAGTTATAAAAATGCATTACTTTCTGTTTTCTCTTTATTAATTGCTTCCTCTTAGTTTCCTTAGGCTTATCTTATTTTTCTTCCTAATGTATTGATTTGCATCCTAACTAATTTATTTTATCATTTCTTGTTTATTAATATAAGCATCTTAGGCAATGAAATTTTCCCTGGGCATTCATTTAACTATATTTTCTATATGTGTGATAACAACAGTGGTGAATAAATCAGCCTTTCATGAAAATAGAATTTACAACTCTAAGTGAACACACAGTCTTCCAAAAACAAATAATTTAAACACATGTGATTCCCTAAAAGAAGTATATTTAGTTTCCATGTTAGAAGACAATTATCTTTGGAACTACTTAAAAATTTTTTTTCAGTAATGTAGGAAAGTGCTTTGGTCTTTTTAGTTGGCTGATTTAGACACATGCCCAGTTCTGTAAGTACAAGATACAGAAAAGATACTGATTTAACTAAATTTTTGAGTAACTGGTGCCTATTTTCTTATGTATCTAATAAGGTGAAGTGGTTGGTTTAGGGCTTTGTTTTCTTTAAGCATCTATGTCTATGGTCTCCCTTTCTTTTAAAGCACCTTTTAAGGCATTAAATTGTTAATTAAGGCTTTTGTCTTCAGTTACAATTTCTTTTTTTCTTTCTTTTCTTCTCTTTTCTTTTCTTTTCTTTTTTAATGTTTTTATTTATTTTTGAGACAGAGAGAGACAGAGCATGAGCAGGGGAAGGGCAGAGAGAGGGGGAGACACAGAACCTGAAGCGGGCTCCAGGCTCCAAGCTGTCAGCACAGAGCCCAACGCGGGGCTCGAAATCACAGACTGTGAGATCATGACCCTAGTTGAAGTCGGACGCTTAACCGACTGGGCCACCCAGGCGCCCCTTCAGTTACAATTTCTAACTAAGATCAAAGTAATGAATATGGAGCATATATTTTTCTGATTTCAAAGTTAGAAATAGTTTAATATTTCACTTTTGAGTATGACCATTAGTTCAGTTTCTTGAATATTTGAAATGCCTTCCTATCCTTAAACATTTCATCTATCCATAGAAGCACAGATGCTTACTAAGAGATTAAAAAATTGAATCGGGGTGGGTTTTTGGTGCTCACTGTACTATTCTTTATGCTTTTCTCTACATTTGAACATTTTCATAAGAAAAAGTTGGAAAAAATCAGCTCTATTTGCATAATTACAAAAGACATGGCTGTTGGAATTACAAGCAGACAGTCATTACCTTCTGTTGTTTTTCTTCATGGAGAGCAAAAATGTTCAGGAGTGTGTCGGGAAATATTTAGGTTAGACGCAACAAGGGATGTCCTTCTGTAGCAGACCAAGTAGCTGTTCCGCCTTGATTGTCTTTAAGAGCTCATAGATGCTCTCTGTCTAGCATGGTGGAGGCCGTGTATGGGGGCGAGATAGCTCTTCTTTTGATTGGAGAGAGGAGGCCACAGAATGTTTCCTCAAACAGACCTGGAGGTAGCTGCAACTCATGTGACTGAATGGAGTAAGCAGGATGGTGCCTAGCTGTCCTGAAAAGAGTGGGCAAGCACCAGGCAACGATGCAGATTAGGTTCTGCCTCAGTGGACCTGCCGAGGCCCACAGGTTCCCTCTCTGGATCAGCCTCTGCCTTGCATCTCACCCAGAACAGTTCCAGGAGAATGCTGAGCACGAGGCAGGGAGGCGCCCTGGAGTTGGAGGTATGAAGAGTACATACCAAACGGGCACTCACAGAAGCATGGCACTTTCCAAGGGAAACAATCTGCATGACATTGGTCAGGCAAAGTGCCCTGACAGTAAAAAGTCGTTCATGCAAAACATTAGTTGGTGCTGGCTATATTCAGAGCCATACCGATTACACTCAGGCTACGGAATGGTTTCCAGGGTGCCATAAACAGAACACCCAGGAGTACAGGTTCTGGATTCTGACCTGGATTTAAATCCTGACTCTCCTATTAACTCGCTGTGGAACTTTGGAAGCAAGTGCCTTATTAGTCACTATGCCTCAGACCCCTGGGTGGACTAGGTATCCTAATAACAGCACCTACTTCCTAGGATTAGAGAGAACATCTATAAAGTGCTTGGGATGTCACATAGTCAGGGCTCAGTCAGTGTCAACTGTTATTATTCAGCATGGCCGTGTTGGGTCCTCTTTGACAAGCCCGACACTCCTCATTTCCCAACAACTCGGCTACCTTAAACAGACCCCAAGTTCCCGCAGAGCTGAGAAGCGGCTACTCTTAGATTTTCCTGGTCACCCAACTGGAGGGGTTTCCAGACTCTCAGGAGCTTCTTGACTCTCTAGCCTCATCAGAACATTAAGTTCTCAGGTGAGAGGACTCTGATACTTGCTGTTGGGTTCTGCAGGTGATGGGGCAAGGGAATCATTCTATGGAAATGAACTTAGAGTCTCTCCTCCTGTTCTTTTCCTCTTGAGCTAAAGGTGTAACTGTGGCTGATAAGATTAATTTAGCTCAAGCACAGTCTGGGGGGTCTGTTGGATTAACTTTCATCTATATTCCAGAGTAACATCCCTAGGTGTCCCAAGGACTTGGTATGAGCCTTTCTGGGGAGACTTGGTGACTCAGTGTGCATCTAGTACAGGCCTGGTGTATTTGGATTGTTTCCTGGTTTCTATGGAATTTTGAAACTTGGAATCCCAAGTACTGATCCACCGAGGGAAGTTTTCCCCCTCTCTGGAGAGAGGTTGTGGGGCTTCTCCAGAGACTCATTACAACACTGTGGTAACAAGGCCCCAGCCACTTCAAGTCCCTCGGCTGTTGATGGCTCTAATTTTAAACTGGGAAGTGTAACAAGTAAGTAAGTAAGTAAGTAAATAAATAAATAAATAAACAAATAAATAAATAAAATTGGAAGTGTAGGGGCACCTGGCTGGCTCAGTTGGTGGAGCACGTGACTCTTGATCTCAGGGTCGTGAGTTAAAGCCCCACACTGAGCGCAGAAACCACTTTTAAAAACTTGGGGTAAAATAAGTCAGTCAGAAAAGACAAACACCATATGGCTTCACTCATATGGGGAATTTAAGAAAAAAAACAAATGAACAAAGGAGAGGAAAAAAAGAGAGGCAAACCAAGAAACAGACTCTTAACTGTAGAGAACAAACTGATAGTTACCAGAGGGGAGGTGGGCAGGGGGATGGGTTAAGTGGGGGATGGGCATTAGGGAGGGCACTTGTGATGAGCACTGGGTGTTGTACGTAAGTGATGGATCTCTGAATGCTACTCCTGAAAGCAATAATGCACTGTATGTTAACTAGCTGGAATTTAAATTAAAACTTGGGAAAAAAAACAAACCCTGGAGGTTTGCCCTTTTCTCTTCCAATTGCAAAGCATAGTAGCTTTGGAAAAGTTTAATGAGTCTTGTTGAGGGAGTGAGGGGAAAATGGCAGGCAAGCTTTTTCCAAGGGCGGGATGGGTGGGTTATGACCATGGGCATTGTGTGGCTATGCTGCGTGGGTGTGGACCATGCTCTGGGAGCTGCAGAATAATTCCTCCTCTGTCCCTTTCTTAGAAGTCTCTGTCTGCCCCTTGGTCACTTCATTCCCCAGGCCCATTGAGCTTGCTCTAGTTGTGGTGGTCTTCTTGTTCTTCAGCCACACCCACTCATATCCATCTCAGGGCTTGGGCCCCACCCCTTGTGACATCTGCTCACTGTCACCTCTTTAGATGGTCAGCCCTTTAGACAGGGCTTTCCCTGTCTATCTTATGTATAGTAGATCCCTCCTTGTCATTCTCTGTCCCCTTCCGCTGCTTATTTACTTTTTATTCATGGCACTACCTGATATTTTATTTACATATTTATTTTTGTCTGTCTTGGAAAACTGGATGGAAAACTATGACGACAGGGACTGACCTATTTGCTGCTATATCCCCTAGGCTTAGAACAGTGCTTGACATAGAGTAGGTGATGAATAAATATATATTTTCTTATAAAAGTGAGAAAACAACATACCTCTTGCCCAGAGGAGTCTTTGCATGGAGCAGAATAGTTGTGGGGTATGGCCAGAAGGGGAGACATGAACACGATCTGCAGCATTTTGCAGGGTTTTGGGCATAAGATATAGGGGTGCCTTTTGAGAAGGCGACGTGAGGCATGAGAAAACCAAAGGTAAATCACTCAGGCTAATTCGTGTCCTAAGGGATGATTGGTCTCTCTCTTAGAACTAGCACCAGTTAACTCAAGATGTCCTCAGCACCTCTGGTTGCTCCACTGAGACCAGTTTAATATGTTCTCATCCCTGGGCCTCAAGAATGGGACCTAAAGTGATAAGAAATGTGGAGGATGGATACTCGAGAATATAGACCTGTTTCCAGCCAGACAGGGCCATTCCTTGTTCAATTTTTTTTTTTTAACGTTTATTCATTTTTGAGAGATCATGAGTGGGGAAGGGGCAGAGACAGGGAGACACAGAATCTGAAGCAGGCTCCAGGCTCCATGCTGTCAGCACAGAGCCTGACAGGGGGCTTGAACTCATGAACTACGAGATCATGCCCTGAGCCAAAGTCAAATGCCCAACCAACTGAGCCTCCCAGGCACCCCTGGGCCATTCCTTGTTCAAAGCATACCTAACAGAAGTTCTCTCCCCACTCCTCCCACTTTCCAATTACTACTTTCTCTTCAAGACCTAGTTTAAATTCACTTGTGCAACCTTCCCAGCCATGGGGAAGAACAACTTTCCCTTCCTCTGAACTCCTTTAAGTCTTACTGCTCATACATTCATGATGTTTTTAGCTATGAACAAATGGGGCAACTCAAGTCATTAACTCTGAAGTCTTTTTCTTTGGCTTCTCAGATCTTTAAATGCCACCCTTCTCTTGGGTGCTTAAAATCACAAGCCTGGATCCTGATGAGCAACCTGAAAATTCAGTAGCTTACTGGATCCCCTCCCACATGATTCCCAGAGGATGCTCCCATTTTCTGCCAATCCCTGCTGGTTCTGCAGTTGGCCGGTCTTCCGGCCATCCTGTGACCACCTCCTCCAACTGCTACTCTTTTCCCAGGCCTCCAAACCCACGTGCAAACAAAGGCCCCTCTGTTATCTGTCCAAGTACATCAGAGACAAGCTGTAGCACCTACCAAAACTTCATGGAAAGCTTTGGGATAATAGGAGGAAATTCTAGTGTAGAAAAGGGGTGTGGGGGGGGGGGGAGGATGGATTCAATAGAGCAAGATACAAACAACAAGAGGAGATTATTATTCTTGGAGTCCACCGGCCACAAATCTACACAGGTGTTTTTTATTATGTTTCTTTTACACTATCCTCATCCCTCATTCTGGTGCCATGTTGCTACAGAATCTACTTTCAGCCACGTAATGCCCTCCCCATACCTCTTTCTGCTCCATTCATTCCTGGGTGCAGGATCCTGATCCCTGAGGCCCAGGGAGAAGGGAAAACCCCATCTGGGCCCAAGGACACCTTCTGTTCTGTAGACATGGATTTCTTTCCCCAGTGTAAGCCATCTCAATGTCATGAGGAACAGTGTAGCTCAGCATGGTTTTAAACCATTGAGGACATTATTTAAGCTTTACTGCCATAAAGCCATTGAAGTGTTTTCCCCAAACAAGCTAGCAAACACAGTCTAGTCCCCAGCTGAATTAGAAAATTACTGGTAACTTAAAAATAACTTGCCCTAGCTTCTGGTCATTAGATTTAAAAAAAAAAATATTGTGGTTCAAGCTCATTAGAACACTCTGATACGTTTTTCCCCCTTTAAATGTGTTTCATATCTTGTAGAAATAAGCAGAATAGTATAGCATATAGGAAGAGAGTGGTGGTATCACCCAAGAGACGGCCCAAGGAGATCTGTCCTTCCCCCTTTTTAGAACATTTTTTTAATGTTCATTCATTTTTGAAAGAGAGAGAGAGAGAGAGAGAGAGAGAGAGAGAGAGAGAGAGAGACAGCATGAGCAGGAGAGGGGCAGAGAGAGGGAGACACAGAATCTGAAGCAGACTCCAGGCTCTGAGCTGGCAGCACAGAACCCGACTCAGAGCTGGAGCTCATGAACTGTGAGATCATGACCTGAGCCGAGGTCGGGTGTCCAACCGCCTGAGCCATCCAGGTGCCCCTGTCCTTCCTTTTTGAAGCCCTAAAGTGTTTCTGGGGGTGGGTGGTTCATGTTTGAGAGGGAGTCACACTAACAAAAATATACTTAAATAACGACATTTCAGAATGATATTTTATTAATCTCTGTAAGAAATAGGACTAGGAGGCCAGAAATGCTCTGTCCAGTGCATTCACTCCCCCTGCCCTCTTCCTTGTCTAAACCACTCGCTGAGATCTGTTTCACTCCTCATAACAGAGAAGAGTGTTCTTCCATCCCCAGTCTGTGTGCGTTTAGTCTGGAAAAGTCTCAGGAAACAGCCAGTACCTTAGAAAGAGATCAAAATATGCCGCCCATCAGGGAGTAGACAGTGGTCTGCCTACCAGATGAGCCCAAAGTCATCCAAAATTTCAGGAGCAGTCACCTCCTGGATAAAACTATCCTTCCTGGGGCTGAGCCCCTGGAAACCACGAGTGGACGGCCATGATGAGATGTACTTCCCTCCTCTACCGCCAGGGGTCTGCCATGAGCTAGTGAGGAAGGGAGTCAGGAGCACAGCAAAAGGTTAGAGACACTCAAGAGGTGCTGTAAGTACTTGGGTACTTGCCAAGAGCTCAGAAATGAAGGAAATGGATGGTCCCAAATCACTGGTTTTTAACCGTTTTGAGTCACAAATCCATTTGAGAATTTCCTTTTCCCCTTTTTCCCATTTCCCCTTGCAATCTATATAGATGCACTAGTTTGCATGTAATTTAAGGGATTTCCCAGAACACCCTGAAGTTCATCTATGAACCTTCTGCTCTAGACTATTAACTCTTGGAGGGCAAGGACTGGGCTTGTTCTCGGATGTGTGTTCAGTGCCTGCTAAAAGTGCCTGACATATAGGCGGTGTCAATAAATGTTTGTTGAGTGGTAAAGAATGGAAGCAAACCTGCACTTGCCCGTCAAAGGCCAGTCTGGGCTGTGCAAATGCCAGTGGCATCAGCACCTCAAGAGGCTTTTGTAGTGACTCCCTGTCCCTATTCTTGCTACGAAAGCCGGGGCTGATGGAGTGTGAGCCTTTTGCTTCTCTACCCTCTGATCCTGACCTAGTCTGGTGATCTGAGACATGTAGAGTCAATGGCGGTTGCAGGAAAGGGGTGAGAAGTGAGACTTTCGAGTGTTCTCACAGTGCTACCCAGTTTTTACCATTTATTCTAAATACTTCTCTGAAGCCAATCTGAAGTTATTTATGCTTGCTGCATTTACTGAACACCTTAGGGTCTATTGTGTTGGAGGAGGGTGCTTGATAGATGTTGAAGTCTTTGAAGCTAAATGAGCATCTGGGGCCCCTGGGTGGCTCAGTCGGTTAAGCATCTGACTCGATTTTGGCTCAGGTCATGATCTTACAATTTGTGAGATCGAGCCCCGTGTGGGACTCTGTGCTGACAGTGAAGAACCTGCTTGGGATTTTCTCTCTGCCCACCCCCTCAAAAATAACCATTAAAAAAAATTAGCATCAGAGTTCCAGTCCCTTTTCGCTCCTAGGAGAGTTCTCAAATTTATATACACACTGATCTATGTAAACAGATATGAGGGGGCACTTTTTGCCTCTATTTGTTGCAGAACTCAAGGCACTAGTGTAAGTGGGTGCTCTGAGAAATGGGTTCAGGGGGCATGCCAATGGTGCCAGGCTGGTGATGGATGCTCTCTGCTCTTCCCAGCTGCACTGGAACCCCAACTCCTACCTGGCCAAAATATGTGGCTAGTCCAGCTTAGTGGTAGACATTTTGCTGTGGTTATTTTTTTTATAATTGCTCAATGACTTTTTCTCTGGTTCTCGTTCTTCATAACCTTTTCATATATTGGAACTACTGACACTCCTACCATCTTGGATTTTTCCTCCCCTGCTTCCTAACCCTGCATAATTCTGTTTCTGCTGCTTTGCTTTCTGACTACTCTTCTTGTTCCCTGTGGTGACACCTTCTTCTGCCTTTTAACTGAAGGCCCTCACTGAGGTTCCATTTTTTTTTTCCTTCTCTACATAAGCTTCCCCAGAGTATATGGTTTCAGATTCACTTGCTTGCTCCCTTACTCCTACTCACTCACTATGGAGTCCTTCATGTCTCTGATATATTACCAGGCTTAGGGAATACCAACGTTAATAAAATCTGCCTTCAGGGAGTCATATAACTGAGATCCTGGCTCTTTCTGCACGCATCCCAATGCTCATTGCTTTCTAGCAAAAGACTCTAAGTTATTTAAGCATGCTCAATTTAAATCTCATATCTTCCATGAATCCTTTGCCTGCACCTCCCAACTTTTACTGGTTTTCTTTCTATAAACTCATCAGGAGAGTTGGCTTTTATTCCTTCAAGATACTTTGTTACCTTAGGTGACTCTTGACTTGTGTTGGGCTTGTGTGTAGAATGAGGGAGCTTGTAACACTAGGACCCTTCCATCTCCAAACTTCTATGGTTTGATGATCACATACAATTGGAGGGAGGTGGTGGCTAATATAAAACAGCAATTATATAGTGAAGCTAATGTGTTAAAAAAACAAACAAACATAAGTAGCATCCTCCTGCTAGTGCATCATAGAATTGTTTCTTTGGTCTGGAAAATACTTGCCTTTGTCACTTATTATAGTTAGCTTAGTTGTCAGAACCATTAACATGCTCAAGTATAGGAAAAGCAGGCATGCGAGTGGCTGGAGTTTAAGCAGGATAAAGTGGCAGCCTGAAACTTTCTGGAAGGATTATCCTCATATAGATAATGTTGTAAAACCATTGACCTTAACAATAATTTGTGCCTTACTCTATAAATTTATGAATGTAATTCATGTTAAATAAATTTCTGTAGAGTAAGAATTCTGCTTTGGATTTAAAAAAATCACTTTTGGCTGAAAAAGTGATATTGTTTCCTCAGTCATCATACTTTGAATTTAAAAAACAGAGGCCCACTTAAGCTAGATGACTAAGGGCGTGCATGTGTGTGTGTGTGTGTGTGTGTGT
This sequence comes from Acinonyx jubatus, assembly GCF_027475565.1. Taxonomy (NCBI): domain Eukaryota; kingdom Metazoa; phylum Chordata; class Mammalia; order Carnivora; family Felidae; genus Acinonyx; species Acinonyx jubatus. Next base: position 71,892,931 of record NC_069386.1, on the reverse strand, counting down.
GTGTGTGTGCAGGTGTGTGTGTATGGCAATGAAGATAAGTCACAAATAGCATGGTTGATTTTCTCAAATATAAGGTTGAGCAAAGATGTCCAACACAAAATAATACATGCTTTATTATTCAATTTATATGAATTTCAAAGAGAAGCAAAACTAACCCATGGTGTTAGAAATCAGGAGGAGGGTTACCTTTGGGATGGGGGAGGCAGCTTGAAAGGGACATCTGGGGTGCTAGTCCCATTCTATCTCTTGATCTGGGTGGTGATTACATGAGAGTACTCACGTTATGGTACTTCATTGAGCCTATGCTGTATATGTGTTACATTTAAATAAAAAATATTTAAAGCGCTCAAGTTTTACATTGTGGATTCCTGATTGCAAGTGCAAGAAAAGTATGTCTAAAGAGGGACAACCCAATTTAGGCTTCAGCAAGAGGGACAAGAGCTGGGCTCTGGAAATGAGGTGCATAAACACTTTCCCAATGGTAAGACGCATGGGGGCACAGGACCAGTTTGGGGCAGAGTGAAGATAATGGCTAGATTGAAGTAAATGATGTGTACGGAGTGTGTAAGGTGGGAGCTGAGGTTGGGGGGTAAGTTTTGGAGAGACTAGGCGTGGGGTTCTTGAGTGCCAGGCTCAGCAGCTTGGATTTTTTTTCTTTTGGAGAGTGAAAAATCACTGAAGATTTGGCATTTTGATAGCAATACTTTAGGATGTTAGAGAGGAGGGTAATGGGTAACATGGAGTGGTAGTTGGACTCAACTGTTATAATGGGGCTGGAGAGGGGGCAGATGGAGGACAGTGCACTGGAAGATTCTCTGAGATATGTCCGGTGGTATTAATCTTGTGCCTACTCTAGTTCTTGCTAGTGTAGACATGTTTGGGTTTGCTTTCTTTCCTAAGTGGGCTTCAGGGGCATTAGGTTCAGGTAATGGCAGTTCAGAAGCAGCTTTGTAAATTGTGCCCCCAAGGACCCCCCACAATTGGATCCTTCTCAGAAAGTGCATGCTCTTACCTGAACAAAACTTGCCCCACTTTCTCCCAGTGGGGTCTAAGCACGGGACCCAAATATGAGACTTTTCCATAGGATGGCCCCTTGTGGTCCTGAGAGTGCAGAGCCTGTTTGTGGGAGTAGAAACCTCAGCATGACAGTGCCCAAGCCTGGGCTGCCCTGTGCACGGGACATGCTGAGGGCTGGCCAGTCTGCCTCATTTAGGCTAATGTGAGTATTGCCGAGTCCCCTCTGTGAGAGTTGTTCTGAGTATTGCTGACCCCTCTGTAGAATGCAGATGGTGGAAGACAGGGTCGATTCCTTGTCCCAGGAATCCTAGGCAAGCAAGGTTGAGCAAAATTCCCATGTAGAGAGGTAGCTTCTCTTTGTCTTTATTTGCAGTAACTGACTAAGCCATCCAGGTGCCCTTATCTTTTTAAATATAAATTTTGACATGTGCCAAAGAATAAATTTAACACGTTAAACACGCGGGCCTAAAATGGTGTGTCATTTAGATCCAGTCCCCAAACCAGGGCTTGATACCTAATCTAATTGCAATTTCAACCTCCCCCAGAAACATAGTCTTAACCTATCATTCAGGAATTTTTCCATCAGTGCCAATGAGTCTGCCCTGTGAGTCTTCTCCATGGCTCTAAGGAAGACGAGGTAATCTGTATTGATAAGACCCCTTGCTTTTCCCCCATCAGGAAAAGTTGCCTTGCCTGGAACAATCCTTTTAGTTTGCTAATAACTTTCCTTCCCTGTCTTTCTTCTATAAAAACCTTCCATTTTGTGCATCTCCTCAGACCCCTTCTTGTTGCCAAATTCATGAATTGTGTATTAAAGACAATCATATCTTTAAAATTTACTCAGTTGTGGGGCACCTGGGTGGCTCAGTCACTTAAGCAGCTGACTTTGGCTCAGGTCATGATCTCACGGCTTATGGGTTTGGGTCCCCCGTTGGGCTCTGTGCTGACAGCTCAGAGCCTGGAATCTGCTTCAGATTCCATGTCTCCCTCTCTCTCTCTGCCCCTCCCCTGCTCATGCTGTGTCTCACTTTCTCAAAAATAAATAAACATTAAAAAATTTTTTTAAAAAAATAGCAAGTAGATTGGAGGAATAAAATGGAGGATCCAAAATAGATCCCATTATGTGTGAAAGTTTCTCAAAAATAAATAAAAAATAGTTTTAAAAAATTTTACTCGGTTGATAAAAAAGTAAATAAATAAAAATAAAATTTACTCAGTTGAATATTTGTTATTTAAGAAAATACATACTGGAGTCTAAATTATAAAGTTTTCTAATATACTGACTCCCAATGAACCCACTACCTGAATCCCAAACTGAGAATTACTCATGTGGGTTCCTCCCCTAGTGTATGCCCTGCTTTCCACCCCAGAGATAACCACTGTTCAGAATTTTGTGTTTATTATTCCCTTCCTGACCATTCTGGGCTGACTGCTGCAGGGGTTGTAGCTTGGTTTCCTTGCCTGGTTGCTTCAGAGTTTGTGGCCCAGATTCTACCGTCGTATATGGTCTGGCTATTGGCCGTTTCTATATTCAGTGTCTCTGTTCTTACAGCATTGCAAGGTCCTGTAACACTTTACAACTTAGGTTGATGGGCAATCCTCCCAAAGCTGACACCCATATCCTGTGGGTAACAGATGATGAAAGGTGAGCTCAGGTAAGTGGAATTTAGTTGGGGGTTAGCAGGCCAGGAGTGGGAACTGTAGAAACTGAGGCGGCCTTGCATGTACCGAAGAGCCTGCTCCTTCTGAGTGGACTCAAGCTCCAAGATTTAGACCCTTTGGCTGGGAAGGCCTGCCCAGGGCACCCCTGGCACTAGAGGCAGCTTACTGTTGCAATGCATCTCAGAGCAGTTAAGGCTCTGAGGCCCACGAGATTAGAGACAGAACAGGTGTCTGGGGTCAGATTAGTGGAGAGAAGGAAGGTAGGGCCCTCTGCTTCCCTGTAGGGCACGCACAGAGAGGGCCTCAGAATCATGTCCCCTCTGTGGAAAGTTTCACCTAAAACATCTGGACGTTCATGAGCTGTCAGTTGTCTTTCTTTCCTAGCTCCAGAAACTCTTTAAAACACTGACCAAAAGTTTCTGGGTTTGGATTTAAAAATAGCAACACATTTCTAAGTCCCCACTGGGAGCTTTTAGCCAAGCACTTACATTCTCAGCTCACTGAAAAACCTTCTTTCTTTTAGGCCTGTTCATTCTTCATGGGTTTGGTGTGCTAGTCTGTCTTCCCCAAGAAGATAAGTGCCACTGAGGGCAGAAAACATGGTGTTACAGGTTTCTGGGTCCCTGGCCCTTTTTCTCCAAGAACCTACATTAGGGTTTCTCACACTAGATATATCCAATAGATGTTTATCTACTATTATTATTTTTTAACATTTATTTATTTATTTTGAGAAAGAGAGAGAGAGAGAGAGACAGCATGAGCACACAAGCAGGGAAGGGGCAGAGAGAGAGGGAGAGAGAATCTCAAGCAGGCTCCATGTTGTCAGCACAGAGTCCGATGCCGGGCTTGATCCCTCAGACGGTGAGATCATGATGGGAGCCAAGATCAAGAGTTGGGTGCTTAACTGACTGAGCCACCCAGGCAACCCAAGAGACGGTTTTTCTGCGTGAAAACTTTGCTTCAGTCAGTCTATATTTACTTTCACTTTTGCACTCATTCCATTTCTTTCTTTTCTTTTCTTTTTTTTAAGTAAGCTCTAGGCCCAACATGGGGCTTGAACTCATTACCTTGAGATCAAGAGTCTCCTGCTCTACCGACTGAGCCAGTCTGGTACTCTATATACTCATTCCACTTCTAAGACCCAATGGGAAGTAGGTTTTCCCCTTCCTCAAATGACAGAACCTTAAAAATGGCCTGCCATCTGGTCCCAGAAAGCCTGGGGATTGGAGAAGTGTGTCCAAGTGGGCCCCAGCAGTGCTCTCCATTCATTGATGTGACTTTCTTTTCCTAAGGTATTCCCACTGCCCTCATTTGCCTTGGGCCTCCATGAATCCTCCCCCCAGCCCCAGAGGGCTGCTCCAGGCTGCAGCAGACAGAGCCTGGGGAGCTCCCAGGCCTCCAAAGATGTATGAGCCCATCTGATCACTTGGCAGCTGTTGGGGAAATATAATTAAAAACCAAGTCCCCTGCCAACCCAAACAGCCTCTCCACAAAGGTAGAAGAGAAAGAAAACGACTTGACTATTAAGTAAGGATGAAACCAGAATGTGATTTTTTTTTAAGTTCACTTATTTATTTTTGAGACAGAGAGAGAGAGGCAGAGAGAGAGAGAGAGGGAGAGAGAGAGAATCCCAAGCAGGCTCCACACTGTCAGAGCAGAGCCTGACTTCAGGAACCACCGCAAGATCATGACCTGAGCCAGAATCAAGAGTTGGACACTTAACTTACCGAGCTACCCAGGCGTCCCGAAACCTTAATGTGATGGAAGGAGGACCTCTGCTGCCTCCATTTTGACTTCAAATTTCTAGTTGGGTTTGTCTTTTCAGCCTGTCTCTTGGCTCAAGTGGAAGACCCTGAGGGCAAAGCAACCCCTGATGGGAACAGAAACCACCCTCTCAAGTAACTAGACTGCCCTGAGCCACAAGTCACAGCCAGTGATTGACTCTGAGACAATGATTGATTTGACCTTCACTGCCCACCTGCAAGTATCTACCCACCTTTGCCTCAGGTTTTCCTTATATAAACCTGGAATTATTTTTGGCACTTTGGAGATAGTCTTTGAAACTCTAATCCACTGTCTTCCCGGTGTTGGCCAGATGGTAATAAATCCTTGTTTTACCTTCACTGGTCTCTCTGCCTTTGGATTTTTTCAGCAGCAAGTGGCTGAACCTAGTCTGTTTGGGATCCCCTGAGTCAGGGGCTCTCACACCCTTGAGCCCTGGCTACTTGATGAATATCCCAGGCAATCCTCTAAAGAGACTGTGAAGAGAGAAATAAATCCCACCCTTTTATATAGCCCAGTAGGTTCAACGAATTGCACATTTTGTCAAGATAAAGAATGAGTGGGGAGCCTGGGTGGCTCAGTTGGTTAAGCTTCTAGCTTCGGTTCAGGTCATGATCTCACGGTTCATGGGTTCGAGCCCTGCATCAGGCTCTGTGCTGACAGCTCCGAGCCTGGAGCCTCCTTCGGATTCTGTGTCTCCTTCTCTCTTTGCCCCTCCCCCACTCACGCTCTGTCTCTGTCTGTCTCAAAAATAAATAAACATTAAAAAAAAAAGATAAAGAATGAGTCCTCAAGAGAACTTGACAGCTCCATTTGTCACGCATAGTTCATCCTAAATTCACTTGGTAATTGGGGTGACCATCTGTTAGCTAACTGGCTTTAATAACAGGAGGTAGTTTGGGAGTGAAGGAGATGGGGTGCTGACTTTCTTGAAGATTACACTTCAAGGAGACGGTTTCCAGGTCATTAAGAAAGACATTATGGGTGTGGTGCCTGGGTGGCTCAGTTGGTTGGATGGCTGACTCTTTATTTCAGCTCAGGGCACGGTCTCATGGTTTGTGGGTTCCAGCCCCACAGGGGCTCTGCACGGAGCATGCTTCGGATCCGTCTCCCTCTCTCTGGCCCTCTCCTGCTCGTGCTCTCTCTCTCTCAAAAATAAATAAATGTCAAAAATAAAAAAAGGCATCATGGTTTACAAAACTGGCCAGAGGCTCATTTAGATTTTTAAAAGATTTGTATTATATATTTCAAAGAGACAGAGAAAGAACTTACACGTCTTTTTAAAGTAAATGTCTAAGAAAAGGGAGAAGGGAGAAGTCTCTTGGTTGATTTTCAGCAGGGAAAATTAAGCCTCTTCCTTTTTTTTTTTTTTTTTGCATTTGTCTTTACATAGCCAGCCCAGGGAGCCCAGTCCACAGTGCTCTCTGCTTCCATCTGCTCTGTCAACCCTAGGTATGTATTTGTGCTAGACCTTGTGTAAAAAAAGGCAAGCAGACCTGCTTCCAGCCTCAGGGAGCTCACCCCTGAAACCAACAACGCGAATGTAAGTCAAAATTAGGATCACCTTTGACTGGAGAGCTTTTTTGTCTTTAATCATAAAAGTACACACTCGTTGCCAAATTTCAGCCAGTAGAAAAGTGTATAAAGGGAAACATGAGAGTCTCACCAGCCAATTCCACTCTGTAGCAGGAAAAATTGTTAAAAGCATTTTGTTTATGGGACATACCCATAGTTATTCACACACAAGTAGCTTTTGTTTTACAAAAATGGAATGGTGTTACATGAACTGTCCACAACTTGATATTTTCAAATATCTTTGCATGTCAGTACCTATAAAACTACACAATATATTTTTATTTTTTTCCATAATATAATTTTAGATGTCACTTTTATAGCCAATGGACACTGAGATTCATAAATGGTTCTAACATTTATTGGCATAAATTTTGACTATTAGGATTCATGGCTCCTAGTATATGCCCATTTTATTTATTTTATTTTATTAAAATTTTTTGTTAATGTTTATTATTTTTGAGGGAGGGAGACAGAATGTGAGCAGGGGAGGAGCAGAGAGAGAGGGAAACAGAATCAGAGGCAGGCTCCAGGCTCTGAGCTGTCAGCCCAGAGTCTGACACAGGGCTCGAACTCACAGACCATGAGATCATGACCTGAGCTGAAGTCGGACGTTTAACTGACTCAGCCACCCAGGAGTCCCAATTTTATTTTATTTTTTAGAGATTTTATTTTTTAAGTAATCTCTATACCCAACATGGGACTCGTGGGACTACACAACTCATAACCCTGAAATCAAGAATCACATGCACCCCACATGCCCATTTTAAATTTCAGTAGATTAGGGGTGCCTGGGTGGCTCAGTCAGTTGGGCAGCCGCCTTTGGCTCAGGTCATGATCTTGTGGTCCGTGAGTTCGAGCCCCGCGTCGGGCTCTGTGCTGACAGCTCATAGCCTGGAGCCTGTTTCGGATTCTGTGTCTCCCTCTCTCTGACCCTCCCCGTTTATGCTCTGTCTCTCTCTGTCTCAAAAATAAATAAACGTTAAAAAAAAATTTAAATTTCAGTAGATTAAAAAAAAAAAAGCTTAATGAGGAAACAAAAGGTTTAATGAGAAAAATAAATAAATAGATTTAACTAGATACTTTGCTAGATTCTGTTAAATTGTCTATAAAAATGTGGTAACAATTTCCTCTCCCACCATTATATAAAAATGCCCATTTTCTTCACATTTGACATTATATTGTCAATCTTAAAATTTTTTGACAATATTCATGTAAAAAATAGTATCTCATTATTATTTTGTATTACTGTATTACTAGTGAGGTTGAATATCTTTTCATGTGTTCATTGGCTATCTGTGTACCTTTTGTGAATTGCTTTTTCATATTTTTTGTCCTGTACACAAAGATAAAACATTTATTTTTCTGCTGGCTTGCTTTCCCTTTTCTGATTGTTTGGTATAAACTATTTTGGGGCTTATCAAAAACCTTAATATTCTGCATACCCTTCAATTCTACAATTTTATATCTAGGATTGGTCAAACAGGCAAAAATGAATATACAAGGTGCTTCATGCATTGTTCATAATCTAAAAATATTCAGAAAGAACTCTAAAATCCAACAATAGAGAAATGAATCAATACATTATTGCAAATCTACACAAAGGACTACAATTAAAATAATGATATATTTTTTTACATTCTTTACTTATTGATGTAAAAAGAGATTTATAACAATGAAGTTAAGAAAACATTTAATAAAGCAATTCGTCAGTATGCTTTTATCCTGGTAAATATATATTTATATATAATAATGTGTGTGCATATATATGTATATGTATCTAGAATATAAATACACACATATATAAACATATAAATGCATAAATATTCCAAAATGTTTAATGTGGTTATTTCTGGATGGTATAATTATGGCTGGATTTTTTTTTTTTTAATGTTTATTTTTGAGAGAGAGAGAGACAGAGCATGAGCAGGGGAGGGTCAGAGAGAGAGGGAGACACAGAATCTGAAACAGTCTCCAGCCCCATGGCTGGATTTTCAAAAGACTTTTCTTTCAGGGCACCTGGGTGGCTCAGTGGTTGAACATCCGACTTCAGCTCAGGTCATGAGCTCACACTCCGTGAGTTTGAGCCCCGCGTCGGGCTCTGTGCTGACTGCTCAGAGCCTGGAGCCTGTTTCAGATTCTGTGTCTCCCTCTCTCTCTGACCCTCCCCTACTCATGCTCTCTCTCACACTCTCTCTCTCTCTTTGTCAAAAATAAATAAACATTAAAAAAAAAAATTAAAGACTTCTTTTTCCACGATGAAAATGTTTTGTTCACATAAAAAAGGAAAAATGTGGGGCTCCTGGGTGCCTTATTCGGTTGAGCCTCTGGCTCTTGGTTTTAGCTCAGGTCATGATCTCACAGTTGCGCGAGTTTGAGTCCCGTGCCAGGCTCCGCACTGGCCGTGTGGAGCCTGATTGGAATTCTCCCTCTCTCTCTGCCCCTCTCCCACTTGCGCTCTGTCTCTCTCAAAATAAATAAACTAATTAAAAGAAAGAAAGAAAGAAAGAAAAATGTTCTCAGAGTTGAACCTGTACTCAGATCAGAGAATAAGGGGGCTCACCTACCACACATTGCATTGGGGTTTTTGGCGGCTTCATCTTTTACTGCTTTAAACTGAGCTTCCAGCCGACTAAAACCTTTGTATTGGTTTAATGTTTTCATATGAACTGTCCTTGCTTTACTTGTTTGATCCATTTTTTGATGTAAGAGATGTGACCTTCATCTCGGCCCACAGTTTGATCACATCAGAAGACAGAGTGTGCAGCTGTTTCCTGATTGGTGAAGCCCTCCTTCCTTCCTCAGCAGGATCCTTTGGGGGAAAACTGCTAGAACTTCACATTTGAGAACTCTCTGTCCCTTTTTGAGCCCCTTAGGTAATTTTCCTTGGATCATTTTAAGATCTGACCTCTTGAAATCTGTAAAAATTATGTCTGGCCATCTTTCTCCAACATTGTAGCAAGTGAAATTGTTAGTGGGCCAAAAACTTACTAGGTGCTCTGCTTCCAACAGAAAGAGCTGATGTCCTGGCACGGCCATATCCTGCCTTGGATCACTTTTACAGTCTGAATTAAAAAAGCATCACCCATGTCCTCTGTTTATTTTAACATCTATTCTGAACTCTTACCAGGTTTTATTTCCTGTTCGTTTCTTCTTTTATCCACATCCAAAGGCTTCTTTTCAGAAGGTTTGTGATTTCCTTTTTGACATATACACTACTGTTGAAAACTGTAATTAGATCTACTTCCTCTGAGCAATGTTATCTTTCCAGGGTCATCCACCAGTCATGAGCTCCATATAATCTATTTATCTTCTGATAAAATTCAAGTTCCTTTCCCAGTCTGGTCTTCTAAAATGTAGCACTTCCCAGACTTTAGGGTTTTACTAAAATTAATTAAAATTTCAGGGGAAAAAATCTCCCAAATTAATGTGTTTGGCAACAGGAAATGACATTTCCTCCCACCCCCAAACAATCTTCGACTATCATCATCTTTTCATAGGAGAACAATAATTTAATCCTGAAAAGGTTAGAAAGGGCATAATTTCAGAATTAAAAATATTGAAAAAAATATTCTTTCATTATAGACCTGAAATCCTTTGTCATGGACCAGCTCCAGTCCACAGACCCATGTAGGAAAACCACAGCTGTATTATATGGTTTTGCAGCTCTATTTGGAAATCTTTCCCTTTCTCCAACAATTTTAGGAAGTACACGACGACCGGTTTTTGTGTTAGTTACCTTGACATTTATCAGAGGCCCATAAATCTTCTGTCATAAGTCACAGCTGTCCCCCAAATCCCGATCCGTGACACTACATGGGTTGTCAGGTGCTCTTTCTTTTCCAAAGCCACTCTTCAAGTTGAAAAGATGAAAATATCGCCTGCAGCCACAGTCCTTCAGTCCTTTTTAGTAACTAGCATGTCTCAGGTGTATTTTGCCTGTATAATTTATGCTTATATGGATCAATTAATATACAATGTTGCCAAATTATAACAAAGTCTTCCTCCTGCTTCAGAATACACTGGAGGAAGGAATTTAATCATTAGCAAGGCCAGGTCTGCTGTGGGCTCCTCTTACCACCTTATAGAATTACCAACTGAGAGAATGAGGTTTTATCTTCCTGAATTGGGGGGAGGGTTCTGTACATCCATTGGCAACAATGAATCCTTCTTGGTAATCTGTCTAAGAATGCATGATTCCCATGAAAGTCAGGTTAGGATTGTCTTTTCTCCTTACCCTATTGAAGAGTGCTATTTAGTAGGATAAAGACAAAGACTTCTAGCATAATAATGCTGAATTTATGCCACAAAAAGCAGTCAACATTAGCAAGAGAAGAGATGGTTTCTTTTGAGCTATTTCGCCCGGATGGTGTTGGGACTGACCCTCAAAATCCCATGTTTGGCTTGCCTCTGCAAGACAGACTAGGACTTTGTGGGGAGGGCAGAAGAGGGAGGGATCCCAGAGGAAAAAGACCTTCCAGACTCTCTCCAGGGAGAACTCTGTAGGAATTGAAAGCTCACAGGATGAGAAAAGTGATGTTTCTCACTGTTTATTAGACATTGTGCTTATTATCAGCCAACAGGATTGTTTTCTATCTGGTCATGAACTGCACTTGCAGTTGTGGGCTTATAGTGTGATATGTCAGACGGGAGAGAGGTATTCATCAAGTTTTCACCATCTTTTTGGCAATGAAAGCAGACTGCATTTTTAGCACACATATTTTGGTGTCTATCCCAAGAAGGCAGTTAAATTTAGCGCATTTCCTGCTAGCCCCTGAATTGTGCAGGACCGCCCCAGTCTTGAGTTTATGTCTGTCTGTGGAATCTCTCCTTGCAAACTGCTAGGTCTTTGGGGAACTCACATTTATAGGGTGAACTGGTACCCCAAATCCTTAGAACCTACCAGGAAAGGTGCAGTCTAGTGGTATATACATAGTGGTTTCTTAGTCCTAGCCCTGAGAATGTTAGGAGTGTGTGTGTGTGTGTGTGTGCACAGGCGCCTGCATGAATCCATGTGTGTGGGCCTGGGAGTGGAAACAGGGCACTCTGGGTGACCTTCCTCAGTCTCTTACATGTGGTCATGAGGAATGTATCTGCATCGTGTTGGGTTTGAGAAAATCAGATCAGCATGTTATGCAGGTTCCCAGGGAGAAGTGGCTCTGGAGCAAGCAGGAAATGGAACCCCCAGGGCCATAGGCCATACTTCTCCACATAGGGCCTTCCAGGTCTAGTGTCAGAGACACAGATTCCCTTAGATCAGTGCCTGCGGACAGGAGGCATCATAATCTCTGAGGTAATGTGTTTAAATGCAGATGTCGTGGTTGGACTGAACCAAATTCTGGCAGAGACAGCCCAGGAATCTGTGCTAAAAAATATACTGCGGGGGCGCCTGGGTGGCTCAGTCGGTTGGGCATCTGACTCTTGATCGGGTCATGATCTCATGGCTTGTGAGTTTGAGCCCTGCATTGGGCTCTGCACTGACAGTGCAGAGCCTGCTTGGGATTCTCTCTCTCCCCCTCTCTCTTTCCCCTTCTCCAGCTAGCTCTCCCTCTCAAAATAAATAAACTTTAAAAAAAAACAAATACTGCGGGTTGTGTTGCTATGTGAGCGGGTTTGGTGACCAGTGCCTGCCTCACCCAGTTCTCCAAGGGGGGTGGTAGCATCATTCAGTGTTGACATCAAGTCCCTTTGATTTTCTCTCCTAAGCTTTTCTTGCAGCTCCCTCCTCCCGTGTGTCCACTAGCCACTAGCCAAGTCCAAGTCACCAACATGTCTGGCCCGGACTGCTGCAGTAGCCTCAAGTTTCCCAGCAGGGACATGCCCCCTCTGATCTGTACTCCACAGAACAGCCTGGGCAGCGGGTTCAAGTCACAAATCAGATTGTCACAACCCCCACTCCACCCTGGCCCTCACTCCAGTTCTTTCCTTCCACCGCTGTTCAGATGAACACAACATTCTTCCAGAGGCCGGAGGACCCAGATTCCTACCTACTGCCCCAGCCTCATTTCAAGCATCATCCCTGCTAACAGGCCTTTGCTCTCTCCAGATGCTCCTTCCCCCTTTACTGCCTTCAGACTCAGCAGTGGTCCTTATCTCTGCAGAGAGGCCTTCCTAACCTCTCAAGGGTGGCCCTTTCAGTGGCAATTTTGTATAGATTTACATAATAACTTAATTGTGTCTCTCTGAGTCTGATGTGCCATGAAGACAGGGACCACGTTTCTCCACTATGTAACCCTAGTGCTTGGCATACAATAAGCTCCAAACACCAGCCACAGCAGTGGTTGGTCACCAAGCAATCTTCAGTCACAAAGACACAGCATCCTGGGATGGATCAGAGCTTTGTAATTATACCCAGGAATTCCATTCACTTACTTATTCATTCATTTATTCCTCATGACAAGTGTGGGCTTCTATGCTGTTTGGAGTGAGGAATTCGGAGACTTGCTGGAGGCTGCCAGCCCGCAGCAGGCACTGTTGGTAGTGATTTGAACCTGTTTTTGAGCAGTTGGCATACCTTGTTTCTCTTGGCTCAATCAGAACTAACACTTACTGAACGTGAACTAGGTGCCAGATGTGCTCCTTTTCCTTAAGTAGCTTCTGGTCTACAATGAAAAGGCAGACAGTAAACAAGTGACAAGTTCATGAGTCTTAAAGAGGCAGTTGGGTACACCATGGAGACACAGAAGAAGGAGTCTAAGTCTAGTGTAGGGGGTCAGTCTCGGAAGCTTCCCTGAATAAGGAATATTTGAGCTGAGACCTGGAGGATGAGTAGGAGGTACGAACAGTCCAAGTACAGGCCCATGTGGAGTGAACTTTGGAAGACAGGGCTATTTTGTTAAAAAAAATTTTTTTTAAATGTTTATTTATTGAGAGAGAGAGAGAGAGAGAGAGAGAGAGAGAGACAGAGCATCAGCATGGGAGGGGCAGAGAGAGGAGGAGACACAGAATCCAAAGCAGTCTTCAGGCTCTGAGCTGTCAGCACAGAGCCCTATGTGGGGCTCAAACTCACAAACTGTGAGGTCATGACCTGAGCTGAAGTCGGATGCTTAACCGACTGAGCCATCCAGGCGCCCCTTGGCTATTTTGTTTTTAATTTGAGAGAGAGAGAGAGAGAGAGAGAGAGAGAGAGAAAGAGGAAGGGCAGAGGGACAGAGGGACTCCTGGATCCACGCTCAGTGCAGAGTATGATGTAGGGTTCGATCCCATGACCCCTGGGATCACGACCTGAGCTGAAATCAAGAGTTGGATGCTCAACTGACTCAGCTACCCCGGCACACTGAAGACAGGGCTTTTTGATGGGCAGTGGGGAAGCACCCAGTTCTCCCAATTCTCCTCCTGTGACTTGGGGCTTGGCCTGTCCACACTCCTCATCCATCCTCTGAGGGGCTTGGCTGACATGACCCATGCCGACCTGGGTGAATGATACATTAAACAGGAGACAGGTGGCATGTAAGCAGATACTTCTTGGGCCTTCTTCTCCACCTCAAGTACAATCCCAGTACTCCTATCAGAGCAATATTAAACATCGCTGCCACCAGTTTTCACTCATTTCTTTATTAATATAGAAAAGGAGCCCAAGGCAGCCGGACCAGTAGTACAAAGCACCAGGAGTTAATACTATTCTGGTGAAAGGGTTGGCTTTACAAAACGGGAGCAGACAGGAGCTGCCCTGGTTCCGGGGCCAGGCCCAGCCTGCTGCCCAGAACCTCAGAGCAGCACCCGGAAACAGCCCCTGGGAGACAGTTGACAGGTAGTTGGGGGGTGGGATGGGCTGGTGACTGTGGGGACAGATGGCAGGGATGGAGGGCCAGGCAGTGAGAACCATCCTGTGGCTGACGAGGACAGGGAACTGCTGGCTGGAGACTCTCCACTGGACCGTGGGCAGGGGCTCACGGTGGGCTTCGGCCCTGGGGACAGTAGAAAAGCCCCGCAGATACTAGGGGGAGTAAGGAATCCAGACACAGCCCTGGGGTTGAAGGGCCTTTCCCTGTCTCTCCACCAGGGGCCACCTTTGCTCTATACTACAGGTGGGGCTTCAGGGCCCAAGGCACAGAGGGAGGCCAAGAGGACTCCCAGTTGGGAGGATGAGGGGGCAAGGGAAGGAAGCCCTGGAGTGTCCCCAGCTCAGGCATCTGGAGCTGAGACACAGGACAGGACAGTGGCACCCCTGCACAATGGGGCTAGAATGTGGGACAGGGATGAGCTCACCTATGGCCAGTGACCAGGACCAGACTCATGGCAATGGTGCCTGCCTTAGACTTTAGCAAAATAGAGTCAGCGATGAGTCCTGGGTGTCAGCAGACCTGGGTTCTGGCCTTAGCTCTCCTGGAGCAGAGCTGTATCACCATGGGCCAGCCATGTCCTGCCCTGGCCTGCTCCTCATCCACTCATGAGGGCTTTGAATAGGACTTCTTAGGTCACGGCGGGGGTTGGGGGGGGGGGGTGGGCGGCACTTGGCAGGTCAAGGGAGCTCTGGGACCTATTCTTGGTAGTTGAGAAGTTAGTAGTTAGTTGGTAGTTAGCTCCCAATCAGAATCTGGACAAAACAGGCAAGGAATGGAGACTAGGGGGTGATGGAGGAAGACGTTTTTGCTTGGAACCTACCCCCACAAAACACTCCAGAGCTGGGAAAGGCTGCCGGGAGCCTCTCCTTCACCCAGGGGAAGAGGCCGCCCTCCCTTTGGCTCAGGGAGGGAGCATGACTCGTGCGATCCCTTCACAACCACCATCTGGGGGACACTTGGCATGGAGAGAATGGGTGGCACTAGGCAACCCTCTATGTCCTTCCCCGGGAAGGGGAGCTCAAGGCCTCTCATGGCTTCTGCCTCCAACCCTTAGCGTGGGCTCAGGAGTGCGCTTTTTCACTGTGGTCCTGCGCTGGGGACAGCCCAAGACTGCCTGGCTGGCACGTGTTAGTCGGTGAGGAAAGGACACAGGGGCGAGTAAGCGGACAGGGAGGCGAGAGCAACTCTCTGGCTTTCTCCTCTTCCTCTACGGACAGCATCTCAGTCAACGGAGTCACAGATCTCTTCTACCACAGCATTGAAGATGTGTGGCTGGTCCGCATAGACGTGGTGCGACGCACCCTCAATCTCCTATGGAGAGAGGAAGAGCCCGCCAGGGGTGGAAAGGCCCTTTGTTCGGGGCACCGGAAACTGGTGTCTCACACTGATTCTTTTTCCCTTATACCTGCTTGCCCATCACCTATGAGCACTTACCAGAAACATCGGTCCACCTTTCTCCTAGAATCTGGGCACTTTCCCATGCAGGGGGAGGGGTCCATGAATCCCAAGGTCCCATTCATTTTCTCCTCTGGTATTTCACTGTACCTCCTTCAATGCCAGCCCCACCGCTATCTGCTCATTTCATCCACAGGTCTGATGAACCAGGGCCCATACGTGGCACCCAGCCTAATTAAGCACTCATTAGCAAATGGGGGTGGAGAGAGATAAGAAAAAGGGAAGGCAGGAATGTGGTGGGAAGGCTTCCCGGCAGCCTTTACTACTTGCTCTACTGTTCATGGCTCTGGTTTTGGGTGGGACGGGGGTCTGGAGTGGCATCATGCTGTCTGTGTCTGGCTACTGAACGAGAACCGGTCATTTCCCTGGACCGTGCTAAGCAAGAATGAAAGCCCCCGATGACGGTATTACTGAGTCAGCCCTT
Organism: Acinonyx jubatus; assembly: GCF_027475565.1. NCBI lineage: Eukaryota > Metazoa > Chordata > Mammalia > Carnivora > Felidae > Acinonyx > Acinonyx jubatus. Next base: position 71,877,235 of record NC_069386.1, on the reverse strand, counting down.
TCAAACGCACTACACCATCCCCATCTGTCCATTCCTCTTTCCTCCCAACTCTCTGATCACCCTTCTCCATCCCAAGGCTCATCCATGCCCAGAGCTAATCACTGTGTGCGGGGATTCAACGCACATTTCCACCTCAATCCTGTGCCTTGGCGGGCCAACATACCATGTCTCGGACATAGGAATCCGGCCGCTGCATCTTTACTTTCTTTCCTGTGCTGGTATCTATCCAGGTGTTGGCCCCGTAGATCATGGTGATGGGCACATCTTTTCGAATCAAGTGAATTCGCTCCAACATGGGGCGCCGCGCCCAGCCGAAGGACTCCATCATGGCTTTGAATGCCGTCTCACCACTGAAGGAGCAAAACACGGTGAGGCAGTTAGTAGAATAAACCCTGCAGCATAAAGTGTCAACATGTTGGTCTCTTCAGACGCTGGGGCAGTATCCTTGTCCTGTGTGTCCCTCTCAGGCCCCAGCACTGGGCGCCTTAAATCCTGGTAAGATTAGGAGGTAGGCCTGAATCTGTGGAGGCCTCCCAGCACAGAAGACAGTTAGGAAGGGACACACGTGTGAAAAACCTGGACACTGAGAATTGTCCAAAGATGCAATGGTTAACATTTACTCAACAAATATTGACATGTCATGCCCTGGGCTGAGTGTAGGGACACAGGAGTCAGATTCACGTGGTGCCGGCCCTGCTGGAGCTCACGATTATCCCACATTTTGGGGAGGCAGGCGTTAAATAGCTAATCATATGATTATTTAACGTCAGATTTCCCAAGAATCATGAAAGGATGGTGGAGCAGGAAGGAAATGGACTAGGGGCTTAGCTTGCTGGGGGTGAAGGAGAGGGGCGAAGGGCTCATGTTAGAGGGGTAGTGAAGAGCAAATACTATAGCAGTGCAAAGGGCTTCCTGATGGGATTGTTACCAGTCTTGTGAGGACCCAGGGGGAGCCGTACTTTGTGAGAAGCAAGGCTCATCTAATCTACTTTGCTCCCTGGCCATCTCCTTAGGCAGAGCTGACCGAGAAGGAGCATAAGGGGTCTGCAGGGCTGGGGAGGAAGCTGACATTCTGAGCTGCTCTGCAGCTTTTGCAGGAGGCAGGAGACAGGGTGCTTCGGGAGACTGCTGCCCGCCAGGCCCAGCCTGTTCAGGTATTGTGTCCCCCCTCCTTTGGAGCCCCGGAATGAAGGCGGGCCTGAGTTCTGCATGGGCCAGCAGAAACACAGTTCTTCCTTCAGACATAGCAGCATGGTGGAAAACTATGGACTCTGAAGTCAGAGAGACACGAGTTCAAATTCTGGCTGTATTTTCTTAGCAGGTCATGTAACCAGAATACATTTTAATGTTTTCATCTACAAATTGGGGAATTATATCCTCTTTATTCCTTCATTGAAGAAAATGACATGTACAGGGCCCCTCAGGTTAGGTGGAGCAGAGTAGGTAGCCCCCACATATTTCTTCTTGGCCAAATGTCATGTTTTCCAAGGGACTGGTAAGAGTTACTATGGGCCTGTCAGGGTTACAACTCAGAAACACTCAGGTGGTTATAAAAGTGAGTGATGGTGGGGCGCCTGGGTGTCTCAGTGCATTGAGCGTCTGACTTTAGCTGAGGTCATGATCTCGTTGTTTGTGAGTTCGAGCCCTGCATCGGGCTCTGTGCTGACAGCTCAGAGCCTGGAATCTGCCTCAGAATCTGTGTCTTCCTCTCTCTGCCCCTCCCCTGCTTGCACTCCATCTCTCTCTCTCTCAAAAACAAATAAACATTAAAAAAAAAAAATTTTTTTTAATTGAGTGATGGTGTTAGGCAGAGAAGGCTATCACTGATGTCATCTCTGCTTTCCCCAGGACACAAAGGAGCTGCGTGATTATATATTCTGAGGCTTAGATTGGGAGGCCATTCATTGCACACAACTAGGTCTGGGACTGGGGAAAGTTGTGAGGAGGGAGCTGGGGTAGGAGACTGGCACTGAGCCCAGTGGGGGCTGACAGAGGGGTCGAGAGCAGGAAGCAGAGGGCTACCTGATTTGACTGCAGAGCTGAGTTTCAATACTGCTGCTTCAGCGGGGCCCTTCAATTAACTGAGCTCATGCAGAATGCTGGCTAGACAGTTCCCACGCTGCCCCAAAGCCAGCTGGGTGTGAGGCTAACGCTCAGTAATGCTGGAATGCAACCCCCCACCGTCTTCACAGCTTTGGGCTCACGACGGGTGACCTGGACAGGCCTGGCATGAGGCGGGGCAGTGCTGCTGCTCCGGTGACCTTGGCTTCCCCCAGATGCCCCACAGCAAGCTGGCTGAGGCCTCCACAGAGGCGATGCCACCCACAGATCCTCCTGTATCAGCCACTCACAGGGCACTGCCTGAGAGGAAGATAACCTCCCTGACTCTGCCCTGGCTCTCAGGTGCCAAGAATGCAGATCAGCAGGTTTGTGGGGCCTGCTGTGTGAGCAGTCATAGATAGGAACCTCTCAAGATTCTGGGGACACCCCAAAATGTCCAAAAGGTGTAGAAGGAGTTCCTGTCCCAACAGTAAGCATTTCACGGTGTACAGAATTTAGGTTTTAAATCACACTTTTCCACCAGCCATTCTACTTGTAGGAATGTACAGATCTAGTCACGTGTGTGCAAAAGAAGATGTGCAAAGAAGTTCTCTGAAGCAATGTCACATAATATCTCAGACTGGAAACAGCAAGGGAAATTTGAGAACTACAGGCTGGGAGGGAGAAGATTTTCTCTTTCTTTCTTTCTTTCTTTCTTTCTTTCTTCCTTTTTTTCTTTCTCTTTCTGCCTTTTAAAAAATACCATATATTCATATCACTTTTTCAGTTAAAAATCTTTTAAAATGTTTTCCAGACTCTTGCCTGTCAGGCTAACTGCCTATCTCCAGGGGAGAGTAAGAGTCTTCCTCTAGAGATGGACAGCATGTTTCATCAATCTATTATCTTCTCCATCCCTTTGGGCCCATCCCTGGGGAGGTCTCTGGAAATAATTGAGCCTGCTAGTGCCTGCGTTCCCCTAAGTGAATGAGAGCTTTGTGCAAGACGCATTGCAACAAAGTTCTGGAGTTTTTCTACCAGCTGGAGTTTCATCTCCAAACCCATGCACTCAGAGCTGGCTCTGGGAGCCGCCCTCACCTGGGATTCTGTGCATTGCAATGGTAGATATACTCAGATATAGTATCATCTTCAAAGAAGTCTGCAAACTTGCGCTTGAAGTCCGGCCGGAATCGCTGTACCAAGCCAGGCCCTGGAGGGGAGAGAAAAACATGGGAGTGGCCAGTTTGGGGGGCGGGGGGCGGGGGGCGGTGGTGGGGGTGTGCAGGAAGACTTCTGTGTTACACTTGCTTGGACAACTTTACCAAATGTTACTTCTCTAGGGGTTTGTTTGCTTTGTACATTTAACTCGATAGTGGCAGACAGAGTGTGTGAGCTGTCGGGAAGCTCCAGATGAGTACAAATTGAGAGTCAGTTGGTTACCAAAGAAGGTAGACAGTCCAATGTCACTAAGGAAGCAGGTTATTTTCAGTTCAAGGAAGTCCCAAGCTCTTTTCCTCTAAGGGTCTCAAGCCCAAGAGTCCATGGCTGAGATGCTTTTCTCTCACAGTCTGAACTAAGTTCTTTCTCCCTGAGACTCTTGGGGCCTTTTTTTTTTTTTTAAAGTAATCTCTACACCCAATAAGGGGCTCAAACTCACAACTCTGAGATCAAGAGTCTCGTGCTCTACCGACTGAGCCAGCCAGGCACGCTGAGACTCTTAGGGCCTTTTAATATTCTGAAGGTTGCAGATGAAACCACCTGCCAAAAGGCCTCTCATGTTCAGGTCTGTAATGGAATACGAGTGGAGAAGTAAACTTAACTCTGGCATGTCAGACTTGGGCTGCTGTTTTAGAGCAATCTGTTCCCTTCACCTTCCTTTAGAGCACACACATAAGCAGTAGGGCACCTGAAACAGACTAAATATTGGGCCTAATGGTCAACTTCTGATCTCTCGCTCTCTCTCCTGGTCTTCTCTCTGCATCTGAGGATCAAGGTGTTGAGATGGAGGCACAGCCAGGATCCTCTGGGCCCTGGTCCTCCTCCATGGCTGCCAGCCAACTGCCCAACCATACTGGCTCTGAGGCCCATGCATGAACCTGGCCAGATGCAAGTCGAGAAATGGGGAGAGTGGTTAGAGCAGGACTTCTCTCTGGAAAAGGGCTACAGAGGGTCTGCTGGAGTCCAGAGTGCTGGGAACTCTAAGAGGGTCAGCTCTCTGCTCATTTACTCTTCTTTTGCACCTGTCTCTTGATATCCTTCCTTTCTTCCTAAACTCCTACCTCTACTCAAATGCTCATTTTTCTCTTTTATCCAAAGTCATTCTGTTTCTCTTGAAGGGCGTAGAGAGACAACTCTTATTTAGTCATTAGCAATCAATTTGTAGTAATTGGCAACTGAATATTACTATGTGTACATAAGCCGTCACTGCTAGATAGGGGGTCCACAATCTTTTCTACAGAGGGAATCTGCTTGTCACTTCATCAGATTAAAAAGCCCCCCAGAAAGGAAGGGTGCTGGCAGGATGAGGTCAGAAGGCCGAGACCTACGAATTTTACTTACTATGGCTGGTTTTCCCCGACTTCCTTTCCTCTCCTCACCCATTAAAATTTGCTGACAACTTCTAAGTGGGGAAGATGTGATACCTAACTGGAGTAGGCCATGGTTTAGAGGGGCTTGCCTGCCACTGTGGGTCATGTTGGAGGCTCTGGTTCTGACATTTCCTTCCCACAGGTGCTGGGTGAGCTGCAGAGATGGTATCCAGTGGTGGTTACCATACCGAATCACCAACATGTGATTGTATGTGCCACATACTCACATATGTAGCATAAGAACTCAGCAGAGGAAGAGTCACTTCATGGCCTCCTTCTCTCTCTCTGGGGGTCTAGCCAAGGCACAGAGTGATAGTTCTGCTCTATCTGTGCCCCACACAGGAAAGCTTTTTGCATGCAGATGAAGGAAAAAAAAGAACCTTCTGAAAATGCAGACAAAGAGATCTAGTTCAGATTAACAGCTTTAAATAACAATGCCAGGTCTATTCCCACCTCTCCTGGACAAGTGGGGATGGTGGGAGGCTGGATGCAATGGGGCTTCTAGAATGGGGCAGCCTTGGGTTGAGGAGATAGATTCTTTCTTTGCAGGCTACTCACCCCAGGGCCCAGCTACTCGTAGAACAGCCAGTGGATTGGAACGCCCTAGGACAGATGCCACAGCCTTGAACCAGGTTGGGGGTGCACGGATCTCACTGGGGTCAGTCGGTCGAAGAGGAAAGCCCCATGGGTCTACCAGGATGAGGTGTTTAACTCTATGGGAGGAAAAAGGGAAAAACAAGTTGTATGTGCTTAGAGGTACCACAGCCCTTAAACTGCCCAGGAAGAAGAGACCCACTGGAAACTAATACTGTAAGGTTCCCAGTGGGAGAGGGAATTAGGTCATGAGCAAGAGGGGTGGCTCTTCCTTACCTTTCAGGGTACTTGATAGAGTAAGAGGTGGCCAGGAATCCTCCCAAACTGTGCCCGAGGAGGATCATACTGGGGATCCCCATGGTCTCCCGCCACGTCTCTATTGATGTCACAAACTCATCCTCAGCCCCCTCTGGGTCCCTCGGGAATGTTGGCCTCGAGCTTCGCCCAAAGCCAAGCAGATCAAAGGTGTGCAGGGTACGGCGGGCACTCAGTGAATCCATGTTGAGGATCCAGAGGCCCACGCCACCCCCGAAGCCGTGCACCATCACCAGGGGGGTACGTTCCCTCAGCTCGGGACTCACGGTTACCGTCCAGATCTTGTTCTGGTTTGGGAGGGACACATATCGGGCCAGGAACTTGTTCTGGAGGCCTGGGGAGACGGGAATCCAGGGCAGAGCAGTAAGACTGTTTTCTGACAGCACCATCACTTTGCCTGGACTACCATTCCTTGGCTTTCTCTCTCTACTGCCAAATCCCTCCTGACCTGCCTCACCTCCTTCCTTTCACAACCTTCTGACCCATATGCCCTAAGAGATGAACTCCAAGCACTATTTGTAGACCATCTAGTCTCTCACAGGGCAGTGCTTGCTCTGTGACAGAGCTGCTTGGGGGGGAAGTTGCCTGGATCCTGAGTGGAGGCTTGAGAGCTGTGACTGCTCTGCAGCCCTACTTCCTCAGGCCCATGGGAAGAGAAGGTATCTGGCTGGGGCAGTGGATGCAGGGCAGGGAAGATCATAAAGGAAACCAGGCAGACGTGACCCAAGGGTCTTGTCTGAGCCTGTGGCTGCTGCCAATCATGGGATGCCTTGCCCCAACATGATCTGTTGGAATCCCAAACTATCGTAGTAACCAGGTAGGTGGTGTGCCTAACTGGATAGAATACAAAGAGAGCAATATTAGAGAACAGAGGATTGCTGCTGGTCCTTAGGTAGAAGGTGGTAAAGCTGAGAAGGGCATGTGTGTTTGGAAGAAGAGAGAGGGAGAGAAGGAAGAAGGGAAGAATGGGGGAAGAAAGAAGGAGGGAAGAATGGGGGGAGAAAGAAGGAGGGAAAGAGAGAATATATAGATGAGTGTGTGTATGTGTGTGTGTGTATGTGTGTGTGTGTGTGTTGTTGTTGACAGTTGGTACTGGCTTTGAAGTGAAGTTATGGGATGTGTCAGGAACCAGCATGATGGACAGGAAGGGAGATGTCAAAAAATCACTATCACACAATATGGTATCCTCAGTGCAAATCTCTCCCTTCAAACTACTGACACCACTTACTCCCACCCCAAGTACTATTAATTAATCAAGAATCTGTGGGTTCTGTCAACTAGGCTCTGGGGAGATCCTGTATCCTCCTTGGGCCTCTTGATGGCGGTGGGATAAACCATCCCTCCTACTCACATTGGAGGATCCTGGCTTCCACATTCTTCAGGTGAGACATCGACGTGGGGCGCCAAGCAGGCAGCCAGCTACTCAGCCAGCCTTGAGGCCTGAGACAAGGAGACACGATGACAATCATTGGCAACATTGACACTCTCAGCCTTGCTGACAGTTACAAGAGTTATCGGGGTGTTTCCCAGGCTCAGAAGACCTGCCGCTGTGGTGGTCAGCAATTCCCTGCTGCCTGATAGACTGTTACTCTTCTCCAGCTAAGGGCTAGTAACAACATGCCCTTTGTTTCAACAGATACTCAGGATGCCGTGTGTATAACACTTTACAGTTTGCAACGCTCTTTCACATTTATTATCTCATTTGAGCTTTATAACTTTTGTTACTGGTTATCATAATGTTCAAGGAGATCACAAAAGAAAAAATACCAACTATTAACTAATGTTTCAGTTATCTTTATCTTTTGCCATCCCCAGGACCGGATGTTCCTTTAGGGTAGGACAAATTCCCATGCCATCTGCCCTCCTGGCAGGGCCTTGGGGTTTGTGCATGCCCTTTTCTAAGCCCCTAGAAGAACAGAGCAAGGTCAGTACCCAGCTGGGCTCTCACGTAATCAATCAGTCCAGCCTGGAACAATGAGATGGGACAGGAACGGAGAAGGCAGGCGACCTGGGTTCAAGTCCTGCTGTGATTGCGTTCCCAGGTTGCCTCTGGCTTTGTTTTTCCAGATTATAAAATGTCTACAAAGTTCACATATGTCCTCACCTCCAATAGCATACGGTAAAATAAAGAAAATTCATCCTGCCGGCCCCTTTATGCCCAAGGAAATTGAAGTCATTGCAGGGTAGAGATTGAAAGCAGCAGTTTTGGAGGGGAAACAAAACAAAACAAAACAACAACCCCCTCTGGTTCTGCCATCACACTATCACCATTTACAAGCAGTATGGCTTTGGCCTGATAAATAACCAGTGTTGGAGCATCTAGATATGTTGAGATATGTCATAACGTGCCTGGGACAAATTGGACACTCAACAAATGAGTTTACTACTCCTTTTCCATTGTATGATATTTCTCTTGAACTGTGCCTGAATGAAGGAATTACAAGGTGGATACCACCAGCTACAGGAAGGGTCTTTCAATATCGACATACTCAGGCAGGGGTATTTTGTGGGGGAACGAGGGCAACCATTACTTATCCCTCTTGGCCACACACACAGGACATCCTGATACACCATCTGAAGCACAGAATTTTAGATTAGGATGGTTCCTTAGGAATCATCTAGTCCAGCCTCTTTATTTTACAGATGAGGAAACTGATGCCCAAAGAGGCCATGCTGCTGGTGAGAACAAGCAGAAGTACAACCCAGATCTCAGATCCAGGGTTCTCCATACCCTTCCTCTGGGCAGGTACCTCAGCTTTTCTTTTTTTCTTTTTTAAAGGAGAATTAGGTTTAAAATTTGTTTATTTACTTATTTTTCAGTAATCTCCAGTGTGGGGCTCAAAGTCATGACCCCGAGATCAAGAGCTGAATGCTCTTCTGACTGAGACATTCAGGCCCCAGTCTCAGCTTTTCAAATTCACAATATATAACCACATCTTCACACAGTCTCCGTTTTCTGAAAGGAAGTGTGATCTAAAACCAGAAGCCAGAGTTCTAATCCTGGCACTGCCACTTATCAGCAGTGTGATTTGGGGCACATTATGTAGCCTTTATCTGTGAGTTTCCTCATCTTTAAGAGACAGGTAATAATAGTATCTACTTCATAGGGGCCTCATAAAGATTAAGTGCATTTATGCACATAGAATAATGCCTAGCATAAGATAAATTTTCAATAAATGTTCTTTTCCCCCAGCTAAATCACAAGCTGCATACATTCAACTCTTCAAGAACTGCCAGAGGCTTGCAAGAAATACTGAGGGTTCAGCCAAGAGTGGTGTATCAATGGCTTAAGCCAGATGAGAATTGTCAGTCTCAATCAATCCAATTCTATGGAGACTCTCAACCCTTTTAATACTCCACTGGAATTCCTTACTGTGGGCTTAAAGCATGAGCACCAAGACCGCAGAATTTTGCTAGTCTTAAGAGACAGACCTTCTCTCCACATCAGACACTGTGACAAGTCAGACCATGACACGTGGACCCCACATTGCCTTGTATCTGCCCAAAGCAGTGCTCAGGAGAAATGCTGTCCAATGGAACAACACGATGGGCTGCTCAGAGGATATTCTTTAGGGAGAAGCTTTACTTTGCCTCTCTTCTTCACCAGAAATGTTCTAAAGCACTGGAAGTGATATCTGGCACACTGCATCTGCTAAATACTACTGGGGATGTGAGGGCTGGAGTGGGAAATTGAGGCAAGGGGCAGAGAAGTCACTTAGCCTTGAACTTGGCCTGGCCAGAGTGGTCTCTTCCCTCTAAAGGGCTTTTACCCTGTTGGGAGGTGAAGCAAAAGGAGTTCTGTGTTGGGTCAGAAGCCTGCTCTGGACCTCTGTGATTTGGGCAAGTCTCCTCTAACTTTCATGGGTGCTGGCTTCCTCATCTGTAAAAAAGAGCTGAATTACCTGCATCTCTAGCAGCTTTAATCTGTGTTTCCCTAAGTCATCGTAACCATTGTAAATTTCCTTTTGGAAAAGTCATCTTCAGAAAGCAACACTCTTCCTGAGCAGTTCCTTCAAGCTCAGGAAGATACTACGGTCATAAAGTTAATTAGTTTTGCAGGCTGACAGTTCTGCAGCTCTGAAAAGCAGGAACACAGGATCCAGGAGAGGCCCTGTTCTGGTGAAACCAAGGCTTGGCTGGGAGCTGAGTCATTCTGGAAGCAACTTTTCCTTGCTTCTATCAGACTGCGAACTGCTAGTCACACTACCTACAGGTGGCATCCCGAACCTTATGCCCTTGAGACAGTGTCAACAAATCCCAAAAACGGTAATTCTGAAAGCACAGCATTAAGGATCTCGTGATGATTAAAAAACGTTATTAACTAGGGTGGGAAGCGGCTAAGTGTCTCAGTAGGCGAGAACTAAAGAAACTTGCGAGCCCATTACTCCAGACAATCCCAGCGCCGGCGCCCTCTCTTTTCTTCGCGAGCCCTTTCCCTGCCGGGCTAAGAAAGGCCCTTGCCACCCCCCGACCACCGTCCTGGGGGCAAATCCCAGTGAGCAGACCCGGCTGCTACCCCCGCGCCCGCATCCCACGAGCTGCGCGGAGGATCTGGGCCATCACCACTAAGTCTAACCTCTCTGTACCAGAGGAGCGAGGAGCGATCGCGAAGACTAAGCGTGGAAAGTCAGAGTCCCCCGGCTCAGGCAAGCTAATCTACCATCGCTCCCCGAGCTCTGCTGCTGCCTCTTCTGGGCAGAAGCAGAGCAAGCAAACACAACCCCGGGCCCTCCCATGAAGCCGACCTGGAAAAGGAAAGGCGGGAAGGTGTCTACAACTGTTCCTCAGTCACCGACAGTCCCGGGATCATGGCCCAGAGAGAGAGAGAGCAAGAGAAAGACACAGGATTAACTCACTGTTGCTCCAGATCATCAGCCATAGTAAACAAGCCCTGCCGGGTCGAGCCGAGCCAGCCCATCCCTCCGCCTGACGCCAGCACCAGCTGACCCAGGAAAGGGTCGGATAACAAAGTGGGGCGTGGCCAGGGCCGCCGGTCGGAGGCGCAGGTCCCCAGAACGCCCAGGCGGGACCTGAACCCGGCTGGTGGTGGAGCCGGGGTCTGCGTGCCGGCACAGGGGCCTCTGGGGTCTCACGGAAAAGGACGGGACTCCTGCTCACACATTTGGGGGACAGTGAGGGAGATGGGTAGTACCGAAACAACCGGGTCCCTCACAGCCCTCGTTCGGCCCTAGTTAAAAAGTGACAAAACTACCCCTGCACGCTCACACCAACTCTGGGCTTCCCGGCAGAGCTCCCTCTCCACTGAAATCCTCCTCCTCGTGTTTCTTGTAAGGTGATGCTTAAGATGCTTGTGGAGACACTACTATTGGTTAAATGTTTCTACAAAGAGCCTAGGGGCCTGTAACTCAAATACATTGCCACGTTTTGCAAATAAAAAACAGGATGCCCAAAACTGAACTTCAGATAAACAACGAATGCTTTTTTAGAATAAGTACATCCCGTGCAATGTTTGGGACATAACTGGGCATCCTGTATTTTATCTGGCAACCCTAAACCTTAGCGACATGTGCCAAGATGCAGTTCCTGTGCTCTGGAGATTTCTCAACCTAGTTCCCAGGAAAGATGTGCTCAATGCCAGGTCTCCCTCAGTTTGGGGAATCCCTGCCTCCCCTACCCTCAGGAAGGGCAAATGAAGTACTAACCTATAAGGCTGGGTCTGCTCTAGGTTGCTGGAATCCCATATGAGGCATGGGGGTGGGGGTGGCTGGCTTATCTCTTAGGTCCGGAGCTTACTTCAGGCTTGCTCAGCAGAGGAGCCAAATCTTGAGGCTGGCTCCAGAATTTACCTGAACTGGTAAACAAGTCCTAATGTTGAGGGAGTTGTCGGGGTTCAGGTCATCCCCTTGGTTACATTAAAACCAAACTAAGGAGTGATGGAGGGTGAGTGGGAGAATGCTGACAGGGACGGGGTTTATCAAGGTGTTTTTCATTAGCCCTCTTGCAGGTCTTAGATTCTGAGATTTCTCCTTTCTTGTTACACAGTGTTAAATTGATCTGATGACCATTATAAGGCCTCAAAGTTTAAGAGAATGGGCATGTATAGAGTTTAGGGACCTAGGAATTTGCCAGATGTGGGGCAAAGCAGTACAAAGAGTGGAGTTGTGGCATTCATTCTTTCAACTGGGCGCAGTGGTTCTAAACTTCAGTGTGTATAAAAATCATCTGGAGGGCTTGTTACAAATTCAGGATTCTAATCCCTAACCTCTGAGATTCTAATTTCGTTGGTTTGGTTTGATGCTAAAAACTGCATTTTTAGGAAGTCCTTTAGATGCTGGAGTTCACTGAGACTCATTGGTTAATTAGAAGCATTGTTTCTGGGGTCAGAAATCTGGGTTAAGGGTAGTCTTGGTTTTCCTACATATCCACTACATGCATTTGGGTAAATTACTTAGTGTCTCTTAATTTTCTTCCCCTGACTGTGTCTTGTGAGGATTAACCAAGATAATTCCAATAAACATTTAGTACATTTATGCTAAAATTTATTACTATTATTGTTACTGTATACCTATTCAAAGCCAAACCTTATGTTAGGCACTAAGAATACCGTTATCAAAAGGAAATAGACAGCCTGCTCTAGTGGTAAACATAGACTTTCTATCTGCTGCCACCCCAGGCTGTTTGTCCCTTTGCAGGGCTGGCAACTTTATTTTCGGAGCTCAGTTCAAACCTCCTGTCTTCTGAGGCCTCTCCTGACCACAGGGTCTAAGAGAGACCTCCAATCACTCTATTTTTATTTACATTTATTTACATCACTGTATTTTATTATCTTCATAACACTTATCACCATCTGAAATTATTGTGCCTTTGTGTTTACTAATTTATTATTAGTTTCCCTTCACTAGAACTGAATGAAGGTTGGGGAGAGGGTATGGGGGAGGGTTGTCTGTTTTGTTCTCAGCTTTTCTGCCAGCACCTACAACAGGGTGTGGCTCAGAGTAGATACTCAGTAATGACTGGATGAATAAATGGATAAAAAGTCCAGCTAGGAGGCAGCTGTGTAAACAATTACCTATAGACTAATATGCTAAGTGCCAAGGCTTTGGGAGCTGTATTTTAAATTGTACCTTATAGGAAATTCTGGGCTTCATCATTTCAAGATAGGACAACAAAATCTCTCCTTTTTCTGAAAACCTGTTAAGATGTAGCAGTTTTTTGAGGCAAGGATGACCTAGCTAGAACTGATACTGTATCTCTCTAGACCTCATCTCAGGAGGCAGTGTATTTTGTTTCTGTGTGCAAAACCATCTTTTGTTTGTTTGTTTATTTATTTATTTAGAGAGCACACACATGCACACGCAGGGGAGAGGGGCAAATACGGAGAGAGAACCCCGAGCACAGGGCCTGACTTGGGGCTCCATCCCATGAACTGTGAGATCACGACCTGAGCCAAAATCAAGAGTCAGATGCACAACCCACTGAACCACCCAGGCGCCCCATCAAACCATCTTTATGAGGTACTTCCTACTTGGAAGTAGGAAACGTGTAAATGGAAAATGCCTTTTATAACCAAAGTCAATAGATTCCTTAAGGTGTCCCTAGAGCTGGGATAATTTAGGATTGGGCTGGATCTGCTAGAATTACAGACTGGAGAAGACTCTAAGTGCCTGTTCTAGGCAGGCCTCTGGAGAGAAATTTTCTCCTTACCTTCAAGACAAGACACACTATGTGCAAGTACAAAATAATCTATTTTCCGTCTATTGCCATCCTGTGTGATTTTTATGTATGATTAAAGTTTAAAAACATTTTAAAAAATGTTTTCTTCATTTTTGAGAGAATATGAGCAGGGGAGGGGCAGAGAGATAGGGAGACACAGAATCTGAAGCAGGCTCCAGACTCTGAGCTGTCAGCACAGAACCTGACACAGGGCTTGGACTCATGACCCTGAGATCATGAACTGAGCCGAAGTTGGATGCTTGACAAACTGAGCCACCCAGGTGCCCCTGTATGATTAAAGTTTTAATATGGTCTTTATGGATGGAAACTAATTTTGACAAACCCTCTTTCCTATGCCTATAAGTCACATTAAATATTCTAGGAGTTGGTGGAGCTGACAACTGATAGGTCTGGCAGGGATAGAACATTCTTTGGTTTCAAATGGGTGTGACTGTGTTTTGAATGAACTATGAACAAGGTATGACCCTTAGATTAAACATAGGAACTGAGTGGAATAGTTGTAAAGTTGTTTTGTCCAATATGATAGCCATTAATTATATGTGGCTACTTAGGTTTGTTAGAAAACAAAATTTAACCAAGTAAATTTTGCAGATCTAATTGCCTTTATTAAACAATTCATGAGGGGCGCCTGTGTGGCTCAGTCTGTTGAGCATCCAACTCTTTTTTAAAAAAATTTTTTAAACGTTTATTTATTTTTCAGAGACACAGAGAGAGAGAGAGAGAGAGAGAGACAAAATACAAGTTGGGGAGGAGCAGAGAGAGACGCAGAATCTGAAGCAGGCTCCAGGCTCTAAGCTGTCAGCACAGAGCAGGACATGGGGCTCAAACTTATGAACCATAAGATCATGACCTGAGCTGAAGTCAGATGCTTAAGTGAATGAGCCATCCAGGGACCCCAAGCAACCAACTCTTTATTTGGGCTCAGACCATGATCCCAGGGGTGTGGGATTTTCTCTCTCTCCCTCTGTCCCTTTCCCCTACTCGTGTTCTCCCTAAAAATAAACAAACAATTCAAAATCTGGCGTCTCCTCTAGCAAATAGAGGGGAAGAGTTTTATGAAATGGAAGGCTTTTATAAAAAGAGGGTGGGCAAGAAAGCTATTAGCAAAAGAAAAGGATTGTTCAGGCCACTTTTCCATAGTAGGGGAAAGCAAGGGGTCTTCTCTTCCTTTGGGGGAGGGAGAGGGCCCATGTGGCAGACTCATTGGCACTGATGGAAAAATTCTTGACTAACCTGTTAAGACTACATTTCTGGGGAATGTTGAAACTACAATTAGATTAGGTACTAAAGCTTGGATTTGGGAATGTGGTGTAAGTGAAGCCATTTTGGGGCTTTGGTTTTCTTTTTCTTCTTTCAGATTTAATTTTTTTTTTAAGTAATCTCTGCACCTGACCTGGGTCTTGAACTCATGACCCCAAGATCAAGAGTCACATGCTCTTCTGACTGAGCTAGCCAGGCATCCCTGGGCCTGTAGTTTTCTTTTTAACAGATTTAAATTAATAAAAATGAAAAAGTTTCTTAGTTACAACTGGCTACGAGTGCTCAGTAGTCACAAGTATTTGGTGGCTGCCATAGCTGACAGCACAGACACATCTGCATCATCACAGAAAATTCTATAGAACAGTGTTCCTCAAGCAGTGATAAGTTCAGTCCCATGGTGTGGAGAGTGTTCTGCCCTTGCACAGCACAATATAGTAGACTCCTGGGCACTAGGGAGGAAAAGTGAGGGGTTTTCTTTAAAGATTTGGGCTCCCAAAGATTATGTCAAGGAGGAAGAATTTCCAGGGCACCTGGGTGGCTCAGTCAGTTAAGCATCCGACTTCAGCTCAGGTCATGATCTCACAGTTAGTGAGTTCGAGTCCTGCCGCGGGCTCTATGCTGACAGCTAAGAGCCTGGAGCCTGCTTCAGATTCTGTGTCTCCCTCGCTCTCTGCCTCTCCCCCACTTGCACTCTGTCTCTCTTTCAAAAATAAGTAAACATTAAAAAAAAAAAAAACAACAACAAATGAGGAAGAATTTCCTCTGCTTTCTAGCTGAAGAATCAAATTGACATGACAAAATAAACAGGAGAATATCAAGTCCAGGTTGTCACCTGTGCTTCTTCCAACTGGCTACAAATTGGAGATTCCCATGACCCCCTCCTGAGGTTCAATAATTTGCTAGAATGGATCACAGAACCCAGGAAAACAGTTTACTGTATTACTGGTGTTAAAAAGAAACACAAGGTCTAAAATGGAGTCACTTTTGCTAAAACCTCACCAAGACTTAATACCTAACCTAACTGCAGTTTCTGCCTTTGGAACTTCCTGGTCAGCTCTGGTGAGGCAATCTGACTGAGACCCCAGGGACTTAATCTATGGGAAGGTAACCTTGCCTGGAATAATCCTTTTAGCTTCCTTGTCCCACCCTCCCCTTGCCTACAAAAACCTTCCATTTTTGTACAACTCCTTGGAACTCATTTCTATTTGCTAGATGGGATGTTCCCTGACTCATAAATTCTTGCATAAAGTCAATTAGATCTTTAAATTTACTCAGCTGAATTTTTTTTAACACTGATTTAGTATAAAAGGATACAACTTAGGGACAGCAATATGGAAGAGATGCATAGGGCAAGGCATGGGAGAAGGGGCACACAGCCTTCATGTTGTCCCTAGTTACACCACTCTCCCAGTGCCCAGATGTGTTCAGCAACCCATAAATTTGCCAAACCTCTCTGGTTAGGCAAATTTTTCCTTTTTACTTTAATGGAAGTTTCATTACAGAGGCATGACTGATCAAGTTATTGCCCATCGGTGACTGAACTCCATCTTCAGCCCCTTTCCTCTCTAGCATGGGGCTTAAAGTTCCTACCCTGGAATCACAGAGTTAGTTTCCCTGGCAACCGGTCCCTACCCTTGAGGGCTTTCCAAAAGCCATTTCATTAACTTAGATTCCAGTGTGGTTCAAAGGGGCCTGTTATGAGTAACAAAAGATGCTCTTTTCACCTTTATTGCTCTGGAGCTATTACAGAAACTGAGGACAAAACCAAATATTATAACAAAAGATGCTCCTAGTGCTCTTATCATCACTTAGGAAATTATGAGAGTTTTAGGAGCTCTGTGCCAGGAACAGGGGTGAAGACTGAATACACATTTCTTACATTAAAAAATATAAAGAAGGGGGTGTTAGCCACACTGGGGCAAATTTAAAAGGTGGAGCTGTTATATACAATACGTAAGAAAAGCAAAAGGAGGGCTCTGAAGGACAAAATATACAGGGAAGAAGAATTGGAAAAAACTCTTCTTTCCCATGCAGAGATTTTCTTTAGAAGAGTCCTTTTCTCTGCAAGATTTGTATTTTGATAAAGAGTGTCATTTCTTACTGTACAGAGACACTGTAAAGTCATGGCCTTTGCCTGTAAGGGGACCCTCTTGCCCCTCCACTTTCCTATCGTTTTATGATGTTGAGTGTTGAATAGCAGAACATGCCACCCCAAAATATGTCACTGTACCATAAAGATTATTTTGAGCCAAAGGCAATTGAGAAGCAGATACAAGAAAAGCTCTCAGCCTCCTCCTATTTGTGTAAAAGTAAGACTTAACTTTGTAGATGTGCCTTCTCCCTCCCCCGCCCCCCTTACAAAGGAAGAACAGAAGCATTCTAGATCCTTATTAACACAGAGAGGGCACCAGAGGAATCTACGTAACAAACTCTCCTAACTAACCCTTATTTTTTATTAATTCCCTCATATATTTTTACCTTCCCACAATTTGCTGCCCTAGAAACTCAAAGTCTTTTTTCTTTGTCATTTCTCCAAAAGTGTATTCCTTTTTTGTTAAGGTGATGTTGTTACAAACAAGACAACAGGCTCTAAGTGGAGTCACTTATACTAGGCCCTACATCATCAAATATTAGTTTTGACTTTCCCAGAAATGGTAACAATCTGGAATTACCTAATTAGCCTTAATCAGTTAGTGTGCCTGATAGATCCCTGCCATCCCCTGAAGGAAAGTGACCTTGATATAACCAATCTGCTTTTTGTCATTATAACTTCCTAGTCCCAGCTCCCTTCTGCCTATAAAAGTCTTTCATTTTGTATAGCTCCTCAGAGCTCCTTTCTGTTAGATTGAATATTGCCTGATTATGGATCATTGGATAAAGCCAGTAAGATCTTTGAAATGTACTCAGCTGAATTTTGTTTTTTAAGGTGATATAAGCCCAAGTTCTAACCACCCCTTTGAGTTACTCATAAATGGGTACTCCCATGTGTATATACGATGCATATGTTAATAAACTTCTGTTTGTTTTCTCTTGTTAGTCTGTCTTTTTTTAGTCTAATTTACAGGGCCAATAAAACTAAGATGGTTAGAGGGAAGAGTTTTTCCTCTCCAACAGTGTTTTTGTAATAAAATCTCTAAGGTCTATTCTGACTTCAGCTTCAATTTATAAATTTGTAGTCTTTCAGTGCCATCTCTTGCGTGCCCAAAATACTGGGGCTCTGTGGTTTGCCCAACTTGTAATTATTCAGAGAACTAGAGGAATCATAGTTAATCACCAGTACTAATGGTTGTTAAGAACAAACATTTACTGAGTGTCAAATACTATGTTAAGTGCTTAGTGTCAACATCTCATTTAGTCCTCACAACTGTTAAAAAACAAGTCAACCAAGTAAATTTTGAAGACTTAATTGGCTTTTTAAAACGATTCATGAATTGGGTAGCATTTCATCTAGCAAATAGAGGGGAAAGCTCAGGAGTTTTACAAAATGGGGGGTTTTTATAGAAAGAGGGCAGGGCAAGAAAGTTATTAGCCAAAGGAAAGGATTGTTCAGGCCACTTTTCCATGGTGGTGGTGGGGGGGGGGAAGCAAGGGGTCTTATCTTCCTTTGAGGGATGGAGAGGGCCTGTGTGGCAGACTCACTGGTGCTGACTGAAAAATTCCCGACTGGTTAAGACTACATTTCTGGGAGATGTTGAAACTGCAATTAGATTATGCATTAAGCCCTGGTTTGAGGACTAAGCCTAAGCAGTGCCATTTTGGGCCTATGGCTCTCTTTTTAACATAACATTCCAATGATCTTGCTATTGTTATTTCCATTTCATAGAAAAGGAAAATGAGCTGCCAGACTAACTTGTTATGAATTAGACAATTAGTAAACAGCAGAATCAATGTTCCAACACAGGACTGGCTGACTGGGAAGCCTGCACTCTTATCCATTATTCTGACCCTGAATTTTTACATATATTAACATTTTGATTTTAACTATTGAAATCAGATCGCCTGGGTGGTGCAGTAGGTTAAGCATCCAACTCTTGATTTTGGCTCAGGTCATGATCCCAGGGTCTTCTTGGGCTTGAGCCCCATGTCGGGCTCAGCACTGAGCATGGAGCCTGCTTATGATTCTTTCTCTCCCTCTGCCCCTCTTCCCCACTCATCTGTGCTCTCTCTCTCTCTAAAACAAACAAAAAGAACATTTGAAAAAATGAATACATGTACAAACAACTGAAATCAATACTAGTATTAGCAATTTCCTATTGGCAGATAAGTCAAAAATGTTTCCGTGATTATAGAATCATAAACTGAACACAGAACAAGACCTTTTCTTGATGTTTTAAGTAGTCCAGAACAGCTTTAGTTTATTATATTGGTGTTTGACTTTGCAGGTCTCAGAAAAGAATGCACTTGGTAAGTGAATTTGGTATTTTTCATCTCTTCTGCTTTCCCCCTTTGGGAGTTCCTGTGGAGATGCTAATGATGATAGTTGACATGGATCAAAGGCAGACAAAGCATAAGGGAGAAACTGCTGGAAGGAGCCTGGCTGATGGAACAGAAACCCCTTGAGAAATTCATTCCTGAATGATTAAAAGGCATCAGCCTAGCCTTTAAAGTCTGAAGTTGAATACTGGTGAGAAAGCTACCCTCCTACTTGCTGATGAGGCAGGGAGAAAGGTTCAACTTGTCAGAGAAACTGAAGGTTCCTGCTTTATTATATTGAAATGGGAACCAGCCTGGTTATTCACACTTTTTTTTTTCCCTTTTCTTCTCAGCAACATAAGAGAGTTTAGACTGCACTTAAGTTCATATAGCAGCAGTGCAAATCTCTGTGGGTGTGAATATGAATATACCTCTTCAAATAGATTGTAAAGCTTTCTTTCCTTTAATTAATTAATTCATTATTTTTCACAGCGGTTAGGGGCAGAAGGAGAGAGAGAATCACAAGCAGGCTCCATGCTTGGAGCCTGACCCTGGGGTTGATCTCAGGACTGTGAGATCATGATCTGACCAAAATCAAGAGTCTGACGCTTAACCGACTGAGCCACCCAGGTGCCCCATAAAGCTTTCTGAGGACATGAATTATTTCTCTTCTTTCTAGAACCTGACCAAGGTTTTCCTCACCACTGCTAAATGGCACATTTGTTGATGGTGATATAGCTTCCAGTGTAACAAGTAAAAAATGAAAATGCAGAACCCTTGTCTTTACTTGCTGCTTTAGGGATTTTGATTGAGTACCTAGGATAGCTCAAATTTGTTAATAAGCTTAAAAAGCACCTGGTTATGTACAACCTGCAGCTGAAAGATGAGATGAACTTGAGCTGGAAGGTCAGATTAATATGAAATTAAAAGTGCAGCAAAAGGGGCGCCTGGGTGGTGCAGTCGGTTAAGCGTCCGACTTCAGCCAGGTCACGATCTCGTGGTCTGTGAGTTCGAGCCCCGCTTCGGGCTCTGGGCTGATGGCTTGGAGCCTGGAGCCTGTTTCCGATTCTGTGTCTCCCTCTCTCTCTGCCCCTCCCCCGTTCATGCTCTGTCTCTCTCTGTCCCAAAAATAAATAAACGTTGAAAAAAAAATTAAAAAAAAAAAAGTGCAGCAAAAGCCAGAAATTAAAGTGGATCTTATTTTTTTAAAAAGTTAAAACGCTAAGTAAAAATAGGCAATTCCACTTGTTAAATACAAAACCACAAACCTTCAGTTTCCCCTGCAAAATGAGTTGGGGCGGGTGGTGGTGGTGGTGGTGGTAGGGTTTGAACCAAGCAATGCTCTTATGGGACTTTTGACGCTGATATCCTGGGATATTACACAGGATTCAAGATGCTAGCTTGGAGTAAAAGGTTGCTAAACTTGATCATTTATTGTCTTCACATTAATCGACTGTTTTCTCTTGCTCCCCGCCCCAAACACAGGCCCCTTTAAGACCGCATCTGAAGGGCCCCTGGGTGGGTCAGCGGGTTAAGCATCCAATTTGGGTTCAGGTCATAATCTCCAGGTTCCTGAGTTCAAGCCCCACATCAGGTTCGCTGCTGTCAGCGCCGATCCTGCTTCGGATCCTCTCCCCACCACCTCTGCCCCTCCCTCACTGGTGCGCTCTCTCTCTCCCTCTCTCTCTCTCCCTCAAAAAACAAACTTAAAAAAAAAAAAGAGACCATATCTGATTGGCCCAACGGTACCTACAATTTAGCACAACGCTACGAGGAGGCGACCAGTAAATGTTAGCTGAATTACAATGTACGTGAATTTAGCTTCTACTGTGCTTATTCGTAAGCGCTCCCAGAGCCAGATCTCAGTCCAGTTCAGGACCAGGTAGAGGTCAAGCTCCCTCCCTCCATCCGTCCCACACTTCCCTCCGCCCATAACCAAGTGTAAACTGGTGCTTGCGCAGTGATTAGCAGCGGTGTTTCTCACTGAAGGGGAACTTAACTTGCCCTAGTGATCTGGGACAGGCATCTGCCCTTAACAGCTAGGGCGGCTCGGGTGCTGAACCCCGGTAGCACCAGACATTGCCTCACTTCCGATCCAGTTAATCTTTGAAGACGCCAGTGGTCCAAAGAAAGCCCGAATCCTAGGGGAGCTACGCCTTCCTTTGTAAAACCTGTCCCCATCTTCCTCTCACGCTATCCTGTTGCTAGAGCAACTGTGGGCGTCACCAACCTGACGGAAGTAGGACAAAAAGAGTACACGTCTCCAGGCCACGAACAGATCCATTGCGCAGGCGCATTAGCTTTCTCTGGCCGCAGCGCTCATTCTGTGGATGTATTCTGCGTCTGCGCATTAGTTGTTTCGCTCCCTGGCCTGCGTGTACGCCTGCGCAAAGTGGCAAATCGGAAAGGGCGGAGCTGGGCCACAGCAGTGCGCAGGCGCTAAGGCTACATCCGGTGTGGCCTTCGGTTTCGCCAGGTGTTTGTGGAGGGCAGGCCCGAGGACCGAGTGTGTAGTCATGTCGGCGTCGGTAGTGTCCGTCATCTCGCGGTTCTTAGAAGAGTACTTGAGCTCCACTCCTCAGCGTCTGAAGTTGCTTGACGCGTACCTCCTGTACATACTGCTGACCGGGGCGCTGCAGTTCGGTTATTGTCTCCTCGTGGGGACCTTCCCCTTCAACTCTTTTCTCTCGGGCTTCATCTCTTGTGTGGGGAGCTTCATCCTAGCGGGTAATGATTCTATAAGTAATCGCAGTAATAATGTGTTTACTTTGGCTCACTGCTTTTATTCCCACAGCACTCTCTTTTGTATCAGCTCCCCGCCTCGTGACGTTGTCAGAGGAGCTGCATTGCCTTCTTGTGAATGGGGAAATTGTGGAAAAGTTACCACAAGCCTAATGCCAAACAGCCGCCTAGGAGCTGGAATTAAGTCTCTAGAAAAACCCTCTTCATGCTGCTTCTCAACTTGGTGATCCAGTACACTATGTTCCTATTGGTGCAGGAAAACTCCATTTCAACTTTCACTTAGCTTTAACATATCTTTAAAGTTGGTAGACCTTTAAAATGGAAACCTAGCTCTGAAAGCATCTCTCTCAACTTGGCCTAATCACTGCTAACCGCCAGTGAAACATTGCAATGAACAGTGTAAGAAATATAAATACAGGTGGTTTGCTCATTGAATCAACCTTTACTTGACTTTGGCTTTTAGCTGCTTTTACTTATTTCTTGTGGATGAAACTGTTATTTCATTAGCCTGAACTCAGTTTTTATTCATATAGTTCTGTTTTAGCTTTTATTCTGATTCCCAGCATTTGATACCTTGTAGACAGTCATATTTAACAAGAGTTGACTGTCCCGTAAATTTTTGCCAAAATCTGACCTTTGTTGCCCAATAGGAACTGTATGAATGCCAAGTTCAGGCTTGGCCCATGAGTGTTAGGCAGTCCACTTTATAGGTGGCCATCAGATGGCCTTTCCAGTCCCTGGTATCGCCTTCTCTCTGACTTTGAGAACATGCCAGAATTAATTTTTTTCCCACTGTGATTATTATCAGGCCATCAATTGCATTTTGAATCAAATACAAATACTGTGATAAAAGCTTTGGAGGTGCATCAGGTTTATGTTCCTTGTTCTTAATGAGTGTATAGGTGGGGGCACAGACAAAATACAGGATTAGAATTGTTAATTTATAGTGGTTCTCTGCTTATAGGTCTATAGAATGGCTTTTACACAAATGCTACTTCAGACTCAAACCAGAGATATTCTGCTTTCTCTCTCAAAACTTTAAGCCTGAAGACTTAATGACTTGTGCACTAGCTTGGTCTGGAGTTTGAGTTAATAGTCTGTTAGTTGGATGTTTCATTATGATTTTGAGTTTTGTCCTAGAGGACCAACACTAGGTTCTTTGTGGCAGCATCCTGGCTATCAGGAGTTCAAATGTTACCACCATCATATACCCCAGATGCACTACCCTTTTTGCTCCAGATTCCTGACCTATCCCACCTGCCCTCACCCTGCCCCCGACTTTTTGTGACTAGGATTTTTATTATCTAGGCTGGAGAAAGAATTTTGAGAACCTCCAGTGACTTTTGTTTGATGATTTTTGCCTTCCAGGTCTGCAGGAGTAGGAATAGGGTGGGGCCCAAGCTGATTAAAAAGAAAGTTTATTGCTGAAGTCTCCCTGGTTTCATAAGCCTCTTAAGGTTAAGAATGCTTCCTTAAGGCTATATGGAAGAGTGTGATTTACTGAAGAGTAGGTATGGACTACAGTTGTAGATTATTAATGTGATAAAACCAGAGCAAATTATTTTTATTTTTATTTTATTATCTTTAATGTTTATTTATTTATATGTTTTTTTTTGGGGTGGCGGTGGGGAGAGAGAGACAGAGCATGAGCAGGGGAGAGGCAGAGAGAGAGGGAGACACAGAATCTGAAGCAGGCCCCAGAGTCTGAGATGTCAGCACAGAGCCTGATGCAGGGCTTGAAGCCATGAACTGCGAGATTGGGACCTGTGCTGAAGTTGGATGCTTAACCTACTGAGCCACCTAGGTGCCCCGGGAACAAATTCTTAAAGATGTTTATTTATTTTGAGAGTGAGAGTGGTGTCCATGTGAGAGTGGAGATGGGCAGAGGGAGAGCGAGAGAGAATCCCAAGCAGGCTCTGTGCTGTCATCGCAGTGCCTGACTTGGGGCTCGATACCACGAACTGTGAGATCATGATGTGAGTTGAATCAAGTCAGATACTTAACCGACTGAGCCTCCCAGGCACCCGAAAACCAGAAGATTTTTTGAGCAGATAATTTTTCCTGTTTTTGAAGCTATTGTATCTACAGTTGAGTTGGCAGACTCCCTACCCACCTCCCTAGTAAGAAGTCATAGCTTGTCTTTGAAGAGAACGTCTGTGAAAGGGCACTTTATTAGTGGAGTCAATATGGGGGATTGGGATTTCCAAAACTGTTAGATTACAGGTAATTGGGCCAGAGAAATGAAAGTTGCTTCAGGAAAAGAAAGCATTCATCACAGTTCATAGTTACCATCAAAGGGTATCATCTGCATTTCTTTTGACAGCGTTGCCCTTATTAAATGCCCTTACTACCTCTCTGCTCATTGTTAGCCCAGATCCTCAACAGGAGATGTTTTAAAGTGTGTGTGTATGTTTAATATTAATTTTTTGAGAGAGGGGGACAAGGATCTGAAGCACGCTCCACACTGCATACAGTGAGCCCCAGTGCGGTGCTCAAACTCAAAAACTGTGAGATCATGACCTGAGCTGAAGTCATGCTCAACTGACTGAGCTGCCCAGGTGCCCCTCAACAGGAGATATTTTAATGGGAAATTTGAAATTTGGAGTTTATCCTTTGTTGTGATTGTTGGGAAGGGAAGCCTTGTACCTGTTTATGGTGCTGGGTTGCTAATTTTCCTGTGGTTTCCTGTTGGAAGAGGAGGGAGGAGGCCATTTAGCTAGAGAATGGGATTGTAGGAGGTTATGTTGAAAGTTTAGGTAGTGCGGATGCTAGAGTTTTGAGTGCCAGGCCAAAGATTTTATTCTGTAGGTAATGGGAAAGCATCTCAGGATTTAGATTTATTTTATTTTACTTTATTTTATTTTTATTTATTTACTTAACTTATGCAATCTCTACACCCAGTGTGGGGCTTGAACTCAAAACCTGGAGACCTAGGAGTTGCATGCTTTTCTGACTGAGCCAGCCAGGTGCTTCCCCCTCTACTCCCTGCTTTTTTTCTAAATTTGAGTAAGGGAGAGACTTACAATTGGTGTTAGCCTACAGTGATGAATTGGAGGGAAAACTTACTTTGTCTGGTTTCCTAATTTCTTTTTGGCAGCCTGTTTTGTTCCATTCCTTCTACATGTGTTAATTTAACATATGTTCTTTGGAAATTGATCAGTATATTTTTAACTAATATAGAATGCTATCACACTTTTTTTCTTTTTTCTTTCTTTTTTTTTACTGTCACATTTTTAAAAAACCTGGTATTATTTGGTCTCAGTGAAAATAGTCTGTTTTCTTCTATTCCCTTATGGCTAGGAGACTTACCTGTGGTTTCAAGGAGCCAGAGGTAGAAAATTGCCATTGAGAAATCTTTTTTTTTTTTTGGATCAACAGTGTAAAGTATAGTAAGCTTGAAAAGACAGATTTCAAATTTCCTTAGCAGCTGACTGTGTATCTTATGGTTAGATATCTCTAGCTGAGGACATCTGTCCCTTTGTTAGAGTAACATTCCCGGGTTGGCAGCCCTTCTAGTTTCCTTTTTTACCCTAAGTGAAATCCCTCTTTCTGCTCATTCAGAGTACTATTTAGGAGAGATAAGCAGAAAACATGAAGATTTTTAAAAATAAGTCTTTGATCTTGAAATCAGTTTTTAAGTCATTTTACAACTTTGATTTATTTTATTGTCTAATCTATATGAAACAGTTTTGGATTAAAAAAAATAGTTCGTTTCTTTCAGTGTACAAATCCAAAAGCAGTTTGAATTTAAAGGGCAAGGAGGCCTAATCCAGAGTATTTATCTCATGGGAGCTATTGGGCCATGTGGACTGGGGTCCAGCATTTCTTTGGGAATTATCTATCAGATTTATGGGCCCTAATATTATCTACCATAACTGCCATCCCAGAGATTGGAAGTTTGCTAACCTTGTGCCTGTTTCTAAATCTCTTTCATATCTGTAGCTAGCTCTCCATCCTCAGTGACCAAGGCTCTCAGTATCTCTTGTTTATTTATTTTTTATTAAATTTTTTTTAATGTTTATTTTTATGAGAGGGAGGGACCGAGCATGAGCAGGGGAGGGGCAGAGATAGAGGGAGACACAGAATTTGAAGCAGGCTCCAGGCTCTGAGCTGTCAGCACAGAGCCTGATGCAAGGCTTGAACTCACGAACTGCGAGATCATTACCTCAGCCATAGTCGGATGCTTAACCGACTGAACCACCCAGGCACCCCTCAATATCCCTTATTTAGACCACTGTAATCTTCCTCACTTGTCTCCCAGCCTCTGGTCTCTCTCCCTCCAGTCTGTCTTCCACTTGTGTTTGTGGGCTCGATTTGACTTGCAAATCAGATCATTGCACTCCCTGCATAAAATTTATCAGTGTCCCAGTGAAAAATTAAAAACCTTAAAAAAATGTTTGTTTGTTTGTTTGTTTGTTTTTGAGAGAGACAGAGATGGTGTGAGCAGGGGAAGGGCAGAAAGAGGAGACACAGAATCTGAAGCTGGCTCTAGGCTCTGAGCTGTCAGCATAGAGCCCGACACAGGACTCGAACTCATGAACCATGAGATCATGACCTGAGCTGAAGTTGGAAGTTTAACCAACTGAGCCACCCAGGTGCCCTTAAAAATCTTTTTCATGGCACCAGGCTCTTTCATGATCTGATCCCATCTATATCTCCAGTTTCACTTCTTGTCTCTGCTTCCTTTGTACTTCATACGCTAGCATTAGTTACTTGATAGTCTCTGAACGTGCTGTGATGTCTCAAGCTATTTTACTTTTGCTTGACTGCCTGGGAAATTCCTTTGTTTCTTAGCTTAGCTCAAGTGCTGCTTCTCTTTGGAACCGTTCCCTGACTCCTCCAGCAGATTTTGGTCTTTTTTCTATATTCTTATTTCACGTGTGTGTGTGTGTGTGTGGGGGGGAGAGAGAGAGAGAGAGAGAGAGAGAGAGAGAGAGAGAGAGAGAGAGAGAGAGGGTGGGAGGGAGGTGTGGCACTTTGATACTGTGCTGTATATATTTGTGTGTCTGTCTTCACTCTGGAAGATGGGCCTCTTGAGGAAAGGGACTGTCTTTTCATCTGTTCATCTTCAGTGCTTAACACTGTATATGTTAAATCGTGAGTGTGCCTGTAATAATTAAGTGAATACTAAACAGTTATGTGCCAGATTCTCTGTCATGTACTGAGGATGAGCTGTGAGACCCACAGACATGGTCTCTGTTGTCCTAGAGTTTATAATCTAGTGGGAGATACAGACAAGTACCTGGATGGAGTGCTCTGATGGAGAAGTATGGTGAAAATAGGCACATGGGCACACGTACAGGACCACTTACCCAGTGGTCCTATAATAGTCCCTTAAATGTTTGCTTTTCCAAAATAATGCATTATAACTTCTCTCTTAACTCTCTTCTGTATATCCTCTTTTCCTTTATTCTCAGTTGATGATCTTGTTTTATTTACTTTTTTACTAAAAAGGTAGACAGGAATCCTTTCATCTTCCCAGCAAGGAATCCTAGCAGCACATCTGCACCTGTACCCTTACTCTTTGACTTCCCATGATAATGGTTGATGTGTCCCTTTCCTGTCCAATGCCAGCTCCTTCACTTGGGTAGTGTTCTCTTGTTCCTTCAGGGACTCAACTTCTGCAATCATCTTTTCATTCTGCATTATTATTTCTCTCTCAGCAGTTCTTCCTGCCCATGGGTCCTGTCCTCATGCTTTAATAAAATAGCCTTTTTGCACCAAAAGCAAAACAAAACAAAACACCCAACCCCCCCCCCCCCCCCAAAAAAAAAGCCTCTCTCTCTACTGGATCATTCCCATCATATATGCAGACTCTAATATTATCCAATTAAGGGCAGCCTGGGTGGCTCAGTCAGTTAAGCATCCGACTGTTGATTTTGACTCAGCTTATGATCTTACAGTTTGTGGGTTTGAGCTCCACTCGGGCTCTGCACTGATGGCATGGAGACTGCTTGGAATTCTCTCCCTCTCTTTATCCCTTCCCCTGCTCACACGCTCACATTCTCTCTCTCCCAAGAATAAACAAATAAAAAAAAAATTTGGCCCCAGAAACCCCTCCAGCTGCCATTCCATATCTTCCCCATCATCACAGAATGCCTTTACAGAATAGTTGCTGTTTCTTTCTCACTTTCCTTTCATTCCTTACCCCACTCTTGAGGTGGTCTATTCCACCACTCAGTGAAACTGCTTGCCATCTTGCCAAACCTAATGGCCATCTATTTCTCTTTGCCTGAATGCGCAACAACATTTAGTATTTAACATGGTTGGCTGCTGCCTCCTGTTGGAAGTACTTTCTTCTTGAAGCTTTTATAGCACTACACTCTCCTGGTTGTTCCTTCTCACCTCATTGGTTTTTCCTTCCTACTGTTTGTGCTAGGTACTTCTCTGTCTGAGGACATGATGCTAGATACCTCTTGTTCTCCAATTTCTTTCCGTAGGTGAATTTAATGTCTATATAACTACAGTTTACCACATTGATGTTTTTAGTTCTGACCCATTCCCTGCATTCCAAATTAGTAAATCCTCTTGCCTCATCTTCACGTGATGTCTGAAACTCCAAATTGAACCTTTCCTTGTTTTATTTTCTTCATAGCACATAATCACTACCTGATATTTCCTTGTTTATTTGCTTACTTATTATATGTTTCTCTCTATTGGAGTGTAAGTTTCTTGGGAGCCAGACTCTTGTCTGTCTTGTTCTGTGCCATGTTCCCGGCACCTGGGGTGATGCATGGCACATAATAGGTGCTCAGTAAATAATTTGCTGGATGAATGAACATTTAAGGAGATAGATTGAATTAGGACTGCTTAAATGAAGTTGTCTGCCTTAGGAGGTAGTAAATTTCCATCTTTGGAAGTGCTTAGGGAGAGACTGAATGATCATTTGTGGAGGAGCTTTTTTAACAGATTTTCTTTGCCATGTTTGTATCCCAGTGCTTATGAGGGATAGGACACCCCTATCAGTAACACAGGTTCTGGAAGGTTTGTAATTCCTTACCTAGGGATGGCTTATCAGGTTCTAGTAGTGGTGAGTATACTTTGGAAAACTTCCCAGGTGATCATGCACCTTCCGCCAGTATGCCCCACCCCCACCTCTTCTTGGGCATTTTATGTATCAGATGGGTATTGGCCTTTATAACTCCAAGGTCCTTTCTGTCTCCATGGAACTCTGATTCTTACGTTGTCAATAAAATAAGGTGGCTTACTGTGATTGTAGTAATGAAAACGCATCAATTCATTACCTTACCCACCTTCACAGGGAGCTTCTCTTTTGTCCCCTCATATTTTCTGAAACAGAACTCTGTCCCCACCCTCCATCTCTAGAGCCACTGTTACTAGTTTGGTATCTATTTCTCCATATTTTTTCCCAGGTTCCAACTAACCGAAATGAGAAAATATCTTTTTCTTAAGAGAAATGGAGAATGGAATAATTTTTTGGCTTTTTTTTTTCTTTCACTTAATATATCTCGGTTGTCTTTACTGTCAGGATATAGAGAATTTATCTCTCTTTTTTTAAATAATTGCATAGGATTTCATTGCATGTCTATAGTGTAATTTATTGAAATAATCCCCTTGATGACATTTGGACTGTTTTCACTTTTTGTTCCAACTTTATGAACATGCTGTTAGAAATTCTTTGTTCTGCTAGACAAATTCCTTATTCAAAAAGTAAAAACATTTAAAATTTTAATGGATATTGCCAACTCTCCCAAATGGTTGAACCAGTCTGTACTCTCCACAGCGGGATTTTAATTGGTTGCCCTTGCTTCAGTCAGTGTCCTTCATATTTTGAAGAGTCCAGGTGTTGAAAAGATCAGTAGTGTTTCACAGTATTTACATGTTTAAGCATAATGAAAACTGTTGCCATGGTAATGGCCTCTGGAGAACTAATCTGGTAGTTTTCTGATCTTTGGGTTAGATCTCAGTTCATTTTGTTTTCTTGGTTGGTGATGTAAGGGCTGTTAGCCTGAAGCAAATTTAGATTTTCTTAAGTAGTGTAATTATTTAACACAGGCATAAAGATATTTTGGAAAAGTACTCGTAGAGCTTCCATTTCATGTCAAATGGTGACTGTGGCTAATGTATCAGGTTGGCATCTTCAAGGGTCTAGAGTGTGGCAGTGGAGAGTTCTCTGTCAACGTTATATAGTTTAGATCTCTTGCCTTTTTTTGAGACAAGCAGCTGCTAGAACTTTAATATCAAAGATGATAACTATGAGGTCCTCATGGATAAGCATCTTCTATTTATGGTCTGTGCTATCCAATATTATGCACATTTTATTAGAAAATAATTCACAGTTTGGGGTGCCTGGGTGGCTCAGTCGATTAAGCATCCGACTCTTGATTTTGGCTCAGGTCATGATCTTGCAGTTTTATGGGCTTGAGCCCTGCATAGGTCTCTGTGCACTGACCGTGTGGAGTCTGCTTGGGATTCTCTCTCTCCCTCTCTCTCTCTGCCCCTCCCCTGCTCATACATGCACTCTCTTTCTCAAAATAAATAAATGAGCTAAAAAAAAAAATTCACAGTTTTATAACTTTTTCTCATTCAGCCCGGCCTCTTTGTTACTGCCTCACCTACACCCCAATCGAGGTGTAATTATAAATTTAAGTCAGGAGATAGGAGAGTTCTGAAGATATGTTAGTAATATATATCTTTTTCTGAGTGAGCTTTTGTTTTTAACCTGAAACATCATATTTTTTTCTTTAACTTAAACATGAACATAAAACTGAGTTGTACCATCATGAATTCTTAAATTCACCTGTCTGGCCGGCACCCAGAGCAGAACATTACCAGCACCTAGAGCCCTCCTTGCACCTTCCCAGTCATTCCTCTTCCTGTGAAAGAGGCTTATATGGCTTATATTTTCGTGGATTGGTTTGCCTCCTGTTAAACTGTATATAGATGGGATCATACAGCATGGGTTTTTTGGTGTCTGGATTGCGTTGCTTAACATATTTGTGGGATGTCTTCATATTGTGAAGTTCTTTTTCACTGCTGCATGGTACTTTATTGTGTGCATATGCGATAGTTTATCCATTTGCCTGTTGAGAGACATTTAGATTGTTTCTCGTTTGGGGCTGTCCTGGGTATCATTCCTGTATGTGCCTTTGGATGCACTTATGCATCATTTCTGTTAGAATTATTGGGACGTAGAGTATGGGTGTGTTCATTAGCAGTCATATTTGTGTTTTTTCCTAGATAATCATTTTCATGTTTTGCTTCTTGTGCAGTTTGCCTCAGGATACAGATCAACCCACAGAACAAAGCGGATTTCCAAGGCATCTCCCCAGAACGAGCTTTTGCTGATTTTCTCTTTGCCAGCACCATCCTGCACCTTGTCGTAATGAACTTCGTTGGCTGAATTACTCCCATTTACTTAATTGAGGAGTAGGAGGCTAGAATAATGTAAGTAGTGATCATAGCCCTTGTGCCATAATGTTGATTTTAGGCATGGAAGTTGAGTGTGGCTGGTTTTGATTATAGTTGCCCGGGTTCCCATATTGCTGATAAGACATTTGCAGAATTTTCTATTGGAATGCAAAGCATTAATCTGATCGTGAGTCTTCAGTGCTGTCTCTCTTGGTCATTGCCTTCTCTTCTCACTGTTTTGCAAATCATTAAGATAACAGAAAGTAAGACTTTGCCTGTAGCTAATACCTAAGTTTCTGCATCAGTAACTTCATGAAAATAATGGAAATCTTGGAAGAGACATAAATTGTAGGTTCTGCCTGGAGATTTGCTCTATAATTTTTTTCTTTGATCTCAGGTAACTTTTAAATGCTGGGCCATTGTTCCCCTAGTAGAGTGCTCACATCTGGTAGACATCCAATATATGCTGAATGAAGGACTGTGGCCATTTGCTAATAATGTGTGCTAAAGTGGAAATAAATGGGGAAATTGGATTAGCTTGGGGGAAGACTTTAAAATATATGATGAGATGTTATTTGGTTCGTTCGCCATTTTCCCTTTATTAGCGTAGAACTCCTTTTTCTCTAAACTCTTATGTAGAATCTCAGTATATAAAACAGCAATGGAGCTGGAGTTGTTTTGATTGACAGAATTGAAAAGCCCTCTCTGCTTGGCCTTTCTTCCTCCCAAGCAGAATCCTAAGTCTCTAAGAAGCACATGAGTGGTTTCCAAACTGTGTGTTGACACTGTTATTTTATATATGAGAAAACAGAGGCCTTCTGTGGCCACACAGCTAGGTGGTTGCAGA
Organism: Acinonyx jubatus; assembly: GCF_027475565.1. Classification (NCBI taxonomy): domain Eukaryota; kingdom Metazoa; phylum Chordata; class Mammalia; order Carnivora; family Felidae; genus Acinonyx; species Acinonyx jubatus. The sequence goes on along the minus strand of NC_069386.1, from coordinate 71,845,372 downwards.
GTGGTGCCTTCCCTAGTGGTGCTCTTGGCCCAGTGCTCCTCTAGTACGATGAGTGAATGCGCTCTTTTCTTTGCCTTTCCATCATAACATTTAGTGTTGCTTTTGGGTGGTAGGAAAAAAAAGAACCTTAGGAAATGTTATCCTTTTTGGGGGAAGAATATCCTAGGACTAGCCTCTGTCACTAAGAAATCTGTCATGTTTGTACTAATCAGCAGTATAACACAAGAGTTAGCGACTGTGTCCAAAGTGTATGCAATAATGCGACAAGGACTGTACATTAATTTCTGGCATGAATGAATCAGTTGCTTACAGTGTTCCATGGATTCTTTTTGTTTTTGATAACTGCTTCAAAAACAGTTCTGTTAATTCAGGTAAGGTTTCATTTTTGGTAGTGGTAAGTTGACAGAAATGGTTTATTTCAGTGAAAAAGTTTGAGAAGTACTTCTTTCTACTATTCTGATACAGTTTAACTCTTTGGAAACCTGATCAGGGCTTGAGTTGTCCCCCTCCCTCCCCTTACCACACCTTCTATGTGGCAGTCAGTGCCTTGTTACTGGGAATACAAACAAAAGTAAAATGTGGCTCTTAACTTTTCTAGTAGAGGAGAAGGCCTATAAACATAGCAGTTAAAATTCAGCATAGTTAGAGCCACACCAAAGATCTGAACAAAGTACTGTGGGAGTCCAGAGAAGGGAGCTATATGCCATTTGGGAGCAGAGGCAGCAGATAAGGTATCTGAGAATGATAACTCTTTGAGTACAGCTAAAAAACCAAACCACCAACATTGACCTTATACTTGCAAACCTCATGAGTGACTCTTGGGCTCTCTGATAGTAACCTTGCTGGGAAAGTCATAAGTCTTTTGACTGATTTGCTTTAGATTACTAAAATTATTTTTTCTAGAGGAGTCATGTGTATGCTTAGGAAGGGAACAGAGCAAATGATTCAAGGGTGTTCTTTAGGCTCAGGGAGATACCAAATCATGGAAAATGATTTCCTATGGCCGACGTGATTGGAAGAGGACTCTGCTGCAGAGAGCTTAGTATTTCAAAATTATGACAAAAACAGAGACAAAAAAGCAGGCTCAGCAGGAATTGCATACTGCAGACCATATTAACAACATAGGGCCACTTGTTCAACTGGGAATTAATGGGCCCAAGGTAGAGCAAAATCTTCCAATCCCAGATTACAGTGGTAAATCATTCTGTAGAGAGTATGCTCATTGAAAAATCCTTTTCTCGGACATTGCCCAAAAGATTTTTCACAGAGATCATTTGTTTGACACAGGTTATACTCTCCTACTTTTAAACCTGTATCTATTTTCCCTTTTTATGTGCTTCTTTTTATTTTAGCTTTTTTTTATTTTTAAAAAGTTTATTTTTGAGAGAGAGAGCAAGCAGGGAAGGGGCTGAGAGAGAGGGAGACACAGAATCTGAAGCAGACTCCAGGCTCTGAGCTGTCAGTACAGACCCTGACGTGGGACTAGAACCCACAAACTGTAAGATCATGACCTGAGCTGAAGTTGGATGCTTAACCGACTGAGCCACTCAGATGCCCCTAACTCTTTTTTTAAGTTTATTTTATTATTTATTTTGAGAGAAAGCAGGGGAAGGGACAGAGACAGAGGGAGAAAGATGCTGTCAGTGCAGAGCCTGACATGGGGCTTGAACTCATGAACTGTGAGATCCTGACCTGAGCCAAAATCAAGAGCTGGATGCTTAACCAACTGAGCCGCCTAGGCACCCCTGCCCTTTTTATGTGTAGTGTGCCAAAACACTTTTAAAATATTTTCCAAGTAAGTTCTCAATATTTATACCAACTCAGAAGGTAGAACAAAACAGATTGAACGTTCTCTATACTTGCCAAGTACATTGAGGGTTGAGTATAAAAAGAATAAACATGTACAGTGTGCGCTCTTGCATGAATTTGAGGATGACATTTAAAACTAGCAGCTACTCTGAAAAAAGGCAGATCAGAAGAAAATGGCATTGAGTTGAAAAAATAAATATTCAAGAAGTAACTAAATTAACATACAGATAGTGAGAGCTCACCATAGGTCAGGATTTAAGTGCTTCTTGCTCTGTGTCTTTTATTTATTTTTTATTTTTTAAAAGTTTATTTATTTATTTTGGGAGAGAGTTCGAACAGGGGAGAGAGGCAGAGAGGGAGAATTCTGCGGGGCTTAATCCCACAAACCACAAGATCATGACCTGAGCCGAAATCAAGAGTTGGACACTTAACTGATTGAGCCACCCAGGCACCCATGTCTTACTTTAATTTTAAAATAACCTCATGAGGGGGGCACTTGGGTGGCTCAGTCAGTTGAGCATTTGACTTGGGCTCAGGTCATGATCTCAGGGTTCGTGGGTTTGAGTCCCTGCATTGGGTTCTGTGCGAATAGCTCAGAGCCCGGAGCCTGCTTCAGATTGTTTCTTTCTCTCTGCCTCTCCCCTGCTCATTCTCTCTCTCTCTCTCTCTCTCTCTCTCTCTCTCTCTGTCTCTCTCTCTCAAAAATAAATAAAACATTAAAAAAAAAAAAAGCCTGATAATCCAGAGTGACTTCAAAAAAGTTTTCTTATACCCCATTTTTGCTTGTTTGTTTACTATAGAGTATTTGACAATTGCAGAGTTAAAGAAGTGTGTTTAAAAAGTCAGCTATTGGGGCACCTGGGTGGCTCAGTCAGTTAAGTGTCCATCTTTGGCTCAGGTCATCATCTTGCGGTCTGTGAGTTCGAGCCCTGCATCAGGCTCTGTGCTAACAGCTCAGAGCCTGGAGCCTGCTTCGGTTTACGTGTCTCCCTCTCTCTCTGCCCCATCCCCTGCTCACGCTTTGTCTCTCTCCATCTCTCAAAAATGAATAAACGTTAAGATTAAAAAAGAAAATCAGTTATTTATCACTGTGCTTTCCTTACTATTTTCTTTGCTTTTATTATAACAAGTTTAAAAAATACAGAAAAGTAGAAAGAATAACCTAACCAATCGATGCTGGGAATTAAGATTTTGAACAGATTAGGGGTGCCTGGGTGTCTCAGTCAGTTAAGTGTCCAACTTTGGCTCAGGTCATGATCTCTTGGTTCGTGGGTTCAAGCCCCACGAGCTTCAGAGCCTGGAGCCTGCTTCAGATTCTGTGTCTCCCTCTGTCTCTGCCCCTCCCTTGCTCGCACTCTGTCTCTGTCTCTCAAAAATAAATAAACATTAAAAAAAAAAAGATTTTGAACAGATTAGACATTGTAGATTCAGCTGAAGTTCCCTTCCCTCTGCTGGAAGACCTGAGCTTCATGACAATTTCATTCAGCTAGGACTAATGTAAAACCTAGATCTATTAACACAGCCTTTTCCAACCTTTAGCCAGCCTATGTGGTCTCCTGAAAACCCATCCTGTGCCACTCAGTTGGCAGCACTGGTTATATAGTTGGCTAAAGTTTATTTATTTTGGGAGAGAGAAAGAGAGAATCCCAAGCACGCTGCACACTGTCAGCGCAGAGCTCGATACGGGTCTCAAACTCATGAACCGTGAGATCATGATGGAGCTGAAGTCTGACGCTTAACCACATGAACCACCCAGACACCCCTTACTTTATTTTTAGGCAAACTCCACACCCAATGCGAGGCTCAAACTCAGTGACCCCAGAGATCAAGAGTCGCATGTTCTACTGACTGAGCCAGCCAGGCATACCACTCATGATAGTTTTTAGATGATCCTAAAAATGAAAATGCAAAAGTAAAAAATGCTCCTAGTGACCTTCGGAGTTGCTGATTAGTGTCTGGCACTTAGGTGGCTGTAAATTTATTTTGGATGAATTTATGACACAGTTCAATAGATTTGAATATTTTAAAATTTACATACTATCTGTAAGTATTTCCTATGTTTGTTTCTTTACATCTGTGAAGTTCTTTTCGAAATTTGTCAGCTTCTCTGAGGTGTTCTGAAGGGAAATTCAGAAGAGGGACACAGCTCCATTGGATCACAGTTTGGGAAGGGAAGTTCCTGATGACAAGGTCCCTGGATCTGAGGGAAAGTGAACTGGGCACAAGGGACAAACCTGAGCTTGGAAATGTGCTCAGCCCCTGGGGAGGTTGTTTGCAAAATGCTCCAATGCTCATGCTAAAATCTTATTAGTGTTGCTTTGTTTTTATAATAGAGACCATTCTCCCACAGATCTTTAAAAATTCATGGTGTTTAATCCTGGCTGGAACAAGGGGACTAACCGAGCTGGGCAGAACAGAACTCTGACAAGCAGTGCTATTTACAAACAATTGCTATTGGCTTTTTGAATTTATCAGGGGAGCACAGTAGTCCCCTATTCTCTTTGGGGGATGTGTTCCAAGCCCCCCAGTGGATGCCTGAAACCACCAATAGCTCCGAACCCTATGTATACTATTGTTTTTCCTATATACATATACCTGTGGTAAAGTTCAGTTCATCAGTTAGGCCCAGTAAGAGGTTAACAACAGTTACGAATCACAAAATAGGACCATTATATACTGGAATTAAAGTGTTGTGACTATATTCTCTCTCAGAACATCTTACTGTTCTGTATTCACCCTGTTTGCGGTGATGTGAGATGATAAAATGCCCACGTGATGAGATGGAGTGAGGTGAATGATGTAGGTGTTGTGACCTAGTATTAGGGTACTATTGACCTGACAGTACTTTAGAAGGAGGGTCATCTGCTTCCCCTGTGATGGACTGCAGTAACTATGGAAAGTGAAACCTTGAATAAAGGGGTACTCCTGTGTAGTGTCCTAGAAAATTTCCTCTGGACGGGAATCTAAATATTCTTTAGGCTCTACTGCCACCTAGTGGGTCGTACATTTCCTGCCGAGAATGTACTACTACAAAGCAAAAGTTGAGTTGGGTGGGGGCTGGGTGGGGAACACTGATACCTTTGTGATAAAATCTAGTTTTTTTCTAGTCACAGGAGGGCAGCAGAGGTCCAAGTGGGCTTACATGCTAGGTGGGGGTTGGTTGCTTTACATTCTGACCACTGGTGGGCAGTGTGGAGTTAGGCTCCAAAGGTCATGCAACCTTAATGTGGCTTAGGGATTTTGTTATCCAGGGAAGACCTCAAGTGCACAGAGACCCACAGATTTTCCCTTTATTTCCTTTTCTTGTCAGTTGAAGAGCACCTTTTTGGTTCATTCTAGACCTGTTTTTGTTCCCAACATGACACCTCCACTGGTAATAATCTTTAAGTTTTTTGAACGGGGTGGGGGGGGGCGCTGTTCAGTTTTTATTTCATTTTCTCTTTGACACTTCCTCTTATTGAATTAGAGCTAGCCACCAAGTAAGTTCTCAAAAAAGGAACTACTCTAAATTTTTAGACTGTATTTTGAACTAAGCACACAGTATAATCTTTTTTTTTCCAGCCCCCTTTTTTCACCAGATGGAGGGGGAGATTCTGTACCCATTATTAAGGCCCTAAATATGCTTATTTTATTTACTAAAAAACACTAGTTAACGACTAATTGGTGATTGAACTCTGTTTTGTATTTGGTCTGTTTAAAGCTCTCAATAAAAAAAATATATCAAGTAGAGTTGTGTTTATGAAGTTCATTGCTGCCCTAACTCCTTACTCCATCCTTTCAGCTTGGATAATTCCTACCCAAGTTGTATAGGAGTCTTTTCTGGGGCCCATTGTGCATACCTGTAGTGCTGCATTTAGCCAGTAGTTATGAAACTGTTCATTTGCTTTCCTGTCTCTCCCACTGAACTCTTAAATTCCCTGAAGGACCTCAGGGCTTAGCATGAGGGGAACAGTCACTGTGCATGTTTGTTGAATGAGTGTATGAATAAATAAACCCTTTCAACTGTAAGAAAATGCTATAAAAATAGCTAAATCATTAGTTACATGGATGCTAAGACATGGAAAGTGCTGTGGAAGAAAGAAGCCAAGGAAACAATTTGTTTGAAGGACTGTAGGGTGGAACACAAGCATGAGACTAGAAATTGGAAGGCCTGCATTGTAGAGTTTGCTCTATTAACTAGTTGATTGGACAAATAAGCTTGTTTCTGAGGCCCAGTTTCCCTACGCACATCATCTGGATGTTCATCACTCTCTTGCAGCTGCTATAACCTGTGATTATTAGAATTCATGATAGTTCCCAGTGTATTTCAGGGAGATTGTGCTGTTTGTGTGGATCCTCAGTTGAGCTTTGCTTTTTTTTCTTCAGTTGCTTTTTATCCGTGTTACCAGATTTCCATCATCCATCCACAAGAGGTAGAAAGTTAGAGTCAGTATATACAACAAAATGCACAATGTTTGCATAAGACCGTTTACAAAATTAGGTAACATTTGGAAATGTTTTACGGTTATCATATTATCAGGCTTGTGGGACTCACATATACTCTTAGACACATTAACCCATGTGATCCTGTTGTCTCTTCCTGCAATGAGGTTGATGAATGATAGTATTCCTATTTTACACATGAGGTAATTAAACCTTAGTGAAATTTAATTTTTAAAAAGTAATCTCTACACCTAATGTGAGACTGGAACTCATGACCCCAGGATCTGGAGTCCCATGCTTCACCAACTGAGCCAGCCAAGTGCCCCCCAACCTTGGTGAATTTTAAATTAACTTGTCCAGGCCCTGGAACTGTTAAGTGACTGAGTGGCAACTTGATAACAGATACTTGACTCTAAACTTTCATATTCCTTCTTCTCTATTTTGTTCAGAGACTTTTGGATGACGAATTACATCTTCTTGTTAAAAGGTTTTCATTAAAAATGTTAAGCTTCTTTTTTTTCAATGAGAAAGCTTAGGAGAGATAAGAAAAGATGAAGGTAGGCTCTCTAAAATATTTCTGCTGGGCGCCTGGCCACCCATGTTGAGTGTAGAGATTACTTAAAATTAATAAATAAAATATTTCTACAAAGTTGGTCATCTTGGGTCCAGAAGACATGCTAGAGAAGGCAGATCAGGAGACCTTACTATCCAGAGGGGATGACCTTGGTGCAGTGCCCTCTAGTAGAACTCTGCAACGTGGAAATAGTTCTAAGTCTGTACCATCTGGTATGGTAGCCACTAACCATGTGTTGTTAATGAACATTTGAAATGTGCCTGACTGAGGCACTGATTTTTACGTTTTATTTAATTTTAATTAAGTTTAAATAGCCACGCATGGCTGGTGGCTTCAGTGTTAAAGACAGCACGGCCCTGGAAAAATCTGTTAAACTCCCAGTACCTACTGCTTTCCTCTATGAAATGAGAGGATCAGACTGCTTGATCTGTAAAGCCCCTCTCATTTTTAGAAACACATGATTTGTGCCTTCTGAGATTATAGTGATTCACATTGAGCTAGGAACTTAGAATTTCTGCAGAATGGTCTTGATTCACATTTTCTTTAATTTCACTGTTAATTGGGTGACCAGGATCCAGGATGAGATGGGTTTGAAGGAAAATCAGTATTTGAGCCTATCTGCTCAGTGCTAGTGTCTGAATAGAGATGCTGCTGGAGAAGAATACGGATTCCAAATGGAAATGACCCTGTCTGGCATTATCTTTTGTGTCTATACAGAGAATAATTATTTTTAACTTTGTGTTGTGCCTGGCTTTCTTTTAAGGTGATTAGAGCAGACTGATCAGATGGCACTGTCTTTTCTGCATGGGTGACATAGACTGAAGAAGTCATGCTAATTTTTCTCAGTAGGTGCCTTCCATTTTGCATGTCTTGATACTATGGGAAGAAATTTGATTAGTTTCCTGAAATCTTCATCCCCTGGTTAGCAGTTGAAGCCATTCTTCTGAGCTGTTGAATAGTCCAGTTTTGTTAACATTTCAAAGAATCCTAGCTCCTCTGCTTTTAGAATACTATCTGGTAAATGTAGTTTTGTCTTAAAAGAAGGAAGCAGGTCTTTGTTAAGTAGAATTTTCTGAAAACCACTATCATGAGACTTAGGTCCTGAGTCATTTTTGCCTTCTAGATGGACCAGCCTTCATGTCTTAGATTTGTTTGACTGTTTTAATACCATAGAAGCTTAAAACTTGACTTTTGTACTAAACTAGGATTTCTTTTATAATTCTGTCTCAAGGCTCCTCACTCAAATGATCCTATGTTCTAGTCTGCTCTCACCTGGGCCATTAGAACTGATGCATTCATAATTCATAGTCTGTGGCCAGAGTGTTTTTTTTTTTAATTAATTAATTATTATTATTAAAAAAAAAATTTTTTTTTTCAACGTTTATTTATTTTTGGGACAGAGAGAGACAGAGCATGAACGGGGGAGGGGCAGAGAGAGAGGGAGACACAGAATCGGAAACAGGCTCCAGGCTCTGAGCCATCAGCCCAGAGCCTGATGCGGGGCTCGAACTCCTGGACCGCGAGATCGTGACCTGGCTGAAGTCGGACGCTTAACCGACTGCGCCACCCAGGCGCCCCATTAATTATTTTTTTGAGAGGGAGAGAACACGAGCAGGGAAGGGGCAGAGAGAGAGGGGGGGAACAGAGGATCCCAAGCAGGCTCTGCTGACAGCAGAGAGCCCGACGTAGGGCTCAAACCCACCAACTGTGAAATCCAACTGACGTGAGCTGAAGTTGGATGCTTAACTGACTGAGCCACCCAGACATCCTGAGAGAGTTTTTGCTTTAAGAAATTTGATGGAGTGGGGCACCTGGCTGGCTCAGTTTGTAGAGCATGTGACTCTTGATCTTGTGGTTGTGAGTTTGAGCCCCACGTTGGGTGTAGACATTACTTAAAATTTTTTAAAAAAAGGAAGTTTGGTGGAGTGAATAGGTGTGTTTTAACAGGTCTGTTTGTTCACTGTGAACACTTTTCCCTGTTTTTTTTTTTTTGCTCTTTTATGCATTTCTCACAATTCTATTGATATAAGAATGTTCTGCAGTTCTGTATCATGTCTCTAGGTACCATTGTTACTGACATAAAAGCACTCTGGCTAGAAGTCTAATATCTTTCTATTAAGCTCTGATGCTAGAATCTCCAGGTCACCTTAACCGGTATGCAGAATAAGGTGATGCCCTTTTACCTGCCAGGATGGCTCAGCTCTTCTGAAAGGCAGTGTTTTCAAGCCCTTTTCAAGTCGTGGCAGCCAAAGAAGATTGCAGAATTTTAATGGCACACTGCAGGAGAAATGGCTACTGATGGCTCAGTGTGTTGGAGCCCCTAAATCTAAGGGGCCACTTTCTGGCTGCACCCTTAGCCCAGCACATGAGACGCTATGAGGAACCCATCTCACAGCTTACAGCTCGCATCTCAAGTGACTAGCAGTAGGGCGGCTGCTTCTCTTGGAGTTATCCTCCACCTTCTTGCCAAAAATAACCTTATCTGTCAGTGCAAATTATTTCTTCTCTTTCCGTGTTAAATTTGAGATTGGGAGTTTTTCTCTGTTGAATTCTTCCTTTTACTCCCTGTTCTTCCAGCTGAAATGTAGTGCTTTGTAGGCTTTCTAGATCCAGAAAAGCCCTGGAGGCTCAATTGCAACCCCTTCCCCCCCCCCCCCCAAAAGAGTTTGTGAGCCAGAGAGGTCAGAGTGACTTCTGTTAAGTCACGTAGCTTATTAATTCTAGAGCGGAGTTGAAACCCACGCCTGCAACTCTTAGTAAGTTTTGCCTTGGTGTGCTTGGGATTCAGATTTGAACATTCCTTTTTATGGATATCTCTGTAAAATGTTCTGTGAAGAATATTTGCTTTATTCTGGTTCTTCTAGCCTGGCTTAAATGCCGTCCAGAATTTGGGAACCCCATAGTTGTCTTTGTCTTTGTGGGTTTAGAATTTTGTTGGAAGGATTTGGGGCCCTGTCTTGTAGTGTTTTAAGACATTTTTAAAAACCTTGGATATCTCTCTTACCTTTCTGCTTCTCTCTTTTAGGTTCACTTTTTGCTTTCCCCTGGATAAGAGCTTTTGAGATGGCAACTTGGACACGTGGATTTTCTTCCGATTTATACTTCCTACCGACTCTGATTTGGAATGTAGGTGGAGAGCCCAGAGAAGTTCCCTTGCTTCTGTGTTAGAGCAGTTTTGTAATGAGCATTTATGAAGATGGCCTCTACTTTCCATTAAGTGGGACCTCCTTTTTGCCTTTCAAATTAATAAACTCCATGCCACTCCTTCCTCTGCCTGTGGCTTTTTTTTAATTATTCTTCTTTACTGGTATTAAAATCCTTGTTTCCCTTCAGTCCTCTGCAGAGCTCTTTAGGAGTTGATAACTTGCAAGTGTGAATCTGCTTCCTTGTTTTCATTAAGTATATCTGAAGTTAATGACAAAAGGCAGTGCTGACGACCCTGGGAAATGACAGTCCTTTGTCTTTTCCCTGAGGCTGGTAATCCTTTACTAATCCCTCACTTGTTACAGGTGGTTCCATGCTTATGACACAATGCATTCCTGGAACTGCATCATTAAGCACTTTGTTAGAAATTGAACTAAGCGGGTACTTCCACATTTACATGTTTCAGCTTGCTTTGGTGGTGAAAAGTGGAATGTAACTCTTAGGCAGTGTTAACGGAGTGCAGGATGTGAGGGTTGTTTATGTGTTTGCTTATAGGAAATGGTACTCTTCAAACCACTTGCGCAAATAATTCTCTCGTTTTGTTCTTTCAACTGTCTCAGGGCTTCTAATTCTCATGACATACGCGAAGAAATTAAAGATCAGTTTTGTCACTTGCTTAAGATCAGAAGTCCTGACACAGCTTGTGTGGAGCAATAGATCTGCTGGTTGAAGTCTAGGCATATTTATGTGTATCATGCTAGCAACTCTGTTTCCATCTTGGGTGCTATATATAGGAACTAAGCTATGCTGAGAATTCCACCATTTAAATTTAGCTGACTACTGAGATGACGGGTTGTGCTCTAGAGGTTTTCCCAACTTGGCTGTACATTAAAATCGCTTGAGGAACTTCAAAATGAGAGCCCAGTGCCCAGGTCACATCCCAGACCAATTAAAAATCTTTGAGGGTGGCATCTGTACTAGGTACAGCTGATCCTCCTATACAGCCAAGTTGGAGAAGCCCTGGTCTGCATTCTTGCTACTCAAAATGTAGTTCTCTGACCAACAGAATCACCTAGGAACTTTGAAAGGGAAAGTCTCAAGCACCCGACCCCCCCACCCCAGATCCTATAGCAGCAAAATCTTTAACATGGTTCTCATGTGATTCATGTGCATATTAAAAATTTTTTTAAATCTTTAATCTTTATTTATTTTTGAGAGAGACAGAGTGCAAGCAGGGGAGGAACAGAGAGAGAGGGAGACAGAGAATCTGAAGCAGGCTCCAGGCTCTGAGCTGTCAGCACAGAGCCCAATGCGGGGCTTGAACTCATGAATTGTGAGATCATGACCTGAGCTGAAGTTGCTTAACCGACTGAACCACCCATGCACCCTTTATGTGCATATTAAAGTTTGAGAAGCACTAAGCTAGAACAGTGGTTCTCAAATTTTGGTATATCTCACAATTCTTAGAGATACTGGTTCACTAAAATTATCATTGAGCAATTTAATTTCCTTTAAATGGTATACCGATAAGCTTTATCAGGAGGCTTCTATTTTTAGCCTAGATTGATAAACAGGTGTTTTGGATAAAAAGTCTGAACTTTGAGGCAAATGGGTCATAAACTGGAAATATAAATTTTATCAAGGAAGAACATCATAATTTTCAGAGACTTTAATGTACAGGTTTTGATGAGGGAGCTTGAGGCAAGCTGAGGGCAAAGTACAGGGTAATAGCACCCACCCCTCCCCCAAAATGGGATAGCCCGGCTACCCAAGAACAAAGGAAAGGGGTTTAAGTACTTGGCCATGGTGATGTGGGAAACTAAGGCAAATGAAAAATCAAATTCCCTTACTGCTTATAGCCCATTGACAAGTTCTTGAAACCGGCAGAGTGACCTCCCTCCAGGAGTTCAGCTGCCTCAATGATGACACTTTGCTAGGGGCAAAAGGGAATCTTGCCTTAACATCCTGATCCCCCAGGACCCTGTAACATATAACATGTTATTTTTAACATATAAAAATTCCTTTGGAAGCTTCCTTTATCTCAACTCCTCCAAGATACATGCTGGCAATCATACTCCAAGCTTATGGCCCCCTGATATACATCTGAAGGGTCTCATGACTGAGGTTTTACTGAACGGAAATAAATGGCGTTTTCCTAACAGCAGCTAGCCCCTCAAGGTCCTGGAAACCTTGCTTCCAAAATTCCTTAGAGACTTAAGCTGTCCCTAACTCCTTCCCAACCTGAGGGTATATAATCAGTTACCCATCACAGCCCCACTGCAGCCCTTCCTGCCCACGGGTCCTGTCTCCATGCTTTAATAAAATCACCTTTTTGCACCAGTGTCTTCAAGAATTTTTTCTTGACTGTCCGTTCCAAACCCCACCATCACTCCCAAAACTTCATCAGGTTTTGTTTAATGCCTTTCAATGATCTTGAGATACATAGTTAATCGGGTTAGCTATTGTTTCAGAGGCCATTTAACCCACACCAGGGACCATCAACCGGAAACATTCATCTTTGAAGTGTCTTTTTCCCCATATGTAATAGGGCAAAATACCTATAGCATGCTTTTGGAGTTCGGGTTTTTAAATTTAGTTAAAAACTCATTACAGGTGACTCACTTGTTTGACTTGCTCGGTGGTTCTCAGCTATGCATATACAGAAGAGTTAGCTTTGGAACTATTCCTTCAAGCTTAAAAGAATGTGTTACCCCCTACTCCACTCCCCTAATGGAGTTTCTGACTCTTAGGTGTTTGGTTTTTTTTTTTTTTTAGCTGAAGTAGCTAAAGACATGGTAGATGAGAGGCACTGAACCAGGATAGGTAATCTGTTCATTAGATGCCTCTTCTTATTTCTGGACCTTTCTTAATACCCACCAGTGGTGTTGCGATAATGTCTCTCCACGGGCCTTACACATGGGTGCTCAATACAGCATGTGGAACGAGTGGATTTTGAGTACTACGGTACAGAGAGTAGCAGCATTTCCTGCTGCTTCTAGCTCGACACCTTTTATAAGGTCGGTTTATTTTTATTTTCTGTTCTCTTTTGTGGGGCCGGAAGCCATTTGCCACAACCACTGTACAGAGTCTGTTCCCTGCCATTCTCTGCAGCTGTGGGAAGCCCAGCCCTGAGCACCTCCTGCCCACACATTTCCTGTGCCCTATCACATGGAAACCATCTCATGTGTTTTCTTCTCTTAGCAGCCTATACCTTTGGCCTTTTTGATCATACCCTTTCATCTCAGGCTTCAAAATACTTTTGTTATGATGGTTGGAAAATACTTGGCGAGGTCACAGAGGCCTGTTCTCTGGTTGTGGAAGTTCAGAAGTGAGCACTGGCCAGTTACCAGAGGCTTGGGCTGTCTAAAGTTTGAGTGCTCTATGACTTTGTACCTACATTTCATTTAAAAAAAAAATTCAACAAATATAAAAAAAATGGATCTCTCCTGTGAGGGGACCAGAACACTTCTCGGAACAAGGATTCTCAGATGAGGGAAATGAGAAACAAGTAGGAGGAAGCTTCTGCAAAGCAAAATAAAGCACATTGGCTGACATTGAATTAGTAAGCAGGTCCATGCGTATTGCAAAACTATCGATGGGATGAAAAAGAGATGTATTTTCCAGCCACCCCTTCCCCCTCCCCCAGGCAGCCTGGTGTTGCAGAAAGCATTTTGTTTGACTGGAAAGTGTTGATTTAAGAACCTGTTCTGCTGCTTATTGTCTGTATTGACCTTTTGTGCTGTCTCTAAAATTTAGCAAATAATTAGGCACCTAGGTACTGCACTGCATAGTGCACAGGGTTCTAAAAGGTAAGAACCCTTGCTGTCCAAGAGTGAGTGATTTGACATGGAGTGTCTACCATGTGCCTGCAATGGTATTAAGTGCCCTCCTGCTGTTTATGTTTCCCTATAAATCCCATGAGGAAGGGGGTGCTATTCCTTGAGATGAGGAAATGGAAATTCAGTCTGCAAGTGTTAGGGTTTGAATCTTATTTCTGTCTTATTCCAAAGCATTTGGATTAGGCTTTGAGTGCAATAAATAATAAAATAATAAGCATGGGGATAATAATACTTCACATGTTGTCCCAACAAAATGTAAGTGAAAGTACCTTGTTAATGTAATTGCTCTACAAATGTGTCTGTACTCTCATGGCTGTCATCAGAAACGCTGAGGACCATTTCACACATATTGCTTTTTTCCCTTAGCTGCACATCCAGTTTTACTGGCTTTAGGCTACAGGACTATGGTGGCCAATGGCAGGCCTTCCTGTCCCCAGAGGAGAGAGCCCTCGCTGCCAGGAGCCCTCATTAGGTCAGCTATTCAGGCTTGCTCTGCTTAAAAAAAATTTTTTTAAATGCTTGTTTATTTTTGAGAAAGAGACAGAGCATGAGTGGGGGAGGGGCAGAGAGAGAGAGAGAGAGAGAGAGAGAGAGAGAGAGAGAGAGAGAATCGAAGCAGGCTCCAGCTTGATGTGGGGCTTGAACTCATGGTCAGGTGAGATCATGCATGACCTGAGCCGAAGTCATATGCTTAACCAGCTGAGCCACCCAGGTGCCCCTGGCTTGCTCTGCTTTTTAAAATTCAAGGATGAACACTTAGGTTTTAACTTTTTATTATAGAAATTTACACACACACACACACACACACACACACACACACACACACGACTAGTAAACTCCCAGATGCTCAACACTCAGCTTCAACTATTAACATTTTACCCCAATCAAGTTTCAGGATATTAATTAGTAAGACATATCTGGTGGGAGAGCTCTTTCTATTCATCATTTAGTTAAAAAAATATTTGAGTGCCTACTCTGTGCCAGGTACAATAGATACAGAGGTGATCAGAACAGACCAGGTACCTCCCACTAAGAGCCTTAAATCCTAGCTGGGAGGAGAGCCACAGCAGCACATAAATAGAATTGAGAGCCACATCAGCACATAAATAGAATCGTGTTGTTCTTTGGGGAGTGGAGGACTTAAACAATGTGAGGTGGCTGTAAATGGAGCTGGGGAGGGAGCTCCTCAGAAGCAGTGGTCAGGAAAGCCCTCTCTGAGCAGGTGACATTTAGGCTGAGATCTGACAGCTGAGAGAGCCAGGAGCCCAACCAGCTGAGTGTGTCTAGATATTACTTTACTAACTTGTGTTGCCATATGAATGAGTAGTGGAGTTTGCGTGTGCAGAAAGTATTGCCTCGGGGGGCGCCTGGGTGGCTCAGTCAGTTGAGCGTCTGACTTGGGCGCAGGTCATGATCTCACAGTTCGTGAGTTCGAGCCCCGCATCAGGCTTTGTGCTGACAGCTCAGAACCTGGAGCCTGCTTCGGATTCTGTGTCTCCCTCTCTCTGCTCCTTCCCCGTTCATGCTCTGTCTCTCTCTGTCTCTGAAGATGAATAAACGTTAAAAAAAAAAGAATGAAAGTATTGCCTCGGGAGACTACCAGGAACAATGTGCATTGGAGGAGTGCTTCCTAAATGTGTGGGCCTCTGTTTTGCCTTCTAGTCTGATTCTAAAGGGGGGATCAAGTAGGTGCAGAGTCTCAGAAGAGGGGAGGGACATCCAGGCAGAATACAAGACTTGTCTTGGACAAGTCCAGAGACCCCAGGCCTTTCCTGCTCCTTCCCCTCTGATGGCAGCTTCTGGAAACAACTGGGGCTTCATGTCCACAGTTGCTTCCTGGAAAGCCAGGGGGTCCTGATGTGGGCCTAGTGCTCTGTATCCCCAGCAAGCCACTTAACCTAAGTTTCCTCACTTGTGAAAGGGAGACATAGTACTCTGTCTTAGGCTTAGGTTTACCATGAAGATCAGAGGAGACAATGTTTGCTTTGGTGTGGAACAGGCTATTATGCACTAAAGATTCTAGATAAGGACGTTGCTGCACCCATGTTGCTTGGTAAATCTCTGGAATAACGGGTCAGCCAGGAGAAGCAAGGACACCCCAGAGTTTGCTAAAAATAGTGTCTTGAAGCCTCCACTGGAGAGAAGTCCTTTTTAAGGTTAACCCAGTTTCCCCTGATCAAGGCTGGAAGCATGAAATGGAGGCCAGTTTCTCACCACTCTCTAAACCACATTCCTTCATCTCCTTAAGCTCTCTTAAGTCCTGCCAGCCTTGTCTTACATTTATGTGCTCTTCCCCTAATATTTTCTTTTCTTCTCCTTGGCTGGATTATATTTGGGTGGTTCAGGGAAAGGGTAGACAGGCACTCTCCTCTGCCTCAGTGGGATTTTCAAAAGGTTTTGAACATGGGAGGGATCTCTCCTGTGGACCCTACACCTGGAATGGGAATGTGCTCCCATTTCCAGAGCAAAGAGGAAGACTGGGCTCTTCCCAAAGGTGGTGAAAACCCCCTGGAGCCATTAAGGGTGTTCTGGCCTGCAAGAAGATGGCTGCCCCGAGAAGCTGTCCCCTGGAGGGTGCTGGAGAAGTCTGCCTTATGCTTTCAGATCTTGTGTCCTGTGGGGCTCCCAGGGACCTTTCTGGGGGCACAGAGGCCCCGGAGGGTGAGAGGGGAGATAAGAACCAGAAGTGTTCAGGGTAGGGGATCAGGGAGGCCTGGAGTGCTCTGGGGCCAGGAGTAGTGGCTTTTGTTAGAAATGGGGCCACAGCCTTGCCAGTGTTTCTGGCAGGTTCTCCATCAGGAGGTTCTTTCCATCCAGGTTCTTCCTGGAAGCTGGAAGCCATGGAGGGAGCAAGACGTGCATGCTGGTATAGTTAGAAGCTCTCACGGCCATGGTGAAGTGAGAGGTGGTCATCTGCTATGGGAAACAGCACATGCTAGTGGGACCTGGGAGCCTGGAGCTCGCCAGGGGCTGTTGTTGGTCAGCGTGGTGGGCCAGCCTGGCAATCAGCATGCGGGGCCATGGTCCTTCCTCCCAGGTATTTCCTTATGCAGTAAAATCTAGCTTTGTGAGCATAATTAGTTCCGGAAACATGCTTCTAATCCAAAGCACTCGTATATCAAAGTGAATTTCAAGAACATTGGCTTAGTTGTGATCGTGTGACGTTCAGCGTCACATACTACTCATTGCAAGATATCGCTCGTTTATCAAGTTAAAATTTATTAGAATTGTTTGCTCATCTTGCAGAACACTCGCAGAACAAGTTACTCTCCATCCAAGGTTTTACTGTATATGCATGTGTGTTTACTAAGCTTGTGCACCCTTACCGACAGCATTGAGAAGTAGGTGGGCTACTTTATATTTTATCCATATGACTGGTGAAAAATTGGGACTCAAAAGTTGAAGACTAGTGATGCTGTGAAGCTTACAGATAATTGGTTCTCCTGACTCCTGCCCAGGACTCGTCCCCAAAATGTAACAGAAACCTCCATCATGAAAGTACAGAAATTGACACATCTCTTTCATGCTTACATAGTCACTGGACTGTTAGCTCCTTGAGGACAGAAACTGTGTTTGCATTTAATAGGAAGGGTGCTTTATTGAAATTTAATTAATATACACAAAAATGCACAAGTCCGAGGTGTAGATTTTGACACATTTTGACAGATGTACACATCCATGTAACCATCACCCAGATCAAGATACAGATAGCTTTCACCACCCAGAAACTTCCCTCATGGCCTTTCCCAGTCAATCCTTCTACCTCAGAGGCATCCACTGTTCTCATTTCTGTCACTGGTGATTGTTTTTGCCCATTCTTGGACTTCATCTGTGTGGAGTCATGCAGTTGTACAGAAACAACGCCCAGAGCCTGGCACAGGGTCCGGCACGTGGCAGGAAAGCAATGTGAAAGAAGGCGTTGGTTCTTAAACTACCCTGTGAGAGAGCACTGATCTCACTGGGAAACTGAGGCTCTGGGCATTTGCTGATCCGGGCACCAGGCCAGGGTGAAGGTGGACCCTAACGCCAGTTCTGAATCTCCTAAGGCTCCCCTTAGCTCCTCCCCCTAGGCTCCCCTTTAGCGCTCTGCCTGAGCGTGAGTGAGCGAGCCTGATGGTCCTGGGCAGGTAGTGCCCCCTGCCGCTTGCGGGGCCTGACCCAGGACCCACTTCCCTCTACGGGGAGGTGATAGGATCACAAAAGCTCTGGAGCCCCGTGCAGCGACTGGCAATGATCAGGGGCTCCGTTCACGGAATGAAAGTCACCTGCCCTTTTATTTTCTTCTGAAGGAGGTTTTCCTAAGTTTTGGGGGGCTTCCCTTCCTCAGAATAAGCAGACTAAGGGAAAGAGGCCTTTTTTGGTGGAGCGCTGCTGCCCCCAGGTGGGCGGCGGGGGACACTACCACCGAGCGGGCCGTCCAAGCCCTGCGTTGCGTCTCGGTTTCTGGTCTTAGTTCTGAGGCTCCTTGCCTATTGGTCTCCTGCATCCTGGGCTGTTGGTCTCCGAGAGGCAGATGTCCGTCAGGGCCATCACCCAGCACTTCAGCCTCGGCCTGGAGTAAAGGTCTTCCGAGAACCAACCAGCTCCAGCTGTGTGTGGGGCCAGATGTGGCTCCAGGGAGGGTGGGCTGGACGTAAGCCTTGAGGGCCTGCCCTGTATTAAGCAAATGTTTAATCAGGTGTGGTCAAGGTTTGATCTTAGTGCTTGGTTCAGAGGAGGGGCAGAGGCGGGCGGGGGAGGCTTCTCTGCAACGTGTGCAGAGGTGTGCAGCACCTCCCCGGCCTGCTGCCCGCCAGCAGCCCTCCCCCCCCCGCCCTGTCCCCTCCCTGCTCCGCGCCCCTCCCAGCTCTCCGTCCTCCTGTCGCACCTGCGGTTGGTGGCGGTATAACGGCCCAGCCAGCCTGGCCCCGGCACGTGGCCTGGGGCGATGCTATCTCGCACTCAGTATTTTTAACTCCTGTTTGCAGAGGATGTGGCTTTTGCGGGAGAGCTTCAAAGGGTGCCCCATTTGCCCTCTCGGCAACCATGACGTCATGGAAATGGGGAGGGGAGGCCCTTAGCCCCCAAACACCTGCAGGGAAGTGGGAGACTTTTTCCACTTCCTGTCCTACTTCTGGCTACTGACTCAGTGTCTGACCTGTTTATTAATTTCAAAATATAGCTCTCCGGCGTGATCCTCAGAGGAAACCTTATACATGTGTGTGTCTGGGTGAAATGAGGTCTGGAAACCAGGTGACCTTATACAAAGGCAGGGCTCAGGTGGTCCTGCAGGCTTCTCACCAGTCAGCGCACTTATTAACAGAATGACAGCACGGGGTCCCTACCTGGCTTACTCCCTGCAGGTCTGTCCTCAGTCAGGAGCCCTTTGTCCCACACATTGCTCCAGGGAGGTAGACTGGAGAAGTGGTTTTAAGATAGGCCACATGGGGAAAGTGAGGTGGAACAGTCATGTGACCTTCTGGCCCAGACCTTACAATGGTTGGGCTGTGTCGGGGGTTCTGCCTACCCTGCTCCCTGTGTGTTCTCCCAGAGTAACACCCTCCAGACTATTGGATGATTGCCTGTTTGGGGGCTTCACTGGCCAATGGACCATCACTCAGGTTTTGCTTTTCCTGATAGTTCTTGACAGGTTACTCTCAGCTCTTGGCAAAACTGTGAAATAGTGGCTCACCTGGCCAACTCCTCTATTAATCTCCATTTCCCTTTCTCTTATGCTCCTCTCACCTCCACCACCAACTTGGTTTCCCTCCCAATGCCAAACGGCACTAATTATTTATTTGTCCGTTTGCTAGTTGTGTGTATATTAAGGGTCTGTTGTGTGCCAGAAACCGTGCTAGGTGTTGCGGACACACAGATGAACAAGATACACTTCCCATCCTGAGGAGTGCATAGTTGAGTGGACTTTCTTGCCAAGATGTTACCTGATAACTAAGGTGATACCTGTTAAGGCTTCCCAGGTGACCCAGAGGGGTTGGATTTTAATGGGTAAAGCAAGAAGATGAATAATCCTTGAAGACTCAGTTGGCTGCTTCTCCAGCAGCCAGTGGGTCATGGCAGAGGGTCCCTCTGTTGGAGCTGAAGACCCCACTTCAGGGTGTTCCTGAAGCGCATGCTTGTGTAGCCTGCCCTTCTCCTGACAGGACAGTGATTCCAGTTTTACACTCAGGGGTAGGTCTCTGGGTCAGAGAATTCTCTAGGATCTTAGGCCTGGGGTTGAGAAGTCATTTGGTTCATTCTTCTGCCTTCAGGGAAGGAGGGTGTCTGTCCAGACGAATCCATTCCACAACTGGCCTTGGTGACATATTCCCTAGTGGGATGGACAGTGGCCTCCTCTCCTTGAGGCTGGTCCCTGTTCATGGGCCTGGGGCTCTTCAGGGCTGGGCCTTGCTATGGATGTAATGACTGTGTCTCTAGGTTTCCTCGGCAGCCTCTTCCTTCCAGGCTGAGCAACACCTTGTCCTTTACTGCACTGAGGGGCTCTGCTGCAGTGACCCTAGGCCCAGCACTGACCCTCCCAGTGGGCACAGGAACCCTGTATCTGGGCCACCTCATAAGCCTACTTTAATTCCCTCTGACACTCTTGATGGGCCCTGCAGCCAGACATAAGGGCAGAGTGAATACAGATGGGCATAGTCTCTGCACCACTCCCTCAGCACACCCGCTTGCTCCTGGTCTGCCCCCTGACTTGACTCTAGGTGGCTTTAGGTGTAACCACCTTAGACTTGGGGGAGGGTTCTTGTTGGGATCGAGGAGCGCTGGTTTGGGGTAGAAATGTCTCTGCTTTCCAGATGGCTTCCTACCTGCCCGAGGTGTTGTCACCCTTGGCTTGGGCTGGGCCTGGAACCAGGAGCCCCTGCTCTCTCTGTGGGTCTCAGTGGATCCCTAGCCACTGCCCATCACCTCATAGGTCCTTGGGTGGCCTTAGGGGTCCATGACTTCAGAGCCCTGACAGATGAGGGCCCAGGGCTGGCATGACTCCACAGGCTCCCTTGGCCTCCTTCACTCTGGGCTTCCTCCCAGGTTCTTGGAGGGGTCTCTCTGTCCGGTCCCCTGCCCTGAAGCCCCTGTGTCTCCTTTAGCCTCAGCATCTTTGCCACCAACTCTCAGGAGCAGAGCTGCTTCTCCAGCCACCCACACATCCTGTGCCTGGGTCTTTTGCATACAGACCAAAGTGAATTACTACTTTAGGGGAGAAAAAAAAATAAACGAATTTGCCTTAGGTTTTTAATGGTTGATAAAGTCCTGCTCTGTTAACCCTCCCAGGGGCATTTGCATTTAATATGGAGAGGAGAATCCTTTAATTAAAAGAAATTCCCAATGGTGGGATCTCTGGCATCGTGTCAGATTCATGGGGAGGCAGTTTTCAGTTCCCCACAGGTGGCAGAATCTCACTTTTGGGAAGGTGGCCTCTGTCCTATGTGTGACAGTGATCCGCCAGAATGAGATTTCCTCGGCCGATGTTCCCTCCAATGATCTTTAAAGGGACTTGTATTCAGGCTGCAGATGAGGGGGTTCCGAGAGCACTGAGGATTCTGTGACTATCCTCAGTAAAGCTAGCCAGGAGATTGGCAATGGTTCTTAGTTCTGAATGGAGGCCACAGAATCAGAGATGCATGGAGCTTCCATGCATCTTCCTTCCAGGCAGCCTTCCAGTCCTAAATGACATTTTATAGGTGGTGATCCTGGGGCTCATGGAGGAGAGGGACATGCCTAAATCACTTCTTGAACTGGTGGCTCTATCCCTGTGATAAGAAGCAGGCCTGAATTGTAGCTTGGAAGGATTTGTATATTAATGGTTGGTGTGGCCAGAGACACATGGGTGAACCATAGAGGTGTCTGGGGATAGGTCCCTCTCTTACCCCTGGGAATTGGTAAGCACTGGGCTTGACATCAGTAATTGTGAGGAGGATGGCCGAATCTCTGAGGGATGTTCCCATAAGTGTCCATGACCCCAGGAAAGGCACTCAGGTAGCAGAAGACTCAGAAGAATCCCAGGGGTCCCAGGGAACCCTACCTTCTGTCCTGTAGGTGAGAGCTTGAGACATCCACTCTCCTTGGCAGAGTCCCTGGGCTTGAGGGGAGAGGACCCATTTCTAACATCCGGGGTTGGGGGGTGGGTAGAAAGTCTGGCTAATCTTCACCCCTTTCCCCTGCTCTTAGACTGGGCACCCCAAAGTTGGGGCATTGGGTTGGGCCCCAGGCATTCAAGTGGTGGGTGGTCCCCAGCCATGAATTTGTGGGGGCAATGCACCGTTTCAGTGGGAATTGAGTCTGAAAGGAAAGGCAAAGGAAATGTTCCCGGAAGGCAGGAGACAGTGGGTGGCATTTTGGGGATACTCGCTGTGTGGTCCCCGTCTGCCAAATTTCAACTGCCAGTCATTACCAGTCATGGACGCGGGCCTCCTGCTATGGGTGGCCCAGTGGTGTGGCCTGAAAATGGAAGAGCAGGGACCTAAACTTTTAAGTGGGTTTGCCTGGCCCCCAGCACAGCCTTCTAAGTGGAATTTTTAAGAGGTTCCAGGAAGAGGTTGACTTAAGCAACTTGTTGAGTTAGGCTTTCTGAATGACATTAGGACGAACGCCTTGGTTTCTTTCTGCCCAGCCAGTGATCAAGAGCAAGCCGAAAGTGACCCTGACCAAACCCAATCAAACAGAAACACAGTCTCTGCTCTTTCAATCGCCTTTAATGAAGTCATGGGTAGCAGAATATACAATGTGGCTCAGATACACAGCACAGCAGGGCCTAGATAATAATTTTCCTCACATCTTGGGGACAAGTGTGATGTGTTATTCCTTTATGAACATAATTTAAAATATATAAACTCCTCACAACATTCTCCAGGAGCTAGAGCCCGAGAGGACCCACTGGGGATCCCTCATCCAGGGGACATATGGGCAGTCTCAGGGGAAGGTCGGGGAGTTTCTCCCCAGCCAGGTGAGGTCACAGCAGCAGCTCCTTTGCCGGGAGTGTCAGGCAGTGACAAGCAGCGATGAGGGGACAGAGGGTGTGGCAGCGGTGTTTGGCAGCTCTTCAGCATCTTGATCACAAATGTCTGCTAGGGTTCGGTCAGTGGCGTTGCCAGTGGGACCAGAGAGGTGGAGGGAACCTTATTCTCCATGGGGGCAGAGAGTGTGCCTATCTTCTTGAAGAGGGGGAGAAGGTGTGGGAGGAGCAGGGGAGCGCTGGGCTCTCACATTCTTGGCGACCTGGGATAGGGAAGAGCAGAAGTCAGGCTAGGTACTGAGGTGACAGACTCAAGACAGTTAGGGATGTGATGGAGATGCTTCTATGTGCAGAGTTCTAATGGACTCTGGAGTTCTTTTTGCTGGTGGTGGAACAGGATGCACTTGTCAGTAGGATGACCAGGGATACTGGGAGAGAAGGGTATGGAGACGCTAGCCAGGATTAGGATGTATTAGGAATATAATATCTTCCCACCATATTGGGGGTGGAGGAGATGAGGAAAGGAATTGTGGACCCCTCTAGGTTTTGCAGTGAAATGGGGACAGTGGAAGGCATGGGTACGAATGAGCCTGGGTTCTGAGCTTATGCTTTGACTCTAATTAGTGGGTGGCCCTTGATGTTGCTTGGCCTCAACTTCTTCTTTCCAAAGTGAGGACAATAACAGCCATTCTTCGTGATTCACGGGAGAGACAAGGCTCAACTGAGGTAACTGTTGTCACCTGAGGAGTGTACTGTGTTATACCAGTGATCCAGGCCATTGTGATTAACAACAGGGACCCCTAACAGGAAAAAGTAGAAGAGTTCAGTGTGCCCAGCCTTAGGACCTAAAAGCAAGACCCTGGGGGGAGGTTTGCTTTCTGACCTTGGGGACCCACCCTAAGACCCTCACGGCCCACATTTTCACAGGAGATGCCTGCTCACCTCAGCTGGACCACAGCCTCAGCGTCATGAGCAGGTTAAAGCCAACCACCTTCAGGAAGATGATGCGGAGCATGATCACTATCAGGTTGTGGGAATTTAGGTTCATATCTGCAAAACCAAGAGATTATTAGCATGTACATCCGATGTGTCCACACAGCCCCTATGACCTACCCATGATTTCCCCCAAAGCCTCAGCTCCTAGCCCACCTCTCCCTTTGAACTTGGGAACACATCCCCTCCTAAGCATATTTGTACATTCCTCCAGGGTTAAGAGGATTCCCTTTCAAAAGGAAAACACCAACTGCGCTCAGTATTTATTTTATTTCTGCATCTCTCAGGGGTGGGGATGGGGTGGTGCTCAGAACTCACTGTAATCCCTTAGATCTCGGCCCCTGAGTGAGAAGCTGGTGTCTGGACCCCAAGAGGGACCATTCAATGAAAACGGCTCAGATGGAAATGGATGGGTCCAGGGTAGGTAGTGAGGAGAGGTGAGGATCCTGAGAGATAAGACTACTGCTGTGTGAGTTCTGCTGCTTTTCTCGAAAGGAGGCAGACAGAAAATGTTCTTAGGGTAACCTGATTAGTTCAGGCCTTTGTGTAAGCCAGTGGGAAATATCATAGGTGGGCCACCGAGAAACTCTCTTTGGTTCTCCTGACAGTGGAGCAAGGGAAAGGAATACAGAGGCCTAGGAGTGAGTCATGGGTCTAGTAAAACTAGAGACTCATACTGAAAGTACTTAGAGGGGAAAAGAACGTTAGAGATGGTGAGAGGAGCCTGGGTATTCCAGAATGTTCCTGTTCCTCCTAACTTCATTCTAGATCCACATATTCCTTCCCAACTCTCCTATCTAGTCAGGGTGATTATGGATGCATTTCAAGCCAGGATAGACCCCTCTTTTACCTGTTTCAAAGCCTTTCTCTACCACATTGGCATCACAGGGAAATTCTAAAAGGAGAAACAAAGAAATTTTCTTAGAGTTGAGTGTGCTGACTTTCCCACCCCAGACCTTGGATTTGGGCAGATGAATGTCTGTCTATAGGCTTTCCACATTCTCTCATGGAAATGTCTGGAGGGAACTTGTTGCATATGGGCACCTGCTAGGAGAGCCCCTGGCATTGGTGGGATCAACACCGTAGCTTCCGGGTACCACTCCATTCAAGTAACAAACACTGGTCGTGCAAAGTACACATTACACGACACACAAGGCCACAAGGAGCCATCAGACACAGACCCTGCCCTTGGGTAAGTTCCAGTCTGGTGTCTGAAAAGAGGCAGTAAGACATACACAGTGACAAGTGCTATAAGGAGTGTGGATGTTTTCATGTGTCCCACAAAGTTTGGATCCCTGCACTCTAAATTTGTTCCTTTGTTGTCACCATCTCAGTAAATGGCTCTGTCACTGACTCAACTGCTTGGGCATACAATCTAACTGCCTTCCTTGATCTCCTGTTTCTTTCTCACCCCTCCTTGGGTCTAACTTTAAATCTGAGATAGTGTTGGCCACTCAGTTCCCCTGCTGCCTCCCTGTCTGGGCCTCCATCATCTCTCTGCTGCAATAGCCTCCTTTCTGCTTCCACTCTTGGTTCCTACAATCCATTTTCCACTCAGCAGTCAGAGTGTTCTTTTAAAAAAAGTAAATTGGATGTCATTCTCCTGCTTAAAACCAATTGATAGCTTCTCATTGTACTTAGAATGGTGGCTGTCCTCTCATGACCTAGGAGGCCCTGTGTTGTGACCCTTCCCTACTTCCTCCATCTCATTTCCTGCTGCTCTCCCCCTTTTCTCACCGTGCACCTGCCTCAGGCCTGCATAGGATCCTTCCTTTGCCCTTGGAATGGCTGGTCTTTTCTTATCCTTTAAATATCATCTCACAGGGCATTTCTCTAGAGAGCCCTTCCCTGACTTTTTGTTCCAAAGTTGGCTGTTTCCTCAACTCCCAAGTTAAAGCACATATTACAATCTGAAGCTGTCAAGATTTCTGCTTGCTGATGGATGGTCTCTCCCAACTAAAATGGAGCTTCCTCATGGCACACCCCTCATCTGACTTATTTACTCCTCCATTCCAGCACCTGGCATATTGTACAGGCACAATCAATGTTGAATGAATAAATGACTGGGTGAGGTTTGACCTTTGGCAGAGAGACAGAAACAAGGGGTGGTATCTTGGAGAAAGGCATTAGACTGGAGCCTGAAGAGCAGCAAAAGGGGCAAACAGCCCGAGCAGAGGCAAGGAGGCAGGAACTCAGGACAGGTGAGAATCCAGTGCCCTTCCTGCCACCTTCTCCCCATCTGCTCTTTGCCTGCAACAGCCTGCGACCTGCCAGGATGGAGCTCGCTGGTGCTCAGTGACAAGAGGGTAGGGCTTTACTGACCATCGATGAGGCTGAGACCACCAGTCAGAGCAGCTTTTAGATGACCTCCACTTGAACTCCGGGAATAACCAGGCCTCTCAAAGTGAAGAGACTCAGCTTGCACAGGCACCAAGGCTGACTCACCTGAGCTGGAGTGGAAGGTGTAGTTGAAGGTACTGTTGCATCCCAAATCAAAGCTGTTGCTCCAGGCCAGGGCCCCGTTGCTCTTGGAATCCATAGTCTTCATGTCCAGTGAAGTACTTTTCAATCTAATCATGTTGGACTCTGTGGATGGTTTCACATTGACTTCCGAATCAAAATCAGTGAACAGGCAGACAGAGATGTTACTGGATTCAGGGCTTTTCAGCTGGTACACGGCAGGGTCAGGGTTCTGAATAGCTGTGGGCCAAAAGAACCCAGGTTAGGAGATGTCCGTTTGCCTCCTGCCCAAACCCGGGCCTGAGTCCAGATGCCAGTGATGGGCAAGAGCAGGGCTCTGTGGGACTGACAAGTCACATTCTCAGGCTTTGATGGGAAAGAACATTCCAGAAACCAGTTGCTCCAAATAGCCTGGGAGTCAGGGACAGGTATAAACCATGAGTCCTGACCAAGCGGCCAGACTCTCAGTGAAGGCTTGCTGCCTGGCCTTGACGGCCATTCAAGGAAACGAGAAACATAGGGCTGGCTACTTAATGGTATTGCTCATTCTTTTAGTTAATAGGAACTTCTTCAAAAGCACAAGGGGCCTACCAAGCAACAATATAGCTCTGGCAGGACAAAACAAGCCTAGAAAAAAGGCCTAGCAAAGCAAACCTTATGCCTTAGAATCTGGGGTGGTCTCCCCCAACTGAGACTGGGTATTGACAAGAATCCGAGGTTTATTATTGGCTGGCATTAAGTTGGAAGGAGGGTCACATCACCAGAAGAGTTCTCACTGATAAAAGTTTTGGACAATAAACCTGCATCCCAGACCTGGTTTTACCATTCACTAGATACAAGGCCCTGTGCAAGTCACATCGGCCCCTTAAATGTTAGGAAGTTCATCTGTAAAATGGAGATATTGCCTCTTCCACCTTCCTAACCAGGCTATTCTGAGAAACAAAGGGGGAATTTCTCCTTATAGAATTATATTTAATAAACTGTAAGGCAGTGAATAAATGTTAGTGATTGCAGCTATTGATACCACTAGGACGTTGCCATTATAATGTGCTACCGAGTTAAACACAGTTTCTACTCTTCACCCCCCCATGAAGCAAGGGCTGTTGGAGGCTTTTCCTTAGTGCTGAGAATCATTCTTCAGTATTTCTGGAGGATTTTGTGTTTTTAATGTAACTTTCATTGTTTATTCTTTCAGACCTCCTGCCTTTAGAGGAGGAAGCAGAGGTTTGCTGGGAGGGTTAACACGCTGGGGCCACCCAGAGAGTTTAGAGCAGCACTGGGACTAGAGCTTCCTGTCCCTGTGGTTCTCTGCTCCCACAGCTCCTCATCATGCATGCAAGGTTTCTCAGACCAGGAGTGCACCCCATGTGTGAGGCCAGCCAGGGTGGCCTTGGCAATGCAGACTTCCGGCTGGACCTGAAACCAGGGAAATCAGCCCTTGGCATGGCTTTGGGTTGCTTAGTCAAGGCATCCCAAGGGTGTGGGGCCGTCCTTGAAACAGCAGAACAAGGGTGGGTCCCTGGTCACGTGTGAGGGATGTCCAAAGCTCTGGCCCTGAGGGATTCTGCCTTTTCCCCTCCAGTGTCCACATATCCAGGGAGTCTGCCATCACTGTGGGTTAAGGCCCTAAGGCATAAATCTTATAGGGAGAGGAGAGACCAGAAGCCATTATGCGCCACAACACACCCCAATGGATTTTTTAATCATCAGTGGGAGTCATGGGCAGGACTGGGGAGGGGGATGTGGAAGGGTGTGGAGGTGCTGAGAGAATGTGGCTTTGAGGAGAAGGCAGAAGATAAGGTGCCACTAGATGCAGTTTGAGCTTAGAGGGGAAAAGGGATTGCAGTGGGGGCCAGATGTCCAACTTTGAGTCCTGGTTAAACACTCACTCAAGTCCTAGAGCCAGTCAGCATCAGACTAGAGAAGGTCTAGACCACACTGTCCAATATGATAGTCTTTAGCTACATGTGGCTATTTAAATTAAATCTAACCAAAATTAAATAAAATGAACATTCAATTAAAAATTAAAACTCATTCCAAAACCAGACAAAGACCCCACTAAAAAGCAGAACTACAGACCAATTTCCCTAATGAACATGGACACAAAAATCCTCAACAAGATACTAGCCAACCAGATCCAACAATACATTAAAAGAATTATTCACCATGACCAAGTGGGATTTATACCTGGGATGCAGGGCTGGTTCAATATCTGCAAAACAATCAATGTGATACATCGCATCAATAAAAGAAAGGACATGATCCTCTCAATAGATGCAGAGAAAGCATTTGACAAAATACAGCATCCTTTCTTGATAAAAACCCTCAAGAAACTAGGGATAGAAGGATCATACTTCAAGATCATAAAAGCCATATATGAAAGACCCAACGCTAATATCATCCACAATGGGGAAAAACTGAGAGCTTTCCCCCTAAGGTCAGGAACACAACAGGGATGTTCACTCTCGCCACTGTTATTTAACATAGTGTTGGAAGTCCTAGCCTCAGCAATCAGATAACACAAAGGAATAAAAGACATCTAAATTGGCAAGAAGGAAGTCAAACTTTCACTCTTTGCAGACAACATGTACTCTATATGGAAAACCCAAAAGAACCCACCAAAAAACTGCTTAGAACTGATCCATGAATTCAGCAAAGTTGCAGGATATGAAATCAATGCACAGAAATCAGTTGCATTCCTATACACCAATAATGAAGCAACAGAAAGAGAAATCAAGGAATCGATCCCATTTACCATTGCACCAAAAACCATAAAATACCGAGGAATAAACCTAACCAAAAAAGTAAAAAATTTATCAACTGAAAACTATAGAAAGTTTATGAAAGAAATTGAAGAAGACATAAAAAAGTGGAAAAATATTCCATGCCCATGGGTTGGAAGAACAAATATTGTTAAAATGTCAATACTACCCTAAGCAATCTACATATTCTCTGTAATCCCTATCAAAATAATGCCTGCATTCTTCACAGAGCTGGAACAAATAATCCTAAAATTTGTATGGAACCAGAAAAGACCCTGCCTGAATAGCCAAAGAAATCTTGAAAAAGAAAACCAAAGCAGGAGGCAGACTTCAAGATGTATTACAAAGCTGTAATCATCAAGACAGTATGATACTGGCATAAAAACAGACACTCAGATCAATGGAACAGAATTGAGAACCCAGAAATGGACTCACAAATGTACAGCCAATTAATCTTTGACAAAGCAGGAAAGAATATCCAATGGAGCAAAGCAAATGGTGCTGGGAAAACTGGACAGCAGCATGCAGAAGAATGAACCTGGACCACTTTCTTACACCACACACAAAAATAAACTCAAAATGGATGAAAGACCTCAGTGTAAGATGGGAAGCCATCAAAATCCTTGAGGAGAAAGCAGGCAAAAACCTCTTTGACCTTGGCCGGAGCAACTTCTTACTCAACATGTCTCCAGAGGCAAGGGAAACATAAGCAAAAA
Source organism: Acinonyx jubatus (assembly GCF_027475565.1). Taxonomy (NCBI): domain Eukaryota; kingdom Metazoa; phylum Chordata; class Mammalia; order Carnivora; family Felidae; genus Acinonyx; species Acinonyx jubatus. The sequence continues at coordinate 71,815,709 of NC_069386.1, read as the reverse complement.
TGAACCATTGGGACCTCATCAAAATAAAAATTTTCTGCACAGCGAAGGAAACAATCAGCAAAATTAAAAGGCAACCGATGGAATGGGAGACGATATTTGCAAACTACATATCAGATAAAGGGTTAGTATCCAAAATCTCTAAAGAACTTATCAAACTCAACACCCAAAAAACAATCCAGTGAAGAAATGGGCGAAAGACATGAATAGACACTTCATACATCCAGATGGCCAATTGACACATGAAAAAATGCTCAACATCACTCATCATCAGGGAAATACAAATCAAAACCACAAGGAGATACCACCTTACACTGTCAGAATGGCTAACATTATCAACTCAGGCAATAAATTGTTGGCAAGGACGTGGAGTAGGAGGATCTCTTTTGCACTGCTGGTGGGAATGCAAACAGGTGCAGCCACTCTGGAAAACAGAGGTTTCCAGAGGTTTCCAGAGGAAAACAGAGGTTCCTCAAAAAATTAAAAATGGAACTACCCTACGACCTAGCAATTGCACTACTAGGTATTTATCCAAGGGATACAGATATGCTGTTTCAAAGGGGCACATGCACCTCAATGTTTATAGCAGCGCTATCGACAATAGCCAAAGTATGGAAAGAGCCCAAATGTCCATCAATGGATGAATGGATAAAGAAGATGTGGGGTGTGTGTGTATGTGTGTGTATGTGTGTATATATACACACACACATATATATACACATACATATATGTATATATACGTGTATATATATACATACACACATACATATACGTATATATACGTGTATATATATATATATATATACACACACACATACACATACACACACACACACATTAACAATGGAGTATTTCTTGGCAATCAAAAAGAATGAAATCTTGCCATTTGCAACTACGTGGATGGAACTGGAGGGTATCATGTTAAGCAAAATTAGTCAGAGAAAGACAAATATCATATGACTTCACTCATATGAGGAATTTAAGATACTAAACAGATGAACATAAGGGAAAGGAAGCAAAATAACATAAAAACAGGGAGGGGGACAAAATATAAAAGACTCTTAAATACAGAGAACAAACAGGGTTGCTGGAGGTTTGTGGGTGGGGAGATGGGATAAATGGGTAAGGGGCATCAGGGAGGACACTGTTGGGATGAGCACTGGGTGTCATACATAGGGGATGAATCACTGGAATCTACTCCTGAAATCATTATAGCACTATATGCTAACTAACTTGGACGTAAATTAAAAAATAAATAAATTAAAACAAATAAAAATTAAAACTTCATTTTAAGAGCTTAGTAGCTACATGTGGCTGGTGGCTACCATATTAGACAGTACAGGTTGATAGAACATTTCCATTGTCATAGAAATTTCTATTGGACAGCGTTGGTCTGGAGAGAGCTATGCCACAGAACATGAGATTTTGAGGAAGGGCACTAAGGGCTGAGTGTGGGTCTTAAAAATGATCTCTAAGTCTGTTGTGGGAGGTGACTCCATCAGGGGCAGGCCAATTTTTGCTCAACTTTGCTAGTGAGAGATCAAAATGAAATAGCAATCAATGAAGTCAGAAGAATTGAGGTGATTTTGGCCTCTCTCAAGTCTAGTTGTCATCAATTGATACACTTTGGGCTTCTCTATCTGCATTTTTGCTGTTGTTTCTCCTGTCCAGCTCTTTTTGTCTGAAGACAAGAAATGAGTCACTTTTAATCTGGAGGTCTTTAGGGGTCCATCTGCCAGAGCCTTGGGAGGAGAGGCATTCTGTTGTACCTTAGCAAAACATATCCTACCACCGATGACATCTCAGCAGTTGGCCTTAGCAAGACCATCAATTTTTCAATGTGAAAGTTCAACTATTCTGGATCTTAACCTTTCATTTTAATTCAAAACTGACCACAGAAACCCATGCCCAGATGCTCAGTGCTTTGGAGGCAGAGGGGCACATAATGATCGAAAGCTTCCTTACCACTAAATCTGTGCTTCGTAGTTAGGTGTCAGGAACTTGGAAGTGTGAGTTAGCAACCCTGACTCCAGGTCCCACTGAGCCTCTGGTGAGTATGGAAGCAGTGAGCCTGGGCAGACTTACCCAGAGTTATGAAAATTCTGGTTCCTTTGCCAAATTTCAGCTGGGAGGCAACACCTTCATGCCACCCCTAATATCTCCATTACAGAAACCCTTAGGTTTCCCCTCCTCTGAGGGATGGGGTAACCCACCTCTTAGAGCCCACTGAAGAAGGAAGAAGGGAGGTCCCTAGGCCTTGAGCTGTCCACGGAAGGAACCAGCTCCTCTCACATTCACATCCAGTCTGTATTTCTAAGTTGGATCCCTGATTTCCTAGTGGGGGCCTTCGGCCCTAATTATCTGTATTTCTCTCAAAGGCTCTAGAATCCCTTTTCTCTGTTGTCTAAGAAGACATCTTATTTGCCTTTCTCTGCATCCGAATTTATTATCACATGTGTTTACTTAGGCCAAAATGCACGTGCCTTGTTCATGCCCAACATCATGCCTTCTTTCTTGTTGTTCCTTATGCCTGAAATTCCCCCTACTCTCCTTTCTTTGCCCATACGGATCTTACCTGTCCTTCAGGCTCAATGAATCCTTTCTACTGCATAAAACCTTATCCATCTGGGCCGGCTCCCAGTCGTAACCTTATTCCTTTGAATCTCTGTTGTGCCTATTGACGTCATCAATTGGTTAATACTAAAATAGTTTTCAGGTTGCTAAATTTATAATAGTTATGTGCCTTTGGCTAGTTTTCATCCTATTTGGGAATAGGTCAGGCATCTCTGTTAGACTTCTTCGCACTCAATCTAACACTTTATAGAGTGATGTCCACACAGAAGGCATTAGAAAATATCCATTCAACCATTAAAGTCAAATTTTAATGTGTTTGACCTAGAGAAACACAGATTTTCAAAACTGATAGTGATGTGGGCACACAGGTGGCCTGGTCCCAGCTCCAAGACAGCTGCAGGCCTCTGAAGACAATTCATTGTAACACCCACAGTCAGCCTTACCATAGTGAGACTGATACCCCTGAGGAAAGGAATAGTGACACTCACTGGCCCATGGGTGCCACCTGGGATGACGACTCACCAGATATTACAGACACTTGGGTTCCTTTTCCAAATGTGAATTTGCCCACAGTTCCTCCAGTATTCACACTGCAGGTGACACCATTACAGAAACTCACTAAATCTACCTCCTCCTTCAATAGGAGAAGCACTGATCTCCCACAGGAGACAAGAGAATCACACTTTTTAGAGTTAGACCTTCTGCTCTTTTGGGTTGAGACTTTGGTGTGTTCATCCCTTTTCCTCCTGCCCTATCCTGCTGTAGTGCCCTGGGTTGGAGGTTGTGATTTCAATAAACCAAGAATTCAGTAGAGCAAAACCCCTGTTCAGGGCAGCAGTATCTTGGATCTTCTCGTGGAAGGTCCAGGACTACTTGTTTATCATTTGCCTCATGATTCTCAAAGTCTCAGTCTAAAGATGTTTCCCAGCACAGAGTGCTGGTTGGGGGAATTTTCTGGGGAAGGATGGAAAGAACCATTTGGGATCCTGCAGAAGAAAATACCTGGGCTTAACTTAGCATCTTGGGCAAAGAAGAATTATTTGTCAATGTTGATCCTTGCCCCACTTTACTTACTTGGATGGACACTCAGTCTGGTTCCTGCTCCAAAGATTAGCCTGGTATCCATGCTGTATCCTCACTGCAGCTAAGGCCTTTCTAATATCCTTCCTGACATAAATCTGCCTGAACCCACCAGGCTGTGAAAGTACCATCCTCAAAGGCTCCCTGAGTCTTTGTTTCTTAGATTTCCTATATCCCAGGGAAGCTGTTCCCCCTTCTCTTTATAATAATGTAAGCCTTTTATAGCAAGGCCTTGATGATGGTGGTGATATCTTTTCTAGATAATAATAATTATTATTAAAAGCTACCATTTATTAATTACTTGCTTTAGGCTGGACATTGTCTTATATTATTATGATGTCCTTATTGTCATTTTGCTGTTGAGGAAGGAGGCTTTATTAGTTAGAGAGGATAGAGCCAGAATTTTCCCCAGATCTGCCAGCTTCTCAAATTTGCTACGAACCCCATACCATCCTGCCTCCATGCCTTGCTCTGTCACATCATATAATTGCCATTCAGATAGGAGTCGGGGTTACTTTTACCCTGGGAGAGGTTCAAAACTCTACCAAACTCCAGAGAGGAAGATTCTGTGAGAAGGTAAGTCATTAGCCAAAAGGAGGAATTTAGCTACCTGCAAGCATTGTGTTCGCTATTAAGTCATTCCTTCCCCCAAGGGCACGGAGCTAATTTCCTGAATGATCAGATTATCTGGTGCTGATATTATGAGCTTCGCTTGAGAGCACAGAGTATCTGGAAATCTTTTTATGTTTCTGTAAATTATTCTGCTCAGATTTTCATTTACTCAACTGGCTCTTGGCATTTCTGTCTTTAATATGAGAAATGGGACCATTTTAAGTCACCAAGAAAGCTTGTAGAAATGGGAAACTAGTGTTTAATATTTCCCCGTTTGCCATAAATCATTGCCTGTTTTCTCATAGACAGGTCGTCAGTTACTTTGGCCCTTGACACGTGCATGGTCATACTCACGCAGCTGCACAGCTAGCCTGGTCCCAGCTCCAAAGATCAGCTTATTGTAGCTACCAGACAACACACAATAGCAGGGTGCTTTATAAGAACTCTAACCTAGGCAGGCCCAGCCTTCCTGGGGCAGCAACATCTCCTCTGTTCTACACACTCCTCCAGATCACCCTTTCTCTGACACTAGCAAACAGTCTGGGTCACTGAGTCCTAATTTCTTAGCTTTCAGTGTAATAACCCCACAGATCTTACCCTCATAGTTAGCCTTGAGCTGTTCTGGCCTTCCCGGAGGGTGAACACCCTTTCTGGGTCCCACACTAGAAGCGAAGGAGGAAAATTGGAAGAGTCTGAAGATGAGCCAGTAATTAATTAGGAAATGAACCTTGAAAGAGAATTCAGAGCACTGGCAATAGATGGAAAACCTAGGGTAGGGCTGAATCATGAAATGGAGGCCTGTGCAAGGCCCTTCTTTTAGAAAGTAGTTTTATTATTTCTTGAGGGCAGAGAAAAAGAGAGGCTAAAATTGCCATAGGAATATTCACATGAAACACACAGGGAAGATTGCTTAACTCTGAAGGTTGTGCGAATCAGGAGGGAGTTATGTACAGGGCTTGAGAATCTCTTTCTCCAGATGTTTCTAAGGTTAGGGATGACATCCAAAGGGGGAAAAAATCTTTCAAAGTTTGAGAGTGGTTTAGATAAATCCTTCTTGGTGAGAATTTCACAGAACTCTACTCTTTCTAAATTTTTCTGCAAAAAAAGATTCTAAGTTCAAATAAGTTTGGAAAGTGCTGTATACTGTATACTAACAGGGCATATTAGCTAGTTTTAAAGGCTCCGAGAAGTCCTGCAGTAAAGAATCCAGAACTTCCCAACCATTTGATCCAGTAATCGTTTTTTCTTAAAACATCCATTAACATCTGTGGAACATATACAGGTTTAGATATATATGTATACTCCTTAGAAGTTCTTTTTCAGGCTCTAAGAATTTAAAATTCCATTCTAAATTTTAGCCTAATTTTAATCCTTAAGTTTTCTGTGTTCTGAGTCTGTTCTGCCTATGGCCACAATTAGGGGTCTCATTGATTCTGATTATTTCTTTCTAATTATCATGAAACAGCTTCATTCTATTTGGGGAATTGCTGAACATGTAGTCAGCTGTATAGTGAATTCTCCTGCCACCATCAGGAACAGCTCGAGGGCAGTTACGGATGCAATCAAGATGCAGGAACCACGTTGCTTTAACACTTTGCAAAGTTTACCTTCTAGAAACTTTAAAACCTTTCCCAAATATGAATTTATTGGTCTTCCTTCCACACACCTTCCTATACACCTTGAAGCTGTGTACTTCAAAGAAGATTCTGGTCCTAATGGAGGAGAGTTTCCTGGGTGGTCTCTCAAGTGGAGATGTATTTATCAACAGACCTTTTTCCTTTTTGCCAGTAAAACCCATTTATGCTGCTTCCCTATCACAGGCATTATAGTTCTTACATGCCTCTGAACTCTGGTTCTTGAGGAATATGATAGGTTTCAGGCTTTTTAAATACAGCCTGAACAGACCCACGGCAGGACAGAGGCTTTGCTGAAGTGCACTAATGAACAGGTCAAAGCAGAGGAAGTTTTCCCCAAAGAGATGGGCTTTATTTCACCCATGTGCATTTGGATGGATGTAATCTCCCATTTTGAAGTCTGACAACTCTCTCCATTGGGGAATACTTACTATTGTCTAAAGCAACGTGTTCTGGGATGCCTGGGTGGCTCAGTCAGTTAAGCATCCGACTCTTGGTTTTGGCTCACGTCATGGCTTTGTGGGTTCGAGCCCCGCATCAGGCTCTGCACTGGCAATGCAGAGCCTGCTTGGGATTCTCTCTCTCTCCCCTTCCCCCATTCATGCTGTCTCTGTCTCTCTCAAAATAAATAAATAAACTTTAAGAAAAAGTAAAAGAAAAAATAAAGCAACATGTTCTAAACAGTTACTACCCATCCGCTTAGGCCTTCTCTGACTCCCTTAGCCGGAAGGCATTTTTTCAATAATCATGTTTGGTGACACTTTTGTGCCAAGCATTGGACTGGGCTGTGGAGGTGTAAAGATAAAGGCGAGAGGGTTCTGGCCTCACAGAGCTTATAATACAGTGCAGAATGCATATAAGTACCGGGCAACTAAGATAGGAGGTAGGGCATGCCTTTCTCTCTCTTCCTATCGCAACTTGTATGTATTTCCTCTACAACATGGTGACACTGTGCCGAATCGTCTGTTTATATGAGTGTTTACCTGCTGGGAGATCCTGGGTGGCAGACACTCTGTATTTCCACCCTCCCTCCCTCCTTCCCTCTCTCCTTCCTTCCTTCCTTCCTTCCTTCCTTCCTTCCTTCCTTCCTTCCCTCCCTCACATCTAGCATAGTGCTCAGAATATAGTAGGTGCTTTGTAAATATTTGTTGAATAGAAAAGACCTCTAAATATTTGAATTCATTTTTAATGCAGTCCTGCTCTCTATCTTCTTTTATTAGCATTATTTCATTTCTCTTTTGAATTCTGTATGGTTCTATTTTCTGAAGTTTTTATGGTTTTTATTGCATTATTTAGGCTTTAAGCTCTTACTACAGCTCTTGATTAGATACGGAGTTTTGTGAGTGTGTCCAATGGCCAGCATCTTTGGGGAGTTTAATTTCCCACCTTTCATGAAAACTAGATGATAACAAAAATATATTTTTTGGCATAATCAGTCATAATTTCTTTTCTGATAAAGATCTTTTGTCTCAAAAGGATCTAGAAACTGCAAAAGAGTCTGTCTCAGGAATGATGAAAAGGCCAATCCCCGTGGGCAATTTCTAGCATTAGAAAATAAACCACTATTGAGCCAGTGGCTGGAAATTAAAATTTCAAAACATTCAAGTCTCATGAAGAAACATGAGAAATTGGCTCAGGAAGTGCAGATTCATCACCTAAGAAAGCAGAATAGGGACTTTCTGTGTCTTTGACTAGAATCTAAGGTCAGGCACTTACTTGGATGCACTTGGAGTCTTGTTCCACTCCCAAAATTGAGCGCTCTGCCACTTGTCCCCACACCCTGATATGATGCAGTACAAATACCTGCCCTCTGCCACTCAGGGCGGCTGCCTGGTCCCCTCATGGGTTCACAGTGTTCACTCTTGGGAACAGGGCTTTTAAATAGCCTGTTCCATGGTTTTATGATAGATTTCTCTTTCCATGTCACCTCATGCCCATGGTTCTATTTCCCTGCCTGCCTTACCTGCATCCTGCCAACCCAATCCAATGACTTTACTGATCTCTCCAGAAATGCCAAGTCCTTGCCAAGGCTGCCATGGTCACCATGGCAAGAGGGCTCAGGATGGGTGAAGCAAAGACCAAATAAGTGGCCTCTGAGATCTGGGGTCTTCTTTCTCAGAGTGCAGGAGAGATGTGGTAGCAGGGATAACAAGAAAACAATAGTCAGATAGAAGTCAAATATATTTGAGTTAAACTCTAAGTCTGTCATTCCTAGCTGTGTGATCGTGGGCACGTTACTTATGGGAAGCCTCTGTTTCCTTATCTGTAAAATGGGCATGATACCAGCTACCTGACATTAGCATGGATGTGAACCTTGCAAGAGAACTTATGAGCAAGACAGAGAATATCACTGGTACATGTCAGGCATTCAGTAAATAGTAGCTAATAATGTGATGATTCCCAGCAAGGCTTTACACTAAGGGAAAGAAATGAGGCTTCTCACCGCTAGAGGAGACCCATCCCTGCCTCACATGCCCCTCCCTCCAGCACCCTTGGGTGCCTTACTCTGGCTGGGACACTTTCACATAGGACAGGTATTTCATGGATCCAAGGGGAGGTATGAGAGAGAGTCTCAGCCACAGGGTTGAGGGAGGGGGTAGACCTGTTGGCTGCCATGAAGAAAGTCGTGCTTCAGAAACTGAACCAAGAGTGAAGTGTCTTTTCTCAAAACTTGAGAATTTGTTCTCTGAAAGCACCGTGCAATACCCTTGTTCAGCAGACCCTTGACCATTTCATTAGACCCAACACCCTAAGTTACTCCCAGACAACAAAGGATGGAGCAGACCACATCACGGACTCTCATTATTATGATATCCTTCCATAATATATTGCTGTCTACAAAATCTGCCTTATTGAAATGGTAATTTCTATAATACTCACATGGATGAACAACAAGGCTGGTCCCTCTTCCAAATATAGGTCTGTAGTTGCTTCCTGATACCCACAGCGAGGAAAGCCTTTGCTAAATCCTGTCTTATGTGACCTCCCCCTACCGACGGCCCGAGTGGTGCTGGGGCAATAATCCAGGGAAAAAACACTGGGGACCCTCTGAGAGTTGCAGGAAATCTCCTGAGCCTTAGCCTCAAGGGGTGATGATGAGAGCCAGTGGTGGGGGCTGGAGAGTGCCTCACTTCCTTTACCCAGGAGAATATCACATTCCTGGCAGCAGAGAAGCGGGGAGTGACTCCCCAATACCAGCACCACCACCCTGCCCGCTTGGCCAACACTAAGGGTCTGATCCTGCTGCTCTTCTGTCAGATACAAGGGGCTTCTGGAAGTCTCCAAGGCTGGAGGGCCCAGGACGCATTTGGTAGTACATTGTGCTGAAGCTGTTCTATCTCCTTTTCCTGAAAGGCTTCTGTTCTGTCTTTCCCCTTCTTTAGCTCTTTAGGGTTTCCCATTCCTCGGCTTCTTCCTGCATTGAGGCCCATGGGTCTAGTCCCTGCATTTCCCTGGTTGTAGGCCAGACTCCAAGCAGATTTGGGCCCTTCCTGTGATTGGTACTTTTCTCCTTCCCTCTTTACCACCTGGAAATAGGCCAAAGCATCCAAAGGTCTTTGGTTCCTTTTTTTTTAGCTCCCAATATGGGGCTTGAACTCATGACCCTGAGATCAAGAGTCATATGCTCTCCTGACTGAGCCAGCCAGGCACCCCCTTATTCCTTTATTCCTAATGACCTTGATTCAGACAGGGCCTGGCTTTTATGAACCATAGCACAGAGAAAAAAAGTCACAAGAATTACCATAAAATCTCTGAAGGATGAGAGAACCAGAGACCATGCTCCCTTCTTCTGAGATGGGAAAGCTAACCTCTCAGAAGTTATGGCCTGAGCTGAGGTCCTGAACTGAGGTGGGAACTTAGCTCTTGGTTTCCTGGCCAGTGCATGCTGCTGGTCCTCAGAGGGCTTACCTTGCACTAGGCTTGAGAGTCAGATTAGCAAAGAGTTGTGTGTCTTTGCTGAGCTCAGGGCTTGCTGAGTGAGGGGCTGGGGCCTCGCCCCTGCCTTTCACTGCCTGCCCAGCATGGCCCTGGACAGGTGCTTGGACCCTGGGCCTCTGGCTCCCCCTACAACAAGAACAAGATGTCCCCAAGGCCCCTTCCAGCTCTCACCTCTGTGGGTCTTTGTGCAATTTGAAACCCAATCTCAGGGAAGAGCAGGGCAGATTTTCATGGAGGATGGGAACATGGTCAGTGGCGATGCTGAGAGAAGCGGAGGGTAAAAGAAACAAAGGACAAGCAAAGGTTTGGGACAGTCACTGTCTAAGAACCTTAGGTGTGGCATCGATGAATGACATGTCCCCTGCCCCCACGGACAGAAGAAGTTGTCCAGCGCTGGGGGTTGGAACAGTGTTTGGGGGTGATGGGAGGGAGGTCATTTGTACAGGAGGATCCCAGCTCACTTACCTGGTGTGACCATCACTTGGGTCCCCTTCCCAAAAGTGAGTCTCTTGTTCCCATAGCCACACTCTGGGTAAGAGCATTACAAAAAGGTCCTGGTTTTGTGCACCCTCTCATGAAGGACACACACCCTTCACTGGAGCTCTAAAAGCTGGGGACCTAGAGGGACACCTGGGTGGCTCAGTCAGTTGAACGTCCAACTTTGGCTCAGGTCATGATCTCACACTTCGTGAGTTCAAGCCCTACATTGGGCTCTGCACTGACAGCTCAGAGCCTGGAGCCTGCTTCAGATTCTGTGTCTCCCTCTCTCTCTGCCACTCCCCCACTCATAATCTGTCCCTCTCTCTCTCTCTCTCTCTCTCTCTCTCTCTCTCAAAAATAAACATTAAAAAAAAAAAAAAAGCTGGGGACCTGGAAAGCCTGATCCTTCTGTTTTCCCTGTAATGCATGCTACAACCACCCTAATGGGTTTAGCTGTGCCACCTCCCACTGGCCTCCCTATTCCTCATCATAGCTATCGACAAACACAGCCTCTGGCTATTTTCCTCTGGGGATGGTGGGGGGGCAGGGAATAGAGCCTTCACAAAAGGTTGCGGAAAAACCTGCCTCCAATCTAGGTCAGGGTAGGTGTATTTCTAAAGATGGAAATTACAAGGCACCGGGGAGGCATTTTCTTACCTCAGCTGACACACCTGAAAAGAAGGTACCATTTTCTTGGGTAACATACGCAAAAATGTATTTTTCACTTTGCCAGAAAGAAGAGTAGGAGCGAGAGCATTTCCAGCATGCCCTGCTGGGGCTCCGTGCTAAAAACATGCCTTGGCATGACTCAGTCACCTCTTCCTCTCTGGGGCTGAGTAAGAGTCCTGGTGACTCAGCCTGACTCATTGCAGTTTCTATCCTCACCTCACTCAAGGATTCTGCCCAGGGGGCTTTTTGTCCTCAAGAAAGTCAAACATCTCAGCAGATAACAGACATAAGTCCTTTTCCAGAAGCACGTAGGTGGAATCATGCTTGGTCTCTGCCTGGGAATGCGGACTGACCCTTGTCACCACTGTCCTGTCTCCAGCCAACAGGACTCCCTGCCAGGTCCCAGGTCTTGTGCATGACCACATACAGTACCCATCTTGGCACATTCACATGTAAGTTATTGTTAGACTTTCAATATATAAGTTTCAATATATTGTTTCTCTGATAAGACTGGAACTTCTGAGAGCAGGGGCCGTATCTTATGCTTCTTTTTTACTTTCTTTCTTTTTTTAAAAGCAGCTGTGGCCCCTAGCTTATTGATGAGACCCAGTGATCATAAACAGTTGAACTGATTTTTACTGTGCATAATTATTGGGACAAGGAGGCCAATTATGGGAGAGGTTCAAAGCAAAGTATACTCTGGATAAATGTAAGTTGCAAAATCTAAGTACCTAGGCAGGGAAAAATCAAGGAAACTTTTCTAAGACAGACAATAAGGAGGCAGTATAAAATCCAAAACATTTTGAGGTTCATATTGACCCTCAGCAGAGAAGGGGAGCATCTGAATGAACAACTAAGTTACTTGATTCCAAAGGAAACTCAAACATTTACCTCCTGATACCTTGACACTGACTCTCTTTAAAAGGTAAAAAAAAAAATAATATGGTAGAAAATATATATTCTGAGTTAGCAGCATTGTTATTATCAATAATAACAAAATAGCAGTAGTACTAGTCATAATGATGTTCTATTACAGACCATGCTAAATGCTACATATAAAAATGTAAACCCAGTTTTGGAGATGGGTTTACACATTTCAGGAGTTCTGACTTACTTGGGCTGATCAGAAGTTGGGTGCCAGTTCCAAATATGAGTTTCTGAATGCCTGTGTTCACACTCTGACATAACTCTATACAAAATGGCACCCTGTCACTGAGCCTGAGCCTGGGATTCCTATGTCACACAAAGGTTAGTTACTAAGCATATTCCTGCATCTGTGTGCATGTACCAAAGTGGGAGAAGGCATATAATTTTACTATTTACCCTTCATTTTCCTAAGACCATTGGAAGATGACAAGAAATAAGGAAGAACCCAATAGGAGATCCCACTTTATATACAGTAGATTATATAAAAAAATGTTATGAAAATTCAGGTTGAAAAGGTTATTCGTATAATTACAGAATTTCAGTTCTATCCAGAACGTAGGGTAGTTTTATCCATCCACACTTGCTAGGTGTGCAGGACGTGTTTCTTGAATTCATGATGCTCATGGATAATAATGCGACACTATCATTGCCAACCTATCTTCTTATTTAAGTAGCAGACAAAACCATGCCCATCCCCTCAAATAAATCAATGAAAATGTATGTCCCTCAGCTGTAATCCCAATCAGATCATTTCATAGAACTTACTTGTTTTGACAAATAGTCTTGTTCCTGGCCCAAAGACAACTTTGGAGCCTATAGTATTTCCCACAGTGATTTGTGCTATGACAAAATGGGCCATTTCCTTCTCCTTCCATTTTTATACCATAGCTGGGGAACAGGCCCAGGGTGCCTACTGGAAGGTGCTAATAAAAAGGAACACTTTTTTAATACTCCTGTAGTAAAACCCATTTGTTTTTTTCCTGTGTTGAACATATCTCACACTTCCTACCAGGTTCACCAAACACTAGTCACTATTCTGTGAAATCCAGGCACCAGAATCCCCAGGCTTTAGTCCCAGCCCTACTTCTCACTGACTTTATGAGGTTGACAATTCAACCAACCTCCCTGGTTCTTAATGTCCTTGTTGTAAAAGTAAAGAGGACAGAATTAGATGATGTCTAAGCTCCCATTCAGAGCTGATGTTCTGTGATTCAGCAATGTCCAAAGTGCCCTTACTGTTACATTTTCTATAACTCACACTTGTGTTGGGCACTTGCCGATCAGTTACACTGGTGACTGGTCTACCTGGGGAAAATATAAGATACAGCCAAGGAAAGGGAGCATCAGGACAGTGGTTACTGGCAGCTCCTCTGTGTCCATGGGGTAAATGCCCCCAGTATCCCTGGTACTTTTTGTCTTTTCATGAAAAGGGGACGAGAATCCTTTGGACTCTTGGGGAATTCAGGTCAAGATCTCCCAAATCTCCATCTCTAAGTCATGGCAATATTTAAGAATAAAAAGATAAATTCCATGTTTTTCCTTACTCACGGTGATTGGCATTGTCTCTCATTTCTAAGTAAGCCCTGACACAGGGTCTGTGACAGAATGTAGTAGAAAGAGCAAGGCTTTGAGATCAGGCAGACCTTGGTTTGAATCTAGACTTTTCTACTCACTGGCACTGGGATCTCAGGCAATTACTTCTTTGAGCCTCAGTTTCCTCTTCTGTAAAATAGGGATACTGCCTCCTGCCCCCTAGAGTTGTTTGAGTATAAACAATACCATGTGTTATGTACCTAACATCGCATCCACACATCATAGGCACAAGGGAGTTACTGTTTCTATGATAAGTTACATTATTGATTAACAATATTATTTTCTCAGGGTTGTAGAATTTATGAAATAGCCATAAGTCTGTGCCCTTGAGTCATATAAACTCTAGAGTGGTATATGAGTGAGGTCCCAGAACCACAGATTTTGAGTGTTTTTCCCCCACTCATCTCACACAGGAGGAGTCTAAGGCACACAGAGGGGCAATGACTTTTTCAATGTTACACCACCAGCTGGGGCCAAGTTGAGAATGCTAGACTGAAACCAGAAGCCCTGGGCTCATTTCTCTGCACTTCACTGACTCTTCTTGAACAATGTTTAGTGTAAAGGGACACAATCTCTGAATTTGGTATAGCTTATTTGGGGCATGGATAAAATGACCTTGAACATCCTTCCCCCAGTTCATCTCTGAATCAATGGCATTGGAAGTAGAAAGCATCCATTAGATCATGGCCATGCAATTTTCTGCTCTTCTAGCTTTTCCTCTCGATCGGGCTCCATTTAGCTCACTTGCAGTGCTAAAAACTCTGATATTAGACAGAACTTCTGCCAGCGTCATATCTTGGGAAAAGTCTTAATGGTTCACTAAATCCTATCCCAGAGAAAATGTGCTTGTATAGTCTTTGAATACTTTCACTGATTTGTCTGGGTGCCATAGTTCTTAAGACATCAGTACTAGATTATAGTTAATTATAAATAAGATACAAATGATGCAAATGACATCTCCTTTTCACCTGTTCACTGACATCAGAATACATTTTGTAGTTACTACTTACTCAGCTCCACCTTCAGCCATGTGCCTGTCCCAAAGGTGAGTTTGTTGTTCCTCCCAGTGAGTCCCACAGTGTCTGATGCCTCACAATAAATTCTGTCACTTCACCTCTTTTCCTGATTTACCCTAATGAGTTAGAAAACACTCAAGATTTCAGATAGCTACTTGACTTATTTGTAGGAGAAAAAAGCATCCCCCCTGCCATGGAATAAATTCATACCTCCTGGTGCTAGGGTAGGCAGAGAGGCCATGCAGACCTGCTTCCCCATTTACAGAAGAGAAAACTGAGGCCCAGAGCCAGAGATCTGTCCAAAGTTCCACTGCTAGTTGGTAGTAGAGACCAAACATGAATCTGTTTGATTTCTAATCTAGAGTCTTCCCCTCTTCACCACATTCTGGATGTTGTCATTTACTTTATCTCTTCTTCCCCTTGGCCTGGAAACCTTATTTCTTTAGGTGCTTGATTTCCATTAAACAAGTACTTATGAAGCACTTACATTGTAAAAGGACCATATTAGATGCTTCATGGGATATAACAAGAGTCTGCTTTCAAGGATCTTTCAGTTTTAATGGGAAGAGCTTCTCAGTAATGAAAGGTTTCCATAGCTGTATGTGTCACAGATTATCCAAGATCCCATAGCTAAATTTGGGATATGGAGGGTAAGAGGAATGGGAGGGATGCCTGGGGAGAAAGTACAGCCAGGCTTCAAACAGGAAGCCAGCCTATTTCCAAAGATACCCGGTTTGTCCTAATTGTCTAGAGTGTTAGTCTCTGCACCATTCTGACCCAGTGAACTGATTCTACTGTTATTTCCAACTCTTCAATTGCCTATTTCCATTTTTAAATGTTCCCCATAAAGGCTCAATCTTAAATTTCATAGGTTGCTTGATAAAACAAGGAAGATGCATCCATAAGGGTAAAACACACGTAAGTACATGTAGAAGCCTTAAGGTAGGCAAGAGAAAATAAGGGCAGGGTGGGGTCAACATTTACCTGGAGAGACTAGAAGCATGGTCCCTTTACCAAAGATGAGTTTGTTGTATCCTGACATTCACACCATAGCAAACACCCACACAAAAATGGCCTTCCAGTGTTGGGCTTTGCAACCTCTAATCTACTTAGGGAAGGCGAAAGAAAACCATTTATGGAGAAACTATTACATGCCAAGCAGGTTAATAACCATATAGTACATTATCTCATTCAGGCCACAACTGCCTAGATATTATTATTCTTATTTTACAAATAAAGACCAGGTGATCTGAGGCTGAGCAGGTAGAACCATTACCACTATGAAAGACACAAATGGCTTGGGCGCACAAGACATTTTAGCATAGGACAGGTAAATCGTAGAGGAGCTTCAAGAGAAGAATCTTCCTCCTTGTCCCTTTTAGAGGAAGATTATGGCTACTTGGGGTTAATTCTCCTGCTAGAGCCAGATGTCAGAACTCTAGTTAACAATGATCCCCTAAAACTCCAGCTCATCCTCCATTACACAATCATTTCTTGAGACATGAAGACATTTTGTCCTCTATCTTTCCATTATTCATCTGATATTCTACTCACCAGGCCTGACCAGCAGTCGAGTCCCACTCCCAAAGACCCATGTATAACCTAGGCCCTTCCCACAGTTGTTTCTTAGTCAGCCAAAAACACCCACAAGTCTACACTCTTCTCATACCCCCAACCAAGAGGTAGAACCCTTTCATCTATAATGGGGGTTCCATCTTTGCTTTCTTTTTGTATTCTACACAACACACAGGCCATTTGACACAAATTTGGGCATTTATTGCGCAACACTTAAAATGAAGTCTCTATATACCCACATCTCTGGTTTATCACCATCAAACTCATGATTTTCAACTCTATTTATCCAACAGATAAATCTAGTCCTTTTATTGTTTCCATTACAGTTATCAATTTTTAGATTCCTGCCATAGTGTCTCTCCTAATTTTAACTTCAATCCATCTGAAACTTTATGGAGTGGCATCTAGATCATTATGAGTGACAGCTTCCCATTCCCCTAGTCAACTTTTTTTGCAGACTCAGTGCAGCCTTGTTACTTACTCAAGTCCTGTTCTGCCCACAAAGCCAGGTGTCCTTCTGATTAAAGGACACCCTGTCTGCTTCAGGTCTGGTAAAAAACACCACTTGTCTTCTCTTTAGTTCTTATCTGTTGCGTATCTACTATTTTCCATGGGCCTCACGAGTAATATCTTGCCTTTCTCTTCTATTAAGAAAGAGCACGACTTGGACAGAAGAATACTATTAGAATGTTAAAGGACAGCTGAGGCTATCCTTCTCCCACTTCTTTATTTAAATATTCTGAAAATAGTCAGAAAGGCCTATTATATCCTATCATGTACTCCAAATGTTATAATTGGAGAGGAGATGACATAAGGAAGAAGAAATGCTTGGGAATTTAGACTTACCTGGGGTGACTTCGAGCTTTGTTCCAGTTCCAAAGGTAACCTTTTTGTTACCCCCAGCAGTCACTGTAATTCAGGCCTTTACAAAAATGGCTTCCTTTCTCCTGCCATTTACATTTGGGTAACATACATGTCACTGTACCTCAGAAGAAGGATCTAATGACTATGGCTATAGATCCACATGAAAATGGCTAGTGTACAAAGAACGTATATATATATCCTACATATGTAATTCCTTGAAAGAATTATACTAGCTGACCTAGCATTTTCTTTTTGTTCTGAAAACAGATGTTATTTTACATGTGTATAGCATTTAATAATTTATAGAATACTTTAAAATATATTATCTTATTTTGGTTTTAAAATTACTTATGAGCTGATGTTAAATATTTTCATTGTACTGACGAAGAAACTGTGGCCCAGATGCACTAATCAAGCCAAGGTTAGAAGAACTGGCTCAGCCAAAGTTTCTGCCTTTTTCTTTGAATCAACTCCTTGGCTGGGCTGTTTCAGTATGTTATTTTTGGTTCATCTCCATGCCTATTTTTCTCCACAGCTAGATCTTTGTATCCTCTATGCCATTATTTTAACATTTCTTGCTACATCAGAATGCACTTAAGTCTGCATAAACCATTAATTTCTTGACACTTGGGCCCTACAAATACTGCAGTAAGTTCAATGGGCCTCAGTAGCCACATTAAGTCTCCTACCTTAGTGACATATTGTCTACTTACTGGGTTTTACTAATAATCGTGTCCCACTGCCAAAGATGAATGTGTTATAAACCACTGCACCGTGCTGCCTGACAATACATGAGCTACCTTGATAATAGATTAATGTGGTTAACATGCCTCTCCCCTCCCTCATGAGAGCTCTGTCTGGGATTCCGCACCCCCCCCCCCTTTTTTTAAATCACTGGAATAAAGACTATGGAATTAAGTCTGTGAAAGCCTCTTTTCAGGACACAATAGTAGTGATGTAGGGGAAAGCCTGAGAAGAGTTCAAGTGATATTCTCTAGACAGTGCTGACACTCATTTCCTTCAAAATGATTTGCAATTTTTCACCAAGTAATCTTGTTTTTTAACAGCCATATTTATCAGCTCTGATCCCCATTTTTACTTCAGAACCAACACCTGCTCACAATCTCATTTTACCAGTGGTTAGCAAATTGGCTCTATCCCTGTAGATAATCTTTCTTTTATCTTTTTAATGTATCTAAAAGTTTTATGAGCATGGAGTGGAACGTGGGATATCGTTGGAGTATTAGGGATGGGGACAGCATCCCTTTTTTTGTTTTGTTTTAATGGCTTTCATCACTAAACCCCAATACTCATTGAGTTAAAGAATAACGAGACATTTAGTCCCCTGTGCAATAGAAGACTACACGATAAGCACAAGTTTATAATCAGTAATAACCAGATACTTACTGGAGCTCACTGATAGCATGGTTCCCTTCCCAAAAGTCAACGTACTTGCCCCCTGGTAGGCACAGTGAAATGAGGCCCTACAAATACCTCAAGTACCCATTCACTCTACCTTGTTTATCACTATAAACAATGGAAATCTCGTATTCTGTCCTTACCCTCTGCAAGGAACTCAGTGGGCTTTAGTGTTTGGGTATGCAATAACAAAGCTCTGTTACTTTGTAAGGAGGAGGATAGGTCCTACACTCACTCGATAACTAGTCACTGAACACCTCTGTGTGTAAGGCACTGAACTAGGCATAAATGATATAGTGGAGGGCCTCTTTGACACCATTCCCATCTACCACCTGTATGTTGTCAGTCTAGGGAGTGACACACATAAAAATACACAGATAATATAATGTCAAGTGATGGAAATGCATGAATAAAATCAGGCTGGGCAATGGGATAGAAAACAACCAGGCAGCAGCTGGGTTTGATGGCTTGTTGGATTGACTGGGCAGGAAAAGTCTCTCTGAGGATGTGAGATCCAGGCATGGAGGAATTAATCATCACCTCCATTTACAGATAAGCAAATTGAGGGCTTGAGAGATTAAAGCCTGGATCCAAATCACATAGCATCAACCGTGGATATGGAGGCTTAGATCATGCCTTCTCTCTGCTGAAGTACTAGGTCTAGTTCTACCATGTAAATTCCTGGTTAGAAAAGTTAAAGTGAGACAGGGGTTTTTCCAAAGTGATTTTGGGATGTTATTTGGGTAGTTGGAAGCTGGTACTGGCCATTGAGGGCATCAAGGTTGTGAGAAGACACCAGCCATAAGAGAAGGTGTTGGTATTTCAGAACAGGTTTTTCTGATGAACTGGCTACTAACATGAAGAGGTTTCCTTCATTTCAATTAAAAAAAGAGAGAGAGAGTGAGATGAGGTGCCTGGGTGGTTCAGTCGATTAAGTGTCCAACTTTGGCTCAGGTCATGATCTCACAGTTTGTGGGTTTAAGCCCTGCATTGGGCTCTATGCTGACAGCTCAGAGCCTGGAGCCTGCTTCAAATTCTGTGTCTCCCTCTCTCCCCTCCACCTCAAAAATCAATAAACATAAAAAAAATTAAAGAGAGAGAGAGAGAGAGAGAGAGAGAGAGAGAGAGAGAGAGGCAGCCTCTCCATTCTGCTTTCCTATTAAGTTGGCAAAGAATGCAAACTATTACCTAGCAGAATGAAATCTTACAGTTAGGATGGGGCAGACACAGAGAATGCTCTGCTCCCCAATAAATCCGCATAAACTGAAGATACCTGGAAGTCCACTGAGACTTCCATAAAAGCTTGTTACATGTGTGAATACATGTGGTGATACTTACTAAGATCCACCTTTACCATAGTCCCCTTCCCGAACACCAGCTTCTGGGTATTTGAAATACCACAGTGATCTATGTCCTCACAAAAACCAAAGGGTGCTTCACTTTTAAGTGTGGGAATCTTCCCAGGTTCTCTCACTTGGTTGAAACCCAACTCCACACTAAGCCTGTATTTAGGTAAAACTCAAGAAAGGTCTTAAACGCATATACTCTTTGGGATGTTAGGAAACCTCTGAAACCATTTACTACAAGCTCCCCAACTCACACATTTGTCTCTTCAGTGATCTCAGGTTTTTGATAATCTCCAGGGGACAATCCTGCTCAATAATTACCATGTTCTATTTTCTCATAATGGGAAGGGTTCATCCAATATCACAGTTTAACCCTTTCTCTGCCATAGCTGAACTTTGTTAAACCTCAGGGTTACCCTCCAATAGAGTTTTTCATAAAATCTGACTTTTTAAAAATTACGAGTCATCTGACTGCCCACACTTTTCAAAGAGATTTCACATACATACTATCTCATTTGAATCTCACAAAATCCTTTGAGCGAGGCAGAGCTGGAATCATTATCTCCATGTGACAGATGAACTGAGGCTTAGAGAACTTGAATGGTATTCCCATGGCACAGAGTTGGTGAGTGGTTGAGCTGGGTCCACATTATCTTTTGGCTCCTAGTTGAATGTCTTAATGATTTATTTTGTACACATTCATGTGTTGATCACATCACCTTGCCTTTCAAATATTCCTCCCTTTCTTATTCTCTTCCGCACTGAAAAAGACAATATCATCAGCAACAAAAACAATACTTCTCCCCTATCACCCCTCCTCTCCTGCAAAAACCCCAAGCAAACCTCCAGCTCAACTCTTTTTCAGAGCAATGTTTTTTTAATGCTCATATGTTTCTGTGAGCTGGGAGATAAGAGTTACCAATATTTCAGTTGCATTAATTGGGAAAAATGAGGGCCAGGGGAGATAAATCAGAATGCTAGTTATTGAGGTTGTAGCCTGTACAGACAGCAATATATTGAGCCTTAGAAAACGTGAGTCCTTGCCCTGCTATTGTGTCCATGTTCAAATCACTTAACCACTCTGAATAAAGAGAAGCACACCTTTCCACCGTCCTCTGCTTCTTGAGACAATCAGATAAAAGATGTGAAGAAATAAGAAAAATATACCTTAATCGTTTTCCTTAAGAAAATAGACAAAATATCACCGTAGCAATATCTTTCATCCATAATGAATTTGTATATACATATGTGTTTGTGCATAAGAGCAAGATTAAACATTTTTAAGGCAAATTTGGGACAGATTACTTTGGGCTGACATAGCACATTAACGGCTGGGTTCTGGCTTCACTGCTAGAAACAGAATTGTGGCTCAAGTGCCAGTAGTCACTTGGTTTGACTAACACCCTAGTTTCTCCTCCAAAAATTAGCTTGTTTCCTGCAGTGTTGGTCACATGGTGATGTGAGGCCATCAAAACCCAAAGGGACCAAGGGACTCTGTAGATACTTGACCAAGGACATTTCCTACAGCCTTGACAAAGTGGGGGGGGGGGGGATGTGGTATTTAGGATAATCCTGTTTGCTATTGCTGTACCCACATTATAGAGCTGGAATGCCTGGAAGTGGGCACATATTTGGGTCTAACCCAATCACATATTTACTTATTTCTCTGCTTTGGCTGCTTGGACCTAGATCTATGAGTGAAGTTAATAGCTCTCAACCATAGCTTCATTCAGGGGTCCGTTTGACCATTTTTAACCCACAGAGAAACCTGAGAACAGGAAGCCCCCTAAGCCCTGGAAACCTTCCAGGCCATTCATGCTTCCAGGGTGGAAATGCTGATAAACACAATCACACACAGGCATGCACCATTAGGGTCTCTATACTCAATTTAGTGCCGAAGGAAGATGCCAAAGGGAGGAAGGATACATTAGTGGGTCCACCTAGGCTCTCTGAGTTGCTCTGCACTATGGATCAGCTTTACTTTCCTTGGTCTAAGTTTCAAACCCAGACTTCCTCTAGCTATTCTAGAGCCTCCAGTGGTGAGGCTAGTATTAAGGAAGGGGGTAAGGAGCCTTCTTGGGGAAAGTTTACAGAATACAATGGAGAAGTCATTCTTGATAAGAAAGGAGTATAACAGTTGATGGCACTTCTAACAGCGAGATGACCAAGAACTACAGGACTCAACAAAAATAAACCTTGCAAATCTATCCTCCAACTTGGCATGCCCATTCTGGGCCGAGGGCCAAATCTTTCCCCAAGCATTGGGTATAAAACCAGAGTGTATGTTGCAAGAAGCCTCACACACTCTAGTGGGATTGCCCTTCTCTTTTGCCTTTGGTGGGGATGAACACAGTCTCCTTTTAGATTCTCAAGTTCCTAAAAGGGACCCTAAGTCATCTTGACCTTCCTTTTGCCTCCCCATCCCAGTCTACCTAGCAAGGAGGGTCCTCCAGGAGGGGCAGTATACATGTTCCCTTAGTTTAAGGGAATTCATTCATTTCCCTTTCAGTTTCTTCACAGTGATGTTTCCCTAGAGTCAAAAACAACCCACTCACCAGGCTGTACAGTTAGCTGAGTTCCTTTTCCAAAGTACAGCTTCCCTAAGGTTGAGCCTCTATCGACACAGTGCTGGCCCCCTTTACATGAACCTGGTGCTGATGTTCCCCAACCACTGTCTCTCCTGCCCTGGGGATAGGGTTGAAAATCCACCTCCATCCTCTTTAAATGGCTTTAAGTGTTTTTCTTGTGCAGCCAGCAGTCTTAGCTGGACAGTCAGTCCTCATAGGCTCTCTCAGGGGACAAACGGTCTACGGTGGTAACAATAGCCTTCCCACCTACAGAGGCCCCTCCCGTCAGAAAGCAATTACACGTCCTTTTGAGAGGGTTGAAATTGGAAGGAACTTTGCTTCCCTGGCCCTATTTCCCAGTATAAAAGACTGCTCACTTACTTGGATTGACATTATGTTTGGATCCCTTTCCAAAGCTGAACTCGTGAAAACTTTGATAGACTAGATCTGCCCTCTGCAAAATCACCTCATTTCCCTCATTCAACCTCTGGTCCTCCTGCCAGGCATTTCTCTTTTCTCCTCTTTCTTTTTCCCTTCCAGATACCCCCTTTTATTTTCCCATTTACTGCACTGGGAAATCATGCCCCACCATCTACTAGGCTTAAAAAATCCCAAATAGCCTTTACTTCATGAATAATTTGGTGACCGATTTCTTCAGCTATCAAAATAATAAAAATAGAGGGAACAGGCCTGGGCTCTCACCTTTTCATCCTCTAGGCTTGAATCCTGGGATGTTAGCACTTACGAGTTAAAAGGGAGCACAGAGGTGATTCAGCCCATAGCTAAAATGGTGTAGACATCCCTTCTCTAACATCCAGTGCTTACTAGCCTTAAGGACCCAGAGTGAGGATCTCCAAGGAAGAAGAGCTCTGGACTTCCCAAGCAGCCTTTCCAAGGCAGGGCAGTTCTCCTAGTTCAAAAAGATTCCACCAGAGGCTGAGATACATCTCCTCGCAACCACCGGTTTTGTTTTTGCCTTTGTACTAACCCCTTCCTCGTCTACATGGCAGTTCTTCAAATATTTGAAAAGAGATATCTCATCTTAATAGAGTACAGTGACATCCTCTCTCACTCTTTCTTCAGGGACCTGAGACCATTTCAGATAGTTAGCTTGATTTTTAGCTGACCGTGAAGCCCTTGCCCTCAACAAATGTATCGTCGTGAAGGTATACCTGATGGGGAGAGCCATTTCTGGGGTCAAAGAGGAGGTGAGGGAGATGAGTGAAGTAGAAATCTTAGGATCCTAATGCAAACTGGGAAAGCTTTTTGGGAACATAGCTACTGACCATTGAGTTTCCCAGGTGAAACTGCCCATAACTGTAGCCACCATTTTATTTAAAAATGATTCTGACCCTTTCCTTCTTACTTACTTGCTCTTA
The DNA here is from genome assembly GCF_027475565.1 of Acinonyx jubatus. Lineage (NCBI taxonomy): Eukaryota > Metazoa > Chordata > Mammalia > Carnivora > Felidae > Acinonyx > Acinonyx jubatus. The sequence continues at coordinate 71,792,038 of NC_069386.1, read as the reverse complement.
CAGTTACTGTGGTTCCTGCTCCAAAAACGTAGTTGTAGCCACTAGTGCCACAGTGCTAGGTCTACCTACACTAACCTCATCAAGACTGTGGGCTGCGGCAGGCAGGCTGCCTACGGGCCTACCTTTACGCCCCTATGTAAGAAGCCCTTGGTAACTATTCTAACCTCTTGCTTTGGCTTTTACTTTCACAGAGTTTCCTCATTTGTGAAGAAAGCAGGGGAGGCTAATATCCATCCTGGGGGATTGTTCAGAAGGCAATATGAGTTCAAGTAGGAGACGCACTTTATACAGTACTTTATACAGCACACAGCAAGCATTCAGTAAGAGTTCGTCAGGAAGATCAAGATTAATTCTTTTCATCTTAGAAGATGCATATAATTTTAGTTTGTCACATCTTCTCTCTGAAACCTGGAATGTTCATAGGTACTTTAAATTATATCCTAAGGCTCCTTTGTCAACTAGTAAAAAATTTCCAGCAGTTAAACTTTGGGAATTTTTCATATATAGGATGCCATCCCAAGAGTAGGGTCGGCAGTTTCAGAATGTTTACTGAATCATAGGACTTGCTTACTATGTTTTATATCTGTTTAAGAGACATATGAACAAGGAATGATAAATTGTTATGGGGGGGGGGAACCCAAAACACAAAATAAAATAACTCAAAACAAATACAAACTGGTAAGAAGAATTTAGGATAATATGTTGGTGACTTTCACTTATAGACAATTATAACTTACTTGGCTTTACGCTGAGCTTGGTTCCAGAGCCAAAGTAAAATATGTTAGAGTTGTACACCGTGTTTACTATCATTACAAAAAGTCCTGGACTTCCTAAAAGGGAGGTGGTTAAACAGAGGAGACCAACCAAGGTAGGTCAAGCCTCACTCAACCCCACCAACTTCTTGCTATTTTCCTAGAAAATTCAAGAACCAAAGTGAGGAATGAGCCAAGAAGACACATTCATTATCAGAGACAGGCAAGATAAGGGCAACTGATTTTCTCCAGTGGTTTTATCGATTTCTTTTCTTTAGTTTTCTGCTTGGGTTCATTCTTATGTCTTCTGTGCTCCATACACACAATATTTGCAACAAGGACACTGCCAGTAAATGCTTTTTACCTTTTTCTTTTCCTAATTATAAATGAAAATTCTCCTCAGGTGGACTGGACTGTGAGAAAAATCCCTACTCTCTGCCTTTAGTTCCAGGGCTATCTGGAAGCTTCTCTCCCTTGGTCTGTACCTGGATCTGTGTGCTTGACAACTTGAGCTGGGCTACTTTTAATGATATCTTAAACCACACCAGCTGGTTTGCTGTAGTCTGTATGTATCATCCACCAAGATCCCTGTGTCCTATCTGTCAGAGTACCTACATTACATAACCAAATGTACTTTAACATCCACATCAACACTCTCCTTCCAGCCCCCACAATGAAACCGTACATTTTGGCGTGTGTGTGTGTGTGTGTGTGTGTATGTTTTCTGCCTGCATGTTCTCTTTAGCAAAGAAGAAGAAAAGAGGCCTCAGTGCTGGCTGTCATTTGCAAGTCTAGATGAAACATTATTTATGAGCAAAATATTTTGCTGACAATAAGAACAGAAAGGGAAGCTCAGTGCCAACAGTTAGACGCCCACACAGTTTGGATTTAAACAAATCTCAACAAATGAACACAGTTATGAGAAAGAAAATAGAGGTGACTTCAGTCGAAGCCAAGTAATTATAATACTTAGGCAGTTTTGGAGGGCAAGGGGTTTACTTGTTCTCACTTGTAGAAATGATAAGCAGTGTGTTACGGGAACACTTTGCTGGAAGGGCACCAGAGAGCTATAGAAAGAGAGCTTCATTTAAATATCTTAAATAGGCATGTTTGTGTTTAGCAGTAGAAATAAGCTAGAATAGGCTAGAAATATGGCTGGCTAACTAGACTTGGTTTAAGATAGTTAGTTCCTGGTAAAACCATCTTGTAGCATTCGGTCTGGCTCAAATGGAAATGTTATGAGACACAGAGACTCCCTTTATGGAATCTGTTCCTATTATTCAGCATTCTTCTAGGTTAGGATAGCTTCTTCTCCACTCATTTTTCATCAACTCCCCTTCCAAACTTAGCAAAAAGCCTTCTCTTTCTCTTTGGTCTTTGATAAATACTTCTCTTCTTACATTACCCTTTTGGGCATGTGCTGTTGGTGTCTCTCCACCAGCCTCAACCCCAGGCCCATTAACTTACATGTATGTACAGTAGACATTAATAGATTAATAGATCAGTGCAAATAGAATTTGATTGTGGAGGCCTACCAGGTACAACAGTCAACTGGGTCCCAGATCCAAAGGTCAGTTGCCACCCTGAACCTGAAGAAACACTGTGATATGCCCAACAACAAAAACCAGATCAAAAGGCTAGGCTGGCAGTGCAAAGAGTTGGCAACTACTTTATGGGTTAGGCCTCACATCATTGCCAGACTATTGTCTGTCCACAAATCATAAATAAACCCGTCTTTATAATCTCCCTTTGTTTTAGGGAATCTTTGCTTTCCACTCTCTACTACAGAGTTCTAAGTGTCAAACATAAGCCTTCAACATATATGTAGAGTGAGTGGTCTCTGATTTCAGATGTTAAACCAGGGTTCACATCTTTTCATCTAAGAAGACTCACAAAGCCCAGGACAGAGACAATTTCTCCTCCACTCTGGGCATCACTGGGTTGTGCAACTAGGGAACTGCTCAAATCCTTGCGTCCTCCTTAGACTCAGTCTACAGGATCTAAATGAGGTACAGAGCTGCAGTTATCTGGTTAGTTTGGCTGCTAGTTTGATATTGCTAAAATAATTTTACAATGATTAAATTATCAGGGGAAATTTCTAGTTTTCCACTTTACTTTTGGATCATTTCTTTTCTCCTGGCTAAAGTGGGACCTATATTGATCTAGCTGCCAAAAGTCTTCAAAAATGGGACAAAAATAAATTTTAATATTTTCTAAAGTAGTGAGGATGGCACGAAAGGGTCGTGCCTAGGAGGGATCAGAATACAGATCGTCACATTCGAGGGAACAAATGAGATCCACCTCCAGAAGGTAACTTCCCTGAGGGCAATATCACATTGAGTTTGTTCCCTAATGGGTCCCTGGTCTGAGCATCAAGCCTGGCAGAGAGTAGATGGACAAAAATATTTGTCAGATGAGTCCTGTGGACTCCTCAAACATCAGGCCAGGTAAATTAATGGTTGAGACAAGCTCAGAAAACTGGAGATTTAAGTTTTAGTTCCAGCTCAGGCACAGATAGGCTGTAGGACCATCATAAATTACCTGGTAAATTAGCTGGTAAATGAAGCTATGAGATCATGATCAGTCTCTTCCCCAGGCCTTAGTTCCATCATAAATGGAGACAATCAAAAGGGATGATTTTAAGGGTTCTTTCTGCTCCATGAGGCTATGTCATACAAATTTTTGGCCTAAAGTTTCAGAAACAAGAAGCATCCCCTCGTACTTATGAGTAAACTTTTTTTTTTAAGTGATTTTCAGGGGCGCCTGGGTGGCTCAGTCAGTTAAGCTTCTGACTCTTGATTTCAGCTCAGGTCATGATCTCACGGTTCGTGGAACCCTGAGTCGGTTTCTGCACTGACAGCATGGAGCCTGCTTGGGGTTCTCTCTCTTCCTCTCTCTCTCTGCCCCTGCCTTGTTCTTGCTCTCGCTCTCTCAAAATAAATAAATAAACATTAAAAAAAAAAAAAAGGTGATTTTCAGACTCTGGGAGAGGCTAGTCACAGTTGTTTTGGTCAATGATAATTACTTGTAAGTTTCCTTCCATAAATGGACATAATCTTACTTAGCTGAAAAGAATGGTGCCTTAGAGGCTTGTTAAAGAATTAGAAATCTTGTCACTGATGACTGTACAAATCCAGGGCTACAGGGCCTAGACAGTACCCCAAGAATCAGTCACACCCCTTTACTCTCACCACATATATTCTGGGAGAAATACCCAGGGCTCCCCTACATGCCCATTTCACACCAAGACATCAGGTCCTAGCCAGGGGTACTTTTGTCCTCCTTCTATTTGATGCTCATTCACCCTTTCTAAACATTCTTCGTATAGTGTATAATTGGGGCTAAATCAGCTCCTAATCCACAGACATTCCTTAATCCAGGGGTACACTTTTATACTTACTGGACTTCACAGATAACTCAGTGCCTTGTCCGAAGATAAGCTTTCCTCCCTGGTTATAATTCACACTGTGTTACATATCCTGTCAAAAACATATCCAATCTTCCTGAACACATTTCTAATCCTCTTCCTCCAAACCCACAGCAGATCTCTTCTCACACCATAGCATGAATTGTGGCTATACTTATTGTAACTTTTTTTCTTATAAGGGGAATAAAGTACTTACACAGGGGACTGATAGAGAATAATGAGAATTCCTATTTATCCGAAAATGTTTCTATCCAAACAGATTTCTCGTGTTTGCTTAATGGCTCTGGGTATTGCTGCTCAGGGAAATGGCTTCCTTTCAAATATGTTTCTTGTGGTCTCAGCTAGAAATACATGGCACACAGGGGTTAAAAAATTAAGGGCAGGTGAGACTCTGGGGAATCAGGCGTACCCACAGTGACCACAACCTGGGTCCCTGCTCCAAAATTCAATTTCCACCAGCCATCAGTTGTCACACTGGTGACAAACACTTCTACAAAATGGCTTCCCCCGAGAAGACAGCTGGTAAATGAAGACAAACTGCTCATGGGGAAACAATCTTGCTACAAAATGAGGTAACTGCATGATATGAGATATAAGCTTTTCCCTCCCTTCTCTTCTAATTTCTCTTCTTTCAAGACGCCAAGGATGATGTGTGCCAAGAGCTGTACTTCCCAGGCAGCAGGGCCAGAGAGCGGCGCCTCTGGGGTTAACAAAGCCTCGGCCCTCGCTCTAGACTCTTTAGTGACCCCAGTCCTCGGTACCATTGGAGTGCAGGTGACAACTGATCACCACTGCTACCCTCACCTTTAAATTATCTGGTGATTTGAATTCATGAGTCTCCTAGAAAAGCAGTTGTAGGATGTCTGAGCTTGGAGCCTCTTGGAACTATATCCGTCACTGGCGTCTACTAGCCTCGGTTTGTAAGTTTACAAAATAGGGATAACTCTACTGAAATCTCTGAGGAAGACTTGCCGTCAGATGGGGTTAATTATTGGAAATTTGAGAGAGCAGGCAGACCCCAGGCCTGGATTCCTGGTGGGGTCCTGCTGGGTTTCTTCCCCTCTACCCCGCCCAGATCTCCTTCAAGGATGAGAGGCTGAGGAAGATGACTGACCCTTGGTCTGCTCAACCCCTTTAATATTCTTCTGACTCAAGGAGGCCCCCATAGAAAAGAGATCAGGTCTTCCCTTTGGAGATAATAGTATTCAGTGCACAATTCAAATTACATGCCACTTACTTGGCTTGACAAGCAGCCTTGTCCCCTTCCCAAAGATAAAGGAGAAGCCTTGTCCTTGTACACAGTGATTAGCTCAGCATCAAAAACCTGCCAACTCAGCGTTCCCCCACACCGACCCTCCTGAGGAGGGAAACCTCCAGTGCACTTGCTCGGGTGTCATTCACACACACCTATGATTTTCCTCCCTGAATAAGCGATCCCTCCCCCTCATTATCCCTTTCTACCTCCCTCTCCATCCCTGCACCTGAGGTCAAGATGGACCCAGGCCTCGAGACGCTCGGGCTCATTCCATCTCATTTCCCTCCCATCTAGTGGTACTTACAGGGCAGCACAGACAAGCTGGTTCCCTGACCGAAGATCAAACCCTGGCCATAGTTATTCCCACAGTGCCTCTGGGCTCTGCAAAAACCCCCTAGAGCTCCCCTGACTTCATCTCAACAGCACAAGTGACCCAGGACCCAGAACCTGTGTTTCTAGCTTTAGGATGAAAAAGCCAACCTGTTTGTCCTGTCCAGTCCCGGGAACAAAGGGGGTTTGGGACACGCTGAGCAAAGGTTCCAAAACCTAACCCAACAACCCTGGTGTCCTGAAGGGTGCAGCTCTGCGTTAATGAGCCAGAGTTTTTTTTCACAGAGAGAGACTCCAGGGTCTGGAAGAGACTTAAAGAGGTTCTCTCATTTCTCCTCCTGCCTCAAGGCAGAGTTGTGCTTCAATCACCCCTGATAGGAGGGTGTCTATCTCCTTTCAGAAACTCTCTAGAGAAAGTGCTCTGGCAACTACTCCTGACAGCTCATTTTCACTGTTCAAAAACCTATTAGGAAGGTTTTACCACTAAGCTCGCTCCCTTCTTCTTGCAGTCTTAGCTGTGTCCTGTGGGCTGCGTCCTGATGGGGCTGGAGAACACAGCCCCTCCAGCTCTTGTCCAGAGCCTCCGTTCCCAGACTGACATATGGGAGGCAATTCCACTTGCCCTTTAACCTCTTTTCTTCCATAGGCACTGCCCCTGTTTGCCTCTACAGAGACTTTACTGATCCTCAATCTCTGGGTCTGAGAGTTTCATTCAAGGGCTATTTTCAGGCGCCATATTTCACCATGAGCTTCACCACCCAGAGGAGCAGAAGGACAATTTGGGGGACAAGTTGCTCTTTTCTATGAAGCTTCCAGCCTCTCTCTGTCCCTGTCCCTCCATAGGGGAAGCCTATGTCTTGGGGCATTCTGGAGGTAGTCACACTGGGGTCAGCATGGTGGGAGGCTGTGTAAGGTTTCAGCTACTTTGAGTGCATCCCTGTGAGTGGCCTCAGGAGCTCCAACCATGCAGCTCTCTGCAGATACCTCTCCCCTGCCTCTGACACTTGGATGATTTTGTATTTAAATGAGCGAGGATTCTTTCTATTTCCGCTTAGATACTTTCAAATCCCAGGTGAAGAATTTCATAGAGCAGGCTGACATTCTCCACCCTCCCCCCACCAATGCCGGCTCTTCTCCTGATGCATGACAGAGTCTTGACAGAAGAGCCCGAGGGGCAAAACAAAAGTTCCACTGTGTGTTGGGGATGATGTTTATCATTATTATTAATAGCTAGGGTTTAATGAGCTCCTTTTATGTTTTGGGCACTATGCTAAATACTTTAGCTGTGTCATTTTATCTGATCCTTACAGTAACTCAACAGAGTGGGTATTTGTTTTTATCCTTATTTTATGGATGGGGAAATTGAGGCTCAGAGAGGTTAGGTAGTTTGCCCAAGGTCACACAGCTGAGCAAAGTCTGGGAGCCAGGACTTGAATTTAGGTTTTTCTATCTCTAAAGCTCATTCTATGTCACCTAATCCATAAACACTTGTGTTTAAAATGTCCCAAGGGAACAATGGCATCTCAGGGATGCTGTAGAAGTAGACTCAGCGCTGAGTCTCACTTTCTACAACAGAAATTTTGTTCCCAGATGAGATGCCCAAAGTTCTAATGGTTCTTTTTAGAGATTTAAACTGCAGTGGCGGGTGGTGTGGTGGTGGGTGGGGGTGGTCAAAAAAATACTTTCTGACAGCAAACATTGCTAAATTTCAGAATTGATTACAGAGAGGCACTGAGGAATTTTCTGCCCTAGACCATCCCTGGAGGGCCAGGGAGCACACAGGGAAGCCTAGTTAGGGGTGGTATGGCATTGGGTCCCTCTGGAAGTCCTTCCTGACATTCTCATTGGCTCAGTGGTTGTTTATATCTCTATTTCTTTGAAAATGTTGTATATGCTCCTGAGAACCCCTCACTATGAGCTGTAGTAACAGATTGTGTGTGCATGTGTGTGTGTGTGTGTGTGTGTGTGTGTGCACACGCACGCATCTCATTTTAAAGCAGAGAAGGAAACCAACTCTCTTTGGCCTGGGGAAAGAACATTAATAAAGAGCCCAAGCAGATGCACAGGATTAAAGTATTTTTCAAACTAATGATTTGATTGATTGCCCCTAAAGGCCCAGCCAAAGAAGAATACAACTTACTTGGCTTCACAGTGAGCGTGGTCCCGTCCCCAAAGGTTAATTTGCCTGCGTTGGTGTTACACAGTGTTCAGTGCTATTGCAATAACCTTGACTGGGGCCTCTAGGAAGACAGGTGGAGGTGGAGGAGGCAAGCAGGAAAACAAAATCTAAAATGACTGCCCATGGCCAAAACAATCTTCTTGTAATTAGGTTAGAACGTGGAATGAATACTAATAACTCGCAACTTCCCAGCCCAATTGTATTTGCCATAATCTTCCTTGAAAGAATGGGCCTTGGCAGGAGCACCTCTTGGGAAATTCACTCAAAGTGGCTACTGCTAGTCTCCTGGGATCCCGTCTTGTTTGTTATTCCTGCAGGCCTTTTGTCTATTTTCATCCAATTCCTGCCTTTTTTCTCCCTACTTTCCGTGGACCTTCCTTCTCATGGAGGTTCACATATTTTCTCAGGGAGAGACTCCACGGATAGTAAAAGCTAAAGCACAATGCCGTAGGGAATATACGCATTAATAACCTTGTTTTCCAGCTGGTATCACGAACCACCAACACAAACCAAGCAAAAAAAACACCACCTGTGTTTTGACAGCTTCCGCGTGATGGAAGACAGGCTTCTTGGGAAGAATAATTAGCCAGAAAGAAGAACTTACTTGGTGTGACCATGAGCTTGGTGCCTTTCCCAAATGTGAGTTGGTAACTCCCAACCCTAGAGTCTACCCAGAGTTTCCTTTCTTTGCAAAATCCCTGCAGATGCTGAGAAAATGAAACCACTCACAGCACAAGGAGCAGTGCTGACAGAAGCTCAGACTGTCACAGTAACCAGATGACAGGCAGAAGAGCTGTGACAGAGGCTGGCCATGGGGTGGACCATCCCTTGGAGTCCTAGAGACATGGCTGGCTTTCAGAGGCCATCCAGTTCATCCTCCCATCTTCTGCCAAGGTGTTCTCTGACCAAAGACCTATCCAGTCTTTAAGAGCTCCTGGGCAGGTGGTTCTCCTTTGCCAACAGCTTTTGCATTCAAGAAACTGTGCCTTATCTAATTGAAATCTGCAAACTGTAGCCCGAGTTCTTTGTGTCTCTAGCCTCCCTCCTTGAAGGAAATTTCGCGTCAACAGACTCTAAACAGAAACTCATCACGACGTACCACACTAGTCCCAGTGGTTGTTTCTGGGGAGCAAACTGATACTGAAGGAAATGGGTCAAGGTGAATATTGGCTTTATCTGTAATTTGAATTGTTTTTACCATGAGACATCTTCATGTATTTCTTAGACAAATTTAAAATTAATAACAACATTAAATATTTTAAATGGCTCTTGGATCTCACACAAGCCTTCCTATGTGCCTCAGGCCAAGGAGTCTCCACTTTTCTTTCCTAAGGTTTTGGTCTCCTGGGATCAGAGGAGGGAACTGGGCCAGGATGTGTGGTCAGAGCAAGCGGAGGCACTGAGGCTGGGCTGCGCTATATGCCCATGATTGTCTGCTGGGCTTTTGAATCCTGCCATTGTAACCTGTTTAGCTTCCTGCTCAGAACTAGCTTCCCAGCTCTTAACAGACCTTTGTTTGGGGGCAAAGCATTCCTGGGAACATTGAAAAATCATTAAGGGAAGAAGCCATGCAGATCAAAATTAGAGATAGCCAGGGACACTTACTTGCAATCACAGAAAGTCTTGTGCCCTTTCCAAAGATAAGCCTGTTTCCTGAATCCCCACAGTGATTGCCTCTATAACAAAAACTCTGAATGTCTGGCCCAAGTTTTTCGGGATGTTTCCTCTTGTTAATCTTTTTCCCAGATAAAAATCTTCCCACTTAACAATAGTTTTTGTTTTCCCTTGCTTGTCTTTGCCTCCTTCTCCCTGATCCTCTACAAAATGTGGTGTAATTAAGATGCCTCTAGCTTTGACCGTCTACTGTCTGTAAGAGTTTCTGTACATGGAGCCGTGGCCCAAGAATGCATTTCTGAACCACCTGCAAACTTCCACTTTATTGTTAGCCTGTGAAAAATGTTCTGAAGGAAACTCCTATCTCTGGCCTCATACTGAACTCTTTGCTGTGCTAGAACTAAAAAGGAGTGCCTCCTTTTTCTACATGAAGGAAAGGATTTGGAAAATGGCACACAGGGAGAAGGCTTGACACAAGATGTTGCTCTTGGCTGACATACCATCTTTGTTGCCTCTGGCATTTAAATAGGTCTTTACAAAGTTATCTCCCACCCATCCCTGGAACAAGGGAAATGAGAAGGCATGGGGCATCAGAGCCAGGAATCTTAGCAGAGGCCAAATGGGAAAAAGTGGGTCTTTTATGAACAAGTGGAAGGAGAGGGTCATAGGTAGGCTGTGGTTACTTCCAAAACCACTTAGGTTGGAGCCAGAAATCACGCTGGGTTTAGCAGTGTGTTCAAATAAAGTCCACTGGGGACAAGCCTGGGGGGAGACCTGAAGATAGACTCTGGGCAAAGTTTCACAATTTTGTACTCCTGATAATATATAAACAATGAAAAAGATAATTGATAGGTAAGCAGAAAAACACTGACAGCAACTTTCCCAGCCCTAGAGAGGAAAGAATTGGCACTTGGCTGAGCTGTGGAAGGACCAAGGACTGAGTCTCTGTGAGAGCAGAAGGGCCCAGGACCTAGACGCTCCCTACATGTCTTAGAGCCTGAGAAACTTTTCGTGCCTGACACCAAACAACTTTGAACTCTGTGAGATTTAATATCAGAAAATTACAAGAGCAGCACTTACTGAGGAGAACATGAAGTTGAGTCCCCTTTCCAAAGATGATTTTTTCAGAATTTGTTCACACTGTGATTGGGGCCACAACAAAAACTCTTGGTGACACTTTTCAGGAAAGCACCCCTTAATGGATATTTCATCTTCCTGGGACTTAACAGATCCCTACACTATCTCCTCCTACTGTAATGAACAGGCTTCATTATCTCTTCAGCCATCTTTCTCTGTATCTCCTCGTCATTTTGCCTGAATTTTATGCTGCTCATTGCAAATGTGCAGAGAGGAAATTGGATGACCTCATTTAACACTGAGGGCAAATTACCAAAGCAACCAATTCAGCAGAGTCCTTTGCGATATCAAACACAATTCTATTATGGCAGTCAAAAAAATGGCTGGGCAACAACCATGGGGCTAGAAATTCACCCTTCAGAGCCCAAAGAAAGATGGGGGCAGGTCGGGGCCATGTCAGCCACACATCTGATTTTCCACCTGAGGATAGAACTGCATTACAGAGCCCTCCCCTCACCTTTGGCTCTGTTAGAGTGGCCATGTCACCAAACCCTGCCAAGAACACGTTTGCTGCACTCACTAGAGCCCTGAGCCAGCAGGAAGTAGTGGGGATTATTCATTTTGGCCCAGAGGGATCCTAGTCTCTTGGGAAATGTTCTCCTTTCACTGTCCACAGATACAGTCTCTCAGCACTAAGAGATGGACACCTAGTGCCATTACCACCAGCCCTGATGTGGTCCTTGTTTGACTCATAAAGAACCAAGCCCCACTGTCTCCTCCTCATTGTCTACCTGACCCCCAAATGCTGTTTATTGCAGTCATTTAAAAAGATTAACATGGGATGGTCATGTTTACTAGATTTAAACAAACTTATGGAGCAATGTAGCTTGTTTCCTGGTCTTTCGGCATTTCCCACAGCTAAACCATTCACAAATAGGCTATCCTATTTTAAAGCTCCTTATGTTGGTCATTTCATAGTCTCAATTATAACCCAGTCAGTCAACTTGACAATACATGCCTCTTAATATGAACTTTTTGACTGACATTTGGACGGGCCCTGTTGTCTCCAAAATGGTGCTGTGGAGGAACTAACACCTTGGGTGCAACCCCCAGGAATGCTAGCCTCCTGAATTCCTTATTTCCATACTCCCCAGTGGGGTATGTGTAAAGTTTTTACTCCCTACGGAGGAATTGATCGTTAAACAAAAATGTAGCCATCACACCTGCCATTTTATTTTAGTCTGAATTTCCTTTCAGGTGTTTATAAAGCCATCTGGGACCATCAATTTATCTCTGAATTGTTTTAATCCCCCATTGCATTTGAATAGTAGAGGTATGTTTTTAGCGAAATTTGACACGTATGGGACTAGATGTGGACATTTGTCAAAACAGGAAACTGTGTGGGTTTCGTACTGGATCTATTAAAATAAATACATATGCAGGCATGAGAGACAAAGAAGGTACCTTATACATATTAGTAGAATTTAAAATGAGATGGATTCTCATTTTTAATAGAACGAAAGACAAGTTTGTTTGGTGGGCAAGATCACAGCAAACACACAAATCATTGCAGAATGTAGTTTAAGAACCACTGTGGCTGTAAATAACTCAGGGCCCCAATTTCTCTTCAGAAGAAGGAGAGCTAAGCTACCACATTAAAGGCAATTTGGGGAGGTCTCATTTTGCATCTATTTGTCGTTATTGCTCTATTCTCAACAATCATGAATGTTTCATGCATTTGCAAAAGTCATCTTTCAAAAGGTACATTTGTCTACATATTAAATTAAATCTTCACTAACTTCACAGGATTTATTTGTTTGGTCAAATATAAATAGAACATGGCCACTTACTGGGCTTTACCACCAGCTGGGTTCCAGCTCCAAAGAAGAGTCTGTCATTGTTATTCCCACAGCATTTCCTCCCTTTACTGAATCCCCTAGTAAAACCCCACCAGACACATGGTGTGGTGGTGAGGGGGCAGTTGGACTCCCTGTGATTTTTTTTTTTTCCTGTGTCTCTGGAAATTGGCCTTTTAGAGTAGGAAGAAGAAAATTGGTTGTGCTACATAAAGCAAAACATTTTTATTTTAAAAGACCAAACTTATGAGCTTTTCAGAACTTTTTGCATTTGTAGGTTTAACTCTGCCAAAGCTGAATCAGATAATTTGTCAACTCTTGCTCTCAAATGTGTGAGCTCAGCCTTAGACACACAGGTCTGTAGGGATGATGCAGTCCTGTTCTACAGGGATGTTTCCCAGCAACAGAGCCATCTAAACTCACATCCAGACTCCCACCAAACTCTGCAGTCCTGTCCCCTATTCATTGGTCAAGTTATTTCAAAGCTTTCTTCCTGTGTAATAGTGTCTATGTGGTAGCCAAAGAAAATATTTCACCAGGGAGGAGTAATAAAACGTAAACAGTCCTATCATTTCCCAAAGAAGTTCCACCATGAACTCATGATATCTTAGACAGACAAGGGCAGGGAGTTAGGATGCACCATCTCCTGCACATTTAGAAAGTCAAGTCCTGAAACAAATGGAAGAAGTGAACATTTTTGTTATAAGAATGGTTGTATCCTAAAGGCAGGCATAAGAGCTCACAAGAGCCCCTTTATCACAAAGCTGAGCATTGGTTGGGTGGTAATATACATCAGGTATTGAAGAAAAGACATAGGGTGAGCCTCTAAGACAGTGGTACCAGGTCTTGGTTAAAAGTAGAGCTTGAGTGTCAGAACTGTACACTCTGAGAGAGGAGACTCGATCTCATCTCTGACATGACTGTGACTTGCTGATTCTTCAGATTTGGAGAGAAAGAATTCAAACCTGAATTTTTGACCCCTCAGCCTGGGAGCAGTAGGTGTCCAGAATGAACCAAAAGGACTCATTGTAGGGGAAAATGAAAGGGGAGACAAACGTAGGAAAGACAGGAAGGTGCTACAAGGGTCACAGTTTTAAAACTGAGTTAACCTACTCTAAGCCTCCTCTCTGTCCTCCTCCAGCTCTGGGTCAGTTCCGCCCGACTTCTTAGCAATCTCCCCCCATGTAGCTCTACAGTCTTGTTTGGAAGAACAAGACAAAGAAGAGATGGCTGGTAGGAGAAGGTGCTTGGACCAGCTGACACACAATTGTACAAACAGGTTAGCAGAGGCTGTCTCTCCCCAGGTAAAGGTACGACCAGAGCAGATATGTGGCCTGGAAATTGAATTCACGGAGCAGAAAGCCTGCAGCATTTAGATAAGAACAACATTGCCACAGAAGTTTTCCTTCCTAGGATTTATCTCAACCTTCGTACTGTTTCCCCTTCTTGGCTGTAGCATGGTAGGAAAGGGATGACCGTGGGGGTACCAGGGCAGCCCCAGCCCTCCTTCTCACCAGAGTGGCCACTACTGGCCACTTGCCATGGACACAGAACCCCACTACTCACGCACTTGGCTTCACAGAAAGTGCAGTTCCGGTCCCAAAGATGAGCTTGTTTCCAGCACCCCCATAATTCACACAGCCCTTCAGAGCCTTACAATAACCCACAGGAAGGGGCATGGTGGGATGGGGTGAGGATGGGCCTAGTCTTTCTAGGCTAAGCACGTCTCTGTCCCACCACTGCAAAGGCCAACTTGCCAGGTATCCCTTCAGCCTCCATATTTCCTTGACCTGCCCCGATACTGCCTGTTAAGTTCCATCCTTGTGGGACTTGCACTAAGGCCCAGAACCCGAGGTGATGCACCAGCAAGTGACTGGAAGTTTTGCAGGCATCCAAAGACGGGAGCCAGAGGCAGTGATGTGGGGAAAGCTGCAGCTACCCAAGACAGGAGCCAGAGGCAATGATGTGGGGAAAGCTGCAGACACACTACTTTTCACCCATTGGTCTTTGACTGTGGACCTTTCTCTTTTCTTTGAATTTGCTCTTCCAGTGGAATGAAGCCGGTTCTATCCTTAGGAAAGAAGTCTAACTGTATCAGGGGGAATTAGATACTCCCCAACAAGTCAGCTCTGCTCTCGTACAGGGCTAGTTAAGTATTATTCATTCTGGAAGCAACTAGACCAAACAAGAGAGCTGGTGGCTGACATTTCCTCTCACTGGGAGTGAAAACCCTATTTGGGTTGAGTGCATTGTCTCCAGCAAGCCAGATTGTTCTTAAAAATATAATTTGCATGCTATGCTTCCTGTATTATTCAACTCATGTCTCCTCTCCCTTACAGGCACCTGAGACTTACCTGGCTTTATAATTAGCTTGGTCCCAGAGCCCCAGATCAACCGATAGTTGCTATCCACACAGACACAAAAACCTTAACAAAAACCTTCACTGTCCTTCTGGGGAGCCTATTAGAGATAAATCCCAGATAAAAAGTCCAGAGCAAAGCACATAAAACAATGTAGGAATATTGACTACTGAAGATTATTTGCTCATTTAATTATATTTGATTCCCTTGCCCATTACAGATTCCACACACAGATGGTGAAATTGAATGACTAAACATCCAAAGTCAATCTAGGTCTCTCTGCATATAAGAGAAGCATAATTCATAAAGTTTTCAGATTGGTGAAGTTGAACTTGCTTCGCCTTCCCCAATATTTTAAATAAAAATGCAAAAGAGAGGAACAGATCATTTGTCTGGAGTCGTAATGCATCTGATTCTCTAGCGTCTTATTTTCACTGCTGATAAGATTCTAGTCAGAACCATGGCATTCATACATAGGTTAAGCTGATTTGGTTTACAGAGAGTTCTACCTGTGAGACCAGAGTCCCTAGGGACCCAGGCAGGTGGAGGCGCCGAGGACCCTACAGAGCACACTGTTAGGCGGCCTGCAGTACCGTGAGGAGGTACCAAAGCAAGTTGGCCATTTAATAGAAAACACCTTTTCAAAATCGCTGCTTGGTTTCCAGCACTTACTTGGAAACACTTGTAATCTGGTTCCAGCCCCAAAGAAGAATTTGCCACTGTTGGCGAACACTGTGATACTGAGGCCTACAAAAACTCCCTGAGCCCAGGATGCAGCTGATAACTACCAGCTACAAACGCTTGGAGATCCATTTAAAACACAGTGCAGTGACACAGTCCATTTTTGTTTTGGTTAAATTTCAACCCCTGCACGTTCCCAGGGCCTGTGCCTATTGTTTTCAATTCACAAAGATGACAGCTCAAAATAATTCACCCTAAGAAAACAGGGCGTCTCAAGCTATAATCTCAGTTCTGGTTTTTTTGGTTTGACTTAAATTATTTAACTTGTCTGTGCTTTGGCTTTTCTGTCTGTGAAATATGTCTGATTATGTGTGACCCTGTTTATCTTATTAGAGCATGTTGAGAAGATAAAAGGGCTGGGGGTAGAGCAGTGGGTTCACACCAGAGAAACGCATTTTGAATAATGTGGGGGAAATGGGCTTGTTCAAGCCAAGATATTACTAACAGGAACGGGGGTGGGGTGGGGTGGGGGGAATATGTTAGCCGAAGTTTATTGTCAAAATCACTAACGAAAAGCTTTCTTAGTAAAAACTGAGGGAGAATAGATCTGTCTCGTGTGTTTTTTCACAAGAAAGTTAGCAAACACGACCACTTAATCTGCCAGAAGGGAAAGGCGTGGAAAAGGTCAGCTGAATTCTGAGGCCTCACTGCTGGGGGAAGGGAGGGAGGGAGGGATAAGAAGAAATGACAGCCCCCACCTCCCCTCACCCTGCCCCCCCCCCCCCAGTGGTGAATGAGCATCGATTAGCTTGCCATGACATGCCAATTTCCCTTTGCTGTTGGTGGCATTAAATGAAATCAGTCAAAGTTATTTTTAAAACGAGTTTCACCATCTTAATGGTCAAACTGGCAGTGTAGCTAGATCCGGAAACTGTATACGCTCAGTACTCCCTGGGAAATGGGGGATAAAACAGAAGCCCTCGATATGATTTACAGACATACTCGTGCACAGAGAGGAAAAAAGACACTTACGCGGTTATGACCATCACTTGAGTGCTGGACCCAAAATGCAGCACATCCCCAAAGCCTGTCAGTCCACAGTGGCTGACGCTACTACGAAAAGCCTGCTGTGAAACGTCTCTTCAGAGACAATGTGTCTTGGGTCCCAAGGTGGAAGCTACAGTTTCCCAGATAGGAGAGGATTCAGACTCATGTACCATGAAAACCATGGTGTTCCTTACTCCACGCAGATCTTCCTCCAGGGGGTGTTCCTCATCCAGGGCCCCCTGTGCCAGCCTTGATGTAGGCGTTCGGTAGCCCATGGTGGCCACCTCCACCTCCATGGCGACTCTTCTGGGATCTGCCTTCAGGGAGGATTTCCTCAGGTGCCTGAGCCATTGAGGATCACCGAAGGAGGCAAGAAACTTCTCCGAAATACAACGGATGGGCTAAAGAGGCAGGCAGCAGTGTGTGGTGGGGTTGGTGCTGGGGTGGACATGGTTGCCAGGAATCAAAGGAGAGAGAAAGGAGCCAGTGATGGAAGGGACAGACCTGGAGTGGAAGGGTCTGAAAACCAAAGTAAGAAGGAGTAGACACACACCAACAGCTGATGTTAAAATCTGTCGTGCCCTGCTTTGTGGGAACACAAGGGTTCTAGGGGAAAGAAATGCTCCTGGCTCCGTCAGTTGCCCTGACCTATTTAGTACTGTTCTACCTCCTGTAACCACCTCTCACGTATGGCAGAGAAGACCCACACTACAAACAAAGATCGCCTCCTTTTCTCATTTCTGTATCACAGAAATGTATCTGATCAAATGTTCTACACGAAGGGGCAGGAACAGCAGCCACAAAAAGATACTCAGAATCTGCGTCTCTCCTTCTAATTAGGCTGTCAATCTGTTTAGCTAATAAGTCGTATGAAGTGTCTTAATCTCTTCCAGGGAAAGGAGTCATATAAATGCAAACTAGCAGCAGCAATCAGTCAAATGGCTTGCTGGGTATCTTTTCTTTGTGTGAATAGAAGGAAAACTTTCTGTGTGGAGAGGAGACAGACTGGGGGAAAAACAAAACAGCATTTGTTTTTATTAGGCTGAGTCTATACAGCACAAAGTAAAACAGATCTGGCAATTATTTAGGTAATGTGACAGTCAATTCAGGCAATTTTGAGCTCAAAGAAGTTTTCTCAAGGAAGTGCCTAAATATCTGGATCAGCTGCTGACATTAATCAAATTAACTGGACAATTGTGCTGTGTAGACACAAACTAATAAATGTGCCCTGAAACGGTTCTTCTGAAAGGGTTACATTTTATAAACTTAACATTAAAACTGGTCCAATATTTATATCCACTGTCTTCATTTTGGCACTGCAATTGACATTTCCTAATTTTTTTCTTTCAAAACATGTCTTACATTTAGAGCCAGGAAAGTAAGGGTGACCTTCTCCCTGGAGAGTCTTATCAAGTTAACACACGGAAGCTCATTTAGAAATTCATTAGCTGTCTGGGATGTGAGAGCTGGTCATTATAGATTAAGGGCTTTCTCTCAAGTGGTAAAGGACTTACAGGGAATAACGGTGAGTCTTGTTCCAGTCCCAAAGACAAGCTTGTTTGTTCCAGAATCAGCACAGTGTTTTTGCCCAGCACAAAAAGGCTATACTCTGCTAAATTTCCTTCCTCTTCTTCCTCTATAACACTCACCAGGGGTATGCTGCACACATTTCGACTCCTATTTGGTGATAGCCTCTTAAAAATCATCCTGTGGAGGGGCTCCTGGGCGGCTCAGTCGGTTAAGCCTCCGACTCTTGGTTTCGGCTCAGGTCAAGATCCCACGGGCTGTGGGATTGAGTCCCGTGTCGGGCTCTGCACTGACAGCACAGAGCCTGCCTGGGGTTCTCTCTCTCGCCCTCTCTCTCTGCCTCTCCCCCACCCATTCTCCCTCTCTCTTTCTCAAGATAAATAAACTTAAAAAACCAAAACCTCATCCTATGTAAAATGCGGTCTTCCATGTTTCTTGACAAAAGAAAAAAAATCCAAGTCACCAACAGTTTCTCTTCTTTCCTCCTCATTTTTTCTGCATTTCAAATAAAAGCTTGCTATTTCCATGCTTGAAAGACAGTTTTCTCCCTGAATGACAGTCCTTGGAGAATTCTAGTAGCCATAGGGGCGGTTTCTACTCTAGTGTACTATTAGGAAAATCACTTTTACTTTCTGTGAGCCTCTCACATTGGATGTTTTTATTTCTCCAAGGTCAGCCAAATTTATAGTCTCTCAGTCTTAGCCTAGAATTTCCAGACCCAGATCACCTCCAGTCTTTCTGCCCTTTTTGCCTCTAGCTGAAACCAAATGGGTTAGAGAAGACCCTATTAGCCGGGCTTTACACACATCCTACTAGCTTGTATAAAAGGAAAATAAAACCTAACAATCAAAGTCCTTGGTTAGAAATGGAGAAGGTGGATAAGATGACCCTCAAAAGGAATGTAGTGGGCAGTTGTGCCTCAGTCAGGAACATTCAGACCCACCTGGTTTTACTTGTAAACTTGTCCCCTGCCCAAAGATGAACTTTCCTCTGCTGCCAGAGCCACACTCCACTGCTGCACTTTACAAAAACTTTAGGATAGGATTTTTTCCTTTTCCTTCCTGCCAGCAACCTGATCTAGTAATAATAACTGATATTTGTTGAAGACTTACTATGTGCCAGCCACTAGGCAAAGCCCTTTATAGGTGTTAACTCTTTTAATCTGATAATTCTGTGAGGTAGGTAGTATTATTATCCCCATTTTACAGATGAGAAAAAGGAGGCATAAAGAGATTAGGTAACCTGCCGAAGGTCACACGTCCAGTAAATAGCAGAGTTAGGGTTTGCCCAGGCAGTTTGATTCCAAAATTCATGTTCTTAACCACTATGCTCTTAGCCATTTTTTCTATTTCGGGTTCTCCTTTGAAGTGTGTATGCCAGTAACATTGACAAAACAGTTAGCTCACTGATCCTAACAAATGTACCCTGAGCTGGTTCTGCTGAAAGGCTTACATTTCACAAACTGAACATTAAAACTGATTCAGTATTTATACCCAGTCCCTTCATTTTGGCACTGCAATTGACATTTCCCATTTTTTTTTTTCTTGCAACGCATGTCTTACATTTAGAGCTGCAAAGGTAAGGTGACCTTCTCCCTGGAGAGTCTTATCAGGTTAACACACAGAAGCTTGTTTAGAAATTCATTAACCCCTATATCAAAGATGTCTTTCCTGAAGCCCCTTGGCTCCACTGTGAACTCCCCTTCTTCTCCCTGAGCTTTGCCAAGCCTGGAATTGTCCTGGGAGCTAGCCCCAGCCAAAGCCACAGCAAACACTACTGGGAACAAACACAGCCTGGTTATACAAAGCACAATTCCAAACAGGGTAGGTGGTCTCTAAGATGCTCTTGGAGATTCTTGGAGAGAAGAACTTCTTGGGGGAGGCCAGAATTAGGATGAAACCAATTTCTTTCCCGTTACTTCTAACAAATTCACTATAAGGCTGTGAGCCAAGGAAGGCTGAGAGAAGCAGTAATTATATGGCAAATCTGAGTCATCCTGGGTTGTTCTTGGTGGGGAGGTGCTCTCCAAGGAGGTCACAGGGATGGCCCTGAGTCCTGGGAGTTCCCGGCAGTGCTTGACTTATCTTTGGCCTCAGGGGAACAGTATTTACAATGGCCCATGTGAAGTTGGCACAGTATGCATGGAGGAGGCCATGAAACATGATGCATATTCCCACCTTCTCCAACTTTCAACGCTCCCTAATAGCCCTTTTTTGGAATGGGCCCACCTGTTTGCTCTATAAGAAAACAGTCAGGTACTCCAACTGCCTTCCTACCCTGCATTCCTGGATCCCTCTATCTTGTCATTTTGACTGGAGGAGATGCAAGGGCTCAGCTTGGGTGGACGGGAGAAAAACACCACCTGCAACTGCACATTTTAAACATTAGGGCTCAAAAGGGAGAGACGGTTTCTGAGATATTGCAAACTGCACAGACAGGTTTGAGAGAGTTAATTTGAAGACTCACTTGGATTTACTGCCAGACTTGTCCCCAATCCCCAAATCAGCTTACGGTTGTTGCCAATATTACACAGTCATAGAAAGCCTTACAGAAACCGACCAGGCCAACGTGTACCAGGAACTCCCTTTCAATCCCCCAATCCAGGCAGCGTGCTCCTCCAGCTGGGACCCCAGCCAAAGAGGCAGTGGAGGGGACTACGTATTATTGTGGTCAATTCGTAGCGTGGTTGGGATGGAAAGGCTCTTCTCGGATTAAATAGTGCATCCCTCCCCTCTAGACCGACCCACTCCCTGACCAGGAAGGAGTCGGGCAATCCTGACAAAGCCACTGGAGAAGGACTCTCCTGACTCCAGTGCTCACGCATCCCTGCACTCAACACAGTCAGGACTTTCTCACCCGACGGTTAAGACAAAAAGCACAAGGAGCCTGTTACTCTCCAATCCATCTGTTCCTGTGCCCGGCCATCACACATGTGCCCATTTTCACATGTACCTATGGCATATGTATAATCATGTACCTATGGCACAGTATAATCATGAGGATTCGTAATCAGAATTAACATAAAAAATAAAATTGGGTGGAGAAAACAGTCCCCAAATGAAGCTCAGTGCTATGGCTTCCTTTAGAAATTAGAGCACTCATTATGGATTCAGCAGAGATACTCACAGGATTTGACCATTAACCTTGTTCCCCCTCCAAATGTGAGCTTGCTGCCCGCATTATTATTCACACAGTGATCTTCAGCTCAGCAAAAACCTCCTAGAAACTGAACTAAGTTTTCCCTAAAGATCTTCTGGAAGGAGCGATACCGTGAGCACAGAGAATATTAAGTAATTGTCACAGTAATAACCTGGCACAGAATCTTAGCACCAGCTTGGATTTCAGGACTGTTTCCACGTTGGATAAATGAAGGATATTCTTTCTAAATATTCTAAAGAGGGAGTTTTCCTGTACAAGCCCAGAATGCTGACTGCCAAAATCCTAGTGTATCCTCTGGTGTTTTAGATAATAATTCTCCAGGGGTTCTGAAGATCATATTCCTCGTTTGGACAAAGGAGGAACAGTTCGTGTCCATGGCACCACGCCAAAGCAGTCAGAGATATTGTCGTCACCGTGGGAGAGACTGAGGGTGGCTGCCAGGGCCCCCCGGCAGGGGTGGGGGTCAGCATGTCGGTCCATCCCTCGGGGTGCTGGAGCCAGACAGCTCTGACCGACGTCCAGCTTGTGGAACAGCAGAGGGGATTCTCACCTTTTCTCATTCCATAGAACTAAAGACAGTTACAGGCACTGGCCAGCCCTGAATTCACCAACTCCAACTCCAGCCCTTTCTACTCCCTGCTCAGATGGTCACCAGGACAAGACATTTTCTGTCTTTGTCCCAGTAGACACTTTTCCATTCTTACTGTCCCTTTCCTCAGGTAACACATGTTGAGAGCTAACCTGAAATGTTTCTCTTATAGGCAGCTTCTCCTATTCTGTCTAGGTGAATCTTTTGAATCTCTCTTAACTTTGAGGGTAACTTGAAGGAAAATCTGAGAAGAAAAGTCCATGGACACCCCTGCTGAGTGTATAGCATGGTGTCCTCCCTTTTCCTCACCTCTGGCTGCTTGGAGGACCATGGGCTTAACAAGAAACAATCAGGAACAGACCATACCAGGGGGGAAACAAGGAACACACAGGTAATATGGCAGCCGATACATTTCCTTCTTGGATTTAGTCAGTGTTTTTTCTCCTCTGGAGAATATCTTCCTGTGGATAGATCCCTCCTTCCCACATCCACTACAGAAGCATTTCCTTCCTTCCTACTTTGCTATTTGCTTGCTGGATCTCTCTTACCCAAGCCTCTTTAATTTTTAAAAAGGGATATGATTTCTCAAGCTCTCCCTATGAAATTCAGTACGGTGTCACCTGTGAAACTCAATGTGTTTCATGTGTGCTAGTCTGTTTACAGTTGTGGGTCCATGGTGACTGATTTATGAACACCAGGTATTGGTTTGGGCAAGTGCAGGCATTCAGGGGAAGTAGGTGCCTCATTTGCCTCGAGCAGAGCATTTGTGGAAGGGAACAAGTAGGAATAAATTTAGAGAACCAAAATGGCCAGGTTTTAGAGTCTTAAGTAACAGGCTAAGAAGTGGGCATAATGGTTTCTCAAAATATGAATGCCCAGATGAAATGTTGAGTTGGACAAAGGAGGGAGGTCAAAAGAAGGGTGGGAAAAGCAAGTGAAAAGTATGGAATGAGAATACAGTTTTAAAAGAAGAGAATACGGACCAAGGAATTCCTACAGTGTTTAGAGGGGTCTCTCAAGCATTTTAGCTAATATTTTTCTAAGGATTAATACAATTCAAATGAAAATGGTGGTAAATCCATCATGGTGGTCCTCAGAAGTCTCCTTTACCTCTCCTGTCTGGAGTAGAGAGACCCAGAATTACCACTTTAGGGAGCAGTAATTTTTGCTTCTATAGTTTATAATGAATATCTCTCTTATTTTACCTTCTCTTGATCCTTGAACACCAGCAGCTTTAAAAATAAAGTCTTGTCTTGTCTGTAGTACTCACTTGGTAAAACCGTCAGCCTGGTGCCTTCTCCAAAGATGTATTTGTAGTTTCCTGAGTTGTCACAGTGTTATGTGGCTCTACACAAACCGACATAAAGTTACCATTTCGTGGAACAGGTTTGTTATCAATTAGTAGGACATCATATGCACTTCCCATTGGAAGGTAGTGCCCTCATGTTTTTCCAAAAGGAATTTATTTGGGATAATTATCTCAGTTCATACATAAAGTCTTCATTGGTTTGATGAGGTCTGAGTTTGCAAAACTTTCTCAATTTCATGCTATGTTTATCTTAAGTGTGTTTATTAAGTAAAGAGGATAAAATAGCTAAAAGAGGCTCAAAACATCTCAGGATTTGAACATCTAAATGATTTTTGACCCCTTTGAAGTAGTCCCTTTAGGACTCTCGATGAGAATCAGTTTATGAGCCACACAAACACACCAATGATACTATTTTATATTCATACCTCATTTTGGAACCAAAATAGTACCAGTAACTAGTTTGAGTCCCTCCTTTATTTTATAAATCATGGCTCTGAAAGGCTTGTGATTATTAACAAAAATGAAATCCACCTTCAAAGACAGAGGCATCATGGATGGTACAAAAAGAATGTGTCTTAAAAAAAAAAAAAAAAGGACGTGCCTTGACCTTTGAGGGTGGATTCAAAAGCGAAGGGGTGCCATGGGCAGTGTTGGAATAACCTGTGTGCCACTTGAAGCTGAGTGGTTTGGCTGGGCCACTCATTTAAATGTATCAACTCCATTTGTTGACAAATCAGCCCCATTACATTGTCACACCTGCTTCAGGCATAGAGGGTTGTCGACGAGAAATACCACAAAATGTAAAGTGGCAGGCATTGCTACAAAGAGTATGTCGGCATGGAAAGCACCCAGTTGCTGCGACTCTAATGGGAAAGCAAAACAACAACAACAAAAGCACAACCAAAAAACACTGAATTCTGCAAGGTGTGGGGATGGCCCGTAACTCTTCGATACTGCTTTCTACAATCCATCTCTATTACCCTGTCCCTGACAGCTTCACAGTTTGGATAAACATTCTGCTTTATCACAGATAATCCAGTGGAGGTGGGGAGCTTTTCAGGGTGTCGGGATTCTCTGCTCCTCCCACAGGGACAGCTCGGTCAGGTGAATGGGTGAAGTGGGTCCTCTCGGCGAAAAGGGGGCTGTCCAGAAAGCCATGAGAAGCTTTTAACTCCTGCTGCTCAACCCTCATCCGAGTCCCCAGTCCACTTCCCAGATTTTTCACCTCTACCCGGTGACACGGGCATAAACTCAACTGGGTCCCCGTCACTTGTCTGTTAAGGACACACTTCCTTGGCTACACACTCCTGCTTTGGTCGCCTCCCTTTCCACTGGTTTGTTTCTGTCTCTAACACAGAGCCTTTCTTTCTCTTATCTCTGCCTCTTTCCCAAAGCCTTAACATGCTATGTGGACTTTCGAGAAACACCGCCTGTGGTATTAATACAATTTATCAAACTGCCCATAGACCTGATAACCAAATCCAGCCTCTGGGGAAACATGTATTCATATCTGGCTCACACATCTGACACAGTTAATGCCTGCACGCTAAACGAAGCAATTAAATTCAGCTGTGTTTCAACAGGCCCCACTGGGTTTCTTTCCAGAAAGAATAATTAGTTAACCACAAGAACTCACCGGGTGTGACCAGCAGTGAGGTGCCTTTGCCAAAGTTGACTACATACCCGCCGTCTGAGTTCCACAGTGCGTTTTCCCTAAATAAAAAGCCCCTCGCAGTAACCACTCTGCTGCCCCCCTCCTGGGGTGCTCCATTAACTCTAGTGTCTGAAAACCAACCACACAGCAGCCACACAGACCATGGCTCATCTACGACACCACTGCTGAGAAGGTTGCCCACTCACCACAGTGAGGCAGGTGATCACTCCTGAGAAATGCCATCCTGGGGAGAACTTTGTTTCCTGTTATGAAGCCCAGAGTTTTCTGCCGTCCAGCAGAGGGAAGTGCCCGTCTGGACTGAGGACAGCCAGGGGCATAGACCAGGGGCAGTTTTGAGGGTCATGGGTGAAGTGTGGAAAGACACCACAGAGAAAGATGCTGGTGAATTTTGCCTCCTTCACTCTGGGTCATCCTTGAGTCCTGCTCACCGATTTAGTTTCTGAGACCACCCCCCCAACTTACTTGGTTTAACAGAGAGTTTAGTGCCTTTTCCAAAGTAGAGCTTGCTTTGGCTGCCTCCATAATTCACACAGTCATATGAGGCCTTACAATAATCAGGAGGAAGGAAGGACTGAGGGGGAGACTGGAAGAGCGAGGCCACTTTCCCCTCTGGCAGAAGACTCACCGCCCCACAGCCTCAGCTCCCAGCTCCTCGGCAGGGTTAGGACATCCCTCTAAAAGTAACAGCCAGCTGTGCAGAGAGATCTGAGCTTGCTCTTAAACCATCCATTTTGCTTCCAGAACACTGGGTTTTGATGGCCTGCTCATGCCTGAGACACATAGGACAACTCACAAGGTCAGGCAGAGACAAACCACCTAACACAGATGGTTAACACCGGGGGTAGGAGCACCATGCCACTTTCAGAGCCGTAGTTCGTATAAAGAATATTAGTAAAAACAACAACAAAACCAACAAAAGCCAAAAACCACATTAAGAGAGCTGCTTGCACTCCTTTTGGATTAGAGGGGTCCTTATGGAGGAAACCCCAATTTCTGAGTTGTTAGGTCTTCATCTTATCACAGAATGTGGGTTTGCCTGTTATCCTTAGCATTTCTTTATATCCAGAGCCAATGAAGAAGCCAGTGAAAACTTCTACTTCTCTATGATCTGTCCTTAGGATTGCCTGAATTCATTAACTGACAGACTTCCAACCAGCTCAGGCACAAAGAAACTGGGAGCCTCGGTTCGGTTGGGAGGGGCAGTGTCTTAATCCCACTAAAACTGCACAGAAGAACACCACTACTCGCCCTGATCAGCTTTTGAGATTGACCCACTCCCCTCACTCACATGGCTTTACCGTCAGTCTGGTCCCTGCTCCAAAGCGTAGGTCATTGTTGTTATTGCCACAGTGACACACCCTTTAACAAAAACCTCCTGGGGAAGACTTGCAGCCAGGCTCCCAGCATGGCAGGGATGAAGGGGAGAGGCATCCACCAGTACCACACAACGCAATAGTCCTATTCTCCATTTACTATAGGAACCCAGCCACCTTGTCATGCTTCTAGGCTGTAAAAGCGGGCACTTCTCAGCTCACTGAGCACAGCTCATCTAGACCCCAAATTGGCACTTGGAGACATCTAATCAGCTTGCAAACAGTTCCTGAACTGTGTATCAACCTATGCCACAAACAAATCGTGCCCAAACACACTGTTTGTCTTCAGGGACCACTATGTATGAGGTACTGGCTCGTGGCATGCTCCAGAACTTCTATAATTTGCATCTTAATTATGGGTTCAAAATACTCAAACTACTCATCTATATAATTTCATGTTAATTATCATGTAGTCATCTTGTAATTGGCAAATAATGAAACACAGCAGAGCTTTGGGGGAGAGGGTTAGCGATTGACTATGTGTTCAGAGGGTCGAGGTTTTGCTTTTAGTGCACTGAGTGTCTGACCAAATGACTCCTCTCAGAAGCTGAGTGTGTAGGACGTTAAGCAAGTTTCCTTACAGTCTCTCTAAAACAGTCATTAGAAGTTCACCTAGCCCACTTCCTTCCATTTGCACGTATCGCCGCTGAAAAGTTACCAGAATAAGTGGCACTCTCTAGTCTCCATTTGAGAACCCTTTTCGTTCTGCTGCCTGGAGTGACAAATTAATTCCCAGACCCACTGTTCCAATGGAAACACATAGGATATGAAGACTGAAGAAGCGTGGAGCAGGGAGAAGTCTGTTTGCCCAGGTGGAAAGGAAAGATTCAGTAATGGAAATAAAAATAACACAAATTCTGACTGAATGCAGATATCCTCTGTGAGATCACCTCCACTGGAAGGGAGGAAGGACTATATCCAGCCAGGACATTCCCTCTGTAGTACCCCCTGTTTTAAAGCAACACACAGTTAAGTTACCTCATGGCTCCTATCACCTACCCGGGGTGACCTGAAGTCTCGTTCCAGTCCCAAAGACTAATTTCCTGGCACTGCCAGTGGTCACACTGTGAGATGCTCCATAACAGAAACTTGCTCAAGTTTCCATCTGGTCACCACCCTCCACTGGCTTACTCAGAGCTCTCTCCATGACCTCCTCCCAGATGTACAGCCGGGTGGGCCCTCAGGGACCCATGTCCATTTTCCAAACACTGCACTCTTAGCCCCTGTGAGGGCAGGGGGGTCCAGGCAGATACCTGCTTGGCTAACACTATCAGCCTGTGGCCCTCTTTGGCCTCAACTGATCATAGGGTGCTGGCTCGTTGATTAAGGCCAAAGACTTGTCAAGTTCAACCCTGGAGACTCTGGGAAGTGAACTCTTTGTCCTTTTCCTTTCTGGGTTTTATGTTAATGGATCCCTCTTGCCAGACTTGATGAGTGATGGGGCTCAGAAATCAAATGATTAATCACTGTTCTAATGTAAGGTCTCTAAGTCAGGCAGAGAAGAGGGCATGAAGGCAGAAAAAGAGAAACAATCAAACCTCCACATGCACAGCCATTTCCGCAATTCCTGTGAAAGTCATTGCACAGTGCTGCTAAGAAAGCAGTCCACAGATGTTTGTGCCCCAATCCTAAGTGGTACCCTTTGTCTCTTGGAGCCTAGAATTCCCAACAATGGCCTCGTAATCAAAAACAATCGCAAAAGCACACAGGAGTCCTCCGAATCACAGACTGTATCACCTCCCTCATCTACACGGCTCAAAATCCCCTCTGTGTGTAGGAAGGTGCCATTGGTGGCAGGGGTAGCAGAGGCTCATGAGCAGGGTTGGGAAGTGTTCCCAGGGGGCCTGCATTTGGATCCTGATGTCCTGAGCAGAAACACTTACAGGGCTGGATGATGAGCTCGGTCCCCTTCCCAAAGGTGAGTCTGTTAGTACTTCCTCCTACATTGACACTGTGGGTCAACCCTTTACATAAATCTCCCTGCTAGAGACCCACGCCCTGAAACCCTCAGAACCTCTACAGCAGCTCAGAAGCCCCCAGACACCGGCCCGGCTGGTGCTGTTGGTTATCTCTCCCCCTCCCTTGTTGCTGTCATAAAAGCTCAAAAAATACACGATCGAGGGAAGGGGCCCAAGGATGAGGACTGGGAGTGCCACTACACAGCCACTAACCCATTTTACCAGAGTGGCTGTGGCCACAAACTTCTCCCCCATCATGTCGGAAAGGATGGCTAAGATGGAGACCCTTCGTCACGGATATTTAAAGGGGCACAAAACAACGCCATGGTTTGTCTATCTGGAATCTAAAACAGGACAACTCAATGGTCAGTCTAGAACACATAATAGGAAAAGACATGAAGACCTCACTTGCCCTCAGACGTAAGTTAGCCTGATGGTTAAAGGAGTCCTGGTCCCAAAAATCAGCCTTTCCCTGCTGCCAGTCTTCTCACTGTTGTCAGCAGCTTTACAGAAACAGGGCAGATGCCTGTCGCAAGTGTCATCTCGCCAGCCGGTCTGCCCAGCTTCCCCCTGACACCACCCAGAAATGCCCTTTGAGCTCCCACACCTCCCTAAGTCGCAGGCTTGGGAGAAGTGGCTAAGCTTGAGACTGCACACTAAGTTTTCCATTTTGGAGTCAAGACATCAAATAGCAAGCAGTGTGGTCCATAGAGATGCTGACATAAAAAAAAATTTTTTTTTAATTCTATTTTAAAGCTGTGGGTCACTCTAGTTAATTGGTGTGATTGGCTCTCTCAGAGGCAACGCTTGGCGATTCTTAAGTGAGTGACACTAGTGAAGTTCTTATGGTACCCCTGAAATTTCACTTTCTTTCCTTGGAATCAAATATGTCTAAACCAGAAAGTTTCCTCAGCACGGAATGAAACTCGGGTTGAGACTAGGGAGTCCCAGAATGTGTTTTATACTCACAAGGCTTGACTCTCAAAATGGTTCCGGAGCCAAAGATTGGGTAGTTTCCCACAGCATCAGACTCCTCTACAAAAACCACGTGGGCAGGGGTGCGCACTGGGTGGGGTGGGGGCCAGTGGCTTGGCTCTGGAAACAGAGGACTGTTCCACTTTGCTTTTAGGAACTGTTAGGATTTGGCCAAGAAGCCAAGCCAAGGCCGTTGGAATAATTGCAGAAACTTTTAAATGTGACCAGGTCGATTGTGTATGGAATTGGCCTGTGTTTGCTTTTTGCTTCTTGGCCTAGATAAATGTTGCAACTCTTCCCTTGAAGGAACACTCCAAAGGCCTAGTGTATCTTTTCTTTCAGGACTTTTCTAGCCCTCTAGCCAGAATTTTCTTTCATCTCATTAATCCTAATCATGCTTCCCCTGTTCCAAAACATTCTACTGTGCTGTGATGTCCTCTAATTTCAAAACCCATAGCAACTACCAACCACTAACAATTTCTGGAAGCACTGCTTGGAAACAAACTCATTATAGCTGGCCTCCACATACAGTTTTCAAATATTTGGGGCTCTGCATTGATTTACAGCCAGTCTGACTGTCCCCTGCTGGGTATAGCATTCTTACACCGAGCTGCTCTTAGTGATGCGGGGAAGTTTGGCATTTTCCCTGGTTTGTTATGTTTCGATACTGGACAATTTCCCCAAAAGTTTCTGGCTACTAAGCCGACTAACCATTGCTGGGTCCCCAGATCCCATTGCTCAGGTCTCGCTTTATAACTCTGGGACACTCTCTGAACTCCTTGTCCTTGGATACAGAGAAAGGAGAGCTCCACTTTCCTATTGTATCTGGACAGAGGAGAAGAAAAACCTTGGATGTCTAAAGATGCTCCATCCAGCCTGGCTGGGAGGTGCTTTATCACGTAATTTTCACTGTAAGAGTCTGAGCCATCCAAATCCTCAGTACTCGTGCCTATAATTTCTAATGCAGAAAAAAAAAAAAAAGATTCCTCTAGGTAACTGAGTCGTTAAGACAGTTGGAAAATGCAGACTTGGAAAGGTTCCATACCTTCAGTTTTCGCTTTTTCAATATGCTTTTCTTTCCATTTTGTGAAGTTGTCTTTGGTTACAAAGTGAACATATTCAGATTTTCCACAGCTTTTAATTTCAGGTGCAAGAAATGTATGCGCCCTATGTTTTTCACATTACTGTGTGTATATATATCCAGTATCCCTCTCTCTTTTTCTCTCTCCCTCTCTGTCATAGATCTAGACATAGTTGATTTTAACAGTTAATTATGTGCCTTGCCTAAACTATAATTTACTAAATGTAGATGTGCTGCCATACTAATAAACTACTGGAACAAAACAAAACAA
Source organism: Acinonyx jubatus (assembly GCF_027475565.1). Taxonomy (NCBI): domain Eukaryota; kingdom Metazoa; phylum Chordata; class Mammalia; order Carnivora; family Felidae; genus Acinonyx; species Acinonyx jubatus. The sequence goes on along the minus strand of NC_069386.1, from coordinate 71,761,543 downwards.
AACAAAATCTTTGGGTTTTCCAAGTGTAAACTTTCCCCTTGGAGGGGCGCCTGAGTGGCGCAGTCAGTTAAGCATCTGGCTCAGGTCATGATGTCACGATTCGTAGGTTCGAGCCCCGAGTTGCGCTCTGCACTGACATTGCCGAACCTGCTTGGGTTTCTCTCTCTCTCCCTCTCTCTCCGTGCCCCTCCCCTGCTTGTGCTCCCTCTCAAAAATAAAGAAAGAAACTTAAAAAAAATAAATAATAAGCTTTCTCCTTGGAATGAGTGCTTAGTCTTGCCACTGAGTAAGCCTGTCCCACCTAGAACATCAGCTCTTAGCACCTTTCCAAGTACCTATGCCATCTGCAAAGAGAGCCACTTTGCAATGGCTGGACTAATTTTGTAAAATTATACTGCCTGGCATTCTGTCTGCCTGCCTCTCTGGGTCTCCTTGTTGCTTGTCTCTTTGATAGCCTGTGTTTCTACCATTTCTTCCAAACATGTGCACTACTCGGAGCGAAAATTATCATACAAGATAAAAGTGAAGATGAAGTTATTCTGTCTGAATTTTCTTCACATGTCACATTAGCATATGATGGCAGCAGCAAACAGAGAATTTTGAATCATATTTTCTCATTTTGAATTAAATATTCAAGTGCCCCAGAAACCTCAGATATTTGGTTGACACCCATCTCTACCAGTTATGAGAAAGGACAGATAGAAATTCCCATGTCTGAGCCTGCATGGTCTAGTAGGACCCCCCAGCATCTTACACAGCTGACCTAGAAATTAAAGAATAACTGAGTCCCTGACCAAGGATGAAGTACTTACTGGGTGTAATAGTGACTCTAGTTCCTGTCCCGAAGGTTAATTTGTTGCCTCCGTAGTTAGACACACAGTGTTCTAAGTCATTACAAAAATCATTGTTCCAAACTCTTTAAACTGCACTGCAGCCCCCCACCCATTTCTCGGGTAGCACCCCCTCTTCGCAATGCTTCTACAACCTCAAAGCCACCAGTGACTCTTTCGTCCTATTTCCTGCCAGAGAAACTGAGAAAAACTGAGATGCGAGACTGTAATTAGGAGAGCTTGACATGTGAGATCTGTTTGAATTCTTCTGCCAAATTTTCCTTTGGAGAGAACAGAAACCCTCTTTCTCTCTCCACGTGCTGTCAGTGATCCCTCGGGTCCAACACAGTGACGAGCCTGGACACCCCTGCCATCCTGTTCATCCTTCTACGCGGCCTCATATTTTGGTTTTCTCCCAAATTATCTCATTTCCCTTTTCTAGCCTTCTGGCCCATTTCCTTTCAGTTGATACTTGTCCCCCTATTTGCTGCTCCCACGACCTGTGCCACAAAGGGCCAAGTGTCTCTGGTCAGTGCAGAAGTGAGGGGTGAGCTAGGGGACAGCCTGCCTCCTTCCCTCAGGGATTTTCAGGCAGGGCAATAAAGACCAGTCAAGGCATAAATCATTCTTGTGTGGAGGGGAGGGGCTCTTAGCTATGTTCCAGCAAAAGTTATCCCCAGAAGCAGAGAAACAGAGTAGCAGACTTTTGACAATTCTTGCTGGAGTTTAAAGGCCTTGCTTGACATAACGGCGCGCGCGATGGAAAATTTTCTTTGACTTACTTGGGATGACAGTCAAACTTGTCCCTCACCCAAAATAGAAGTTCTGGTTACCGGTGTTCCACTGTGATAGGGAGCCCAACAAAAACCAGGCAGAGGAGAGAGCCAGCACTTACACCTGGGGCCCCACCCAGCCTGCTGGCTGGAGAGCAGGCATGCAGGCAGGCAGGCCTTCTCTCTCCCTGGGCAGGCGAGGGAACAGAGCGATATCTGAAAAGGAGCTGCAGGGCTGAGAGCAGCTGTGACCGTGCACTGCTGGAGGGACTGAGCCCTCCTGAGAGGGGATTAAAGGGAAAGCTAATGGGCATCTTGGGCTGCTCACTACCTAATTAAAGGCGTAGGCCCATTTGTTTTATGCCTGGCCATTTAAAAAATTCTTTTTCTTTTAAGACGTAATTTCTCTCCTGATGATCATATGATTTTTAAGTGCATTTTAATTAGGTCTCTTTATTATATCTTTTGAGTCTGGGAAGGATTTTCTTTGCGAGATTTCTGGAACAATCCATCGTCTCCAGATTAACTCAGTATGAGGCTCTGATCACCTTGCTCCTTTCCAACCTGCTCATTCCCTGAACGCCCTGTCCGTTGCACTGTCCGTTGTTCATCTTCACCCCTGCCCCACCTTGTCCCCCATATGCAGGGACATCATGTGGGGAGGACACAGGTTGGTGACATAGGTTGTTTTTCAAATTGCCATTTTCAAGTCCTGAGCTCTGTATGCTAACTTTTAAGGTCGAAAACTACATTTGCTACTCTTTGACCTTTTTTTTTTTTTCTGGCTAGAGTTAATAATCCTTGATTTTCTCAGCTTGGTATCCTCAACCACCATGCCACTTGCACAGCCCTTTGAGGCCCATGCATGTGACACACCCACCACACCCCACAGGCAAAGTCACGGGGAGACTTACTTGGAATGATTGATATGCTTGTCCCCTGCCCAAATGTCAACTTGTTGGAGGAGGTTGCCACACAGCCGCTCAACCCTTTGCAAAAACTGACAGGTGACTCTTACAGATCTTAGACCTCGACCTCTCTATGCCACTTCAAAAGGCATCTCAGGTACCCATGGTTTCTGTGAGTGTGGGGCCACAGTCAGGCCATATTCTATAGGGAACGATAGGAAACTTGCTCCAAATGTGTTCTCCACTTTGGATTCCAATTTTTGACATGCTGCAGGTTTGAAAAAGCATCAGTGAGCTCTCCTCTCCTCCTCACTTCTTTGTTATTCCCCCATCCACAAAACATCCCAATCTGCATCTCATTTCCATCTCCAAGCTCTAGCTTGGTGACACCAGGTCCTCAGGCACCATTGATCGGCCTTCCCTGAGACAGCATATGTTCCCCAGCACGCTGTGATTAAAAGACTGGAAATGCCAGGCTCTCAGAGGCTGAGATCTGGGCTCCTTATCTCTGGTCAATATGTTGTTCTCATTTGTCTGGCTAATGAAGAGCTGACCTTTCTAAGTGGATGCGTTTTGCTGAAATGACAAGGACCGGGGGCTGACAACCAAAGCAGAGCCCTGAAGGCAATTTTGGCTCTTCAGACCCGGCTGGCATCGTTTGGTCAGAAGGCTCCCAGGCTCAAATGTCAACCTCTCAGCTTTGGCCCCCATCCAACTGGGCTTGGAGAAGCTCAACCAAAAACTGGGCAATTGGTCCGAGTGCCCCCTGCTCATTAGAACCAGGTTTCCCTTGGAGGCATCTGGCACATTCAAGATGGTCGCAACAACCCGACATTCTGCCTTGTAGCAGCCCTGACACATTCTAGCTCCATCCCCACCTGACGTGAACTGATGCTGCCACTCAGTGGAGAGATAACTGGGATGTCAGACGACCTCCCCAGCACACACAGAGCAGGGACTCCGTCTGATAGACTGTGCCTGCACCGAAATACATGGCCTCCACTCTCGTTCCTTTGGCACAGGTGACTCTGCCCTGGAGGGAGAGCCTGAGAAAACAGAGTGCCCAGAAATAGCAATCGGAGTCACATCCTGCCCTCCTACCCACATCTCCTCATCCTAGTCTTCTTACCAAGCCACCTCGAAAGACATATTTCTACCTGGTGTTCATTTCCCATTTCTGAGCGCCCACGGGGCTCCAGAATCTCCTCGATCCATTTCTATTTGACTCCATTAGAACCCCTGCAAGAAAGCCAAAAGGCCTAAAATGCAAAAAAGTGCACGGGGGACACTGAGTGTGGGTCTTTCCAGCTTGCTTGGCTTCATGGTTGGTTGCATCCCCCTTCTAAGTATCGGCTTCTTGGAGCTGTCACGCTTCTCCCTGCAGCAGGGAGTTTTACAACGACTGACAGAAGGAACTTTATGAATCTTAAAAAAAAAAAAAACACCAAACCAACAACAACAACAAAACAACCAGGCAGAGTTTTTCCTCTCTTCCCAGCGGGGTGCAGCAACAAACACACGGAAGCCAAATCTTTCTATCTGCTCTAATTATCAGCAAGGATACAAGTCACCATGAGGAAAAAGGTATTAAGCCTTGTATCTGAAAGTCTTTGGAATTAATTGTAATCCCTTGCCTGGTGGTTTCAGCGATAGGAATGGACACAGTGGCTATGTAATTCTTTCCATTCTGTTCTCTCTCTCTCTTTCTCTTTGTAGTTTTGCATCTATAGAAGCAGTGGGAGACATTCAGAGAACATAGAGGGATTTGAAATAAGACCTCAGATTCCCATTCAGTTTTCATTTTTTCCCCTCTCTGCTTTCATTTAAAAGCCATTCTGAACTGAACGCCACATACCTATTCAAACTCTGCTCTCAATTATCCCTCTCCACTGCAGAAGATACCGGTGGGAATGGCTTCCGCTGCACTAAGAAGAATTTAAGATTCATACAAGGAAGAAGTTCCTGATAGGAAATGGTACTAAATGTTAGACTGGGTTTCTTGGTGGAGGGATGGGGGTTGACTGGAAAGGGTGACCTTCCCCACCCCCAAAGTTGGGCAGCATCTCCAAAGAAGGTTCTGAAAGCAGCAAAGAAAGATTCTTTTCTATCTTTGTGGGGTCAAGGTCACCTTCACTCAACAGCAGGGATCAGACAGACCTGGTGGCTTAGGGTCCAAAAGAGAACCTGTTAACATTGAGATTAAAGAAGGGACAGGACCTTGGGGGTCCTGTTGACTTCAGGCAAGATCTGGTTCCCAGGCAACATACATTTCTGTCAAGCCTGATACCTGGGGTGAAATTCCAGAATTCCCGGTGTGCAGCTGTGTCCTGTTACACTTACTTGGATGGACGGTCAAGATGGTCCCTTGTCCAAATGTCAGCTTTCCGTAGCCAGAGCTACCAGTATCAGCACTGCAGTGGAGGCCTTTACAAAAACCCCAGGGAGACCTCTGAGGCTCATAGACATCTTCCTCTTTAACTCTGGGGAGAAGAGACTCACCTACAGGGGCCTGGATCCCACTGAAGGCCAGGGGAACATTTCCATGTTTGGTTCTGGGACACTGACCTGCTGGGTCCCCTGAGGGCCTGACTCTCATCTCTCTCCCCTTCCTCTGGTTGCCATCCGGAGGCTTACTGATTTCTCATGTTCAGCATCTCTCTTTCTAAAGGTCTCATTTCCATTTTACGGCATCATTTTCGGGACAATTTCTCTGATCAGTTTTCAAGACATGTCCTCTCCTCCCTTCGAGGTGTCACACATTTCTGATGACAATGAATTGATTATAGGGAGACAGGAGGAGAGCGTTCAGCGTTTTGGAGGCTGACTAGAATTAGATGAGGTTTAGTCTCTGGCTTCATGAAACTCTATCTCCCAAGCTTCCCTTCTTGCCCCAGCCTCAGAAATGAAAACGACGGGCACATCTGAACCTTTCTTCACACGTGTGGCTTTTCTGTCCGTCTCGAACCTGGTGAAATGCTAGTGGTATCTGACAGAAAGTTTACATTGAGCTTTGTTACGGTGTCTGACTATCCTGGGGGCTATTCTGGGGTTAGCAAAGAAGACCTTTGTCCCGGGAAGGTCCTCAATCCCAGTCAAACGGGAAAGCTGGTCACCCTATGGTCTAACCCGCAGTGTCCCGACCTCACGCAGCAGCCCAGTGAGCCCCAGTGGGAGAGTTAAGTGAGGCCTCTGTCAGAGCCAGGCTCTTGAATATTTACCTGGAGTTGTTATAAATGTCCTCCTTTGACCAAACACAGCTTCCCCATGGCTGTGTCTGGTGGATGCCACAGACAGTGTAAGTAAGGAACCGAGGTGGGGCATTATTTGGCACAGTGGTGACCAAACCCTGTCCCCCAAGAAGATGGACAACAAATATTTTAGCTCTGTAACTGCATTCAACTTTTAAGCTCTTTGGCCTTTTTGACTGAATTTGTTGTGTCTGTCTAGTCAGCCGTCACTTCCAGCAACTACTTATTAGCAAAGGGACAAAGCTTTAGCTTGCTTACCGACATGGAAGCGAGGAGAGAAAACTCTACTATTTAGCTAAGAAGGGTCCACCTGCTTTATGGACAAAGGAGGCAGGAATTCCAATGACCCTTCCTGTCTCTCCCCCACTTCACAGCCTCACACTTTCCAGAGTCCCCAACACTTTACTTGCGCTGCCTTAACAGCAAGACATAAGCAAAACAGATGGCTGCCCTCAGCTGAGTCCTCAGACGGCGCCAAAGTGTTGCTGTGGCAGCAATCTTAGTGCTCTGCTGATCGAAGGAAGACAGAATGTAATCCTGAGTCTTTGGAATCCAGCTCTGCTACTCTGCAGCCCCCGCATGTAAAAGCCAGACACAGAAGGTAAAACCTCATGTTTGGTCCCCAGGTTCGGCTGCCCACCCTCTGAAAAGGGATGTCCTCGAGCCTCCCAGGATGTTCATATGAATCCCCTGGAAGCCTTAATTAGGCAGGACCCCAGAGACTACTGAAGGCGTGGGATTTAGCAATATCATGTATTATTGTTTCTGTTGTGGCAGACATGTGCCAGGTTCGTCCCTGCTGAGCAAGGCACTTGTGCGCCTGACAACTTCATGGCTAACCACACTGCGTGTTCGTTAGGCAAGGCCTATCCCAGAACATTCCATGCTGTCTGCTACCGGGGCTGCATTAACTCCTTCCAGGCTGCACACACTGTATCACTTAATTATTTACATGCCCCCGAACCAGTCTTCTCAAGAGCTTTGACTAGGCTGGGTTTGGCAACATGCCTTTTCCAGCGCTATATCGTCTCCTAATCCCAGAAAGCAGATCTGAATAAATGAAACTCAGTAATCAGGACATTTAGCTTATGTCAGAAGGAGACTGGGGCCCTTCAACAGGCTTCCCCCATTTCCATTTTGCCCCATTTTTATAATGTCAGCTTTCCCAGCAGTAAGGGCATAAGGATCACTCCTCTCAGAAGCCTACCAGAAACATAGATTTTCAAGAAGTGACAGTTCCTTACTTTTATATATAGGATTTCAAACTTTTCCAAGTACTCTCACACACATTACTACCATTATGGAAAGGTGGGTGTGTATTTGAGGGAGCAAACGTATTGCTCTATTCTCATGACTCAGAGGACAAATGAATTTTTTCCCTTCTTCTCAGCTGAACTAAGCAAAGTGGCAGCTTAATCAGTGATAGTGGTAATGGAGGGAAAAGTGGGGTTAAATGCTCTGAGTTAACCAGACAGTTCTACCCACCAAGACCTCACTTACTGGACTGGGGATTGAGTACAGCTCCTTTAAGAGAGGTAAAGTAGAGGTAAAAGAAGAAAAGAAATCTGTCTGTAGAATTTCCTGCATTTGTTAATAAAATCGCAGGGTCCCATTATTTCAGGAGATAAATTTCAGGGTTTTAGTATCTACGTCAGGAAGATTTATATTTGGTCTACTGAATTTGCATAGTCTCAATATGCCAATTTCCTCTCTGTTTTTTTGGCAAACATTTCCTGGCTTTAGCGGAATCCGTCAGGATCCTGTATTCAATTTTTCTCCCTGTACCGATAGTTTCGTTTAAGATGGATGATAGGAATGTTTTTTGGCTGAAGGTAATTTAGTCTTTGTACAATGGAGTTCTAATCTCTCTGATGGGGACTCTATCTTCCCAACACAACATGAGATGTGGAAGCTAATATGGAATGTTTTGGTGGGGGAGGGAGTGGTTGGGGACAAGTAATTTAAATCAGAACAAGGAAGTATTTTGAACTCCCCACCGCACCTCCTTGCTCTACCAGTCCCTTCAAACTTACTTGGATTCACAGTTAAGAGAGTTCCTTTTCCAAATATGAATTTGTAGTTGCTACCTTCTCACAGTCAGGGGAGGCTTTACAAAAACAGGAACAGGAGCAGCTCTTTGCAGAAGGGCCCTGGGGCTCAATATGGTCTTGATCCTTCAACCCTGCACTGACAATAAGCCCAGAAGTTGGCTGCTGCAGGCGGAAGCCAGGCTTCCACAGGGCAACGAGGCCCGATAAATATATGCATCGCTTATTTTTAAATTTTTTTATTGCTTTTCTTTTTCTGTCCAAGCCACCGCCTTAGTTTGGATAATCCCTTTCCTTTCCTTCTTCCTTCATTGTCTACCCCCTGGCTGGTACACTCACATAGTTTCTACTTTATTGCACTTTGGGGCTGTTTCTCTGCTTTTTATTGCAATTGCTCACATCGACTCATTAGATTCTGGTTTACTAGAAACTAATTGCCAAAGGGAAGGAGAGTCAGGGAGTTTTTATGGGGACATGTCAAAGGTAGATATTTCAGGGCTTTTTGGTCATTCCTGGTCTGATTCCCAATGATGGGGTAAGCCAAGTGCGTGGGGCTCCCCTGTCCAGGAGAGGTCATGAGCTGTGGCCTAGGAAGGAGAGGGCCCCATGTAGCCTCATCTTTCATACTCACCGGGGTGGATGGTCAGCCTGGTTCCCTGCCCGAATACCACCTTTTGGCCACTACTCCCCATGTCACACCACAGCAAATGGCTTTACACAAACTGCACGCAGGGCCCCCCTCTCCCCCTTGAGGAAGATGCCTGATCTGCTTTCCTAGCACCCTGGCTGCTGCGGACAGTTGCCCAAATCTCACAAACTAGACAAGTTCCAGGCAGTGTCTTTTTTGGGCTACCTATTTGCTCCTTGACAAAGTCTCCTTCAGGCTCCTTTGTAGACATGTACCAGATTTTTAATCTCTTTGCCAGACAAATATTTAACATCTTTATTTGTGCTTCATAGACTTTTAACTTTTTTCTTTTTAACCTTTCCTTCTGTCTTTACAGAGCTCCCTGCAAAAAAAAACAGGTGGATGAAAAGAATCTTTAAATACACTAGGTCTCCTGAGTGAAGCTAAACTGGCTTCCTCCTTAAAATTTCTGGTTTGCATCCTAGGGCCTGCTCGCCTGGGACCTAATCCATTGGGCTGAGATGGGAAAGGTCAGGAGGCAAGGCAGGAAATCCAGGGGAAATCCTGCCCGGTGAGTCCTTCTTGTCCCCTGCACACTTATTTGGACTTATTTCTGTGCTCATTCCCTTCCTCCTGACCAGGACATTGCTGGTACTTGTCATGAGCAGGGATCCCTCCTCAAGATGGGTTTTAGCAGAAACCCACCCACATGCCCTTTAATCTGACAACAGATAGGGTTTCTTTCCTCTGCTCAGGGAAGTTTGATTGAAAAACAATTTCCAATTTTGCAAAGTGAAGAGGATTAGGAGAATATCTGTTTGCCTCTGTTTCTCCTTCTCCTCCTCACTCCTCTTCAATTGTTTTAGGTAAACTATTTATAGAAACATCCCCTTTGGGGTTAGAGAAATGTGACAAGTTTCTAATCTCTTCATCTTTTTTTTCTTGCTGTCTATTTACTGCAGTCATATATTTACAATCTAAATTTACATTTCATTTCCATTTGCAGGAGCTTCTAATGCACTTTTCCATTACTTCCAGAACACTGTGTGTAATGATAAACTCTATTGAAATAAACCAATTCACAAGGAGTTTTTAGGGCTGGAGGTTGACATTTCTCTCTCGCCAAGACAGTTATTACGACTTTTCCAAGCAAGCCTAGGAAAGGGGCAGTCCAGCCAAGCTGGGAGCAGGGAGGCTTGCAGGGTTGATGTTCTTATGACTAACATATCTACTGAGCATTGCTCTTCAGGATTAATTTGGATTTTCTTTTTAATCTAGTTCCAAAATGTCAATTTCCAATCTTTTTAGCTTTGAGAATCTCTCTGACAGGCAAAGCTTAAGGTAAATCTCATGGATGTTTTTGGAATCTCAACCAATATTTCATCTCTGTGCACATCACAAATAAAGGAACCAAGAGTAGGATGAATATCACAACTTTGGGAGAAAATTTATAACAGTTCTCTGAGAGAGATGAGAATTATAAATAAAAATGGAATTGCATGTGCTTTTTTCTGATGATCATTTCTAATATCGGGGGGTTCTAAATATCCAAACGAGTTTGGAGGTATAGCTGCTGAAACACCTGATATTTGGACTTTAGTTAGCAGCTGGACACATGGGTCAGCATGGAAATGCTTTTTTGACTTTTTTTTTTTTTTTTTTAAATCTCATTTGTTTGATGCATAGTGGACTTCAGGAAAGTCATCTGGAGCTGACACAATGCTCACTAGGACATCCTGATTCTAGTTTTTCTAAGGTGGGTGATGATTTGGCCACGAAAGTGGAGGTTTTGTTTTACATTACTCATTGGGTAGCTGGTATCTCTTAGGAATCATAAGCAAAAGTTAAACCAACTGTCTGGAATGAGTTTCTGTTGCAAACAGAGACTCTCTCATGAAGCAAAATTTCAACTACATTCAAGTTAATTTAAATTAGGTTTGTTTGGAGAATGGTGGGCAACACCCAAAATACCCTGTGGGTATTGCAGGGTGGAGAGAAGGGCCATTATTACATGTGGATTAGGGAAGCCCTTCTCTCAGACTTCCAAGCGTAGCAGCCACTTTTTCCCCGAGGGGCCACAGAGATGAGTGGGTATCAAAAGGGGCTTCTCTGATGCTGAGCTCAGCCAAGGCAAGGATGAAAATGTCCCAGTCAGAAACACAGTGCTTGACAACGCCCTGAGATGTGTTTTCAGAAGTTCACGATCTTTCTGACTAATTTGAATATTGCTTTCAATCTTACCCTTTCCCTAAATATCAGCTTGTCATCAGTGTCAACACCAGGTAATCTTACATGGCTTTACCCAAATGGCTTGGCTCCAAAAATTTGAGAATTACAGGGACTATATGATTTTTTTTCCCTAGTTGCATAGGCAAAGAGGCCTTGGGAAGACCAGGCGGATAACATGAGAGAGGTCGTTCCTTTGCTTGTATCAGTGGGGCTTATATCAGTAGGGCTACATCTCACTGTGTCCTTTGGATCAAGTTGTGTTGTACACCCCCTGCCATTGCTAGGTATTTTAGTTTAATCTGTATCTTTCTGTCCCCCGCTCCTTTCTTTCTAGATGCTTTCTGCCCCTACACACTAAAACTTTAAGTCTCATTCCATCTGTCGGACACGCATCTCCAACAATAACAAAAACAAGCTCAACATTTCCAAGTGTTTAAAGGTATTGAAAAAATGGTCCTAAAGGGGCTCCATCAGCAGCTGTCCTCATTATCTTTTTTGCCAGAAAGACACATGTCACCAAAGCCCCCAAAGATGCTAAGAACTGGGTGAGTAATTCAGTGATCGTTCACTGAATTTTTAAGAATAGAGGCTTATGTTTAGATATAAGTCATCTTTAAAACATACCTGGTCTCACATTCAGAGTTGTTCCTTTTCCAAATGTCAACTTCTCATTGCTTTCCATATCACACAATGACACGAGACTCTACAAAAACTCAGTTGCCCATACACCCCAAGATATCTGCTTAAATGTTTACTTGTCATCCAAGAATCCCCCGATAAAGCCAGCTCTTTAGAATGAGGGTCTCGTGGTAGAGTCCAGAGACCCCCTAGACTTTTCCTTGGGCTGCCGCCATTTTACTGGCAGTGTGTGGACATCCCCTCCCAGCATGTAAAACAGGAGTAGGGATTACCTCCCCCATTTTACAGAGGAAGAAAATAGAGGCTCCGGGAGTTGACTGACTTTCTCTCTGTTCCTGGAAAATTCCACCAATTCTAATAAGTTAAGCTCTCTAACAGTCTTACTCCTTACTTAGTTCAGTGACCTGCTAGCACCATTATTCTCATCTATTAGATACAACAGCACGTGATGGCAAGCAAGAGAGTCCTGCACGAGGTAGGTACACATCAGCGGTTGCTTGAATTGGAATCCATCAACGGACTGCTGTGGTTTGGACTTAGGTTACAAAACAGAATGGAAAATGTAGGAATCAGAGTTCCAGAGAGAAATTTGGAAGCATTAGTTATTCAAACTTACATGTCTTTGCTGTCAGTTTTATTTCTTTTCCGAAGAAGAGTTTTTCTGATCCACCCAGAGGAACACCCCCACAGACTGCTTTACAAATACTGCCAAGGCCCTTCCACCAGGCACTGGGAACCAGCCTCCCAAGGGAGGCACAAAGGCAGAAGCACAATGTGGTGCAATTATACAATTGTATGGTTATTCCTGAAAAGGGAGAGGAAGTATGGAAAAATTTAATCACTCTTTACCTAACAGCCAGTTAGATTGTTCATCATTAATTAATTACTGAATCTAGCTGGTGGACAGTTGCAGTTAATTTGAAATAGCTCTGGGTTGGGGGTCAGGGCAAGTTCTTTAACTTGCTGTGCCTTGGCTTCCCTATCTGCAAAGTGGGGAGAATAATAACCACTGGAAGATGTTGTTGTACAGATTAGGACATGTAAGTGGGTCTGCTGACCAATCCCTGGCTTTACTTGCTGAGAGCACACTTCCTCAGGGATTATTTTAGTAATTTAGGAGACCAGATATCTGTGACTTTTCCCTCCAGACATAGTCCCAGCTGGCAAATATTTAGCTCTGGAATCTGAGTGTCAAGAATGAAATTTTAGGCCCTCTTTCTCACAGAATCAAGTTAAGCAAGCTATTAAACCTTTATTTGTTTCTAGAAAAATTTAAGATATAAAAATATAGGGGCACCTGGGTGGCTCAGTCGGTTAAGTGTCTGACTCTTGATTTTGGCTCAGGTCATGATCCCATGGTTGTGGGATTGAGTCCTGCGTTGGGCTCTGTGCTGACGGTGTGGAGCCTGCTTGGGATTCTCTCTCTCCTTCTCTGTCTGCCCCTCTGTCTCTCTCTCTCAAAATAAATAAATAAACATCAAGAAAGATATAAAAATATAAAAAGTTATTTTCTAGAAAGTGAGGGTAATAATAGCACCTAACCCACAGAGTTAGTATCAGGATCGAATGTGCTAATGGGTGGAAAGCATGCCGCTCATTGCCTAGCACATAATAAGTAACTAATAAATCATCATTATCTTTCTCCCAAGAAGCCAAACACATGTCAACATCCTCCTTTCACAGTGACCTAAAAATGACCTGTCTCCCTCTAAGTGACAGACCAGCAGGGCTTGGAGGGCAACAAAGGAGCCACCAAGCAGTTTGATGAAAGGGTTAAGCGATTTTGTGACAATTTAGTAAAAGCTGTATCCAGCTGCATAGGCGCACCTTCACGGTTGGACCATTCCAGGGGACGTGGAGAGGGCAGCCTCTAGCCAGGCAGGACTTGAATATGAGCAAAAAAGGGCCAATAAGTCACATCCTCATTAGTTGGAGTCAAAAAGATCTCAAAACACATTCAATCAAGAAGAGGATTCAATGCTCTCCTCCACTCACCAAGATTCACTGTGAGCTGGGCTCCTTTCTCAAATGTCATCTTAGAACCACTGGTTTGCTGAACACTGTGCAGAGGGGCTTTGTGAAAACCTGTGGCATCAACTTGATGACTCCAGCTTTGCAGAGTTTCCCCAGAACTAACATCTAATTAACTTCTTCAACTTCCATGCCTCCAAGGCAGGGTTGGGTGATGGTGTCTTTCTTTCTGGTAACCCAGGGCTTCTGGGCTCAGGGATATAACCAGAGATATGATTGCCACTTTAAGACACCAGAAGGTTTAGAAAACCAACTCTGTATCCATATTCTGTGGCCCAAAGCAATTGTGTTGCTGGGTGCAATCTATCGTAGAATGTAAACTCCCACTGGGAAAGAAATTAGCTCTGCAGTATTTTTAGGTAGTGTTTGATGGTCATAGTCATTGTCTGAAGACAAGACCAGCATTTTCATTTTGACTTTTTCTATCCCTGCCCTAGTCTGCAGATGGCTGAGCCTTTCTCCAAATGTCAAGTTCAGCTATTGTTCCTACTTCACTCCAACAGCCATGCAATGATTTTATCTCCCTTTGGAAACTTGGAGTTCTGTTTTATGTTCATTAAGTCTTGGATAAAGAATGTTTGGGGTGCAGACGGAGCTGCTATGGCCAAAGATCATGTTTTTTTCTCTGCTGGGTCTGGCCTGGTCAGAGCTTTGAGCTGTCTTGGCTTTGCCCTGGACCAGGCTCAGCTGTGTGACCTTGAGCAAGTTTACAACCTCTCTGAGTTTCACTGTCCTCATTTGCAACATTAAAGAAGTGAGTTAGGTGGTCTTTAAGGACTTTCTGAGCTAATAGTTTTTGATTTCATTCTCTGGATTTACCTAAAAATGCTGTGCAATCCCCCACCCCCACCCCAAGAGTGTCCAGTCTTCCTCTCCATTTGCTAAACAAAATAAATAAGCATGGTAGGTATCTACTTATTACATAGGGAAATAGAGTTTTCCAAGCCTACCATCTGCCTTAACATTTAATCTTTTCAGAAGTTTGAAGGCAGAAGTTTGGAACCGAAGCCTCAAGGGAGAAGTGTTCTTTCTTCAGAGCTTCCAGATAATTCAGAAACCAAACCAAATAAACCGACACCTTTGGTTTAAAGCTAGTACTTACTCAATTTCATGATCACTTGAGTACCGGTTCCAAATGTAAATTTCCTGTGTCCTTCCTTCCCACAGGAGCTGATGCCTTTACATAAACTACAGGCTCCTGCTTACCCACAGGAAAGGTGGTTTGATCTTTACAGCCTTTTCCCACAGGATAAGGGAATTCATCATCTGGCTGAGAGTTTCAGCTCCCTGATTACCCGGTGTTGGGGACCGAGGGGGTTTGATGCTAATACTGGGTCTGAAATGGAGGTACTTACCCCAGCAGACAATGAACTGAAACCCCTTCCCAAAGTGGGGTTTCTTAGTGTCTTCACACAGTGCCTAGGCCCTTAACAGAAGTCCCTCCTAGTGCTGGGATGCCACTTCCAGTTCTCAGACCCGTCTCCAGTGTAATTAGGGGCACGATACGGGGCCAGCATCACTAGTGAGGTCGCTGAGGACTGTCCTGTGCTACTAATGCAGCCCAGGACTCAGGCTGTGAGGACAGCAGGGCTGAGCATGTTAGGATGGCCCAAAGCTCTTCCCTGGTTTCACAGGCAGCTGGGACACTCCCACCCCCATCCTGAACACCCAGGAGGCTGTTCCTTGCTGCCTGCCCTGTCATCCAGATCTATAAGAACCATAACTGCCTGGTGGTTCCCGGCTGGTTCTGGCCTACAGCAGGGAAGGAGATCCCTGTGGGCCTCAAGAATACAAGGGATCCCTTTTTTCATTGTTGGAAAGACAAAAAAGTACCACTTCTCCGATGTTGATTTCTGGGACCCTGATTTCAGAAATGTATAATTCTTGAAAAGCTTTCCTCTCATAGACTTTATCGATCAGCTCAAGATAACTTAAACTGGGAAAGTGAACCTGCCTTACAAAATAATGAAATACATGCTAAAACCGATCATTAAATAACATTTTTGATTACCTCGTGTTTTAGATTTCCATGCTGTTGTGAACATTTTTTTTTTTTTCTTCTGAAGCTCAGCTACTTACTCAGACATTTAACCATGTCTGGGTCTCAAAGGTAAATCTGTTGTTGTTGTTCACCCAGTCTCTGATCCATTGATAAAACCCCTTCCTCCATTAAGGCATTGATCACATCGTCTCAGAAACTGGCCCAGATGATCCCCAGGAAAAAGTGTAGGCACTTAATAAATGTTTGTTAAATTGAATTGTATTCAACATTCATCTTTTGTTCCTATCCCTCGAGGAACACTTGACCATCTCTCTGACAATTTCCAGATGAGAAAAAAAATTAATTCTGCCAGGTATTACTTGCTGAGTTTCACGATTCTTTTAGTCTTGGTTCTAAATGTCAGTTTCCTATTAACCCTGTTCCCACAGGAGTGAGCACCTTTACAAAAACCAAAAGCGTCAGCATAGTTGAAAGGCATGTGGCATCAACTTTGTTCTGTTTCCCTGCTAGCCTGAGACACCCATCTGTCTCCCCCCTCCCCAGGTGCCCCATCTTCCCCAGGGAAGGTCTGCCCTCCTTCCTTCTTTCAGAGCAGAGACAGGAGGGGGCAGAGGAGATTTCAGGGATGAAGATGATAAATAAGATATCAAAATGCTATCACACAATGCAGAGCTGCCTTCTTCTTCTTCCCTTTTTTTTTTTTTTTTTTTTTTTTTTTTTTGCCAAATTGATGTTTCTTCCAAAGGCTGTTTTCAGCACTTTCTCCCTCCCAGATGCAATAATAACTGGATTCCAAGTTGGCAACTGGGTCTGAACCTCCAGGCTCTGATGAGTCACACATATTGAATTCAGAAATTATGCTACCCCCCCCAGTGAAGAAGCATGCTTTGCTTTTTCCCCTTGCTGGGCAGCAAGGGGCTCAAGCAACCTGCACAGGGAAATGAATAATAGCTCTCCTAGGTCAGCTTTGTAGCTTCATACATTAGCATCCTAGAATGTGAGACCCGGATGGGAACTTAGCGACCGCCTGGGCCAACTGCCCTCATTTTAAAGATGAGGAAGCTGAAGCCCAGAGAGGTAAATTTGCTCAAGGTCATGTAAGTAGGTAGAGGCAAATCTAGGCTGAAACTCAGGACTCCTGAGTCCCAGTCCTGCCTCTGCTCCTCCCTTCCTGTGATTCGGGAGAATGAGGATCTTCCCTAGGTAATCTCTGTCCCTCATGGCTCTATGACCAGCCCAGATATGGTTATCCCTGTTAAACAAGAAGGTGTTTTATTTTGGCACATAGTTTATGATTTCAAAAGAGAGAGAACATCTTAATTCATTAATTTTTTAAATTTTATTTCTTAGGCTGCAGGCAATAGCAACTAGTAGTGGGAGAAATGGTCCATGAGATCCCAGGGAAGCCAAAGAAAAGACAGAGATTTAAAAACTTGCCCTTTACCAAAAGGCTAATCCAACAGAAAGTTGGCTCTGATTATTCTTTCTCTGCAGGACTCATTACAGAAATGACATCTAGAGCAGGGTGGCAAATACAGAACCGTGTGGCGTTACCCCCTGCTCCTGTTCCCATGGCAGATATTGCTAATAGACACATCACTCTTTCACTCTGAGTCTGCATGTGGCTTCACCATCCTGCTTAACAGTGTGCTCCAGAGAGCCACCACCAATGGCCAATGACATAGAATTTGTCCTCCTCACCCTAGGGAATAATTGGAGAGAAGACCCTATAGAAGGCTTGAGAATTCTGGTTGTCAAGAGTCAGGTCCCACATAGCCCATCACAAAAGGTGACACTGACCTGGTTAGACCAAGACTGTTCTTTCCACAGGCTGCTCCAGACATGGCGATAGCAACACCATAGAGTTTCACTTCTTCTTCACACCTGGCTTCAGGCCACAAATGATGATGGGGTTCTTCATACCTGTTCTTGCCCAAAGGGCCTTCAGCAAGATCCTTCCCCAAAAAGAAGTCCTGGGGGGGGCTCCCCCTGCCTGGGGGTGAAAGACATCTGTAGGACCTCAGGCTCTGCTTGGCATGCTTCTTATCCATCAGACCTGGGGGTCTTGGAATGGAATGTAGCACAGGAAGAGAGTGATGGAAAAACCCCTTTTTAGTCCATTCAACTCACATTACCACACATTCAGATGCTTCTAAGCTTTTCCTTTTTATCACGTTTCTATTCTTTCACAAAAAGAGGTACATTTGTCCATATCCACCCAAGGAAATTTCCCCATGTCCTCCACAGCTGCATTAGGCTTTTTGTTGACAGGAAAATGTCCACCTACCCTTTTAGGGTGCTAACTTACATCCTTAAAGATAGTCCTCTTTGAGTGACTGGGGAGAATAGGCCAACAGAGAAGCAGATGCAGGTGTCAGGGTTGAAAGGGGAGTGGGAACAGAAGCGGCAACTTTGACTTAAGTTATGAACAAAGAATATTTTCCTCCCCTGACCTTTTTTCTGTCAACATCCCATATGACCTGTTTATGGAGATGGGCTAATTAGAGCAGCAGAGGGCGCTGCAAGGTCAAAAACAAAGCTGCCCACCTCAGAGGAAACTGGGAGAACGGTCTTTTCTGAGTGATAGCAGTGACCAAGAGCCAAGCTGTGGGACAAGAATGGCCTTGTTTACCAAATCCCGCCAGTGATCCCACCAGGTCTGAGGGCCCCTCTTGAGTGGTGGTTTCAGGCTAATGAAAGGCAGTCCAGGGTACTCAGTGCCTTGGGGAGTTACTCTGCAGTTATCAATAAGGTTTAAGGGGGATGCAAAAGAGAAATTCAAGGGCGATAAGTCTGTAATAGCTCATTAGATCTTGAGAGTCTCTTGTATCCTGAAACTTTGAGAGTCACTTGATTGTACCCGGTTGCACACTGTGGTCTCTCATGAATAAGCCTATTGCAATTTTTGGAAACCATATGAGCAGGGTAAGGAGGCCCATTTCTCATGCTTCCACTGCTCTTAGGGATTTGGGAAGAGCACAGCTGGCTCAGGTGTCAGGAGAGTGCAGTGCTCTATGACATGCTTGCAAAATTGACAGAAAATTACATATGTGGGTCACTTTTTGACTTTTTGGGGGGGCATTAATTGGTACATGTCTTTTGCCAGATTTCGCAACTTTATATTTTTATTTTTTTAAAGTTTATTTAAATATTTTGAGAGAATCAGAGAGAGTGCGAGTGGGAGAGGGGCAGAGAGAGAGAGGAGACAGAGAATCCCAAGCAGGCTCTGTGCTGCCAGTGCAGAGCCTGACCTGGGGATTGAACTCATGAAACTGTGAGATCATGACCTGAGCCAAAACCAAGTGTTGGGTGCTTAACCAACTGACCTACCCAGGTGTCCCACAACTTTATATTTTTACATCTTTTCTCTAAATATCTATGATGGGAATAAAACTCTCAGGACTATATTCATTAGTCTATTTAGTAAAAATTCTAAGAGCAACAGCAAACACTAATATTCCCAGATCATTTGCTTGTGTCTTGCGTATGTTATTTCATTTAATTTTCCAGTGGAGCTGTGAAAAAGTTATTATTGTTATCTCTGTTTTACAGATGGAGGAATTGAGGCTTGGAATAGTCAGGTCATGCTTAAGGTCATACAGCAAATAAATGCTAGAGCTGATATGAACCTAGGCATCTGGCTCCAGAGCCCCATTTTTCTTTTTCTCATTAAAAATGAAAAAATTTTGGGGCTCCCAGGTGGCTCAGTCAGCTAAGTGTCTGACTTTGGCTCAGGTCATAATCTCATGGTTTGTGAGTTCAAGCCCCACATCGGGCTCTCTGCTGTCAGCGTGGAGCCTGCTTGGATTCTCTCTTTCACACATACTCTCTCTCTGCCCCTCTCCTGCTCATACTCTCCCTCTCTCTCAAGGGTAAATAAACACTAATTTTTTTTTTCCAGCTTTGTTGAGATATAAATGACATAACATTGTGTAAGTTTCAGGTGTGCCACTTTTGATTTGATGTGCTTATATATTGCAAAATGGTTACCACCATAGCGTTAGCTGATACCTGTATCAGATGACATAATTACCAATTCTTTCTTTCTTTCTTTCTTTCTTTCTTTCTTTCTTTCTTTCTTTCTTTCTTTCTTTCTTTTTTGTGGTAAGAATATTTAGGATCTACTTCCTTAGCAACTTTGGAGTATATGATACAGTATTATCAACTATAATCACTATGCTGAACATTAAATTCTCAGAACTTGTTAGTCTTCTAACTGGTTGTTTGTACCCTTTGGCCAACATCTTTCCTTTTCTGCCACCCCAGCCCCTGGTGACCACCATGCTACTCTGTTCCTGTGGCAGAACCTCATTCTTTGTCATGACACTGCACTGCTGTTCTGAGAAGTGCCCTTCCTGAAGGGATGCCTTTCAAGGAATGTTGGAAGGACACCCTGGTGGGGAGAGTCATGATTGTGTCACCCTGAGGAGTTCTCAGTGTCTGAACTTTCTGTGTGAAGGGGGAGGTTGTCTCCCTCTGTGTGAGGGTATCTGAAGCCTTCTTTGTTCTTGATGTGGTCACATGTAACTGAGGGTGTGCAGTCAGAAGAGAAGGAGCAGTTTAATTTCAAAATTACTCCCTAGGGACGCCTGGGTGGCTCAATTGGTTAAGCGTCTGACTCTTGATTTTGGCTCAGGTGTTGTGAGATTGAACCCTGTATCCGGCTCAGCATGGAGCACAGAGATTGCTTGGGACTCTCTCCAGCCCCCTTCCCCACCCCTCCCCTACTCGTTCTCTCTCTCTCTGTCTCTCTCAATAAATAAAAAATCTTAAAAAAAACTGCTACTGCCTAAATTAGGAAGGGAACACTCAGCTCTCTTATAAATATCAAGGCTGCTGACACCTTTAGAGCAGGGACAGACACCAGAAGCTGGGTGGGGACTGGCAGAGCTCCTGGATGTTGAAAATCTGGAAGCTCTGAGACAATCTTTTGCCAGCAGAGGGCTGTGTTCCCGTGAAGGGGACCCCTGCCAGCAGGCAGCAGTGCAGGCCCCCGTAGCCTGGTCACTGAACCATCCTCTTCCAGGTCCAGGGGCCTGGGGATGCTCATGGGCAGACTTCGGACGGCCTGGTGTTCACTTTTGGTATTCTCCATGCCTACAGTCGCCTACGATAAAACACAGGATTCCCAGTGAAATTTGAATTTCAGATAAACAATGTATACTTTTTTTTTTTTTTAGTGTAAATGCACTCTAAATATTACTAAAATTTTTTTGCTGTTCTTTTGAAGTATGAACTTAACTGGGTGTCCTGTATTTTTACTTGCCAAATCCAGCAAACGTAGCCATGTCAATGGTGAGTTTTTGAGTGAAGAAAGTTGCATTCCTTTATTCCACAAATATTTATGGATTGTCAATTATGTAGCAGCCACAAACCTAGGCGCTGGGGGTATATCCATGAACAGATAAACAAGGTCTTTGCCTTCATGGAACTGGCATTATGGTGTGTGTGTGTGTGTGTGTGTGTGTGTGTGTGTGTCAGGGGGCTGAGGTGGGACAGGGGCTGAGGTGGGACAGGAGGCAGCTGCCAGACCATTTGCAGGGTATTACAGGCCCAGGAAAGGAGGTCCAGCTGCCACAATCTGATTTATATTACATAAAGATCTGGGAAAGTGATTGTCCAGGAACAAGAACAGAAGTAAGAGGACAGTTAGGGGGTTACTGCAGTGGTTCTGACAAGAGATGGTAGTGTTTGCAGGAGCTGCTGGTGGTGGAGATGGACAGGGTGGACATTTATTTCATAGCAGAATGAACAGCACTCACCGATGAGTTCGACGTAGGGAAGGGAAAAAAGGAACTCCTACAGACACTCCTGGGTTTGGGGGAGTGAGGTACTCAGTCTTGTCTTTCTCAGGGCCATACACCCTGCTGTTGCCATGTTCCTGGCTTACACACAAAATGGTATTTGTCTTGCATGTGACTGGAAGGGCCCGTCCCAGGGGCTCCAGCCACCATGGCTCCAGTGGCCACACCGAGCACTAGCCCAGCAAGCTTGTAACCCACTCACAGCAGTATCCCCCATGGAAAGCTCTGCTGCGGGGGAGAATTTTCCAGCTGGAGCCAAGTGTGTGCTGCAAAGGGCCTACTGAGAGATGGAAAGTCACACTCTATGATATGCAGCAAGCACTCTCAAGGGCAAGGTATGCCCCGAGCATTAGAAATAGAAGATTTCTAGAATTCAAGGCTAGGAGAGATTTTAGAATCCATCTTGTTCAACCCTCTTCCCTCCCTCTTTACATGGAGGAGTAAGAGATGAGTCAAAGGTACTCATTCCTTTATGCCATTTATTGAGTATGAGTGCAGCTGACCTTGGGCTGGACACCGGTCTGTGTGTGGTCCAAGGATCCGGGAATGGAGGGTAAGCCTCTTGTACAGCAACTGGGTCGTTGGGCTTGCAGTTTCTATTTCTCTCTCTCTTTATTTATTTTTTTTAAAGTAATTCATCTTCATTGCGTTTTACAAAAGGATTAGTTCAAGATGGATTGAGGACCAAAATAACAATAACAACAATAATTTCTTGGCTGTAGCATTTGCCTCCTAGAGTTACAGCTCATTCAGCCACATGACTGTCAGGGCTGCCTGCCTGCTCCAATTCCCTCCCACTTCCTCCCGTCAGAGGCCCCGAGATGGTCTTAGAGACCTCAGGAACCCATTTTATTCTCCAGCCCTGATAGGAAGATGACTCTCCTTCTGGGCGTTAGCCTTTTGCTTTTCTGTGGGTACACTCACTCGTGTACATTCCCTTTGTCCTACCACCCCGTTTTCCTTTCTCTGACTTTAAACGCATGGCCTGTTTCTCTCTGCGCCTGGTTTTCCAGTCATTCTCCACCTTTGACTTTCATCTCTGTGTCCTTCTCCTGCCTCTGCCCGTTGAGTGCCCTCTGGGAGGGCCTGTGTGGGACCCGGTGCCTATGGGGTGCGGAACTTGACCGTTTTCTATTTTTATCTCTTCACAGACCGAGGTGTGCTGTGTGACCAAGTGACCCAGAGCCCCCCGTACCAGACAGTGGCAAGCGGCAGTAAGGTGACACTGTTCTGCACTTACCACACAACATACTCCAACCCGGATTTATACTGGTACCGAATAAGGCCAGATCGTTCCTTTCAGTTTATCCTCTACAGGGATAACACTCGATCCAAAGATGCAGATTTTACTCAGGGTCGTTTTTGGGTGTGGCACAGTCAGTCCCAGAAAACCTTCCACTTGGTGATCTCGGTGGAGCCTGAAGACAGTGCCACATACTACTGCGCCATCTATCCCCACAGTGTTGCAGGTGCCCAGGAGGTCTGAACATAAACCCCCAGCACAGCCTGGTGTAGCTCCCTGGGATCCTTCTTCCCAGCTATTTTGTGTTCCAGCCTGGCCTTTGGAGGTGCCCTGACATGTCTGCTGAATAATACAAGGGCAGCTCACATCCAGGAGAGCACCCTGGCTTCAGATGGAGCAGAGCACCTCCCTACCTTCTGACTCAGTGGGCCGTTGCGGTGGGAGAGTGGGAGAGGTATGTCTGGGGAATTCTCATCTTCGTGTCCCCAGTGCCCAGGTCACTCACGCCTGATATGGGGGCCTGTCGCGTATGTACTCTGAGGACTGTGAAGATACCAGAATGGCCAAGGTACCATTCGGGAGTGTTTTTATTTTAGTCTCCATCATTTATCCATTATTGTGAATTGGTCTGTTTTCCTTTTAAGATTCAAAGTAGACACAAAGTTACTTACTTCAAAATTTTCCCCCCAGTTCACCTTTTCCCTGCTTCTTCTTGCACAGCCACCTTATTTTTCTTGAATGCTCTTTGACACTGCCATTTCACTTACTTTATTTGGAGAACATTTTTCTTCCACGGAGGAGCATTGAGATACTCCGAAAAAGCTGTTGGTGATCCCTAGAACCCCAGCATCAAGTCCCTGCGTTTGGAGCTCTTTGGTGTCTCCAAGGAAGATGATCATCTCCAGGAGAATCCAACTGTGTGATGTCAAAATAGATACACCCTGAGCCCTGGGAACTGGTCCCTCTTTCCTTTTTTTTTTTTTTTCCGTTGAATTCTTTGCCTTAAAACAACTATTCATTATGAGATATAACCTTGAAGA
The DNA here is from genome assembly GCF_027475565.1 of Acinonyx jubatus. NCBI lineage: Eukaryota > Metazoa > Chordata > Mammalia > Carnivora > Felidae > Acinonyx > Acinonyx jubatus. The sequence goes on along the minus strand of NC_069386.1, from coordinate 71,738,120 downwards.
GAGTAGAAGCCCAGGCTATGATTTTATAGGGAAAACACTAGAGCACAGAGAAGGGAGGGACCTTCATTCCCAAGGTCAGAGAGCTGGGTAATAATAGAGCTCACGTGTGCTGCTGCGCTTTTAGGGCTCTCCCTGGCAGCTTCATCAGTAGGTGCTCTGGCAGCGGTTTATCTGGGCTTCAAAACAGGTGGGTGAAGAGCAGTCTCTAGAGAGAGGAATGTACAGAACACGGGTGAGGGAGCCAAAGGCTTTGGGCAAATGTCTCCGGCTCCTGCGTCTCTGTGCTGCCCACGACTGAGTGTGTGTAGCAATCTTATGGAGGACTCCCTCAGGGCTGTTTTGGACTTAAATGAAGTGCTGTATGCAAAAGCTCCAGAGAACTATAACCCACAATATGATGCCCCCTCCCCACCCCCACCCCCCCCCCCCCCTTGAAAACAGCCACAATCCCCACCTGGCTCTTGCCATTAATGTTTTTCTGGAGGCTCCTTTTGGTAGGAGAAATTCAAGATCCTGTGATAAGCTAGGATTTTTTTTTTTTTTTTTTTTGACCACCAAAGTAGATCAGAGGGTGGCTCATTTATATGCTAACTATCGGACAATCCTGAAGTCCAGTCTAGCTGAAATCAAATCACCACCTTGTCCTTGTTTTGGGGATGCTGTATGTTCTAGAAGGAACTTTGGGCTGGTGCTCTTGGTAACATGGTTCTGCTCACAGCCACGTCCTGCCTCACTGAATGACTTTGAAGAAGGTACATTACCTTTTTGGAAGGGGTATTTTTTCCATCTGAAAAATGAGGATGTGATCTTTTTGTTCTTTGCCACTTATAGAAACATGCTAATGTTACGTAAGGTAACAGATGTGAATGTTTTGGAAATAGGCATTCTTTACACACACAAGGTGCAGTTGTGTGGAATCTTCTAATGGTTCTTCCCTGGATGGACCTCCTTATCCATGTAGATTGTCCTAAACCCATTGACTCAGAGGGCTACTGCCTCCTTTCTTTGCTTTGGGCTATGAAGACAACATGGGAGTCTGCAGATGGCAATATCAGGGGGAGTTGGTGAGGGTTGCTCTTTCACTTGTGACCCCATAAGCCCCCGCTTGACACCCTAGGTAGCACCCTAGGTGCCCTGGAAACCACAATAGTGGGTTGCAAGGGCTCTGCTACCTGAGTGGGTGCACCTGGGAAAATGCTGTGGCCTTGCTGACGTGGGGGTAGCAGAGCCCATCGGCCACAGAGAGGTCATTGCTGCTGTTTTGCTGTAGCAGCAGCAGCAACAGCCGGAAACCCAGGGCAGGGTCCCCGAGGCAGGAGCCTGCAGGCTTGGGGCTCAGGAAGCTGCGGTGTGACCTACAAGTTCAGTTTGGCTTTTGTCTGCCTAACAGTGAGTTCATAGCACCCACTCTCCCCCTCCCGCGGTGGTCTGTTATGAGTAAAGCCAGAGGCAAGGCACACTCGATGCACTTTAATAAATGCAACAGAGACAACACTGAGAATGGCAGAAAACCATCAACAACAAGGGGCAGGCAAGAGTCAGCATCCACTGAAATCAAATTCCCTGTGCATATATTGGCAGGCAAAACCCAGTAAAGATACTCTTTTCACAGCCCAAATCTAGGAGTCTCATTCCTCTCCCTCCCTCCAAAAGTGCTTGCACAGTAAGTTGCTTGAAAGCAGGCCCACCTCTCATTCATCTTTACACCCTCAGCTCGGTGCCTGGAACTTAGAAGGAGTCAATTCATGTTTGTGAAGTCAATTGATAAAAGTAATTTTCTCTGTATTTTACCCTGATCTTTGCTAATAGCTTGGAGAGTATTTAGATGAGGCTTTAGAAACCCCATTGGCTGCATGAGAAGTCAAATGTAATTTTGTTTGTAAAGTACTAAGGAAAGCAGAAAGTGCTTTTGTGGATGAGAATGCCAGCTTGAGGCAAACCTAGTGCTGAGCTGAACAGAGCCATTCCTGTTAGGTGAAGGGCATCTTCTCTCCAACCCCCAGGGTCTGTTTTCCTCGGGGAGTATGGAGCTGGGAATCTGTTGGCTCCCACTTTCTACTTTTGAAGGCAAAGAAAGTTAAGGGAACAAAACACTATTTTCAAAGTGTATCTGTTGTAGAAATAATAATAAAAAAAATGAGTCCTATATCCCTTTATAAAGCAGCAGATAGAGCAGTTAGGACCATAACGCCCTACTCCCTAGGACTTGTGTCTTTCACAAAGCTGGAAAATGAGCTGGGTTTGTTGCTTTGATGGTTTGGGTAGCAGCCACTTAAGCAAGACTGGGATCGGTCACCTTGAATCACCGAGAAGCCAGAAGTCTAGGAGACAGCTCCTCTGTAGGCTTTTGTGAAGACATAATGTGGGAGTTTCATAAGGCAGCCTCCTAAGCCAGTCAGCCTGCAAGTGAAGGACAAGGATCAGAGTGTCATAGATCACAGATAGTCAGTGCTGGGAGGAATCGTAGTACTCACATAGTCTGGGGATGGCCAGTACTTGCTGTGGCTGCATCAATGCAGACATCACTAATCTATCATGGTATGGTCCTTTCTGCACATGGCCATAATTCAGCTACTCTGTATTAGTTTATCAATATTGGCATAAGCCATGCAACTCATTTGCTCTCCTTAGTCTTTCTTAACTCCTTTGTTTAATGGGTGAAAAACCTCAGGCCTAAAGAGGTGGACAACTAGGCTAGGGTAGCAGAGCGTTAGTGACAAGGACAGGGTGAAAACCCACATCTTCTGTCTCCTAGTGTAGTGCTCTTTTTATATAGCCACACTGCTCTTGTCCTTGGGACTCCTGGAAACCAGTCACCCATTTGGAAATGATTGGACATGTCCTCAGGCTGGGTTGGATCAGTCCCACACTTGAAATCTAAAGTTGTCCCTAGATCAGGAGTTGGGACTGGGGAGAATTGGGGGTACTGGAAAAAGGGCTTCGTGGGCAAACCTAGGCCCTGGTTTAAACTTCATGTCTAAGATTACCGTGAAGAAGGAATGCAAGTAGCAGGCAGATAATTAATGTCTCAACTGCAACTTTGTATGCATCTTGAATAGCTAGCAGTGTGCCGGTTACTACTAATGGGCATGTAGGTTCATCCCAAAGATAGGCTGGTCTATACACTGGGAGTCCTGTGATAAAGAGATGGGAGCTGGCATCTCCTTTGTCTAGGCAAGGCAGTTTCCGGAAATTCTTTGGGTGAACCTTTACTGATGGCTTTGCAAATAACCATGACCCTTGGCCAGATAAACAAAATAGCAAATAAAGAAAACTATTTCTCATTACATAGCTCCAAGGTTTTAGCTCCTGGGTTGGAGGTGGGGATTATCGGCCAGTATTACATTATATTACATAACACATTTTGAGTCTGGCTTGAAATAGGAGGACAACAGGAGATGGGGTGTTATGCTGAGTATCTGAGGTGGCCCACCTTTATTAAATCATACTATGTCTCAGGGCACCTGGGTGGCTCAGTCGGTTAAGCGTCTGACTCTTGACCTCAGCTCAGGACACGATCTCATGGTTTGTGGGTTAGAGCCCTGCATCAGGCTCTACACTGATATCTCAGAGCCTGCTTGGGATTCTGTCTCTCCTTCTCCCTGCCCCTCCCCCACCCATGTACATGTGTTCACGCGCTCTCTCTCTCTCAAGATAAATTAAAAAAAAAAATCCTATTATGTCTCTGTGTTCTTCCCTTTCCAAGCCTTCTTGGCCCCTTACATTCCTAAACTCCTTTTCTCCATGTGCAGCATAGTTTGGCTTGAGGTAGGCATAAGAAGCAGCTAATTCTTACCTTAAAAGAAAAATAACTTGGCAGTCAAGAGAAAATTGATGGCAAGACTCTTGGCAAACACCATCCGGAGCCCCAGCACTGTGAGGGACAGCATGTTTACATTCCCGGCTGTGAACTGTGAACTGTGATGAACTGTGGCTGAACAAGAGTAAAGATAGCGGCTTTAGCAAGAAACTAAATTCCCTTCCAGAAATTAGGCGCACAACACACGGACACCAGCCTGCCCCGAATCACCATCATTCTGCCTGGGCTGCAAGCCTAGCTTGGTGGCAGATGGCCCTGAGAGACCCAAGGCTGCTGCTCACTCCCAGCCAGGCAAGCTTTGGAAACCCATGCTTGTAGCCAGGCAAGCTTCGCCGAGAGGCTCAGAGGGAACCAGCTGGGCTCAGGTATGGTTTTTGTTTTCTTTTGAAATCTGCTGACTTTTGGCCCTGTCTGATAATTACAGGGTTTGCTTTAACACTCAGTTCTGAAGTTGACCCTTGATTTCAACTAACCTTTGGGCTCACTGATGCTCTTTGGAGTTAGCTTTATGTTTTCAGTTTCCGTTGGTTTTGGTTTTACGGTACCTGGAACAAACAGCAGTGGTCAGGGATTTACTGGCAACCAAGAGGCTCAAAGGGTTTGAGGTTTGAAAAGTGGAGGAGACTTTAAGTGAGTAAACTGAGGATCAGGGGTATGAGTGGCTTAAGGTCAAACAGCTATTCACACAGCCAACATTCTTCCCATTCTGGAATTTTTTCGTTATACTATGAGGCCCACATTCAGGTATGTTTCCAATTTGTAGGATGAATGAGGGTTCTCAATCCTGTGATAAGCTGGGCTGCCCTTTGTTTTGGCATTCACATTGGATTAGTCTGTGCACAAATTTTTTTTTTTAAGTTTTTAAAATTTATTTAGATAGAGTGCAAGAGAGCAGAGGAGAGGCAGAGAGAGGGAGAGAGAGAATTCCACACAGGATCAGCACTGTAAAGGCAGAGCCCCTCATGGGGTTCGATCCCACAAAATGTGAAATCATGACCCGAGCTGAAGTCAAGAGTCAGACGCTTAACCCACTGAGCCACCCAGGTGCCCCATAGTCTGTGCACGAATTTTTAACCCAGAGTCTAGTAGTAGGACAGTCATTAGTATCAAGGAGACAGTGGCTGGTGAAGAGGAGATAGGAGATGAAATAGGATGGACTTTATCTTAGATTCCAGCTCAGGGATGCAGAGTTAAGTTCAAAGTCAATGACGGGCCATAGTTGGGCTCAGTCTTGTTTCTAGCATGATGCCACGTTGAGAATGATCTGTCAAGAGTTTACATCTTCAGCTTCCCTTTCCCTCAATTTTTCTTCCCTACAATTCCAGCCCCTTGAAACTAGATGTGACCTACCTGAAGAATTTGTCCTTGGTTCAAAGTTAGTGGAGCTCACGACTTCACTGTTGTGTTCAACCGAACAGGTCACCGAATTTGGATCTTCATACCGACCAAGCTTGACAGCACTGTATTTCCCACTGGGGGAGACGACAATAGCAGGGTCAAATTCTTCTAGTTTCTTGGTTGATTCGAGTTTTATGTCTATATCCTTAGGATAGAAATCCTTCACCAGACAAGCAACCGTCGTCCCATTTCGCATGATGAAAACGGATGGTTTGGCAGGAGGCTGGCTTTCTGCAAATATAATCAATTTATCTTGAAAGATGATTATCCACAAGTGTGGGAGTTAAATGGTGGGGTTTACTTCAATTCCTTTGGGGCCAAACACTGCAATACAGACTTTCCTGCATCCTTTAGTGACCTGGGCTTGTTAACACCCAATGAAAGAGGTGGCTAAGGGAAGCGGAAATGAAAGGCAGTCAGTCTGACTTCTAGTTAGGAGCTGCTAAGAGACATGGCTGGAAGTGGAGATGGAAAATAACAACTACAAACAAGTGTCTGGATCATCTGAGATTCAATTATCTATATTTTGTTAATCAGTCCTCTGGATGATTGCAGTCAGGTTGAATATCTGTCTGCATCGTTGGTTTATTTTAAACGCATAAGCCCTTAGAATGAGAACAGGGTTGGTGCTCAGTTAAAGAATCAGGGTCTGAGAAGGACTACATGACTCGTTCAAATACCCTGAGGATGGAAGTATTGGAGTCACTTTAGGGTGTCTTTCTCATTTTTCGGACTGGAAGGGATAACCACTGAAGTTAAGTGGTACATCTCTCTGCCTTTAGGTAAATACTTATTTTGTTGTAAGGGACTATCCTATAGTTTCTGAGTCTTTTATCAGAGATAACAGCTATTATTCCCAGGAAGTCCTTATAGATATTAATTTTTTTTAACATTTATTCATTTTTGAGAGAGAGACAGAGTGTGAGTGGGGGGGAGGGGCAGAGAGAGAGGGAGACACAGAATCCGAAGCAGGATCCAGGCTCTGAGCTGTCAGCACAGAGCCCGATGTGGGGCTCAAACTCATGAACCATGAGATTCTGACCTGGGCCAAAGTCAAATGCTCAACCAACTGAGCCACCCAGGTGCCCCTAGATATAAAACCAGTTTAAACCCAGTTCTTATTTTATTCTAAGTGAAGCTATGGAGTGTTGGTGCTGATCATTGGATCTCCTCCTGGCCTCCTCTGCATTCCTGCCTCACCTTGACCTACCATCTATCTGCTACTCTGTATATGCATCTTTTTCTTTCCTTGAAACTGAAAGTTTTAAAGCTTTGAAGGAGGCAGTATTGATTCTTTCCCATCATGCCTTATTAAGGTTTGTGAATTATGATAAATTTTGTCCATGAAGACTTGGATCCTTAGGCTATCTTCAAATAACTGTTAAAAAAGGAGGGTGCTGTGAAGATGCCTGAAATCAGGAGAGACAACCAATCTGTGAATGGTGACCTAGATATATTTCCAAACAGAAGCTTAACTGTCAATTTTCTATAGTAATTACTTGTGTGAATGTAGCTCTTCTATTTGAAACTAGGTGATATCAAATTAAAAATGTTGAATTCCAGTGTACTTTTATTTACTATGATCTATAATCAAGATATAAGGTAATGTTAAATGAAAAGTCTTGGTAATGGGTGAGTAAATGCAATCATTTTTCTAATACTCTGTCCTAATTTGGATTTGGGTGTTAGCTGTTGAAGCTCATGGTAGTGGAGCTATAAACAAATAAATTGGTTATATCTGTTTGAGAGGGTACGTTTGCTAGTCTAGAAGTTCTTTCTGATCATCATTTTGTAAATGGACAATGGCCAAGGGCATTCCTAGGGAATCAGCTGTTCAGAGACCGCCCCCCCCCCCCCCCTCCTTAACTAGCCTCCAAATATTTTTTTGAAAAAATTTGTTACCACTTTTTTCTCTGCCTGGAAACTCAGCTGGAAGACTGGATTCTGTCTCAGTCACTAAGGGCAGGAAACTCATTCCTAAGAATCTGGTTCCGTATATTTTGGCTTCAGTTCTAGACAAGACGGGGATTGGGGATTTTTTCAGGGGGCTCTCCTGGAACCTAATTTCAACCCATGTGAGGAAACCTTCATCGTTTTGCTTTCCGGCATAGCTGAAGCCACTGATAACAGACACTGATAACTCGGCAGCAACGGCTTGAAAAACCACATGTTCATTCACCTGTCTTCAGAATTGCAACATTTCTTGTTCACTATACTGACTTTGGTGACATGTACTCTGGTTGATTTTCAAGGGAGTTATGAGATACAGAGAAAGGAAACCAGTAATTAAAAAACAAAACAAAACAACAAAACAAAACAATCCTATTTCCTTGGTTACTTCAGAGTATGACCCAATCCTAGCCTGATTTACTTGGATAATTAAGGCTTGCTTGGGATTTTAAAATCTAAATTCAAAGGCAGTTGTCAATGATCACTTGGGGCTAGAGAGATTTGGTTTGAATAATTTGAACAATGGAACGTAGCTGACAAGACAAATGTCTGAAGAAGGTCATACACTTATGATATTGAGCTCTTAATCTGTTACTATTTCAGATAAAGCATAATGCATTCATTTGGTAAAACATTTTTCTCAGACCCTTTTCTCAGTGAATACCTATCTATTGAAAACAATTGTTTGAAAATGAAGTGTTTTATCTAATCCATTCTTTGGTATCATGATAACCAAAGAAAAGGTTATCTGGCTGAATTGAACCTTTTTAAAAGAAAAAAAAAACAGAATGCATTTTATATGGTTGCCATATGTAAACTAGTCGATTTTGTTTTCAGTTTAAACCAAAATCCGAGTTAGATAAAATTTGCCCTACTGTAGTCCAAAATTTAAAGATCTAATTGTTCATTTTTTTGAGAATTGCTGGTCTTTCTTCTTGGCCCACAAATGTAATTACATTTCACTATGGGTTTCAAAGTGCTATTTGTTTGGACAATTGCTATTTTATTTCAGACTTTCTCTTTCTATGAGTAACAGTCCAATGCTAAGGTTATGTGCTGGTAAACAATACCAGAAGAAGTATATACCTTTCCTGAACAGCCTTTCTTAACTTGTATACATAGAAATCATCTATGTTTTAGATTCCCACTGAGTCCTATCAGTTCCATAAGGATTGTACTGTAACAAATGTCACTCACAAATTTAAGGCTCTCTGACATCATGGGATTTAACTTTAACATTGAAATACACATTTGCTCTACCTGATTACTCTGACCTGGTTAACTGTCTCTGTCTTAAATCTTCCAAGCTACAGGGCATTTGTTTACGGTTGCAATGAGGCACGTACACTAGTCAGGGTAGCCAAAGAGATGGGTAAGAATGGAAACAACCTTCTGGAGATTTGGGGCCAGAGTGTCCCTGCACATCCCCTCCCCCACCGTGTGCCCCAGCAATTAGTACGATTTTTCTAGTTTTCCTGGCGTTTTCTGGGCTGCTCTGAAGATTTCAGAAATAAGTGGGGGATGCAGTTTGAATGTATGTTTTTTTAAAAAACAAAACTAGTTACAGAGCTGCTTCAGGGACTCAGCCCAGTGTCTTTATCTGGCCACCCCCTGCATCTGGGCTACTCCATCTCCTAGTTATACTTTCCCAAGTAATGCAAACTGGATGGCAGCCCCAGTGCCAGGACTCAATTTATCCCTAGAAATATAGTGGAAAAAATCAACTCACGTGGTTCCACGAGGAGTTTGGTGCCGGCTCCAAAAAACATCTGTCGGGTATCCCAGGAGCACATCGCAGCACTGCCTCACAAGTAACCAGCCTGGGGCAGGCCCTGGGGCCTGGCCTAGAACATCTGTGCCCTGCCTCCCCAGCCTGGGTCCCAGCCTAGAGACCCCACAGCTCAGAGAACTACAAAGCTGCCCTCGATGAGATCAAGGGGCTGAGTGCACAGAGGCTCAGTTCCCTTTGAAGCTAATAATAGTGTATCTGCTGGATAAGGATGTGTGCATGAAATCCCAGCCAGGAAGCACGGAGACAGGGGACAGAGCTGACATAGAGGAAGAGAAGAAGGCGACAGGTGACTGGTAGCTGCCTTCAAGATGGACAGTTTAACTCCCAGTTTATTGGAGGCCTTTCCAAGAAGAACACGATAGCTTGGGAATAGGGATGGGGCACGGAATAGTGACATTTCTTAGAGTGAATGTTTGGCTGAAGAGGGTTTAGACACAGGTCTGGTTCTCACATTCTGGTTCCCTTCTCTTGGGTCACAGATACTGCTTTTTGATTAGAAACCTAATTTCTTCCCCATTACTCAGAGTGAGCTTCACAATAATAAGGAATCTGTCTCCTAATTCCCCGAGCCCAAGGAAAGGCTTTCTAAGGATCTGAGGCTTGAACAAGAAGTTGGTAGTGGATGGAGAGCCCAGGGTGCTGTGTGTCCATGGATGTGGGTCAGAGAAGCCGCTGCTTGCTTTGGACCACTTGTTTTTGTTTTTTGATTCCTCCCGTATCTGGATCCAGATACAAGCTTCAGGAGGATATAATAATCATGTGAAATAGAATTTGAAGGCCTTATGGATTACTCAGTCTCATCACCAGAAATCTAGAGACTAGGGCTAGAGCCAAAGGGAACGATGGTTGTATAGGGCCATTATTTGCTGTCAAAACTTTAAGGATTGAGGGCTTGACTTGAAATTCTCACTTTCCCTAACTGAGCTTCACATAATCATATTACACTCCATCACTGCAGGAAGAGAAAACTGAAGAAGTAAATAGAGTATCACCAGAGAGCACAGGTCAGAGTCCCGGCAGAGGGGCTAAGCATCAGTTTCATGTCTTTCCTTTTTCCCTAAGATTCCCAAAGCCACAGCCTCAGAGATTTGATTGTAACACTGCAGATAATTCTGAATTTCAAGTGGAAATGATTTAAAGGGAAAATGAAATACAATACTTTCCGCTCAGATGCAATTTGCCCAACATGGATCAGACTGCAATCAGCTACAACATGATTGTTTCCCTCCTTCTTTCTAGTCTCTCCCTTCTCAAAGATAAGATAACACACCAAATCCCACTATTGGCCTGGAAGCAACAGGCAACCAAGAACCCCTGTAAGTTTATGTTTCCTTCTGAGAGGCAGACGTCATGTTGACAGTACCAGCTGCTTTCAGGATGTCAACCTTGCCACATTCACGTACATTTCCCCACTTCTTTATTTCCTCCGAAACAAAATTTAACCACGTAAGGGGGCAATGCCTGCCCCATTGGACTTGGCATTTTGGAAAGCTTCTGAAAGACTACTGTTCTCTGGACCAGTCCCAGTGACTGTTGGCAGCTACCCAAACTACCTGAATATCACCCCTGGATTTCTGAGCACTGGCATGCCTTACCAGGGGACAGTATCTCTAGGAGAGCACCATGACTTCCCTGTTGTCCTGAAGTTGGTGGCTGTGATTCTACATTGGATGTAGGCTCCTGAACCCTGTGCAGAGTCTTCAGATCTAGGGCTAACCAAAGGGATGCAATTTCTGCTCTTGGAAGACCCAGACAAGGATGGGGCCTGGGGGATCATTTAGTCTGAGCCAGGCACACTGATTTAATGCAAGTTCTCAGCAAAAAGACACAAAGGCAAGATTAGCTTTTGTCATCTGAAGGAGAGAAGACTGTCTTGATCTAACTCTCTCTGCAATAATATTTTTCTTCTTTTTAACACTTCCTCTTCCTACATTTTGGCTAGGAGTCTTTTTCCTCATAAACAGTGGAGCGACTCTCACCTAGAGCTTGCCTTTTCCCTGACTGAGGAGGGGACCAAAAGCCTGACTAAGGGCTTTCTTCAGGCCTTTGTAGAGGGCTTATTGCTACAAATCTTTAGAACAGAGTTTCCATGCATACACAGACTATTTTTCTAAGAGAAACCTAATGAATTCATCCTCAAATTTTACCTTGACTCTTTGCAACAACAAAACAATGCATTTCCAATTTAGAGCCTCCTGACCTCCCCCAAAGCTCCAATCCATTCAGGACTCTGCTACAACAAGTCCAAGGGACTATACGCGCTGAAGTAAATTAAAATGCATGACTTACTTGGTTCCACGACGAGTCGAGTCCCTGCTCCAAAGATAAGTGGTGCATCAAGACACCACCTCAGGCATCATTACAAAAACCCCACCACCCATTTGCCCTCTGTTTAGTCCGTCTGTTTGGAAGGGGGGTGGGTGGAGCAGAATGAGAATAGCTGGAGGCATAAAACTCTGCAAAGGTTTCTGAGATCTAAACACTGTATCTTGGCAGCTTGTTTATATGTGTTGTGTTCTGAGTGTTGGCATTTAGGGAAGTCCCTAGGTTTTCTACTATTATCTCCTCAACCTGCCATCACTTACCCACCGATCTTGCTTCAGGATCAAATTTCACAGGGAGAAAGGAATCATTTTGGGTTGGCTGAGAATTGACAAATGGCTATTGTTAGCAGAAACATAAGTCTCTGATCAATCATAAAGGACTATGACTCAGTTAGAGGTGGAAGAATGTGATGGTTGGAGCAAGAGCCATTGATGCAAAAGAAGTGGAGCCTACCCGAAGGGTCATAATAATCATACATGACCATGACTTGTATAAGAACTTGGCTATTTACAAATGTCTTGTGTTTATACTACCTCAGCAAACATTATAGTAACAAACTCCATGAGGTGATATCATTATTAGATCCTTCTTACAGATGAAGTCACTGAAGCTAATAATGGTTAAGATAGTGAGTGTCAGGACTGGGCCTTACTCCCAGGTTCTTTAGACTCCAGTTTCCATGCATTGAACCAGAGTAACGAGTGATAGGACTGGAAGGGGCCACAGCAGTCACTTGTCAAAACCTCTGTGGTGACACAAATGTTAACTAATGGATGCATAGGAACAGTTTTGATCTTTTCTAGTACCCTTTTTAACAAATCACAGAATTCCTACTGGGTCATAAGACACTCAACACCATTGGACTTCCTTGCTTTTCCTACTAAATCATCCCTAAGAATTGGTCTAGAGGATAATTAGAATCCTAGTGTGCTAAAGCTGGAAGACCCCTTCGAAATCACTTTGCTTAGCTAGAGGGAAACTAAAGTTCGGTGAAGGAAAGTCACAGAGCTTGTCAGTCAAAGAGAAGGATTGAAACTTGGTCTGAATTCTTGGTCTGACTTGCTCATCATCATACCTCTCATTTACTAAGTGTATGTGGCACAGTTCTGGTTATGACCTGGTTATGATCTGTAAATGGTGAGTGCACAGGTGGGAAGCTGGTTCTCTAAAGTTAGTCAGGTAGAGGGAAGACAACGAATACTCTCCAGGAAGGATAGTGGATCAAGAGGACCACTGCAGCACATACCTCATTCTGGAATTTATCGGAAACTCAGTCCCCGTTCCTCAAACCATCCCTTGCTAAATTACATGCTGGCTAGATTTTTTTCAAGGGTTTCCAAAGCTGGTGACTTGGGAAAATACTTAAAGATAATTGCTACACATAGTGGTCACAAGAAGGAGAAAGAAGTCACTTACGTGGTTCTACCTCCAGATAGCTTCCTTTGCCAAAGAACATTGGATACTGCACAGCTGATAGACCTAATGTAAAAAGAGCTTTGCTTTCTCTGTATGGTGACCCTGGCACCAGTTGCCAAGTCATGTGATATCTACTGGACCGTATTTTCTGTCTCATCTAGAGTAACTTCTCTGCGCCTCTGTCTTGGTGGCTATCCTTCAGGACAAAGCAGGAGGTGATTCCTGAGTCAAATAGAAATCTGAGCCTTTGCCATGTTACAATCTGAATTTGTGCTCTGAATGAGAGAGAATGAGTTTGTGCTCTGAGAGAGATTGAAAAGGAGTTTCTTAGTTTGATCAGGAGAGAAGAAAGGTGGTACATTGGTCATAGGCTGGCGGTTCTCAACCTCTGGGCTACACTTAGGTAGGGCAAAGATCTAGTGAGTCATGTACCCCACTCATTCCTCACTTTAGGGGACTTCCATTTCATAACCAGTAAGAACTTTGCATCATTGTCAAGCATTGTGCAACACACTTCTTAGTATAAAATAGAATTAGAATCTTTAGTACATTAAAACATTTAAAAAAAATGTTTATTTTTGAGAGAGAGACAGAGACAGAGACAGAGGCGAGTGAGGAAGGGGCAGAGATAGAGGGAGACAGAGAATTCCAAGCAGGCTTCAGGCTGCAAGCTGTCAGCACAGAGCCCGATGACGGGCTCGAACTCACAGAACTGTGAGATCATGACCTGAGCCGAAGTTGGATGCTTAACCGACTGAGCCGCCCAGGCACCCCTAGTACATTTTAAGAACATATTCATAAATATAAAACTTTAGCAAGCTTTAATGATACACTCACACTTAAAAATGACTGTGAAATTAGCCTCTGTCATATGTAAAAATGAGAGTCTATAAGATTGTCTGTGTCACTTATACAACCAGGGTGAGAATACCTTTTCAGATCTGCTTATAGCCCGTAACGTGTTGCAGATCACTCTTCGAGAATCACTCAAATGGAAAGTGAGTCTCAGCGGTGGTGAGACAGAAAGATGTCAGAAAACCTGAAATCTGGTTTGACTCTGTTCCTCACTAAGTGTGTAATCTTAGCCAATTTCATGGAGCTACATTTGTCTCCTTTATAAAGTGAGGGTGATATCTTCTGTATTGGGGGTTCTAAAGATGAAATGAAAGGGTGTGTATAAGGCACTCTGTAAACTAGAAAGCCTTGGCTGAATGACTGGACTGTTCATTAGGGTTACACTCAGAGAAAACACATTTGACTTGAAGTAAGGGGTGTAATTTCCCTGAGCACATAGCTTCCCAGGGCCAGGATGGTAGGAAAAGGTCACTAAGAGGGAACAGAGTCCTATTTCTTTGTTGCAGATGAGAATGCCCACTTCTTAGGGCTGTGGGTGAGGCCTGAAATCCAAATTTCTGTCTCCCTTGGTCTTTTCTCACGGCCAGGTATGACCTCCACTCCGTTCTCCAGTCTCCCCTTCTCTGGTCTCCAAACCGAAGCCCTGACTCCTCCCCAGGCCTATTACCAACCTGACCTCATTTTCAAATTCCCTCCCTGTCACTCTCTTTCTTCCAGCCACACAGGCTTCCTTACTATCCTTCACATGCTCCAGGCAGCGCTGCGTTCCCCCTGAGTGCTCTTCCTCTGGATGGATATCTGTGGGTGGCTCACTCTGTCCCACCCTCAGGTCTCTGGTCATATGTCACCTTTCCAGTGAGGCCTTCCGTGACTCTGTTAGAAACTGCACACTGCTCCCTCCACTAGTCTTCTGCTTTCCCTTTCCTGCTTTATTTTCCCTCACAGGGCTTATTGCCGCCTAAAGTACTATATATTTTATTTATTTAGCTAGTTTACCATCTGTCTTTTGCCATTAGAGCGAAGGCACCAATAAGGCATGGGTTTTTGTCTGCTTTGTTCATGCCGATTCCCTCAGCAGCTACAGGAGGGCCCAGCCCATGGGGACAGGGACTCGTCACAGGTTGCAGAGCGGGGACCTGGGCTTGGCTCTGCGGGTTCCCAGTTTGCTTTTATTTCTATTTCCCTTTGCCTGACACCACAACTGACTGTCCATTCATTCATTAATTCATTCAACAGTTTTTTAGGCTTTCAGTGTATTTGTGGAAACAGTGAGGAACAACTCAGCACCCTTGCCCTCAGGGAGCAAGGAAGACAGATAGTGAATTATACGAAATTTCAGGTGGAGGTGAGAGTATAGATATGGAGCGGGGTAAGGGGACCGCAGAATGACAGAGGATGGTTGGGAAGGCGTCACTAGAAGTGACATTGAGTAAAGACCTGGAGGAGGAGAGGGAGAGAGCTATGTGAATCCCTGGGAGAATTCTGTTCTGAAACTGATGGTTGCCAGAGGGAGTGGGTGGGGGAGGAGCAGCGTCGGGGGAAGGGGAGCAGGAGACACAGGCTTCCAGTTACAGAATGAATGAAGAGGCCACGAGAGTAAAAGGCACAGCATAGGGAATATAGTCAATGGTATTGCAGTAGTGATGTACAGGGACAGATGGTAGCTACCCTTGTGGTGAGCACAGCATAATGAATATACTTGTGGAATCACTATGTTGTACGCCTGAAACTAATGTAACATTATGTGTCAACTATACTTCGATTAAAAAAAAGAAGGAAAAAAAAGAAGGCTCTGTTCTGGGAGATGCTTATTGGGAACGAGAGGGGAATGCCAGAGACAGGAACAGGAAAGTTATCTCTTGGAATTTTAGAAACACACTGATGAGCCCAGGATTTTCTGGACTCTTTTTCTTGGGGTCAAGATAATCTGTTCATTTCCTGGATCTTTCTGAGTGTAGAGACCTTTGAGTCCAGGGGTGTAGTGTGAAGAATGGGCCTTGCCTGGAGAATACCTCCTTGGGTAGCTGGTTTGGGTATGGGCGCAGGAGCACGTCCTTGGTGAAGGCGGGATGGTGGTGGGGGATGGTGGTTGGAAGGGAAACAGCCTAACTGTGGCTTCAGACCCTGCAGGCAGCTTGGAAAGGAGCCCAGTAGAGGTGGAGGGGGAGGCTGGGCCAGGCAGGAAAAGCCTCCCATGTGCCTCTATCAAACTGCAGTCCCAACAGAAAAGTTCTCAAGTGCACAGATAGTGGAATCAGACAGATGATACAAATTTTGACTCTGTGATCTTGGAGAACCCACCTCCCATCTGCAAACAGGTGAGGAATAGTACCTCGCTCCGCATGACCATTGTGAGAAGCGCATAAAATGGCATTCATTAATAAAGTGCCTCGTCCATTGGCCTGATACATAATAAACACTCACAAAGTGGTAGTTAATATAGTGATGACACATAATAATACATATTATTCTAAGTGTATCTCATGACCCATTTTCCTGAAGATGCTCCTGATGACTATGGCCCTTTTCTAAGCTCCTATCATTGTCATGGTCAGTAGCACATGCTTACATCGTGGTTCTTTATTCCATGCTGTTTTGTCCTGTTTTCTGGTTCTGCTTTATGAAGTTAAGCGGCATGCCCAGGTTTTCTCTATCTAGAGGGATGAAAGGTTGATGGATTTGGGTCTGTGGGTTTGTGTAGACCTTTTGTTAGTTTTGTGCTACCCAGGAGCCCTGCAGATAAGAACACAAAAGGAGCTTCCAAGGAAAAGGAAGCTTCAAAAGGAAGTAGGCTTCTGAGAAGATAAAGTCTCTGGGTTTGCAGTGAGGCCTCCTCAATCCAATATTACTTGGCTAAAAAAGAAGGCATCATTCAAAGATATTCTGGATCCTTCTCTCTCTGGATGCCCCTTATCTTTTCATTTCAAAGGATGAAGGAATGTACCAGCTCAGTATTTCCCAGACTTCAATTAATCACATTTCTGTTTTGTCACATCCGTCATATAATTTGCTTAATAATTTTTTAAAATTTGCTCTTTAAAAATTTTTTTGAATGTTTATATTCTTGAGAGAGAAAGAGACAGAGTGTGAGTGGGGGAGGGGCAGAGAGAGACGGGGAGACACAGATTCTGCAGTAGGCTCCAGGCTCTGAGCTGTCAGCACAGAGCCTGACGTGAGGCTTGAACTCACGAACCGTGAGATCGTGACCTAAGTCAAAGTTGGATGCTTAACTGACTAAGCCACCCAGGCACCTCTTAAATTTACTTACCTTTTAACTTAAAATATAATTAAAAGGAAACTTTAAGTCATAGAGGTTTGACAACCTAGTTGTACTATTCTGATATCCATTAAAAGATAGCACAATGAAAATGAAAAAGTCTATGTACCATATAAAACCTCAGGTTGTGCATTCCACACTTAGGAAAACACTGGAACATAACTCAGCAAACAGAAGGACTTAATTTATTAGGAAGAGCATGGTGAACAAAGGGAGGTTAGGGAAATCAGTCACTCACTCCACTGGGAATGTGGATAAACTATTATCTTAGTGAGAAATTTTAAAGCCAATGAGGTCTAAAGGCAAGGACTTGAACTAGTTGAATTTTCAAAATGTTGCTATGATTTTTCTCTCTCTTTTTTTAAAATCTGAATTTCTCTGCCCTGACAGTGCTAGCACAGCTTGGGATCTCTCTCTCTTTCTGGATGCAAAGCCATACCCTGTTTCTCCCCATAGTAGGTGAGGCCTGGGAATGGCCAGCCTGCGTTCCTTCTTCTTCCTTCCTCAGCCCCGAATTCTACGGTTCCCTCACAGCATACATGTAGGCATTCTCTGAGAGGAGACCACCCCATCAAATTCTCCCACCCCACCTCTCTGGAGCTTTCTTTTACTTTGGAAAACACAAGCTGAATGTCAAAGCATCAGGCTAGAGTGTGCTGTTAATTTTCTAGTAGCCAGCTCAGCAAATTTGGGACCACTGACCCCACTGTTAGATTTCCCTAGGACCTTTGAAATGGGGTTTTGTATTTTCTTTCTTTCTTTCTTTCTTTCTTTCTTTCTTTCTTTCTTTCTTTCTTTCTTTCCTTTTTACATGAGCTGGCTTAATATTAATATACACTATTTAACTGGAAGCTTCTGACAAATGGAGACTTTTTAAAAATTTTTTTTAGCAAGACATGGTTGAATTCAAGTGTCATTTAAATGACACAAAAAGATGCCTTCTGTGTTGAGTACAATCTTTTGACAACTTCACCGTCGATTCTTTTATAGCAGTTAATTAACGAGTGGCACCATACCCTCTTCGTGAGGAAGATGAACACCATGAGTTGTTAGGGAATTTCTCCTGCCTGTGTCCTATAGACTTTAAAGCATTTCTTAGTTGGAGGCATTACACCTTCACTTTGTTCTGCTTGGGATCTTGTCTCGCTGGGAACCAGAATGTTCCCGCTTCCTCACTAGTAACCTAGCTTCCATTTGTAGCTCAAACAATTAGAAGCCGATGTCTGGAACTGGGTTTTTGTTTGTTTTTTTCTGAAGAGAAATGTAGCAACCCCAGTGACCACCCTCTGGCTTCACCCTCCAGGGCCAGTGAGCTGTCTCGAGAGCGTGTGTTTGGCCTAAGGAAGGTCAGAAGTATTCATATTTACATTTAAAGAACTTTGATAGAATCATTTAGGCTCAGATCAACCTTTTTCCTGATGGGTTCTCTCCTTGGGGAGTTAAGCCAACGACTCTGTGGTCTGTACAGCCTGACCTGAGTCCTGCAGATTGGGCAGAATTTTCTCAGTTTCTCTGGACTTGTGTGGGTTCTTTCGCAGCTCCAGCACCTGTTTTTGTTTTTTACAGACAAACCTCCTCCCAGCTCCCATCGAGGGGACTAACCATAGTTCACATCTTCCCTAAAGTCCTCCTTGACATGGTTTTGGTGCTATTACTACCTGTTTCACATTTCCTGATATTTCCGCCCCCTTCAGTGGAGGAGCCCCTAAACTCAAAGAGCAGATAAATGCGTCACTTACTTGATTCGACAGTCAGGCGAGTTCCTTTTCCGAAGACGAGTTTGTGTCAGAGCAGTTGAAGGCATTCCAAAAACCTCAACGGTTGTCCGCGGGAGCTCCTCTTCTTATTAGCTTTAGGACTGGAGGGTCTTCAGGGCTCAGCTCTTAGAAAAATGGCCCTCATTGCTTAGCCAACTGGTTTGTGATGATTTGATCAATTGCAGGTGGGTTTGCTTTTGGGAGGCTGCCTGAGGCGTAGGTAGGGGCACTTGTTCCTATGGGGAACATTTCTAGTCTAGTACACCTCGTGATGTCCTCTGAACGATTGCTTTCTCTTGTTTTAGATTGTTCTTACTCCCAGACCCACCCCTAACTCTCAGTCTTGGAAAACTGGCAATGTCAAGAAGATGGGTCTCGGGTTTGTGACTATTCTAGAGTCAAGGGCCTTTACATTCACCAGGGCTGCTTTAAGGACAGATAGTGTGTGGCATAACAAGAGGTGACAGGGCAGCATGGAGCCCTGATGAGGGCCCGGTGATTTACAGTTCGGTCAGCGTTAGAACGAACAACTGTGGCTGGCATTCCCCTAAAAACCAATCACTCTCTCTTTGAATTTGTTTTCTCTAAACTGCAAAGCAAAACACTCAGGCAAATCTCTCTAGGGATTTGGATTCAGAAATTCCATCTGAGATGGCTCATATAACCCTTATGACAGAATCAACGTGAACATAGACAGGAATAGTTTTTAAAGAAACACCTTTTGCATTCCCCACATGTGGCTGTGGGGATATGTTGAAATGCCAGTTTCATTCAAGGGAGAACAGCAGTGAGTGAGAGGCCAGCCGTGGGTGTGGGCGGGGGTCACTTTTCCTGGTCCAGTCAATTTTGTGGCGTCCTTTCCGGGTTCCTGAGCCAAGAGGGGTGGCTTCCTGCTGTGTTTGACCCTCGGGGCATGGTAGCCAGGCTGAGGTTTTCCCGGGGAAATGCCACTTTTGCTGCCTGCAGTTTTTGTACAGCTCTCTGTGGGTTTTGTAGCACTGTGAGTATCCCACCAATCACAGTGCTACAGAGCTTTACAAAAACCTGCCCTGGGTTTCTCTATGTGGCCTCTGATAGTCTTCTCCCAGTCAAGCTCCAGCAAGATCAAAGGGTTTTGGCAGTTAGCTCAGGGCAGGCTTGCCTAGGTGCTGCTGTCTGAGGCTTTTCTGCCCTGCTGGCTGGATCTGCCCTGGAGTTTGCGACCATGATGGACATTCAGAAGTCATCATGTCCGTTCCCATCTGTGCCTTTGGCCAGTCCACTCTCAGATGGCTTCCACAGAGGAGTCTGTCAGATTTCTGGATGTCTCAAGTGGGTTCTACGCATTGTGTGGGCTGGGCAGAAAATGTTTGCGGTCAGGGTAATTTCCCCTGTGACCTCCTAAGCCTCTGTATCACCTCTGCCTGCCCCACTTTGCACCTCAATAGTGTTGGAGGTTTAGAAAGGGCTGTCATGTAAATTGAAAATTTCATCCTCTTCATGGACTCTCCTGGTTGCCAGCAGCCCATATGGTGCTTTGTGTGATGTTGAAAAGGCAGCCCTGTTGGGCAAATGCTGAGGCAGTCCCTTGGGTCCAAGCCTGGCGAACAGATGGCACCTTTGTGTGCTTTATAAAAGCCACCCCTTTCTCCAGCTGATGCCGCATTGCACCAGGCCTGGGCTCAGCTGGCCGAGCGCACTCTGGATTTTAGCCCCGCTCGTCCCCTCAGCCGAGTGCCCTTGTGCAAGGCATGGCCAATGTGACAAGACACAGTGGCTTTGGCAAAGTCAATGCATGCTTTTTATTCGTATTCTTGTTTGACCTCTGATTTTGGACAAGTTATTCCCTTTTTGAAAACTCCTCTGGGGCCCTCCACACACTGGTCCTGGTTTGCCTGTGATCTCTGTGTCTGTCACTGTGAAGATAAAGTGATATGCTAGGCTCATCGAAAGTGACATTATTGAATGGTAACCATTTGAAGAGAGTGTGGATTTTGCTGTTGTTGCTATCAATAGGAAGTAAGATTAACAAAAGGTTTATCTTCACACTCTCTTTGGGAGATCTTATCCAAATCCATGGCTTGATTAAGTACCTCAGTTCTAGTTATAATCTTTGTGACAAGTCCTTCCCCCCTGCATACAACTGTATGACTGTCGCATAAATATTGAGCAACCTCATCCCCATGTACAGAGTCTAACATTCTTTTGCTGGGAGAAAAAAACAACCAAATAAACAAACAAAAAAACAACAACCAAAAAACCAAAAACCGAAACCAAACAAACCAAAGAGTGAACAGGAAAAAAGGAAAAGAAGAAGCATTATGGTCTCAGTAATCATGTAAAGGGTTGACTTTGGGGCAGAAAGGAAGGAAATGTGGGCCTCGTGGGGAGGGCCAGATGTGAACAAGGAATTATAACCTGGACTCTTGAGTAGAGCTGGTTTTAGGTGCTAGTGTTTGCAACGGCAGGAGGTAGTTACTGCGTTTGAAAATGAATTAAGGGACTGGTTAATCTGTGTGAGACTCACTGACTCCTTCCTAGAGCTTTCCCAAGCAGCCGTTAGAAGTCGGTTTGATTGGAGCTAGTTATAGGAAACAAATAGTTGAGGATGAAAAGCAGTGGAACTCTGGAGTAATCCCAAAACCTAAACCATACAAACGTGTGGATCTGGGACAGTGAATCTTACAGTCCCATGGCTGTGGCAGAGAGTTCTGGGGTGACGAATCCTGATGAGAATGCTGCTGTTGTGGCTTCCAATTCTTCACCCCTCCCTGCAACAGAAGTATGTGTCCAGGTACTTTGCCTCATGACTTTGCAAGGCCTTCTGTGAGCACAGTATGTATCCCACTCATTGGCTTTGGGGCTTGGCCATGCTTTGATTAATAGAATATGGGTGGAAGTGACAGTGTGCTAGTCTAGGCTGAGGCTCCAAGAGACATCCCAGCATGGATTTTCACAGCACTCTTGAATCTCTTTCTTCTGAGATGAGAGGAGTCTGCTCCAAGGAGTCACTGCTGCTTCAGCCAGGGTCCTAGAATGAAGACATGTAGAACAGAACTGAATCCAACCCACATATTGAAGCCAAGTCCAGCTGGACTGCATGCCAGTGAGCCAAAGCAATATATGTTTGTTGTTGTAAGCAGCAGACAATTTGGGATTGTTACAGGTCACAATCACAGGAGAAATAGCTAATTAATACAGATGTTAAGCCTCGGGGTGACCTCAAATATGAAATTACATGCTTGAAATTATTGGTAGCTCCCCATTATCTTCAAGATAAAATGATATGTAACATAGGCTTTTGTTTACCTATCCAGACCTACATCTTGTACGTTTTCACTTGCTCCCATAAACTCAGATGCACTGAACTACATGCTTCCTGAAAGCTCCATGTCCTTTCAGACCTCTTTGCCTTTGCCATGTGATTGCTTTTGCCTGAAATGCCTTCTTATTCTTTGATTCCCCAATTTGGATCTTAACCCACTTCCTTAGATCCTATTTATTTTCTGGTCTTAGCTTTGCAGTAGAATTACTTGCGGGAGGAGGGGTAAATGCTGGTGAAAGACTGAATTGGGTTAGATACCCACACTTTCCCTAAATTTTCATGAAAACCATTTTCCCCTCTTTTTCATTAGGTAGAGACCCTTGAGAGGAGGGATTTGTCTTGTTCATATCTGTATATTCTGTGCCGGCACAGTGCCTGACCAGTGAGTGCTCAGAAAGTGTCTTCTGAATCCGTTTTAAGGATGAGATATCTCAGGCTCAGAGAGGATAAGTTAGGAAGCAATACAGCCATGGCCAGAACGTACATAGCCCTCTGCTCTCTCTCTCTCTGGCACCAGGCTGCCTTATGGAACACTACCTGCAGTTGTTTAGTGAAGCAGAGCAACATTACTTGTGAGCAAATTGATTTTTAACATTAGCCTGAGTTAAGCATCATCGGGAAGACAAATTTGTTGTGATTTGCTGCACACCATGAAATATATTCTACAGTCACATAGAAATGAGTTTCCTCTCGTCTATATTCAAATCACATTCTTTATCACTAACATGAGTAATCAAGGATCAGTTGTGCCTCTGGAGAGGAATCCTAGAGTGTCATGGCTGGGGGAGACCTCAAGGATCATGTACTCACTCCCTGGAATGTTCAGATGAAAGAGTCTAGAAAGATCCAGTGAGGTTTTACAACTTTGCCAAAGCACCCAGTTTCAAAGAAGCATCCAAGAAATCAAGTATCCCAATTCCTAGTCCAGTGCTAGTTTTTATTTTTATTTATTTAAAAAAATTTTTTTAATGTTTATTTTTGAGACAGAGAGAGACAGAGCATGAATGGGGGAGGGGCAGAGAGAGAGGGAGACACAGAATCCAAAGCAGGCTCCAGGCTTTGAGCTGTCAGCACAGAGCCCGACATGGGGCTTGAACTCATGGACCATGAGATCATGACCTGAGCTGAAGTCAGATGCTTAACTGATGGAGCCACCCAGACTCCCCTACTAGTTTTTAGTACACTAGGCAAATACCCAGTCTTCTTTGGCTTTTATTCTGGCATTTATCATTTGAAAGTGTTTCTGGGTATCGTCTCAGCTGACCTCCTTGTCTGAAGTGGCCATAGGCTGGCTTGGGTAACCTGTCCTTTTCTTTCTCTATGTGGTTTTACACTGTTGTATGAGATGCTGTTCTGTGGGAACGGCGTGGAGCAGGCACAGGGCAGGTGTATCCTAAAGTTCAGCACTTCCTGGAGGGAGGCTGGGCCATGTTCTCAGTCAGTCAACTTCATTCTGAGGTGGGTACAGAGGGAAGGGAAACTGTGTGAAAACTGGGCTTGCCATGGTATTGTCCATTCCCAGCTAAGACCAGGCCCCAAGCTCAGAGACTCCAAGTACTTTGAGAAAATTCATGGGATACCAAAGCAAGAAATGAAGTAAGCGCTGATCAGGGATCAGGCTTGAAATATTTGGAATTGTGGACTTTGAACTAGCTGTATTTATCACCACCGCCTGCTCCCAGTATTGACATGTACTGTTTGAGGGTTATAAACAAACTGCAGTGTATTCAAAGGAGGATACCAGGCTGTTAAAGATACTTTGTATCATGTACAGGGAGGAACATGGAGAGCAAAAAAACATGGGGGAGTATAGACAGAAGGAAGGGAGAGATAGATACTGGGGGTGTTTGATCATAGTCTTTGGTATCTGTCAGGGCAGAGCTGGCTTATTAATAGGCAGCTGGATTCTCATGTCTACTTATGCATTCCATCTACTGAAATCTGCTGGTTTGGTTTAAAAATATGAGAAAACTCTGGACTTGCACAGATCTGCAGTTTGAAAAAAGATGTTAATTGCAATGTGGAATCTGAAACCATATTAATGAACTTTTCATATTCTTTTATACTCAAATCCATTGGTCTAGCTTGCATTTTGGATGGAACCTTCGCTGGTGCATGGTTTTGTAACACTATCCATTGGTCATTTGGTAAATAATTGGTTCACTGATTTAGGCAACTTCCACATGTTGACACATTTCATTATACAGTGTCAAACTATCACAGTAATTAATATCACCATCAACATCTTTAAATCAGAAAAGTATTTAAACACGGGGGGGGGGGGGGGCGGAGCATTCAGCTCATGGTGGCAGATACAAGTTTTCCCAAATTCTGCTTTTTGCCTGAAAGCTTAGATTTTTTTTTATCATTAGCCACAATTTTCAGTTTTTCTTGACGTGACAGGCTCAGTTCATTCATTTTCAAGGAGATGCCTGCCAAATGCCCAAGTCTGAATACCCATAGTTTATCTGTCAGTTATTCTTTCAAGCAAAAGTGACGTCTCATGGAAAAACTGGCTAGTTCAGCTTGCAATTCAGCCTATTGCACAAATGTTTTCCCTTGAGATAACTATCCTAATTTAGAATGCAGCATAAGTATTTTGTGTGTACTTCCCCTTTTGTCACACAGAACATTAAAAAAAAAAAACATATCCAAGAGTTGAGAGTTTATGAAATTAATACTTTTCACTGCTTCGTCATTGTTATAGACTGAATTGTGTCCTCCCCAAAATTCATATGTTGAAGTCTTCTCT
Source organism: Acinonyx jubatus (assembly GCF_027475565.1). Classification (NCBI taxonomy): domain Eukaryota; kingdom Metazoa; phylum Chordata; class Mammalia; order Carnivora; family Felidae; genus Acinonyx; species Acinonyx jubatus. Next base: position 71,713,474 of record NC_069386.1, on the reverse strand, counting down.
CCCAGTACCCCCAGAATGTGGCTGTATTTAGAGTTAGGGTGTTTTTTAAAAAAAATATTTATGTATTTTTCAGAGAGAGAGAGAGAGAGAGAGAGTGCACACAAGTGAGGGAGGGGCAGAGAGAAAGAGAGAGTGAGAGAGACATAGAATCCAAAACAGGCTCCCAACTCTGAGCTGTCAGCACAGAATCCCATGCAGGACCTGAACCCACGAACTGCGAGATGATGACCTCAGCTAAAGTCAGATGCTTAACTGACTGGGCCACCCAGGTGTCCCTAGAGTTAGAGTTTTTAAAGATATGGTTAAAATGAGGCCATCTGGATTGGAATAGCATGGATCCTAATTTAGTCTGACTGGTATCCTTATAAGAAGAGGAAATTTGGACACAAAGAAAGGAGCCCAGGGGTATGCATGCACAGAGGAAAGGCCATGTGAGGACACAGAGAGAAGGTGGCCATCTATAAGCTAAGGAAAGAGGCCTCAGGAGGAACCAACTCTGCAGGCACCTTGATCTTGGACCATCAGCCTCAGAACTAAGAAAATAGATTCCTGTTGTTTAAACCGTACTGCATGTGGTAGTTTATTATGGCAGCCCTGGCAAACTAATACAGTTAATAGTACTTTAAAATGAAACCGGCTTTTTTCCACCTGAAAATAACATGGCAGTAAAGAATACAATGACTCATAACACAGCATTGATGCCACTGCTTTGATTCATGCTACAGGGCTGGAAATTTGACCATCAGTGTAGAAATCAACAGAATGAAAAAGGCAAGTCGTGTTTTGGTATTATTGTGAAAATAGTTCTTACCTCATGGAGTCCCTGAAAATGTCTTGGGGACCCTACAGGTCCATGGGCTCTACTTTGGGAACTACTGTTCTACATTTGTTCTTCTGCTGCCAAAGCTGCAATGGCAGCTGGCTTTCTCTACTGCTCCAGCACGCTCGACTTGCTTGCTAGTGATTAGCAGATCATTTGCATCATATGCTTTGACTGATCGATGAATAAGTGGTCAGAAGCCACAGTGCACAGCAGCATCCAGTTCTGTAAAAATGAGAAAATTGACCCAAATACTTTGGTTGAATCTCTAGAGTCAAGGACCAGGGATCTGTAAGTCATCTGCCACTGGTTTCTTCTGCGTGATGGTACTCTGCAGGGACAGACACTGGATCCAGGACGGTTGTGCTTTGGTGACAGAGGGAGGGCTCAGTGAAAGCGTAGAGTCTGACTACATTACCATCAGTACCCATACAACATTTCTGTGGCAGTAGTTCAGACTTTCCATGAAAAATGATGTTTACTTATTTAACGGGCAGCTAGTTGGGACGGTAACTTGAATGTTTGGCAAAACTATAAAGAAGAGGAATAGAGCAAAATGCTTGCGGGTTTAATGGGTCAAATAATACCCTTAGTGACTGGATAGGAATTAAAAGAGGCCAGGCTTTTGAATAGAGCATAATATAAGGTCCCGAGTATGGATAAATCTAGTCAAGTCCCCCTCATTCAGGGGACTCCTGATATACCCCGACTTTTGCCAGAACCTTTTCTTTTCTTTTTCTTTTTAGAGAGAGAGTGGGCAAGTGGGGGAGAGGCAGAGGGAGAAGGAGAGAGGGAATCTCAGGCTGGCTTCATGCCCAGCACAAAGCCCAACGTGGGGCTCGACCTCATGACCGTGAGATCATGACCTGATCTGAAATCAAGAGTCAGACCCTGAATTGACTGAGCCACCCAGGACCCCCTATCAAAACCTTTTCGAACCTTCTTCTAGGATACTCACCCAACTTAAGGAGACATGAGCTTGACAGTCAGTTGATTGGAGTTCATCGGTACATCTGTAGAAGTCAGGAATACTCCCCTCCCCCAAGAGGAACACTTGATTTTGAGCTATTATCATTATATCTTGAAAGTCAGTGGTTTTTAAGATACCTCACTTGTGCTTATGTCTTGAATAAGAATAATCCTAAATGTGCAACATCACCATTAGGTGGTTTTCTTATTTATTTTACCTGTGTAGTCAGCAACAGAATTCTCTGTTGTCTTAGAAATATGTCATATGAACGTACCATTTTAACTTGTTCAAATGCCTTCACCTTCAGGGAGTTATTTGAGCAGAGCAGTATTCTTTAAGAAGGTATGCTAATTATTAAGAAACATATGGCATTTCGCTCTTCCCCTATTTAAACTTACTGCAGACTACTTGGCCACTTAAAAATAAAAACTTTAAAGAACATTTTATTATAAAGTTTTTGAAATATTCCAAAAAAAAGAAGAGGTTAATAGAATCAATATCTATAGACTCAATTACCTAGATTTAACACTGGTTAATATTTGCTGTATTTGGTATTTATTTTGGTCAAGTATTTAGTAATAAATTATAAGCATCATGACAATTCTTAAACATTTCAGCATGAATTTTTAAAAAGCAAAGTATTTTCCCACATAACTATAATATACCACTTCCCACCTAATGAAGTTAACAATTCCTGAAAATCATTTAATAGCCAGTCCACAACCAAATTTTCCTAATTCATCCCAAATGTCTTTTATAGATTAAAAAAAATTTATTTATTTTGAGAGAGAGAGAGAGAGAGAGAGAGAGAGAGAAAGAGAGAGAGAGAGAGAATGTCAGTGGGGGAGGGGCAGAAAGAGAGGGAGAGAGAGAATCCCAAGCAGGCCTTGTGTTATTGGTGTGGAGCCTGATGCGGGCCTTGAACCCACAAACAGTGAGATCATGATTTGAGCCGAAACCGAGGGCCAGATTGAGTTACCATGTGCCCCTGTTTTGTTTTGTTTTGTTTTAACGTTTATTCATTTTTGAGAGACAGAGAGAGACAGAGCATGAGTGGGGAAGGGGCAGAGAGAAGGAGACACAGAATATGAAGCCGGCTCCAGGCTCTGAGCTGTCAGCACAGAGCCAGACACGGGGCTCGAACTCACGAACTGCGAGACCATGACCTGAGCTGAAGTCGGATACTCAACTGACTGAGCCACACAGGCACCCCATGCTTTTTTATTTTATTTTAATTTTATTTTTTAAACTTACATCCAAATTAGTTAGCATGTAGTGCAACAATGATTTAAGGAGTAGATTCCTTAATACCCCTTACCCATTTAGCCTATCCCCCCTCCTACAACCCCTCCAGTAACCCTCTGTTTGTTCTCCATATTTAAGAGGCTCTTATGTTTTGTCCCACTCTCTGTTTTTATATTATTTTTGCTTCCCTTCCCTTATGTTCATCTGTTCTTTGTCTTAAAGTCCTCATATGAGTGAAGTCATATGATGTTTGTCTTTCTCTGACTAATTTCGCTTAGCATAATACCCTCTAGTTCCATCCACATAGTTGCAAATGGCAAGATTTCATTCTTTTTGATTGCTGAGTAATACTCCGTTGTATATATATACCACATCTTCTTTATCCATTCATCATTGATGGACATTTGGTTTTCCATACTTTGGCTATTGTCGATAGTGCTGCTATAAACATTAGGGTGCATGTGTCCTTTTGAAACAGCACCCCTGTATCCCTTGGATAAATGCCTAGTAGTGCAATTGCTGGGTCATAGGGTAGCTCTATTTTTAATTTTTGAAGAACCTCCATACTGTTTTCCAGAGTAGCTGCACCAGCTTGCGTTCCCACCAGCAATGCAAAAGAGATCCTCTTTCTCCGCATCCTCGCCAATATCTGTTGTTGCCTGAGTTGTTAATGTTAGCCATTCTGACAGGTGTGAGGTGGTATCTCATTGTGGTTTTGATTTGTATTTCCCCGATGATGAGTGATATTGAGCATTTTTTCATGTGTCGGTTGGCCATCTGGATGTCTTCTTTGGAGAAGTGTCTATTCATGTCTTTTGCCCATTTCTTCACTGAATTATTTGTTTTTTTGTGTTGAGTTTGATAAGTTTTTATAGATTTTGGATACTAACCCTTTATCTGATATGTTGTTTGCAAATATCTTCTCCCATTCTGTCAGTTGCCTTTTAGTTTTGCTGATTGTTTCCTTTGCTGTGCAGAAGGTTTTATTTTGATGAGGTCCCAATGGTTCATTTTTGCTTTTGTTTCCTTTGCCTCTGGAGACGTGTTGAGTCAGAATATGCTGTGGACAAGATCAGAGAGGTTTTTGCCTGCTTTCTCCTCAAGGATTTTGATGGCTTCCCATCTTACATTGAGGTCTTTCATCCATTTTTAGTTTCTTTTTGTGTATGGTGTAAGAAAGTGGTGAAGAAGGTTCATTCTTCTGCATGTCGCTGTCCAGTTTTCCCAGCACCACTTGCTGAAGAGACTGTCTTTTTTCCATTGGATATTCTTTCCTGCTTTGTCAAAGATGAGTTGGCCCTACATTTGTGGGTCGATTTCTGGGTTCTCTATTCTGTTCCATTGATCTGAGTGTCTGTTTTTATGCCACTACCATACTGTCTTGATGATTACAGCGTTGTAGTATAGCTTAAAGTCCGAGATTGTGATGCCTCTTGCTTTGGTTTTCTTTTTCAAGATTGCTTTGGCTATTTGGGGTCTTTTCTGGGTCCATACACATTTTAGGATTGTTTGTTCTAGCTCTGTGAAGAATGCTCGTGTTATTTTGATAGGGATTGCATTGAATATGTAGATTGCTTTGGGTAGTATCGACATTTTAACAATATTTGTTCTTCCTATCCAGGAGCATGGAATCTTTTTCCATTGTTTGGTGTCTTCTTCAATTTCTTTCATAAGCTTTCTATCGTTTTCAGTGTATAGATTTTTCACCTCTTTGGTTAGATTTATTCCTAGGTATTTTATGGTTTTTGGGGCAATTGTAAAATGGATCGATTCCTTGATTTCTGTTTCTGTTGCTTCATTGTCGGTGTATAGGAATGCAACTGATTTCTGTGCATTGATTTTATATCCTGCCACTTTGCTGAATTCATGGATCAGTTCTAGCAGTTTTTTGGTGGAATCTATAGGGCTTTCCATATACAGTATCATATCATCTGTGAAGAGTGAAAGTTTGACCTCCTCCTGGCCAATTTGGATGCCTTTTATTTCTTTGTATTGTGTGATTGCAGAGGATAAGACTTCCAATACTATGTTGAATAACAGTGGTGATAGTGGACATCCCTGTCTTGTTCCCAACCTTAGGGGGAAAGCTCTCAGTTTTTCCCCATTTGAGGATGATATTAGCATTGGGTCTTTTGTATATGGCTTTTATGATCTTGCGGTATGATCCTTCTATCCCTACTTTCTTGAGGGTTTTTATCAAGAAAGGATGCTGTGTTTTGTCAAATGGTTTCACTACATCTATTAAGAGAATCATATGGTTCTTTCTTTTACTGATGTGATGAATCACATTGATTGTTTTGTGGATATTGAATGAGGCCTGCATCCCAGGTATAAATCCCACTTGGTTGTGGTGAATAATTTTTTTAATGTATTGTTGGGTCTGGGTGGCTAATATCTTGTTGAGGATTTTTGCATCCATGTTCATCAGGGAAACTGTCTCCTTTTTAGTGGGGTCTCTGTCTGGTCTTGGAATCAAGGTAATGCTGGCTTCATAGAAAGAGTTTGCAAGTTTTCCTTCCATTTCTATTTTTTGGAACAGCTTCAAGAGAATAGGTGTTAACACTTCCTTAAATGTTTGATAGAATTCCCCTGGAAAGCCATCTGGCCCTGGACTCTTGTATTTTCGGAGATTTTTGATTACTAAGTTGATTTCTTTACTGGTTATGGGTCTGTTCAAATTTTCTATTTCTTCCTGTTTCAGTTTTGGTAGTGTATATGTTTTTGGGAATTTGTCCATTTCGTCTAGATTGCCCATTTTATTGGTGTATAATTTATCATAATATTCTCTTATTATTGTTTTTATTTCTGTTGTGTTGGTTGTGATCTCTCCTCTTTCATTCTTGATTTTATTCATCTGGGTCCCTTCCTTTTACTTTTTGATCAAACTGGCTACTGGTTTATCAATTTTGTTCATTCTTTTAAAGAACCAGCTTCTGGTTTCATTGATCTGTCCTACTGTTTTGTTTTTGGTTTTGTTTTCCGATAGCATTAATTTCTGCTCTAATCTTTATTATTTCCTGTCTTCTGCTGGTTTGGAGTTTTATTTGCTGTTCTTTTTCCAGCTCTTTAAGGCGTAAGGTTAGGTTGTGTATCTGAGATCTTTCTTCCTTCTTTAGGAAGGCCTGGATTGCTATATACTTTCCTTTTATGACTGCCTTTGCTGTGTCCCAGAGGTTTTGGGTTGTGGTGTTATCATTTTCATTGGCTTCCATGTACTTTTTAATTTCCTCTTTAACTTCTTGGTTAGCCCATTCATTCTTTAGTAGGATGATGTTCTTTAGTCTCCAAGTATTTGTTACCTTTCCAAATTTTTTCTTGTGGTTGATTTTGAGTTTCATAGCATTGTGGTCTGAAAATATGCATGGTATAATCTCGATCTTTTTGTACTTGTTGAGGGCTGATTTGTGTCCCAGTATGTGGTCTATTCTGGAGAACGTTCCATGTGCACTGGAGAAGAATGTATATTCTGCTGCTTTAGGATGACATGTTCTGAATATATCTGTTAAGTCCATCTGGTCCAGTGTGTCATTCAGAGCCATTGTTTCCTTGTTGATTTTTTGATTAGATGATCTGTCCGTTGCTGTGAGTGGGGTGTTGAAGCCTCCTACTATTATGGTGTTACTATCAATGAGTTTCTTTGTGATTAATTGATTTATATATTTGGGTGCTACCACATTTGGTGCATAAATGTTTACAATTGTTAGGTCTTCTTGGTGGATAGACCCCTTTATTATAATATAATGCCCTTCTTCATCTCTTGATACAGTCTTTATTTTAAACTCTAGATTGTCTGATATAAGTATGGCTACTCTGGCTTTCTTTTGTTGGCCATTAGCATGATAGATGGTTCTCCATCCCCTTATTTTCAACCTGAAGGTGTCTTTAGGTCTAAAGTGGGTCTCTTGTAAACAGCATATAGATGGATCCTGTTTTCTTATCCATTCTGTTACCCTATGTCTTTTGATTGGAGCACTGAGTCCATTGACATTTAGTGTGAGTACTTAAAGATATGAATTCATTGCCATTATGTTGCTTGTAGAGTTGGAGTTTCTGGTGGTGTTCTCTGGTCCTTTCTAATCTTTGTTGCTTTTGGTATTTATTTATTTATTTATTCATTCATTCATTCATTCATTCATTCATCTTTTCTCCCTTCAGAGAGTCCCCCTCAAAATTTCTTGCAGGGCTGGTTTAGTGGTCATAAACTCCTTTAATTTTTGTTTGTCTGGGAAACTTTTTATCTCTGTTTCTATTTTGAATGACAGCCTTGCTGGATAAAGAATTCTTGGCTGCATATTTTTCTGATTCAGCACATTGTATATATCCTGCTACTCCTTTCTGGCCTGCCAAGTTTCTGTGGATAGGTCTGCTGCAAACCTGATCTGTCTTCCCTTGTAGGTTAAGGACTTTTTTTTCCCCTTGCTGCTTTCATGATTCTCTCCTTGCCTGAATATTTTGTGAATTTGACTATGATATGCCTTTTGATGGTCACTTTTTGTTGAATCTAATGGGAGTCCTCTGTGCTTCCTGAATTTTGATGTCTGTGTCTTTCCCCAGGTTAGGAAAGTTTTCTGCTATGATTTGCTCCCATAACCCTTCTATACCTATTTCTCTCTCTTCTTCTTCTGGGACCCCCATGATTCTGATGTTGTTCCTTTTTAATGAGTCACTGATTTCTCTAATTCTTAAATTGTGCTCTTTTGCCTTAATCTCCCTCTTTTTCTTCTGCTTCATTATTCTCCATAAGTTTTTCCTCTATATCACTGATTCTCTGTTCTGCCTCATCCATCCTTACTGCCGCGGCCTCCATCCGAGAATGCAGCTCAGTTATAATATTTTTTATTTCATCCTGACTAGCTTTTATTTATTTTATCTCCGCAGAAAGGGATTCTAATCTATTTTTGACTCCAGCTAGTATTCTTATTATCGTGATTCTAAATTCTGATTCAGACATCTTGCTTGTTTCTGTGTTGGTTACATTCTTGGCTGTTGTTTCTTCCTGCTCATTCTTTTGGGGTGAATTCCTTTGTTTCATCATTTTGAAGGGAGAAAAGGAATTAATGAGGTAAAAAAAATTAAAATTAAAAACAATTAAAATTAAAAAAATATTAAAATTAAAAAATTAAAAACAAACACACACACACCAAATCAAATAAATGATGCTAGATACTAGGTGTGTTTTGGTGTGGGTGTTGAAAGGCGCTTGATAGATTAGAGAAAAACGGGGAAAGAAAAAAAAGGAAATCGTTTGAAAATTTGAAAAAATGAATACACTGAAGTAGACTAAAATGAAATGATGGAAGTAAAATAGAATTTGAAAAAATTTACACAAAAGTAAAAAATATAGTGGAAAAAATTAAAGAAAAATATTTTTAATAAAAATTGGAAATAAAAATGAATTTTTTCTCTTTCTGTATTGAAGAAAAAGAAAAGAAATGAAAAAGAGAAATAAAAAGAAAAAAAAGAAACAAAATTGAATAGATGACCGGCAAACAGACTGAAATACTACTGAAATTACTTCGTTTTCCCCTAGAAGTCAAACTGTGAAACGCTTTATAGTCCATAAACTAAGCAGGCGGACACACTTTTGTTCCTCAAGAGAGAGGTTGGCCTAGTTGGGCCGGTCTTAGTGTAACAACTTTGTTCTCCAGTAGATGGCGCTGCTTAGTTTACTGGGGTGGAGTCTTTGGCGCGTGTAGGTGCGTATGTGCATGCGCAGGAGCGGTGAAAATGGTGTCTCCCAGCTACCCCGGAACCCTGCTCTCCCTGAGCAGCAATCACGCACCCACCCTTTGTCTTCGGCTTTCATCTACAACTCGCTTTTACACTGTCCGTGACCAAGCCCCAGGCAATACTTGCCTCCTGAGTTTTGTCTCAGATGCGGCTATTTTCCCCAGCCCCTTACTTCTGAGAGACTGCGGTTTTGACCTGTTCTGCGCTTCTGCGGGAGGGTCTCACCGAGAAATGGTCGGTTGCCGGCCGCACCCAGGAACATTTGCAGGACTGGGCTGCTGCTGATGCATAGAGACTGAGGCCTGGTGCCAGCCCACCCCAGAAAAAGTTCGTGAGATGGTGTAGCAGCAGCGTTTCAGGCATTATGGAAAATCACAACATGCATCTGGCACCAGGCTTCACCCTTAATGACCTTGTTCCAGCACCAGCGAATGTGGTTGTTCTCCCGGGTCCACTGGGGCCTTACCTTTGGGGGACCCACACAGCCTCTACCAGGTGTCGTCCCAGCAAGGCAACCGCCTTTCCACTTGTGGCCTGAAGAACCCTGGACTCCACTCTGCTCCTGGGGATTCACCCTTCCCACCAGAGCACCGCCAGGTATTGAGCTGTGGAGTTTCAGGCTCTGCGCTCCCCCTATTTATAGTCTTAATGGAATTTAAACCCTCTCCTTTCTCCCTTTTTAGTTCAGTCCCTGCGGCTGTTTCCACTTTTCCATTTTCTCTCCAGCTACTTTGGAGGGGTGCTTTTCCCATATTCCCCCCATCTCCGTCCTCTCTCAACAAGCAAAACCACCTCCCTGCTCTCCGCGGCTTCTCCCCCACCTCACCTCTCTGCGCCACGTACCTGCTGAATTCTGTGGTTCAGGTTGTGCAGATTATTGTGTTCATCCTTAGATCAGTTTTCTAGGTGTGCAGGATGGTTTAGTGTTGGTCTGGCTCTATTTCATGGATGCAAGACACACAAAAAACTTCCACGCTGTTCCACCATCTTGACTCCTCCCCCTGTTTTTTTTTTTTTTGATAGAGTTTTTAAATGTTTATTTATTTATTTAAAATGTTTATTCATTTATTTTGAGACAGAGTGTGCATAAGTATGAGTGGGGGGAGGGGCAGAGAGAGAGGGAGAGAGACTCTCTCTGTCAGCGCGGAGCCCAATTGTGGGGCTTGAAATCAACCATGCGATCATGATCTGAGCTGAAACCAAGAGTCAGAAACTCAACCGACTGAGCCACCCAGACGCCCCTACAGACAATTTTTAAAAACAGATTTGGCTCAGGTCATGATCTCATGATTCTTGAGTTCAAGCCCACCTTGGCTCTCTGCTGTCAGCACAGAATCTGCTTCAGATCCTCTGTGCCCCTCTCTCTCTGCCCCTCCTCTGCTTGCTCTCTCTCAAAAATAAATAAACATTAAAAATAAATAAATAAAAACAGATTATGCTGAAAGGTTATGCATTTCATTTGGTGCTAAATTTTTTAAGGTCCTTGAATATGTAGTAGTCCTCCTTTCACTGCTTTCCCTCCACTGTACTTTGTTTTCTTCTCATGACGTTGCTTATTGAAGGGATAGGGCCTGTTGTCCTGTTGATTATTGTACCTTCTGGATTTGTTTCATTGTTTCTTTGTGGAATCCTTTAACTTGTTATTCTAGCCCCCTGTCTCCTTTTAGAACTAAAAGTTGGATTAGGTTGAGTTTATTTACTGATTTGGGACAGACGTCCTGTGTGGGGGATGCTGTGGATACTGTGTCATGTCAAGATGGACATAATGACTGAATGAGGCTAAGGTCGATCCCTAGGATCAGACAGTGACAGAAAAATCTATCTTTTGTAAAGTTACATATTCCCATTGCAGCCAGCAAGTAAAGTGCTTTAAAAAAATTTTTTTTTTTTGGCTTGGAATATTTTTTTCTGCATGATTTCTTGTGTGAAGCAGGAAGCTATTCTGTAACTGTGAATGCCTCCAGTCTGCTATACCAGAGAGAAATGTTAAAAACTCATTGCTATATGCTAAAAAATTAATATCTAAAAGGGTTTGCTCTTTTAGAAACTGAGTAATCCAAGGATGATATGTTCCATTTCTGTACTGAAAGTAAGAGTTTCCTTTAAGTGATATCTCTGTGAATTGTTTATATTCCCTGAAAATGGGCTCTTCTGATTTTATTTTGATTGAGTTGATGTATTCTATCCTTTAAGCCATAAGCCTAGTTATTTTGCACAACCTGGGAGGAAGCCTGGGTATAGTTTTATTTCCCTATGCATTGCTTTTGCTCTTCTAGACTTAAAAAGAGCAATTTTGGTGTGCTAACTGATGATTGTAATCCCAGGATGAAGAGATTAATCCCTGTGCTCTTAGATCAAACATATGTAGGGTCAAGAGAAGAGTGAAGGAGAGTTCGAGACTCGTAAGCTCTCAGATCTATGGTATTAACATTGACTGATCGTCTGAAGTGAACAGAAATATTGCTTCATTCCCAGGAAATATCATTCAAAAACACACAGTTTAAGTGGGCAGGGATAAATTGTGTCTTTGCTCTGCAATGAGGAAACCGCTTTGTGGCATTCCGTCACAGAGGAAGATTCCTTGACTCAGAAATAATATTCCTGGTTATGCTAGATCTTACACTATCTTCAAAGACCAGCTCAGGATTTCTCTCCAAGAGCATTTCCCAGATAACTCTACCTGCAAAATTCCCCCTGCCACCCTCTGTTTACTTATTTGTGACTTTCTGATAACTCAGGATTTATTCATGAAGAGTTTATTCTCCATCACATAACTGGGCCATTTGTCCAGGACTGCCTAATGGCAACCTTCTTGCCTCTCTACTCCCTCATTCCACAGTTTCCTTATTCGAACAAGACACATGAATGGTTTGGGTTTGGGGATTTGGTGTCAGAGGTTTATCTTGTGGATCCACTTCTGGTTATTGAAAAAAAAATTGAACTCTTTAAGCATGTCATATTGCAATGAGATGAAATTCATTTCACAACAACCACTTTCCAAACCCTTGTTTTGTTGTACTAGGCATCGAGCTCTTTGAGGGGAGGAATTATGTAAATTAGACAGACCTGGGTTCACCTGGATTCATCATCTGCAAGTGTGGGACCCAGTACACAGGCTGAAGGCCATTGTTACTCCCATTCTCTTTATGCCTTCCATGATATTCTCTTTTACACTGCCCTGAGTATATTTAATAAATGCTGTTAAAATGTATGGTTGGGATTATTTATTACTGATGACATTGGTGATAGTTGCCCACATTGTGAAACAATTGCAGTAGATGATATGGAGTATATCCCTAAAGAAAGGAGTTAGGGCATCAGGGAGCAATAAAGTTCACATATTATTTTCCCCTGGACACTCAGAGGACTCCTCCTGATGCAACATACATAGGGCATCACAGCTGAGTGTTTTTGAATAAAGGCTTAATGAACTTCAACCTCTGTGATAATCCCATCACGGTGAAGCATAGCAATACAAAAACTCTTTTTTCCTTCTTCCCTTTCCTTGGCATTTTGCCATTACCACTCGCTGCCACCCAGAATACCTCAGAAATTTCCTTTCCCCAACGCTGTTTTTGTGGTTAATTGCTATAAAATTCAGAGGCACAAAATTATTACAGTCACAAAAATCAATAAGTAAAATACTAAGAATCTGGAAAAAATGGGCAAAGGACAAATAAAGAAAGTTAGTCACTGGTTAACAAACTTAGAAAAATGTTTTAACCATCCAGTAATAAAAGATGTAAATAAAGCATTAACAAACCATTTTTCCTCTGACAGATATTTAAACAGTGCTTTTGTTAGAAAAGGTGATGTTCCCAATGCTGGCAAGATGTTGATAACAATATAAATGGTTGTTTTTTATTGAAAGTCAATTATTTAATATCAAGAGGGTGAAAATATTCATACTAGTTTGAGGAAATACTTCCACTTTGAGGAACTGACTGTGTAAAAATGCTATATATGTTTGAATATAGAGTGAGGTTTATTATCCTCAGAGAAGAGAGTCCCTTCTATTTGGTTCCTTATAAAAATTACAAAAAGCAGTATTACAATGCTTTTACACAGCTATTTTATTTTGTGTGGTTGAGTACAGATTAGTGAAGAGGCATTAACCTGGAATGTTATCAATTAATGCTAGTTCATGGCTACTTATAAAAATCAGCAGATGAGATCAGTGAAAAAGATGATGAAGAAATTTAACGAGGATTTAGTAACTATTCTAGAGAGTATGCTTTCGCAATGACAAAAGTTCAATATTGGTTAAATGTCTATTGTTGTAGAGTCTTTTATGATTTGTTATTATTATTTTTAACATTTATTAATTTTTGAGATACAGAGCATGAGCAGGGGAGGGGCAGAGAGAGAGGGAGACACAGAATCTGAACCAGGCTCCAGGCTGTGAACTGTTAGCACAGAGCGTGATGCGGGGCTCAAACCCACGGACCATAAGATCATGACCTGAGCTGAAGTCAGATGCCCAACTGACTGAGCCACCGAGGAGCCCTTTTGGGGTCTTTTAAAGTAAATGTTTTGTTGTGGAAATCAGGAATATTTGCTTATAGCATAATTAGTAAAACAACAGTTCTAACGTTTTATGAGTAGGTATCATGGTTCAAAAATATTTCACTGATAGCGTCATATGTGGATTCATAACGTGCTATAATTCAAACAACTTAAACACAAGTGGGCTTGATATGCTTTGGATAAATGTTTAAAGATTAAAAGAAGCAGCTCTACTGAGGACAAATAAATTGATTTGAGATGCTTGTGAAGAATTTGAATAAAGTTTTATGAACTATGATGATGGAAAAAAGCAGTATTTCAAAATGAATATACTATTTCATATAATATGTGATTTTAAATATGTATGTATAACTAAATTAATACATTAAACGTTTTAAAGTAGAATTTGATAATTTAATCTTCAACCCTAAAGGTTTATATATCCAAGTTGGCTAAAAACCTTTATTTTGAATCTTCTAAATGAGAGAAATGAGGACTACTTCAGATTTACATATAAATAAACTTATATATATGTATTTATTCTCATATACATATATGTTAACTTTAAATAATGAAAAGATCGGGGCGCCTGGGTGGCTCAGTCGGTTAAGCAGCTGACTTCGGCTCAGGTCATGATCTCGCGGTCCGTGAGTTCGAGCCCCGCGTTGGGCTCTGTGCTGACAGCTCGGAGCCTGGAGCCTGTTTCGGATTCTGTGTCTCCCTCTCTCTCTCTGACCCTCCCCCATTCATGCTCTGTCTCTCTCTGTCTCAAAAATAAATAAACGTTAAAAAAAAATTAAAAAAAAAATAAATAATGAAAAGATCATATACACATACGGTCTTTACAGAAACTTTTAAAAAATATTTATTTATTTATTTATTTTAAGAGAGAGAGCAAGTGTGCGAGTGGAGGTGGGGCAGACAGAGAGGAACAGAGAGAATCCCAAGTAGGTTCTGTGCTGTCATTGCAGAGCCCAATGCGGGGCTCTATCCCATGGACCACGAGATCATGACCTGAGCCAAAATCAAGACTCAGATGCTTAACCAACTGAGCCACCCAGCTGTCTCGGTCATTACAGCAATTTTAATAATAGGAAAAATGTAGAAGCCCTCTAAATTATCAGTCATAAGGAACTAATAAAGTAAACTATAGTCTGTTCCTAGATATAATATTAATGTAGCTTATTAAAAATGCTGATTGGAAAAAGTATCTAATAATGTAAAGAATTGATTATGTAATGTGAACAAATATACAAATGTGCATATGGAGTAGGATTACATATACAGAGCGATAATCTATACGTTGAAAAAGAAAACTGGGAAGGAATATACCAAAACAGTTAACTGCAGTTGCTTTTTGGTGGTGGTCCTGATTTTCTTAACACATAGACTTCTGTCAGGAATTCTAGGGAGGAAAAAGAGCTCATATCATCGAGTTCTAGCCTGACCAGTGTAGACAACATTCCCAGTGTAGGCATCCACCTGAACTCACTCTGACAAGGGTGTTTATTTCACTGCCGAATGTAGTCAAATATCACAAAGCTATTCCTGCTATTGAAATATCTGTTTTTTCCTCTTTGCTCCAATTCTGCCTTCTTTTCTTCTTGGGCAAGATGATGTCCTCTGTGTGCTCCAGCTGGGCCTCTTCTTGGACATACTTGGAAGAGAAGTGGCTGCTCTGGAACAGTCCAGACTCTCTTGTATGATCCACACTAAGCCTCCAGACAAAGTGAGGACAAGCTTCCATCTTTCATTTTGGTCAGTGTTCCTCAAGTTTTGAAAATGTCACCATGGTTGCTTAGTCTTTAGCTTACAGCTATTGTCTCGATTAAAATACAAGGCTTCTTCCCTCTCATTGCAACCTGAGAAAAACCAAAGCCTCCATCTATTTCTGTCATTCACTAAATTAGTGTGAATTGGTTTCAAGTCATTTTTGATATCGGGTTTTTGTGGGAATAGAATGAAAGCATATGAGGGGTGTGATGGCGAGGAGGGCCCAAGAGAAAGACACATAAAGATAAGAATGGGGAGCCATGGATGACCTGCTTTTCAGTTTGCAGAGGACTTTGGATCACCAAAGACTGGATTATTCCAGTCAGAGCTATGTGCTTTTTTTTTTTTTTTTTTTTTTTGGTGGATTCTGCAGGATTCAAGGAGTCTGCACTTCTCGAGTTCTCATATTTTCTTTCTTTTTTTAAATTTTTAATGTTTATTCTTGAGAGAGGGAGAGAGTGAGCGAGCAGGGGAGGGGTAGAGAGAGAGAGGGAGACACAGACTCCAAAGGAGGCTCCAGGCTCTGAGCTGTCAGCATAGAGCTCTACACAGGGCTCGAACCCACGAACCATGAGATCATGACTGAGTCGAAGTCAGAACTTAACTGACTGAGCCACCCAGGAGCCTCATAGTCTCACATTTTCTTTCAAAGACCCTAAGAAAATACCCATCCTAATATTTACCCTTGTGTTTTGGGGAGGGGAGATCAGGTTAATATCAATTCAAGTGATAAATACTCTGAAGTTCACAATAGTATTTTATCTGGTATTAATGTCTTTATTTCTTTCCTTGGACTTTGTCCTTGTCCTTTCTATTTTTCTTAGCTTTACTAAGTAGACAGTACACAATAGGGACCATTTTACTGGAGTAAAAAAATAGTAAGGAAATCTACAGACTTAGGGATATCCAGGGTACAGTCTCTCACAGACAGAGTACAAAGAAATGACCTTGCAAGGCTTGGCATGAGCAAGTAATGGCATTCTGATCAGCAGAATCCCATTCCTATTGTCCTGCATGTGGAGTAAAGAAAGGTCCTGGTGCAAATGGCTTTGAATGTCTATATGGAAAGTGATCACCATGTGGGATTTGGAGAGTGGGATGAGCAAGGTCAATGATACAGGAAGGCATTATGTCAGAATTTGGGGTAGATTTGCAGGTTTTCCTTAAGTACATGTAAAGTTGTAATACCTACTTTTCAATGATTCCTTTAACTCTCAGTCTTCTTAAATCTTAGTAAACTCAGTCTTCTTAATTCCCAACAGAAAGCATTAAATCCCTAAGATGCTCAGGAGAAAGTCTCCCAGTCTATCTTTGAGCAGGTGTTAGATGACTGATGGGATCACAAGTATGGGAATTTTTAAGAATCTGATTCTCATGCCCTGCCCTGGGTTGTTGGCGGTTGCGACCCACATCTGTTGTGAACTGGCCCAGAGCCAGCGGCTTTTGTTCTCTGAATTGGAAAGGAACTCAAAAGTGGGGTGTTAGGGGTACAGGGAACCACAGGATGTGGATGTTCTGGGTCTCCTGTGCCTCTTAAGGAGATGCATCTGTTGGATTAAACAGCTGGTAGAATACTGAGTCAGCAGAGGATGTGAGCAGTTTCCCAGCAGCCAGGTCCCACCCATTCCCTTAGAACATGGGCTTTTCCAGGTTTATTAGCCAATCTATATAGTAAGTTCTGACTACTGGGATCAGTGTGATGGCGTGGACAATGCTGAACAAAGAAATCCTTCCTCCAGGTGTGATGGAGGACAGATGGTGTGGGGTGTGGAAGCCAAAAAGCCATGGCAGAACCATCCTAACCCCTCCTGGCAAACAGTCTATCCAGAGAGAAAGTCATTGTAGGAAGTAAGTTTCTCTATTATTTTCCTCATGAAAATAGAGGTTAATAAATCTCAGTGCAGAATTGTCTCCCCATCCCCTACAATCAATCTGCACTGATAGTTGAGTTAATTAGTATATGTCAGATAGATCTTCAATTTTCATCACTGAATTCTCTGTGCAGAAACAATGTATAGGAACTGGGAGAAATGTATCCAAATGGAATTTAAGGTGATTAGCACCCTGCTTTATATATAGCCCTTGGAGTCTTTGCATTGGAGAGAGGGGAAGATTTTACTCCTGGAGTCAGATTCATTTACTTTACCTTGAGCCTCCAGACTAATGCAAGAGTATGTTGACTTTTTCCAGGTTTCTTTGGGTAGACTAGATTCATGGTAAATTCATAGTATAATGAGGTATGGTATTAGGAGAACAAATGCGGACCAGAGAGTTGGAGTTGTCTGAGGTGTCAATGCTTCTTTCTTCCAAAGAAGGCATATGATTGTACAGTCCACAGAACTGGTGCATTCAAGCCTTTGCCCTCTGGAGCTTCATAGGATCTATATATCCTGTAGAATTTAAGATTTAGTTCTGAGCCTTTATAGGAGTGATATGTAGAAAGACCAAACTTTTTCTCTCAATGTGTATGGAAAATTACAGTGATGAAGTAGCTGGTCCTGGAGTTAGCTAGAAACTTTCAAGTCTTTCTGAGTTAGGCACCTGCAAGATTCATAATATCAATGAAGTTCAGTCTCAGTCCCCAAATGCCGCTCCAGGGACAGATCTCTGAGAAAAATGCCCACTAGTGGCGCAAGGTGGAGCTAACTTTCTAGACCTGCATGGGTTGGGGTAGGACTGAGAAACAAGAACAGGAATAGGAAGGGACCTGGTTTGCGTTCCCTATTGAGATGCAAATGATCTGGGAACAATTCTTGTGGGGGATGTAAAACTCAGGATGCGGGATCCTGGAAGGAAAAACTGAGGAGTGAAAGTTTGTAGGGTATCAACACCATGTGAGTAGATTTCAAAGAAGAAAGTATGATATTATAAAGAGGAAGTCCAAGGATCCAGATTAGAGAAAGATATTTATAAAGTGATGCTGCAGAAAACATTAAGTGAATGATAGGTATGGAACAATAATACTGAGAGTATTTTTTTATTAATGTTGTACTGTCCCAAGGTAGTCCAAGCTTGAACTCATTGCTTCTGATAACTGCCTGGGATAACAAAGAAATGGGAGAGGAAATCTCTCCGTAGAGATTTCTGAAGAAATCCAAAATTTTAACTTGTACATTGACCTTGTAATGGAAATAAGAATGCACAGGAAAGCCCTTTGGGAATTAGCTTCAGAAGGGAAATACTAGAAAATACAAATATGCCCAGAGCATTTATAGAAAAAGAGAAAATTACATGCCTAGAGAATGGTCAGATTTAACATAGTTTGGAACATATAATTTTCCATCAGAATATTGGTAACAATATTTCAATAAACTTGGGGCTGGATGCCTTGTGTTGAATAAAATTGGAAGCTGTTATTTCGTGTGAGTTCAATCAGGGAGACACAGGGGACAATTTGTCTGATCCCTGATTCTTTGTTTAGTAGACCCTCTTGGCCCAGAAACACTCTGAGATGTCTTGTGTTTTTCAGGCCTTTTGTTTGTGAATGCTTTTCAGTGCTGTTATACCTGAGGACCTTGTGTTTTTCATCATGTGTATGTATGATGTGAGACACCCTGTATTGGAGACACAGATGATTTATTTGCAAGCCTCGCCTAAGACCAAATTAATATCAGTACCTCAAGTAGCTTGCAAGATTAGATTCTAAGCCTATATTTAGGGAACATAGACTTCTTGGTCTTTTTCTTACTGTCCCAAAATATAATCAGATAATCCTCTGTCTGGGTACTTGGGTGCCAAGTTACTTTCTTGCAGAAACATTCTCAAGAGTTCCTTTAGAAAATCTAGGAAAGTGTAAGTCTAAAGACAAGCTATAGCCTGAAGCCCAGGCTGCTGACTTGAGCACAGATGGGAGAATGTTAACAGCCAAGAAATATGAGGTCTTTGGCTCCTTTCCCAGAACTGCCAGGCTAAGACCTTGGCAGAGACTCAACAGGAAACTGAACTCTATTTGCATATCCTTTTATACATGGGAGATTAAAAGCTTCAACCTTGAGTGATCACAGTTTTTGAGAATCATGATGAGGCATTAAAGAGAAGGAGGAGTGTCTCAAGGGAGGTCAGCTGGAGGCAAAGCAAGGTAGGTGTGAGGTTAGCAATGACTTTCAATCCCCTTTGATTAACCATGAGTATATTTCATTTAGTTCTTTTTAAAAAATTTTATCCTCATTGGGTCACATAAAGGAATCAGCTAGGCTGAAATCTGTGCTTCCCAATCTTGGGAATCTGTCAGATGTGATCTCTCTTGTCCCACGGCTTCTTCCTTGTCTCTCTTCCTGGGCAGAGACCTATAGTTTGTTGGTGGTGGTGCTGAAGGGACTGCAGAGATCATTTAATATAAACTCTTTATTGTACAGATGAGCATCTGAGGCTTGAAGAAGTTCACTGACTTTTTAAAGTTATACAAAAGGAAGTAAGAGTTCTGACTCCCATTTTTTTTTTTTCAACAGGCTGCTAGCTCTACTTAGGAGGTGGAAGTTTCCCCAGCTCTCAGATAGCTTCTTTCCAGCATGTGATTTGGCACAGGTACCCTTTACTATCTTCTCTCTTCAGAAAATGCATTTCTGGCAAGAGAGCAGCTTCAGTTTCCCTAGCTTTTCTTTCCAGTTCCCCTGGATAATATCCTGATATTTTTTTAAAGGAAAAGGCCAGGGCACTGAAATGGGGTTAGGGGATATTTATCGCTGGGATTCATTAAGGGGAATTGGGTTTTCTTGGCCAAGTACTATAGTCAGAACTAAACCCATGTAGGCAGCATGGTCAGCATGATGATGGACAAATGTTACCCTTCATAGGTTGGTAGCCCCACTTTATAGGTTCCTTTGGAAGGATGGAAAAAGATCTCTCAGTTCCTAAAAAGGTGCATTAAATGTACCCTAAGACTGGGGAGGTCCTGCAAGAGAGTATCCTCAAGGCTAGATAGGAGAGAGCTTTCTGAAGATTGAGAATTCAGTGACTGGACCTCTGGAAAAGAGGAGGCACTAATAAGAACTGTAAGACACAGACCTCATACTACCTCAAAAATGGTGACTTGTGCATTACTGAAAAGGACCAGTACGAGGAAGTCCAGCCCAGGCAGACACCACAGGCTGGACACTGAGGTGGGAAAGTGCCAACAGACATGCCATGGAAGCTGTCAGTCTTGGGTGCATAACATAAGGGTAGAATCATGGGCACCCAATCAGAAATAGTTCTGCCTTCCTTACTTGGCTTCCTCTTACAGAGTAAAGCCCACTGCGGTCAAAAAGGACTCTGGGAAGGTACAAGGCCCACTCTTTTGCCCACAGATATTACTTAAGAAATAGCTTTTAATAAACTCCAGAAAAAGAAGGCTCCTGAGTTGTGTGGCAAAGTACGTTTGGAGGCAGGCTTCCTGGGCCTGTGTCCAAGCTCAGCCCTCACTAGCATTCTGACCTTGAGCAATGCCTTGACCTCTCCTTGCTTCAGTGCCTTCATTAGTAAAATTAGGATAATAATGGCAATGGGTTGTTGTAAAGATTAAACAAATTAAAACATGCAAACTGCTTTGAGCAGTGATTTGTAGATAGAAAAGTATCCCCCATGACTGTAGGCCATCAATTATTCTTACTAGTACCTCTTTACAGTTGTTGATGATTTTCATTTCAAGGAGATTTTCATTTTTAACTTCTTTTTGCTGAAATCTCAGAATGTTTTCTCTTTTTCTCAGTTCCTAGGAAATGAGGACAACTGATCATAGAGTCATAGAGGGTAAGAACTGGAAAGGACTTCAGGCTGTATCAATTCTGGCCTCTTTACCTTATATAAGTGAGCTTGGGGAAGGGAGGTAAGAAGTTCAAGTTCTCACAGGGTAGAACTAAGTTTTGAACACAGCTTCCAGTCTAGTGGGTTTCTTTCCCAATGTGTAATAACTCTTCACATGCCACAGTTCAACACTTTAATTTCTCTAAGACTTACTTGGGATAACTCAGGAACATGCCAGGACTGTGACCCTGTGGAAGGAGCTGACCAGTGCTGAGTATAACATTGTCGTTCTTACAATCTCATAGCATCTCATTTGTTTTCTCTCTCTCTCTCTTTTTTTATTCTTTTATATATTATTTTCTTTTATTAAAAATTTTTTTAAAATGTTTTTTAATGTTTATTTATTTTTGAGAGAGAGAGACACACAGCATGAGTGGGGAAAGGGCAGAGAGAGAGGGAGACACAGAATCTGAAGCAGGGTCGAGGCTCTCAGCTGTCAGCACAGAGCCTGCTGCGGGGCTTGAACTCAAGATTGGTGACATCATGACCTGAGCTGAAGTCAGATGCCCAACTGACTGAGCCACCCAGGTGCCCCATATTTTATTAAATTTTTTTTTAATGTTTATTTACTTTTGAGAGAGAGACAGAGCACAAGCAGAGAAGGGGAGAGAGAGAGAGGGAGACACAGAATCCGAGCCAGGCTCCAGACTGCAGGCCTCGAACTCACAGACTGCTAGATCATGACCTGAGTTGAAGTCGGACGCTTAACTGATTGAGCCACCCAGGCGTCCCTATATTTTTTTATTTGAGAGAGAGAGAGAGAGAGAGAGAGCACGCGCAAGCGCGCATGAACAGAGGAGAGGAGCAGAGGGAGAAAGAGAGAGAATCTTAAGCAGACTCCATGCTCAGTGCAGAGCCTGACCCGGGGCTGGATCCCTCCACCCTGGGATCATGACCTGGGAGGAAATCAAGAGTCATTCGCTCAACCTATTGAGCCACCCAGGCACCCCTGGTTTTCTCTTTAACAGCATTTTCATATTGTTGGTTTCATTTATTTTGGGGGGAAAAAGGAGAGGGGAATTTGTATCTGAATAGAAGGCAGGCTCCAGCCATTACTCCTCAGCAGGGGTTATCAGAGGCACTGCATGGGGACAGAGGGCAGGGAGTGAGGAGCATTCCCTTAAGGGTCCCTAAGGAGTGGGGTTTACTTAGGTTGAGATGCGTGAGAGGAAGCCCAGCCTTTCTTCTTTATGCGGTACACTTGCTGTGCACTCAGTATGATGCTAGGCACCCATAGGAAGGACCCAGGGCAGGGTTTGAGATTTCAAGGAGTTTCTACAGAAAGAGGTAGAAAACAAAGGTAGAACTATCGTCAAGCCCTTTGGAATTCTTTCAGGGGTCTTTACTCCCACAGCCCCGAAGAGACTTCCTACTCTTCCATCCGCAAGGGCACTATACACGGCTCACCTTGGCTGGGAGGAGAAAGATATTCCAGCTGACTGGAGGGGAGGATAGCATAGCAGGGATGTGGACTGGAATACAGGAGTGGGAGGGTGCTTTCCTGTGGCAACCAGGTGTCAGAGTGTGGTGGAAAGAGTACTTGACTGGGAGTTGGGATACCAGCACTCTCTATGGCTTTGCCAGCAGCTGGTTGTGTGATGGTGGGAAATTTGGTTAACTTCTCCATTCTTCAGTTTCTAGTTCTTCACCTGAAGAGGTTGAACCAGGAGGTGGTTAAAGTTTCACACTGTTCTAACACTCTTCATGTGTGTGTGTGTGTGTGTGTGTGTGTGTGTGTGTGTGTGTGTTGTGGGGGCAGCAGTAGGGCTATCAGGCTGAGGAGGATATCCCTCACATTAACACTTGAAAGGGATAGGCTGTGAACTCAGATATTTTTAAGTTGATTTTTACTATGGAGACATGTGATTGTTGTGCCTCTGCTCTGATTTCAACTTATGGTGCCAGTTACACTGGCTTCTTTGAGGTTCTCTGTGTCTTTATTTACAAACTTGGTGCATGGAAAAACCCTCCTTCCCTTCTCTAGACCACGGAGACAGTTAATCCTCTATCAATCCCTCATGACTGTAATATGTGCTATGCAAACACAGTTGAAGTCTTTATGCATGAGGAGCCTTTGATGTGACAGAACTTCTGACAACACAGACTTGGGCTGTGTTTCCTTGGTGTTGTCCCTGTGGGCGCTGATTTTCCTTCTTGCTGCCTCAGTGATGTTACTCACTTTTGTCAGGTGGCAAGTAAAGATGGAAACTAACTCTGGGGCCAACCCTGAGCCTTGTAGTTCTAGCACACCCAGAAGCCCTGGAGGGTAAATCCCTAAAGCTTTGTGGGAAATTGTAAAGACACTCCAGCTTTCTCCACAGTGACTCCAAATCCCCCTGGTTTATCTTGGGCTGGCTTCCTGGAGATGAAAAACCAAGAACTTTGCTGAGGTGAACACATGTTTTATTTAGCTTCCCTGCCTATTGGGACCATTTTTGGAAGGTGCCTCAATCTGCAAGCATAGATGAGGCTGCACATTCTCTCCTGGGGAAGCTGGTGTAGAGTTCTCTTGGGGACCAGCAAGAGAAATGCATCATCTGATTTGTATATTCTCCTTTTACGGTTGGGAGATACTCATCAGCCCATAGAATGTGGTCATGTTAAGTAGGAAGAGAAGGCAGACAGCTTGATGTTACATGTCCCATATGGCATTTGTCAGTAATCCAGTTCTGCCATTTTCCCTTTCAAGTTCTAAATTTTGACCTTTTCAGGATTGCTTCCTTCCCATTTTGTGCTAATTAACGGATTCCATCACTTGGTTTCGAAAAACGAAAAGTCTGAACTATTAGTGAAAGAGCTGTTAGCAAGTAGGAATGAAAGCCTGTTGCCTATTCCCCCAGGGCTACAGAAAAGCTGGTGCTATTATGGGTCCCAAACCTGGACATGAAAATATTACTTCTAACTGAAAAGTCTGGCAAATACTTGGACTCTGAATATCACCCTCCCTGCTCTCCCCCAAGCCTTTGCTGAAATGAGACCTTCTCATTGCAGCCTTCCTTGACCACCTGATTTAAAGTGATTATCTCCCATACCCTGGGTAACATCCCCCTTTGTCTTCCTGAGAGTCTTCTTCATGACAACTGTAATCATCTAACATGTATTATCTTACTTATTTTCCTTTGTGCTTATTTTCACTAAAATAAACTGAAGAGCTTCTGAGTACTGTGCACCCTGTGTATCTAGACAAGTACCTCGTGCATAGTAGGTATTTAACAAATTGTTATTTCATAAAGAGATGAATGTTGTTACATTCTCTGAAAGCAACTTCAGTCTCCAAAGCTCTAGACTTTGAATTGGCCTTTTTTCTTAATAATTTGTTGCCCTAGCAATAAATTTATACTGACATTTCTTTCTCTGAAAGTTATAAATACTCATGAGGCTTTGCCCTTAAGCCAGAGAAAGATAATTTAAGCTTCCCTAGTCTCCCACACGGATGCAGGTAAATAAAAAGCTTACGGCTATTAGATTTCTTATTTAAACAGAGTTTGAGAACTTGCCACATATAAGTTAGCACAAGCAACTGCATTCTGGCTTGATTCCCTTTGTCCTGTCACCAGATCCTTTTCCTGTTGAGTGCGGCATGCTGGGTGCCCCCCTGCTCCACTGGCTGACTACTGCCTTGGGAGCCCTTGAGCATCCCAGGGAGCCCTTGAACATCCACAGAACTCCTTCAGGAGTTAATACACACTACTGTACACTGTTATCTTTTCACAACGTATGTCTTTGTGTATGTGTGAACTGCTAAAAAAAAAAAAAAAAAAAAAAAAAGACCCCCAGGGATTCTCCATTCTTGAAGAATACCCAAAGCATGTGGTAGTAGTGATTGTGGTGGAGATAAGGGGGATGAGGGGGTTAAGGATTGCTCTTTTGTTTGGGAAAATGTGTTAGTGTGGTTTTTGGTTACAAAATGCCAAGCCCCTGCATGGAGAGAAAGTTTATAAAACTCCTTTGTGAAGTAAAGTAGAAATGTTCAGCTTTTTCCTATTCAAGACTCAAGGCCTGGGGCCTTAGGATTAAAAGGGGGCTGGTGGCGAAAGGTGGCAAAGGAGAAAGCCTGCCATCCTCTCCTTTTATCCCTCTCATGGAGAATGTTCAAGAAACATAGAGGCATTAATGTGTGCTCTCCAAAACTAACTTATTTGGTGTTCCGGCAGACTCTTATTATCAACCCTTTAGAAAATCTTGTTACGGTTTATAGCACTTTGTTAGTGGACAGATGAGGCTTGGAGAAAGCATCTCAGAAGGCAAAGTTAGCATCAGTCCTGTGCACGATTGCATCTCCGAGCATCCAGCACAGCACAGGGTACATAACGCTCACTCACTAAAGACTTTACTCATTTGCTCATTAATGTGTTTTTTAATTTTTAAAAAATTTTTAAAAATGTTTATTTATTTTTGAGAGAGAGAGAGATAGAGTGCAAGTTGGGAAGGGACAGAGAAAAAGGGAGACACAGAATCGGAAGCAGCTCCAGACTCTGACCTGTCAGCACAGAGCCTGACGTGGGGCTCGAACTTGCAAACCATGAGATCATGACCTGAGTTGAAGTCTGACACTTAACTGACTGAGCCACTCTGGTGCCCCCAAAAACATTTTTTTAAGTTTATTGTCTTTATTTTGAGAGAGAGATTGAGTGCGAGCAGGGAGAGGCAGAGAGAGAGGTAGAATGAGGGAATCCCAAGGAGGCTCTGCACTGTCAGTACAGAGCCCGATGCAGGGCTTGAACTCATGAACCACGAGATTATGACCTGAGCTGAAATCAAGAGTCAGACGTTCAACTGACTGAGCCATCCGGGTGTCCCTCAATGCATTTGTTGAATTCCTGTTTTGTGCCAGTCTTACTCTAAGTGTTGGAGTCGGGGCATTGAGCAAAACAGACAAAATCCCTGCCATCATGGAGCTTACATTCCAGTGGAGAGCTAAAAGAGAAAGAAATAAGCAAGTAACATATACAGCACATCAAATGGTGATAAATGCTATGGAAAAAAATTAAGCAGAGAGGAGAGATGGTTTTTGCTGGAGGAGTGAATCACGTGCTCTGATGAAAAAAGTTACAGGTGTATAATCCTACCATTTCAATTAATATTTGGGGGCAATATGTTGAAATAAAGACTAGGAAAGAAGCCTCGGGCCTGGAGTTTTTCTCTTTTGTTAGCACGGGAAGAGTTATCAGCCAGCACTTCCTGTCTGAGACATCACAGCAGCTAAGACTCTGCCTAAAGCCTTAATTCACTGCAGTGCTCTCTGGTGTCAGTTTGCTCACTTTGAATGCAGAGAACTGGAAATGACAGATCTTGAGCCCTTTTGCTACCTCCGTATAAGGATAATAAGTCAATAAAAATGGAGGAGACAAACTCAGACACTTTGCCGCACAGTAGAGCTATCTATGACTGGTAAAGTTAGCCATCCTGTGGATCTGCCAGAGACCCATAGAATTTCTCATGTTCTCTTCACACTCGCCCCAGACCCTTGTAGCTGCCATTCCAGGCGGGCCCCTGAGAAGGAAAGGAGAATGCAGTGAATACATTAGCACCCCAGAAACTCTTAAGGGAGTCCAACAAGATATTACCTTTGACAAACATCAGAGGGGAGGAATATGTAGGTCCGTTTCCTGGGAGAAGAGCTGCTGACCTGGGGGTGGGGCTCAGGAGTCTAAGTGGTAGGGGGTTGGGTAGCAGCTGTCTTCCTTCAGCCAGGGTTGGGTGGTGGTGGGCATCTCCAGAGAACAGCCTGGAGGCTGAAATTGCAACTGGTGTTTTTAAAAATTTTTTTTAATGTTTATTTATGAGAGAGAGAGAGAGAGAGAGAGAGAGAGGCAGAGCACGAGCAGGGGAGGGGCAGAGAGACAAGGAGACACAGAATCCGAGGCAGTCTCCAGGCTCTGAGCTGTCAGCACATAGTCCAATGTGGGGCTCAAACTCGTGAACCACGAGATCATGACCTCAGCCCAAGTTGGATGCCCAACCGACTGAGCCACCCAGGTGCCCCGCAACTGGTGTTTTAAAACAAGGGATGGAGAGATGGGAGATGGAAGGAGTTAGGTACCCCTGCCTCCACTCCCCTCTTCTGGGGACTGGACAGGAGTCAAAGAATGCCTGCAGCACCAGATGACTGGATGTGATACACTGGTTCCCAGCCATTCTGTAACTCAGATATTGTTACAGATGATACATCTCTTCAGTATATCCCCCAACCCCTAGCCCAGTGCCAGGACCGTCAGCCTTCAACTCAGACCCAGATTCTGGCTCTGCCTCTGTAACCTTAGGTTAACCCCTCAGACTCTCTGAGGCTCAGTATCCCCATCTGTAAAACAGGATTACGTGAGCCCACCCCTGAAAAGTGGCTGCTTCTTGTTGGTGCTCAGTAATTGAGTTTGCTTTCTCCTTGATTATCCCATTTTATTACTTGCTCTTTTTTATAAGTAACATCTACGAATAGCTACTACGTGTAATGCAGTTTACTTTCTATTGTTACCTTTTTACAACACGGTGAAGTTGGAACTCATTATCCTTATTTCAAAGATAAAGAGATCCAGATGATTTTAGAAGATGGTGTGAAGCTTATGCCAGGATCACAAAATCTCAGAAAACATTTGAGAAGTCGTGTGGGACCACTGCTGCATTGTCCTAGTTTCTTGACAGATGGTCACAGATCATCGGTTTGAATAGGTCTAGTGGTGAGAGCACAGCCCCTGCTGTTCCATATTTCTGACACATCCTGGAGACTGCCTCCTCTATGGTACCTGCCCTGCCCTGAATCACATTCTGTGTCCTCCAGTGCAGACTCTAGAGCCTGAAACCTGTCGCCCTCCCTTACTGGATGTGGTACTTTGGACAAGTGTTTTAGCTTTTCTAAAGTGGAAGTGGACTGGGGATAATAACAGAAAATGCATTATAGGGTTGTTGAGAGGATTAAATCACATAACACATGTCAAGTGCTCAGTAGTACCTGATATATAGTAAGCACTCGACAGATGTTAGTTATTACTACAGCCAACCTGCAGTTTTATGGATTTGTCCACGTAGTTTTCCTCCTCCTTCTCCTCAAAGACATTCTTCCCAGTCTCTGTCAGAAGGACCCCTTGGGTCTCTTCCTGGGACTCCATCTTGCAGGCCTTATAAAACCATGGTTCCAAAATTTGGACACCATCCGTGTAACTAGCTTCCAAATGTCATTCTTTTTCCAAAGTCATGATTTCAAACTGAGAGTAGAATCGTACCCTTTTAGTCTTAGAGATGCACTCTACCTTCCTACCTATAGTTCATTTAAGCAAGAATAACTGGATACAAGTAGCAGGCTGAGGCCTTGGTGAATTGTGACAGGGCCTCTGTGGTAACCTGGACGCATGCTAGCTAGGAAGGTTGGGTTCAAACTCCTTTCCCAGAATGTGAGGCTCAGGGTGCCTAATCTAGATGGGGATTGGAGAACTTGATTTTATCCAAGGGCAGAGTGAATACCCAGAGCCTTGCTGACAGTTCAGCCAAAGATGCAACCCAACAGTGTGGGCAGAGAGGTAGAAGCCAGGCCCAGGCCTGTGTTGAAATCAGGACACAGTGAGTAGGTGTGATATGGAGAGTAAAAAGGAGAGGTTCCTTGAAAGGTTGGCATGAGCTGTTTGGGGAGATAAATGATGAGAGCTCATGGGGAATCATGAAATATATACGTATATATTTCAGGCAGGGTCATGAGAGAGAGGGGGATTGGGAAGACCCTCGGTGGAACAGGGAGCAGCCCTGACTGGAGCTGACTGTGTGTCTGGCAAACACTTGCCAGCCTCTTTGTCCTGATACTGTGAAGGGCAGTATCTTTGACTAGTAGCATTAGTTGGAGAAAGTTTTCCCTAGACATTGCCTGAAGTAGTCCAATGAAGCTTTTAAAAAATTGTATTTTGTTTCTATTAAGTTTAGTTATTTATTTTTAGAGAGAGAAAGAGAGTGCCAGTGGGGGAGTGGCAGAGAGAGAGGGAGACAGAGGATCTGAAGCAGGCTCTATGCTGACAGCAGAGAGCTCGATGTGGGGCTCAAACCCACAAACCGTGAAATCGTGACCTGAACCAAAGTCAGATGCTTAACCAACTGAGCCACTTAGGCACCCCTAAAGTAGAGTTTAAATTGAGCTGTTCATAGAAGGATGAGGAAGTGTCAGTAGAAGAAATCTGTCCATGTTTCGTCTCTAGCACATATAGCAGAAGTCAAGAGATAGAGATGATAGGATAGGCAAAAGACATATCCGGTGAGTGAGTAATCATGAAAACAATATAGATGCTATATTGTCCTTTGTGTTGGCAAGCTGAGCATCGGTGCAAACTGTTCCTGCTGGAGGAAGGGTGGAGTCTTCCCAACCTCCTCCTATAGAGTACCTGAGTTTCTGGTGAATATAATTAGGGAGAAACTGGACATCATCCATGATTGTACTTTGAGAAGTGTCATGCCCTAAGAACTTTGGGTGTGGGGTCAAATCATTTATTAAACTAAAAAAAAAAAACCCAAACAAACCCCAAAACATTAAGAGTGTATAGTGAATGCCACAATTCCTGCCTTTGGCTTTGTTTCTCCTCTCTCCTGCATGCCACCCCCCCTGGCCACACCCCACTGGGAGTGGTCTGTCTGAACGCCACGGGAGTACATAGGCGGCCTGAAGGGAAGGCAAGGAAAGCCAGCCTTCTCTGGCCCACATTTCTTAAATGATTTGTTTAAGAGAAAATCCTAATCTTGTTGGAAATGCTGTTCTACGTAGATCTCCATGGTTTGGAGCTGCTCAGCAGTGGACCTGCAGGAGGGTGGGGTCACTGGCACAGTAGTAAGATCCTTCCTCTCTTCTGATGCCTCAAGGATCTTTAGTAGAGTCTGGCTGTTTGAACCATCAATTTGACTTTGGAATCTGTCCTGAAAACCAGGGCCACATGGGGTCTTTCTCGGTATCTGAAAGTCATTGTGTTACCCTGGGTCTTCCTGTGCCAGTTGATAGGGTAGTCAGTGATTGTTTCTCCCTCCATGGAGCATTGGAGGGTGGCCGATCCCTCTGCGGCGGGACACGCAGAGCCACTACTAGGTCTTGCACCAGTGTGACAGCTGCCGTGACTCCTGAGAGAAAAAATAAGAGAAGGCTCCAAGAGGGTGGGGCTGAGATCCCTGAGGAAAGGGCACCGACCATGAGTGTGAGGGCCTGGCAGCTCCATTTCTCATTGTTGTTGAGTCTTGTCCAGTTGAGGTTCCGGGATCTGACTCACCTGTCCAGAAGAGGGTGAGATGGATGAGGGAGCACACCTTTGGCATGGCTCCCCTCAGGGACAGCTCTGCTTCCCCTCTGCCTGGGGAATCTCCCCGTCCCCTCTTCCCCTCTGTTTGCCCTCTGCCCGGTCCTTCCTCTGAGTCCACACTCTGATATGTGTTTGTGCCTGAGGAAACCAGCCACCATGGGCAGCTGCTCTGTTCCCTAGGAGGGACTTTGCCAATCATAGGAAGCACACAGAGCCTGTTGCCTATTAATGGGATGACAAGGCCACCTTCAAGATCAGTGATGTGGTCCACATAAGTGAGAGGAGGTGAAGGCAGCTTATTTGGCTGATAACAAGGTTTCTTCTTTCCACCCTAGAAGTTTACTATTGTTTCTCCGTTTTCATATTAGATGTATATGTTGTATGCTCTGTGGTGAGGTTAACCATTAATACCAAGAAGAATTATTAATATCTATAGCCATAATCAAAGGAAAATGAGCAGATCAAGATAGCATGTGCACGAGGATTGCGGATGTTGCAATGACCCCTGTATTTACTGCAAACTCCCTCTCCGCAAAGTTGGGTAAGGGTGATTCACCCAAGTGTAAAAGAGAAATCCAATGAATCATTGTCTCCAAATTTGAGCCAGAATTTCCTGATCTTTATTGAGCTCATCTATCTTCTTTTCTGAAGGGTTCTTAGGTCAAATACTGAAGCAAAATACTGTTAAAAACTTAAAAACCACCACTACATTTCAGTTTATGACAGTCTAAATTTATATGTACTTCAAAAGAGAGGAGTGTTTGAATTCTTGGGACTATACTTTTGAATTGCAAGACCAGTAATCTATGAAATTTTGATAAAAGAGGTAATTTTTTTTAAGTTTATTTATTTTGAGAGAGAGTGAGCGAGCAAGCAGGGGTGGGGCAGAGAAAGAGAGGGAGAGAAGGAATCCCAGAGCTTGAACCCATGAACCGTGAGCCAAAATCAAGAGTTGGATGCTCAACCAACTGAGCCACCTAGGTGCCCCAAAACAGGTAAATTAATAATGGAAACTGGAGAGTGCAGCAGAAGGTGGGAAGAGGATCATTTGGTACGTGAAGAGGTGGGAGCAAAGGTGGAATCCAATGTCTGAGGACAGGTGTAGGACATAAATTCTCATGCTAGTAGAGGAGCGACCCACATAAACTTTCTGTTTTCTCCAGTGTGACTGAGACCAGACTGGCCTGGGGAAATTCAGATAGAAGCAAGCTCAAGTTGGTTCGACCTCATGGTAGTTGGTCTCCCTACCTTGACATCGTCTCGTTACCCAACGGCTTATTTCACCCACCATTTCTAGAGGACCATTAACAAGTACTCAAACTGGTCACATTATTTGCAATGACAAATTGCACCATCAGAACCTACCTACCTACCCGTAGGTACTCATTTTCTTTGATTCTTTGAAAGTTGCCAAGGGCAACTTCTCTGAATTTCCATACTTGATTTTTTTTTTTTTTAATCAGGTGGCCTCACTCTTGGCACATCCTATAAATCTAGTCATTTTTACCATGCACCAATCTCTGAGGATTCCCTGACAAATGACGGATATGCTTCTTGTTTCTTGGAGCTTGCGTTCTAGCATGGGAGCCGGTCATCACTTCATGATTTGCCAAATGAATTCCTTCACTGCAGCTATGATAAGCACTCTGTAGATGCAGAGGGATTATGAGAGCATGTTACAGGCACCAGGACTTGGTCAGGAGATCACTTCTTCCCTGAAGAAGTGACTTTGCAGCTGAGGTTCAGAAGCAGAGGTTACTCAGCCTTGCCAAATAGTGTCTGTCCCTCTGGATCTACTTTCCTTCATATTTGAGGAGGCTGATCTTAATGGACAGCATCCACCTGTGTCCTTTGGTCTCTGGCGCCCCATTTAGTTTGGCCAATGGGAGGCATCATCAGGAGATTGGAGAGAAAGAAAAGAGAGAGAGGTGGAATGATATTACCCCAGATCCCTTCCTGCCAGGCTGTGGATTGGCAATGCCTGCCTCCCTCTGTGGGAGGCTCCAACTCCTGTTCTACAGCTGCTGGTCCTAGTAAAGTCTCCTCCACTCCATGCTTTGGACCTAGGGTGGTAGTGGTTTCTCTCTTGCCAGACTCAAGGGTGTTCCATCATCTTTTTTTGGTTTCCCATAACCCAACTGTATTAGCTTCCTAGATCTGCCTTAACAAAATACCACAAACTGGATGGCTTAAAACAAGAGAAATTTATTGTCTCACAATTTTGGAGCCTCAAGATTTGAAATAAAGGTGTCAGGTGGGCCATGCTCCCTCTGAAATCTGTAGAGCAATCCTTCCTTGACTCTCTCTAGCTTCTGGTGGTTTGCTGGCCATCTCTGGTGTTCCTTGGCTTGGCTTGCAGCTGCATGACTCCAGTCTGTGCCTTTGTGGTCGTGTGGTGTTCTCTCTGCGTTTCTGTCTTCTTACAAAGACATCAGTCATATTGGATCAGGGGCCCACCTTACTCCAGTATGACCTTATCTTAACAATTACATCAATCTTAACTAATTATGTCCATTGCCATGACTCTATTTCCAAATAAGATCCCTTTCTATGGTGCTAGGTTTAGGACTTCAACTATCTTTTTTTGAGGGATACAATTCAACCCACAACACCTGTCTACATCTTGTGAATGTCTCTTTTATTAGATATTTTTCTAATCACGCCTTCAAGAGTATCCTCTGTCTCCAGCTAGGACGATGCCTGATACACCAAGGATAATGGCATTTGTAGGGAAAAAAAACATTCAAAATAAGAAATAAGGACATGCAAAAAAAAAAAAAAAAAAAAAGAAAAAAAAAAGAAAAAAGCCCTGAGGCAGGAGGAAGTGCTGTGGGCTTAAAGCTGCATTAATATCAAAAGAACAGTTAGCAGGGCTCAAATAAGCCTGTCTTCCTAGATAATTACTGAAGAACTATCCCAAATCATGCAGGAAGTCATTCTGAAAAATTCAAAGAATGTGCTTGTGTTTATGACTGTGATTTATATCTGCCACAGGTTAGGAGTAATTTTAAGAGTTTATTGTTAATGGACAACAACAACCCTCGTCTAGGCCTGACTAGGAGAGAGTTATTATGAATAATAAATCAAAGTCAGAGGCAGAAGGCAGCTGGGGAAGGGAACAGGTGATGGTCTGATGGAGGCTTGGGACAGAGTGTGGCTAGAAAGTATGTTGTACCCAGTCCTAAAGGGTGAGGACCTGCTCACTCCAGCATTATCTTGGGGTGCCCTGGTGGAAGGTAGAAAAGTGTGCCAGGGCCAGGCCCATGGACTCCACTTTTTCAGGCTCTGTGCAGGCTGTGTTCTTTGTGCTCAGTCATTCATTCTGTGTCAAGGCTGCCAATTAGGCCACAGCTTCGCAGGCCCTGGAGGTTGTCTGTTTCTTTATGAGAGTACACTTATCATGATGGAAAAGAAAAAAGAGAGAGAGAGACAGAAAAGAAATAAAAATACAGATACCTGAGACTTGAAGAGTTAGTAGGAGAGGCAAGAGTGCTTTGGGCGGCTTTATGTATCCTTCCCCATAATCTCCACCAGTCTTTCATTCTTTGATATCTTTCCAGATTTTACGTGCTGTGAAAATACAGCTTCAAAGCAGGTTCCTGAGGCATCTTCCAACCAGACTGCCACACCTCAGCTTCTCATTTGTAGACATTGAAGTTGTCATTGTATATTATGTTTTATGGTGTATGAGTGCTGCCTCACACTTGTTAATTGGTCTGTCTTTATCACCTGTGGAATCTCCCCAAAGCCCCTGTTGAACGCATACTCGTTCTCAAAAATACTGGTTGAAGTGAAATGATTTCTTCTGCCCACGGGTTGTCTGACATACAAGGAAAGCAAAGGAAGACCAGTGAGGAGCTCATTCCCAAGATGATGGCTATGGGAAGGACCCCACATCTTTCGGTTGTGGCTCTAAACACCGGCCATATCATTATAGGAACTTCTGCTCCCTTCAGCCTTACAGACAGGGGATGGTTGAGATAAGCACTGCTGAGCCACCATACAAAGTGCCACAGGCTCGTTCTGCCTCTCTAGTAGTGTAAGATGGCTGGAGATGGCTATAAGGCTGAGGTCATTTATATTTCATTTTCAGGGACAGGGTGTTGCTAGGAGGTCCCAGGGGTATCAACCAATGGATTACATAGCAATGGAGGAAGGTATGTTTATTGGCCTCACTGAGAACAGAAGGATGAAGGGTTTAAGGGTGGTAGAGGCCTTTGCAAGCCTTCAAATCCATGTTTTCAGCCTTCACTCCACCATAACCTTAAACAGAGAGCTGTTTTTCCTATTCTTCAAGTGAGTTCCATCAACCCATATTCTGTTTATTTGAATTTTCAGACTGTTGAAAGCAGGCAGCTGGAGAACCCTACCTCTGTTCAGGCAAGACTCAGACAGAATATGATTTATAACACTGGGCTGGACAGGGTCTCAGAACTTGGGGATCCTCTTTTTTGCTGCCTGCCCTAGTTCTCAAGAGGCAGCTGTGTTGTCATGGAGAGACCAGTGGATTTAGGCGTGGAAGATCTGGGTTTGTATCTGATACCACAACTTACTTGCAAGTTACTTAACCTCTCCAGGACTTGGTTTTCTGGACAATAAAATGGGGATAATATTGCCTCATGTGGCCATGAAATAACAAATGTGAATATGCCTTGTGATTAATCTACAGTTAGACCTGCAGTGGGGGTCAGTTGGTCAGTGTGGAAGGTCAGAGGGGCAAGCTCTGGTTTGTGACCCACCTGGAGGCAGAGGTGGGTGGTGCCATGGGTAGGGCAGCAAAATAATCAGTCCCCTCTGCTCTTACTGGGGCTTCAAGAATCTCCAGGGAGAACTAGCATCTATTAGTAAAGTTGCTCTGGAGATCAGGGCCACAGAAGTCTCCTTGTTGGTATACAAAGTTCAGGACGTCATCTTGGTTCCTCTTATACAGTATAATTGTTCATTTTTCCCCCTGTGATTTTGCACTCAAAATTTTGCTTCTTCTAAAAGGAAGAAATATCTCTTGTTGCTCCAACAAGGCATCTGGCTTGATTTCTGAAAAACAAAACCAAGGGAAAAGGAAGGTCAAGAAATTGAAGAACCATATCCGAATATCAAGTGGATTATGGAGCCACTTTCCAATTTCAGCCTTTCCACAAACTCTCTCAGGAGTAATTTTGTCAAGGAGCCATTTATTTATTTACCCAATTATTGGGCAAATATTCACTGGCTTTTCTGGGATGCTCAGGGCTGGGCTGGGCTGGGCTGTGGGGATGATGATGTTTCAGGCTTCCTGGGACTCACCTGATTCAGGAAGCTGCAGACCTACTATTCCAAGGCTTCAAGGCTGCTCTTGCACCTGGGCAGCAGGAAGAGAAATGGGGAGATCCACTTTGTGGCTTCCCTTGAAGACTGAAGTCCTCAGCATCTGGAACCATCTCCTGCTCCTTTCTTCATCATCTCAGCACCAAGTGGCTCAGTGACACTCCTGTGTGCTCTTGGGCTTGCCTGGGGACAATGAGGAAATGAGCCTGAATTGACAGATCTTCTGCCCCCAAAGAACAGCCTCACCAGGTGTACAGACCATCTAGGGATTTCTTCTTTCTGCTGCAAATGGAGGCAACTCCTTCCTAAGGAGAGGCCAATATTCTGGCAGGGGAGATGTTATTTAGCTTTAGACAGCTTTGAATGCTTCTTTCTCCCCTATTTGTGGATGTTCCTATTATTTTTTGTTACAATATATTTGATTTTGGATCTTTTATTTATATAGCAAGGGAGCTGCTTCCTAGGAAGGGAGATAGACTTTGCCACTGTGCCTGTCTTCTGTAGGATGACAGCCCATTAACTGTAGCACAGAATTTAACAGAAAATAGTATTGCATTGGATTTAATTTTTAGTAGCAGTTGAGTGTCTCCCACAGTACTCTGCCCGTATCAAGCACCCTGTAAATGTTGATACTGGACTAAAGAAAACACAAAACAGACATAATGGGAAGATGAAGTGGAGCGGGCAATGAAAATTAAATGAGAAAGAGCAGAGTTAAATCATGAAAAAAATTTAATGGAGTATTATAGAATTATCTACTGTAAGGACAAAGTAGAACAGACTAAAACTAAAAGAGAATATAACAGTTGGGTAAGAGGAATGTGGAGGCAGAGAAAAGCTGGAGAAGTAATTAGGACAATTAACCTCCACGTAGTGGTTCTCAGTCTTGGCCGCACATTGGGATCACCAGGGGTAGTTTAAAAAATACTGAAGTCTAGGTGCTACCCCCAGAGTCTGATTTAATTGAGCTGGGGTGGGGTCTGGGCATCTGGATTTTAAAAAGCTTCCTAGGCAATTCTGATGTTCATCCAGGGTTGAAAACCATTGTGTAAGAGAATCATTTAGTCAAAGAATAAAACTTGTAGTGCAGTCAAGGCTTATTATGGTGTTGTCTTCAGGAGACAAGGCAAAGCCTATGACCAGCAAGGTCTGCCAGTCCTCTCCTTGTCCCTTCCTCAGGACCAGCATGGACCCTCAAGAGCTCTCTTGCCTGGTGATTGCTTGCCACTGGCCTCTTATGAATCAGAGGCCATGAGGACCTGCTTAGGTCAGCATCAGCCATCTATCTCCCTGTTCCCCTGAGTGCCTCCAGCAGTGCTGGGCACTTAATGGGCACTTAGTGAATCTTTGCTTAGCAGCCATGCTCTTTGTCCTTTCCAGGTCTTATGCTGATTTGAAATGGGTTAAGTCTGTGGTTCTTGTTCCTCCTCTACCTTGACTTTCGAGATTCAAATTTTGCCCTACCCAGTTTCTTTTGAGAGGCAGGATTCAGATTCAGCCAGGGGAGCCCACTTGCTGTGATTCCTTCCATTGGACAACATATCACTCTGTGTGTGTGTGTGTGTGTGTGTGTGTGTGTGTGTGAGAGAGAGAGAGAGAGAGAGAGAGAGAGAGAGAGAGAGAGAGAGATGGAATGCATCCTAGAGTATACCAGATCCAGAGAGTAATGGGTTTTTGCTTTATTTGAACTTTGTGTTCTCTTTTTCCTCCCTCCTTCCCTTCCTTCCTTGTTTTTGTCCTGAAATTCCTAGGCTCATAGCAGACCATAGGCATCAAAGGAGACCTGCCTTTAAGAGTGAAAGTATGTCCAGTGCCCTGAAGTGGCCCCCTGTTTTTGGAGAGGGTGAATTACCTTCTACTTTCCTAGAATTGCTGATTTTACAGTGAAGATTTGCTGCCACACAAAAAGAGCTGTGGGTAGAATGTAAAGTTTTTGCTGGCTCTGGAAATCCTTCATTTCCCCTGCTTGCCAGAAGAACTGGGTGGGGGGCGGGGCTGGTTGTCCTCAAGTAGAACAGAGGGGCCAGCCACAACACAGGTTTTCATGCTGATAAGAGACTAATCTTATGCTTTTGTTGGTAGACGTATCTTTATAAAAACAAAACAAAAGGAAACAATGGTAATTTTGTCCTTCCATTCAACAATATCCCAAAAGAGAGGAAAAAGCTGGAAAAACTTGGATTGGGGGCAGATAGGTTACTAGTTTAAAAGGAGCTGAATTGAAGCCCCTCCTCCTTTTTAGCTTTTGTCTACACATAAGAAAAAAAATACTCCCTACTTTTCTTCTGCGAAATGGAGAAAAATATTTTGCTCAAGATTCTTGGTTGGGAGTAGGATTAGGGGACAGGTCAGGGATAGAAGATAAATGCTTTTTTTCTTCCTTTGGTGATGGAAGCTTACGAAAAAGTAGAATGTAGTATTCCAGTACTTCTAGGGAGCTCAAATTCTGTAGTTCTGGAGCCCTACAGCTGTGGAATTAAGATCTTATATAGATTGAACATCTGCCATCCTGCTAATTGTCCCCCAAAGCAGAGGGTAGTGACATAACTGGGCTCTCCCAGAACCCTAGGGAAATTCCGTGCTTCTCCCAAAGGGAAGCAAATAAAACCCCTTACCCTTCAAAGAAAGGGAGAGGAGGGGAGTGAGACCATTCCTTTTCTACCTTTAAGGGGGAGAGAGTTAGATGACCCCATCCTCTGGGTTGAATCTATGCTTCCAGAGGAGAAGAAATACCAAGATGGAAAACCTTCACTTTCTTTTCCTTGGGAGAGGTGTGTGGTGGGCCCAGCTGCCAGTACAGTTTGGTCCTCCCTGCCAGTGGCTTCCACAGCCCCCACTAGTAACTGGCATCCTCCATGCTTCTTCTGGTTGGACTTCCAGCCCAGATACAGTTCTGTAGGCACCTACCTCCCAGTTCTTGGGCTCTGAGCTAATGCACTTACTACCTTGCTTAGTTTTATCCCAGTTTGGGAGGAAAAAAGAAATGAGGCTGAAAGAATGCCTAAAACATGGCATCAGCTCTAAAGATACAGAACTAACAGAAGAAAAAGGAAGAGAAACATGGTCCCATTCTTGGGTGCTCTGTGGAAGGCAGCTGTGTAGATAAAAAGAAGTGGCCATGAGGTGCCTTTGGGGCTAGAAAAAGAGACTTCCCCAAACAATTAAGTGGACAAGTATTTGGGTGGCTGGATGTTGGTACAGCAGCTTGGATTGCCATAACCCAGTGCCCTCTTGGTGTCCAGTATCCTCGCCCACTCTGCATCTGCTGCTGCCCCATTGCCACACCCTGAGCATCTCTGACTTTCTGTTTGTAGAGAATCATTGGTGGAAAGTGGGGATGAGTAGAGGGGCAAAGATGGAGGTAAATACAATATTACTGATCACATTCACCATGGCTTATCATAGTAAAGAGTGGTTGTTCTATGATCACTGTGGTACTGATGTGTTAGAGCTGGTTTGGAATGCAGGGGCTGTTACACACATCATGGATGTGACAAATTAAAACGCTGTTAACACTGAGCTACATAATGAATGCTTAATACGAGTGAAAGAAAAGATTATTGAGTAGAAAAGCTATTCGGTTGGCAGGGCTTTAATTGCCAAGTAGTCTGAGAGTTGGCACATGGGCATGACTGAGTAGCGACTGTGTGAACTTGGGAAGTTACCAAAGGAGGGCAAAGGAAATACTATGTGCAGCCTGATGAACAACCTGCATCTATCAAATGGCTATACTATTGCAAGTGAAATCACGGTACCTGACAAAGCACACAGTATCAATCTAAACTGACGGCAGTGTCCAGGCTGTGGTGAGAAATCAGGGATGTAGGATAACAAAAGGTGCATAGGGAATGGCACATGCCAGGAAGACAGACTAGAAGAGAATAGGGGAAGAAGATTTTTTTTTTTGCAAGACTCAACTGATAATGATCTCTCTCTGTCAGAATACTTTAATTTGTAAAAGTACCAGCTCAAGTTCCAGATGGGTGACCCAGAGGCTGAGCCGAGGGTCACAGCTGCAGCATGCTAGGGAGAGAACTGTAGCCTCTATTCACAATCTGCTGTGTTTGTGTTGACTCACAACATGGTTGGGGACCAGGCTGGACAGCATTCCAAACTCTCAGTGGAAATCCTAAAGGCATTCCACCCCTTGTTAATGATAAATATATGTTTATCTAGGGAAGTGTGATGGAGAGGGGATACCTCCAGAAAAAGAAGACAATTTGAAATGCTACGGAAAAAAAAAAAAGCTACAGTGATGGAAAAATGCTTATTTTTGCAGAAAAGATGTAATCTGCACAATTTTCCTCTTATTTTGATAGACTAAATCCTAAGTTTCAAGCATGTGAAGGCCAAAGACAAACTCTTATTTAGGGCTGCCAAGATGAGAAATAGCAGCCTCTCTGTACACACACAAAGGAGCTGTGCCGTGGGGCCACGGGGCCGTGTCCACATTACGATTGGGGCCTCGCTGTGTGGTCATCGGGGACCCCTGACTCACTTGGGCTGATCATCAAGTCTAAAAGAGTTCTTAGCTTTTCTCTAGAGAATGCTCAGTTTCCATCGGTCTGTGTATAAAACTGGGCTGCCTTTGACTGGTAGAAGGGGCCTGGGAGAGAGAGGCTTGGAAAAAACTGGATCAACATTCAGATGAAGCCCCAGAGGTGCAGGTGCCACATGTTCTCATTAGCGCTGCTGGTGAAACACCTTTCTGCAATGAAGGGGGTCCTCCTCTTTGACCTCCTCTTTGGGTCTGACTCCTAAATTGAGGAGTCAGCGTTACACGGTGGAATCTCTGCTCTGGTTGGGTGGGAGGGTTTCAGGCTAGCCCTTGCTGTTTTTTCTTACCATTTCATGTTAAAGTAGGGAGTAGATTCAAGTGGGGGACTATTGAGAAGAATTAGTCATCCATGGCTGTAAGATACCAGCAATGCCAGATGGGGTGCGGGAGTGCAAGCAATTTATAAAGCCTTCGCGGCAATTTCTGTGACCACAAGGGATGATACTGGCTCGATTTAGCATTTTTGAATTTAAGTATTCACCTCATGCCAATGTATGTAGCTATGTTCTCTCATCTGAGGTTGTTCATTTGGAAATACAGAAAGGTGAGGCATTATTTCTTGAAATAAAATATTCCCTCTCATTACAACTGTGTCTCAGTGATCCCTAAAGCAGAAATTCAGTTCAAACATTAAATTCAATAATCAGATATTAAACACTTACTATGCAACACACTGTGGAAACTGAAGATGAAACAGACCATGGATCCCTGTCCTCGAGGAGTATATAAATTAGGAGGAGCATAAAGGAAATATCCAAACAATCTTGGAAAAGAGAGAGAACAATGAAATGACTCCAGACAGGTAAGTGACAAGGTGGTTCAGCTGGGGGAGACTATGTCCTCAGAGGCGAGGTTCATATCGGAGACATAAATTTGGGAATCATAAATGTGGAATTTAATGCCATAGGCATGAATGAGATCACTGGGGGAGAGATATAGAAGGGAAGAAGGACCCAAGCAAGGGCCCTGGGTGCCCTATGTTTAGAAGCTAGTCAGGGGAGGAAGAGTCAGCTAAGGAGACTGGGAAGGAGAGGCCAGTGACCCTAGAGGAAAATCAGCAAAGTGTGGCATTTCAGAAACTAAGTGTGGAAGGCATTGCAAGAAGGAATGGGTGGTACACTGCTGAGAGGTTGTATGATCATCAACTATCTATTCTCATGTGTGTTTTATGTTTGTTTCCTCTTAAACTGGCAAATCCATGAGGACAGGGCCCATGTTTATTTTGTTCACACTGTGCACTTAATGTCTGGCATTGTACTTGGGACAGAGGGGTACTCAAAATATATTAGTTACATAAAGGAAGGAAGACATAAAAGCCAGTCTAATGTGTTTATACTTAATTCAGTAGGCAAAGAGTAGTATCCAAATCAGCATTTTCAGGTTTCTCACACAGGGTTTGATCTTAGCCAAAAACACAAGCCTTCTTTAGGAGTCCTGTACAGATGTGTTGGCTTCATGCATACCTCCTCTTAACATCATTCAGTGTCCTTCAGTCTGGATGCACAGAAATGAAGAAGCAACAAGAATCTATCCAGGTGGTTCTCCTGTAATCCTTTAGGGCAATGTTAGTCACTGGAATCTCATGAGATATTAATGATTCTGCCATTCTGGAAAGAAATCTATGATCCCAATCTTGGGTTAAGTAGCTATCTCTACAGCAGGCATCATCGAGAACATTTAATCTGATAATACAGAATTATGAGTATTACGAGAGGGCTATTAACATAGAACATTTTCCAAACTTATTTGACCAGGGAATCCTTTTTAGTTGCTTAACAACTGTTAACATCTCAGGGGACAGTAATATCCTGAAGAATGATTTGGCAAATGTTGCACAGGGCTTAATAACAATCCTAAGAGGGCAAAAAAAAAAAAATCATATCACATTTCTTTTTAGTTGACATGGGGAGAAAATCCCTATACTGGATATAAGTTACATGGGTGGAGTCTAAAGGAATGGTAAGTTGTATTATTGTTCTGAAATGATTCCCCCTTCTATATGAGAAGATTATCAATTCCTGCCTGTTGCTGTGTGTCTTTCAGTAGCTTCTGTGGGGGATGGGGGGTAAGTCCCTGCCCACTTGATTCTGGGCTTGACCATGGAAGGGCTTTGGGTAATGAATGTGAGTGGACATGGTGTGTGCCATGACTGAGTAGAAGCTTTAAGGAGCATCTGGAGTTTCTGTCAGCAGCTCTCTTGCTCTTTTTCCTCTGTCATGAAAACAGTGTGTCCCAAATAGTGAATTATCTTTTACTCTGGATTCTGGAATGGGAGGACACAGGGAGCAGAGCTTAGTCGCCACCTCATAGCCACCAATCTGCAGTAAAAGTAGGAGCAAAAAGTAAATGATCGTTGTGTAAGCTACTGAGATATTGGTGCTATTTGTTACCACAGCAGAGTTGACTAATACAGAGAGGAAAGTATGTAAGGCTGTTATGAATGTGACAGCTATTTCTTTTCCAGAGCTTCCAGAAGAGAGACAACTCCAGAGGAAAAGCAGAAAACAGAATAGCTCCATTTGTAGCTGAATTTTTTATATTTTACAGGAGAAAAGTTGAATTCTTGTTCTGCCTAAAAACAACTCCATGAATTGAAAAACTCAATCAACCTAGATAAAGATTTATAGATTTAGTGTAGGCTCTAATGTGCTGGCATATGTGAGAAGAAATCTCAGTATTTCAAACCGAATGAAATCCATGAACACACAGAAGTGGACATTCATGGCCAGTCCTACTGGTATTATTTGCCTCCTTGTAGAGAATATTATTTTTTTAATAGTCTCCCAGACTTCCTCACAATTGTCATCAGTGGGATGAGGAGGAGGCCAGCTGCCCAGTAGCACCAAATTCTGGGACATCCCAGGTTTGGGAGGGCTCTTGAATAAGAACAAAAAGGTAAAGGGAGTGATCATTATCTAAGGAAACAATGTTCCTCTTCCCTGTCCCTTCCTCTTTACTTCTTCTTGTTTTTTTTTATTTAAAGCATTTTTTTATCCATACTCTTACCCTTTAGCTGATCTGTTTTTTGGTGTGTACAATAGCAGCATTTTGGAAATCTCTCAGCTTTAGTAGGCAGGGAATTTGGGACATCTATGGTTTAGGAGCCCCTGTGACATTAGCTTCCTCACACTTACGTCTGGTCCAGGTTCAATATTTTCCCATCAGCTTTCAGTTTGTTTATTTCTTTACTTAAATTGAGAAGATGATAGATGAGGGGCTATCTCTCTCTCTCTCTCTCTCTCTCTCTCTCTCTGTGTGTGTATGTGTGTAACTGTTGAGAATGCTCATTTTTCTTCCTGGGTCATCTTAAAAAATCTCCAAGCATATGCTACCTCAGGGAAGCAAGTGTTTTTTTCTGTGATGAGCTCATATCACCTCCTTTGAGAAGCCTTTCCCAACTTTAGGCCATCACTTTCTTCTTTACCTTCTCACAGATGTTTGCTCCTTCCTCTGTAAATAAGTCCCTATTTTCATGTCTGTTTCTCCCACTGTAAAGAGCACCTTGAGGACAGGAATTGAGCTTTGGTGGTTTTTGTAACTCAGCATGTGGCGTAGAACCAGGAACATTGTGCATGCTCAGTACATATTTGAGGGATGAGGATATGCATGCCCATAATTATAGACTTGTGTGTTTTAATAATATAGCTACTGAAAATATCCATACAAAATCCAAAACACCAGAAGGGCTTATCATAAGCCAAGCCAAGAGTCACTGAGAAAATAATAATCATATCGGCTCCTCTAATTTCCTCCTAGCTGGCCACTCTTTCTGGGTGGGTTTTGCTTACCTGTCCCAAATCTCTTCTTGGTAACTGGCTCAAAAATATGCATTTGCAGGATCCTCTGACCTCTCACTTTTACTGTGTGCCCCCAAATGCGTGGAAATCCTTGGTCTCTGAGAACCTCTGGACTCTAGCTCAGAGTAATTCTAGGGTCTTCAAGACCACTGAAAAGTGAAAATATGGTGAGACTTGGGAACTTAGCGATGAGCACCAAACTCTGGAAAATCTTAAGATCTCAGAGTCATTTATTCATACAAACGCGTTTATGCAATTTGTCAGATTCAACGATAAGCAAAAGCAGATATAGTCCTTGATCTTTCAGAGCTTACAAGCTAGAAAAATAGACATTAATCAAATTAATGAAATAATATTACAAACTGATATATGAAAGCATATTTTAACCGCCCCCCCCCCCCAAATCTGAACTTGTTGGGAGATTTCAAGACATCTCTGAGGAATTGATGTGCAAATTTTGATTCAAAAGATGAATAGGAGTAAAACAGGTGATGAAGAGATAGGAGAAATGTTCCCCAAGGATGGAGTAATATAATGTGCAAAGGTGGGAGGTACCTGTGCGTTTCATCAGCTGAAAGGTCATCTGTTTGACAGGAGCAGGGAAAATGAAGACCGAGGGTAAGAAGTATTGGAAGTGTAGGTGAGAAGGGGTCAGACTGTGCAGGGTTGTAGAGGCCAGCTTGGGGATTTTGATTGGTCTTTTACCTGTAAGCAATGGGAAGTCATTGAATAATTTTTTAAAATAAATATTTATTCATTTTTGAGAGAGAACTCGAGTGGGGGAGTGGCAGAGAGAAGGAGGTACAGGGGATCTGAAGCAGGCTCCGCACTGACAGCAGTGAGCCCAATGTG
The DNA here is from genome assembly GCF_027475565.1 of Acinonyx jubatus. Lineage (NCBI taxonomy): Eukaryota > Metazoa > Chordata > Mammalia > Carnivora > Felidae > Acinonyx > Acinonyx jubatus. The sequence continues at coordinate 71,668,881 of NC_069386.1, read as the reverse complement.
GGGCTCAAATTCATGAACGATGAGATCATGACCTGAGCCAAAGTCAGACGCTCAACTGACTGAGCCACCAAGGTGCCCCTGTCATTGAAGGATTTTTAATCAGAGGTATAACATAATCACATTTGTATGTTGAAGAAATTACTCTGGCTGCTGTGGGGAGGACATATTGGAAGGTCCAAGAGACCAGCTAGCTCATTCAGACTGATGAAATAATTCAAAGGAGAAAATGGAAGTTTGGACAAGGAGTTGGTAGTAAAGGATGGAGATGGCAGTGTTATTCACTGAGATAGGCAACCTCAGGAAAGGACCATATTTAGAAGGAAGATCTCGATTTTGGTCTTGGAGTTGAGTTAAAATGAGTTTAAGACTTTTAAGTGAACATATTGAACAGTCACTGGGCACATCATACATTCACTCATATTTACTGACTACCCACCACATGAGAGTTACAATATTGAGAATTGTGTGGAACAGAAAAATATACTAAACTTGGAATCTCGTCTTGAGGACCTTAAAATTTATGAGACAGTCATGAGGAATGGCTGAGTATTGGGTATAGAGAAATGAGGGCTTGAGAGGTTGGATATGATAGCTGTCTTCAAATATTTGAAAATATAAAGGTAGAACTTAGTCTATGTTGTTTCAGAATGCACAAAAAATACCAACATATAAAGTTATAAGGAAGGATCTCTGTGACTTAATTACTTCATAATTGGAAGTTTGTATCCTTTAATGTCCTTTATCTATTTCTCCCATCTGTCCACTCAGCCCCCTTCTGTGATGATGACTACACTTACCATGGCAAGCACTAAATAATGTATGGAGTTGTCAAATCAATATGTTGTACACCATAAACTAAGATAACATTGTATGTTAATTATATTTTAAGAAAAGTTATAGGGAAGCAGACCTCAATTTGGTATAAGAAGTGATTTTTTTTTTTAAAGTAGGCTCCATGCCCAACATGGGACTTGAACTCATCACCCTGAGATCAAGACCTGAGATCAAGAGTCGGACACTCCACTGACTGAGCCACCCAGGTGCCCCAAAAAGTGATTTTTTAAAATAAGAACTGTCACTGAAAATATTTTAATTGAGTTTGGATGATCATTTATTCAATTGATATTTAATGTACATATACATTTAATGGAAGGATTCTTGCTTGGCCTCTAAGATCCCTTTTGGCTTTCAAATTCAATGATTCTAATTTTCTGGTTAAAGCCTTAATTGTTCAGAATGAGGTCACAACCTGGATTACCTTAGTCCATTTCCTTACTTGGACCCTACCTGGATGTTCCCTGGGCACTTGCAGGATGCTGTAATGAGTAATTTCTTCCAGGTTGTGACCCCTTCAGAAAATAAAATATATAATGTAGGAATCACATTCTCTTCCTTGGCTGGCTGTGGCCTCCTCTGACACAGAGGAAATTCCCTTGTTTTCTCTTGCCAGTTACTCCATACCATGGTTCCATGATGTTGGATGGCCTGTTTGTAAGTTCAGCCAATTGATAGCACTGTGCTACCGGATGGACACAAGCTACTGCCTTTTGGCTACCTGTGAGCAATTACATCTTCCATTTCTAGGGACAGAGGATGCCTAAGGACTCCTTTGTTTGGGAGCTTGGTGAAAGTGGCATGCCTATTACTGTGCCCTGACAGTTGAACTCAAAGATCTTTTAGAGCCTGGGCAGACACACTCTGAGATATCTCTTCATTGCTCTGAACTCTTTCAAGTGAGCACTTTTTATGATAGATAAGAGTCACAGAAAGCAGGATAATGGGGACAACAATAGTATGACTTTAGTCAACTCTCAGCTGCCTTTACCAGTGCAGTAGGGAAGAACATGGACAATATAGAAATATCATTTAACATTCTTGCCATTCATTTGGCTTTGGAAGTTTTGCAGAAACACTTGGTTCATGTTTATAGTATGCTAGGGCCTTTGGTGGCCCTATCTCCACCTTAGTCTGGAGCTCCAGGTAATATATAAAAGATTTTCTTTTTTTCAAGTTTATTTATTTATTTTGAGAGAGAGAGAGAGAAAGCACAAGTGGGGAAGGGACAGAGAGAGAAGAGAGAAAGAATCCGAAGCAGGCTCTGCATTGTCAACACAGATCCCAATGCGGGGCTGGAACTCATGAACCCTGAGATCATGACCTGAGCTGAAGTAGGACACTTAACCAACTGAGCCACCCAGGTGCCCCTATATAAAAGGTTTTCTCAATTACCTTTTGGTAAGCTCAGGGAATTTCTCTAGGTCTCTAATTTTAATTCATGTGGTTTCCTTTTTCCCTGTTTTGTGCCCAGCCTCTCTCAGATCATTGTTGGGCACTCTGCTTGGTTTCTTCTTCCTTGGCTCCAGGCTCTGTTTTTTATGCTCACCCAATGCCCATTTTAGGTTCTGAGTTGCCTCACCCCAACCTGAATCAGAACTTCACATTCTCATCTGTCCTGAAGGAGGAATGGACAATTAGATACACACGCTCTCACTCTTATCCCTTTTCTTCCCAGTCAGACTTAATCAGACACTAATGATTCATGTTCTTTTTTTCTGGCTTGATCTTGAATTGAAGTTATGTGGCACAAGGTTCTGGGTTACAGTGGATAATCTATGAAGGTCACATGGTGTGGTAAAAAGTACATTGACTCAATAAATATTAATTCGTTTCCTAATCTGCTTGTGGATGAATGAGAAGTGATAATACCTGGAATTTATATAAAGCCTTCTTCCAAGGAACATACAAGGACACGATAGCACCTCAATGACTCAAAGAGATTAGTTATTATATTGGTAACACAAATAATCTGTAACCTGGTTTGGGGATGATTGATTGCTTGTTGTGAGTCGCACACCTGGCTGCACATCAGCCTCCCTCAGGAGCTTTTTACAAATACGGATTTTTTGGGTGGCATTGGGGAAAACCAGATTTATATTTCTCCACCTCTGTGAAATTTTTCAGTGGTGATGGCTTCCCTGGACTTGTGCTTCTCGAACTTTAATATGCATATAACTTACCCAGGGAATTTTGTTAAGATGCAGATTTTGATTCACTAGTTCAAGGGCAGTGCATGAGATTCTTCATTCTGGCAACATTCCAAGTGATGCTGATGCTGTCTAGCCAGAGACCACACTTGAAATAGCAAGGTCTTAGACTGGAGAGGGGGGAGAAGGCAAGGCATGGAGGTTGAATTACCTGGGAAACCAGAGTTCCATGCCCACACCACTTCAATCAAAATCTCTGGAGATGTGTTCCAGACCTTTGTATTTTTAAAGAACTTCCCCCAGGTGATTAAAATATGCAGTTGGAATTGAGACCCATTGTTCAAGAGATGCCTTGACCACATCTAATGTCCATTTCTCTGTAGTGAGGGCAGGAGAACCTGGCCACATCTTCCCTGTACTAAACTAATAGTTTTGTTGCTTACAGCAGAATTTCTCAAAGCATGTCCTTGAACCACTTGCATCAGAGTCACCTGGGCACTTATTATAAATGCAAGTTCCCAGGCCTGCCCCCAGATAGACTGAAACATAATCTTTGTAGCTGGGACTCAAAAGTATAAATAGGAACAATCTCTCCAGGTGCACAGTGAAGTTTGAGAAATACTGGCTTATAAAATCAAATCAAATCTCTTTAGCCTTGTAGGTCAGAGGTCTCTAAACAAGTTGGTCTCAACCAGATTTTTGAAGCCCTCTCTTTCTCTGTTCTACTGTGTTAATCTCCTGTGGTAGGCAGCTTCTAAGACGGCCCCCAGTGATCTCTAATCCCTGGTGTTCATATTCTTGTGTAATCACCTCCTCCCCTTGAGTGTGAGCTGCACTTATTGACTCACTTCTTTTTTTTTTTTTTTTGTGACTTAACACATTTATTTTTTTTTTCAGTATATGACATTTATTGTCAAATTGGTTTCCATACAACACCCAGTGCTCATCCCAAAAGGTGCCCTCCTCAATACCCATCACCCACCCTCCCCTCCCTCCCACCCCCCATTAACCCTCAGTTTGTTCTCAGGTTTTAACAGTCTCTTACGCTTTGGCTCTCTCCCACTCTAACCTCTTTTTTTTTTTTTTTTTTTTCCTTCCCCTCCCCCATGGGATTCTGTTAAGTTTCTCAAGATCCACATAAGAGTGAAACCATATGGTATCTATCTTTCTCTGTATGGCTTATTTCACTTAGCATCACACTCTCCAGTTCCATCCACGTTGCTACAAAAAGCCATATTTCATTCTTTCTCATTGCCACGTAGTATTCCATTGTGTATATAAACCATAATTTCTTTATCCATTCATCAGTTGATGGACATTTAGGCTCTTTCCACAATTTGGCTATTGTTGAGAGTGCTGCTATAAACATTGGGGTACAAGTGCCCCTATGCATCAACACTCCTGTATCCCTTGGGTAAATTCCTAGCAGTGCTACTGCTGGGTCATAGGGTAGGTCTATTTTTAATTTTCTGAGGAACCTCCACACTGCTTTCCAGAGCGGCTGCACCAATTTGCATTCCCACCAACAGTGCAAGAGGGTTCCCATTTCTCCACATCCTCTCCAGCATCTATAGTCTCCTGATTTGTTCATTTTGGCCACTCTGACTGGCGTGAGGTGATATCTGAGTGTGGTTTTGATTTGTATTTCCCTGATAAGGAGCGACGTTGAACATCTTTTCATGTGCCTGTTGGCCATCCGGATGTCTTCTTTAGAGAAGTGTCTATTCATGTTTTCTGCCCATTTCTTCACTGGGTTATTTGTTTTTCGGGTGTGGAGTTTGGTGAGCTCTTTATAGATTTTGGATACTAGCCCTTTGTCTGGTATGTCATTTGCAAATATCTTTTCCCATTCCATTGGTTGCCTTTTAGTTTTGTTGGTTGTTTCCTTTGCTGTGCAGAAGCTTTTTATCTTCATAAGGTCCCAGTAATTCACTTTTGCTTTTAATTCCCTTGCCTTTGGGGATGTGTCGAGTAAGAGATTGCTACAGCTGAGGTCAGAGAGGTCTTTTCCTGCTTTCTCCTCTAGGGTTTGGATGGTTTCCTGTCTCACATTCAGGTCCTTTATCCATTTTGAGTTTATTTTTGTGAATGGTGTGAGAAAGTGGTCTAGTTTCAACCTTCTGCATGTTGCTGTCCAGTTCTCCCAGCACCATTTGTTAAAGAGACTGTCTTTTTTCCATTGGATGTTCTTTCCTGCTTTGTCAAAGATTAGTTGGCCATACGTTTGTGGGTCTAGTTCTGGGGTTTCTATTCTATTTCACTGGTCTGTGTGTCTGTTTTTGTGCCATATTGACTCACTTCTACAGAATAAAAAATGGCAGGAGCAATGAGATGTCACTGCTAAGATTAGGTTACAAAAAGAGGATGCCTTCTATCTTGGAAGCCTTCTTTCTAAGTCCTTGCTCTAGGGAAGGAAGCTGCTGTGTTATGAGGATCTGTACAGAAATGCTCACATAAGGATCACAAACACCCACTTGAGTGAATTTGGAAGTGGATCCTTTTTCAGTCAATGCTTAATGACTGTTGCCCCAGCTGATCCCTTGACTGATGAGAGACCCTGAGCCAAAGGACCCTGCAAAGCCACACCTGGATTCTTGACTTACAGGAACTATGAGATAATAAATGTTTGAGCCTCTAAATTCTGTGGTAATTGTTATGTAACAATAAATAACTAGTACACCCACCTTGAAATATCCCTCCCCTTCCTTTCCACTTACCCAAGTCCCGCCTCTTTCAAGCCTCAGCTATTCCAAGAAACTTTGCTCATAGTGATTGTCCTTTCATGAGCTCCTAGAGCACTGCATATGAAGCCAGTGCACTCATTGTTAGATAGTATGTGCTTTCTTGTATTTTTGTATTCGTCTGTAATCTTTAATTGTAATTCTAATGCTGTCTTTAAAATAAATTGTAGACACATTAAGGAGACTAGAACTTAGGCTAGAACTTGACTTACAGCTATTTCTATTCCCATGACCTATCCTAATATCATAAGTACAATAATCGCCCTATAAATAAATGTGTGAGGAAGATGATAGTGCATTGGAAGGAATATTGAATAGAAGGTATCAGGAGAGCTGTTGTTCTCACAAACTCAATGTCTACTTTGCATCATAATGCCTGGGTTGTAATTTAATGTTGAGAGAGAATTCCAGACTAGTCAGTTGAGCAGAAAAACAAACAGTTGGCTACTAGAGCCAACAGAGTGAAAGCACTCCCTAAACGATTATTAAATATTTGTATCTGTAAGTCCTCCTGCCTGCTGGTCTACTCAGTGGGTTCCTCCAGGACTTGGCTTCCTGTAGTCTCTGACACTTTTGGCTTATCCATTTCAACTTGGGACTTGGGATTTTTTTTTTTTTTTTTGGTTCACTTGATCCATGACCAACTCACAGATCCCACACTGCCACAAATATTAGTCTCCAAGATCTCACTCAGCAACTAACATTGTGTTATCCCTCCCTACCCATCTCCATGCCCTCCCTGCCCCTGAACTCCTCCGTGACTAAGGGATGATATAAAACATTCAATATCTGAAATAGTTAGGGAGCATTTCAGAAAATGACTCTATTCATCCTTCTTCACAGAGTAAGAGTTAAAGCTATCTCTAATAGCTTTGGAAATTTTGATTAGGATGGTAATGGAAAACCATCCTTGCTTTATCTAGTTTATGCACACGAATGCTTTCACAATAAAGACTCTGGAATGAGCTACAACACTCATGATAGTAGAAATTCTGTTCATCTCAGCCTGCCCCCACAATAAGAAAACCTTCTCAGCATTGAAGATTGTTTGTTTTTCAACCTCTTCTCAGAAGTCCCTGAGAGTCAGGTGCAGGGCCCCCTTGGTCGCTTTGCATAAACCCTAGTGAGATTTTCTGCCCTCTTTGACTGATAACTAAGCCCCGTCTCAACCAACCACAAAGATAAGGCCCTTGCCCCAACTTAGCTCTTGTCTCTCTTATCAGATGTTACTGTTGAGATTATCAGGTGGTCTCACCTCAGTGTGGTGCACATTTTAGCTACAGGTGGTCTTCTCATTGGACCTGCCCCTCTTGGTTTGACTCAAGGGTTCTGAGGAGACCAGCTTGCAGGGCTGTAGCACTGTGGATATCGGACGCACAGTAGTAGGTCCCAGTGTCTTTTATTGTTGCTCTTTGAATGTCAAGTATACATTGGCCCTTTAAAGCATCAATATTTCCTTTGTAATTACTGCTTATATTGGCATTAGAACTGTTGCTTAGTCTGTATACTAAAGTCAGGGAGTTATCTTCATTCTTCTTATACCAGCTCACTTGATAATTTTTCCAGTCCCCTCCCGTTATGCTGCATCGGAAGGTGGCAGGCTCCCCAACTAGAACAGTCAGGGTGTCGGTGTCTGGTTTCAAAACGATATCCAATGAGACCCCTGAAAGGGAAAGCCCAGGTGGAGAGGCTATGGAGATCTCCCTCTGTTCCAATGGGATGGAGCCAAGCTCAGCAATGGCCCTCCCCGAAGACCGCCCCCCTACCCCCCGCCCCGCAAATCATTCCTGCAGCACATTTCCCTAAGAGTGAAAGGCCCAGTGGCTTGTCCTTACCTGCACAGGAGAGGGTGAGGTAGAAGAGGGGACAGGTCCACAGCATGGCTTCATGGGGGAGGCTCTTCAGTATGCTGGTGCTCCCTGGCTGTCCCTGATCAGCCACTGCCTGCCTGGGAGAAGCTTTGTCAGTTATAAAGGGTCTGGGTGTTAGTCACTTCCTCACAGAGAGGTGTGACAGCCCTACAAGGTCACAGGTTGGGCTGTTTATCCAACAAACTCAGGTGAATTACCTGTTGCAGGTCAGATACCATTTGGGAGAAGAGGAGGTGAACAGGACATGGCTTCTGTCTTCAAAACACTCAGTCTTTGGGGGGAAGCAGACATAGAGCAATTACGAAGGAGTGTTAAGTGCTATGGAAGAGGTTGGCACAAAGTGCTCCAGGAGCGGGGAGGAAGGAACTGTCTCTGCCTGGGACACGAAGAAGATTCCACCCTGAACAAAACTGCGAGAGTTGAGTAGGGTGTTGTCAGCCTCTGCCTCTGGAGGGCATTCCCAGGGGAGAGGGCATTCTGCAGGGCATGGTTATTCTCCCTCCTTGTCATTCCTTTGCCGGTCCCTTTTCCTTTGGCCTCTGCCGCCCCTGCTTCCGTCCGAGCCTTCTTCACATGTTGCAGGCTGTTGCTATACTATTCCAAGACGTCTTCTTCCTGCTTCCAGACTCTCCCCATTTTCATCTGTTCTCCAAGCAGCCATCATACAGATTTTTCTTCAGACCAGGGGGGATCAGGTCACACCTCTGCTGAAACTCCTTCAGTAGTTTCCCTTGGCCTTTAGGGAAGTATGAAAATCCTATGTTATGGCCATAATTATCTCCTGATCTGCTTTTTTCCTCCAATTTCACTTTTGGCCACTTGCACTCAGTATTTCAGCTGCACAAAAATACTTGCAGGTTCAAAGATGTATCATAGTCTTCATAGTACCAGTTTTTGCACTAGCTTCTCCTTCCTGGAAAAACCAGAACTTCCTCCTCCTTCCCCCACCCCAACTCGAGGGAAACATACCCTGGGTTCCTTGAGCTTGTTGGGTCATGGCGCTTATCACCCCTATTACAATTATCCGATAATTTGTTTTCTGCACTGGGCTTTAAGATTCATTAGAACAGTGACTGTATCTTATTTATATTCGCTTTCTCAGTGCCCAGCACAGAGCTTGTCAATATTAGGAGCTTAGCAGAGATTCACCAGTCTAAGTAGGATTTCTGTCTGGAGTTTCCTGACTCTCAAGGAGCATTCTGGGCTGCTCATCTAGTGAAGGATGGGATTGGGAAAGGATTTGCCAGCAACCCAGGCCAAAACCTGGGGAAGCAGGTCTTCTACATATTGTCGTAGGTGTAGGGAGAGGCAGGCCCTCTGCAACAGCAGGATATCTCCCACCTGGCTAGACCTTGTTTGTAATTGTAGAAGCGAACATTCTGATATCACCCCTGGGTGGCTAGGTGGTATCACTACCCGCATCATCTATGTGCAAAAGGGGCACTGGCTGTGCAGATCTAATGGCTCTGGGTTTTGAATCTTCCTTTGCAATTTAGCAGTAGCTGGGCAAGTGTCATCCCTAAGTCTTGATTTCCTCTTCTGCACATAGGGTCATTGTAGTTACCATGCAGGGATGTTGTGAGGTTGAAATGAGAGAACACATGTGAAGTAGCACTTACCCCTGTGCCTGGCACACAGTGGAATGCCCACTAGATGTCGGTTCTTTGCCACATCTCTTTTGCTTTGCCGTGGGTGGGTTAGTGACCTAGTCATAACTCCCTACCTGAGCCATCATCACCAAGGGAGATACAGAACTTGTCATTTCAGGTGTGGCACAGAATGTTCTGCTGAGGGAAGGAGGTGTTAGCCCAGCTCTGTTAGGCTGTCTGTAGGACTCTGGGCAGGTGAATGATGACCTGAATGTAGCTGTGTCAGAGATGAATGGGCAATGTCACTAACTTCTACACCCTTTGGCAAAGGAGTCTCTGGCAACACGATGGATGCCCATAGGGGCTAGAGACACAGTCTTTTTTTGTCCATCTGGGATGAAGAAAGAATAGGAAGACTTGAAGAAGCAAAAAGACCCCAGGGTCAGATCAAATCAACCCACACTGGGTCCTACACACTCCAGCTCAGGGCCCTTCTCTTTGATGGCCGCTGCCACTCTGGGTCTTTAGTATCAAACATCTATCCAGAGGATCACTGGAATATTAGTGGGAGAGAGTGCCAGAATTTCTGATTTTATCTCTAATTGGAAGTTTCAGGAATCTACTTTGCCTTTGATTTGAGAACACATCCACTCTTTCCCTACTCCCTTTGAGTTCTTTGGGAGAAAAAAGAGAGAAATTTAGTGAAGGAAAGTTCTTTGCTTGCTTTATCTCATACTCATTACCCTCAAACTTCCCACATAAAGCTTTATTGACAACAAAGTCAGACTCTGGTGTGCGCCCACGATTTATCTCTGTTCAGGCACGGCAGTTATCAGCTGTTTGCCCTGTTTCTAGTTTCCGTCTTTGCTCTTTTGTTTCTCTGCCCTGGCACCAGCTGGTTGGACAAGCAACTGAAGAACAAGAATGGAGGTGAGTAAAAAGAGAGAAAATGCCCTTTCTATGTCCCTTGGCCAGGACCTCAGCTGCCTGGGGTCCCGGGACGGCCTTCAGTAAGTAAGTGGTTCTTGGTCTGGCTGCTTTGGGATCAGAATGCTCAGACGGATGGGATTACTTTGTTTCTCTGATGTGTTTTCACTGAAATGTCTGAGCCCCACTGGTTGTGTTAAAGCAAACATAAGATATTTTTGGAAATTAGTGAGGAATTTCAATGGGTGTCAAGGAAAATCACAGTGTCATTTGTCTCTAAAAAGATTTTGGCTGCCACTATTCCATCTGCGACTCACTTACCCAGCTGTGTGGCACTGAATGAAGCAGCTGCCAAGCAGAGCAGTGGAGAGGCAAGCTGGGACTCTTCTGAGTTGTAATTCTGCTTCTGTTACTGACTTGGGACTTTGAGATGTAAATAAATAAACTTTTCCATATTTAGTCTCAGCTCAATTCCTTTAAAAAGTTTGCCAGGCTCCCATCTACCAACTCATCCTGAAATCTCAAGGTCCTAATCCCAATCCATGCTTTGATCCTGGAACCCTCCTGTAATCGCTACCACCAAGTACTTCTCTTGCTCCCATGTGTGTCTGGTCTGGTTCCTCTGTTAGGCCGTAAGCCCTTGCTACAGTGTGAACTCCAAAATGGCAGAGAGCTTATATCATTTGCCTTGAACCTTGGCTCTTGGCATAGTGTCTGACACATAGTAGACACTCAATGTATATATATTTATATTTTAATATAAATGATTGTCAAATTGGCTAACATACAGTGTGTAAAGTGTGTTCTACCTCAATATATATTTTTGAATAAAAACTGAACCATGCCAATTCTATACTCTGAGACTTATTGACACTTATGAGCAATTGTTTTTTTTTTAAGTGTATTTATTTATTTTGAGAGAGACAGAGACAATATAAGTGGGGGAAAGGCAGAGAGAGAGAGGGAGAGAGAGAGAATCCCAAGTAGGCTCTGTACTGATAGTGCATGAAATCATGACCTGAGCCGAAACTGAGAGTTGGATGCTCAACCAATTGAGCCACTCAGGCACCGCTTGATGAGCATTTGTTAACCTTCCTGCTCACCTTTTCTTCTATGCCTGTCCTTCAAGGACCACATGGGGAGACTAGAGGGCTTCCAGTTAGGCCATGAGGTGGTTGGGACAGATCACCACCCAGAAACCTGCCCTTGGGAAGTACTCTCCAGTCCATACATAAGTTTCTAGTGACTTTGTTTTTCTTCCAGATTATCCTTTCACTTTGGTAGTAGCAGGTTTTGTAAAGGAAGAAAGATTATTTCTCTCACGGTACTCTTAGCATGGCAGAATCAGAGACCTGGAATTATGGGATAGTTTTTCCACTGGCAGAGAACACAGCAGGGTTACTAGGGTTGTAAGTGTCCTTTAGAAAACCCACGTTCTCCAATTTAACATTCAGCAATTCTGGAGATGTGTCATCAATAACCCTGAGGTGCCCTGGAGAAAAGCAAGCCCAGGAGGAAAGTGACTTACTCACTCACCAGACACTTTCTGGAGCTGTGCCCATCCCAGTAAGGTTAAGACTTTGAAATCTGATCCCCAAAGCCAAATGGGGCAAAGGGTTTTCCTCCAGTTCTTTATCCCAAGAAAAGCCTCCAATTTTGTATGATTCTGAGCCCTTAAAGGGCTGCTCTTGGGGGGCACCAGTGCTGATGAGCCCATATGTTGGCTGCAAATGAGAAAGCCAGCAAGACAGCAGGGGATTAGGATTTCCACTGATGAATAAATGCAGTATCTGAGGCAGCAGGAGATGTGTATCTTCAGAGGAGAAAATAGAGGAGACAGTTCTATTTACTCCTAGTTCTCAGCTCAGCGGGTCACACCAAGGAGTTTCCCTGGGTGGTTCCTTAAATAAGCAGAGGCAGAAATGGATGTGTCCTTGTAGAGCCCATGTACTTTTGGAATCTTGGGATCATCTTCATTTGATAGTTTTTTAGGATGTCATAAGGTCAGGGGTGCTTTGACTTCATTTGTCATGTTCTTGGAGGTGGGAAGTCATGTAGTACACTTGTGATGTTGATGGAACTAATTCCTTATTTATAATTATGCTTATAAACAACTTTAATTTTATAAGTGATTCCACTATCCATTTAATAAGTGGGGGGGAGTACTGTTGTGTTTTAATATCTCATAAAGTCTATATTTGCTTATTTTATGGGGGTCAAGCAGAAATTACTTTCCTTTGGTTTCGTTTTTTCTATGTAAGAACGCTTTTAATAATTTATCAGCAACTAGTGAAAAAGGTCCTGAAGATCTTTTGAATTGTATTTCTCTCTATTTTCATTGATATTTTGTTCTTACTAGATGGGATACTAATATTTGAAAGAATGTTTAATTGCCTAAGAGATTGACTTATTTTTTAATCAAGAAGCTCCTCAAGCTCCAACCCAGCCCAGTGGTAGGGACGTGGTGAGGAGTTATCATCATGATAGCATCACCATCAACAACAAGGGTGACTGGTGCTTACCGAGTGCTTCCTATGTGCCAAGCATAGCTCTAAGTGCATGACATATAATAGTTCACTTAATTCATGCTACAATTCTCTAAGGTAGATATTATTATTATCATTATTTTAAGTTTTTTGCGGGTTTTTTTTATTAAGTAATCTCTATGCCCAACATAGGGTATAGAGGGCATGACCTTGAGATCAAGAGTCGCATGCTCTATAAACTGAGCCAGCCAGTGCCTCTATTACCATTATTTCCTAAACGAGGAAAGCAAGGCATAGAGTAACTTGCCCAAGGTCATATAGCTAGTAAGTCAGTAAGTGGAAGATTTGGGATTCAAAATTTAAGAAGTCTGGATTTCAAGTCTGCTTCAGTCATTCATACTATACTGTCGACTCTATATCTATCTATCTATCTATCTATCAATTATCTATCTACCAATCTATCATCTATATAATTTCCTGGATGTGTGTGTATATATATACATTATATATATAATTTTTTTTCAGGTTTTTAGAAATGTTGATAAGTTTTCAAGGATCGGTGATTAAGATGTTGATTGTTGGCTTTCAGTTTGTATGTGTGTCTGTTCATTTGTCTTTCTGGGTGTTAGGGACTGTGCCTTTATGTGTCAGGTCAAAGGCTCAAGTAATTCAACGGTATTTAATTTTCACTTTTCATGGCTTAGCAAGATAAAAGTGAGGAGGTGCCACTTGCTGAATACATTTCATTACTTGAGAAATGATTGTTTTATATCTTTGTATCCCCATAGCACCTACTATATCCATTTGTAAGCCATAAGGTCCCCTTAGTTTTGAGTGAATGAATTGAGGAATGAACGGGGGGAGGTTCAAGATGACTCTGAACACCTTCTGTCTTGTTGGATGACCCTCTGAATTTCTGGTGTTGAGTTTGCCTGAGGCTTACGGTTTTTGTTCCATGTGATATACAGTATGTATCATGGTGCCGAACAGCACAGTAGTAAATGGCTTTGTCTCTAGGCTGCACATGCTTAATGGTTAAGGTACTGGACAACAACTTTCTGTTCACAAACAACTGGTAATGTTCCAATTCCACGGTGCCTTGAGAGGTATGGCCGATATAAGTGAATCTTTGGTCAGCTCTTTGCAGATACCAGTACACAGACTCAAAATTTTTATCAGGAATATTGTATTGGCATGGAAACTCCACATCTGTCCCAATTATGGCAGTTATGTTGGAAGATTGTATAATTTCAGTCTTGCAGGAGCCATCTGGAAAAGAAAAAGGGATAGGAAATGAGAAATGAGAAAGAGAGGGAAATTGCACCTGTTTACCTGGGAGCCACGTACAGAGGAAGGGCAGTACAAGGCAGAGAAGCCGGGACATGGTGGGTCTGCAGTTCTTCTCAGTGCTGTTTACCAGGAAGCCTACTTGGCATGCACGATGCACTCGGGCCACCTTATCTGCAACAGCCATGTGGCTGCTTCATTGCTGCAGCAATAAAGGAAAGAGGTCCTTGGGGGTGGTTGGTGCTCACGCTATCGAAAGACACACTCAGATTTGTTCAAAGGCAGCGATCCAACAGGCCCCTTTAGAGGAGGCTCTGGCGCTCCTCTGCCACTCGGGGCCCGTGTTTTCAGCATCTGGTGCCATTCTCTTATCAGCCCCAAGAGGCTTATTCTTTGAAAGGAAACAACCAGGGAGACAGTCTTTTGTTGAAAGACATTTGGTGGGTCATGATCTCTTGGGTCCTTGTTCCTGAGTTTCAGGGGTCTAATGTGCGCAGAAGGATGAGGTAAGGTCTGAGCAGTCATTTTTTTTGGATGTAGTACTATGGCTTTTGTTGCCCACCTGGCAGTTTCTGGTTCTAGGACCCACTCCACAGAAGCCAGACAGGGAGGAAGTAATTTGTTCATTTTTAATTAATTGATGAACCAGTCAAGCACCCATTTATCAGATACTTATTGAGTGTCAATTACATGCAAGCTTTCTGCTGAGTGCTGAGGACACAGTGGAAGCAAAAAACCAGTCCAAGTTGCTGATTGTGGAGTTTAAAGTCTGATGATGATGTTTCACTTCAGGCAAGAGAAGGAGGTACAGCCCATCACACAATATGTAGGAAGCTGCGGAGGGGCCCATGAAGGGGCTTCTGGGGTCTGCCCATATCCAGACAGGGCTTTCTCCCAGTCAACACAGCTGGTTGTGAGCTCACCATGGAGGAGCAGAGATTGGAATTTCCCCTGGCAACCCCCACCCCATCTGAGAATCAGAGGGTTCCTTTTCTACCCACCTTCCCTTCTAACCATTTTCCTATCAAGAAATCATTCTATTTGTTGACGATCCAAAGTTTTGGAGTTCCTGACTTAGCACTGTTATCATTCTATTCTTGGAGCAGAATCAGCTGGGCAGCAATCGTTCCCACTGTGAACATAACTGCATCTTTTGTGTGATGGCTTCCTTTTCATTGTGTACACAGTGACTGCAGAGCCAGGAAATTTTAATTTGGGATAAATAATAAGCTATCTTTAGGGCCAATCTTATTTTGAGAGTCAGGGCTGATGGAGGTCAAGAATTCGCTTTCTTTTCTCGCCTTTGTCAAGGCTTTTCCTCCCACATCCGCCTCCATCTTACTTACGTCATCTTTTTCCTAGTATCTTTTCCAAGACTGCTCATCTTTCTGCAAGATAGTCTCATGAACAGCTTTAAAGGCATAACAGGACAGTGCACAAAGAATAAGGAGACACTCACCCCAGAATGCCTGGGCTTAGAGTTACACAGAAGAGAGCTGGGGACAGCTGAGGCCACACAGACACACAAACAGGCGTGTGGAGGTGGGGGTTGGGGATTGGGGGGGTTGGTGACATGGCGGTGGGGGTGCCTGCACTAGAGCAGGTGGTATGATGGGGTGGTCGGGAGTCCTCCCGAGGCATGGCCATAGCAGTGTGAATGATGTCTGGAAGCGGGTTGGGAAGATATATGTGTGTTCATGGGGACTGCAGACAAATTCACCAAAGACCCCTAAGGAAGGCCATCCCTGGTGGTGGGGGAATGTCATACCCAAAACCATTCTACTGAATAGGGGCTCTAATTTTTTAGGATGACTGACACCTCAAGACTTAATGTACTAAAAAAAAGAAAAGAATTAATTTTAGATAGCAAGGCCATAGAACTTGGGAACCGGAGAGTATTCAGTATGCAACCAGGGTGCCAGGAAGAGGCCATCTCTTCCTTCTCCTTCAACCCCCCTGGTACCATTCATTTACTTTTGAAGTGTCTCCTCAATCTGTTTACTCTTTCCAGGTCCTTATTTCCAATCCTTCTCATTGTCTACCCGACTTTTTGCATTAACTTTATATCCGATCTCATGGCCACAGCAGCACAAAAAATAAAATCCACCAGTTACTTACCAGGGCTGTGTGGTCCTGGAGTTGTAAGAAAGGCCTATGGTTTCAAGGGAGACAACCTCAGATACTTCTTGCCTAGGACAAGGTGTCAGAAAGTTAAGAATTCAGGAAAGATTGTGAGATTTTCAAAATCACAAGGCAGGAGGATGTGTGACCTGCCATCAATGTCAAACCTGGTCATCAGACCTGGTATCAAGGCCTCAGGCATTATCCACCCACCAGAGACCTGGAAAGGGAAATCAGAGCCCTGAGACAGGTCTGTATTGAATGCAGGAAATAACCCTGGGGACCATCCTTGCCTCTCGACTCTTGTGTATTGACTGTCAATCTCCTCTTTTACAGAAATTTCTGTACATTGTTTTTTTTCCAGGTACAGAACTGAGACACTACCCTGGAGGCCTGTCCCTTAATCACAGTGAAGGCATCTTGAGAAAGTACATAGGATAGGACACGCTTAACACAGGGGATCATCTCAGCTCCCACGCTTAACATGGGATCATCTCAGCTCCCATGGACAGTGATTGAATTTTTTTTTTTTTCCAATTTCTGTTTGCTCTCAGGAAAGTATCCTCTGATTACAGACTTTTTATGAGAAGGATCAGGACCAGCCATGTCCTCTGAGGACCTAGATTTGAACTGTATAGTGAAATTTCAGTTAGAAATTTACAACTATACAACTTACAACTTACAAAGCGAGGGCTTTTCTTCTCTTTCCTTTTTCCCCCACTTTGGTTGGAGAACATCTCCTCGAAGACTGTTGGGCATGTTCGGGTTCTGTCGGGAGAGTAGAGACTCTCGGTGAAGTTTAGAGCACTCTTTTTTTTTGTTGAGAAAACTGACGTAAGGTTGAGAATAAGTTTATTCACACCTAAAACAAATATCCACTCATGAGGTGATGAAGTTATCATAAAACTAAAGGCAGGGGCCCCTGGGCAGCTTAGTCTGTTGAGTGTCTGACTCTAGATTTCAGCTTGGGTCATGGTCCCGGGTCATGGGATCAAGTCCCACATTGGGATCCACGATGAGCATGGAAACTGCTTGAGATTCTCTCTCTCTCTGCCCCCTTTCCCCACTCTTGAGTGTGCGAGCTCTCTCTCTGTCACTAAAAAATAACAAACAACCAACTAAATGCAGATGTTATATACTAAGATGGTAAGTGTTCGGTTAAAAATTAGTTGGTGTCACGGTGCCTGGGTGGCTCAGTTAGTTATGCGTCCGGCTCTTGATTTTGGCTCAGGACATGATCTCATGGTTCTTGAGATTGAGCCCTGCTTCGAGTGCTCTGCACTTGGGATTCTCTTTCTCCCTCTTTCTCTGCTGCTCGTGAGCTCTCTCTCTCTCAAAATAAATAAAGTTAAAAAAATTAATTGGTGTCTTTCTAATTAGAATGAGGGGCAGGTTCTACCCCCATCCCATATGAATTTAATCAGGGCCACTGGTGTCCCATAAGTGGTGTTCTAAGACCTAAAAACACCATGTTTGCCCTGTTGGGCTGTGCAGGCCACACTCTACCTGAGACATTGGAGGGTGTGGGGAGAGCTTCTTGGCAGGAAATGATTTTTTCCCCTGTCCTGGTTCAGGGCAGGAAAGGAGCTAGTCTTGGGTTCTGAACTTGGAGATGTGGGGATACCTGCAGATTTTTAACGGGGGCACAGACTGGTTCCTGCTATGTGAAAGCCCGTGGGGGAGACAGGAGGGTCTCATGTTGGGTTTTGGCGTCTCAAGATGTGCACTTCTTTCTCTCCTCAAGTATGTAGTTGTGTTCTAAATGATTGTGGGAGCAGGCTGTGTCCACACTGCCATGGGATCTGTCGGGGGCAGGTACAGGGGAGAGTAGCCTAGACCTGAGTCTCATGAGATGGCCCAAGGTGGTGTGAATAGGAGCTCTGGCTCAGAGGAGTTGTCGAGCCCCATGGGGTTCCAGTGTGGGATGAAATTACCACAAATCCCCCAGGGAGAGCATGGCGGCTTCATATTCCCACAAGAGAGGCTGCGGTTACCGTGGGTCGGATATTAAGGGAACAATATCTGTATTTTTAAATCCACAGGCTGGTGAGGTCTGAGGACACGTGGGTGACATAATGAAGGACTTCCTAAAAGTAAGAGATCGAAATTCTTGAAGTGTTTGAAATAACATCTGTACAATGACAGCCACTGCTGTAATTAATAACCTGACTATCCTTAGCTGTCTCCAAGACTATGAATGCTCAGCAACTAATTGATGGCTGAAACATCCGATGTTATAAGAGCTAGAAAACAGCAGCAGATCTGAAAATGGCCAATTTCCATTATGCATATATATACATGCATGCATGCATCCGTTCACTCATTCAACAGACGTTTATTGCCAAGCACTGTATGTGCTGCCAGGAGCTTACATCCGAGAGGGTAGAAAAAGGTAGGAGTCTACAACCCCTGGTCAGAGGCACAGATTGTTCCTGCTTAATGACATGATGAGGCAAGTTTTCCTTTCAGTCTCTTTCCCAGGGGACTGTGTCACCTATGGAGCCAAATCCTCTTTCCAATGAACTGCCTTTTATTCCTACGACGCCAGGCGCGGGGAGCCATTGTCACAGTGCTGGCCGTGCTGCTGCTCTCAGTGTGCTCCCGTGGTCCTCGGTTTTGGCTCCCAACCAGAGGCTGCATGCTGCTTATGCCAGGGCAAGGTGGGGACAATGGTGGAGCAGAGCCCCTAAAGAGATTTGGCTGGTCCAGCACTGCCCTCCAGTGGTCAAACACAGGCATTTTGGGGAAGGATGGATTCCTAGAGTGAGGCTGAGGTGGGTGTCTGGATTCATCAGGAGCCTTAGGAACGGCTCCACCAGATGAGGCTGGCAGAGTAGGAACTGGAAGCCCTAGTTGAGAAATGAAAATGAGGATTAAAATTCATCAGTGACTGGGTACCTGGACTGGTATGTATAGAGAGAACCAGAAATAAAGATCATATTGGTTTCCCAATTTGGGTTTTGTCAGGAGAAATAATGACCGGCTGACAAAATGACCAGACTGCCTAGGGACCTAGAAAGTGTGGTGGTTGGGGCGCCTGGATGGCTCAGTCGGTTGAACGTCCGACTTCGGCTCAGGTCATGATCTTGCGGTCAGTGAGTTGGAGCCCCGCGTCGGGCTCTGTGCTGACCACTCAGAGCCTGGAGCCTGTTTCAGATTCTGTGTCTCCCTCTCTCTCTGACCCTCCCCCGTTCATGCTCTCTCTCTGTCTCAAAAATAAATAAACGTTAAAAAAAATTTAAAAAAAGAAAGCGTGGTGGTGGTGATGGTGGGGTGGTGGCCTAGAGCTGTACCCCCTTGACTCTCAGTCCATTCTTGTCAAGGTTCTAGGAAGACGCTGATCTCGAATAAACATCTTCAGATTGATGGTCAGTGCAGGAATGAGCATGAATCTCTGGAAATGAAATTGGATGCAAATTTGTGTGTAATGAACTCTTAAAAAAATTCGATTTGCAAAGGGATCCAGTCCATTGATTTACCTTAAGTCTGCTCTCAGCATTCTTGCTGGATTCAAGGGGTCTTGGTCAGTCCTCCTGTATCTCACATGTAGGTGGTTCAGTAGCTTGACTTTGGAGGGAAGTTTCTCTTTCTTAATACCAAGAAGTCTTCTCCTCAACCCCCCTATTGGGTCATTGCCACTGGAAGACGTCCAGCACAGCAGGACACTGTGCTGTCTCCCAGATCATGGGAAGGTTGAAGTAGCCTTGGCAGCTAGTCCACTCTTGGCAAACTCTGCAATTAGTGCAACCTTTGCTTCCTTCTTTCTGTTACATCGTCGTGTGCAGTGTCCTTCAGATACATCATCACTTCCCTTTGGAGGTCATGGAAGCAAAGGAGTTTCACCTCACCCTGCTTTATTTCTTCTCATTCTATCACTTGACTTCCTGAGCCTCCAAGCTTGAAATCTTCCTGGTCCCTGCCCTGTTGCTCTTCTGTCCTGCTCTTCTGAAAATACAGAGTAATGGGGTCAGAGAAACTTCCCAATCAAATTAAAAAACAATATAAAACAAACAGTGGCTAGTTGAGGAGCTTAGTAACTATAGCGTCATGCATCCGTGGTCGAATTGCTCACATTGTTGCCTGTAAAATTCAAGCATCCGAAGTTCTACTGGAGAAGACCCCAGTCTTTATGGTACACACGATGTTCGCACTGGGAATCAAGGGCAGGAGGTCTGAGAGTAGTGTGACAGGGAAAGATGGGACATGGGCCCCTTGGTTGTAGGAGTCTTGGAGCATACAAGCGACAGTAACTCTGTGTGCGCTGGTGAGTGGTTGAACTCAAGCTTTCTGAAGTCAAGAACCTGTCCTTCCTGTTCCTCCTTAGAATTCCAGTGCCTCTGACACATAATAAACATGTTGCCCCACAGCACGGTGGTTAAGAGATGATGCTTTAAAAATCCATCAATCCTGGATCCAAGTTCTTTTACTTTAGTTTTTCAATTTTAGGCAAGTTTCCTAGGCTTTCTGAGCCTTGGGCACCTCACCTATAAAACAGGGATAATGATATCTGCCCTCCCCGCCAGGCACCTTTGAGGCTTGGAGGCGATGGTGTGTGCGAAGCCCTGGGCATTGTGCCTGGCACATGGTCAGTGCTCAGTTAGAGTGTTTTAGTATTTCCATGTGCGCATGTGCAGACCTCTGCAGGTGCGTGAGTTTTCTAGTCAAAGCCCAACTTAACTACCAAATAAAATCAGCCCCATTTCATAAGACAGCAATGCACAGACATGGGGTTGGACAGATTCCCTCCCTAGACATCTTTGCTGCTTCCTTCTATAACTGGAAAGACTTTGCCCAAGTTTCTAGGAAGCAACATATTCTTGAACCCTGTCTAGAATGGGAAGACCCTCCTCGTATATAGAAGCTTTCAGGTGAAACAGGCATGACGTGGCAGTGACTGACCCTCCCCTTTTGCTCTGGGCCTGGGCACTCACCATACAGTCGGCATGGCTGGGTCTTCTGCTCTGGACGGTGGTGACTGACTGGGTCTCAGGAGCTGCCAACACAAGAGAGACTTGGAGGCTTTGTATTCAATCATCATTGAGAGCCTATTAGGAGAACAAGGTGCCATGCGGCCACTTGAAAGGCTGAGTGTCTAGAAATGGCCATTACAGGGGAAAATCCTTCCGCTTGGCTGACTGGGGCCAGGTCTATGGCTTTAAAGCAATTGGCGCAGATGCTGAGTGAGGGGGTGCATTTATTTTGTGCTCAATAAAACCAGTTTTATTCAGGGAAGTGAATTGTTATCCCCTCGGGAAGGGTGAAAGTATAAAAACAGGTTGTAATTCTTGGAGAATCTAATTCCTCTGTTGTTGGAGATGGAAAGAGAAAGAGGGAGAGAGACAGAGAGGTGGATGAAAGTGAGCTCTGTTGTCCTGGGGTAATTAGGCAGCTTGGATTTCTCCTGGAGCTTCAGGACGGTGCCAGATGTGCCCAGGCCTTCTGTGCGCCACCCCACAGAGCTAGCATCCAGAGTCCACCTCCTCCCCACTGTGGCTGCTCCTCGTGTCTGGGAATACATCAAAGGAGGTTTGATATTCATAACTGCTGTGAGTCATTTTCACATGGAGCTGTGGGGAGCTGCCTTCACCACGGCATGCTGTATTCAGCCCTTTGTAAGAGCAGCTGAGCTGAACCAATCCCCCATTATGGGCGAGAGTCGATCCCTCCTGGGAGACCTGGATTTGCCCCCAGACCCCTGTGCAGAATAAAATGGGTCTTTTTATTGAGAAATAGTTATTAAAACATCCTCCGGTCTTGCCCGTACATCTCCACCGCCCACCGAGACAGCTCTGCGTGGTCTCTTCCACAAGAGTGTGGCCACCTCCAGGCCCTGCTGTTAGTGTCAGTAACATCTGAAACTTCCCTGTTTCTCTTGCTCTGAGGACAAAGAACATCAACAAGACTCCAACCACGACCACATTTCTTCTCAACTGGAGGAGGAAATGCTGCTTGCTCCTGTTGAGTGTGGCTATTGTTGGAAAAAGCATCATGTGTGACACTCTTTGAGGGCTGGCAGAGGCTTGTGAAATTAAAGCCACAGGATCGCAGAGCTGGAAGGGGCCTTAGTCATCATCCAGTACCAGCCCCTCAAATTACAGATGAGAAAATGAGGCACGGAGAGGGTAAGTGAGTTGTCTACGGTCACACAGACAAGTGAAGGTTTCTAGCACATAGGCTTGTTTTCCAAAACAGGGAGGGAGATGGTGGCAGGGTGAATCTTGCTATTACTTTTCCACCGGAGACCGTGGAGAGGTTTCAACTTTTTGGAAAGGGATGGGGACCGGGAGACCTGAAGCTGTATCTCAGTTTTGTGCCTCAGTTTCTCTGTATGAAGAATGGCTATATAAAACCTTCGGTTGGGAAGGTGGGAGAATTAACTAAGGAATGGTCAGGCTGAGCGGCTGGGGGTAGGGCAAAGTGTGGGGAGTGGAAAAGTAGGTGGAATATAGAAATGAAATATAGCAGTACCTGCTTGCTCCCAGCCCTGGTAACAGTCCGTCAGGAGAAACCACTCTCCTAGTGAAAATATTTCACAGTCAGCAGGGCTGGACTCCCCACCTTTGCTTAGGGCAGCGTGGAAAAAAGTGTTCCCCTGTCTCTGTGCATTTGAGTGCATTTTCATTACACTGTGCGTCTTCAATTCTGCCAGAAAAGTAAGCATGCCTCGCTCTTTAAAATGTCCGGAGCTCCCGTTCCCATTTGGGGTTTGTGGCGAAAGGTCAGACTCCAGAGCTATCTGGTGGTAATCGGGTTCTGAATAAATGAGCCCTCAGGGACTGCCAGGGAGACCCTTTCTAGCTGCCAAGCTGGGCCTGGACTGAGTCTGGCAGCAGAGGCCACACAGTGTCCCTTGGCAAGGTGGCCCCCGTGGGCTGGGCTGCTCGCATTTGCTGGCAACCCGCCCGGCACCCCGCCGGGGCGATGCTGCGAGCCCAGAGGCCCACGTCCCTACATCAGTCTTCTCAACTGCTTTCTCCTGTTATTACCTTGTCAACAGCGGCATCCAAGACACAAAGGACAACTCTGCATGATGATGCAGTGAATGACTAGTTAGGTGCCTCCTGTTTAATAACCAGAGAAATATTGCTGTGCGGCATCTCTCCATATGCTCTGGCATCTGTGTCTGGCATGTAAGGGACTCATTTTCTTCGCATATCTCATTAAAGATGTAAAGCAAAATGGAGGGGCTGCAAGCCTCACACGCCCCCCCTCCACGCCAGCCGCCTGGAACTCACTTTTCTTACCCTCTGCTGCCATCTAGTGGCCACTTGCCTCTTCTCCGCATTGTCGTTTACACAGTGGAGCTGAAGTCCCGGCGACGCAGGTGAAACAGAAATCCCACAGCGTTGATCTCCTTAGGTTCCCCGCTGCAGCAGAGGGTCCGGTTTCCTGACATAGGCCTGGACCACCCTGGCACTGCCTCCTGGAGCCTGGAGCCCTTTCCCCTCTGGAGAGACGGTGTCTGTTGATTTTTTACAAATCTGGCTATCTTCCAGACTCTACACGTAAATCTTGCAAATCTGGCCCACTGAACATGTCTTGCCGAAAGCCAAGGTGAATTCTGCCACTTGGGCAGACAGAGTCCCACGCCCCACTCTGAAATGTCCCCTCATATCTTGAGGAATCCCCAAAGGGCGGGATGGAGAAAGTCACAGTGCACAAGGGGAATTCCGTGGGTCTTTTCAGCTGCCTGCCACCCACTTTCACATCAAGTCCTTGTAAGTGGACCCTCACTCCAGGGCCGATCCCACCCTCTCAACTCAGGGCCCAAGTGTCCCAAGACTGACCTTGTGTGACATGAGCTCCATTGCCTGTGATGGCGTCGAAGTGTGTGTTTAGCCCTGATTCAACAGACTGGGTCTTGGGCAGGTATGCTGGGCTGTGTGGACAGCTGTGAAACACTCCCCAGGGTGGAAGACCCAGTGCAACACACTGCAGCTCACAACTGCAGCTCACAAGAGCAGTGAATAAAGTGCAGGCAGGGCATGCGCCAGCTGCGGGGTTTAGGCACTGGCTGCAGGTGCCTGTGCATCACTGTGGGCCCCCAACACAAGAGGAAGGCGACTGCATCTCTGGGCTGGGGACTGAAACACAAAGAGTGATGTTGTTTTTTGTCATCAAGCCAAGCAGTTAATGTCCTTCTCCTTAAGCCTTGGCGTGTGCTCATTAATTTCATTAATTGATTCATTCTTCCGTATGTACTCAGCTTTAGAATGTGCAATGAAGTAGGCACAAAAAGCAGCATATGACGCCATCTCAACCTTTAAGGATCGTATTATCTAGAGGAGGAAGGAAGAAGCACAACAGTTAAAAACAGTACTGATTAATTCTCTAAATGAGGAAAACATCTCACATGGGAAGTAGAGATTCCAAGAAGAGAGGGATCACTAGAGGCTACAACAGGTGGGGAGCATATCATGGAAGCTAATGATTCAAGCTGCCCAAGGAATTGCGGCCGTCGGTGACATGGTCGCTCGGATGTGTGTCATGCTAGGGACTCTGCTCCAGCTGTTGGCCACTCTCCCCGGGTCAGGAGACAAAGGGAGACAAAGGGGAATCTCCTGGGTTCCTGTTCATTGATCTGTAATAGATTCTTCCCTTTCTCATATTGCTTTTCATTCATTGGGTTGACGTGTCATTCATTTATTCATTCAAGAAACATGTACTGTTCTAGCATGAGGGTTCTAGAAATCAATTCACATGAAGTTCTATGTTTCCACACCAGCTTGAAACTGAACCAGAACTTCATAGAACAGAGACAAGCTAAAATCATTGTCACTTTTGTCTCCATCTTACATTGCCTCATTTAAGTACCTGTTGGTTCTTTATTGCTTTTAGATATCTGCCCATGTGGTCCACCCACTTTCCCTACTCCACCAGGACCACTTCAGACAGAGATGCAGCCCCAACTGTTCCTGCTGCCTTTTCTCACAATCCCATCATACTCTCATCTCTGGGGCTGACTCTGGGGGTGATGGGGCCGATTCGCAGGGCTTCTGGTTGGCAGGATGGACAGAGAGGACACTTCATTGGTTGTGTGGGAACAGAAAGTCTAAAAATAAACATAGAAAGGACCCTTTGATTTAGTCTTGGTTAAAAGTAAAATAGACTTTAGTTTGCAATGGTGTTTGATATGCCTTGTGAGGGAGAAATCCTATTATGTCAAATTTTCAAAAGTCTGTGCTGCTAAGATAAAGATATTTACATTCCGAGACCACAGAGCTCAGTGAAAAGGGGCTGTTAAGAGACCAGGCAGTTGGGGGAAAGGTTTTATGTAATTTAAATTTACACAGGTTTGGCCTCTTCTTATGTTTACTGACAAGGAGCAAGAAGCTCTGATATCAACTCTCCAGGAATACAACTTTTACAGCAAAGCATTTGATGACAAAGAGCTAAGAAAAGTATTGTATTGTTCATTTAATCCTCAGAATGTTTGTGTAGGAAATATAATTTGTTGAATTGAGTTGTTAAATGAACTCAAAAAACTTTTAGTACTTTAACTTTCTCTCCCTCCCTCCCTCTTTCTGTGTGTGTGTGTGTGTGTGTGTGTGTGTGTGTGTGTGTGTCTTTGGTCGGAAAACTTTACGCATCCTTCTGTTTCCCTCTCCCCTCCCCTGGGGCCTCATTTTTCTTTTAGCAGACCACACAAATTGCAAGGCTGTAGTAGTCATATCTTGGAGCCCAGTTTCTTTGCCAGTTGTGTTGTTGGGGGTTTATATTCTGGAGACAGAGACCAGGAGAGGATGGGTAGCAGGTAATTCATTCATCTCTGCAGGTGTGGAGCACAGAGGCTCAATGTGTCCTGGAGGTGGGCTGACCTTGGTCGTATCCACCCAGGCTGTGGGAACAAACGGCCCTCCAGATTCTATGAGCTCCTGGTCCTGGAACCAAAGTAAAGCCAGTGATCAGAGTCCCTGGGCCTCAGTTCCCTCTTTTTTCATTTCTGAACAAATCACAAATAAGAAGAAAAGTTCTTTCCAACTTCATGGAGTTGTATTGTGTCACCTGAAGCCTGATGTGGATTCGTCGGAACCACAACACCTGCGCTTCCCTCCTCCCTTTATCCCCCATCACATCTTCTCCGGGATTGTATGAGTTTCATTCCAAACTTACAAGGAAAGGGAATTTAATTGTCAATGAGTGCCTACTGCGCGTCTTCAACTCTACCACGACATGGACTCATTTAACTCTTACAACCAACCGAGGTTTGTGTTCTATTCCCATTTCATGAGCGAAGGGACCCTGGGCTGTTCAATGACTTCCCCTAAGTCTTAGAGCTAATAAGTGCCAGAGACAGAACTGGAATCAAGTGTAAAGCCCTGGTGATTTCTATGCAGCAAAGAGGAAAGGGTTGGCCTGTTCTGCTCCTCCCTGCTCTGCCCACCGCTGTCTGTCAGAGGAGTGGTTTGGAGGTGGAAGATTCCTCAGTTGGGCCCTGTGGCCTTGGAGCCCCACTCCTAAGATCCCAGGCCTCAGCTGGGCAGGCAGGATGCTGGGGACAGCACAGTCACTAACACAGTCCTCTGAGTGTCCTTAGGGCCAGAACCAACCAGTATCATAGCAGTACCCCCAAGGAGGAGGGTAGGGGGCGAAGCAGATACCTGGTCTGACTGCTGCGCTCTACTCTCTGACAGGCTGGACCTGAGTGAGGAAATCAGTGGTGGAGTGACCTCCACCCAGATCCCTTCTTTTCTTCCTTTTCTCAGAGGGGGCCTGAGTGGCCCCAGCTTGCTCTGCGCATCTCTCATGGGCTCCTCTGAAGCAGGTGTAGGAATCCTCATAATCACAGGGGACTATGAGGGGTTGGGGACTTCCACCCCTTCAGAGGAGGGAGGTGACAGAGTTGGTTGAGACACCAAATGCCTCAGTCTCCTCTATATCCCAGGGGCTCAGCAGCCGGCCTGCCTAGAAGAATTCTGCCTTAGAAGAATTGGTTTTGGAACACGTTAGAAGAATTGACGTGAATGTCTGTGAGGTAGGAAGAGGCCACAGAACTCAAACTCCAGAGCCAGGCATTACCAGGTAGAGCTGGGGCCAAGGCGAAACCACTGAGCACAGAGGTGCGGTGGACTTCTGGCTGGAAGGCAGGTTTAAGCCTTGTCCAAGGGGCAAAGCCCACCTATGGAGCAAATCAAAGTGGTTTATTCTGCTTTCTTCTGAAAGCTGTCTATAATCACTCAGCCTAATTTGATTTTCCTTGTATAGAAATATGGGGGTGGGGGGATCACAGAGAGGTTTCCTCCCAGTCTCCGAAGGCTTCTGGAATCACCTCGCTGAGAAATAAAACTTAGTCACTTAGCTGGCACTCCTAGGTTCCTTTGTGGTGGTGGTGTTTGTGATTTGGTTTTGTTTTACAAGATATGGAAGTTAGTGATTCAGTGTGAGAGGGAGCTGTCACTTTTGTGATATCTCTTTAATATCATGGCATCACAAGCATGTTATGGATGATTTAGCCCCTGTTCATGTGTGGTTCTCTATTGGGCATCATCCTTCGTTCGTTAAATGGCAAGAAACCCTGCCTTCTTGAAATTTCTAGTCTGAATCAATGAGATGTTTCTCAAATGCAAGGCAGACAGACATACAGACTAGTGCAAAAGCACAAAAAATGATCCCGTCCTATCCAGGAAGTAGCCATATCATCGACATTGTGAACAAGCCCCTTTGGACAGGCGAGCAAGAAATTAAGCATGGGACATACCTGTCCCAATTCAGAGCTAAAAACGGCTCAGGAGAGGCCTTCTGAGGGTCTTGGCTGGCACCACCAGCTGATTCCTCTGCCACTGGGTGTGAAAGAAGGAAAAAGATGGAGAGATTCTATAGTGGAGAATAACCGAACAGAATTTACAGTGTTTTTTCTTTTCCATATCTGAGATCTATAGATCAGGAAACTGAGGCTCACATTGCTTAGGTGGCTTAATTAAGGTCACACACCTTAAACGCAGTAGAGACAGAGTCAAAACCAGATGTTTCTGCTGTGTCTATCACACACCCTGCTTACACTGAATTACGAATGGAATCTGATCCCCGGGGAATCTGTACTAATGTTCTGCTTCTGTCATGGGCACGGGGGGAAGTAGCTCTTCTTCTTGACATTAACCCCAAAGGTTAAACTGTAAGTTTGCGCTAATTCCTATTGATAGGATATCGAGGATCTGTCATGAATTTGTTGATCCAAAATGATCTTGAATCTCTTTACATTTTGGTACCACTTTAATTTCATAAATTAAATATATGTTCTTATAAAACCAGTCCTCATTTGTTGCTATGTTGATTTCAACCCAAACTTCTTAGTCTGACCTTCCGGCATTACTGGGGCATTAGTAATTGAGAAAGGTTCTGGAAGATGCTTCTGCAAGGAACAGATGTGGCGTTTTAACCTGCACCTTCAGTGGCTATACTTCAAAGGGTAAAATCTGTCTAATGGATAGATTTCAGCTGTTACAGCGGGTTGATGGGGGGTATAAATCCTGTTAGCGGAGGAATTTTGGTCTGTGTGTCAAATCCTGCTGCATAACTAACTTCTAGGTAAGGCCAGTCCTAACCTGAAAGAAGGCATTCTGGAAAATCTGAAATGCAAATCATGCTCAGGTTGTGATGTTAGAGAAAACATCAAACTGGAACAGCAGTGTTGTCCCTCTGGCCATTTCCGGAAACTGCAGAGAAGCGGCGGAAGTGGGGGGGTGTTCACCCTACGCCGCGGGCCCACTGGCGGCTCTACTGTCAGAGCTCGGCGTTACAGCGAAGACTCATCCCTCCGAGGAGAATTCCCTTCTGTGTAAGAAGTTCTTACAGAATTAATCCTCAAAAATCTTTGCTGGGCTTTACCAGATTGTTCTCTGGTATATATTTCAGAAGGAGCCAGAGGCCTCAGATGGAACACGATATCTGAGCACAGATGAAGAGCCCCAACACAGGAAGGTGCCCCTGAGCACTTAGGGACATTAAGGCCCCTCCATTAGGTCGAAGATGATCCAGGGAGGTGAGGGCTCACCCCCGTCTACTGAAGGGAAATGTGCGTCTGGGCAGATTCTAAGCAGAACTGTGACATATTTCACTTGAAGTGAAGTGGGAGATGTCATAAATTGGTGTGGGGGCTGTTCCTGTTTGGGGTTACTCATCACAATTAGAGAATACGTCGCTCAGAAAATGCAGCCTTCGGGGGCCTGGACTTTTGAGGAAGTTGAAGCAGGGAGGAGATCTTTGCTATTATTGTTGGTCCTCCCTGCCATCAGTCCCCATGCTCTAGGATGGTTATGTGTTGGCAGAATGGGTTGGTTGGGCACCTCTGGGAGCTGTGGGCATCGCTAGGACGAACGAGGGCTGGCATGTTAGAAGTCACTTATTTGGACCCTGCTCTCTCTCTCGAAGTCAGATGCACGAATAAATTCCTCCAAGTGTCCTCCGTTCATGCTTTTCAAATTTATTTCCATCTGAGATCCACTTTGGCTAGGGATATACCCACGGGCCTCTACCTCTCCAACTCTTTCTTGCTAATGTAAAATCAGCTCGTTGGAATGAATAAAGAGAATGGCACTGCTTTGGCTCAAATGCTAATGAGTACTTTCACTTTGTCATAATGTAAATATTAAAGTTTTAAGAGACAGCCCTGGGACCAACTAATTATTTTAAAGTGCTTGCAGAATGTCCACACTGAGAAGCTATGTCATTTAGTGCAGAGACTCCTGGATTCCCTAAACTTGGTCTCCACAGGCCTCCAGGGGCCAGCCAGAAGAAAGCTCCTCATAGACCCATAAGATGTTAGAGCTAGCAAATGTAGTCCTTGAGTCCCTTCCCTCATTTTAGGGGTGGGAAACAGATCACAGAGTGCCAAGATCTCGTGATTAGCTTGGGAGCCTCATGGTTAGACTGCCAGTCAGGGGGTGGGTGGTGGCTTTTCTCTCTCCCTCTTGCTGGGGAAAAGGACAGTGATCCCTTGATTGTCCACACAGGAGGTGTTTTGGGGGTTGGTTTTTGTTTCGTTTTTGTGCTTTTTGTTTGTTTGATTTCGTTTCCTAAAGAGGATCTTCGTACCTCTTCTTGTCCTTCCTGCTTTTAGGGAGAATGCAGTGTTTATCAGATTTGTTCCAGGGAAGATTTGCTTATAGAAGCATCCGTACTTATCCCACTTAGTTCTGAAATGGGAGGTAAAGCAGTTCTTATCTTTTACAGGTTATTTTTTAGGGAGGCAGGAACCCAAGGTGAATGTTCGTGGCTCAACGACATTTTGCTCTCTTTTACCCTCCTCATTCCAGTCTTCATGACCCAGCAGGGTGCTGGGTGCAAACTGGTGTTCAGAACGACTGAATTGATTTGGATGTTTTGAGAACAGCGATCAAACATGATTCTGTGGTCAATTTAGATTGCTCCCTCTGTCCTGATTGTTAGGTATCCTCTCCTTCCTGGCCCTTTGTGGAGAAACAACATGTCGTTTTACTTTTGAAAAACAAAATAGCTCACCAAACAGACCATGTGTGTAGCTTGTATTGTTTAACAAAAATAATAGAGCTTTAGCTGAAGTTTGAAGCAGTTAAGTTCAGGGGTGGGGGGAAGGCAGTTCTGAGTTACATTGTAGGCAGTTGACTTTAGAACTCCTCTCTCCAGGGATGGAGCATATTAATCTGTGTTCTAGTGAGATCTGGACAAATTTATTTATGTTAGACCACCCACTTTAAGGGAAACTAGGAATATCTTAAAAATATGCAATCTAGTATTTAAAAGGTGCTTTTATGGGGCGCCTGGGTGGCGCAGTCGGTTAAGCGTCCGACTTCAGCCAGGTCACGATCTCGTGGTCCGTGAGCTCGAGCCCTGCGTCAGGCTCTGGGCTGATGGCTCAGAGCCTGGAGCCTGTTTCCGATTCTGTGTCTCCTTCTCTCTCTGCTCCTCCCCCGTTCATGCTCTGTCTCTCTCTGTCCCAAAAATAAATAAAAACGTTGAAAAAAAAATTAAAAAAAAATAAAAGGTGCTTTTATGAGATTATTTTTCTCATTATATGTGTTCATTGAAGAAAAAATTGTGATTACATGTCATTTTATTTTACTTAATTTTTAAATTTTTTAAATTTTTTATTTTTTACATGCCATTTTAAAGAAGAACATCATACATGATGCTGTGACCCAGAGATAATTACTATATCATTTTGCTGTATTTCTTTTTAATCTTATTCTTAAGTATATTTTCTTACATTGCTGAAGCCATATTATATATTCAATTTTCTGTTTTCCATTTATATTAGAGCAAAATATTTAGGTTATTTCCAATTCTTGGGAGTATGAATAACCTTTAATGGACCTCTTTGTTTATGAAAAAAAAATCTGCTCAGATAATTATTTCAAAGACAGATTACAATTATTAGGCCAAGAGGGGTGATCATTTTAAAAATTTGCATTGTATATATTATATGTCTATGTTATATTGTATCAGTTTGTAATCATAGCAGCAATACATATAAGAGCCCTTCATGTGCCCAATTTCGTGAGCACTGAGGTGCAATTGTTAAAAAAAAAAAATCCATATTAGGCCCCGTGTCTGGCTCTGTGCTGACAGTGTGGAGCCTGCTTGGGATTCTCTCTTGCCCTCTCTCTTTGCCCCTCCCCTGATCCCCCCCACCCCTTTCTAAATAAATAAACTTTAAAAAATCCATATTATTTTATATGAATGATAGTTGTCTTCATTTGTATTTTTAAATTTTAAATGTGGTTGACTTTTTCAAATATTTATTAGCAATTTATATATAATTTTTGTAGCTAATTTCCCCCCATATATTTATCCGGCTAGTGTTTTCCTTATCCATTTGTAGGAGCTCTTTATATATTAAACATATTTTTTTAAGTTTGTTTATTTTGAGAGAGAGAGCGCGTGCGTGCGCACAAGCGGGGGGGGGGGGGGGTGGGCAGAGAGAGAGAGAGAGAGAGGGAGAGAGAGAATTCCAAGCAGGCTCTGCACTGTCAGCCCAGAGTGCACTGCACTGTTAAACTCATGAACTGTGAGATCATGACCTAAGCTGAAATCAAGAGTCCAATGCTTAACCGACTGAGCCACCCAGGTGCCCCTATATTAAACATATTGATATTTGATTGTTATACAACACACACACTTTTAAAATGCTAATTTAGGGGCGCCTAGGTGGCTCAGTCGGTTAAGCGCCCGACTTCAGCTCAGGTCACGATCTCGCGGTCCGTGAGTTCGAGCCCCGCATCGGGCTCTAGGCTGATGGCTCAGAGCCTGGAGCCTGTTTCCGATTCTGTGTCTCCCTCTCTCTCTGCCCCTCCCCCGTTCATGCTTTGTCTCTCTTTGTCTCAAAAATAAATAAACGTTGAAAAAAAAATTTTTTTAAATACTAATTTATTATTGATCTTTTAATTAAAACACTTTGGGACATTTAGAAGTCTTTTGACTTTATGCACTCAAAATTACATATTTATATATATCCTGTTAATTTTGTTTACTGCCTTTACACTAGAATTTCCTTTTCTATCCTTTTTTAGAGGAAGGGGACAAAATGTGGATGGAGGCAGAATAGCCTGGGCTGGGAGGAGGACTTGGTTGGGACTTGGATTAGAGGTTGATTGTATTTGTGGACCTCATAGCCAGGTGTCTCCTCACTGCTAACATACTCGGGAACTCCCTCTAGGTACGACATATGGTACCATTTTTCTCAGTGTGATAAGGCTTCTCCCAGGATTGGGAAGGTAGAGAGACTGTAGGCTGATAGTGAAGGACTGTGAAAGTTTGCCTAATTAAATTAATGTATAAAGAGAGGAGACACAATGCCTGTCACTTCTGCAAGAAAAATGATTGAGGTTCCAATTTGGCTCTAGCATTATATCTCTAAGGAAATAATAATTCACAGGAGGACAGTTGTCTGTGTTAAAATTGAATGCATGTGGAATCCAGTTGCCAGAGAGATGTTTTTGTTGGGAGGTAGGTTCTTCATGGTGGTTTGTTAGAGCTTGGGTTAAGATAACATCCCCTCTTGTAAGCCATTAAACTTCTCATGTTCTCAGCAGGCACATTTATTATCAATAATTTGGTTTCCAAGATATCATAATAAGCAAGGGAAGAAGTTGCCTTGCACAGGGACTAAAAATGCAAATTCATAGGCATTTGGGTTTAAGTCTGAATCTTGTCCCAATTTAAATAGCTTAAGTTTGCCACTGGTAGGCCAATCACCTGTTGGTTTACTAAGAACATTCACTTTCTTTTTTCTTTTTTTTAATGTTTATTTTTGAGAGAGAGAGAGAGAGAGAGAGAGAGAGACACTGTGGCAGAGAGGAAGGGGAAGGGGCAGAGACAGAGAGACAGGAGGACAGGGGATAGAAGATCTGAAGTGGGACTCTGTAGCCCCATGTGGGGCTTGAACTCACCAACTGCAAGATCATGACCTGAGCTGCTAAGCTAAAGTCTGACGTTTAACTGAGCCACCCAAGCACCCCAAACTTTCTTAATCAACAGACTAAACACCAATTACTCAATGGCTGTACTGCCACAAGGAGGTTCTTCTAGCCATCAGCAGACCTTATCACTACTGCAAAGCCATTTGGAAAACAAATGTTTTTTTGCTTTTTTAAACAAATATGTTACATAACGAAATATGTTCATCAATTAGGAAAAGGACTCAGTGGAATTTGCTTGTTCTAATAAAGGTACCAAAAGGAACAGACATGGATGAGATGGATCTGGGTGCCAACTTGCAGACCTATAATATTCAGGGTTTGTATTATGCAAGTATTTTTATTAACATAAATGGCACCATACTCTATGTATTGTTCTGCAACTTCTTTTCCCAGTAACGCATTTTGAGGCTCTTTTCTTGTTATTATGCATATAGATTCACTTCATTATTTTTAACTGTATGGAATATAGACTTATCAGAATTTATTATACCACTTTTTGCTATATGATTATGTCATTTCCAGGGTGTTATAACCCCAATCGCTGCACCAACTTTTTCCTTTTTAATCGTAAAGTTAATATATGTGTATTTTATTGTAAATTTGGAAAATACAAAAGCATAATGAGAAAACAGGTAATCACCCAATTCCCATGAGCTCAGATATTCACTACTCACTAGTGAGATACTTTCTTAGAGATTAAAAAAAATCATAATTTGGTAACAGCTAATTGACAATCAGGCTACATTATACTGTTTTGCAATAAACAAGGTAATAAATTATGCCTTAAATATATCGAGAATTTCGATTATTTAGGTTACTGATTGAAGGATTTAGAAAGCAAATGACTTATGAATTTCATGTTAGTGATGGACGGTATTCTACATTTTATTAAGTTTTTATCCCTTTTTTGAATAGAGTTCTTTTTTATAGAGACAAAGTTACCATGACTTTTAAGTCATTTCTAAGACCCATATGGAAATTATAATAGCAATAGAGGTTATTTTAAAATTGCGTTAAAAAAGTTATTTATACTTTGTACTTATCATATTTCTGGTGATGTATCTTGGAATTTTTATGGGTCTTCATATTTTTATGAAAATTAAAAATGTTTTTAATACAGTATTGTCTAAAACATGCAGCATAAATTTTGTGAAATCTAAGTGGTGCGATATAAAAGTTAATAATCCATATATTATGAGCAAAATTTGTAATATTGGGGTTTTCACCAAATTTAAATTAAGATTTGCATAATTTCAGTTGATGAACTAAAAGAATTGTGAATTATTTTTACTCCTGCCACATGGTGGCGACACTTCAGCTTGTAAGGGAAGCAACCAGGACATTCCTTGTTAGCCTGTTGTGTTCTACCTTGTGCTTCATGAGAATATCTGTAAGAAATATTGGTTACTTTTCTGCTATTATGTTTAACGGCCCCTTAAAATTTTTCAAATTATTTTATGCATCATTATAGTAGCTTTTGTTAAGAGTTGGTACCAAAGCTCATGCTGCAAAGTGTGCATCTAAATACATAACTTGGGGCGCCTGGGTGGTTCAGTCGGTTAAGCCTCTGACTTCAGCTCAGGTCGTGATCTCAAGGTCCGTGAGTTCGAGCCCCGCGTCGGGCTCTGTGCTGACCGCTCAGAGCCTGGATGGAGCCCGTTTCGGATTCTGTGTCTCCCTCTCTCTCTGACCCTCCCCCATTCATGCTCTGTCTCTCTCTGTCTCAAAAATAAACGTTAAAAAAAAATTGAAAAAATACATAACTTATTTTATTTGTAACTTTTAAACAGATCTTAGCTATAATTTGGTGCCATGAAGAAGGCCAGACGACTGCCTTGATGTTTTATTATTAATTTAAAGAAGAGCAATTGCTAAATATTATAGATAATGCTAAGAAAATAAAGAACAGCATGAAAACAGAAATGTGCTACGAATTTGTAAATATATGGGCTCTGTAAATCAATTCCTCATTTGCTCCCACTGGGAATTTCCCACCTTGAATTATGAAAGACTACAAAGAATATATATTTCTTGTAAAATGCAGCTGACTCACATTGGGGCTTATCTTAATAATGATCTTGTAAGCAAATACTGCCACAAGATTCCAACACCCTCCTTTGCTTTTTAATAATGTTAGCAATAATGAAGGTCAAGTGATGTCAGGTAATTTGAATAGAAAAAAATTGTAAGCAAATGGAATCATCACATCTGGGATGCCATACACATGTAAAACTCAATGTGTGACCAATGCTGTATTCATCATGCATGTAGCTATGCTGTGTAGAAGTCATCTTTTGGTAAGCCATTTATTTGACTACAGTTGATTAGGAATACCTACAGTAGTAATTACTCAGTAAAGAATGTTTCATTAAAAGTTAAAACTATTTCTTTCAATATTGCCCTTTTGGTGGATCGTAAATTAATTGGACTGCCAAGTGAACGGAATTGGGCCACCAAGTGAAGAGATTAATGATTCAATATGAATTTGTGTTTGAACAAAGGAAAAATAACAACGGTGAAAATTATGCACAAAATAAAAAACATCAAGCTGATGAGTAAAATCCACTACCACATATATATTTTTCATCTCTTCAATTCAAAACTGATGATATAGTTTCAGCAAAACTTCACGTATAATATTTAATGAAAATCTTTAAAGTTTTATTGGTTTTAAAATTTTGCACATGTTTCACTTGTATTTTTTAATTGTTGGTACAAGCGCAATAAGCATACAGAGTTTAAACACCATTTTATGTTTCTACATGTTTAAATAACATTATGTTAAAAGTAGTGCAGTTAACACTGGGGTCTATGAAAATTATTTGTCCTTTAAAGGAGCTATACCTGACTCAGGTTGAGAAACATTGCTATGAGGTTGGGAAGTCTGAGGTTCCTTTTGCAGATTTCCCCCCTGTTTTCTGGTTCTACCACTGTGGCCAGAGTGCCTGGTGGGGAATGTGGCTGGAGCCCACATCATAGCACTTAGTGGCAGGAGGCAGGGGCTGGGGAGCACTGTGTAACTGCTACATGGAGATAGGTGGCCAATACTCTGAGCTGGGGAGTCCTGATGTGCAAGAAGAGGTCAGCATCTTTACTGAGTGGTTTTAAGAATCTTCCTCTCCATTTCTCTCTTTCTTTCATTTGATGAGATACTGCCTGAAACATTGACAGGCAAGCACTGCCTGTGTAAATCAGCTCAAAATAAAGTTCTCTGTATTTTAGAATTTATGGGACCCAAGGATTCTGTTCACTCTCCTTTTGGTGTTCTTCTCCCTTTGGAAGACTGAGTCTAAAACAAGAAATGAGCCTTTTGTTCCTCATACCCATAGTGTACCTTTTAGTTTCACTGTCTCTGAGAGGAATCTCAGTAGATCCAGACTGATGGTCTCATCTTTAAGAGGAAGGTTCCCTGTGTGCCTCAACTGCTGTCTCCAGGAATCTTCCAAATCACAGGTCAGCTGCAGTCACAAGACCACCAGTGAGCCCCTAGGGTCTTCTCTGCTTTCCTTTCTGCCCATATTCACTGTCTTCTGAGATCTGGGATAAGGACAAGCACTTTAGAACTGCTGGACTGTGCTGGTCAGTTTGGTTAAGCAGACAGTTGTGTTTCCCAGAATCTCCTTCCACATGTAGTTCTGCAGTAAAGATGGCCAAAAGATGGAATAGCATGTGATCTGGAAGACAAAAGTGAGAGTTACAATTCCTCTTACAAGGTCACGGTGGTCAGATACAGAGGTACTAGGCAGGTCCCAAGTTGTCTTTGTTCTCCTACATTCTATGTCCAGCTAATCTTTCTGACTCTTGACTTCCCTGGCCAACAGTGACGCCAGGCCCATCATGAGATGCTTGGCCTTGGGTCTGCATAAGAGGTAGCTACAGAATTGTAACTGATTCTATCTTGGAGTTACAGTGGTTCTGCTAACCTGGCTGACCTCTAAGTGATAACAATTATTGGCCCTGGAACTGATTTGGAGGAACAGAACTTTAAGGATGGGAAGTTAGTATTGATTCTCTGATTTTAGTAGGATTAGTGACCCCACTGGCAATGGTAAATGGGACACTAGTAGTTCCTGACATTGGGGTCTATGGAAAAAAGGAGTTGGGTTACCAGATCGCTGTTGCCATAGAACAATTTAGTAGAAATAAAGAGTAAGAGGTGTGGGTTTCTTCTGAGTGCCCATAGAGAAATTGGAGGAAGAAAATAATGAACTTACCTTTTCAACCTTTTCAACTCAAGGTCCAGGAAGGAACTGCAAAGTTTCTGTGACTGCTTTGATAGAAATCTTTATTTCTCATAACCGCAGGGTCGGACATTTCTGAAAACCAAACCCAAAGGCTAATCTTGTGGGTAGCTGGATTATAATACCAATTTAATTCAAGGTCTCTTATGGTTAAAATTAAGGCATTGATTGGGATTGACGTAGGCTCCTGAAAGTAGCCACATGTGGGCAGATTCTGAGGAAACCAAGGTCTTGCAGCCCCTCAGTCTTCCTTTTCCAGAAGCTGACTCCCTCCCTTATTTGGGGAGTTTAGTCCCTCCTTGCTTGAAGAATCTATCCTCTGGATAAATGCTGAGACTCTTCGAGAGCCAGCCTCAACATCTTTCATTGTTCCTATATCTAAAACCGGGCCCCATGGGGACAAGTACAAAATAATGAGGTGTCATACATGCTAAAAGAATTGTAAGATTTTTCTAATTTATATGGACAAAGTTTATCTAATCTAAAATTTTAGTTTATAGA
This sequence comes from Acinonyx jubatus, assembly GCF_027475565.1. Taxonomy (NCBI): domain Eukaryota; kingdom Metazoa; phylum Chordata; class Mammalia; order Carnivora; family Felidae; genus Acinonyx; species Acinonyx jubatus. The sequence continues at coordinate 71,630,740 of NC_069386.1, read as the reverse complement.
ATTAAATTTTTTTTAATTTAAAAAAAATTAGAAATTTTCCTTTTTCCTTTCCCACAAAAGACCTGCAGCCATTTGCCAAGGTAAATGCACTGGGGAAGGGAAAATACCTAGACTTTTTGGGGATTTCTGGACACTGGCTCTGAAATGATACTAAGTCTTGGAAACCCAGTATGCCACTCTGTCCACTTATCAGAGTAGGGGTTTATTACGGCCAAATGATTAATAGTATTTTGGCTCAAGTATATCTCACAGGGTATCCAGCTGGGCTCTGAACTCACCCCATGGTTATTTCCCAAGTTCTAGAGTGTCTAATTGAAAGACACACACTCAGCAAATGGCAGAATCACTGTAACTGTTGTCTGATCTATGGAATGAGGACAAGTCGAAGACATTAGAATTGCCTCTGAATTCCAAAATGGTAGATCCAGTAATACTGGAGAAACTGTAGACATTAATGCCTCTATAAAGGACTTATAAGATATAGTGCTGGCAATTGCCAGCTCATCTCGATTCATCTCATCTATTTGGCCTGAGTGGAAGGAAGATGACTCTTGAAGAATGGCAAAGGATTACTGTGCATATAACGAGATGGTGAATAGAATTGCAGCTGCTGTTCCAGATGTGGCTTCATTGCTGGATTAAATCAACAAATCCTTTGACATTTGACTCAGGCATTGATATGAAAAATAATTTTTTTCTTCTGTATACCTGCTAGCAGAGATTACTGGAAGCATTTTTTTTTTTTAACCCAGAAGGTCCAGCAGTATACCTTCATTGTTTCACTTTAAATATATGTCAGCTCTCTTCACCTTGTCCTATTTTGTTCCACAGGGATTTGATTGCATTGCCATTTCACAAGACATCACATGGATCCACTACGTTGATGGACCAACTGCTTTAGACACCTTGGTAAGACACATATATGCCAAAGGGTAGGAAATACATCCAAGAAAAATTTAGGGGCTTTCTCCCTCAGTGAACATTTTTGGGTTTCCATGCTCTGGGACAAATTGAGATGCCTCTTGCAAGATGAAGGTCAAATTGCTACGTCTGGTCTCTCCTACTGTTAAGAAAGAGTCATAATACCTGATGTGCCTCATTGGATTTTGGAGACAACATATGTCTTACTTAAGTGTGTTGTTATAGCCTAGACCTATTTACTGAGTGATGTGAAAGGCTTCCAGTTTTGAAAAGGGCATAGAAAAATAGAGCTGCAGGACTGGTGGTCCCAGTCCCCCAAATAGATGCACTCTTACCAGAGGACACAACAAGGTTTCCATAAACCCATAAGTCACAGCTGCTGTGTAACAAACTGCCTCAAACTTTGGTGCCTTAACACAACACTTTATTATCACCTCTTAAAGTTCTGTGGGTTGAGTGGGCTCAGCTGTATGGTTCTTGCTCAAGGTCTTTCATGTGTTCATGGTCAGTTGTTGGCTGGACTGATGTCATCTGATGTCTCAGTTGGGTATGACATCTTTACGGCTTCTTTGCTTACATGATGGAGCTTGGGATGGGGGTGCTGTTCTGAAATTGCTGAAGGCTGACTAGCCATCTTTCTCTCATTTGACTTCCTCTTATCATGGTAGTATCAGAACAGCTCACATGACGGCTGCCTTCCCCCAGAGCAAGTATTCTAAGAAATCAAGACAAAAACTGCAAAGCTTCTCCCAACAGAGCCTCAGAAGTCATGTAACATGATTTCTACCACATTGTACTTACAGTCAAGTACAGATTTCAAGTGGGGAGCGGGGGCTGGGGTGGGGGTGTCCACACAAGAATCTGAATACTGAGAGGTGTAGTTCATTGGAAGACCATCTTTGGAGACCAGTTATCACAGTTGCCCTGAAAATTTCCTGAATAGACAGATTCTTACCTTAATAACGATTCTTTTTACTAACAAATATTTATGGGGGAATACATAGTGTGTGAGAGCCTTAGAGTAAGTAGAAGAAATAGAGAAGGCATTGCACCTATCCTCAAAGTTTGTACATTATACCGTGAAATATTCACACTAGCACTGAAGCTTAGGGCAAGCTGGGAGTCCCAGAAGTGAGAATTAATGTACTGGTACTGATGGACAATGTGTGTATTACAGCTCTCTGAGGTGAAATAAATAGATTGATAATGGCCCTCTGTACATAGTTGTATCAACAATAAAATGATGGAATACTTTCCTAGCTGAAAATTTTTACAACCCAGTGATTCTTAATCTGGTAACCAACTCATTCCTCAGAAGATCTGCTTACCTCAAAAAATTGTTTATGAGGATACATTGGAGTGTCAGAAAGGACCTTGTAAACTATGAACAGTGATACAAATGTATGAGGCTGCTTTTAACTTTTCAAAAAGGACAAATGATAGAGGTGATATAAATATTTGTTGAATAAATGAATTAGAAGGTAAAATGCTTTCTTGAAACAAATTTAATAAATGGTTAGCTGAACCATTGTCCCTTTTCAAGTTATAATATTATTGCTTACTCAACCTTATTATACTTGACATTTCTTGGGGTTTTGTGTCTTAATCCTTCTTTTGTCCTAGATATATGGCTTGATGAGAATAAAGCAAATGAAGGGGAAATGGAAGAGAGACAGTGTCATGTGTAGGTGATAAATAACATCATTTATTTTTTTATACATGCATCAGATCTTACTCATTTGTTGAATAATTCAGATGAAGTCCTAGGCTTCTTGATGCTATATTCTGGTGGATATACAGATAAAAAATATGCCAACACATATATAATGTGATGTCTGCTAATGATGATTGCCATGAAAAAATGTGAGACAGGGTAAGGGGAAAGTGGGATGGGTTGGAGGAGTACTAGCTGTATAAAACTGAAGGAAAGACGTATCTGATGAGGTGGCATTTGAGCAGTGATCTGAATCATGGGATGAAGGGAAATATTTGAAGCAACAATATTCAAGTAAAAAACCCCAGAGGTGGAAGCCTGCTTGGGACACTCAAGGAACTATTCTAGGGGGTAAGAGTGATTCCAGTAGAGGAAGAAAGGTGAAGGAAAGATGGGAAATATTCAGTAAACTTGAGAGTCTTCTACTTGTCATGTTCTGTGTCATGTTGGGAATATCGAGGTGAAAGAGACATAATCCTTGCTCTCAAGAAATTGAGTATCCTAGAGGAAGCAGGCAACAAATATAAAAATGTACAAGGAGATAAGTGCTATTTTGGAAGTATGTACAAATTTCAAAGGGAGCCAAAGGACAGAGACTTTAAATTTGCCTAGACATTAAATTAAACTTTAGAGAGGAGATATCAGAGGACCATGAGGAGGAGGTGGTGATGAGGTTGGAAACTCCAAACAAAGAGAAGAGTAGAGAGAAGGATGGAGATAAGAGATGTGTTAACTCATGGCATTTCTTGAATTCAGTATTTTGGTATATCTAGGTCAACATTGGTGAGAGATGTGTCAGGAGAGGAGGTTGAATTGGTAGCTAAGGGTGAATCATGTGTGGGCTTGTGCCAGGCTAGGTCTAAAAAATTGTGAGAAGTGAAGTAAAATATGTAAATCTGCCTTTTACACAGAGCTGTGAGGTAAGATAGTATCACTAACTAAGGTAAGAAATACAGAATCAGAAGAGCTTGAAGTAGAGGAGGTGAGATTATAGGTTTTAGGATTATACATTTTATATTGCTCAAAGGTCATCTGACCAAAAGGAAGTGGGCTGTATACATAGGTCTGAAGCAAAATCAAGATTAGAGCCTTGATAGTCATTAGCACAGGTATTAGTTGCAATCCAAGTGTGGACAAAGAATTAGAGTAAGGTTGGAGCCAGAAAAACAGCAGCATTTAAGGCAAGAAATAGAGGAGAATTGACTCTAAGAATCCTGTAGTATCACTGACCTTATAGTGTTTGAAAATTTTATTAATAAGCCTAACTTGTCAAGTAACCGTGAACTTGTAGGAAATAATTATAACTCATCTTTTTTGGTGTATTCGTATTTCCAGCAATTGTCCCGGAGCTTTGTACATGGGATACTTAATGTATGTGTATTCACATGAATGGATGAATAATTAATTAATGAAGGACTCTCTGGCTTGACATTTCTGCTTGGTGCTTCCATCTTTTAGTGTGACATTTCATAGCAATTGTTCTATGTGTCTTTTTATTTTTATTACTTTTTTTATTGTACAAGGAACACGCATTTATTAAAGAAAAATTAGAAAGAGGAAAGCTAAAACAATTACCCTGAATTCTACTACCAGGAATAACTATTATTAACATTTCATGTCTATCATTTTAGACCACTGCAATCAATAGAAATACAATGTGAGCCACATAAATAAACTTTTTAGTAGCCACATGAAAAGAAACTATAAATAAATATATAAAATTAATTTAAAAATTTATTTAACCTGATAAACCTCAAATATCATTTTGACATTAGTCAATAAAAATATTAATGAGATTGTTTACATTCTTTTCTTCATACAAGTCTTTGAAACTTGGTGTATATTTTACACTCACAACACATCATAATTTGGACACATCACAATTCAGTGTTTAAGAGCCACATGTAGCTAGGGGCTATGTATGGACAGCACAGTTCAAGACTCCTTTTGATGTATAAATAATGACATGACTATATTTAAATTGTAATTCTCCCTAAACAAAATGCAGGTCACATGAAACCTACAGTTTTGTAACTTTTTATAATAACTATTTAGTTTTAGAACAGTTTTAGATTTACAGAAAAGTTGTGAAGATAGTACACATACTTTCCATGTACTGCACACCCAGTTTCCCTTACTATTAACATCTTACAGTGGTACATTTGCCACAATTAATGAACCGATACTGATATATTATTATTGACTAAGGTTCATTCTTTGGTAGATTTACTTTGATTTTACCCAACGTCCTTTATCTCCTGCAGATTCCCACGAGGAGACCACATTACGCTTAGTTTTCATGTCTTCTTAGGCTCCTCTCAGCTATGACAATTTCTCAGATTTTTCTTATTTTTTAAAATGTTTTATAAATTGAAATTTTATTATATTTCAGAGAGAGAAAGAGAGCATGAGCAGGGGAGAGGGGCCAAAGGGAGATAGAGAAAGAAACCCAAGCAGGCTGCGTGCTCTGTGTGGAGCCCAATGCAGGGCTTGATCCCACAATCTGGGATCGTGACCTGAACCAAAATGAAGAGTTGGATGCTCAGCCAACTGGGCCACCCAGGCGCCCTTCAGATTTTTCTTATTTTTGATGATTTAGACAATTTTTTTAGGAGTATTAGTTAAATATTTTGCAGATGTCCCTCAATTGGGATATTTCAATGATTTCCTCATGATTAGGCTGGGGTTATGGGTTTTTTTGGAAGGAAGACCACAGAGGTAAAGTGCCATTTCTCATCACATCATATCAACAGGACATGCTATCAACGTGACAGCTCTGTTGATGTTGACCATGGTCAGTGAGCTAAGGTGGTGTTTGTCAGGTTTCTCCACTGTTGTTCTTTTTAAATTTTTTTAAAAATAGTTTATTCACGGGGCACCTGGGTGGCTCAGTTGGTTAAGTGTCGGACTTTTATCTAGTTCATGATCTCGCCATTCCGGAGTTCAAGCCCTGCATCGGGCTCTGTGTTGACAGCTCAGAGCCTGGATCCTGCTTCAAATTCTGTGTCCCCCTCTCTCTCTGTCCCTCCCCCACTCATGCTCTGCCTCTCTCTCTCAAAAATAAGTAAACGTTAAAAAAAATTTTTTTAAAGTAGTTTATTCATTGGGATGCCTGAGTAGCTCATTCAGTTAAGCATCTGACTTCGGCTCAAGTCATGATCTTGCGGTCTGTGAGTTTAAGCCCTGTATCAGGCCCTGTGCTGACAGCTCAGAGCCTGGAGACTGCTTTGGACTCTGTGTCTCCCTCTGTCTCTGTCCCTCCCCTGCTTGCACCCTGTCTATCTCTATCTCAAAAATAAATAAACATTAAAAAATTGAAAAAAATTAATAGTTTATACATTTATTTTGAGAGAGAGAGGGAAAGTGATCAGGAGAGGGGCAGAGAGAGATGGAGAGAGAGAGAGAATCTTAAGCAGGCTCCACACTGTCAGCGCAGAGCCTGATGCAGGGCTCAGTCTCACAAATTGTGAGATCATGATGTGAGCCAAAATCAAGAGTGGGATGCTTAAATGACTGAGCCATCCAGGAATCCCAATCTACTGTTGCTCTTTTGTGACCCTTTCCATACTGTCCCTTTTGGAAGGAAGTCACTATGTGCAGTCCACACTTGAGGAGTGGGATATGTGGAGTGTCTATATCAATTATTTAGAATTCTTAAGGATGGGAGATTTGTCTGTTTTGCCTCACTTATATATACAATAACTTATATATATCAGTGACTGTTGGGTACTTATTTTATACCTTGGGTTATTGGGTTATTACTCAACACTACTTTATTTTGTTGCTCACGTTGTTCCAACTTTGGCCACAGGGAGCTTTTTTAGTTGACTCTGATGTCCCCTTAACATAACCCCATCATAGATGGTGGTGGTTCTTTTCTTTCTTTTCTTTTCTTTTCTTTTCTTTTCTTTTCTTTTCTTTTCTTTTCTTTCTTTTCTCTTTTCTTTTCTTTTCTTTTCTTTTCTTTTCTTTTCTTTTCTTTTCTTTTCTTTTCTTTTCTTCTTTTCTTTTCTTTTCTTTTCTTTCAACACTATAAGATGCTTCAGGCTTATCTGGCATATTCCCTGCCCCAGCCCTGGAATCAGCCATTTCTCCAAGGAACTCTGGTTCCTTTTATTGAAACGATATTAGAAACCAACATCCGAGATCTAGGCATGCTCGTTGCTACTGGGCTATCCTCAGAAACATCAAACACACAAATTAGGTTTTGAGAGACAGTGAATTGAAAAGGTAGAGATGGGGAGGAAACTGTTTCTGGAGACGCAGCTAGCAGGCACAGGATATGGGGTTTTGGAAAATCACAGTCTCACAAGGAATCCAGAAGTTCTAAGCAAGCAAGATTCTTTGAAGAGACACAGTTGGGAGATTAATCTGGCAGCACTAAGCAAGGTGACCCTAAGCAGGAAGAGTCTGAAAGGGAAGAGAACAGTTAAATAAATGTTCAGTGTAATAACAGGTACAGTGTTAAATTTGTCCTTTCCCCTTATCACCCTGGATGATGTGTGAGGAAAGGGCTGAACAACTGATCTAATCTGAACAGTCTGAGGAGTCGTAACCTGTCTCACCTGCAGGAAGCCAGGAGTTTATGTAGGTCTCTTTTGATTGCAAGTGATAGAAAACCCATCTCAAAATAATTTATTAAAAAGAAAGAAATTAATTGTGTTGCATTTTTGGTGTCTTCCCTGTATCCCTCTGTGCTTATGACTTCAGTGCACATTGTCCCCTTCCTCTTGCCAGAACTTGGGTTTCTTTGCCTAAGGACTTTCTCTTACTGCACAGCCTGCTTGGCAGACATAAGTGCTGGGGAATCATTACTCATATTCCCGGGCACTGAGTGACACACAGGATTTGGGGTATCAATACCTTAGCTCCTCTGGCCCTCAGGTAGGACAAATTGAGGCAAGTGTCTCATATGGGTTGTCAGATACTCCGTGGTAGGATGAAACTCTGGGTGTTCATAGTGGCAGTTGACTTGAGACTACATATGCCCAGCATTTGTTTATTTGTTTGTTTGTTTTTCTCATTTTTTAAAAATTTAAGTTTTAATTAGTGAACTTACTGCATAATATTGGTTTCTGGAGTAGAATTCAGTGATTCATCACTTCCATACAACAGCCAGTGCTCATCCCAACAAGTGTCCTCCTTAATGCCCATCACCCATCAAGCCCACCCCCCACCCACCTCTGTCCATCAACCTCAGTTTGCTCTCTATCGTTAAGAATCTGTTATGGTTTGTTTTCCTTTCTCCTTTTTTTTCTTTACTCCTTTCCTATATGTCCATCTGTTTTCTTTCTTAAATTTCACATACGAGTGAAATCATATGGTATTTGTCTTTCTCTGACTGACTTATTTCCCTTAGCATAATACATTCTAGCTTCATCCATGTCATTGTAAGTGGCAAGATTTCATCTTTATTGATGGCATAGTAATATCCCATATATATATACACATACATACATACACATACATACATATATATACATATATATATATATATATATATATATATATATATATATATATAATATACTACCTCTTTATCCATTCATCAGTCAATGGACATATGGGCTGTCTCCATAGTTTGGCTATTGTTGATAACACTGCTATAAACATTGGGTGTGTTCACCCCTTCAAATCTGTATTTTTGTGTGTTTTGGGTAAAATACCTAGTAGTGCAATTGCTGTATCATAGGGTAGTTCTATTTTTGACTTCTTGAGGAGTCTCCAAACTGCAGTTTTCCAGAGTGGCTGCATCAGTTTGCATTCCCACTAGCAGGGCAGGAGGGTTCCCCTTTCTCCAACTCCTCGCCAATACCTGTTGTTTCTTGTTGTTAATTTCAGCCATTCAGACAGGTGTGAGGTGGTATCTCATTGTGGTTTTGAGTTGTATTTCCCTGATGATGAGTAATGTGGAGCATTTTTTCATGTGTTCAGCCATCTGGATGTCTTCTTTGGGAGAGTGTCTATTCATGTCTTTTTCTCATTTCTTAACTGGATTATTTGTTTTCTGCGTGTTGAGTTTGATCTAGTTCTTTAAGGTTTTGGATACTAATCCTTTATCAAATATATTGTTTACAAATATCTTTTCCCATTCCCTCAGTTGCCTTTTAGTTTTGTTGATTGTTTCCTTCACTGTGTTGAAGCTTTTCATGTCGATGAAGTCCCAGTAATTCATGTCTGCTTTTGTTTCCCTGGCCTCTGGCAACATGTTTAGTAAGCTACTACAGCTGAGGTCAACGAATTTCTGCCTCTGTTATAGGATTTTGATGGTTTCCTGTCTTACATTTTGGTCTTCCATCCATTTTGAATTTATCTTTGTGTATGGTCCAGAAAGTGGTCCAGTTTCATTGTTCTGCATATTGCTGTCCAGTTTTCTCAATACCATTTGTTGAAGGGACTATCTTTTTTTCCATTGTACTCTTTCTTGCTTCTCAAAGATTAGTTGACTATATAGTTGTGGGTCCATGTCTGGGTTTTCTATTCTGTTCCACTGATCTATGTGAATGTTTTTGTACCAGTACCATACTCTCTTGATGGCTACAGATTTGTAAGATAGCTTGAAGTCTGTAATAGTGATGGCTCCAGCTTTGCTTTTTCAGGATTCCATTGGCTATTTGGAGTCTTCTGTGGTCCAAAAAATTTTAGGATTGTTTGTTCTAGCTCTATGAAAAATGCTGGTGGTGTTTTGGTAGGGATTGCATTAATACACATGACCTTCACTGGCTGACTTCCCTTTTTGTCATTCTTCCCACAGCCCCTGCCAGGCATCCTAGGATCACCTCCCAAGTAAATCTCTTACACTCAAATCCTTGTTTTCTTCTGGAGGAACACAAGCTAAGACAGCTAGGGTGTACAACTGAAAAATCCCAGGTAAATCTCTAATCACTGCAGAGTCCAAGGGCCCAAACAATGTTGAGAGAGCTCAGTTTCACTCCCTCTTTTCGGAATCATGCTCTTCCTTTGTGGTGGGAAGAGGGCTGCTGGCAACTGTAGGTTTATATCCTATCCTCTTCCATCCCCAGCAGTATTTCCAAGAGTTTCATATTAAGTTTTGGGATGTGGGCTTGGGGCAGGCACCCATCCTTGAACCAATCATTGTGGTCAGAGAGATGAATTATGTTAATTGGCCAGGGAGTCCAAGGCTGGGGTAGGAGGAATCAGGGCTTGGTTATCCAGGGAAAATCCAGGTGTGGTCATGAGAAAAGGGGGAATGGATGTTGGGCATGTCAAGGAGAGAGATGGATATCTTGATCGGCAATGTGATCATCTTTAGGCACCAGATTTCTAGGTGAAAATACTGTTGAGGTTGGGATCTTGTAACCACAACTGTTTCTTTGAACCAGATGTGGGAATATTATTGCTAGAACATTCATCAGCTTCCACTCTAGACCCACCAGTGCCACCCACCCTGCCTTCTGTCTACCTTTTCCTGTGTTGTGGGTTGTTTTCTCCTAAGTTCCTGGAGCAGGTAGCTGTTTCATGCTGAGCCCAGGGGGTTTTTGTAAGGTTCTTCCTGTCACTCCTCTCACTGTGGAGTTCTCTAACAGCACAGAAATAGACACCTGAGTCTGTAGACATCAAGCCTGTGATAGTGAGCTTTAGGGCTTTGTTTCCTTTCTGATGTGACACAGAATATCGTCCTTTCCTAGTGTTTGTGCTAGCAGAATAAAGATTAATGATTTCAGTCATGTTTACATTGGAAAGCTGTTGAAATAAGCTCATCACATAGTAAGTGTAGCTGAGTGTGAAAATGCAGTCCAAGGTCACAGATTGTTTCTCCCATTTATGCACTGAACTTGGATATTGAGTGATGCTCTGTTTTGCTGGAACCCGTAGAAAAGAAGAAAAAAAACCAACTTAGCTTCTGACATTGCTCCCAAGAAAGCTGTCACAAATAGCAAGGGTTTCATCTAGAAAACAAAGTGGAGAAAAGCACAGTCAAGTTCTCTTCTAACTTCTTTCCCAAACCCCCTCTATCAGGTGCCGACTGCAGGGGTGGTAGGCCCTTTACCAAAGTGGATGAAGGCCACCACTGTGCACAAGAGAGCGGGAAGTCCGGACTGCATCCTGGGGCCCTTCCTGCTGGTGAAATGGCTCTTGTTCTGCCTGTCACCTGCCAGGCCCTTTGCAGTGTCCCTGGAACTGAGTGGCTCCGTGGCCTTGCTTCTATAGAGCTGGCAGTGGACCTTCTGCATACGTAAGCTTAGTCACACTTCCTGCTTTCTGTGTCTGCCTCCTGCCTCTCTTCCTCCAGGGCTCTCTTGTCTAATTGATCGATAACATGTCATATATAGTTTATCATGAAGAAAACTTGTCCAATGTGGACATAACCAAAAGGGAGAAGTAGACAATAAAATCCACCCATAATCTCATTACCCAGAGATAACATTTTGTTCTAGTTCTTTCAGTATTTTTTAATGCAAATATGCATACTCTAATGGAATTGGGATCAAATTAAAAATACTTTTGTGTTGAACATTATGATATGAATATGCCACCAGGTTATTCAACCGTATGTGAAAATATGATTTTTACAGCTTCATACTACTCTGCTGCGTAAGTGTACCTTAATTTGTTTGAATATCATTGTTTGACATCATTTTGGTTCCTCTTTTATCTGTTTTAAATAAGATTTGGTGGACATTGTAAATATAAGTCTTTGCAATTCTGATAATTGATTTGTATATTAACTATGTTATTTCAAAGTTTTGAATAATGAAAAATTCAAACATCCACAAAAGAGTATAGTGCAATGAAAGAGCATGTACTCATTGTCCAAGTTCTACAATTATCAAGTTATGGCCAATATTGTTCATCTACATCATCATCACCTTATATATCTATACCTCTTCCAGTTCTGGTTAGATTAAAGTAAATCCCAGACATCATGGGGTTGTGCACTTTACTCAGGAGACACGTAAGGTCAAATTGTCTTTTCAGCTGTGTGTGTGTGTGTGTGTGTGTGTGTGTGTGTGTGTGTGTGTGTGTTTTGTTAGTGATTGTTGATAAGCAGTGACTAGATCTATTGTTTGAATGGGAGCTGGTTTGCAAAATGATGATATTCTAATTATATCATCTCTACTTCTAAAAGTAGTAGTTTTCTACTGCAGTTTTAAACTGAAGTATTCCTATTAAAATAATTTTTCCTTGCCAATTATTTGATTAACTTTGAGGTTAAGTGTAGGATTCTTTCCATTCATTTATCAGTTTGTAGGATAATGAGCTGATTCGCCTCTAGGGTGACCAAACCATCCCTGCTTGCCTGAGATGGAGGCGTTTCTCAGGACAAACACCAAAATAGTCCCAAGCAAATGCCAGGCAACCAAGATAAATCCCCAAAAGTAATTAATGAGGATTGTTTTATGAACTCATGGATTATAACATACTTGATGTGTTTTAGTTGATTGGATTCATGGTCTCAGTGATGTGGGAATTGTCCCATCTTTACTAGCAGAAATCTTTTCAGGCTGGCTCCTGAGTCTTTGTGACGTGGCCTCTGTAATCTGTGCTAGCTTCTAGTTTTCCGGGAGGAAAAGATACTCTAGGCTCACTTTCTCCCCCAGCAATGGAATCAGCTCTCTGTGATTAATGATAGATATGTTTTCCTTTTGCAGTTCTAATGTTCTTATTATTTTACTGCACTTGTTAAAACGTTTAATGAAAAAGGGGTGCCTGGGTGGCTCAGTCAGTTAAGTGTCTGACTTCGGCTCAGGTCATGATCTCGGGGTTCATGGGTTCGAACCCTGCATCAGGCTCTGTGCCAACAGCTCAGAGCCTAGAGCCTGCTTTGGATTCTGTGTCTCCCATGTCTCTGCCGCTCCCCGGCTCATGTGCTCACTCGCTCTCTCTCTCAAAAATAAATAAAAACAAAAAATTTATTTAAAAAACATGTCTAGTTTAATGTAGAATAGAAAGAATAACATTGGAAATCTTTGTCTTTTTCAAATTTTTAGGGGAATGCTTTTAACATGTCCCTTTGAAAACAATTCAAAGATTCCCTAGGTCAGGTGAAGGAAGTTCCCTTTTCTTCCTAGTTTGTGAAGAAGTTTTAATTAGAAATACATGTTAAACTTGACCAAATCACTTTTCTGTATTTAGTGAGAGAATTTTATAGTTAATACCTTTTATGTGTGGTATGTTGCACTAATATTAAACCTTCCTCATATTCCTGACATGAACCCTAATCCATCATGGTGTATTAGTATTACTTTTTAATATCCAATGCCAGTTTGATAGTATTTTTAGGAGCAGTCATTGTCTTTCGTAAGTAATACCAGTGTATAATTTTCATTTGTCATCTATCTTTGTTTATTTTTGTCATTGTGGTCCTCTTTGTCTCATAAAATGTGTTGAGTAGTAGTCTTCCTGTTTTTATTTTTCTCAGTAGTCAGGAATGGAAATTATTGGTCTTGGGTTTGATGTAACTTGCCTGCAAACCATCTGTTTGTTTAGAGTTTTAAATTTCTTTAATGTGCATGTAAATTCAAGTTTTCAAATTTTCTTGTCAGTTTTGCTAGGCTATAATTTTTAGAGAGTTTTACATTTTGTTCAAGTTTTCAAATTAATTTGTATGAATTTATTCCTTGCATGTTCTTAAAATTATTTAAATTTTTACTGAGTCTGTAGTTATGATCTCCCTTTACATCATATTTTTCTATGTTCTTTATTTCCTTGATAAATTTTATTAGAGAATTGTCCCATTTTGATTCTGAAAAGAATCAAATTTAAATCCATTTTAAATGGATTCTTTCCTTTGCTTCTTTGGCTTAATTTCTTTAATTTTAGCAATGATTATTACAATTTTTGTCCTCCTACTTTTGTTGTTTACTCTTACTCTCTTTTAAAACTTTCTGATCAAATTTTTAGCTCATTCCATTAGTCTTTTTGTTCTGGTATATTTTTAGGGTATAAAAAGTTCTCTGTGTGCTGCTTAGGTTCCTTGCTCAAGTTTTAAAATGTAGACCTTTCATGATTGTTCCATTGTAAATATTTTAACAATTCCATTATAATTTGTTTTCTGGTTCATAAATTGTTTTTTTTTTTTAAGTTCATTTATTTGTTTTGAGAGAGAGAGAGAGAGAGAGAGAGCTAGCCTGTGGGGAGGGGCAGAGAGAGAGAGAGGGAGAAAGAGAATTCCAGGCAGGTTCCTGGCTGTCAGCACAGAGCCTGATGCAGAACTTGAACTCATGAACCTGAGCCAAAATTATGACCTGACATCATGACCTGAGCTGAAATCAAGAATCGGACCCTTAGCTAACTGAGCTACCCACGCGCTCCTGGTTCATAAATTATTTAGCAGTGCATTTCCTCTGATTTAAAGTTGGCTCTTTACTAATAGTATCTATGTTTATTCATTGTAGTAAAGGAACATGATATGTATGATATTTATTCTTTAATACTTATTGATATTATCTTTTTTTGTGGTCAATATTTCTGATTATTTAAAAAAATTTCTTTTAATGATTATTTATTTTTGAGAGAGACAGGGACAGAATGAGAGTGGGTTAGGGGCAGAGAGAGAGGGAGACACAGAATCGGAAGCAGGCTCCAGGCTCTGAGCTGTCAGCACAGAGCCCAACGCGGGGGGCCACTCACAAGCTGAGATCATGACCTGAGCCGAAGTTGGACACTCAACCGACTGAGCCACCCAGGCGCCCATCTGATTGTTTCTTAATGATAAATTTCTGAATGTAGACTTATTGAGTGAAATAATTTTTATATATTAACAAATTAACTTTACAATGGCTGTACAAATTGATATTTCTGTAGTGTTTTCTACAAGTTTTATTTTATGACCTCAGCATTTAATGTTTACAAAATTATTTAATAATTTGTAGAGAAGAAGTATTACTTCTTTGTTGTTTTCATGTGCATTTGTTTGGCAATGAAGTCGGATTCCTTTCATATTTGTATTTGTTATTTCTTTAATTTGGAAATTATTTGTTCATAGCCCTTGCATTTTTTTTTAGAATTGGTATAAGTTTTCTCTAATTTCTTTGCAATAATATTTTCTTTTTAAAGGAGATTAAACAAATTTGTTCATAAAAGATCATTGTCCCAGACTCCAGTGCTGATTCTTAACCAGATAGGTAGGCAGCTGAATGTTTATTTTGACAGTTCCTGAGCTCCTTGAACTAATCATGTACTTGGGCCCTCCCAACCCTCCACTTACCGTCACCCTGATGTATCTTTACATGTAAACTACAAAACCTTGTGGCGTTTATCCAGGCTGTTTCTGAGAAGTATTTCAGAAAACCCTGAGATGCTGGCTGCTGAAATTGTCATTCCAGAAGAGTACATGACATGAGTACCAATGGGTACATGTAGAGGTTAGGGTGACCTGCTCAAGACAAGGAACAACTTCTTCTGACCAAGTTATTCCTCCGAGAGGGATTTGTTATAAAGGATGAAGCTTTATAACCACTGTCATAAAGAGTATCTTACCCAAAGAAATTATAATAAAATGGGGAGCTTCTCCAAGTGGAGAGGTTTGCAAGCTTGGGGTTGGGTCTAAGACAGGTGTTGGGAAAAATACCCTTGCAGGTGAAGGAAAGGGTTGCTCACAGAGGTTCCTAAAGTTTAGGAGAATTTTAAAGAGATCCTGTCTTCAGTGACCTCAATATTACTCAGGCTTCTAATTTTCAGCTTCGCCCTTTATTGTCCTAAGTTCAGGCCTCTCACCTGTCCACAGAGGATGTCAGCTTGTTCTCATTCCTCTGAGAGTTGTGTTAGTGGGCACGATTGCCCCCTGGAGGCCAGAGAGAGGAGCAGCCTCCTTAAAATATTCTAGGGCAATGTTCTCAGGGCTGGGGGCACATTAGAACAAATTGAGGAGTTGTAACAAAAAGTACTCAGTCCTGGGCACCCAGACTACTGGGGATGTGGGGACACATTCTAGTAACACCATGTTTACACTTGAGTGAAAAAATAAAAAGGAAATAAAAGCAACTGACCTGAAGTAGATCTAAACATAACCAGAAGCACAATTACTAATAGTAATGAGCAGAGTAATAAAAGGTGTCAGAGGATGGAAAAAGGAAATACTTTACCTGTACGTTTACTGGTCTTGGAGGTTATTCCTTTTAGCAAATCTCACCTGTGACTTGGAGCTTGAGTGTGACAGATTTTTGGTGTGTATTTGTGATGTGCCCACAAAGGTGCTCATTTTCATATATAAATTGACTGCTGATTACCCAAGTTGGCCTCCTAATTCTTAGACCTTTTCACTCAGCTTTCCCTGGGTTCTGGGTGGCTAGAACATTAGTAGGGGCCAACATCACTGAGCTCTCAACTGAACTTCATCAAGGGCTTGGCCTCAGTGCCTAGACTAGCTTTTTGAGAGTTATTCTTCAACACTAGCACTAATTTAAATTTTACCTTTTTAAGTCATAGAATCACAAAATAAAAGTAGAATTAAAGGGACTTCAGAGGCTCCCCAGGCAAACTTCCTTATTTTCAAGATCTGGAAAAAGCCATGAGAGCATTTTGTTTTGGCAAACAAACAAGCAAACATAAAATATAGCTACCATATTTAGTGCCTCCTTCTTGATATCCTTGCCTGACTCTCTCATACTCTGAACTCGTGGGATACAAAAACTCCAGGAATTCTCACCCTGCACTCTCTGGGAATTCTGTATATTTCTAGTCATGTACATAGAATTTTCCTCCCACTGTCTCTACCCAAAAGAAGCAAAACACTGCTAGGGGTTCTACTGACTTCGTCTAAGTTGTTTCTGGGTGTTTCTAATTCTGGATGTAGAAACATACTGGATGTAGAACGGTTGGGAATATATGGAGGGAGGAGAGACAGTCCATGAAATACCTCTTAGGTCTCTGCCTGAAGGCCAGACTTTAAGTTATGAAGTGATTTTCTGCATGGTCCTGGTGTCCTGGTGTGCATCAGGGAGGGAAATCCGGCAATGTGTTTCTAGATACATTTCTATCTGCCCTATATTAAGGGTTAGCAGAAATCTGGAGTTTAAGGATACTGCTAGTGATGTCTTAGAAGGGAGTAAAGAATATGTTATTGGGAACTGGAGGAGGGAAATCCGTATCAGGTGGTGGCAGAATGCTTTTTGAAATTGCCTCCTATAGTTATGTGGAAGGTTGAAGTCGGTTGTAGATCTGGGGAGATTTCTAAGCAATGTATGAAGGTTTTACCTGGTTTCTTCTTGCTGCTTTTAATGTAATGAAGACAAGAGAGTTAAATGGAGGAAACCAAGCGTGGATGAATCTGTAAATTCTCAATCTTTTCGAATGGAAAAAGATGCTAAATTTAAGATAGTGTGGCATGAAGGAAAAATCTGACAGCGTGACTACATAACCTTTCATCAAAGCCTCAGAAGGATTGAGGGGTGGGGATATTCAGTCATACAGGAGCTCTTTCAAGAGTTTTGGATGTGACCTCCAAAAATGATTTGTTGAGATTTTGAGAGATTGAAAAGTAGAGATGGGGAGGAAACATATTTTGGGGAAGCAACTAGCAGGAGCAGAATTTTGGATTTGGAAAAAGCACAGTCTCATAAGGAATCCAGAAGCCTTAAGCAAGCAAAATTCTTTGGGGGGACACAGTAGAGAGGTTAATCTGGCAGCACTAAGCAGGGTGACCCTGAGCAGGGAGAGTCTGAAAGGGGAGAGAACAGTTAAATGTTCAGCGTAATAACAGGTACAGTGTTAAATTTGTCCCTCCCCCTTATCACCCTGGATGACGTGGGAGGAAAGGGCTGAACAACTGATCTAATCTGAACGGTCTGAGGAGTTGTAACCTGTCTCCCCTGCAGCAAGCCAGGAGTTTTAAAAAGTAGGATTGAGGGGCACCTGGGTGGCTCAGTCGGTTAAGCGCCCGACTTCAGCTCAGGTCACGATCTCGCGGTCCGCGAGTTTGAGCCCCGCGTCGGGCTCTGGGCTGATGGCTCAGAGCCTGGAGCCTGCTTCCGATTCTGTGTCTCCCTCTCTCTGCCCCTCCCCCGTTCATGCTGTGTCTCTCTCTGTCTCAAAAATAAACGTTAAAAAAAAAATTAAAAAAAAAGTAGTATTGAACTATTTTGTTTGGTTAATTTGTTTCACCCAATGTTGTCTATATTAGTGTTCCTAGTTAGGTCTCTTTTGATTGCAGTGAGAGAAAACCCATCTCAAAATAATTTATCAAAAAGAAAGAAATTAATTGTGTTGCGTTTTTGGTGTCTTCCCTGTATCGTTTTGTGCTTATGACTTCAGTGCACACTGTCCCCTTCCTCCTGCCAGAACTTGGGTTTCTTTGCCTAAGGACTTTCTCTTACTGCACTGCCTGCTTGGCAGACGTAATTGCTGGGGAATCATCACTCATATCCCTTTCGCTGTCCTCTACGAGTGACACACAGGATTTGGGATATCAATACCTTAGCTCCTCTGGCCTCAGGTAGGGAGAGTTGAGGCAAGTGTCTCACATGGGCTGTCAGATACTCCGTGGTGGGATGAAACTCTGGGTGCTCATAATGGCGCTGGGCTTGACAATACACATGCCCTGATTGAATGATTGATTGATGGTTGATTTTTCCCATTTTTTAAAATTTAAATTTTAGTTAGTGAATTACCATGCATTATTACTTTCTGGAGTAGAATTCATTGATTTATCACTTCCATACAACACCCAGTGCTCATCCCAACAAGTGCCCTCCTTAATGCCCATCACCCATCTAACTCATCTCCTACTCACCTCCCTCCATCAACCCTCATTTTGCTCTGTGTCATTAACAGTGTATTATGGTTTGTTTCCCTTTCTCCTTTTTTTGCCTTTACCCCCTTCCCATATATTCATCTGTTTTCTTTCTCAAATTCCACATGAGTGAGATCATATGGTATTTGTCTTTCTCTGATTGACTTATTTCACCTAGCATAATACATTCTAGCTCCGTCCACATCTTTGCAAAGGGCAATATTTCTTTCTTTCTTTCTTTCTTTTTTTTTTTTTGATGGCTGAAAGAAAATACTACTCTTCTTTGTCCATTCATCAGTCGATGGACATTTGGGCTCTCTCCATAGTTTGGCTACTGCTCATAATGCTGCTATAAACATTGGGGTGCACGGACCCCTTCAAATCTGTATTTCTGTACGCTTTGGATAAATACCTAGTAGTGTAGTTGTTGGATCATAGGGTAGTTTAATTTTTAACTTTGAGAAGCCTCTATAATGTTCTCCAGAGTGGCTGCACATGTTTCTATTCCCACCAGTGGTGCCAGAGGGTTCCTCTTTCTCCACATCTTTTCCCAAACCTGTTGTTTCTTGTGTTGTTAATTATAGCCCTCAGACAGGTGTGAAGCGGTATCTTATCATGGTTTTGGTTTATATTTCCCTGATGGTGAGTGATGTGGAGCATCTTTTAATGTGTCTGTTAGCCAGCTTGATGTCCTCATTGGAAAAGTGCCTATTCATGTCTTCTGCTCATTTCTTAGTTGGATTATTTGTTTTTTGGGTGTTGAGTTTAATTAAGTTCTTTATAGATTTTGGATACTAACCCTTTATTAGATATGTTGTTTGCAAATATCTTCTTCATTCCATAGGCTGCCTTATAGTTTTGTTGATTGTTTCTTGTGCTGTGCAGAAGGTTTTTATCTTGATGAAGTCCCAGTAGTTCATGTTTGCTTTTGTTTCCCGACTCTGGCAATGTATCTAGTAAGAAGTGCTATGGTCTAGGTCAAAAAGGTTTCTGCCTGTGTTCTTTTCTAGGATTTTGATAGTTTTCTGTCTCACATTTAGGTTTTTCATCCATTTTGAAGTTATTTTTGTGTTTGGTCCAGAATGTGGTCAAGCTTCATTGCTCTGCATGTTGCTATCCAGTTTTCTCAACATCATTTGTTGAAGAGACTGTCTTTTTTCCATTGAATATTCTTTCCTGCTTTGTCAAAAGTTAGTTACCTTATAGTTGTGGGCCTGTTTCTGGGTTTTCTATTCTGTTCCTTTGATCTTTGTGAATATTTTGTCCCAGTCCCATATTGTCCTGATGACTACAGCTTTGTAAGATAGATTGAAGTCAGGGATAGTGATGCCTCCAACTTTACTTTCCTGTTTCAGGATATTTTTTTTGGCTATTCAAGGTTTTATGTGCTCCATACAAATTTTGGATTGTTTGTTCTAGCTCTATGAAAAATGCTGGTGATGTGTGATAGGGATTACATTAACACACATGCCCTTCCCTGGCTGACTTCCCTTCCTTTCTCTCTTCCCACTGCCACTGCCCTGTATCTTGGGATCACCTCCCAAGTAAATCACTTGCACTTGAATCCTTACCTTCTTCTGGAGGAACACAAGCTAAGACAGTGTGGGTGTACAACGGAAAAATCCCAGTACATCTCTAATACTGCAGGATCCAGGGCCTCAAACAATGTTAAGGGACCTCAGTTACATTCCTCTTTTCAGGATCATGCTATTCTTTTGTGGTGGGAAGAGGGCTGTTGGCAGCTGTAGGGTTATATGCTAGCCTCTTCCATCCCCAGAAGTATTCCCAAGAGTTTCATATTAAGTTTTGGGGCTTGGAGCAGGTACCTGTCCTTGTACCAGTCATTGTGGTCAGAGAGATGAATTAGGTTAATTGGCAAGGGTGTCTGAGGCTTTGCTTTGTCTAAACCCAAACATGGGGTAGGAGGAGGCATGGTGTGTTTATCCAGGGAAAATCCAGGTGTGGTGACTAGAAACGGAGGGATGGATATTGGGCAGCAGCGGAGACCGATGCATATCTTGATTGGCTATGTGGTTCCAAGGTGAAAATGCTTTTGAGACTGGGATCTTGTAACCATAACTCTTTCTTTGATCCCAAATGTGGGAAAATTGTCGTTAGAACTTTCATCAGCTTCCTCTCTAGACCTAACAGTGCCACTCACCATGCTTTCTCTCTACCCTTTTCCTGTTCTGTGGGTTGTTTTCTCCTAAGTTCCTGGAGCAGGTGGCTGTTGCATGCTCAGCCCAGGGGTTTTTGTAAGACTCTCCCTGTCACTCCTCTCATTGTGGAGCTTCTCCAACAGCACAGAAATAGATGCCTGAGTCTGTAGGCATCAAGCCTGTGATGGTGAGACTTACAGCTTTGTTTCCTTTCTGATGTGACACAGAATATCGTCCTGTTCTAGTGTTCGTGCTAGCAGAATAAAGATAAATGATTTCAGTCATCT
Source organism: Acinonyx jubatus (assembly GCF_027475565.1). NCBI lineage: Eukaryota > Metazoa > Chordata > Mammalia > Carnivora > Felidae > Acinonyx > Acinonyx jubatus. The sequence continues at coordinate 71,609,965 of NC_069386.1, read as the reverse complement.
TTCTATTGGAAAGCTGTTGATACCACCTCATCACATAGTAAGTATAGCTGAGTGTGAAACGGCAGTTCAAGGTCACAGATTCTCCCTCTTTTTCCTGCACTAAACTTGGAGATTGAGTGATGCCCTACATGTTGCTGGAACCTGTAGAGAAGAAGAAAAAAACCAACTTAGCTTCTGACATTGCTCCCAAGAAAGCTGTCACAAACAGCCAGATTTTCACCCAGAAAACAAAGTGAAGAAAGGCACAGTCAAGTTCTCTTCTAACTTCTTTCCCAAACCCCCTCCCTCGGGCCCCAGCTGGAGGGGTGGTGGGCTCCTCACCAAAGAAGAGGAAAACTACCACTGTGCACAAGAGAGTGGGCATTCTGGACTGCATCCTGGGGGCCCTTCCCACTGGTAAAATAGCTTTCGTTCTGCCTGCCACCTGCCAGGCCCTTTGCAGTGTCTCTGGAACTGGGTGGCTCTGTGGTCTTGCTTCTATAGAGCTGGCAGTGTGGTTTCTGCATATGTCAGCTTAGTCACACTTCCTGCTGTCTGTGTCTGCCTCGTGCGTCTTCCTCCAGGCTACTCTTGTCTAATTGATCGATAACACGTCGTGTATGGTTTATCATGACAGAAAACTTGTCCAATGTAGACATAACCAAAAGGGAGAAAGTAGACAATAAAATCCAACCATAATCTCATTACCCAGAGGTAATGCTGTTAACATTTCGTTGCATTTCTTTCAGTATTTTTAATGCAAATATGCATACTGTAAAGGAATTGGGATCAAATAAAAAATCTTTTTTGTGTTGAACATCATGTATATGAATATGCCACCAGGTTATTCAACTGTATGTGAAAATATGATTTTTACAGCTTCATACTACTCTGCTGTAAGTGTAATTTAATTTGAACATTATTGTTCAACATATTGTTCTCTTTTGACTGTTTTAAATAAGATTTGGTGGGTATGGTACATATGTCTTTGCATTTCTGGTAATTTATTAATTATGTTATTTCAAAGTTTTTAATTATGAAAAATTCAAATATCCACAAAAGAGAGTATAGTGTGATGAAAGAGGACATACTTATTTCCAGGTTCCACAATTATTAAGTCATAGCCAATGTTGTTCATCTACATTGTCATTACCTTACACATCTGTACCTCTTCCAGTTCTGTCTCGATTAAAGCAAATCCCAGACATCATGGAGTTGAGTACTTTACTCAGGAGACACGTAAGGTCAAATTGTCTTTTCGGCTGTGTGTGTGTGTGTGTGTGTGTGTGTGTTTTGTTAGTGATTGTTGATAAGCAATGACTAGATCTGGTGTTTGATTAGGAGTTGGTTTGCAAATTGATGATATTCTAATTATATGATTTCTACTTCATTTATTAACTGAAGTACTTCTGTTAAGATAATTTTTCCTTGTCAATTATTTGATTATTCTTTGACATTAAGTGTAGGATTCTTTCCATTCATTTATCAGTTTGTAGGATAGTGAGCTGTTTCCCCTCTAGGGTGACCAAACCATCCCTGCTTGCCTGAGATGGAGGCATTTCTCAGGACAAACACCAAAATAGTCTCAAGCAAATCTCAGGCAACCAAGATAAACTCCCAAAAGTGATTAAGGAGGTTTGTTTTAGGAACTCATGGATTTAAACATACCTGATGTATTTTAGTTGATTGGATTCATGGTCTTATTGATGTGGGAATTGTCCCATCTTTACCAGCAGAAATCTTTTCAGGCTGGCTCCTGAGCCTTTGTGACATGGCTTCTGTAATCTGTGATAGCTTCCAAATTTTCTGGGAGGAGAACACATTCTAGGCTCATTTGTACGCTTTCTCCCCCAGCAATGGAATCAGCAATCTGTGATTAATGATAGATATGTTTTCTCCTTCCAGTTCTAATGTTTTTAGTATTTTATTGTGGTTGTTAAGATGTTTGGTGAAATATAGAATAGAAAGAATAATATTGGAAATATTTGTCTTTTTCAAATTTTTAAGGCAATGCTTTTAATATCTCCCTTTGAAAACAAATTCAAAGATTCCCTTGTTCAGGGTAAGGAAGTTCCCTTTTCTTTGTAGTTTGTGAAGAGGTTTCAATTAGAAATACATGTTAAACTTGACCAAATCACTTTTCTGTATTTAGTGAGAGAATTTTATAGTTACTATCTTTATGTGTGGTATGTTGCACTAATATTTAACCTTCTTCATATTCCTGAGGTGAATCCTAAATGATCATGGCATATTAGTATTACTTTTTAATATTCAATGCTGGTTTGATAATATTTTTAGGAGCAGTCATTGCTTTTCAAAGTAATATTGGTGCATAATTGTCCTTTGGCATCTATCTTTGTTTATTTTTGTCATTGTGGTCCTCTTGGTCTCATAAAATGTGTTGAGTAGTAGTCTTCCTGTTTTTATTTTTCTCAGTAGTCAGGAATGGAAATTATTGGTCTTGGGTTTGATGTAACTTGCCTGTGAAACCATATTTTTTGCTTAGAGTTTTAAATTTCTTTAATGTGCATGTAAATTTAAGTTTTCAATTTTTCTTGTCAGTTTTGCTGGCTGATAATATTTAGAGAGTTTTACATTTTGTTCAAGTTTTCAAGTTAATTTGTATGGAATTATTCCTTGCATGTTCTTATAATTATTTAAATTTTTACTGTGTCTGTAGTTATAATCTTCCTTTACATCATATTTTTCTGTGTTCTTTATTTCCTTGATAAATTTTAGTGGAGAATTTTCCCATATCTAATTCTTTTCAAAGTATCATTTAAAATGGATTCTTTCCTTTGATTCTTTGGCTTTATAGCCTCAATTTTAGCACTGATTATTACTATTTTTGTCCTCCTACTTTTGTTGTTTACTCTTATTTTCCTATAAAGCTTTCTGATTGAATGTTTAGCTCATTACCTTCAGTATTTTTGTCCTGGTTTATTTTTAGGGTATAAAAAGTTCTCTGTGTGCTGCTTAGGTTCATTGTTCAAGTTTTAAAATGTAGACCTTTCACGATTGTTCCACTGTAAACAGTTTAACAATTTCATTATAATTTCTTTTCTGGTTCATAAATTATTTTATTGTTTTTTAAAGTTTATTTATTTATTTTGTGTGAGAGAGAGAAAGCAGGGGAGTGGCAGAGAAGGAGGGAGAGAATCCCAAGCAGACTCCTCGCTGTCAGCTAGACCCTGACACTGGGCTGCAATGCATGAACCACTAGATCATGACGTGGGCTGAAATCAAGCAAAAGACACTTAGCTGATGGAGCCACCCAAGTGCCCTGGGTTCATTAATTGTTTAGGAGTGCATTTCTTTTTGTTTAAAGTTGACTTTTTACTAATAGTGTCTTAACTTTATTCATTACAGTAAAAGAACATGACTTGTATGATATTGATTCTTTAATATTTATTGAGATTTGCTTTTTTGTGGTCTATTTCTCTGATTATTTCTTAAGGATAAATTTCTGAATACAGAATTGTTGAGTGAAATAATTTTTTTATCTATGAACAAATTACCTTTACAATGACTGTACAAATTGACATTTCTATAGCATTTTTCTAAGAGTCTTGTTTCATGACATCAACATCTAAAGATTTAAAAAATTGTTTAACAATTTGTAGAGAAAAAATATTATTTCCTCATTGTTTTCATGTGAATTTATCAATGAGGTTGGAATCTTTTTATTTGAAGTTGCTATTTTTGTAATTTGGAAATTATTTGCCCATATCCATTGCTTTTAGTAAAATTGTTACAAATTTTCTCTAATTTCTTTGTAATAAAATATCTTATTTTTTAAGGAGATTAAACAAATGTGTTCATAAAAGATCATTGTCCTAGAGTGCACTATGATTCTTAACCAGATAGGTAGGCAGCTGAATGTTTACTTTGACAGTTCCTGAGCTCCTTGAACTAATCATGTGCCTGGGCCACCCCAACCCCACCAACCCTACAACTCACCATCACTCTGATAAATCTTTACAAAGATCACAAACCTCTGTGGCCTTTATCCAGGTTGTTTCTGAGAACTATTTCAGAAAACTCTGAGATGCTGGCTGCTGAAATTATCATTCCAGAGGAGTCAAACATGACATGAGTACCAATGGGTACATGTAAAGGTTAGGGTGACCTGCTCAAGGCAAGGAACAACTTGCGACCAAGTTATATTTCTGAGAGGGCTTTGTTATAAAGGATAAACCTCCACAACCACCGTTTAATGTGAATTTTATCCAAAGAAATGGTAATACAATGGGGAGCTTCTCCCAATGAGTAGGTTTACATGCCTGGGGTTGGGTCTAAGACAGACATTGGGAAAACTGTGCTTGCAGGTGAAGGAAAGGGTTGCTCACAGAGGTTCCTAAAGTTTAGGAGAATTTTATTTTGTTTTATTTTATTTTTTATTTTTGAATTTATTTATTTAATATAATTTATTGTCAAGAATGTTCCTATGAGCTCACTTCTCAGGTATGCAAACAGGGCAGCTGGCCCCAGTCCGGAAAAAGCCCCACAGTTGGAAATTGGTTCTTTCTCCGTTTTTTCCACTCCCCACTCAGTAGTTTTTCTCTTGTCTAAATACAATCTTACACTTTCACAGCCTCTCTTTCTCTTCCCTTTGTCTCTCCATAGAAGGGGATCCCTCCCCTCCATTCCTATGCTGCCCGTTTTATCTCTCCCACTTTGCAATCATGCACCTATGGCCTGCCAGGTTGTCCCCAGAGATGTCTCTGTCACTCTGCAGCCCTGACTCTGGGAATTCCAAGACCTCTGGCCTTAACACTGCTGTGTTTGAGGGATAAGGGACTTCGGGTCCTCCTGCTTTTCTGCCATGTTGACCAGCAGCTCTTATTTTTATTTTTTAATGTTTATGTTTGAGAGAGAGAGAGAAAGAGAGAGAGCATGAATGGGTAGGGGCAGAGAGAGAGGGAGACAGAGAATCTGAAGCAGGCTCCAGGCTCTAGGCTGTCCTCACAGAGCCTGACACGGAGCTCAAATTCACAAACTGTGAGATCATGACCTGAGCCAAAGTCAGACACTTAACCAGCTGAGCCACCCAAGTGCCCCATACGAGAATTTTAAAGAGATTCTGCTTTCAATGACCTCAATAGTATTCAGACTTCTATTTTTCAGCCTTATCCTTTTTTTTGTCCTAAGTTCAGGCCTCTCACCCATCCCCAGAGAGTGTCAGCATCTTCTCATTGTTCTGAGAGTTGTGTTAGTGGCACGATTGCCCCCTGGAGGCCAGACAGGGGAGCAGCCTCCTTAAAGTATTCTAGGTCTTGGTTCTCCAGGCTGGCTGCACATTAGAAGAAATTGAGGAGTTGTACCAAAGAGGCTCAGTCCTAAGCACCTAGACCACTGGAGATGTGGGGACACCTTCTAGTATCATCTTATTAACGTTTACACTTGGGTGAAAAAATAAAAAGAAAATGAAAGCAACTGCTCTGAAATAAATCTAAACATACCCAGAAGCAGAATTACTCATAGTAAGTAGCAGGGTAAATAAAAGATGTCAGGAGATGGAAAAAGGAGATATTTTACCCTTAGGTTTACCAGTCTTGGAGGTAATCCATTTTAGCAAATCTCACCCTGGGAGTTAGAGTTTGAGCATGACACTGTTTTGGTGTATATTTGTGATGTGCCCATGAAGGTGCTCGTTTTCATTGACAGCTGATTACCCAAGTTGGACTCCTAATTCCTAGACTCCATTTTTAACTCAGCTTTCCTTGAATTCTGGGTGGCTATATTAATAGGGGCCAATATCACTGAGCTCTCAACTGAAACTTCATCAAGGGCTTGGTCTCAGTGCCAAGACTGGCTTTTTGAGAGTTATACTTCAACACCAGCATTAATTTGTATTTTGTCTTTTCAAATCAGAGAACCACAAAAATAAAATTAGAATTAAAGGGGCTTTTAAGGCTCCCCAGCCTAACTTCCTTATTTTCAAGATCTGAAAAAGCCATAAGAGCATTTTAGTTTTGGCAAACAAACAAATAAACATAAAGTACAGCTACCCTACTTTAGTACCTTCTTCTCTATATCATTGCCTGGCCCTGTCATGCTCTGATCTTATGGGATACAAGAAGTCCAAGAATTCTCAGCTAGCACTACTTGGGAATTCTTTCTATTACTCATAGACCTAGAAATTCCCTACCACTGTCTCTATTTAAAAGAAACAAAGCACTGTTAGTAGTCCTACTGACTTCCTCTTAGTTGTTTCTGAGAGTTTCTATTTCTGGATGTAGAAACATGGTGGATGTAGAATGGTCAGGAAGAGATGGAAGGAGGAGAGAAACACCTTGAAATACCTGTCAAGTTTGTGCCCGATGGCCAGACTAAGTTTTGAAGTGACTTTCTGCATGGTCCTGACTTCCTGGTGTGCATCAGGGAGGGAAAATTGGCAATGTGTTTCTTACAAAATGCTCTATCTGCCCTATATTAAGTGCTAGCAAAAATATGGAATATAAGGATACTGCTAGTAAAGTCTTAGCAAGAAGTAAGAATATGTTATTGGGAAATGGAGGAGAGGAATCCATGTCAGATAGTGGTAGAAAACTTTCTGAAATTGCCTTCTGTAGTTATGTGGAAGGCTGAACTTGGTTGTAGAGCTGGGAGATTTCAAAGCAACGAATGAAGGTACCACTGGGTTTCTTCTTGCTGCCTTTAATGAAATGAAGAGAAGAGAGATGAATGAAGGAAAGTATTGTTAAACAAATAGGAACCAGGACTGGATGAATCTGAAAATTCTCAATCTCTTCAAATGGAACAAGGTGCTAAAATTAAGAGCGAAAAAACTGACAGTGTGACTGCATAACTTTTCATCAAAACCACAGAAGGATTGAGGGGTGGGAGTATTCAGTCACACAAGGAGCTCTTTCAAGAAAGAGGTTTGGATGTGACTCCCAAGCAAACGATAGGACTTCTAAGAAGCTTAAGAGATTGGTCCCTCAGCCATCAGAGCATGGGCCACAGGTGCAGTTTTTCTGGAAAGTATCTGTGGGTGGTGGCTTTTTTCTAAAGAGTAAACTTCATTTAAATCCATGGGAGACCCAGGAGGTGTTTGAGAAAATGATTTCAGCAGAAACACTACCAGCTTGGATTGAAAGGGACAGAATACAGAATGAAAGGAGGAGGTCAGACCCCTAAAGCTCTACTGGCAGGAAGCAGTTTTATAAAACTACTCAACTGCAAATATGTGTTACCTTTTGTGAAGGAAGAGAGACGACTCTGAAAGCAGAAGTAAAAGCCAAGGGGTCACAGTTGAGATTTATTTCCAGGCCTTAAATGTAATCAAAGAACTCCTAAGTTTTGCCCAGCTGGATTTCTCCAAGTGTTTCTACACTTGGTTTTCCACTCTTTGGACCCAAATGTCTTTAGCTATTAACCCGTGCCTTCCTGGTCGTGTCTGATCTAACACTGTAATCTGGATGTGTGGGGGAAGGTCGCTTGTTTTGCAGCTTGACAGATGGAGAGGAATTGTGCCCCAGGAGCTGTACTTAACAGATGACACCCAGGAGCTGCATTTGGACTTGGACACCATTTAGATGATGTGATTTTGTCTATGAGCTGATGCTATGTGATATGAGACTCTTGGGGTCTTTGGGAGTGTGTGTGAATGTATTTTGCAAGTAGGAGGAATATGAATCTTTGGGGGTCAGATGGTAGACTCTGGTAGAGAGATAAGTCCCTGCCTCCTGGTGTCCATGCCTTTGGATAATCCCTTCTTTTGAGTGTAGAAGGGACCTGTGACTTGCTTCTAACCAATACAATATGCAAAGGTGATGGAGCTAGGCCTCTATTTTTTGTTTGTTTGTTTGTTTTTGTTTTTTGTTTTTTGTTGTTGTTGTTACATTATGAAAGGTTTCTGTCTTAGCTAAGATGAGAGATTCTCCTTGCTGGCTTGTGATGTAAGCAGCCGTGTTGAAAAAGCCTAAAGAAAGTGCAGGAGACCACTAGGAGCTCTGGGCAGCCTCTAGGAAAAGAATTGTTTATGAGGATACATTGGAATGTCAGAAAGGACCTTGTAAACTATGAACAGTGATACAAATGCATAAGGCAGCTTTTAACTTTTCAAAAGGAACAAATGATAGGTGTGGTATAAATATTTGTTGAATAAATGAATTAGAAGGTAAAGTGCATTCTGAAAACAAAATTAATAGCTGGTTAGCTGAACCATTGCCCCTTTTTAAGTTACATTATTCCTTACTGAGTCTTACTATCCTTGACAATTCTGGGAGTTTTGTGTCTTAATCCTTCTTTTGTCCTAGATATATGTCTTGTTGAGAATAAAAGCAGATGAAGAGGAAATGGAAGAGAGACAGTGTCATGTTTAGGTGATAAATAACATCATTAATTTTTTTATACGTGCATCAGACCTTTATTCATTTGTTGAATAATTCAGACAAAGTCCTATGCTTCTTGATGCTTTTATTCTGGTGGATAGACAGATAAGAATATGCCAACAAATATATAAAGTGATGTCTGCTAATGATGACTGCCATGAAAAAATGTGAGACAGGGTAAGGGTAAAGGGGGATGGGTTGGGTGAGTAGTAGCTATATATGGTTGAAGGAAAGACGTCTATGATGAGGTAGCATTTGAGCAGTGATCTGAATGATGGGTGAAGGCAACATTTGAAGCAGACTACTCTTGTAAAAATACCCGGAGGTGGAAGCCTGCTTGGGGCACTCAAGGAACTATTCTAGGGGTTAAGAGTGATCCCAGTAGAGGAAGAAAGGTGGAGGAAGATGGGAAATATTCAGTAAACTTGAGAGTCTTCTACTTGTCATGTTCTGTGTCATGTTGGGAATATCGAGGTGAAAGAGACATAATCCTTGCTCTCAAGAAATTGAGTACCCTAGAGGAAGCAAGCAACAAATATAAAAATGTATAAGGAGATAAGTGCTATTTTGGAAGCATGTACAAATTTCAAAGGGAGCCAAAGGATAGAGACCTTAAATTTGCCTAGACCTTAAATTAAGCTTTAGAGAGGAGATATCAGAGGACCATGAGGAGGAGGTGGTAATGAGGTTGGAAACTCCAAACAAAGAGAAGGGTAGAGGGAAGGATGGAGACGAGAGGTGTGTTTACTCATGATAATTCCTGAATTTAGTATTTTGGTAATTCCAGGTCTACATTGGTGACAGATATGTCAGGAGATGAGGCAGCTAAATGCGAATCGTATGTGGGCTTGTGCCAGGCTAAGTCTAAAGAGCTGTGAGAAGTGAAGTAAAATACCTAAATCTGCCTTTTACACAGAGCTGTAAGGTAAGACAGTATCACTAATTAAGACAAGAAATATGGAGGCAGAAGAGTTTGAAGTAGGGAAGGTGAAAAGATTATGAGTTTTAGGCTTATACATTTTATATTGCTCAAGGGTCACCTGACCGAAAGGCTGTGGGCTGTATACAGAGGTCTGGTGCAAAATCAAGGGTAGAGGCACAGTCATTAGCACACAGGTATTAGTTTCAATCCAGGTGTGGACAGAGAATTAGACTAAGGTTGGAGCCAGAAAAACAGCAAAATTTAAGGCAGGAAATAGAGGAGAATTGACTACAGGAATTCCGTAGTATCACTCACCCTACAGTGTTTTAAAATTTTATTTATAAGCCTAACTGGCCAAGTGGAAAGTGAACTTGTAGGAAATAATTATAATTCAACTTTTTTTGTGTGTATTTGTATTCCCAGCAACTGTCCCAGTGCCTTCTACATGGGATACTTAATGTATGTATATTCAAATGAATGGTGAATAATTAATTAATGAAGGACTCTCTGGCTTGACGTTTCTGTTTGGTGCTTCCATCTTTCAGGGTGACATTTCATAGCAATAGTTCTTTGTGTCTTTTTATTTTTATTCCTTTTTTTATTGTACAAGGAACACACATTTATTGAAGAAAAATTAGAAAAAGGAAAGCTAAAACAATTACCCTGAATTCTACTGCTGGAATAACTATTATTAACATTTCATGTCTATCTTTTTTTTTTTTTTTAATTTTTTTTTTCCAACATTTATTTATTTTTGGGATAGAGAGAGACAGAGCATGAACGGGGGAGGGGCAGAGAGAGAGGGAGACACAGAATCAGGCTCCAGGCTCTGAGCCATCAGCCCAGAGCCTGACGCGGGGCTTGAACTCCCGGACCGCGAGATCGTGACCTGGCTGAAGTCGGACGCTTAACCGACTGCGCCACCCAGGCGCCCCTCATGTCTTTTAGTCCACTGCTATGAAGAGAATTTAATGTGAGCCACATAAGTAATTTAAAATTTTTAGTAGCCACATTAAAAGAAACTATATATAAGTATATAAAACTAATTTTAAAAATGTATTTTGTTTAACCTGGTAATCCCCAAATATCATTTCAACATTGGTTCATAAAAATATTAATAGGATTGTTTACATTATTTTTTTATACTAAGTCTTTGAAACTTTGTGTTTATTTTAAATTCACAACACATCTGTATTTGGACTTATCACAATCCAAGTGTTTAGGAGCCTTGTTAGCTAGTGGCTATGTATGGATAACACAGTTCAAAATTCCTTTTGAGGTATACATAATGACATATTTAAATTGTAATTCTCCCTCCACAAAGTGCAGGTCATGAGAAACATATAGTTTTGTAAGCTTTTTGTATTAAATGTTCACTTTGAGAACAGTTTTGGATTTACAGAAAAGTTGTGAAGATAGTACGCATACTTTCCATACTGCACACCCAGTTTCCCTTACGACGAACATCTTAAAATGGTACATTTGCCACAGTTAAGAAATGGATGCTGATATATTATTATTGGCTAAAGTTAATACTTCTGTAGTTTTACTTTGATTTACCTAAAGTTCTTTATCTCCTGCAGAGTCCCACAAGGAGACCACATTACATTTAGTTTTCATGTTTCCTCAAGCTCCTGTTGGCTATGGCAATTTCTCAGATTTTTCTTGTTTTTTTATTTTTCTTTAAATTTAATTTATTTTATTTATTTCTTGTGAACTTAAAATTTTTTTTATTGTTTATTTTTGAGAGAGAGAGAGAGAGAGAGAGAGAGAGCGAGCACAAGCGGGGAGGGACAGAGAGAGAGGGAGACACAGAATCTGAAGCAGGCTTCAGGCTCTGAGCTGTCAGCACAGAGTTTGATGCGGGGCTCAAACCCATGAAAGGTGAGATCATGACCTGAGCTGAAGTTGGATGCTTAACTGACTGAACCACATAGGCAACCTAAAGTTTATTTTATTTTAGAGAGAAAAAGAGCATAAGCAGGGGAGTGAGGCTGAGAGAGAGAGAGAGAGAGAAAGAGAGAGAGAGAGAGAAAGAGAGAGAAAATCCCAGCAGGCTCCATGCTCTGTGTTGAGCCCAATACAGTCTCCTTCCCACAAGTCTGGGATCATAACCAGAGACAAAATCAAGAGTTGGATGCTCAACTGACAGAGCCACCCAGGCGCTCCTCAGATTTTTCTTATTTTTGATGACCTTGACAATTTTTAGGAGTATTAGTTAGATGCTTCGCAGAATGCCCCTAAATTGGGATTTTTCTGATGATTTCCTCATGATTACACTGAGGTTGTGGGTTTTGGGGAGGAAGATCACAGAGGTAACGTGCCATTTCTCTTCACGTCATATCAAGGGGACATGCTATCAACATCTCTGGTGATTTTGACCATGATCAGCGAGCTAAACTGGTGTTTGGCAGGTTTCTCCACTATTGCCCTTTTTTATTTTTTTAAAAATAATCTATTCATTCATTTTTAGAGAGAGAGAGGGATAGTGAGCAGGGGAGGTACAGAGAGGTAGGGAGAGAGAGAATCCCAAGCAGGCTCTACACTGACAGTCCAGAGCTTAGTCTCACAAGCTGTGAGATTATGACCTGAGCCAACATTAAGAGTCAGATGCTTAATGGATTGAGTCACCCAGGTGCCCCAATCCACTGTTGCTCTTTTGTCACACTTACCACACTGTTCCTTTTGGAAGGAAGTCACTATGAACAGCACACATTTGAGGAGTCAGAAATGTGGAGTATTGAAATAAATTATTTAGAGTTCTAAAGCATGGGAAGTTTGTTCTGCCTCACACTTTTTCAATGATTTATTTATATCAGTGATTCATGGATATTTATTTTATACTTTATTTTATTGCTTAAATTGTTCTAGTTTCAGCCACAGGGAGCTTTTTTAGTTGACTCTGATGTCTCCTTAACATAGCCCCATCATAGGTGGTGGTGGTTTTTTTTTTTTTTTTTTTTTTTTAACATTTTAAGATACTACAGATTTATCTGGAATATTCCCTGTGCCAGCCCTAGAATCAGCCATTTCTCCAAGGAGCCCTGGTTCCTTGTACTGAAAAGTTGTATTAGAAACCAAGATACGAGATCTAGGTATGCTCATTGCTTCCGAGCTATCCTCAGAAACATCAGAGCGTGACCTAGATTTTGAGAGACAGTGAGTTCAAAAGGTAGAGATGGGGAGGAAACTGTTTCTGGAGAAGCAGCTGGCAGGAGCAGGAGCAGGAATTGAGATTTGGGAAAAGCACAGTCTCACAAGGAATCAGAAGTCTTAAATAAGCAAAATTCTTTGGAGGGACACAGTAGGGAGATTAATCTGGCAGCAGTAAGCAAGGTGACCCTGAGCAGAAGAGTCTCAAAGGGGAGAGAACAGTTAAATGTTCAGTGTAATAACAGGTACAGTGTTAAATTTGTCCCTCCCCCTTACCACCCTGGATGATGTGTGAGGAAAGGTCTGAACAACTGATCTAATCTGAACAGTCTGAGGAGTTGTAACCTGTCTCCCCTGCAGCAAGCCAGGAGTTTTAAAACGTAATATTAAACTATTTTGTTTGGTTAACTTGTTTCACCCAGTGGTATCTTTATTAGTGTTTTTAGTTAGGTCTCTTGATTGCAAGTCACAGAAAGCCCATCTCAGAATAATTTATTAAAAAAAGAGAAATTGTGTGGCATTTTTGGTGTCTTCCCTGTATCCCTTTGTGCTTAAGACGTCAGTGCACACTGTCCCCTTCCTCCTGCCAAAGCTTGGGTTTCTTTGCCTAAGGGCTTTCTTTTACTGCACAGCCTCTTGGCAGACATAAGTGTTGGGGAATTACCACTCATATCCCTGGGCACTGTCCTCCACCAGTGACACACAGGATTTGGGGTATCAATACCTTAGCTCCTCTGGCCCTCAAATGGGACAAGTTGAAGCAAATGTCTCCCATGGGTTGTCAGAAATTCCCTGGTATGACGAAAGTCTTGCTGCTCATAGTGGCATTTGGCAGGAGAATACACAGGCCCTGATCGATGGATTGGTTTTTCTCATTTTTTAAAATTTCAATTGTATTTAGTGAATTACAGTGCAATATTGGTTTCTAGCATAGAATTCAATGATTCATCAATTCCATGAAACACCCAGTGCTCATCCAAATGAGTGCTCTCATTAATGCCCATCACACTTCTAGCCCACACCCATCCACCTCTCTCCATCAGGCTCTTTCCATAGGTTGACTATTGTGATAATGCTGCTATAAACATCGGGGTCCAGTTATCCCTTCAAATCTGTATTTTTGTATCCTTTGGGTAAATTTACCTAGTAATCAATTGCTGGATCATAGGGTAGTTCTAGTTTTAACTTTTGGGGAACCTCCATATTGTTCTCCAGAGTGGCTGCACCAGTTTGCATCCCCACCAAAAGTGCAAGAGGGCTCCCCTTCCCTCACATCCTTGCCAACACCTGTTGTTTCTTGTGTTATTAATTTTAGCCATTCAGACAGGTGTGAAGTGGTATCTCATTGTGGTTTGATTTGTATTTCCCTGGTGATGAGTGATGTTGAGCCTCTTTTCATGTGTCTGTTAGCCATCTGGATGTCCTCATTGGAAAAGTGCCTATTCATGTCTTCTGCTCATTTCTTAACTGGATTATTTGTTTTTTGGGTGTTGAGTTGATTAAGTTATTTTGTTTGTTTGTTTTTTTTTTACATTTATTTATTATTGATAGAGAGAGACAGAGCACAAGTGGGGGAGGGGCAGAGAGAGAAGGAGACACGGAATCCGAATCAGGCTCCAGGTTCCAAGCTGTCGGCACAGAGCCTGATGTGGGGCTCGAACTCACAAACCACGATATCATGACCTGAGCCAAAGCTGGATGCTTAACAGACTGAGCCACTCAGGCGCCCCGATTAAGTTCTTTATAGATTTTGGACACTAACCCTTTACCAGATGTGTCATTTGCAAATATCTTCTTCCATTTCATAGATTTTGCTGATTATTTCCTGTACTGTGCAGAAGCTTTTTTATCTTGATGAAGTCTCAAAGGTTCATGTTTGGTTTTGTTGCTCTCGGTCTGGCAATGTGTCCAGTAAGAAGTTGCCACAGCGATGTCACAGAGGTTTCTGCCTGTGTTCTCCTGTTGGATTTGATGGTATCCTATCTCATGTTCAGGTCTTTCATCCATTTTGAATTTATTTTGTGTATGGTCCAGAAAGTGGTCCAATTTCATTCTTCTGCATGTTGTGTCCAGTTTTCCCAACACCATTTGCTGAAGATTTTCATTGAATATTCTTTCCTGCTTTGTCAAAGGGGTTGACCATATAGTTGTGGGTTCATTTCTAGATTCTTTATTCTGTTCCATTGGTGTGTGTTTTATGCCAGTACCATACTGTACTGACTGACTATAGCTTTGTAATATACCTTGAAGTCCAGAATAGCGATGCCTCTATTTTGCTTTACTATTTTCAGGATTGCATGGCTATTTGGGGTCTTTTGTGAACAACATAAATTTTAGGATTGTTTGTTCTAGCTGTATGAAAAATTCTGGTGGTATTGTGATAGGGATTGCATTAACACACATGCCCTTCACTGGATGAATTCCCTTCCTGTCACTGTTCCCACTGCCCCTGCCAGGCATCGTGGGATCACCTCCCAACTAAAGTACTTGCACTAGAATCCTTGTCTTCTTCTGGAGGAACACAAGCAAAGACAGCTGGGGTGCACAACTGAAAAATCCCAAGTAGATCTCTAATCATTGCAGAGTCTGTACCTCAAACAAGGTTAAGGGATCTCAGTTTCATTCTCTTTTCAGGATCATGCTCTTCCTTTTTGGTGGGAAGAGGGGCGCTGGCAACTGTAGGGGTATATCCTAGCTTCCTACATCCCCAGCCATATTCCTAAGAGCTTCATATTAAGTTTTGGGATGTAGACTTGGGGCAGGTACCCATCCTTGAAACATCATTGTGGTCAGAGATGAATTATGTTAATTAGCCAGGGTGTCCAAGGCTGGGCTCAGTCTCATCTAAACCCAAACATGGGGTAGGAGGAGGCATGGCTTGTTTATCCCAGGAAAATCCAGGTGTGGTCACCAGACAAGGAGGGATGGATGTTGGGCAGCAGAAAAGATGGATGCATATCCTGATTGGCTATGTGGTTCTGAGGTGAAAATGCTCTTGAGGCTGGGATCTTGTAACCACAACTCTTCATTGGATACCAGATGTGGGAAGATTATTGCTAGAACATTCATCAGCTTCCTCTCTACACCCACCAGTGCCACCCACCCTACCTTCTGTTTACCTTTTCCTGTTCTGTGGGTTGTTTTCTCCTAAGCTTCTGGAGCAGGTGGCTATTTCATGCTCAGCCCAGGGGGTTTTTGTAAGGCTCTCCCTGTCACTCCTCCCACCGTGCAGTTTCTCCAACAGCACAGAAATAGACACCTGAGTCTGTAGGCATCAAGCCTGTGATGGTGAGACTTAGGGCTTTGTTTCCTTTCTGATGTGACACAGAATATCGTCCTTTCCTAGTGTTCGTGTTACCAGAATAAAGATTAATGATTTGAGTCATCTTTCCATTGGACAGCTGTTGAAACCAGCTCATCACAGTGAGTATAGCTGAGTGTGAAACTACAGTGCAAGCTCACAGATTCTCCCTCTTGTGTATTCACTGGACTTGGAGTTTGAGTGACACTCTGTGTATTGCTGGAACCTGTAGAGAAGAAGAAAAAAGTAGCTTAGCTGTTGACATTGCTCCCAAGAAAGTTGTCACAAATAGCCATTTTTCACCCAGAAAACAAAGTGAAAAAGGCACAGTCAAGTTCTCTTCCAACATCTTTCTCAAACCCCTCCCTCAGTCCCGGGCTGCAGGGGTGGTGGGCTCCTTACCAAAGTGGATGAAGGTCACCACTGTGCACCAGAAAGCACTCAATCCGGAGTGCATCCTGGGACCTTCCAGCTGGTGAAATGGCTCTTGTTCTGTCTGCCACCTGCAGGCCCTTTGCAGTGTCACTGGAACTGGGTGGCTCCGTGGCCTTGCTTCTATAGAGCTGGCAGTGGACCTTCTGCATACGTAAGCTTAGTCACACTTCCTGCTGTGTCTGCCTCCTGCCTCTCTTTCTCCAGGCCCCTGTTGTCTGATTGATGGATAAGATGTTGTGTATGGTTTATCATGAAAGAAAACTTGTCCAATGTGGACATAACCAAAAGGGAGAAGTAGACAATAAAATCCAACCACAATCTCATTACCCAGAGGTAAATGCTGTTAACATCTCGTTGCATTTCTTTCAGTAGTTTTTATTGCAAATATGCATCCTCTAATGGAATTGGGATCAAATTAAAAAACTTTTTTGTGTTGAACATAATGTGTATGAATATGCCACCATGTCATTCAGCTGCATGTGAAAATGTGATTTTTATAGCTCCATACTCTTCTGTGTAAGTGTAACTTAATTTGTTTAAACATCCTTGTTTGAAATTGTTTTGTTTCCTCTTTTGATTGTTTTAAAAATCAATGGACATTGTAAATATAAGTCTTTGCATTTCTGGAAATTTATTTGTATGTTAACTATGCTATTTCAAAGTTTTTAATTACGGAAAACTTAAACATCTACCAAAGAGAGAACAGTGCAATGAAAGAGCTTGTACTCATTGTGTAGGTTGCACAATTATCAAGTCTTAGCCAGTCTTGTTCGTCTACACCCGCATCACCCTACACATCTATACCTGTTTGAGTTCTGATTAGATTAAAGCAAATCCCAGACATCATGGGGTTGTGTACTTTACTCAGGAGACAAGTAAGGTCAGATTGTCTTTTCGGGTGTGTGTGATAGTGACTGTTGATAAACAATGACTAGATCTGTTTTTTGATTAGGAGTTGGTTTGCAAATTGATGATATTCTAATTATATCATTTCTACTTCATTTTTTAACCGAAGCATTTCTATTAAGATAATTTTCCTTGTCAAATAATTGATTAACTTTAAGGTTAAGTGTAAGACACTTTCCATTCATTTATCAGTTTGTATGATAATGAGCTGATTCCCCTCTATGGTGACTATACCATCCCTGCTTGCCTGAGATGGAGGCGTTTCTCAGGACAAACACCAAAATAGTCCCAAGCAAATCTCTGGCAACCAGGATAAATCCTAAAAGTAATTAAGGAGGATTGTTTTATGAACTCATGGATTTAAACATAGTTGATGTGTTTTAGTTGATTGGATTCATGGTCTTATTGATGTGGGAAATGTCCCATCTTAACTCGAACAAATCTTTTCAGGTTGGCTCCTGAGCCTTTGTGACATGGCTTCTGTAATCTGTGATAGTTTCCTAGTTTTCTGGGAGGAGAAGACATTCTAGGCTCATTTGTACACTTTCTCCCCCAGATATGGAATCAGGTAACTATGATTAATGATAGATGTTTTCTCCTTCCAGTTCTAATGTTTTTATTATTTTACTGTAGTCGTTAGGACATTGATTGAAATATAGAATAGAAAGAATAACATTGGAAATCTTTCTCTTTTTCAAATTTTTAAGGGAATGCTTTTAACATCTCCCTTTGAAAGCAAATTCAAAGATTCCCTTGTTCAGGTTAAGAAAGTTCCTTTTCTTCCTAGTTTGTGAAGAGACTTCAATTAGAAATACATGTTAAACTTGACCCAACTCACTTTTCTGCATTTAGTGAGATAATGTTAGTTACTGTTTTTATGTGTGGTATGTTGCATGCACTAATATTTAATCTTTCTCATACTCCTGAGATGAATCCTAAATGATCATGGTGTATTAGTATTACTTTTTAAAATCCAATGCTGGCTCGATAATAATTTACGTGCAGTCATTGCTTTTCATAAGTAATATTGGTCTATAATTGTTATTTGTCATCTCTTTGTTTATTTTTGTAATTGTGGTTCTCTTGGTCTCATAAAATGTGTTGAGTAGTAGCCTTGCTGTTTTAATTTTTCTTAGCACAGGTATGGAAATTATTGGTCTTGGGTTTGATGTAACTTGCCTGTGAAACCATATGTATGTATAAAGATTGAAATTTCAGTTTAAATTCTGGTACATTTAATTCCAGTTTTCAACTTTTCAGTTTTGCTGAGTGATAATTTTTAGAAAGTTTTACATTTTGTTCAAGTTTTCTGATTAATTTGTATGGATTTATTCCTTGCATGTTCTTATAATTATTTAAATTTTTGCTGTGTCTGTGTCTTCCTTTACATCGTATTTTTCTATCTTCTTAATTTCCTTGAGATTTATTATCAGAGAATTGTCTATTTTCTAATTCTTTCCAAAGAACCATATTATTTATTTATTTATTTATTTATTTATTTATTTATTTATTTAATTTTATTTTTAAATTTTTTAAAACACTTACATCCAAATTAGTTAGCATATAGTGCAACAATGATTTCAGGAGTAGATTCCTTAGTGTCCCTTACCCATTTAGCCCATCCCTCCCTCCCAGAACCCCTCCAGTAACCCTCAGTTTATTCTCCATATTTATGAGTCTCTTCTGTTTTGTCCCCCTCTCTGTTTTTATAGTTCATTTTTGTTTCCCTTCCCTTATGTTCATCTGTTTTGTCTCTTAAAGTCCTAATATGAGTGAAGTCATAGGATGTTTGTCTTTCTCTGACTGACTAATATCACTTAGCATAATACCCTCCAGTTCCATCCATGTAGTTGCAAATGGCAAGATTTCATTCTTTTTGATTGCTGAGTAATACTCCATTATATATTTATATACCACATTCTTTATGGTATATTTATAGACCACATCTTATATACCACATTATATATTTATATACCACATTCCTCCATCGATGGACATTTGGGCTCTTTCCATGCTTTGGCTATTGTTGATAGTGCTGCTATAAACATTGGGGTGCATGTGTCCCTTCAAAACAGCACACCTGTATCCCGTGGCTAAATGCCTAGTAGTGCAATTACTGGGTTGTAGGGTAGTTCTATTTTTAGTTTTTCGAGGAACTTCCATAGTGTTTTCCAGAGTGGCTGCACTAGCTTGCATTCCCACCAACAATGCACAAGAGATCCTCTTCTCCACATCCCACCCACATAATAATCATCTAATAACCATAACTCCAACATCCTTATATCTTATTACACACCAATATTAAAATCAAATACAAACCATCATCATCTATCATAATCTCCAAAAAACCATATACTTAATTCCACATTCATACAACAAATTCTCCTATAACAACCATACAAAATCCCAAACAACCATTCAACAAATAAAAAATTTATAATCTAAATCACCTAACAAACACTCAAAATTCACCACCCAAACAATCACATACAAATCCCACACAACACCAACATACTTAATCAAAACTAAAATATCAATAAACCAATCATATCCTCCTCAAAAACAAAATCATCTTACCCTACTAACAAAAATCAAAATAAACCAATCACCTCTCCTATAATCTACCTCCTAATCATCTTCCCTCACCCTCTTAAAAATCATCAAAACACTCTTCAAAATCATTCAACATACAACCAAACTTACAAACCACCAAAATCTAAACAAAAATATACATTATACCTCCCTATTACCTTAACAAAAATCCATACTATACCTAAAACCCTCCCCCAATATCCTCTCATACAAACAACCAATTCACAACAAACATCAAATACCCTCAACTAATTCACATAATATTTACCAAAATTTAAAACAAATAACCATCAATCTATAATAACAATATCTACCACATACAATCATCATCTAAATCCTACATCCACCTAAAACAAACACCACAACCAACCACCCACCAAAACACAACCCCCAAAAACACCATAAACCCAACCAACACAATACACCACAACAACACAAACACCCCCCAAACCACCCACCACCACCACCCAACCCACCCACCCCCCCCACCCCACACCCCAAACCAACCCCCCCCCACAACCCCCCCCACCCCCCCCCCCCCACACCCACCCCCCCCCAACCCACCCCCCCCAACCCCCCCAACCCCCCCACAAAAAACCACATTACCCCCCCCCCCACCACACCCCCCCCCCCCCCCCCCCCCCCCCCCCCCACCCCCCCCCCCCCCCCCCCCCCCCCCCACCCCCCCCCCCCCCCCCCCCCCCCCCCCTCCCCCCCCCCCCCCCCTGGGGGCCCCGTCCCACTTTTTGTGTTTGCCCCCCCCCACACCCACCTTGGGAACCCCCGTCCCCGATCGGGGCAATGGTAAATGGGATAGATTCCTTGATTTCTCTTTCTGTAACTTCATTGTTGGTATATAGGAATGCAACCGATTTCTGTGCATTGATTTTATATCTTGCAACTTTGCTGAATTCATGAATCAGTTCTAGCAGTTATTTTGTGGAATCTTTAGGGTTTTCCATATAGAGTATCATGTCCTCTGTGAAGAGTGAAAGTTTGACCTCCTCCTGGCCGATTTGGATGCTTTTATTTCTTTGTGTGGTCTGATTGCAGAGGCTAAGACTTCCAATATTATGTTGAATCACAGTGGCGAAAATGGACATCCCTGTCTTGTTCCTGACCTTGGGGGGAAGCTCTCAGTTTTTCCCCATTGAGGATGATATTAGCATTGGGATGTTCATATATGGCTTTTATGATCTTGAGGTATGCTCCTTCTATCCCTACTTTCTTGAGGGTTTTTATCAAGAAACGGAGCTGTATTTTGTCAAATGCTTTCTCTGCATCTATTGAGAGGATCATATGGTTCTTGTCCTTTCTTTTATTGATGTGATGAGTCACATTGATTGTTTTGTGGATATTGAACAAACCCTGCATCCTAGGTTTTAATCCCACTTGGTCATGGTGAATAATTTTTTTAATGTATTGTTGGAACTGGTTAGCTAATATCTTGTTGAGGATTTTTGCATCCATGTTCTTCAGGGAAATTGGTCTATAGTTCTCCTGTTTAGTGGGGTCTCTGTCTAGTCTTGGAATCAAGGTAATGCGGGCTTCATAGAAAGAGTTTGGAAGTTTTCCTTCCATTTCTATTTTTTGGAACAGCTTCAAGAGAATAGGTGTTAACACTTCCTTAAATGTTTGGTAGAATTCCCCTGGAAAGCCATCTGGCCCTGGACTCTTGTTTTTTGGCAGATTTTTGATTACTAATTCTATTTCCTTACTGGTTATGGGTCTGTTCAAGTTTTCTGTTTCTTCCTGTTTCAGTTTTGGTAGTGTATATGTTTCTAGGAATTTGTGCATTTCTTCCAGATTGACCATTTTATTGACATATAATTGCTCATAATATTCTCTTATTATTGTTTTTATTTCTGTTGTGTTGGTTGTGATCTCTCCTCTTTCATTCTTGATTTTATTTATTTGGGTCCTTTCCTTTTTTTTTTGATCCAACGGCTAGTGGTTTATCAATTTTGTTAATTCTTTCCAAGAACCAGCTTCTGGTTTCATTGATCTGTTCTACTGTTTTTTTTTTTGTTTTGTTTTGTTTTGGTTTTGATAGCATTAATTTATACTCTAATTTTTATTATTTCCTGTCTTCTGCTGATTTGGGGTTTCACTTGCTGTTCTTTTTCCAGCTCTTTAAGGTAAGGTAAGGTTAGGTTGTGTATCTGAGATCTTTCTTCCTTCTTTAGGAAGGCCTGGATTGCTATATACTTTCCTTTTATGACCGCCTTTGCTGTGTCCCAGAGATTTTGGGTTGAATTCCGTATACTTTTTAATTTCCTCTTTAACTTCTGGTTAGCCCATTCTTTCTTAGTAGGATGTTCTTCAGTCTCCAAGTATTTGTTACCTTTCCAAATTTTTTCTTGTGGTTGATTTCGAGTTTCATAGCGTTGTGGTCTGAAAATATGCATGGCATAATCTCAATCTTTTTGTACTTGTTGAGGGCTGATTTGTGTCCCAGTATGTGGTCTATTCTGGAGAACGTTCCATGTGCATGGAGAAGTACGTATATTCTGCTGCTTTAGGATGAAATGTTCTGAATATATCTGTTAAGTCCATCTGGTCCAGTGTGTCATTCAGAGCCATTGTTTCCTTGTTGATTTTTTGATTAGATGATCTGTCCATTGCTGTGAGTGGGGTGTTGAAGACTCCTACTATTATGGTATTACTATCAATGAGTTTCTTTACGTTTGTGATTAATTGATTCATATATTTGACATGATATTTATATACTTAGAATGATAGATTGTTCTCCATCTATGTTTGTGATTAATTGATTTGTATATTTGGCATGATATTTATATACTTAGCATGATAGATGGTTCTCCATCCCCTTATTTTCAGCCTGAAGGTGTCTTTAGGTCTAAAGGGGGTCCCTTGTAAACAGCATATAGATGGATCTTGTTTTCTTATCCATTCTGTTACCCTATGTCTTTTGATTGGAGCATTGAGTCCATTGACTTTTAGAGTACTGAAAGATATAAATTCATTGCCATTATGTTGCTTGTAGAGTTGGAGTTTCTGGTGGTGTTCTCTGGTCCTTTCTAATCTTTGTTGCTTTTGGTATTTATTTATTTTTTCATCTTTTCTCCCCTCAGAGAGTCCCCCTC
Source organism: Acinonyx jubatus (assembly GCF_027475565.1). Lineage (NCBI taxonomy): Eukaryota > Metazoa > Chordata > Mammalia > Carnivora > Felidae > Acinonyx > Acinonyx jubatus. The sequence continues at coordinate 71,587,231 of NC_069386.1, read as the reverse complement.
AAAATTTCTTGCAGGGCTGGTTTAGTGGTCACAAACTCCTTTAATTTTTGTTTGTCTGGGAAACTTTATCTCTGTTTCTATTTTGAATGGCAGCTTTGCTGGATAAAGAATTCTTGGCTGCATATTTTTCTGATTCAGCACACTGAATATATCCCGCCACTCCTTTCTGGCCTGCCAAGTTTCTGTGGATAGGTCTGCTGAAAGCCTGATCTGTCTTCCCTTGTAGGTTAAGGACTTTTTTTTCCCTTGTTGCTCTCATGATTCTCTTCTTGCCTGAGTATTTTTGCGAATTTGAGTATGATATGCCTTGTTGATGGTCACTTTTTGTTCAATCTAATGGGGGTCCTCTGTGCTTCCTGGATTTTTATGTCTGTGTCTTTCCCCAGGTTAGGAAAGTTTTCTGCTATGATTTCCTCACATAAGCCTTCTACTGCTATTTCTCTCTCTTCCTCTTCTGGGACCCCTATGATTCTGATGTTGTTCCTTTTTAATGAGTCACTGATTTCTCTAATTCTTAAATCGTGCTCTTTTGTCTTCATCTCCCTCTTTTTTTCTGCTTCATTATTCTCTATAAGTTTGTCTTCTATGTCGCTGATTCTCTGTTCTGCCTTGTCCATCTTGCACAGCTGCATCCATCCATGATTGCAGTTCAGTTATAGCATTTTTAATTTCATTCTGGCTATTTTTTACTTCTTTTATCTCTGCAAAAAGGGATTAGGATCTGTGTTGGTTAAATCCCTGGCTGTCTTTTCTTTGTGTTTTCTTTTGGGGTAAATTCCTTCGTTTTGTCATTTTGAAGGGAGACAATGAATTAATGAGGTAGAAAAATTAAAATTAAAAACATTAAAATTAAAAAATACTAAAATTTAAAAATTAAACACACACACACACACACACACACACACAAATCGAATAAATGATGCTAGATCCTAGGTGTGTTTTGGTCTGGGTGTTGAAAGTGGTTTGACAGATTAGAGAAAAAAAGGTGGAAAGAAAAAAAAGGAAATCATTTGAGAATATGAAAAAATGAATACACTGAGGTAGGCTAAAATGAGATGATGGGAGTAAAATAGAATTTGAAAAAATTTACACACAAGTAAAGAATATAGTAGAAAAATTAAAAAGTATTTTTAATATTAAATAAAAATAAAAAATTAATTTTTCTCTTTCTGTATTCAAGAAAAAGAAAAGAAAAAAGAAAAAAAAGAAAAAGAAGGAAATCGTTTGAAAATTTGAAAAAAGTGAATACACTGACATAGACTAAAATAAAATGATGGAAGTAAAATAGGATTTGAAAAAGTTTACATAAAAGTGAAAAATATAGTCAAATAAATTAAAGAAAAATATTTTTAACAGAAATTGAAAGTAAAAATGACGTTTTTCTCTTTCTGCATTCAAGAAAAAGAAAAGAAATGAAAAAGAAAAAAGGAAAAGAAAAAAAGGAAATCGTTTGAAAATTTGAAAAAGTGAATATACTGATGTAGACTAAAATAAAATGATGGCAGTGAAATGGAATTTGAAAAAATTTACATAAAAGTAAAAAATATAGTAAAAAATTAAAAATATTTTTAATAAAAATTGAACAAAAAAATGAATTTTTTCTCTTCCCATATTCACGAAAAAGAAAAGTGGAAAAGAGAAAAAAAAAAGAAAAAAAATTGAATTGATGATGGACCTACTAACAGATTGAAATAGGACTGAAATTGCTTTGTTTTCCCCTAGAAGTCAGACTATGAAGCGCTTTATAGTCCATAAACTAAGCAGGCAGTAAGACTTGTGTTCTTGAAGAGTGAGGTTGACCCAGTTGGGTGGCTATTAGTGTAATGGCTCCATTCTCCACTAGATGACACTGCTAGCCTACTGGGTTGGAGTGCTGTGGCAACAGTAGGTGCGTATGCGCATGCGCGGGAGTGGTGAAAATGGTGTCACCCAGCTACCCAGTTCTAGTATTAGAACTCTGTTCTCCCCGATCAGCAATCATGCACCTGTCCTCTGTCTTCAGCTTTTGTCCACTCCCCGCTTTTTCACTGTCTGTGACCAAGCCCCAGGCAGTACCTCTCTCCTGAGTTTTGTCTCAGTTGCAGCTGTGTTTCCTGGCCCCTTACCTCTGAAGGAACTGAGGCTTTGACCTTTCCGCCCCTCTGTGAGCAGTGGCCGAATAAGCAATGGTTGAATGTCAGCTGCACCCAGGAATGCTTGTTGGACCCTGCTACTGCTGATGCCCCGAGGCTGCGGCCAGGTGTCAGCCCACCCCAGAAAAAGTTTGTGAGATAGTGTAGCAGCAGCTTTTCAGGGATTATGGAAAATCACAACACACATCTGGCACCAGGCTTCACCCTTAACGACCTTGTTCCAGCACCAACGAATGTGGCCGTTCTCTGGGTCTGCTGGGACCAGGTGGCTTCAACAGTCTCTACCAAATGTCCTTCCAGCAGTGGAACTGCTTTTCCCCATGTGGCCCAAGAACCTCCCAGACCCTGCTCTGCTCCTGGGGATTCGCCCTTCCCACCAGAGCACTGCCAGGTGTGGAGCTGAAGAGTTGCAGACTTTGTGCTCCCCTTGTTTACAGTCTTAATGGAATTTAAACCCTCTCTTTCTCCTTTCTCCCTTTTTAGTTTAGTCCCTGCAGCTGTTTTCCACTTTCTCTCCAGCTGCTTTTTGGGAGGGAGGGGTGCTTTTCCCATGTTCTCCCCGCCCCCTCCTGCCCTGTCTCCGTCCTCTCTCCACCCGCAAAAGTACCTCCCTGCCCACCATGGCCTCTTGCTCCCCAAGTTCACCTCTCTGCGCTGTGTACCTGCTGAATTCTGTGGTTTGGATTGTGCAAATTGTTGTGTTAATCCTCAGATCAGTTTTCTAGGTGTGCAGGATGGTTTAGTGTTGGTCTGGCTGTATTTCTTGGACGCGAGACACAAAAAAACTTCCATGCTGTTCCGCCATCTTGGCTCCCTCCAAAGAACCATTTTAAATGGATTCTTTCCTTTGTTTTTGTCTTTTTTACCTTAATTTTAGCACTGATTAGGACTATTTTTGTCCTCCTACTTTTGTTTACTCTTACTCTCTTTTAAAACTTTCTGGTTGAATGTTTAGCTCATTACGTTCAGTCTTTTAATTTACATATTTGAAAGGTATAAAAAGTTCTCTGTGTGCTGCTTAGGTTCATTGCTCAAGTTTTACAATTTATACCTTTCATGATTGTTCAGTTGGAAATATTTTAACAATTCCGTTATAATTTTTTTTCTGGTTCATAAATAATTTTATTTTTTAAGTTTATGAATTTATTTTGAGTGAGAGAGAGAAAGCAGGGGAGAAGTAGAGAGAGAGGGAGAGAGAGAATCTCAAGAAGACTCCTTGCTGTCAGTGCAGAACTTGATGCAGGGCTCGAACTCATGGACCTGAGCCAAAATCGTGACCTGAGATTATGACCTGAGTGAAATCCAGAGTCAGACATTTCGTTGACTGACCTGCTCAGGTGCCCCTTGTTCATAAATTATTTAGGAGTGCATTTCTTTTTATTTAAAGTTGGCTTTTTTATGAATAGTATCTAACTTTATTAATTGTAATAAAAACACATGATATCACTATATGATATTGATTCTTGAATACTTATTGAGATTTGCTTTTTTTTTGGTAAATATTACTGATTATTTCTTATTTTAAACATTATTTTTAACGTTTATTTATTTTTGAGAGACAGAGACAGAGTGAAAGTGGGGAAGAGACAGAGAGAGAAGGAGACACATCCAAAGCAGGCACCAGGCCCTGAGCTGTCAGCACAGAGTCCGATGTGGGGCTCAAACCTACACACCCTGAGATCATGACCTGAACCTAAGTCTGACACTGAACTGACTGAGCCATCCAGGCACCTCTATTTCTGATTCTTTCTTTCTTTCTTTCTTTCTTTCTTTCTTTCTTTCTTTCTTTCTTTCTTTCTTTCTTTCTTTCTTTTCCTTCCTTCCTTCCTTCCTTCCTTCCTTCCTTCCTTCCTTCCTTCCTTTTAATTTTTAATGTTTATTTATTTTGAGAGAGAGACAGACAGAGCATGAATTGGGGAGGGGTGGAGAGAGAGAGAGACAGAAAATATGAAACAACTCCAGGCTCTGAGCATAGAGCTCAATATGGGGCTCGAACCCACGAACGGTGAGATCATGACCTGAGCTGAAGTCTAGTGATTAACCAAATGAGCCACCCGTGCATCCCTATTTCTGATTATTTATTAAGGATAAATTTCCTAATATAGAGCTTTCTTCTGGGCCACTGACATGCCATCCAGACTGGGGAAGACCCGGAAACTTCGGGGCCACGTGAGCCATGGCCACGGCTGCGTCCGTAAGCACCGGAAGCACCCAGGAGGCTGGGGTAATGCTGGTGGCATGCATCACCACAGGATCAACTTTGACAAATATCATCCAGGTTACTTTGGAAAAGTTGGTATGAGGCATTACCACTTAAAAAGGAACCAGAGTTTCTGCCCAACTGTTAACCTTGATAAACTGTGGACCTTGGTCAGTAAGGAGACATGGGTAAATGCTGCCAAAAACAAGACTGGAGCTGCTCCTATCATTGATGTGGTGCGATCGGGCTACTACAAAGTATTGGGAAAGGGAAAGCTCCCCAAACAGCCTGTCATTGTGAAGGCCAAATTCTTCAGTAAAAGAGCTGAGGAAAAGATTAAGGGTGTGGGGGAGCCTGTGTCTTAGTAGCCTGAAGCCACATGGAGAGAGGTTCATTAAATACTAACAACCGCTTTTCTTTTCTGGTCTGGGTGTAAGTTCTTTAGCACCCCTACCTCTCTATCTGTACATTGGAAAGTCACCTAACAGACCCAGGAGTAAGGGTATGAGGGCCCGAGCTCCTTTTGCCGACTCCCCTCAGAAAATGTGCAAGAGATAGCACCAGTACTTAAAGGACTTGGCCCTACCTTGAACATTTATAAAGTGAGAATATTTGTCGATAGCATATTTGTGTATCTTAGAGTTGAAAGGCCAGTTTTGCATTGTATACTCTGAAAATACAATGAATGGGAGAATATAAAAAAAATTTCCTAATATGGAATTGTTGGGTGAAATAATTTTATACATATTAATAAATTACCCTTCCAATGACTGTACAAATTGACATTTTTATAGCATTTTCTAAAAGTTTCGTTTCATGACATCAGCATCTAATGATTTAAAACAAAGTACTTAACAATTTGTAGAGAAAAAAATATTTGCTTATTGTTTTATAATGCATTTGTTCACCATGACATTGGATTCTTTTCGTATTTGTGCTTGTTTTTTTGTAATTGTTTAATTTTTTACATTTATTTATTTTTGAGAGATAGAGTGAGACAGACTGTGAGCTGGGGAGGGGTAGAGAGAGAAGGAGACAGAGACTCTGAAGCAGTCTCCAGGCTCTGAGCAAACTGTCAGCACAGAACCTGACATGGGGCTCGAACCCATATCATGACCAGAACTGAGATTAGGCGTTCGACCGACTGAGCCACCCAGGCGCCCCTGTGCTTGTTTTTTTGTTTTTTTTAATTTGGAAATTATTTGTTCATATCCATTGCATTTTTAAAAATTGGTATAATTTTTCTTGAGTTTCTTTGTAAAAATGTTTTATTTTTTAAGGATATTAAACAACTTTGTTCATAAACGATCATTATCCCAGAGTCCATTAGGATTCTTAGCCAGATAGGTAGGCAGCTGAATGTTCATTCTGACAGTTCCTGAGCTCCTTGAACTAATCATGTTCCTGGGCCCTCCCAACCCCACAACTCGCCATTACCCTGATGTATCTTAACATACAAACCACAGAAGATCCGTGGCCTTTATCCAGGTTGTTTCTGAGAACTATTTCAGAAAACTCTGAGATCCTGGCTGCTGAAATTGTCATTCCAGAAGAGTCAAAGATGACATGAGTACCAACGGGTACACGTAAAGCTTAGGGTGACCTACTCAAGATAAGGAACAAGTTCTCCTGACCAAGTTATTCTTCTGACAGGGGTTTATTATAAAGGATGAATCTTTATAACCATTGTTATAAAGTGCATCTTGCCCAAAGGCATGATAATGGAATGGGGAGCTTCTCCCAATGGAGAGGTTTACAAGCCTGGGATTGGGTAGGAGACAGGCTTTGGGAAAATTGTGCTTGCAGGAGAAGGAAAGAGTTAGTCACAGACTTTCCTAAACTTTAGGAGAATTTTAAAGAGATTCGGCCTCATTACCTCAATATTATTCAGGCTTCTAATTTTCATCCTTATTCCTTTTTTGTCCTGAGTTCAGGCCTCTCACCCACCCCCAGAGAGTGTCAGCGTCTTCTCATTGTTCTGAGAGTTGTGTTAGTGGCACGATTGCCCCCTGGAGGCCAGAGAGAGGAGCAGCCGCCTTAAAATATTCTAGGCCTGTGTCTCTCAGGGCTGGGGGCACATTAGAAGAAACTGAGGAGTTGTAACAAAGAGTGCTCAGTCCTGAGCACCTAGACCACTGGGGAGGTGGGGACACATTCCAGTATCACCACATTAAGGTTTAACCTTGAGTAAAACAATAAGATGGAAATGAAAGCAACTGCTCTGAAATAAATCTAAACATAGCCAGAAGCAGAATCACTCATAGAAAGTAGCAGGGTAAATAAAAGATGTCAGGGGGGTGGAAAAAGGAGATATTTTACCTGTAGGTTTACCTGTATGTTTACCAGTCTGGGAGGTAATCCATTTTAGCAAATCTCCCCCTGGGACTTAGAGTTTGAGTGTGACAGATTTTTGGTGTGTATTTGTGATGTGCCCACGAAGGTGCTCATTTTCATCTATAAGTTGACTGCTGATTACCCAAGTTGGCCTCCTAATTCTTAGACCTTACTTTTCACTCAGCTTTCCCTGGGTTCTGGGTGGCTGGAATATTAGTAGGGGCCAACATCACTGAGCTCTCAACTGACACTGGATCAAGGGCTTGGTTTCAGTGCCAAGACTAGCATTTTTGATAGTTCTACTTCAACACCGGCACTAATTTAAATTTTATCTTTTCAAATCATAAAATCACAAAAATTAGAATTAAAGGGCCTTTTGAGGTTCCCCAGGCAAACTTCCTTATTTTAAAGATCTGAAAAAAAGACATAAGAGCATTTTATATTTGGCAAACAAATAAACATAAATTATAGCTACCCTACTTTCGTACCTTCTTCTCTGTCCTCATTCTGTAAGTTGTTTCTGGGAGTTTCTATTTCTGGATGTAGAAACTTCATGGATATAGAATGGTTGTGGATAGATGGAGGGAGGAGAGAAACACCTTGAAATACCTCTCAGGCCTGTGCCTGAGGGACAGACTTCAAGTTATGAAGTGACTTTCTGCATGGTCCTAACTTCCTGGTGTGCATCAGGGAGGGAAATCTGGCAATGTGTTTCTAGATCCAGCTCTATCTGCCCTATATTAAGGGTTAACAGAAATCTGGACTTTAAGGATACTGCTAGTGAAGTCTTAGAAGGAAGTAAAGACTATGTGATTGGGAACTGGAGGAGGGGAATCCAGGTCAAGAGTTGCAGAAAAATTTTGAAATTGCCTCCTATAGGTATGCAGAAAGCTGAACTCTGTTGTAGAGCTGGGGAGATTTCAAAGCAATGTAAGAAGGTTTCACCTGGTTTCTTCTTGCTGCTTTTAATGAAATGAAGAGAAGAGAGATAAATGGAGGAAAGAATTGTGAAACAAAAAGGAACCAGGACTGGATGAATCTGAAAATTCTCAATTTATTCTAACAGAAAAAGATGCAAAAATTAAGATAGTGTGGCACAAAGAAAAAATGTGACAGTGTGACTATATAATCTTTGATCAAAATTTCAGAAGGATTGAGGGGTTGGAGTATTCAGTTGCACAAGGAGCTCTTTCAAGCGGTTTGGATGTGACTTCCAACCACATGATAGTACTTCTAGGAAGCTTAAGAGAAATGTTCCTCAGCTATCTGAGCAGGGGCCACAGGTACAGGTTATCTAGAAAGGATCTGTAGGTGTGGCTTTTTTCTAAAAGAGTAAACTTCATTGAAATCCATGGTGGACTCAGGAAGTGTTTGAGACAATTATTTCAGCAGAAACACTACCAGATTGGATTGAAAGTGACAGTGAACAGAATAAAAGTAGGAGTTCAGTGTCACCTGGGTGGCTCAGTCGGCTAAGCAGCCTACTTCAGCTCAGGTCACAATCTCACGGTTTGTGGGTTCGAGCCCCGCATCTGGCTCTGTGCTGACAGCTTGAAGCCTGGAGCCTGCTTCAGATTCTGTGTCTCCCCCTCTCTGTGCCTCTCTTCAGCTCATGATCTGTCTCTCAAAAATAAATAAACGTTAAAAACAATTTAAAAAAAAGTTAGCTGAACCATTGCCCATTTTCATTTTATAATATTGTTGCTTACTCAGTCTTATTATACTTGACAATTCTTGGAAATTTGTGTCTTAATCTTTCTTTTGTCCTAGATATATGGCTTGGTGAGAATAAAGCAAATGAACGGGAAATGGAAGACAGACAGTGTCATATGTAGGTGATAAATACCATCATTTATATTTTTATAGATGCATCAGATCTTTGTTCATTTGTTGAATAATTCAAAGTCCCAAGCTTTGATGCTTATCTTGTGGTGGAGATACATGTAAAAATATATTCCAACAACATATAATCTATTTTCTAATGATGATTGCAATGAAAAATGTGAGACAGGGTAAAGGGGAAGAGGGAATGTGTTAGGTAGGTACTATCTATATTGCAGTAAAGATGTCTCTAATGGGGTGGCATTTGAGCAGGGATCTGAATGATGGGATTAAAGAGACTATTTGAAGCAAGAATAGTCTAGTAAGAAAAACCCAGATGTGGAAGCCTGCTTGGGGCACTCAAGGGTAAGAGTGACCCCAGTAGAGTAAGAAAGGTGAAGGATGATGGGAAATATTCAATAAACTTGAGAGTCTTCTATTTGTTATGATCTGTGTAATGTTGGGAATATCGATGTGAAAGAGACATAATGTCTGGTGTCAAGAAATTGAGTATCCTAGAGGAAGAAGGCAATAAATATAAAAAAATACAAGGAGATAAGTGCTGTTCTCATAGATAAGTACAAATTTCAAAGGGAGCCAGATGAGAGAGACTTTACACTTGCCTAGAAGATCAAGGAAGGCTTCAGAGAGAAGAAGTCAGAGGACAATGAGGAGGTGGTGGTGATGAGGTTGGAAACTCCAAACAAAGAGAAGGGTAGAGGGAAGGATGGAGACAAGAGATGTGTTAACTCATGATATTTCCAGAATTCAGTATTTTGGTAATTCCAGGTCTACGTTGGTGACAGATGTGTCAGGAGATGAGGCAGCTAAATGAGAATCGTATGTGGGCTTGTGCCAGGCTTAGTCTAAAAAGCTGTGAGAAGTGAAGTAAAATACCTAAATCTGCCTTTTACACAGAGCTGTAAGGTAAGACAGTATCATCAATTAAAACAAGAAATGTGGAGGCAGAAGATCTTGAAGTAGGGGAGGTGAAAGGTTATGGGTTTTAGGTTTATACATTTTATATTGCTCAAGGGTCACCTGACCGAAAGGCTGTGGGCTGTATACATAGGTCTGGTGCAAAATCAAGGTTAGAGGCATAGTCATTAACATATATGTATTAGCTGCAATCTAGGTGTGGACAAGAATTAGACTAAGGTGGGAGCCAGGAAAAAAGCAGCATTAAAAGCAGGAAATAGAGGAGAATTGAAAAAACAGGGAGGGGGACAAAACATAAGAGACTCTTAAATATGGAGAACAGAGAGTTACTGGAGGGGTTGTGGGAGGGAGGATGGGCTACATGGGTAAGGGGCATTAAGGAATATACTCCTGAAATCATTGTTGCACTATATGCTAACTAATTTAGATGTAAATTTAAAAAAATAAAATTAAAAAAAACATACCCAGAAATTTCAAAAAAATATCTACTAGATTAGATTAAAAAAAAAAAAACCAAAAAAACAAAAACAAACAAACAACAAAAAACAAACAAAAAAAACAAACAAAAAAAGAATATTCTTTTCCCCAGGGGCACCTGGCCGGCTCATTCAGGAAAGCATGTGACTCTTGATCTCAGGGTTGTGAGTTCAAGCCCCAGGTTGGGCATGAAGCCTACTTAAAAAAAAAAAAGAATATCCTTAAAAATATTCTTTTCCCCAACCAGCTGAATTGGATCCTTTATCCAAGTTATGTAAATACTTGCTACCATTATTATTATGGGTCCAAGTATCTCATCTACATGGGGTTTTGGGCTCCCACACATGGGACACTGGCAAGTGACAATTCACTCAAAACAAAAGCTTGACATAACACAGTAAAAAGGAAAAGAAAAACCCAAAGTTTTATGTGTGTCTCTGCACATGTGTTTGTGAGAAAACACACCCACACATAAGTTAAAAGGCCACACTACCCTGATTAGATCCTAAGCCTAGGCATATCCCTGTAGTTCTGACCACATTCAAATGTCTTAATTCAATGCGATTTTGGATACCCACAATTCCTTTCATTCAGCTGGACAAAAATAGCCAGGTTGCTCTGCAAAAAGAATACAACTTATCATCATGCTTCTTTGTTGGGAGACATTCTCGGTAAAATTTGAGCCCAGCCTCAAAACTTGCGGATTTATCTGTCTATTCTTTATTCATTCATTCATTCATTCATCTATCTATCTATCTATCATCTATCATCTAATCATCCATCCATCCATCCATCCATGCATCCAACAAACACTAACTCATTTCTTTAGAGCTCATTTCAGTTCACTAGCCTCTCTTCCTTGCCCAAGAGAGAAGCACTTTCACGATGCTAAGCCTTCACTTTTCACAGGGAATGACTTACCTCCTGTCCATTTTGTAAAATCCCACTGATCCTTAAAATTCAGGTTCAATTCTTTTTATTTTAAAATAAAATAAATAAATAATAAAACAATAATAAAATAAAAAATAAAAAATAAATAAATAAAATAAATAAAAAATAAAATAATAAAATAAAAAATAAAATAAATAAATAAATAATAAAATAAAAAAAATGCTAAGCCTTCACTTTTCACAGGGAATGACTTACCTCCTGTCCATTTTGTAAAATCCCACTGATCCTTAAAATTCAGGTTCAATTCTTTTTATTTTAAGTAATGTCTACCAACAACATGGGGCCCTAACTTATGACCCCAAGATCAAGAGTTGCATGCCCTACCGACTGAGCCAGCCAGGCCCCCTGGTTCAATTCTTTTTTGGAAAATGGTTCACAGACTCCTACTCCTACTGCAAGCCCACACTGTTATCTTCCATCTTAATTTTATGGTACTAAGGTTGTGTATCCCTCTTTTATTATGTAATAAATTGCTTCCTTCAAGATCTCTCAAAAAAAAAAAAAAAAAAGAAAAAAAAAGCTAAGCTAAAATGTTACCCTGGATTCCACTATCAGGAATAACAATTGCTAACATTTCATGTCTATCCTTTTAGACCACTGCTATCAATAGAAATACAATCTGGACCACATAAATAATTTAAATTTTTTAGGAGTCACATTAAAAGAAACTATAAATAAATATATAAAATTAATTTTAAAAATATGTTATTTAACCTGATAAACCCCAAATATCATTTCAACATTAGTTAATAAATAAATATTAATGGGAATGTTTATATTTTTTTCTTCATGGAAGTCTTTGAAAGCTGGTGTATATTTGACACTCACAGCACATCTTAATTTGGACTAGTCACAATCCACGTGTCCCATAACCACTGTACCCTCTGGCTGTGTTTGCACAGCACAGTTCAAGACTCCTTTTGATGTATAAATAATGATATGACTATACATAAAATTGTAATTCTTCCTCCACAAAGTGCAGGTCATATGAAACCTATAGTTTTGTAAGTTTTTATAATAAGTGTAATTTTAGAACAGTTATAGATTTATAGAAAAGTCATGAAAATAGTACACATAGATTCCATACACTGCACACCCAGTTTCCCTTACTATTAACATCTTACAATGGTACATTTGCCACAATTAATAAAACAATACTGATACATTATTAACTGAAGCTCATACTGTACTAGATTTACTTTGGTTTTACGTAATGTCCTTTATTTACTACAGAATCCCACTAAGAGACCACATTACATTTAGTTTCCTTTTTTTTTTTTTTTTAATTTTTTTTTCAACGTTTATTTATTTTTGGGACAGAGAGAGACAGAGCATGAACAGGGGAGGGGCAGAGAGAGAGGGAGACACAGAATCGGAAACAGGCTCCAGGCTCTGAGCCATCAGCCCAGAGCCCGACGCAGGGCTCGAACTCACGGACCGCGAGATCGTGACCTGGCTGAAGTCGGACGCTTAACCGACTGCGCCACCCAGGCGCCCCTACATTTAGTTTTCATGTCTCCTTAGGCTCCTCTTGGCTATGACTAATTCTCAGGTTTTTCTTATTTTTCTTAAACTTTCTTTTTAATTTAAATTTTATTTTATATTAGAGAAGGGGGGAGGGAAGGAGGGAGGGAGACAGCATGAGCTGGGGAGAGGGGCAGAGGGAGAGAGAGAGAAACCCAAACTGTTTCTTTATTTCCTTATTCCTTTTTTTGATGCCTGATTGATATTACATTGTATATATATATCACCAGTTCTTTGTCCATTCATTAGTTGATGGACATATGGCCTTTATCCATAGTTTGGCTATTGTTGAAAATGCTGCTATAAATATTGGGGTTCATGTACCTCTCAAATCTGAATTTTTGTGTCCTTTGGGTAAACACTAGTGCAATTGCTGGACCATAGGGTAGTTCTATTTTTAACTTTTTAAGGAACCTCCATACAATTCTCCAGAATGGCTGCACCAGTTTGCAGTCCCACCAATAGTGCAAGAGGACTCCCCTTCCTCCACAGCCTCGCCAATACCTGTTGTTTCTTATGTTAATTTTAGCCATTCAGACAGGTGTGAGGTGGTATCTCATTGTGATTTTGATTTGTATTTCCCTGATGATGAGTGATGTGGAGCATCTTTTTATGTGTCTATTAGTCTCTGGATGTCTTCTTTGGAAAAGTGCCTATTCATGTCTTCTGCTCATTTCTCAACTGGGTTATTTGTTTTGGGGGGTGTTGAGTTTGACTAGGTTCTTTAGAGATTTTGGATTCTAACCCTTATTCAGATATGTTGTTTGCAAATATCTTCTTCCATTCTGTAAGTTTTGTTGATTGTTTCCTTTACTGTGCAGAAGGTTTTTTATCTTGGTGAGGTCCCAATAGTTCATGTTTGCTCTTGGGTCCCTGGCCTCAAGCAATGTGGCTAGTAAGAAGTTGCTGTAGCCACGGCCAAAGAGGTTTCTGCCTGTGCTCTTTTCTAGAATTTTGATGGTTTCCTGTCTCACAATTAGGTCTTTCACCCATTTTGAATTTATTTTTGTGTGTAGTCCAAATAGTGGTCCAGTTTCATTCTTCTGCATGTTGCTGTCCAGTTTTCCCAACACCATTTGTTGAAGAGACAGTCTTTTTTCCATTGGTTTCAAAGGAACCTGCTTTCCTGCTTTCAAAGGTACTTGAATATATACTTATGGCTCCACTTCTGGATTCTCTATTCTGTTCCATTGATTTTGGTGTCTGTTTTTGTGCCATTACCATACTGTCCTGATGATTACAGCTTTGTATTATAGCTTGAAGTCCAGATTAGTGATGCCTCTAGCTTTGCATTTCTTTTTAAGATCGCATTGGCTATTTAGGGTCTTTTGGGGTTTCATACAAATTTTAGGATTGTTTATTCTAGCTCTGTGAAAAATGCTAGTGGTATGTGATAGGGATTGCATTAAAACACATGAACTTCACTGGCTGACATCCTTTCCTTTCACTCTTCCCACTGCCACTGCCCTGCATCTTGGGATCACCTCCCAACTAAATCACTTGCACTTGAATCCTTACCTTCTTCTGGAGGAACAGAAGTGAAGACAGTGTGGGTATACAACTGAAAAATCCCAAGTACATTTCTGATCACTAAGAGTCCGGACCTCAAACAATGTTAAGGGAGCTCAGTTTCACTCTCTCTCTTTCAGGATCATACTCTTCCTTTGTGGTGGGAAGAGGGCTGCTGGCAGCTGAATGGTTGTATCCTAGCCACTTACATTCCCAGCAGTATTCCCAAGAGTTTCATATTAAGTTTTGGGATGTAGACTTGGGGCAGGTACCCATCCTTGAAACAATTAACTGTGGTCAGAGAGAGAAGTATGTTAATTGGCCAGGGAGTCCAAGGCTGGTGTCGGCCTCATCTAAACCCAAACATGGGGTAGGAGGACGCGTGGCTTGGTTATCCAGGGAAAATCCAGGTGTGGTCACCAGAAACAGAGGGATGGATGTTGGGCAGCAGAAGAGACAGATGCATATCCTGATTGGTTATGGGATTTTGCGATGAAAATACTTGTGAGACTGGGATCTTGTAACCACAACTCTTCATCTGATACCAGATGTGGGAAGATTATTGCTAGAACATTCATCAGCTTCCTCTCTACACCCACCAGTGCCACCCACCCTACCTTCTGTTTACCTTTTCCTGTTCTGTGGGTTGTTTTCTCCTAAGCTCCTGGAGCAGGTGACGGTTTCATGCTGAGCCCAGGGGTTTTTTTAAGGGTCTTCCTGTCATTCCTCTCACCGTGCAGCTTCTCCAACAGCACAGAAATAGACACCTGAGTCTGTTGGCATCAAGCCTGTGATGGTGAGCCTTAGAGCTTTGTCTCTTGCCTGATATGACACAGAATATCGTCCTTTCTTAGTGTTTGTGCTATCAGAATAAAGATAAATGATTTCAGTCATCTTTCCATTGGAAGGCTGTTGAAACCAGCTCATCACATAGTAAGTATAGCTGAGTGTGAAACGGCAGAACAAATTCGCAGATTCTCCCTCTTGTTTATGCACCGAACTTGGATATTGAGTGACGCTCTGTGTATTGCTGGAACCTGTAGAAAAGAAGGAAAAATAACTTAGCTGCTGACATAGCTTTCAAGAAAGCTATCAAATAGCCAGGTTTTCACCCAGAAAACAAAATGGAGAAAGGCACAGCTAAGTTCTCTTCTAACTTCTTTCCCAGACCTCCTCCCTTGGGCCCTGGCTGCAGGGGTGGTGGGCTCCTTACCAAAGCTGATGAAGGCCACCACTGTGCACAATAGAGCGGGGAGTCTGGACTGCATCCTGGGGGATCTTCCTGTTAGTGAAATGGCTCTTGTTTGGTCTCCACCTGCCAGGCCCTTTGCAGTGTCACTGGAACTGGGTGGCTCTGTGGTCTTGCTTCTATAGGGCTGGCAGTGGGGTTTCTGCATACGTCAGCTTAGTCACACTTCCTGCTGTGTCTGCCTCCTGCCTCTCTTTCTCCAGGCCCCTGTTGTCTGATTGATGGATAAGATGTTGTGTATGGTTTATCATGAAAGAAAACTTGTCCAATGTGGACATAACCAAGGGGGAGAAGTAGACATAAAATCCAACCAGGAGGTTGGTAATAATCTCATTACCCAGAGGTAATGCTGTTACCATTTTGTTGCATTTTTTTTCAGTATTTTTTAATGCAAATGTGCACATTTTAATGGAATTGGGATCAAATTAAAAGTATTTTTTGTGTTGAACATTATGTATATGAATGTGCCACCATGTCGTTCAACCGTACGTGAAATGTGATTTTTACAGCTTCAAGGTACTCTGCTGTGTGTCACTTAGTTTGTTTACATATTATTGTTTGACATTGTTTTGTTTCCGTTTTTGACAGTTTTAAATAGGATTTAGCGGGCATTGTAAATATGTCTTTGCATTTCTGATAATTTGTTTGTATGTTAATTATGTTAGTTTAAAGTGTTTAATTATGGAAAATTCAAACATGTACCAAAGAGAGAATAGTACAATGAAAGAGCACGTACTCATTTCCAGGTTCCACAATTATCAAGTCATGGCCAGTCTTGTTCGTCTACACCCGCATCACCCTACACATCTATACCTCTTTCAGTTCTGGTTAGATTAAAGCAAATCCCAGACATCATAGAGTTGTGTCCTTTACACAGGAGGCATGTAATGTCAGGTTGTCTTTTGGTGTGTGTGTGTCTCTGTGTGTTGATCTATTGTTTGAATAGGAGTTGGTTTGCAAAATGATATTCTAATTATATCATTTCTACTTCATTTTTTAACTGAAGCATTTCTGTTAAGATAATTTTTCCTTGTCAATTATTTGATTAACTTTGAGGTTAAGTGTAGGATTCTTTCCATTCATTTGCCAGTTTGTAGGATAATGAGCTGATTCGCCTCTAGGGTGACCAAACCATCCCTGCTTGCCTGAGATGGAGGTGTTTCTCAGGACAAACACCAAAATAGTCCCAAGCAAATCTCAGGCAACCAGGATAAACCCCTAAAAGTAAATAAGGAGGATTGTTTTAGGAACTCATGGATTTAAACATAGTTGATGTGTTTTAGTTGATTGGATTCATGGTCTTATTGATGTGGGAATTGTCCCCTCTTTACTAGCAGAAATCTTTTCAGTCTGGCTGCTGAACCTTTGTGACATGGCCTCTGTGATCTGTGATAGCTTCTAGTTTTCTGGGAGAAGATATTCTACGCTCATTTATGCACTTTCTTCCCCAGCAATGGAATCAACTATCTGTGATTAATGATAGATGTATTTTCTTTTTCCAGTTCTAATGTTTTAGTAATTTTACTGCAGTCATTAAGACATTTATTGAAATATAGAATAGAAAGAATAATGTTGGAAATCTTTGACTGTTTTAAAATTTTAAGGGAATGTTTTTAATATCTCACTTTGAAAACAAATTCAAAGATTCCTTTCATCAGATTAAAGAAGTTCCCTTTTCTTCTGAATTTGTGAAGAGACTTTAATTAGAAGTAAATGTTAGTGGGGCGCCTGGGTGGCTCAGTCGGTTGGGCATCTGACTTCGGCTCAGGTCATGATCTCGCAGTCCATGAGTTCGAGCTCCGCGTCGGGCTCTGTGCTGATAGCTCAGAGCTTGGAGCCTGTTTCAGATTCCATGTCTCCCTCTCTCTCTGACCTTCCCCCATTCATGCTCTGTCTCTCTCTGTCTCAAAAATGAATAAATGTTAAAAAAATAAAAAAAAAAAGAAATAAATGTTAGACTTGACCAAATCACTTTTCTGCATTTAGTGACATAATTTTATAGTTAATATCATTTATGTGTGATATGTTGTACTATTATTAAACCTTCCTCATATTCCTGAGATGAATCCTAATCGATCATGGAGTATTAGTATTATCCAATGCTTGTTTAATATTATGTTTAGGAGCAATCATTGCTTTTAATAGGTGATATTGGTCTATAATTGTCCTTTGTCATCTATCTTTGTTTATTTTCATCATTGTGGTTCTCCTGGTCTCATAAAATGTGTTGAGTAGTAGTCTTCCTGTTTTTATTTTTCTCAGTACTCAGGAATGGAAATTATTGGTCTTGGGTTTGTTGTAACTTGCCTGTGAAACCATATTTTTGCATAGAGTTTTAAATGTATTTAATGTGCATTATAATTCAACTTTTCAAGTTTTCTTGTCAGTTTTGCTAGACAATAATTTTTAGAAAGTTTTACATTTTGTTCAAGTTTTCAAATTAATTTGTATGGATTTATTCCTTGCACGTTCTTAAAATCATTTAAATTTTCATTGTGTCTGTAGTTACAATCTTCCTTTACACCATGTTTTTATATATTCTTAATTTCCTGATAAATCTTATCAGAGAATTGTCCATTTTCTAATTCTTTTCAAAGAACCAATTTAAGTGGATTCTTTCCTTTGGTTCTTTCTCTTTATTATCTTTTTTTTTTTAATTTTCTTTTTTTGAACGTTTATTTATTTTTGGGACAGAGAGAGACAGAGCATGAACGGGGGAGGGGCAGAGAGAGAGGGAGACACAGAATCGGAAACAGGCTCCAGGCTCTGAGCCATCAGCCCAGAGCCTGACGCGGGGCTCGAACTCCCGGACCGCGAGATCGTGACCTGGCTGAAGTCGGACGCTTAACCGACTGCACCACCCAGGCGCCCCTCTTTATTATCTTAATTGTAGCACTGATTATTACTATTTTTGTTCTCTTACTTTTGTTGTTTACTCTTACTTTCTTTTAAAACTTTCTGATTGAATGTTTAGTTCGTTATGCTCAGTCTTTTTGTTTTGATATATTTTAAGGGTATAAAAACTCTCTGTGTGCTGCTTAGCTGCATTGCTCAAGTTTTAAAATGTAGACCTTTCATGATTGTTCCATTGTAAATATTTTAACAATTCCATTTTAATTTCTTTTCTGGTTCATAAATTATTTTATTTTTTTAAAGGTTATTTATTTAGAGAAGGAGAGTTGGGGAGGGGCATAGAGAGAGGGAGAGAGAGAATCCCGAGCGGGCTCTGTCAGCCTAGAGCTTGACCTGGGGCTTGAACTTATGAACTTGACCTGAAATCATGACCTGAGATCATGACCTGAGCTGAAATCAAGAGTCAAACACTTAGCTGACTGAGCCATTCAGGTACCACTGGTTCATAAATTATTTATGAGTCTATTTCCTTTTATATATAGTTGTATTTTTACTAATAGTATCTAACTTTATTCATTGGAGTAAAAGAACATGATCTGTATGATATTGATTCTTTAATACTTATCTGATTTGCTTTTTTGTGGTCTATTTTTCTGATTATTTCTTAGGGGTAAATTTCTGGGTGTAGATTTATGGAATGAAATAATTCTTTATCTATTAACAAATTACCCTTACCATGAATGTACAAATTGACCTTTCTATAGTGTTTTCCAAGAGTTTAGTTTTATGACATCATCATCTAATGCTTTAAAAAACTTGTCAATTTGTAGAGAAAAAATATTACTTCCTTGTTGTTTTATTGTGCCTTTGTTTATCAATGAGGTTGGATTCTTTTCATCTTTGTATTTGTTATTTTTTAATTTGGAAATTATTTTTTCATAGCCATTGTGTTTTTTGAAGTTGGCACAATTTTTCTCTAATTTCTTTGTAATAATATTTTATATTATAAGGAGCTTGAACAAGTTTGTTCATAAAAGATCATCCCAGACTCCACTGCTGATTCTTAACCAGATAGGTAGGCAGCTGAATGTTTATTTTGACAGTTCCTGAGCTCCTTGAACTAACCATGTGCCTAGGCCATCCCAACCCTCAACTCACCGTCACCCTGATAAATCTTTACAAAGAAATCACAAACCTCTGTGACCTTTATCCAGGTTGTTTCTGAGAACTATTTCAGACAACCCTGAGATGCTGGCTGCTGAAATTGTCATTCCAGAGGAGTCAAACATGACATGAGTACCAATGGGTACATGTAGAGGTTAGGGTGACCTGCTCAAGACAAGGAACAACTTCTTCTGACCAAGTTGTTCTTGCAGGAGGAAGAAAGGACGGGAAAGAAAGGAAAGGATGAATCTTTATAACCACCATTATAGAGTGAATTTTATCCAAAGAACTATTAATGAAACGTGGAGCCTCTCCCAATGGAGAAGTTTACAAGCCTGAAGACTGGGTCTAAGACAGGTGTTGGGAAAACTATGCTTGCAGATGAAGGAAAGAGTTGCTCACAGAGCTTCCTTAAGTTTAGGAGAATTTTAAGGAGATTCTGCATTCAATGACCTGATATTATTCAGGCCTCTAATTTTCAGCTTATCCTTTTTTTTTTTTTTTTTTTGTCCTAAGTTCAGTCCTCTCACCCATCCCCAGAGAGTGTCAGCATCTTCTCATTGTTCTGAGAGTTGTGTTAGTGGCACGATTGCCCCCTGGAGGCCAGACAGAGGAGTAGCCTCCTTAAAGTATTCTAGGCCAGTGGTTCTCAGGGCTGGGGGTACATTAGAATGGATTGAGGAGTTGTAACAAAAAGTGCTTGATCCTGGACACCTAGACCGCTGGGGATGTGGGACACATTCTAGTATCACTTTATTAACATTTACACTTGAGTGAAAAACTAAAAATAAAATGAAAGCAACTGCTCTGAAATAAACCTAAACATACTCAGAAGCAGAATTACTCATAGTAAGTAGCAGGGTAAATAAAAGATGTCAGGGGATGGAAAAAGGAGATATTTTACCTGTAGGTTTACAAGTCTGGGAGGTAATCCATTTTAGCAAATCTCCCCCTGGGACTTAGAGTTTGAGTATGACAGATTTTTGGTGTATATTTGTGATGTGCCCGCAAAGGTGCTCATTTATATATAAGTTGACTGCTTATTACCCAATTGGTCTCCTAATTCTTAGACCTTACTTTTCACTCAGCTTTCCCTGGGTTCTGGGTGGCTGGAATATTAATAGGTGCCAATATCACTGACTGTCAACTGAACTTCATCAAGGGCTTGGCCTCAGTGCCAAGACTCGCACTATGAGAGTTATACTTCACACAAGCACTAATTTAAGTTTTATCTTTTCAAATCATAGAATCACAAAAATTAGAATTAAAGGGCCTTTTGAGTGTCCCTAGACAAACTTCCTTATTTTAAATATCTGAAAAAGCCATGAAAGCATTTGAATTTTGGCAAACAAACAAATACACAAAGTACAACTACCCTAATTTAGTACCTTCTTCTCTATCCCTATTACCTGGCTGTCTCATACTCTGAACTCATGGGATACAAAAAATCAAAAATTCTCAGGCTGTACTACCTGGGAATTCTTTCCATTTGTAGTCATATCCATAGAAAAATTTCCCCACTGTCTCTACCTAAAAGAAGCAAACAAAGCACTGCCAGTAGTCCTACTGATTTTCCCTAAGTTGTTTCTGGGAGTTTCTATTTTGGATGTAGAAACATGGTGGATGCAGAACGATTGGGAATACATGGTGGGAGGAGAGACACAGTCCTTCAAATACCTTTCAGGTCTGGGCCTGAAGGCCAGACTTTAAGTTATGAAGTGACTTTCTGCATGGTCCTGGCATCCTGGTGTGCATCAGGGAGGGAAATCTGGCAATGTGTTTCTAGATCCAGCTCTATCTGCCCTATATTAAGGGTTATAAGAATCTATATTTAAGGATACTGCTAGTGAAGTCTCAAAAGGAAGTAAGGAATATGTTATTGGGAACTGGAGGAGGGGAATCCATGTCAAGTAGTTGCAGAAAAAATTTGAAATTGCCTCCTGTAGTTATGTGGAAAGCTGAACTTGGTTGTAGAGGTAGGGAGATTTCAAAGCAAAATATGAAGGTTCCACTGGGTTTCTTCTTGCTGCTTTTAATGAAATGAAGAGAAGAGAGATAAATAGAGGAAAGTATGGTTAAAAAAAAAAAAAAAGGAGCCAGGACTGGATGAATCTGAAAGTTCTCAAGCTCTTCAAATGGAAAAAGATGCTAAACTTAAGATAGCGTGGCACAAAGAAAAAAAGTGACAGTGTGACTATTTAACCTTTCATCAAAACCTCAGAAAGATTGAGGAGTGGGAGTATTCAGTTACACAAGGAGCTCTTTCAAGAGATTTGGATGTGACTTCCAACCAAACAATAGGGCTTCTAGGAAGCTTAAGAGAATGGTCCCTCAGAATTCTGAGTAAGGGTCACAGGTACAGGTTGTTTGGAAAGAATTTGTGGATGTGCCTTTGTTTTAAGGAGTAACATTCATTGAAATCCATCAGAGACCCAGGAGGTGTTTGAGAAAATGATTTCAGCAGAAGCACTACCAGCTTGGATTGAAAGGGACAGAATACAGAATAAAAGGAGGAGGTCAGACCCCCAAAACTCTACTGGAAGGAAGCAGGTTTATAATACTACTCAACTGCAAATATGTGTTACTTTTTTTTTTTGAAAGAAGAGAGATGACTCTGAGAGCAGAAGTAAAAGCCAAAGGGTCACAGTTGAGAATTATTTCCAGGCCTTAAATCTAATTAAGGAGCTCCTAAAGTTTGCCCAGCTGGATTTCAGTGAGTCTTTTCTACCTTTCATTCCCCGCCTCTTTTGGACCCAAATGTCTATAGCTATTAACCTGTGCCTTCCTGGTCATGTGTGATCTAACATAGTGATCTGGATGTGTTGGGGCAGATGGCTTGTTTCACAGCTTGAAAAATGGAGAGAAATTGGTCCTAGGAGCTGTACCTAACAGATGACATCCAGGAGCTGCATTTGAACTTGGACCTCATTTAGATGATGTGATTTTTGTAAGTGAGCTGATGCTGTACAGGATGAGACTGTTGGGGTCTTTAGGAGTGTGTGTGAATGTATTTTGCAAGCAGGAGGGATATGAATTTTGGGGGGTCAGATGGTGGACTAAGGTAGAGAGATAAATCCTTTCCTCCTGGTGTCCATGCCTTTGGATAATCCCTTCTCTTGAGTGTAGGAGGGACCTGTGATTTGCTTCTAACCAACACAATATGCAAAGGTGATGGGCTATTCCTCTGTTACTGTTACACTAGGAAAGGTTGTGTCTTAGAAGAGTAGAATGAGAGATTCTCCTTGTTGGCTTGATGATGTAAGCAGCTATGTTGAAAAGCCCAAAGAAAGTGCAAGACACCACTAGGAACTCTGGGCAGCCTCTAGGAAAATAATTGTTTTTGAGGATACATTGGAGTGTCAGAAAGGACCTTGTAAACTGTGAACAGTGATACAAATGTATGAGGCAGCTTTTAACTGTTCAAAAGGAACAAATGATAGATGTGGTATAAATATTTGTTGAATAAATAAATTAGAAGGTAAAACGCATTCTCGAAACAAATTTAATAAATGGTTAGCTGAACCGTTGCCCTGGATTCCATTACCAGGAATAATACTGATATATTATTATTGACTAAAGTTCATACTTCAGTAGATTTACTTTGATTTTACCTGAAGTCCTTGATCTACTGCAGAATCCCACCAGGAGACCACATTACATTTAGCTTTCATGTCTCCTTAGGCTCCTCTTGGCTATGATAATCACCCAGATTTTAAAAATTTTTTTTAATGTTTTTTTAAATTTAAGTTTTATTTGATTTTAGAGAGAGAGAGCATGAGCAAGGGAAAAGGGCAGAGGGACAGAGACAGAGAGAGAGAGAGAGACAGACAGACAGAGAGAATCCTATCAGGCTACATGCTCTGTGTGGAAGCCAACACAGGGCTTAATTTCACAACCCTGGGATAATGACCCAAGCTGAAATCAAGAGTTGGACACTCAACTGACTAGCCACCCAGATGCACTCTCAGATTTTTCTTATTTTTGATGACCTTGACAATTTTAGGATTATTAGTTAGATATTTTGCAGAATGTCCCTCAATTGGGATATTTCTGATGATTTCCTCATGATTACTTGGGGTTATGGGATTTGGGGAGGAAGAGCACAGAGGTAAAGTGCTATTTCTCTTCACATCATATCAAGGGGCATGCTACCAACATGACTTATCTCTGGTGATGTTGACCATGATCCTCGAACTAAGCTGGTGTTTATCAGGTTTCTCCACTGTTGCTTTTTCTTTTTTAAAGATTATTAATTTATTTTGAGAGAGAGAGAGAGAGCAAGAGAGCAGGGGGAGAGGGGCTGAGAGGTAGGGAGAGAGACAATCTCAAGCAAGCTCTGCACTGTCAGAGTCCGATGCAGGACTCAATCTCACAAGCTGTGAGATCGTGACCTGAGCCAAAATGAAGAGTCGCTTAACCAACTGAACCACCCAGGCACCCCAATCCACTGTTGCTCTTTTGTCACCCTTTCCATACTGTGCCTTTTGAAAGGAACTCACTATGTGCAGCCAGACTTGAGGAGTGGGAAATGTGGAGTATCTATATAAATTATTTAGAATTCTAAAGCATGGGAAGTTTGTCTGTTCTGACTCATTTATTCAATAATACATTTATATCAGTGACTCTTGGGTACTTATTTTATACCTTGGGCTATTACTCAACATGACTTTATTTTGTTGCTCAAATTGTTCCGGCTTTGGCCGCAGGGAGCTTTCTCCTGTGTCCCCTTAGGGACATAGGGGACTCCTATGTCCCCTTAACATAGCCCCATCATTGGTGGCACTGGCTGTTTTTTGAACACTTTAAGATGCTTTGGACTTATCTTGCATATTCAGTGCCCCAGCCCTAGAATCAGCCATTTTTCCAAGGAACCCTGGTTACTAGTATTGAAAAATGGTATTAGAAACAAAGATAGGAGTTCTAGGCATGCTCATTGCTTCTGGGTTATCCTCAGAAACGTCAAAGATGTGACCTAGATTTTGAGAAACAGTGAGTTCAAAAGGTAGAAATGGGGAGGAAACATATTTCCAGAGAAGCAGCTGGCAGGAGCAGGACTTTGGATTTGGGAAAAGCACAGTCTCACAAGGAATCCAGAAGTCTTAAGCCAGCAAGATTCTTTGGAGGGACACAGTAGGGAGATTAATCTGGCAGCAGTAAGCAAAGTGACCCTGAGCAGAAGAGTCTGAAAGGGGAGAGAACAGTTAAATGTTCAGTGTAATAACAGGTACAGTGTTAAATTTGTCCCTCCCCCTTACCACCCTGGATGATGTGGGAGGAAAGGGCTGAACAACTGATCTAATCTGGACAGTCTGAGGAGTTGTAACCTGTCTCCCCTGCAGCAAGCCAGGAGTTTTAAAAAGTAGTATTGAACTATTTTGTTTGGTTAATTTGTTTCACCCAATGTTGTCTATATTAGTGTTTCTAGTTAGGTCTCTTTTGATTGCAAATGATAGAAAACCTGACTCAAAATAATTTATGAAAAAAAAGAAATTAATTGTGTTGCATTTTTGGTGTCTTCCCTGTATCCCTTTGTGCTTAAGACTTCTCTGCACGCTGTCCCCTTCCTCCTGCCAGAACTTGGGCTTTTTCTTACTGCACAGCTGTTTGGCAGACATAAGTACTGGGGAATCATCACTCATATCCCTGGGCCCTGTCCCCCACCAGTGACATGCAGGATTAGGAGTATCAATCTCCTAGCTTCTCTGGCCCTCAAGCAGGATAAGTTGAGGCAAGTGTCTCCCATGGGTTGTCAAAAATTCCCTGGTATGATGAAAGTCTTGGTGCTCACAGTGACGGTTGGCTTGAGAATACACAGGCCCTGAATGATGGGTTGATTTTTCTAATTTTTTTTTAAATTTAAATTTTAGTTAGTGAGTTACAGCGCAATATTGGTTTCTGGAGTAGAATTCAGTGATTCATCACTTCCATACAACACCCAGTGCTTATCCAAACAAGTATTCTCATTAATGCCCATCACCCATCTAGCCCATCTCCCACCCCCTCCCTCCATCAACCCTCAGTATGCTCCCTATCATTAAGACTCCATTACAGTTTGTATTCCTCTCTCCTTTTTTTCTTTACCCCCTTCCCATATGTTCATCTGTTTACTTTCTTAAATTCCACATATGAGTGAGGTCATATGGTATTTGTCTTCCTCTGAGTTCGCTTAGCATAATACATTCTAGCTCTGTCCACATTGTTGCAAATGGCAAGATTTCATTTTTTGATGGCTGAATATACATATTCCATTGTATATGTATAGAACGTCTTCCTTGCCCATTCATCATTCGGTGGACATTTGGGCTCTCTCCATAATTTGGCTACTGTTGATAATGCTGCTATAAACATCAGGGTACATGGACCCCTTCAAATCTGTATTTTTGTACTCTTTGGGTAAATACCTAGTATTGCAATTGCTGGATCATAGTGTAGTTCTATTTTTAACTTTGAAAAACCTCCATACTGTTCTCTAGAGTGCTGCACGTGTTTCTATACCCAACAACAGTGCTAGAGGGTTCCCCTTCTCCACATCCTTGCCAAAATCTGTTGTTTATTGTGTTGTCAATTTCAGGCATCAGACAGGTGTGAGGTGGTGTCTCATTGTGGTTTTGAATTGTATTTCCCTGATGATGAGTGATGTGGAGCATCTTTTCATGTGACTTAGCCATCTGAATGTCTTTTTTGAAAAAGTATCCTTTCATGTCTTCTGCCCACTTTTTAACTGTATTATTTCTTTTTTGGGTGTTGAGTTTGGTTAAGTTCTTTATAGATTTTGGATTCTAACCCTTATTCATATATGTTGTTTACAAATATCTTCTTTCATTCTGTAGGTTTTGTTGATTGTTTCCTTCACTGTGCAGAAGCTTTTTATCTTGATGAAGTTCCAATAGTTCATGATTGCTTTTGTTTCCCTTGATCTGGTAATGTGTCTAGTAAGAAGTTGCTGTGGCCTGTGTCAAAGAGGTTTCTGCCTGTGTTCTTTTCTAAGATTTTGATAGCTTCCTATCTTACATTTAGGTCTTTCATCAATTTTGAAGTTATCTTTGTGTATGGTCCAGAAAGTGGTCCAGTTACATTGTTCTGCGTGTTGCTATCCAGTTTTCCCAACACCATTTGTTGAAGAGACTGTCTTTTTCCACTGGTTATTCTTTCCTGCTTTCTCAAGGATTAATTGACATATAGTTGTGAGTCCATTTCTAGCTTTTCTATTCGTTCCATTGATCTACGTGTCAGTTTTTGTGCCAGTACTATATGGTCCTGATGACTATAGCTTGAAGTCAGGATAGTGATGCCTCCAGATTTGCTTTTCTTTTTCAGGATTGTTTTGGCTATTTAGGGTCTTTTGTGGTCCATACAAATTTTAGGATTGTTTGTTCTAGCTCTGTGAAAAATGCTGGTGGTATTTTGATAGGGATTGCGTTAAAACATATGCTTTTCACTGGCTGACTTCCCTTCATTTCTCTCTTCCCACTGCCTCTGCCATGGATCCTGGGATCACCTCCCAACTAAATCACTTGCACTTGAATCCTTGTCTTCTTCTAGAGGAACACAAGCTAAGACAGCTGGGATCTACAACAGAAAAATCCCAAGTACATTTCTAATCACTGCAGGGTCTAGGGCCTCAAACAATGTTAAGGGAGCTCATTTTCCCTCCCTCTTTTCAGGATCATGTTCTTCCATTGTGGTGGGAAGAGGGCTGCTGGCAGCTGAATGGTTGTATCCTAGCCTCTTCCATCCCCAGCCGTATTCATAAGAGTTTCATATTAAGTTTTGGGTTGTGGGCTTGGCACAGGTACCTATCCTTAAACCAATCACTGTGGTCAGAGAGATGGACTATGTTAATTGGTCAGGGAGTCCAAGGCTGGCGTCAGCCTCATCTAAAACCAAATATGGAGTAAAAGGAGGTGTGGTTTGTTTATCCAGGGAAAATCAGGGTCTTGTCAACCAGAAAAGGAGGGATGGATATTGGGTAGGCAGAAGAGACAGATGCATATCTTGATTGGCTATGTGATCATCCTTAGGCACCAGATTCAAGGTGAAAATGCTCTTGAGGCTGGGATCTTGTAACCACAACTCTTCCTTTGATACCAGATGTGGGAAGAATGTTGCTAGAACATTCATCAGCTTCCTCTTTAGATCCACCAGTGTCGCCTACCATGCCTTCTGTATACCTTTTTTTTTGGTCCTGTGGTTTTCTCCTGAGCTCCTGGAGCAAGTGTTGAGCCCAGAGGGTTTTTGTAAGGCTCTCCCTGTCACTCCTCTCACCGTGGAGCTTTTCCAAGAGCACAGAAATAGATGCCTGAGTCTGTGGGCATCAAGCCTGTGATGGTGAGCCTTAGGGTTTTGTCTCTCGCCCAGTGTGACACAGAATATCGTCCTTCCCTAGTGTTTGTTCTAGTAGATACAAGATAAATGATTTCAGTCATTTTTCTATTGGAAAGCTGTTGATACCAGCTCATCACGTAGTAATCAAAGTTGAGTGTGAAACGGCAGTCCAAGGTCACAGATTCTCCCTCTTTTTCCTGCACTGAACTTGGAGATTGAGTGATGCTCTGTGTATTGCTGGAACCTATAGAAAAGAAGAAAAAAATAACTTAGCTTCTGCCATTGCTCCCAAGAAAGCTGTCACAAATAGCCAGGTTTTCACCCAGAAAACAACGTGGAGAAAGGCACAGTCAAGTTCTCTTCTAACTTCTTTCCCAAACTCCCTCCCTCAGGCTCTGGCTGCTGGGGTGGTGGGCTCCTTACCAAAGAGGATGAAGGCCAACACTGTGCACAAAAGAATGGGCAGTCCGGACTGCATCCTGGGGCGCTTCCCACTGGTTAAATGGTTCTTGTTCTGCCTGCCACCTGCCAGGCCGTTTGCAGTGTCACTGGAGCTGGGTGGCTCTGTGGCCTTGCTTCTATAGGGCTGGCAGTGGGGTTTCTGCATACGTCAGCTTAGTCACACTTCCTGCTGTGTGTGCCTGCCTCCTGCCCTCTTCCTCCAGTCCTCTCTTGTCTCATTGATCGGTAACATGTCGTGTATGGTTTATCATGAAGGAAACTTGTCCAGTGTGGACATAACGAAAAGGGAGAAAATAGGCAATAAAATGAACCATAAACTCATTACCCAGAGATAACTTTTTGTTGTATTTCTTTCAGTATTTTTAATGTATTTCTTTCAGTATTAGGTATGCATACCCTAATGAAATTGGGATCCAATTAAAAATCTTCTTTGTGTTGAACACTATGTATATAAATATGCCACCATGTCATTCAAATGTATGTGAAATGTGATTTTTACAGCTTCATACTACTCTGTTGTGTAAGCAAACCTTAATTTGTTTAAACATCATTGATATTGTTTTGATTCCTCTTTGACTGTTTTAAATAAGATTTGGTCGGAATTGTAAGTATAAGTCTTTGCATTTCTGACAATTTATTTGTATGTTAACTATGTTATTTTAAAGTTTTTAATTATGGAAAATTCAAACATGTACCAAAGAGAGAATAGTACAATGAAAGAGCACGTACTCATTTCCAGGTTCCACAATTATCAAGTCATGGCCAGTCTTGTTCGTCTACACCCGCATCACCCTACACATCTATACCTCTTTCAGTTCTGGTTAGATTAAAGCAAATCCCAGACATCATAGGGTTGTGTCCTTTACACAGGAGGCATGTAATGTCAGGTTGTCTTTTGGTGTGTGTGTGTCTCTGTGTGTTGATCTATTGTTTGAATAGGAGTTGGTTTGCAAAATGATATTCTAATTATATCATTTCTACTTCATTTTTTAACTGAAGCATTTCTGTTAAGATAATTTTTCCTTGTCAATTATTTGATTAACTTTGAGGTTAAGTGTAGGATTCTTTCCATTCATTTGTCAGTTTGTAGGATAATGAGCTGATTCGCCTCTAGGGTGACCAAACCATCCCTGCTTGCCTGAGATGGAGGTGTTTCTCAGGACAAACACCAAAATAGTCCCAAGCAAATCTCAGGCAACCAGGATAAACCCCTAAAAGTAAATAAGGAGGATTGTTTTAGGAACTCATGGATTTAAACATACTTGACGTATTTGATGTGTTTTAGTTGATTGGATTCATGGTCTTACTGATGTGGGAATTGTCCCATTTTTACCAGCAGAAATCTTTTCAGGGTGGCTCCTGAGCCTTTGTGACATGGCCTCTGTAACCTATGATGGTTTCCTAGTTTTCTGGGAGGAGAAGATATTCTAGGCTCATTTATACACTTTCTCCCCCAGCCATCGAATCAACTATCTGTGATTAATGATAGATGTATTTTCTCCTTCCAGTTCTAATGTTTTTCTTATTTTACTGCAGTCATTAAGACATTTGGTGAAATGTAGAATAGAAAGAATAATATTGGAAATCTTTCTCTTTTTTCAAGTTTTTAAGGGAATGTTTTTAATATCTCCCTTTGAAAACAAATTCAAAGATTCCCTTGTTCAGGTGAAGGAAGTTCCCTTTTCTTCCTAGTTTGTGAAGAGGTTTTAATTAGACATACATGTTAAACTTGACCAAATCACTTTTCTCATTTAGTGAGATAATTTTATAGTTACTGTCTTTATGTGTGGTATGTTGCCCTTATATTTAACCTTCCTCATACTCCTGGGGTGAATCTTAAATGATCATGGTGTATTAGTGTTACTTTTCAATATTCAGTGCTAGTTTGATAATATTTTTAGGAGCAGTCATTGTTTTTAATAGGTGATATTGGTCTATAATTGTACTTTGTCATCCACCTTTGTTTATTATTGTCATTGTGGTCCTCTTGGTCTCATAAAATGTGTTGAGTAGTAGTCTTCCTGTTTTTATTTTTCTCAGTAGTCAGGAATGGAAATTATTGGTCTTGGGTTTGATGTAACTTGCCTGTGAAACACCATGTTTTTTTTTAGAGTTTTAAATTTCTTTAATTTGCCTGTAAATTCAAGTTTTCAATTTTTCTTTCCAGTTTTGTTGGATGACAAATTTTAGAAAGTCTTACTTTTTGTTTAAGTTTTTAATTAATTTGTATGGATTTATTCCTGCCTTCTTATAATTATTTAAATTTTTACTGTGTCTGTAGCTACAGTCTTCCTTTACACAATATTTTTCTATGTTCTTTATTTCCTTGATAAATTTTATTAGAGAATGGTCCATTTTCTAATTATTTTCAAAGAACCATTTTAAATGGATTCTTTCCTTTGCTTCTTTGTCTCTACTGCCTTAATTCTAGCACTGATTATTACTATTTTTATCCTCCTACTTTTGTTGCCTACTCTTACTCTCTTTTAAAACATTAAAAAAATCTTTTTTTATTTTTATTTATTTTTGAGACAGAGAGAAAGACAGAGAGAGAGTGTGACTGAGGTAAGGCCAGAAAAAAGGGAGACACAGAATCCGAAGCAGGCTCCAGGCTGTGAACTGCCAGCACAGAGCCCGACACGAGGCTCGAACTCACAAACCGCGAGATCATGACCTGAGCCCAAGTGGGACACTTAACTGAGTGAGCCATCCAGGTGCCCCGAGGATTCTTTTTATTTGTATTTGTTATTTTAGTAATTTGGAAATTATTTGTTCATATCCATTGCATTTATTAAGATTGGTACAATTTTTCTCTAATTTCTTTGTAATAATTTTTTTAACGTTTATTCATTTTTGACACAGAGAGAGATAGAACATGAATGGGGGAGGGTCAGAGAGAGAGGGAGACACAGAATCTGAAACAGGCTCCAGGCTTTGAGCTGTCAGCACAGAGCTGGTCGCGGGGCTGGAACTCACAGACCGCGAGATCATGACCTGAGCGAAGTCGGATGCTTAACCGACTGAGCCACTCAGGCGCCCGTGTAATATTTTTTAAAGGAGATTAAAAAGTTTGTTCCTAAAAGATCACTGTCCCAGACTCCACTACTGATTCTTAACCAGATAGGTAGGCAGCTGAATGTTTATTTTCGCAGCTCCTAAACTGCTTGAACTAATCATGTGTCTGGGCTCTCACAACCCCACAACTCACCATCACCCTTATGTATCTTTAAAAAGAAACTATAAACCTCTGTGGCTTTTTTCCAGGATGTTTCTGGGAAGTATTTCAGAAAACCCTGAAATCCTGGTGGCTGAAATTGTCACTCGGGAGAGTCACACATGGCATGAGTATCAAAGGATGAACCTTTATAACCACCATTATAGAGGGAATCATATCCAAAGGATTGAAAATGAAGTGGGGACCTTCTAATAAAGAGGTTTACAAGCCTGGGATTGGGTCTAAGGCAGCCATTGGGACAATTGTGCTTGCAGAAGAAGGAAAAGATTTGCTCACAGACTTTCCTAAACTTTAGGAGAATTTTAAGAGATTCGGCCTCAACTACCTCAATATTATTCAGGCTTCTAATTTTCATCCTTATTCCTTTTTTGTCCTAAGGTCAGGCCTCTCACCCACCCCCAGAGAGTGTCAGCATCTTCTCATTGTTCTGAGAGTTGTGTTAGTGGCACGATTGCCCCCTGGAGGCCAGACAGAGGAGCAGCCTCCTTAAAGTATTCTAGGCCAGTGGTTCTCAGGGCTGGGGGTACATTAGAATGGATTGAGGAGTTGTAACAAAAAGTGCTTGGTCCTGAACACCTAGAACACTGGGGATGTGGGACACATTCTAGTATCACTTTATTAACATTTACACTTGAGTGAAAAACTAAAAAGAAAATGAAAGCAACTGCTCTGAAATAAATCTAAACATACCCAGAAGCAGAATTACTCATAGTAAGTAGCAGGGTAAATAAAAGATGTCAGGGGATGGAAAAAGGAGATATTTTACCTGTAGGTTTACCTGTATGTTTACCAGTCTGGGAGGTAATCCGTTTTAGCAAATCTCCCCCTGGGACTTAGAGTTTGAGTATGACAGATTTTTGGTGTATATTTGTGATATGCCCACGAAGGTACTCATTTTCATATATAAGTTGATTGCTGATTATCCAAGTTGGCCTCCTAATTCTTAGACCTTACTTTTCACTGTTTTCCCTGGGTTCTGGTTGGCTGGAATATTAATAGGGGCCAACATCACTGAGCTCTCAACTGAAACTTGATCAAGAGCTTGAACTCAGTGCCAAGACTAGCATTATGAGAGTTCTACTTCAACACCAACACTAATTTAAATTTTATATTTTCAAATCATAGCATCACAAAAATTAGAATTAAGGGCCTCATGAGGCCCTCTAGCCAAACTTCCTTATTTTCAACATCTGAAAAGTCATAAGAGCCTTTCAGTTTTGGTGAACAAACAAGCAAGCAAGCAAACAAACAAACAAATATAAGGTACAGCTACTCTACTTTAGTACCTTCTTCTCTATCTTTATTGCCTGGCCCTCTCATACTCTGATCTCAGGGGATACAAGAACTCCAAGAATTCTCAGTTTGCATTACCTGGGAATTCTTTCTATTTCTAATCATATACATAGAATTTTCCTTGCACTGTCTCTATCTAAAAGAAGCAAAACACTGTTAGTAGTCCTACTGACTTTGTCTAAGTTTTTTTCTGGGAGTTTTTATTTATGGATGTAGAAACATAGTGGATGTAGAACAGTTGGGAACAGATGGAAGGAAGAGAGAAACACCTTGAAATACCTGTCAGATCTGTGCCCGATGGCGAGACTTTAAGTTATAAAGTGACTTTCTGCATGATCCTGACTTCCTGGTGTGCATCAGGGAGGGAAAGCTGGCAATGTTTCTAGATACAGCTCTATCTGCTCTGTATTAAGGGTTAACAGAAATCCGGACTTTAAGGATACTGCTAGTGAAGTCTTAGAAGGAAGTAAACAATATGTCATTGGGAACTGGAGGAAGGGAATCCATGTCAAGAGTTGCAGAAAAATTTTGAAATTGCCTCCTATAGTTACGCGAAAGCTGAACTCGGTTGTAGAGGTGGGGAGATTTCAGGCAACGTATGAAGGTTCCACCTGGTTTCTTCTTGCTGCTGAAATGAAGAGAAGAGAGATAAATGGAGGGAAGAATTGTTAAACAAAATGGAACCAGGACTGGATGAATCTGAAAGTTCTCAATCTCTTCAAATGGAAAAAGGTGCTAAAATTAAGATAGAGTGAAAAAACTGACAGTGTGACTACATAACTTTTCATCAAAACCTCAGAAGGATTGAGGGGTGGGAGTATTCAGTCACATAAGGAGCTCTTTCAAGAGATTTGGATGTGACTCCCAAGCAAACGATAGGACTTCTAAGAAGCTTAAGAGATTGGTCCCTCAGCCATCAGAGCACGGGCCACAGGTGCAGTTTTTCTGGAAAGGACCTGTGGATGTGGCTTTTTTCAAAAAGAGTAAACTTCATTAAAACCAGGGGAGACCCAGGAGGTGTTTGAGAAAATGATTTCAGCAGAAACACTACCAGCTTGGATTGAAAGGGACAGAATATAGAATAAAAGGAGGAGGTCAGACCCCTAAAACTCTACTGGCAGGAAGCAGGTTTATAAAACTACTCAACTGCATCCATGTGTTACCTTTCGTGAAAGAAAAGAGATGACTCTGAGGGCAGAAGTAAAAGCCAACGGATCACTGTTGAGAATTATTTCCAGGCCTTAAATAGAATCAAGGAACTCCTATGGTTTGCCCAGCTTTATTTCTGCCTTTCATTTCCCCCTCTTTTGGACCCAAATGTCTATAGCTATTAACCTGTGCCTTCCTGGTCATGTGCGATCTAACACTGTAATCTAGATGTGTTGGGGCAGGTCGCTTGTTTTGCAGCTTGACAGATGGAGAGGAATTGTGCCCCAGGAGCTGTACGTAACAGATGACACCCAGGAGCTGCATTTGGACTTGGACATCATTTATGATGTGATTTTGTAAGAGATCTGACGCTATATGAGATGAGACTCTTGGGTTCATTGGGAGTGTTTGTGAATGAATGTATTTTGCAAGTAGAAGGAATATTAATTAATCTTTGGGAGTCAGATGGTGAACTAAGGTACAGAGATAAATTCCTGCCTCCTGGTGTCCATGCCTTTGGCTAATCCCTTCTTTTGAGTGTAGGAGGGAACTGTGACTTGCTTCTAACCAATACAATATGCAAAGTTGATGGGCTAGGCCTCTGCTTTTTTGTTACATTAGCAAAGTTTTCTGAATTAGCTAAGATGAGAGATTCTCCTTGCTGTCTTGGAGACGTAGGCAGCATGTTGAAAAGGCCCAAAGAAAGTGCAGGAGACCACTAGGAACTCTGGGCAACCTCTAGGAAAAGAATTGTTTATGAGGATACATTGGAATGTCAGAAAGGACCTTGTAAACTATGAACAGTGATACAAATGTATTAGGCAGCTTTTAAGTTTTCAAAAGGAACAAATGATAGGTGTGGTATAAATATTTGTTGAATAAATGAATTAGAGGGTAAAATGCATTCTCAAAACAAAATTAATAAAAACAATGGTTAGCTGAACCATTGCCCCTTTTAAAGTTATAATATTATTCCTTACTGAGTCTTATTATCTTTCACAAATCTGGGAGTTTTGTGTCTTAATTCTTCTTTTGTCCTAGATACTTGTCTTGATGAGAATAAAATCAGATGGAGGGTAAATGGAAGAGACACAGTGTCATGTGTAGGTGATAAATAACATCACTTACTTTTTTCATACATGCATCAGATCTTTATTCATCTGTTGAATAATTCAGACAAAGTCCTATGCTTCTTGATGATTTTATTCTGGTGGATAGACAGATAAAAAATATGCCATCAAATATATAATGATGTCTGCCATGAAAAAAATGTGAGACAGGGTAAGGGGAAAGAGGGATGTGTTGCTTGAGTACTAACTATATAGGGTTGAAGGAAAGACGTCTATGATGAGTTAGCATTTGAGCAGTGATCTGAATGATGGGTGAAGGCAACATTTGAAGCAAGACTACTCTTGTAAAAATATCCGGAGGTGGAAGCCTGCTTGGGGCACTCAAGGAACTATTCTAGGGGGTAAGAGTGATCCCAGTAGAGGAAGAAAGGTGGAGGAAGATGGGAAATATTCAGTAAACTTGAGAGTTTCCTACTTGTCATGGTCTGTGTCATGTTGGGAATATTGAGGTGAAAGAGACATAATCCTTGCTCTCAAGAAATTGAGTATCCTAGAGGAAGCAGGCAATAAATACAAAATTATGTAAGGAGATAAGTGCTATTCTTATAGATAAGTACAAATTTCATAGGGGGCCAGAGGAGAGAGACTTTAAATTTGCCCAGAAGATCAAGGAAGGCTTGAGAGAGAACAAGTCAGAGGGCAATGAGGAGGAGGTGGTTATGAGGTTGGAAACTCCAAACAAAGAGAAGGGTAGAGGGAAGGATAGAGACGAGAGTTGTGTTAACTCATGATATTTCCTGAATTCAGTATTTTGGTAATTCCAGGTCTATGTTGGTGACAGATGTGTCAGGAGATGAGGCAGCTAAATGTGAATTGTATGTGGGCTTGTGCCAGGCTAAGTCTAAAGAGCTGTGAGAAGTGAAGTAAAATACCTAAATCTGCCTTTTACGCAGAGCTGTAAGGTAAGACAGTATCACTAATTAAAACAAGAAAATATGGAGGCAGAAGAGCATGAAGTAGGGGAGGTGAAAAGATTATGGGCTTTAGACTTACACATTTTATATTGCTCAAGGGTCATCTGACCCAAAGGCTGTGGGCTGCATACATAGGTCTGGAGCAAAATCAAGGTTAGAGGCATAGTCATTGGCACACAGGTAT
The DNA here is from genome assembly GCF_027475565.1 of Acinonyx jubatus. Taxonomy (NCBI): domain Eukaryota; kingdom Metazoa; phylum Chordata; class Mammalia; order Carnivora; family Felidae; genus Acinonyx; species Acinonyx jubatus. The sequence continues at coordinate 71,551,386 of NC_069386.1, read as the reverse complement.
TAGTTTCTCTGTCCAAGTGTGGACAGAGAATTAGACTAAGGTTGGAGCCAGAAAAACAGCAACATTTAAGGCAGGAAATAGAGGAGAATTGACTACAGGAATCCTATAGTATCATTGACCTTACAGTGTTTTAAAGTTTTATTTATAAGCCTAACTGGCCAAGTGGAAAGTGAACTTGTAGGAAATAATTATAGCTCATCTTTTTTTTGTGTGTTTGTATTCCCAGAAACTGTCCCGGTGCTTTGTACATGGGATACTTAATGTATGTGTATTCAAATGAATGCATGAATAATTAATTAATGAAGGACTCTCTGGCTTGACGTTTCTGTTTGGTGCTTCCATCTTTCAGGGTAACATTTCATAGCAATAGTTCTATGCGCCTTTTTATTTTCATTACTTTTTTTATTGCACAAGGAACCCACATTTATTGAAGAAAAATTAGAAAAAGGAAAGCTAAAACAATTACCCTGAATTCCACTGCTGGGAATAACTATTATTAACATTTCATGTCTATCTTTTAGATCACTACTATCAATAGAAGTACAATGTGAGCCACATAAATATATTATATTTTTTAGTAGCCACATTGAAAGAAACAATAAATAAATGTATAAAATTAATTTTAAAAATATATTTTATTTAACCCGGTAATCTCCAAATATCATTTCAACATTGGTTCATAAAACTATTAATAGGATTGTTTACATTCTTTTCTTTATACTAAGCCTTTGAAACTTTGTGTGTATTTTACACTCACAGCACATCTTAATTTGGATTCATCACAATCCAAGTGTTTAAGAGCCACGTTAGCTAGTGGGCCATGTATGGATAACATAGTTCAAAGTTCCTTTTGATGTATACATAATGATATGACTATACATAAAATTGTAATTCTCCCTCCACAACATGCAGGTCATAAGAAATCTATAGTTTTATAAGCATTTTATAATAAATGTTTAATTTTCAAACAGTTTTGGATTTACAGAAAAGTTTTGAAGATAGTACACATAATTTCCATACTGCATACCCAGTTTCCCTTATGATGAACATCTTAAAATAGTACATTTGCCACAATTAATAAATAATACTGATATATTATTATTGGCTACAGTTCATACTTCAGTAGTTTTACTTTGATTGCCTAAAGTTCTTCATCTCCTTTGGAGTCCCCCAAGGAAACTACATTACATTTAGTTTTCATATCTCTTTAGGCTCCAGTTGGCTATGACAATATCTCAGATTTTTCTTCTTTTTTAAAATTAAAGTTTAAATTTTATTTTATTTATTTCTTGTAAACTTTTTTTTCATGTTTGTTATTTATTTTTGAGAGACAGAGACTGATAGAGCACAAGCGGGAGAGTGTCAGAGAGAGAGGGAGACCCGAATCAGAATCCGAATAGGCTCTGGCTCTGAGCTGTCAGCACAGAACCAGCACAGTTGAAGCTACAAAGTGTGAGACCATGACCTGAGCCGAAGTCAGGTGCTAAACCGACTGAGCCACGCAGGTGTCCTAAAGTTTATTTTATTTTAGAGAGGAAAAGAGCAATGAGCAGAGGACAGAGGCTGAGAGACAGAGAGAGAGAGAGAGAGAGAGAGAGAGAGAGAGAGAGAGAATTGCAAGCAGGCTCCATCCTCAGTGTTGAGCCCAATGCAGGCTCATTCCCACAATTCTGAGATCATGACCAGAGTCAAAATCAGGAGTTGGATGCTCTGGGAATGCATGCTGGTGCAGCCACTCTGGAAAACAGTATGGAGGGTTCCTCAAAAATCTAAAAATAGAACTACCCTACGACCCAGCAATTGCACTACTAGGCATTTATCCACGGGATACAGGTGTGCTGTTTTGAAGGGACACATGCACCCCCATGTTTATAGCAGCACTATCGACAATAGCCAAAGTATGGAAAGAGCCCAAATGTCCATCGATGGAGGAATGGATAAAGAAAATGTGGTATATACATACAATGGAGTATTACTCAGCAATCAAAAAGAATGAAATCTTGCCAGTTGCAACTACGTGGATGGAACTGGAGGGTATTATGCTAAGTGAAATTAGTCAGAGAAAGACAAAAATCATATGACATCACTCATATGAGGACTTTAAGAGACAAAACAGATGAGCATAAGGGAAGGGAAACAAAAATAATATAAAAACAGGGAGGGGGACAAAACAGAAGAGACTCATAAATATGGAGAACAAACTGAGGGTTACTGGAGGGTTTGTGGGAGGGGGGGTGGGTTAAATGGATAAGGGGCACTAAGGGAGCTACTCCTGAAATCATCATTGCACTATATGCTAACTAATTTGGATATAAATAAAAAAAAAGAGTTGGATGGTAAACCAACTGAGGTGCCCAGGCACTCCTAATTTTTCTTATTTTTGATGATCTTGACAATTTTTAGGAGCATTGGTTAGACGCTTTGCAGAATGTCCCTCAATTAGGATTTTTCTGATGATTTCCTCATGATTAGACTGGGGTTATGGGTTTTGGGGAGGAAGATCACAGAGGTAACATGCCATTTCTCTTCACGTCATATCAAGGTGACATGCTATCAACATCTCTGGTGATGTTGACCATGATCAGCAAGCTATGCTGGTATTTGACAGGTTTCTCCACTGTTGCTCTTTTTCATTAAAAAACAATCTATTCATTCATTTTGAGGGAGAGAGAGAGAGATAGTGAGCAGAGGAGGTACAGAAAGGTAGGGAGAGAGAGAATCCTAAGGAGGCTCTACACTGACAGTCCAGAGCTCAGTCTCACAAGCTGTGAGATTGTGACCTGAGCCAAAATCAAGAGTCAGATGCTTAATGGATTGAGTGACCCAGGTGCCCCAATCCACTGTTGCTCTTTTGTCACCCTTTCCATACTGTCCCTTTTGGAAGGAACTCACTACGTGCAGCCCACACTTGAGGAGTTGGAAATGTGGAGTATCTAAATAAATTATTTAGAATTCTAAAGCATGGGAAGTTTGTCTGTTCTGCCTCACTTATTTATTCAATAATTTATTTATATCAGTGACTCATGGATATTTATTTTATACTTTGGGTTATTACTCAACATGACTTTATTTTGTTGCTTCAATTGTTCCAGCTTTGGCCACAGAGAGCTTTTTTAGTTGACTCTGATGTCCCCTAACATAGCCCCATCATAGGTGGTAGTGGTTCTTTTCTTTTTTCTTCCTTCCTTCCTTCCTTCCTTCCTTTCTTTCTTTCTTTCTTTCTTTCTTTCTTTCTTTCTTTCTTTCTTTCTTTCTTTCTTTTTCTTTCTTTCTTTCTCTTTTAACACTTCAAAATACTTCAGATTCATCTGGCATATTCCCTGTCCCAGCCCTAGAATCAGCCATTTCTCCAAGGAACCCTGGTTCCTAGTATTGAAAACTGGTATTAGAACCCAATATACGAGATCTAGGCATGCTCATTGCTTCTGGGTTATCCTCAGAAACATCAAAGTGTGACCTAGATTTTGAGAGACAGTGAGTTCAAAAGGTAGAAATGGGGAGGAAACATATTTCTGGAGAAGCAACTAGCAGGAGCAGGATTTGAGATTTGGGAAAAGGACAGTCTCACAAGGAATCCAGAAGTCTTAAGCAAGCAAGATTCTTTGGAGGGACACAGTAGGGAGATTAATCTGGCAGTAGTAAGCAAGGTGACCCTGAGCAGAAGAGTCTGAAAGGGGAGAGAACAGTTAAATGTTCAGTGTAATAACAGGTACAGTGTTAAATTTGTCCCTCTCCCTTACCACCCTGGATGATGTGGGAGGAAAGGGCTGAACAACTGATCTAATCTGGACAGTCTGAGGAGTTGTAACCTGTCTCCCCTGCAGCAAGCCAGGAGTTTTAAAAAGTAGTATTGAACTATTTTGTTTGGTTAATTTGTTTCACCCAATGTTGTCTATATTAGTGTTTCTAGTTAGGTCTCTTTTGATTGCAAGTGATAGAAAGCCCTTTAGGTTGTTCTCTATCATTTAGAGTCTGTTATGATTTGTTCCCCTCTCTCCTTTTTTTCCTTTATCCCCTTCCTATATGTTCACCTGTTTTCTTTCTTAAATTCCACATATGAGTGAGGTAATATGGTATTTGTCTTTCTCTGAGTGACTTTGTTCACTTAGCGTAATACATTCTAGCTCCATCCACATTGTCACAAATGGCAAGATTTCTTTTTTCTTTTTTCTTTTTTTTTTGATGTCTGAGTAATATTCAATTGTATATGTCTACCATCTCTCCTTTACCCATTCTTCAGTCGATGGACATTTGGGCTCTTTCCATAGATTGACTATTGTGATAATGCTGCTATAAACATCAGTGTCCAGTTATCCCTTCAAATCTGTATTTTTGTATCCTTTGGGTAAATTTACCTAGTAATCAATTGCTGGATCATAGGGTAGTTCTAGTTTTAACTTTTGGGGAACCTCCATATTGTTCTCCAGAGTGGCTGCACCAGTTTGCATCCCCACCAAAAGTGCAAGAGGGCTCCCCTTCCCTCACATCCTTGCCAACACCTGTTGTTTCTTGTGTTATTAATTTTAGCCATTCAGACAGGTGTGAAGTGGTATCTCATTGTGGTTTGATTTGTATTTCCCTGGTGATGAGTGATGTTGAGCCTCTTTTCATGTGTCTGTTAGCCATCTGGACATCTTCATTGGGAAAGTGCCTGTTCGTGTCTTCTGCTCATTTCTTAACTGGATTATTTGTTTTTTGGGGTGTTGAGTTGATTAAGTTCTTTGTAGATTTTGGATACTAACCCTTTACCAGATATGTCATTTGCAAATATCTTCTTCCATTTCATAGATTTTGTTGATTGTTTCCTGTGCTGTGCAGAAGCTTTTTATCTTGATGAAGTCTCGAAGGTTCATGTTTCATTTTGTTGCTCTGGATCCGGCAATGTGTCCACTAAGAGGTTGCCACAGCTGATGTCACAGAGGTTTCTGCCTGTATTCTCCTGTTGGATTTTGATGGTTTCCTATCTCACATTTAGGTCTTACATCCGTTTTGGATTTATTTTGTGTGTGGTCCAGAAAGTGGTCCAATTTCGTTCTGCAGGTTGCATCAGTCTTCCCAACACCATTTGTTGAAGAGACTATCTTTTTCATTGGACATTCTTTCCTGCTTTGTCGCAGGAGTTGACCATATAGTTGTGGGTTCATTTCTGGATTATTTATTCTGTTCCACTAATCTATGTTTTTGTGCCAGTGCCATACTGTCCTGATGACTATAGCTTTGTAATATACCTTGAAGTCCAGAATAGTGATGCCTCTACTTTGCTTTTCTATTTTCAGGATTGCCTGGCTACTTGGGGTCTTTTGTGATCCACACAAATTTTAGAATTGATTGTTCTAGCTCTGTGAAAAATGCTGGGGTATTTTGATAGGGATTGCATTAACACACATGCCCTTCACTGGCAGACTTTCCTTCCTTGTCATTGTTCCCACTGCCCTTGCTTTGCATCCTGGGATCACCTCCCAACTAAACGACTTGTACTTGAATCCTTATCATCTTCTGGAAGAACACAAGTGAAGACAGATGGGGTGCACAACTGAAAAATCCCAAGTAGCTCTCTAATCACTGCAGAGTCCAGACCTCAAACAATGTTAAGGGATCTCGGTTTCATTCTCTCTCTTCAGGATCATGCTCTTCCTTTGTGGTGGGAAGAGGGCTGCTAACAGCTGTAGGGTTATATCCTAGCCTCTTCCATCCCCAGCCATATTCCCAAGAGTTTCATATTAAGTTTTGGCATGTAGACTTGGGGCAGGTACCTATTCTTGAAACAATCATTGTGGTCAGAGAGATGAATTATGTTAATTGGTCAGGGAGTCCAAGGCTGGGGTCAGCCCATCTAAACCTCAACATGGGGTAGGAGGATGCGTGGCTTGGTTATCCAGGGAAAATCCAGGTGTGGCCACCAGACAAGGAGGGATGGATGTTGGGTAGCAGAAGAGACAGATGCATATCCTGATTGGTTATGGGATTTTTGCGATGAAAATACTCGTGAGACTGGGATTTTGTAACCACATCTCTTCTTTTGATACCAGATGTGGAAAGATTGTTGCTTGAACATTCATCAACTTCCTCTCTAAACCCACCAGTGCCACCCATCCCGCCTTCTGTTTACCTTTTCCTGTTCTGTGGGTTGTTTTCTCCTAAGCTCCTGGAGCAGGTGGCTGTTTCATGCTGAGCCCAGGGGGTTTTTGTAAGGCTCTCCCCGTCACTCTTCTCACCGTGGAGCTTCTCCAACAGCACAGAAATAGACACCTGAGTCTGTAGGCATCAAGCCTGTGATGGTGAGACTTAGGGCTTTGTTTCCTTTCTGATGAGATACAGAATATCGTCCTTTCTTGGTGTTTGTGCTATCAGAATAAAGATAAATGATTTCAGTCATCTTTCCATTGGAAAGCTGTCGAAACCAGCTCATCACATAGTAAGTATAGCTGAGTGTGAAACTACAGTGCAAGCTCACAGATTCTCCCTCTTGTTTATTCACTGGACCTGGAGTTTGAGTGACACTCTGTGTATTGCTGGAACCTGTAGAAAAGAAGAAAAAATAACTTAGCTGTTGACATTGCTCCCAAGAAAGCTGTCACAAACAGCCAAGTTTTCACCCAGAAAACAAAGTGGAGAAAGGCACAGTCAAGTTCTCTTCTAACTTCTTTGCCCAAACCTCCTCCCTTGGGCCCCGGCTGCAGGGGTGGTGGGCTCCTTACCGAAGAGGATGAAGGCCACCACTGTGCACAAGAGAGCAGGCAGTCCAGACTGCATGTTGGGGCCCTTCCTGCTGGTGAAATGGCCCTTGTTCTGCCTGCCACCTGTCAGGCCCTTTGCAGTGTCCCTGGAGCTGGGTGGCTCTGTGGTCTTGCTTCTATAAAGCTGGCAGCGGGCCTCCTGCATACGTAAGTTTAGTCACACTTCCTGCTGTCTGTGTCTGCTTCCTGCCTCTCTTCCTCCAGGCCTCTCTTGTCTAATTGATTGATAACATGTCATGTGTGATTTATCATGAAATTTGTCCAATGTGGACATAACCAAAAGGGAGAAGTAGACATAAAATCCAATCATAATCTCATTACCCAGGGGTAAATGCTGTTAACATTTTGTTGCATTTCTTTCAGTATTTTTAATGCAAATATGCATACTCTCGTGGAATTGGGATCAAGTTAAAAAAACTTTTTTGTGTTGAATATAATGTGTATGAATATGCCACCATGTCATTCAATTGTACGTGAAAATGTGATTTTTACAGCTTCACACTACTCTGCTGTGTAAGTGCAATTTGTTTCAACATCATTGTTTGACATTGTATTGTTTACTTTTTGGACTATTTTAAATAACAATCAGTGGGCATTGTAAATATAAGTCTTTGCATTTCTGAAAATTTATATTTATGTTAACCTTGCTATTTCAAAGCTTTTAATTATGGAAAACTCAAACATCTACCAGAGAGAAGAGTGCAATAAAAGAGCACGTATTCATTGTCTAGGTTGCACAATTATCAAGTCTTGGCCAATCTTGCTCATCTACACTAGTATCACCCTGAACATCTATACCTCTTCCAGTTCTGGTTCAATTAAAGCAAATCCCAGACATCATGTGGTTGTGTACTTTACTCAGAGACATGTAATGTCAGATTGTCTTTTCGGGTGTGTGTGTGTATGTGTGTTGTTAGTGACAGTTGATAAGCAATGTCTAGATTTGCAAAATAATGACATTCTAATTATATCATTTCTACTTCATTTATTTATTTTACTTATTTTTTAACGTTTACTTATTTTTAAGAGACAGAGAGAGACAGAGAATGAACAGGGAAGGGCAGAGAGAGAGGGAGACACAGAATCTGAAGCAGGCTCCAGGCTCTGAACTGTCAGCACAGAGCCTGACACAGGGCTCAAACCCACGAACCCTGAGATCATGATCTGAGCCGAAATCGGATGCTTAACTGACTGAGCCACCCAGGCGCCCCTCTACTTCATTTATTAACTGAAGTATTTCTATGAAGATAATGTTTTCTTGTCAAATAATTGATTAGCTTTGAGGTTAAGTGCAAGATACTTTCCGTTCATTTATCAGTTTGTAGGATAATGAGCTGATTCCCCTCTAAGGTGACCAAACCATCCCTGCTTGCCTGAGATGGAGCCATTTCTCAGGACAAACACCAAAATAGTCCCAAGAAAATCCCAGGCAACCAGGATAAATCCCCAAAAGTAATCAAAGAGGACTCTTTTCGGAACTCATGGATTATAACATACTTGATGTGTTTTAGTTGGTTGGATTCATTGTCTCAGTGATGTGGGAATTGTCCCATCTTTACCAGCAGAAATCTTTTCAGGCTGGCTCCTGAGCCTTTATGACATGGCCTCTGTAATCTATGATAGCTTCCTGGTTTTCTGGGAGGAGAACACATTCTAGGCTCACTTGTACACTTTTCCTCTTCCAGAAACGGAATCAGCTATCTGTGATTAATGATAGATATGTTTTCTCCTTCCAGTTCTAATGTGTTTATTATTTTACTGTAGTTGTTAAGACATTTACTGAAATATAGAATAGAAAGAATAATATTGGAAGTCTTTGTATTTTTCAAATTTTTAAAGGAATGCTTTTAACATGTCCCTTTGAAAACAAATTCAAAGATTACCTAGGTCAGGTTAAGGAAGTTCCCTTTTATCCCTAGTTTGTGAAGAGATGTTAATGAGAAATAATGTTAGACTTGACCAAATCACTTTTCTGCATTTAGTGAGAGAATTTTATAGTGAATACCATTGATGTGCGGTATGTTGTACTAATATTAAAACTTGCTCATAGTCCTGAGATGAATCCCAAATGATCTTGGGATACTTTTTAACATCCATTGCTGGTTTGATAATATTTTTAGGAGCAGTCATTGCTTTTCATAAGTAACATTCATCTATAATTGTCCTTTGACATCCATCTTTGTTGATTTATGTCATTGTGGTTCTCTTGGTCTCATACAATGTGTTCAGTAGTAGTCTTGCTATTTTTGTTTTTCTCAGTACTCAGGTATGGGAATTATTGGTCTTGGGTTTGATGTAACTTGCCTGTGAAAACATATGTATGTATAGAGATTTAAATTTCTTTAATGTGCATTTAATTCAACTTTTCATTTTTCTTTCAGTTTTGCTAGATGATAATTTTTAGAAAGTTGTTCAAGTTTTCAAATTAATTTGTGTGGACTTATTCCTTGCTTGTTCTTATAATTATTTAAATTTTTACTGTGTCTGTAGTTACAATTTTCCTTTACATCATGTTTTTCTATCGTCTTAATTTCTTTGATAAATCTATCAGAGATTTGCCCATTTTTTAATTCTTTTAAAAGAACCATTTTAAATGGATTCTTTCTTTTGCTTCTTTGGCTTTATTGCCTTCATCTTAGCACTGATTATGACTATTTTTGTCCTCCTACTTTTGCTTACTCTTACTCTCTCTTAAAACTTTCTGGTTCAATGCTTAGCTCATTACTTTCAGTCTTTTAGTTTTTATATATTTTCCAGTTATAAAAAGTTCTCTGTGTGCTGCTTAGGTTCATTGCTCAAGTTTAAAATTTACACTTTATATGACAGTTTTGTTATAAATATTTTAACAATTCTGTTATAATTATTTTCTTGTTCATAAATAATTTTTTTTAAGTTTATTGATATATTTTGAGTGAGAGAGAGAAAGCTGGGGAGGGGTAGCGAGAAAGGGAGAGAGAGAATCCCAAGCAGACTCCTCGCTGTCAGTGCAGAGCCTGACACAGGGCTCGAACTCATGAAGCTGAGCTGAAATCATGACCTGAGATTATAGCCTGAGTTGAAATCCAGACTTGGACACTAAGGCAACTGAGCCACTCAGGTGCCCCTTGTTCGTAAATTACTTAGGAGTGCATTTCTTTTTATTTAAAGTTGACTTTTTATAGATAATATCTAACTTTATTCATTATAGTAAAAACACATGACCTATATGATATTGATTCTTGAATACTTATTGAGATTTGTTTTCTTGTGGTCAATATTTCTGATTATTTCTTCTTTAAAATTTTTTTACATTTATTTATTTTTGAGAGACAGAGACAGAATGAAAGCAGAGACAAGACAGAAAGAGAAGGAGACACAGATCTGAAGCAGGTGCCAGGCACTGAGCTCTCAGCACAGAGCCCAAAGTGGGGCTCAAACCCACACATAGTGATCATGACCTGAACCAAAGTCTGGCACTTAATGGACTGAGCCACCCAGGTGCCACTATTTCTGATTCTTTCTTTCTTTCTTTTTAAAAATTAAAAAAAAATGTTTATTTATTTTGACAGAGAGAGACAGAGCATGAATGGGGGAGGAGTAGAGAGGGAGAAGGAGACACAGAATCTGAAGCAGGCTCCAAGCTCCAGGCTCTGAGCTGTCAGCATAGAGCCCAGTGCAGGGTTTGAACCCACAAACGGTGAGATCATGACCTGAGCTGAAGTCAGACGCTTAACCAACTGAGCCACCCAGGCGCCCCTATCTCTGATTATTTCTTAAGGATAAATTTCTGAATAAGAATTGTTGAGTGCAATAACTTTATATATAGTAACAAATTACCCTTCCAATGATTGTACAAATTGACATTTCTATAGTATTTTCTAAGAGTTTTGTTTCATGACATCAGCATCTAATGATTTAAAAATATTATTTAACAATTTGTAGAGAAAAAAAATATTATATCCTTGTTTTATAATGCATTTTTTCATCATGAGGTTGGATTCTTTTCATATTTGTGCTTTTTTTTTTAATTTGGAAATTATTTGTTCATATCTATTGCATTTTTAAAAATTGGTATAATTTTTCTTGAGTTTCTTTGTAAAAATGTTTTATTTTTTAAGGATATTAAACAACTTTGTTCATAAACGATCATTATCCCAGAGTCCATTAGGATTCTTAGCCAGATAGGTAGGCAGCTGAATGTTCATTCTGACAGTTCCTGAGCTCCTTGAACTAATCATGTTCCTGGGCCCTCCCAACCCCACAACTCGCCATTACCCTGATGTATCTTAACATACAAACCACAGAAGATCCGTGGCCTTTATCCAGGTTGTTTCTGAGAACTATTTCAGAAAACTCTGAGATCCTGGCTGCTGAAATTGTCATTCCAGAAGAGTCAAAGATGACATGAGTACCAACGGGTACACGTAAAGCTTAGGGTGACCTACTCAAGATAAGTAACAAGTTCTCCTGACCAAGTTATTCTTCTGACAGGGGTTTATTATAAAGGATGAATCTTTATAACCATTGTTATAAAGTGCATCTTGCCCAAAGGCATGATAATGGAATGGGGAGCTTCTCCCAATGGAGAGGTTTACAAGCCTGGGATTGGGTAGAAGACAGGCTTTGGGAAAATTGTGCTTGCAGGAGAAAGAAAGAGTTAGTCACAGACTTTCCTAAACTTTAGGAGAATTTTAAAGAGATTCGGCCTCATTACCTCAATATTATTCAGGCTTCTAATTTTCATCCTTATTCCTTTTTTGTCCTGAGTTCAGGCCTCTCACCCACCCCCAGAGAGTGTCAGCGTCTTCTCATTGTTCTGAGAGTTGTGTTAATGGCACGATTGCCCCCTGGAGGCCAGAGAGAGGAGCAGCCGCCTTAAAATATTCTAGGCCTGTGTCTCTCAGGGCTGGGGGCACATTAGAAGAAACTGAGGAGTTGTAACAAAGAGTGCTCAGTCCTGAGCACCTAGACCACTGGGGAGGTGGGGACACATTCCAGTATCACCACATTAAGGTTTAACCTTGAGTAAAACAATAAGATGGAAATGAAAGCAACTGCTCTGAAATAAATCTAAACATACCCAGAAGCAGAATTACTAGTTGTAAGTAGCAGGGTGAATAAAAGATGTCGGGGGATGGAAAAAGGAGATATTTTACCTGTAGGTTTACCTGTATGTTTACCAGTCTGGGAGGTAATCCGTTTTAGCAAATCTCCCCCTGGGACTTAGAGTTTGAGTGTGACAGATTTTTGGTGTGTATTTGTGATGTGCCCACGAAGGTGCTCATTTTCATATACAAGTTGACGGCTGATTACCCAATTGGCCTCCTAATCCTTAGACCTTACTTTTCACTCAGTTCTGGGTGGCTGGAATATTAGTAGGGGCCAAAATCACTGAGCTTTCAACTGAAAGTTGATGAAGAGCTTGACCTCAGTGCCAAGACTAGCATTTTGAGAGTTCTGCTTCAACACCAGCACTAATTTAAACTTTATCTTTTCAGATCAGAGAACCACAGAATAAAATTTTAAGGTTTGCCTGGGTGCATTTCAGCAAGTCCTTTCTACCTTTAATCTCCCCCTCTTTTGAAGCCAAATGTCTATAGTGATTAACCTGTGCCTTCCTGGTCATGTCTGACCTAACACTGTAATCTGGATGTGTGGGGGGTGGTCGCTTGTTTAACAGCTTGACAGATGGAGAGGAATTGTGCCCCAGGAGCTGTACTTAACAGATGACACCCAGGAGCTGCATTTGGACTTGGACATCATTTAGATGATGTGATTTTGTCTATGAGTTGATGCTGTATGAGATGAGAGTCTTGGGGTCTTTGCGATATGAATCATGGGGGTCAGATGGTGGACTGTTGTAGAAAGATAAATCCCTGCTGCCTGGTGTCCATGCCCTTGGATAATCCCTTCTTTTGAGTTTTGGAGGGACCTGTGACTTGCTTCTAACCAATACAATATGCAAAGGTGATGGGCTGTCCATCTGTTTTTATGTTACATTAGAAAAGATTCTGTCTTAGCTGATTGAAATGAGAGATTCTTCTTGCTGGCTTGATGACATAAGCAGCCATGTTGAAGAAGCCCAAAGAAAGTGCAGGAGACCGCCTGGAATTCAGGGCAACCTTAGGAAATAGTGGAGACCTCCAGGCGACAGTTGGTAAAAAGGCTGGGTCCTCAGTCATGTAGCTGCAAGGAAATAAATTGTGTCTGAAACCTGAATGAGCATGATAGTGGATTCTTTCATAGTCATGCTTTTAGATGAAATATGCGGCCCAGCTGACAAGTTGATTGTAGCCTTGTGACACCCTGAGCAGATAACCAGCTAAGCTGGGCCCAAACTCTTGACCCATGGGATTGTGAGATAATAAATGTGTTTTGTTTTAAGCTACTAAATTTGTGATGATTTTTTACATAGCTATAGAGTACTAGTATGGCATGTGTCATTTATTCCAAAAAAATTTTAAAGATGTATAACTGTATACGTGTTCCATGCCAGCCAAAATGGGACCTAATGGCTGACCTATTGGTTTTGAGAAGTTTTTTCCTAGGTAATTTTTTTAATGTTTACTTATTTTTGAGAGAGAGAGTGAGAGCAAGCATGGGAGGGGCAGAGAGAGAGAGGGAGAGAGAGAATCCCAAGCAGACTCTGCACTGTCAGCTCAGAGCCCGATGTGGGGCTCAAACTCATAAACTATGAGATCATGATCTGAGCTGAAATCAAGAGTCAGACGCTTAACCAACTGAGCCACCCAGGAACCCCTCTCAGGTACTTTTTTGAAAAAGCTACAACAGGGATTACCCACCAGCCACCATTTTATTTTATTTTATTTTATTTTATTTTATTTTATTTTATTTTATTTATTTTTAATTTTTTGATCAGTCACCATTTTAAAGTATGATTGGTAATGGGGAGGTGTTTGAGTATAGGAGGAATATGATGAGTCATGTGAACACAAAGATTAATAATTTTAAAAAATTTTAACGTTTATTTTTGAGAGACAGGGAGAGACAGAGTGTGAGTAGGGGAGGGGCAAAGAGAGAGAGACACAGAAGCCAAAGAAGGCTCTAGGCTCTGAGCTGTCAGCACAGAGCCCGACCCAGGGCTCGGGCCCACAAACCACAAGACCATGACTTGAGCTGAAGTCAGATGTTTAACTGACTGAGCCACCCAGGCGCCTCAAGATTAAGCAATGATTTTTAAAGAGAGGCAAGTGTAGTAGGAGAGATGAGAGCTCTGATTTTTAACCTGTTTGTTGGAGAGGGACCTTTGTGAATGACTGATAACAGTTATGAACCCATTCCCACTTATAGGCATGAGACAACTTGTACAAAATAGAGAAGAGAAGGGTTATAGATCTCCCAGTTACTTGGTTTCCATAACAGGAGCTCCTAAACTAGAGGCATGAAGAATAGTTAGGTGGCTTCTATAGTGATCTTCATGAAAAGTAGTAAGAGCTGAACCAGGTTACTGATGGATATATGAATAGTCAAGACGGTACTTGTACAGAGATGAAAAATCTATGATTCCATGTGGAGGAAAGAGAGGGGGAGCAGTCAGAGGTGACATGAAGGTTTCATTTTTGTTTTCTGGAAAATAATGGTGTCATAACAGAAATAATGTATTAACACAGAATAGGAGAAAGACTTGGAAAAACTGTGATTAAATCTCTATCACTTTTGGATATGAGACTGTGGGATTCAAAAACATTTTTTTTAATGTTTATTTTTTGAGAGAATGAGAGAGACACAGAGCTCAAGCAGGGAAGGGGCAGAGAGAGAGGGAGACACAGAATCGAAAGCAGGCTCCAGGCTCCGAGCTGTCAGCACAGAGCCCAACATGGGGCTTGAACTCATGAACCACGAGATCATGCCTGAGCTGAAGTCAGATGCTTAACTGACTGAGCCACCCAGGAACCCCTCAGGGATTTTTTTTTAAGTTTATTTCTCTCTCATTTACTGGATGTAGTAACTCCAGGGCCCCTGGACTTTCAGTAAGAGGACAGTAAGAGGACTTTCAGTAAGAGACTGGGACTTTGTTTTTCTCTCTGTGAATGGCCCTAAGGGAGGACTGATTTGGAAGAGAGCGACCCTCTCCCTACCTATTATGGATAGAAATGTGTCCCCTCAAATTCATATATTGAAGCTGCAACTTTCAATGACTGTATCTGGAGCCAGGGCTTTTAAAGAGGAAATTAAGGTTAAATAAGATCATAAGGAAGAGGTCCTAATCCAAAAGGACATCAGTTCCCTTATAAAAAGAGAAGACATCACTGATGTGCACAGAGTTTCCCAGGTTTGATGTTCAGTTTCCATACCCTGTGAGAATGAGTATATCTGAACCTGTGGTCACAGATGACGGGTGATCTCAGGCTCAGATTGGTCTCTTTGGCCTTAGGGACTACTGTGATACTGAGCCTGGTAGGTTTTGTATGGCATATCTACTTTAGGAAATATCTATTACCTACATGAAAGTGAAAGAATCACTGTGTGTTTCCTTAGTTCCTCTCATCTGCTTGCTGGTGACCGTGCCTTGACTTCTAATCTGAGTTATTCAGTATAAGGAGATAGGAGGGATACGTATCATGTATTTGTTGCAGTTGAAGATATTTTAAGAGGCTTAAGTGATCACTCAGCATTTTTGAGCCTCAACTTCATGATGTTCTTTGTTTGAAGGATATTTTTTCTCATTCATGGTTAAAATGTACTGCAAAACCCACTATCTCTGAGGGCCAATAATCCCTAAATGAACAAGGCAGCCCCCTTTATGGTGCTTTTATAATGCTCACCCATGGTTTCTCTCACACACATTTTATTATATTTTATTTCTGTGCTTGGCATGTCAAGAAGACTGTGACTACCAGGGTGCCTGGGTGGCTGAGTCGGTTAAGTGTCCCAACTTCAGCTCAGGTCATGATCTCCTGGTTCCTGGGTTGGAGCCTCATGTCGGGCCCTGTGCTGACAGCTCAGAGCCTGGAGCCTGCTTTGGGTTCTGTGTCTCCCTCTCTCTGCTTCTCCCCCACTTGCTCTCTCTCTCTCTCTCTCTCTCTCTCTCAAAAATAAGTAAACATTAAGAAGATTGTGACTACCCTGAGGTCAGGGACTACGTCTTACTCAAGTTTGTAACACTGGAGCTGACCATAGTGTTTGTCACATGGTAGACGTTCAATAAATGTATTTTGAAAGAGTAGCTAAAGGGTTCCCTTAGCCCTGTGTCCACATTGCAGCTCAGTTGTACTGTAGATCAACCTGTATTGGGCATTCGATGATAGAGCTATTTTGGTTTAGATGTGGTAAATCTGTGGAAATCACACAGATTTCCAAAAAAGTTGCGTAAGAAAAACAAGGTTGCTTAACGTTGTATCATGTCACACTACATTAGTGGCTGTCCTCAGATTCGCTTCTATCAGCCATCCTGGAAAAATTAAAGGAAATACCCTGGAATTTTCAGATTTATACTCTCAAAGTCCATGTGGGTTTCGCTAAAAAAGTGGCAATTATAGGTGGCGATGATATCCTTTATGTTGGAGTTCTAACTCCAGACACAAAATAATGAGATGCTGAGCTGAACAGAAATTTAGAACCTGGTTGGTCGTGAACCTTCAATCGTGAACTAGACATCCACCCATATGTGGTCTGAGCTCTGGCCAGTTAGCACAGCTCTCTAGAGTACCATTATAAAGAGAATCTTGGTGGTCACGAAATCAATGAATTGTGCTCTATTCTTCTGAGAATACAATTTTCCTAGGCAGATATGGTGCAAACGCCCACCGTCTTATCTCAGGAAGAGTGACATTGGAGGTGTGGTGGATTGGAGCAAATCCAAGTTACCTTCCCTATGGAGCAGTGTCAGCTCTTCCGGGAGCAAGTCTCACCTTTTCTGGGCCGCGTGACTGATGTGTTCATAGGCGTCTGTTGGGTGGAAACTCCTTTCTCCTTGTTCTGTGTTTCCCAGTGGTAGAATGTTCATTAGTGTAACAATTCTGACTTCTCTCCACCCCGTTACCCGCTGCTTCCCCAGGAGGGAAAGGCATTTCCTGATTACCCTCTTTAAAGTGCACCCTTCAATCTCCTCTCAGCCTCCTGTTTACTGCTTTCATAACACTCATCCCAATTTGAATATATATTTTTTTATGTATCTGTTTATCCTATCTTTCCCGTTAGACAATAAGGAACCAATTGTCGGGTATATTTTTTCCCTAGCTTTGTATCCTCGGCATCTAGCACAGTGCCTGCGACCTATCCACAAATAAATGCGGTCTAAAGCACCATGATTGTTCTTAGGTTTTAGAGTTGGCAAGGATGGGGAAGACTGTCTTCAGATAGGTGTGCATCAGGGCTAGGTTTTTTTTGTACTAAAACATGGGGACTAGAGAGTCTTTGAGGCAAGTGGAATGGGCTGAGTGTGGAAGCGGGAAAGTGTTTTCAGGGAAAGCCTAGTCTCAGGAGGGATTCTGGGACAGTTCTGAGGAGGAGAGAGACAGTCTGGAAGACTGGTCTGGCTGCACTGGGCAGAATGGTTTACAGTAAGCGGGCAGAACCTAAGGGTTCCGTGGGCTTGCGTGTGTGAGGAGGAGCCTGGAGGCCTGCAGTAAAGCCAGCTGTGGGAACGGCTGTCTTAACTGCTTGTCGGAGCCCACTCTCCTTCCTGTGTGATGGGGGAGAGGCGGGCATGAAGTCAGAAATATTCCTTTTGAGACATGTAGCCAGTGTGTATGGCCAGAGGACTTGGCTTTGTTTCTGAGTTCCACAGGGAGACAAAGCTCAGACAGCAGGCCATTTTTTTTAAAACAAAGATTTGCTTTGTTTTGAGCGAATACCATTTACATCTGCTGCCCAATTACCTCAGGTAGTAGATTCAGGGAGGAGAATGTCGCCAAGAAGGAGGTCTAGACATCATTAATGTCTCTATTTTCTGGGCCCAGGGGTGGAAATGCTTTCCAAATATCATCAGCAGTTTCCTCCCCAGACCCCAGAGGAAACCACTCACAATTCTTCTTTCCCAGTGTCTTCGAGTGTGTGTGTGTGTGTGTGTGTGTGTGTGTGTTGGGGTCTCCAGGCTCCTGCAGCCTGGGGCTTTTTTGGCCACTGCTCTGCTGTCTGCCCTCTCTGGAAGCACAGTGATATGGGTCCTTGGCTGGAACTGTGAGCTGCTGGGATCGATGAATTTAGCCTCGCTTTGAAAGTTCATTGAAAACCATCCATTTGTCGAATAATCATTCTAATTACACAGAAGAAAAAGAAAAATCTTCCCCCTACCAGGAAGCTGTTTGTAACACTTGAATTTTAATCAATAACACAGATAGTGTTCTTTCAGACTAGAATCACAGCTCCTCTACTGCACAGACATTGTTGTTGGAGTTGATGGTCCCTGGAGTCTTTCTGGGACCCATGGGTCAGAGAAGAGAGCAGAGGGCTCGCCTGATGGGCTCCCTAGGGACTCCAGGTAGGTGTCAGGTACCCTTGGTTCAATTTCCCGTGCTTCCCTGCAATGAATTCTCGTACCAACTACTTGGTGGTAGGGCAGGCTTCCCAGGGTAAGGGCATAGGACTCTGCAAGACTGCCCTCGCCCCAGACACCAGTTGCTAGTTCGGGAACTCCAGGCCACCCTCATTTCTGACCAGCTGGCTACAAATTTGGAGAGTCCCATAGTCCCTCAGGTTTGGGAGTCCTAGGGGATGACTCATGGAATTCAGAAAAGTGCTATACTTATGATTAGTTTTATTATAGCAAAAGATTAGAATTAGAATCAGAATCAGCAGGGCATCTGGGTGGCTCAGTTGGTTAAGCATCTGACTTTGGCTCAGGTCAGGATCTCCTGGTTCATGAGTTTGACCCCCAGGTTGGGCTCTCTGCTGTCAGCACCGAGCCTGCTTCAGATCTTCTGTCCCCTTTTCTCTCTGCCCCTCCCCTGCTTGTAATCTATCTCTCTCAAAAATAGATAAACATTAAAGCACACACACAAAAAGAATCAGAATCAGCCAAGGGAGAGACGCATAGGGTGACATCTGGGAAGGTTCTAAAAATGAAACTTCTGATCATCTTCCCCATGTGAAGACCTGGATTGTGTTATTTCCTCCCGTCAATGATATGTGACAGTATGCACAGGGATGCCCACTTGAGCCTTCAGTGCTCAGAGATTCAGAATTTTTTATTAGGCTTGATCATACATATTGCTTATGTGGCTGACCTTTAGACTTGCAGCCCCTCCAGAAGGTTCTGGATAATACCTTTAGTCTTTGGTTCCTCTGGAGGTGGAAACTCAAAAGGCATTGTTCCAAAGCCCCCATCATAAATCACACTGTGAAACTGATGGTGGCCAAAGCCCCCAGATGGACAAAGATATTTCTGTGAGGCAGGACATTCCAGGGCCTTGAGATCACCTCCCAGTAGCTGATGATAAAGGCCAGATTTCTCTTTGGGAAAGTTAATTCTTCATTATAGAGGCCCCAAACCACTGGCAAATATAACCTCCCGGCATGCTCAGAGCCTGAGACGTGACATAGTCCCAGCTTGGGGTTGTCCCTGACTAGGAAGATGACTGGCATCACAGTCCAGACTGGAGCAACCAGGTGGGCCTTCCACTCTTGACAGTGTCCCCTCCACTTTGGATCCTGACCAGTCATATTCAGAGTCCCTGGAGCATTTGGCACTATAGTCCCAGAAGAGGAAATGGGATTTCTAGAAGGACCAGCTAAGAGCACTTCCTGTCACACCCTTGCCTGCTAATCTTGTTTCCTTGCTTCTGTCTTTACACCTTCAGGTCTGTCTCTTAAAATGACAGCTGCTGGGCACCTGGGTAGCTCAGTTGGTTAAACGGACTCTTGGTTTGGACTCTTGGTTTGGCTCAGGTCATGATCTCATGGGTTCATGAGTTACAGCCCTGAGTTGGGCTCCTCGCTCTCATTGTGGAGCCTGCTTGGGGTTCTCGCTCTCCACCCCTCATGGTCTATCTATCCCTCCCCTACTCACTTGAGTGGGCACACATGCTGCACACTCTCTCCCTCAAAATAAATAAATAAATAAACAAAAAAACCCCCCACTATTATTTAAAAAAATAAATTAATTAAGTAAAATGGCAAGTGCACATTTTCCAGGCCAAGGCTTGATTGTGTTGCAGGCTTATTGGGAATTGAGCGTCATGGACTCAACAAGTACTTTTGGGGTTTCCACTATGTGCAGATATTGTACTAAGTGCTGGAGGTACTATAAATAAGAGACACATGTGATCGCTGATCTCACACAGCATAGATCTGGTATGGTAGGTAGAGAGCCTCATAAGAGGATCCCCACCAGAAGAGGCTTCCCAGAAAAGTGCTGTCTAAGTTAAGATCTGATGGATGGTTAGGAGCCAATGAAGTGTGTGTGGTTGGTGGGAGGCAGGGAGGGGCGGCTGCTGGTTAGAAAAGGTCCCAGGCAGAGGAGATAAATGTGAGAAGGGTCAGGGGTCATTTATGGGCTTCTGGACTTAACTGTGCTGTTGAGCTGTCTAAGTACGGGTTTTGCCAACCCTTCCTAACAGGGGTCTTCCTAGAGGAAGCCCTTGAAGCGTGACCTGGTTCTTTACTCACAGGCTGACCCAGGCTACTCTCTGTTTCTAGATATGGGCATCACTCCATTATCCTTTATTTAACTTCCTGTACCTTGGCTCTGAATTTGCACCCACTCTGACTTTAATTCTTTACCTACATAAATCCCTCTTATTTTTTATGTTTATTTACTTATTTTGAGAAAGAGAGAGAGAGTGAGAGCATGTGCATGGGTCAGGTAGGGGCAGAGAGGGAGAGAGAGAGAGGGAGGGGGGAGAGAGAGAGAGAGAGAGAGAGAGAGAGAATCCCAAGCAGACTCTGCACTGTCAGCACAGAGCTCGACATGGGGCCCAGACCCATGAACCATGAGATCATAACCTGAACCGAAATCAACGGTCAGACACTCAACTGACTGAGCCACCCAGGTGCCCCTCATAAACCCCTCTTCTCTCAGCTCATTTAGAGATTCTTCCACACTGGCTTTCAGAAGAATAACTATAGACAATAGAAATATGTCCACTACTTTAGGATACTATCATTGGTATTGTAAATGGTGCATCATTTTTATTTAGTGAGTCTCTTGATTGAAAACCATTTTCTTGTTCACTGAATTATTCCCTTATTATCTCTTACATGTTTTATTTCATCCACAAACGGTTGGAAAGCTTGTTCTACAACCCCATTTCTTCTCTTCTTAAAAAAAAAAAAACGGCATATAACCATTAAGAGTGCTTAGAAAATGTTTCTTGAATGTGGCATTTTCTGCTACACTGCAAATGGAGGTGAGAAAGAGGAAAACCAGGCAGCACCTGGACACTCGCGCACCTCCTTTCCCACTCTTCAGACTCAACTAATAATCTCACTTCTCGGTTCACTAAGAGAATAGAAGCAAATGGAGCACAACTCCTTCACCTGCTCACCCCAAGTCCGCCAACCCTGCCTCACATGAAGTCGTGTTCTCTGCCTTTCCATCCATTTAATGGGTGAATCATCCATGCTTATCTTAAGGCTCACGCCTCTGTTTGTGCGCTGGACCCTGTCCTCCATTTTTGCCAACTCAAGGACTTTATTAATATTAGCTTCTCCCTCAACATTATCAATTTCTCCCTGATGGATCATTCCAGTCAGTATATGTAAATATTCGATACTATCATCGATGTTGTCTCATACCCTTTGAAAAATGTCTCTTGGTTGGCAGTTTTTGATTCGCTATCACTTGGATATAAAAACAAAATGTGGGGTTTCTCACCTATTTGTCTGTTATACCCCTCTTCTCCCTCTCCTAGGATTCTTTAAAAAATATTTATGTTTTTTTTTATTCTGCCTTCAAAGGAATGCATATTCGTTATATATATTGGGAAAGCACAGGAAAAAATATGAAGAAAATAAAAGCAGCTTTTAAATCAAATGTGCAGAGATAAGCTTTGTTAACTTGTGTATTAGCTTTATATATGTGCATTTACAGAATTGTAACAATGTGGTATATTCAGTTTGTATTTATTGTATTTTTTTCTTAACAGCTAGAGTATTTTCAGATTATTAATATGGCTTTAATGGCCGCTTTTGAAGAGAAATTGCCAGGATTTATTTAACCATTCTACAACTGGTAGATATTTATATTTTTCCAATTTTGACATAATAAAAAGTACACAATGAAATACTTCTGTATAATTATTTATGCACATTTAGATTAATTCCTATGAATTAAATTTGTAAGAGTAGAATTAATGAGACAAGCACATAAACTAACTCTCTCTCCCTCTCTTTCTTTCTCTTCCTGGCAGCAAAGCTCAGAATCCAAAGTACATGTTCTTTCCACCACTGGACCTTTGTGTCTTCAATCAGAAGGCTTCAGGTTTTCCAAAGCATTGCTTAGCTCTTCACTTCAGCATTGGCCATTATAACTTTTCCTAAAAATCCAAATCCCTAGGGGTGCCTAGGGGGCTCAGTCAGTTAAGCGTCCGATTTCGGCTCAGGTCATGATCTTGCGGTCCGTGAGTTCCAGCCCCGTGTCGGGTTCCATGCTGACAGCTCAGAGCCTGGAGCCTGCTTCTGATTCTGTGTCTCCCTCTCTCTCTGCTCCTCCCCCACTCTCTCTCTCTCTCTCTCTCTCTCTCAAAAATAAATAAACATTAAAAAAAAATCTAAATCCCTAAATTGTGAAAATGATTCATGCTGGCTGTTACCATCTTATAAGACAAGAGATGGGTGAAGAAGTCAACCTCTTCTGCTCCTCTGCTTCCTCTCCTGCCCCATGCTCCTTCTCTTCTGCCAAGCCCTTCCTCTTAAGGCAACCAGTGGTTCATGTCTACACATGTCTCACTATATAGGCTTTTATGTTTATAGGTTTTATTTTGTTTTGCTCTTGCAGAAAATTGAATCTTACCATAAGCAATATTTTTTAGCTTTGCTTCTCCAATAAATATATCATAAACATCCTTCAAGGCCAATGTATATGGTAATAATATATTCTTTCTGATGGCTACATAATAATCATGATATTCTAGATTAGTTGCTAGTTCTGGGGCAGCAATTTAAGTGAGACTCAACTGGGTATTTCTTCTAGTCTTAATTAGACTCCCTCAGGATCTGAAGTCCACTGTGATCAGCTGCCGGTCAACTTTGCTGATCTTGGCTGGGCTCTCTCACCTGTCCAGGGCCTAAGCTGGGACTGGGCTGATGTGGCAATGGTCCACATGGTCTCTCATCCTCTAGGAGGTTAGCCTGGGCTTATTCACAGAGTAAAAGCAGAGGTCTCAAGAAAGCAGGCAGGAAAGTCTCATGCAGGCAAGGTCTCATGAGATGTAGGCTCAGAACTTGCCCACTGTCACTTCTGCCACACTCTGTTGGCCAAAGCAACTCATAAGTCCAGTTTAGATTCAAGGGGTGGGGAAAAGGAGTCAACCTCTTCATGGAGGAGCCACCAAGTTGCAAAGGGCATGGATTCAGGGAGGCACGTGCAACTGTGCCCATTTTTGCAAACTACCACACAGGCATATTCCATTATTTAGCAAGCCAGTCTACTACTGATGAGTATTCATGTTATTAATATGAATCTTCTTGAGGGTTTTAGTAAATACTAGCATCTAAGAAGTTTGCACTAGTTTTCATGTTAATCAGCAGTGTATGGCAGTGTGTTTCACCACACCCTCAATATTCTAGAAAGGATCTGTACCCCCCAAACCTCCATCAACTTGTGGTAAAAATATGCCACACCTTGTTATTTGATTTTGTATTTTGTTAATTATTGGTGAGGTTGAGTTCATTTTCAAATGCTTATTAACCATTCTTCTTTTTTCTTTTATGAATTTCCTTTTCATGGCACTTGTCCACTTTTCCATTGAGGTATTAAATTTTCTTATTTGTTTATAATTACTTTTCCTTTTTAAGGACATAAACCAATCTGTTACAAAAGGACAGGAACTCAGATTATTCAAGAGGCCATCAGACCAATTTTGTTTGTTACCACTTTTAGGGTAACCAGAATCTGAGTCCTTCTTAGACAGCACCCTGGCTTTTCAAGTAAATTTATGCTCAGTTTATGCTGAGAACAAACTCTGGCAGGGCACTGCCATATCTTTTTTTCTCCAAGAAGACTTTCCTTTTGTTTTTATGAATAACATTAGGAGCTGTTTCCTCCTTCTTGGTCTTCTTCCTCCTCCTCTTCCTCTTCCTCCTCCCCTTCCACTTCCTCCTCCTCCTCCTTCTTTAGGAAGCAGAAACCTAGGAGAAGTTTAAAAATGCCAAAGAGAAAAGCCAAGATACTTCATGACATTTGAGGGAAGTAGATTAAATTCAATTAATTTATCAAGAATTGTCTATAAGCAAGACACGGTGCTCAGTGCTGCTGGTGTTGAAGTATGAATCAGACAGAGTTACTGCTCCAGAAAATTTGGAGACTAGTATATAACTCATATGTTACTGAGGAACTGTAAGGACTCTGAGATTCCACCTGTGCACCAGGCATTACCCATGGATTGAATAAACTTCGACAACAGCTGTCATTAGTAGTTACTCTTTATTGAGTGCTTTCACTGTGTCAGACCCTGTAATAAGTTTGTTTTATACATATTTGTCCTTTTGGGTTAAAAATACACATGGATGGGGCGCCTGGGTGGCTCAGTCAATGAAGTGTCAGGCTCTTGATGTTTAAAAAGGTGGAGATCTGCCCAGCAATTAATGGGACTTGGAACAGAACCTCTCTCAGTGAGGATTGACACCAGATTAAAAGTGTGATCGATGGCTGGGTAAGTTTCAGGAATTCAGATATTTAAACATCAAGCTTGATCTCTGTTTCTGGCCTGTAACCTGAACCTATCTCATAGTCCTCATTTTTGTGCCCATTTTTATTTTTATTTTATTTATTTTTTTGAAGTTTATTCATTTTTGAGAGAGACAGAGACAGCATGAGTGGGGGAGGGGCAGAGAGAGTGGGAGAGAGAATCCCAAGCAAGCTCCAAGTTGTCAGCACAGAGCCCGATGCGGGGCTCTAACTCGCGAACCGTGAGATCATGACGTGAGCCGAAACCAAGAGTCGGAGGCTTAACCGACTGAGCCACCCAGATGCCCCTGTACCCATTTTTAGTTCCCAGGCCTGGTAGGAGAAGCAGGTTTCCTGTTGGGGGATGATGGGTCTTCTCTGGAGGCTGTTTTGTGGTATCTGGTGACTCACTCAGCCTGGGTGGCCTCTTCTGGACATTATCAGGGTTTCATGAGGATTGGGTAGGAGTTAAGAGCCAAGCCAAAAGTGAGTGTGAGGAAGAAGGAGCACATCTGGATGTCTGCTAATCACCTATTCCCAGTGGGAAAAAGGCCTGGTAATCAACATTGGCGCTTCCTCTTTTTCCTCCTTCCTTTTTGCCCTTCCGACCTGGATTCCAGGCCACAGGAAACCAGCCAAACTGCCCCCAGGGCCGAGGAGCTCCTGATCCCTTAGTCCTCAGCCATATCCTCCACATCTCCTCACCCTGGTGGAGTCAGAGAGTTTAGGGAAAGGACACACTGCATTGTTCCACACAGCAAAAGACAGGAAGGGAACAGCATTGATTTTTATGCCTCATCACTATCATACTCTTAGTACTTGTCAGAGTTCCCTGTTGAAGACACGATAAATCGGACTTTTGCAAAGTATCCTTAATGTAACTATTGAAAATGAAAAAAGATATTTTTTCCCTCCCTTATGGATTTTCAAGTACTTTTGAAGTTGAGAAAAACACTGTATAAATCTGAAAGCAAGTTGAATGCTGTCAGACAGAAGATATTGTTGTCATTTCAAACAGAGAAATTGCATTGTGATTTAAAGCAAATCTGTTAGAATCATTTTATTTTTTTAAAATTTATTTTTACAAGGAGAAATGCCTTCAGCTGTGTTACAAAATTTAGGCGAATCTGCTCAGTCCTTCTATATTGATTGAATGAATTAGACCTACATCAGCAATGCCACGTCTAGCCTTTTATTAATCACAGGTCAGTGAGTCAGAACAGCCTCTCACGGCAAACATAGTTTACTATTACAATAATCAGTGTTTTCTCACATAGAACAAGTGAGGTTTCTGTAACACACATTCCTACTTAATGGTTCTTGGAGCCATTAGGATAATATTTTCAATATTATGGGAAAGCTCTTTGCTTTTTTTGGTGAACAGATAAGTAAAAAACTTTGTTATCAATATAAAATACAAAGCATGGATTTAGCTTACGTTTTATAGTCGCTGGCATATAACTAATCATTAACTGCTGCTTTTATTTACCTATATGCAAATAATAATTAGCATTAACCAAACACTTATGTGTCAAGCTCTAGCAACCCTATGAGGTATCTATTATTTACTCTCCCAATTTTTCAAAAACACCAAAGCACAGAGAAGTGGAATGATTTGTTCAAGGTCACAGGACTGAAATATGAAAGATCTGAATGCAGACTGTCTGTACCTGGAGCCTGTGCTCTTTATCTCTCTCCTTATACCATAAATTTGTTGCACTAAAAAAAAAAGGCTTATTGTTAACCCAGTGTTTTTCAGTCTCAAATGTCCTTGTGTCAATAACTTCTTGACATTTCGGTCAAATTTCTCTCTTTTTCTAAGAAGTTTTTCATTTTATTTTCATTTCATTTTAACATAACTTTTATTCGGGGTCGAATCAAGGATGTTTGGGGCTCATAAAAATTCATTTCCACAAAGAGCTGCTGGGAGAAAGTATACATCTGTTCACTGAGACATTATTTCAAAACTTCCAGAATATGTGCAGGCTGGGTCTTTTCAACACTTCACTAAAACATAACTCAGTGTGATGAGATCAACAAGGAACTTACATTTTAGTAGGTGACAAGAGGGAATAAAAAAAGACTCCACTTTCCTATTAAGCCATTCTGTACTTGTGCTTGGTGACACCGGCTGATTGATGATCTTCTGCTGGCATGGCCAATTCAACAAAAGGACTGACACAGATGTGTGCCAACAACGTGGGGAATGGGGGCGTCCATTCTCTTTTTGGAGTGATGCAGTTTTGGGGTTAGATTTATGATGTTTTTAATTGGCAACGGTGGCTCCTATGAGGTTTCTAAGAAGGTGGAGAATGAGTGTTTGCTAGGCCTTGAAAGTCAATTGTTCAGAAATTCTAAAACATATGCCCGGTCAATGGGTTTGCTGTCAAAACAGAGAAGATTGATAGAGAGGAGGACATTTCTTTAGAAAGCAGCTTGCGATCCTAGCCTCGAGTGCCCTTAAGGGAGACCCATTTGCAAGGCTGGTATTTACTCTTTCATTTGGCTTAGTTGTGGTATTTACATAGTAATGGTTTCAGTTTAACTTGGGAATGTTATTTTAAATCCTAGCCAAGCTGCATATAAAAGTGTCCGAATGAATTATCTTATGTGTTTACTGTTTCTCCTTGTTTGTTTCTGTGCCTTTTTGAAACTGCTGTCTGCCAGTCACCACCTCCATTCTTTTCACTGTCAGCAGGGTCCCCTAACAGAGAATATGTATTCCTCCGGTGCCTCTCGTAACAGATTCCCATATTTGAGGGTTATACCAAATTCCATACCAACCCAAACTATTTCTCTTAGTAAGTATCCAGGTGAGTGGTTTTCAGTCATAGTGTTTTCATTTCCCTGGTCTTAGAAAGAGCACAGAAGCTTTGATAAGCCCGGGGAGGGGGGGGGGGGGGCGTGTAATACACTTGAAAGCCATCCATTTGTCATTTGTGTAGGAGCAGAAAAGCTATTGAATATGGCTGATCTGATAAATATAGATATAGTGGGTAAACCATTTGCAATTGACTCAGAGATACAAACCAGGACCGCTTTATCTTCTCTAACAACTGAGTGTCTAGTTCCGGCAACCATTTGCCTGGTATCAGAAAACTTATTTTAAGCAAATACAGGGTTTTCATAATTAAATCATGATTTTTGAAATCTGTGCAGTATTTTCCCCACCAGTTCAAGTCATCCCCCCACCCCACCTTCTTGGAATGACATCTAAGTTCTAGAGTGCTGAAATGTTCCTGACATTGCTTGGGGACACCTGACCCACACTGGCATGTGCTAGGATGAAGTTCTGGGTCTAGTCTGCAGCACTACTGTTTCTATCTGTCCAGATGTGTGAGTCCCTGAAGGTTTCTGGTTGTTGATCCACATGTTCTGTGTCCTTCTTATCATAAAATTAAGGCCACTCCAGATTCACTTAAGGCTCTCTTGGTTAATTTCCATGCTTTTTGTGTACATGTGAAAAGTCACCTGCTATAACCTCAGTCTGGCAGAACCAGGCTATCTTGGGCTCTGTGAGCCCATTGGCACTACAGCACAGCCATCTCTGGAAACTTGCAAGGATATTGTCACCAGGGCTTTCTGACAGGAATTAGTTGTAAGTCCTTTACGCTCAGATTCCTACACACTGCTTTGGGGCTTCATTATTGCCCTTTCTACCCCATTGGTGGGAGACGGGTAAGGAAGTAGGACACAGGGATCTTCACCAATGTCTTACTTCCTTGTTTTTGTCTTCATCACCCCTAGGGATTCCCATACACCAAAAGTCTGCATTACATCTAGGGCTGCATTCATTGCTCTTTGTATCAACTTACATTCTCAGGGATCTTTTTAAGGCATAGATTTCTTTTAAACTCAAAAGACATAACCCAGACTCAGACTCCTTTATTTCATTGTACTGTTTCTAGAGAAAGTTTCCAAATTTTATTTTGAAGTTTGAAAGCAAAGCATTTACTTATTCCTTTTTCTTTTGTGCTCATTATGCTTTCTCTCCTCCAGTACAAGAAGTCAGGACTTCCTGCCTAACATGAGAAGGATCACAGGGTGCAAGGGGATTGTCGGAAATAAAATACACATCTGCTCATAGAAAAATCTTACTCTGTCACAAAGATTAAGATTGGGAATTAAGATAACCAGTTTACTAACACCTTTCTATAAGATCAAAGAAAATATAAGTGATTACTTTCTGAGAAGCCATATGGAGCACTGATTAAGAGCAGAATTAAAGAGTCAGATGGTTTGGATTCAAATCCTGGGAGTACATAACCTAAGACAAATTGTTTAGTCTCCTTGGGCCTCATTTTTCTATAAACTGGGCTGATAACTGGGATTGTTCTGAGAATTAAATTAGTTAATATATGTAGAACATTCAGAACAGACACTTTCAATAGTAAGCATTTAACAAATACTAATTATTATTAGATGTTGCCAGCACATGTGTTGAGAACATTTAAAAGTAATTATCTCATATACACATGTATTCCAAATGACACGTGTAGACATTCACTTCCCTTTTCAGTTGCTTTGCCCATATTGTCAACTTTTAACTTTTTTTCACTTTCTTGATGTAATTGATTAGTTGTTCAGGCATCAACACAGACACTTTATTTTATCCACATGGGATTGCTCAATACAAAATGAAGCCGCCAAGATTTGGTCACACTGTGAGGTTGAGGTTTAGACCTCTGGACTGACAGGTCTACCCAGAACTTGTGACCCCAATTGCATGGAGTTAGGAACCAACTATAAAGTTAAAGGAAAACATGTACACAAGACTATTCTTACTTTTGACAGCTACAGGTTTAGGAGTTTCCAAAAACCATCTTAGGTTCCATCATTCTCTAGAAAGACTGACAGAACTCTTTGAAACCTATCATATTCATGGTTACTTATATTACAAAAAAAAAAAAAAAAAAAAAAAAAGAATACATTGAAACATCCAAAGTAAAAGGTGAATAGGAAAGTCTGGGAGATTTCCATACTCGGAAGTTTCCATTGTTCTCAGAGATGGACTACCCTCTCAACATCACTATGTGACAGATATTCACAGAATATTGCCAACTCAGGAAACTCACTTGACCTTGGTGTCCCAAATTTTTATTGGACCTCATTATGTAGGCATGATTGATTGCCTACGTGGTTGAGCTCAGTCTCAGGGTTAATTGATATCATTAACCCAAAGCCTCCACCACAAACTATATGGTTGTTATTTTTGGCAGAGTCAACTCCCTACCCTGAGACTATAGGGTGTGGCCAGCCCCATGCTGAATCATCTTGTTAGCAGAAACTATCAGGTGTGATCCGAGAGGCCCACCATCTATAATGAAGGTAGTCCTATGATTCAGGAAAATCCAAGGATTTATAAGTTACTTCCCAGGAGCTGGAACAAAGTCCCACCCTTAGGCAAAGCTAACTTCCTTCCTATCCTTTAGTGGAACAGTAAGCAAATCCCATTGTAAGTAATCCAAGGTTTCCCACTGTCTTTCAGGGCCTGGTCCACTATGATCTCTTACCTTAGCCTGGTTCAAGTTTGGAGATGATTAGTATGTTGATACTGTGTCCACTTTCCATATAAACATATTCTCTGTGGTTTTTCACATTTACATTAAACCTGAGTTTGAGAGCATAAGTCATTCCAGAAACATGCTTGTAATCCAAAGCACTTGGATATCAAAGAGAATTTCCCCATAAGAAATAATGGAAATTCAGATGATTCTTTCCATAACCCAAAAATATTCATATAAAAATGATTACAATACTTTAATATAATACAAAATAATAAATAAAACACAAAATATAAAAGAAAATACAAATTAACTTGCATTTACCTTTGAAAACCTTTGTGGCTCTTGTGAGGGAGACGAGAGAGAGGAGGGTTAGTGTATAGGATGACTTTCACTATCACTAATGGAATCACTGCTATCTATTGACTCAATGGAATCTTTCTTTTTGTGTATCTTTAACAAGGAATCTATCCAATGACACTTGTTTTTGCCTCCTTTTGAGGATTTTGCAGAAATATGACATTGCATTGACGATCACCCACAATCCAGAGAGAGAGAGAGAGAACCATGGCTCAGTTGTGATCATGTGACATTCATCATCACATATGACTTGTGTTACAAGACATCACTTGTTTATCAAGTTAAAATTTATTAGAAATGTGTGCTCATCTTGCGGAACACTCGTAGAACAAGTTATTCGCAATCCAAGGTTTTACTGTGCTTTTATGTGAATTCTCTTTAAAGCCTTTGTTTTTTGTCTTCACTCATATTGAACTACAGCTGCACTCCCAGAAACACTGCATCATGTGTCTCCAATCCTCTTTGGGCATTTGAGAGTTTGAGTTAATGGATGTGTCACTGAGAGCATCCCCACTTACAGAACAGTCCAGTGTAGAGTAAGAGAGATGCCTGATGGCTCAGATTCATTCATTCATCAGCTATCACATTCCTTTGTGCCAGGCACTAGTCTGAACACAGGGCATTTAGTGGAACTTAGAGGCTGATAGGAAAGACAACTATTCATTATAGAGATAATCACACAGAAATATATAGGAATTGTGATAAGGCCAATAAAGTAAAACCTGTTTCACTCTTTCGTAGAAATTACAGGGTTCTTTGAAACAATGAAACAAAGGGAACAAATTGAGATTGGGGGCAGGAAAGTACTCATTGAGGAAGTGACATTTAATTCAAGATTACAAGAATGGGTAAGGATTAGCTAAATGACTGGAAACTGATTTGATATGAGCTGGTAAGAAAGGCATGATGTAAGCTTTAAATTTAGTCTTTGAGTTGCCTCCCCACTTCCACTAAATGAGGAAACTGTTCCCTGATTAAACTTGAAATTCAAAGGTCCTTTGTATCCAAGGTCCTAACTGACTCTGGGGGTCAAAAAGAAATCTAGTGAAGATATTTAGTGAGGTTGTGAAGAAACACTCCAAGAAGAGAAGGCTTTGGAAAGCTTTCAGTTCATCTCATTCCCATGTCTGTGGCAATTGAAGGCTCTCTCTAGCATTCAGGAGGTTGGTGTCTGTAGAATCAAGCTTAAGAGGGCCATTCTGCTTTCATTCCATGACATTTCCTGCACCAGCCATCAAAATCGACTTTGTTCCTTTGCATAGTCACAGTCCTGCCAGGCAAAGGAACCAGAAATCACTGTAAAGCATTATGAACTGTTCCTTGTTAAGATGAACTGAATGTGCCCCAGTGAGATGGTTAAGCAGCTCTAATACTCAGCTTGAAGTATATCGGAATGAAAGCCACAGATTGAACACTGTGAGATATCTGTGTGATAGATGACGAGAAAGAGAGAGTCATCGGCTTTACCTTGTCTAAGAAGACAGGGATTTGGGGAGGGATATTAGATAACTCACAGAATCATCAAGCAAGCTGGGGAAATACTCTGGCCCTGACTTCTAGGAGCAATGACTGGAGTCATTTGTACAACTAGTCCCATAACGAGGTCACTGCCTCTGTCCCAATCACAGGACCACTTGATGGTGATGCTAAATGTCCAGATCAGGAAGCTGCCTTCAGTGCCACTGGCCACAGAACATGCAGCCAAACTGGCCCAGCCAGGAAGCTGTGCTCCTGGCCAAATCAAAAAGATATCATTCCTGCCAATCCCAGAACCATGCAGCCTCTACTGTCCCCAACTAAGAAAAGGATGTCCTTGCCTAGACTGTTCTTCACATGGCTCGTTTCCCAAGTAAAAGCTCAGGTCCACACCCCAGCTGCAAGGGACCCTGGGAAATCCAGTTATCAAAAATAACTGACTTGACAAGGCAGAATTCATAGCATATGGAACTGTCAATGTGGGAATCATGTCTGAGTCCTTTTTGGAAGTCATCAATGGTAGTTGCTCTTTAAAGTAAAAAAGAATGCCCAAAGAGATAAAACAACAAAGATAATTACAGGAATAAAAGAAAGATTACAAAGAATTAGAAATTCTCAGTTTAACATGAGAGAACGAGAGAAATTATGGAAAGTACTTTATAATTTAGTAATGTTACAATAGATAGTATAATGAACTTGATCATTAAAAGCTGAGTAAAGCTGAGGTTTGAAGCTATTTAAGGGCTTTACATCCTACAAAACCACATTATTACAAGTGTCAGTATAGTTTGAATTTATCCTAACTTGACATGAATTATGGGTAAATGAATTCAGGGATGAGAAATAAAAACTAGTTTTTAAAGGCAGGTGTATTATTGATATCAGAAAAAAACCCAAATGCATTTACTAGTAACTATTTTTGCCAATGCCATCCATAGGTATCATTTATTTTTGTTTTTATTCTTTATCTCAAGTCAATGGGGCTGTTTTCTAAATATTTATATAAATGATTTTTTTTGTTTGAAATGGCCAACAATTACTAGTGACTAGAGCCAGAGAAAATGAAATGTATGAAATTATTAACTAAAGAATTAAGAGGGAGGTTCCTGGGTGGCTCAGTTGGCTAAGCATCTGACTTTGGCTCAGGTCATGATCTCACAGCTCATGAGTTTGAGCCCTGCATTGGGCTCTCTGCTGTCAGTGTGGAGCCTGCTTTGGTTCCTGTCCCCCTCTCTCTCTGCCCTCCCCAGCTTGTGCTTTCTCTCTGTCTCAAAAATAAATAAAAAGATCAAAAAAATTTTTAAGTAAATCTATTTAAAAAAAGACTTAAGAGGTATATGGTCAAACAATAAGCTCCCTTCTAAATTCTAGATATACTTGAAGAGGCATTGTTCCCTCTAGTGCTTTTGGATGGCTTTTTCTCTGGCCTCAGGTATTTTCCACATGCCTGATGAGCATTCTGCTGAATACTTGAGGCGATTCTCTGCACACCTTCTGGGACCTCTCTCTGCACACCTCTCTTTTCTCTGGTATCCTGTCCTATGAACTATAGCTCCTCCAATCTCAGCTCTGACTCCTCAACTCAGGGAAGCCACCAGGTTCTGCCTCAATTTCTCCTCCCTGTTCCCTGATCTGGAAACTCTCTTAAAGGCAATAATCTTGGGCAATATTAGGGCTTACCTCATTTGTTCTCACCTCTCGGAGATCATTGTCATTCATTGCCTGGTAGACAGTGTCTTAAAAACTGTTGCTTCATGTAATTTGTCTCGGGCTTTCTGTTGGTTGTTTCAGATGGAAGGGGCAAATCTGGTCTGTGTCCTTCCATCTTGGCTAGAAGCAGAAATCCAAATAAGATGATTTCTAGTGGTTGTATCCATTATACACATGTGCCAAAAATTAAATCACTTCTTCTATCCTTAGACATTTAGGTTTTTCCCCCTTCTCTTTTCTTTTAAATAAAGTTCTCATGATTGTTTTAAAAAAATAAATCTTTATACATCATCTAACTTATTCAGCTAATATCTTTTGATAAAGGTAAGGTTTTTATTATTATCCTGGTTTTCCAGGTGATGAATGAAGCTGGAAGTGGTGATATGGTTTCTCTAAGGTCATTGGGATCAAGAGTCCAGGATTTTGCCCACTAAACGCTGCAAAGAAGTTTTTTTCAACAGAATCCTAGAAACTATTCTGTTCACTTCACTTATTCCTGAAAACACTTATTGGATTTCTTCTAGATATCAGTTACTGGGCTGGTTGCAGGGGAAATACCAGTGAGCAAGACACACAAGGCTCTGAGCTCACTTACATTCTCTGTGAGCCAAAAAGACAATCCACGAGTCAACAAAAAAGCAAAATAAGGAGGCATAGAAAGAAAATCAGAAGGAACAAATAACTTCCAATGAAAAAGATGAATGCAAAGTAATGTAATTCCGCATTTTTTTTCCTGTTTCTATATTTGGCAAAGTAATATGCTAATAAGTCTGTGGATGTGAAAATGAACAAAATATCCCCCTGCCATGAAGAAACATTCATTATCAAAACAGATGACAAAACTGGGTAGATCAATGAGAACCTTCCTTACTCCAGGCACTGTGCTAAGCACTAGGCACACAGTCATGACCAAGACATGTGGTATCTGGCCTCATGGACCTTGGAGTTGTTCAATTTCAGGAACAGCCTGATTCATGGAAATGAGGCTTGAGGTAAGACACATTGGGCCAGACTGAGTTTCCCTGAAGAGGGTTCTAACAATTCCCTTGCAGTTGTCGCACCAGCCTGATGCTGATGCCTGGTAAGTGCTCTATGAGTACCTCCTGATTTAGTGACAGAGGACAAGATACAAGAGAGGAAAAGCTGACCAAGCCATGTTTCTCGATGGACCAGTTTCCACCACTTCATTCATTTGGCCACAAAAGGGTATTGATTTCTATTCAGAGTAAAGGATACAAATGAACTGTTAGCTTTAGCACCTTTACACCAGAGAATCTTTCTGCGCTCAAATCTTCCACACGGCAATAATCACTGAGGATACTTAGAAAAATTGAGACCCAGAAGTCTGTCTTTGTGAATGATCTTGTCAACCCAACGAAGCAGCTTTTATCCTTGTTTGTGTCTTCTCTTTATTTTTACATGTGGGTTTATCAGATGGAAAAGATCTTTTGGTTCTTGGGAAGGACCAGTGGATCCTCAGGCAGATAAGATATTTTATACAAGAATAGATTTTTGCCTTTCCTCTCTGCTAGTGTCAGTGTATCCTGGGTCTCTCTTCTGTCTCACTGTGTAATTTCACTCAGATCCTCTGACTTCAGCACTTAATTTCAGTAAAGTGATGTAGGTGTGTCCCATCCATAAAGCTAGGAACACATATCACGACAAGGAGAATGTTGTTGGTAGTCACTGAGACAGCTGCATGGGCCAGCATCTATGGCTTTTGAAGAGGAAGAGGCACTCCTGAGAGCAGATTGGAAGGGGTTGCATGTCTTCCTGTTCTGTGTTCTGTCTCTTCAGTGGGAGAGAAAGCAGTGTCTTAGCCTTAGTTTCCTTAAAAGCAGAACTAGAGAGAAAGGCATCTATTTGGGAAGTGTGCCCCGGGAGCAGGAGTGAAGGATAAAGGAAGCAGAACTGGAAGAGTGGGGAAAAACCACACTTTCAGTGGTGCATGATGGAGCTGGCCGCCATTGTTACACCAGTGCTTGATCCTGCTGGGACCTTCTGAACAGCCTTATGGAATGTGCTGCAGACTTTGCCTTCTGTGGAGGGTGGGGTTGGTGTGAAGGTGAAACCATTTATTTGGTGGGTTTTTTCCCCATTATTCAAAAGTAGTCCCAAGAGTATTCATTTCTCCTGTACTTCTTGGTTGTGTGATGAGTGTCCAGCAGGTTCCTAAGGTATCCCACACCTTGATGTCAGAGAATTCCCCAGTCGGGAAACAAGAGGTACACCTCTCTGGCCAGTTGAGGTGAGGCACTGAGATGTTGCGCATGCATCCAGCCAGAAGAAGCCTGCAGAAGCCTGGTTGTCACAAGAGTGACAACAGGAAAGGTGGGGCTGATGCACTATGAACTTATGTCCAGGAGGCATCTGATATAAGCCATTTGGCACTTGCCGTCTTTTTTCCCTTTTCGCAGAGTATTTGCTCCTATTTGGCTCCAAACCATAGGTCCTAGCTGTTTTGTATTTTCCAGTAGCCTGGGTCTAGGAATATTTTTGGTTCTTCAACTTCAGCTTCAATTATCCACTCACCAAGACATCATTGACTAAATCTCACTCCTTCTGCTTTCTACTGTTTCAACTGTCAATAAAACAAAAGGTGTTCTAGAAGTTCGTTCACACCTCATGGAATTTCAACATTGGCTCCTCACCAGGAAATGGGTACTTGAAATTAGCATTGACTTGATATGGCTATATAATAAGACTTTGGAAATGGAGTCATGTCTGAGGCTAGGAGAGATTGTAAGGCTTTTGGAGACCTCTTCTGAGTCTCAAGGACAAATAGAAGAGAAAGAAAGAGGGAAGGCAAAAGAAAAAAGAAGAGAGAAAAAGTGATTGGGGTATGGTGGTGGGTGGTGAAAGGTCTTTGATGGATTCCTCCAGGCTGTCATTGATACTCTCACTCCTACTGGGATCCTATTTTGAAAGTTTCGTGCTTGTTTAAAGTTGATCCTCTTTTGTTTTTTCCCCAGTTGTCATCCATGGAGCACGGTCTCAGGGCCAGCTTTGTGCCTTTGGCTGAACAACTTGCTTATAAAACCCTCTTTCTCAGCAGAAATCTGTGTAAGATCCATTACCTTAAGACTTCACTAAAGAGATTTACACATGTTATTGGTAGTTGAAATAGTGGGACATTTAAACAAATGAAATGAACATATGTCTGATGGATGACTGATGAATATCTGTCCTTGACTTGGAAATGGGGTTTAGAAGATGAGTCTGGCATCTTTCTTTAAATGGAGAAGGGAGCAATGTTTCAGAATTCAAGAAGACCTGCCAAGTTTGAAAAGGAAGTGGAGAGTCAACTAATGCTAATCAATGTGCCAGGGCAGAATGAGAGAGAGCTAAAACAGGTCATAGAGGCAAAAAAATAATATTGCACCTGGAAGCCATATGGCTTCTCTGAGTAGTATGTGAGGCAGGATAAGAAACCTTTAGAGTTGAACATCTAACCTTATTCCCATTGACTAGTTTGCGCCCATGAATGGAGTTGTGTGGCTGTCAATGGACTTTAATTTCTAATTCTTCCAGCTTCCAGCCCCTTGAAATTTAAAGGTTTCGTGCTCTCATGACTCAGTTCAGAGCAACCAAGGGAGAATCGGGGACACCTGGAGTCATGTAGTTTCTAGGATTGCTGGATGGGAGGGTCTTTTTTCTGATCCTTCTGACCTTGGCTGTCTATCCCTTTTCTCCCTCACAGATCCGTATGCTCCTTCTGGGACAGATCAGCTAGGTTAATAAGAGTGCCATAAAGAAAGGACCACAAGACTAAGAAAATACATACTGTCCTTCCCCAAAGCAGAAAATGTCCATGATCTCCAGGATGCTTGTATGGAATAGTGTCCTGTGACTTTTTTCCAAAATCATAAGCCTCTTTAGAAGATGCTTTTATTTATTGCCTGACAGGACCCATTTATCGGAGGCATAGTCTGAATAAATGCAGTTTGAACATTTGTTCATTCCTTCTCCTTGTCTCCTTGAGCAAATAACTTCTTTTATCTTGAAGGTAACTATGCTATCTATATGCTTTCACAAACTCCACAACAATGCTGCCTAAATGAAAAACATTGCTTGTTCATTTGTACTTTGAGTTTTATTATAAGTCCCGGTGATCACCAGAGTCTTTGGTCTCATCCTTAAAGGATTTATTTTTAGGTGCTTCACACCTGAGGCCAAATGTAGATCTCTCAGGCTGGGAGAGGTTGTTAGGGATCGTCTAGAATTTCCCTCCATATCACAGACTGTGGTGTTGGGGTGTATGTAATGTATGAAGTCTCTGACTCGTGACTAACAGACAAATTTAAGGGTCATCCTGTCCTTTCTGTAGCTCCCAAGCAGTGATGTTCCTAAACTTTATAATAAGACCATCTTACATAAGTGAATTTTTATATCTTCTGATATCCTGATCTTTCTACATGAGAGCACATTGTGACTTCTAGGAGAGGGACAAAATAAAGATACTTCACTCATAAAACTTATTTCCTGATCCAAACCTATTTTTGTGTAAATCAGAATAAAATGGGAATTTGATTGTCATAAAATATCATCGAGTCTCACATACACAGGTGTGCAAGCATGCTTCAAGTCACCACAAATTTGTTTTATTTATTTATTTATTTATTTATTTATTTATTTATTTATTTATTTATTTTGAGTGAGACAGAGACAGCATGAGCAGGGGAGGGACAGAGAGAGAGGGAGAGAGAGAATCCCAAGCTACACTAACTCACAAAAC
Source organism: Acinonyx jubatus (assembly GCF_027475565.1). Classification (NCBI taxonomy): domain Eukaryota; kingdom Metazoa; phylum Chordata; class Mammalia; order Carnivora; family Felidae; genus Acinonyx; species Acinonyx jubatus. The sequence continues at coordinate 71,513,097 of NC_069386.1, read as the reverse complement.
TGTGAGATCCTGACCTAAGCTGAAACTAAGTGTTGGATGCTCAACTGACTGAGCCTCCCAGGTGCCCCACAAACTTCTGTTTTGAAAGAATACTAAAAAAAAGAAAAAAAGCATCCAATTTAACAGGAATCTATTCCAAACCTGGATAGGAATCAGTGGAAAGGAAAACACAAGCTGAAATTCGTGGGTACACACCCATGCTATAGATTTTCAGGATCTTCTTGGGGCTTGCGGGCTATGTTCTTAGGGTAAACAGTGTCTGGCTGACTTGGCCTTTGCATTGTAAAATTCTAGAAGGTACTGTCACATAGAATAAAGTAAGAAGGGTGCCCTCCAGAGTGGTGCCATGGAAAAGTACTGCTGGTAGAGTCTTGGGGATCTGGGGTTTTTGTGTCACCTGTGTGACAGATGCTGAGGTAGCTGTCATTGCTTAGGTCATGATTGTTTTACAGATCTTTCCTTCCAACTGCAGTGATTGCAAAGAGGCTAAATTTAGTTCTGAAGTGCTATCTTGAATTTAGTTAGACAAAGAGAGGAATGTCATGAGATTTTGGGGAAATGATTAAAAATTCTGCTTTCCCCTCAGAGCTTCACTTTGGCTGACACGATATTGGTGTTTCCGCAGTCATCATTTAGTTTTTCAGACATTTGTTACCCAACTAGAGATTCAGGTACTGCCTTAATAAGGAGTGTAACCAGGCCATATGCTAATTCAACTCAAAGGTCTTAAACCTGAGTTGCTCAAACCTCAGGGCTGATGCAGGAAAATACATTTAAATTGGAAGTAAGAATGTTAGGCAATCCCCAGAGGCCACTTTTCTGCAAGTGAATCACTTGTATTTATTTAGTGATATAATCCTGAATATCTACAGTTTTATAAATTCGAGATGAGTTTCTATCACTTGTAACAATAAAGTAGCACCTTCAGATAGCTTTGTCTTCTGAACGCATACTCTGTTGTTGCCTATTTTTAAAATCAACCAACCAACCAACCAACCAACCAACAAACCAACAGAATAACAAACTGCTCTCTCACCTCCGGTTCTTACTCAGTTAGTATTCCATTTCTCTGCTCCCTTCCGAACAAAGCTTCTCAAATGAATTATTTTTCCTGCTTCTATTTCTTTGCTTCCCATTAGCTCCTCAACCAATTTCAATTCCTCTCCCATTCCCACCACTCACTGAAACTGTTCTTGTCAAATGCACTAGAATCTCCTTGCAGCCAGTTGTCAACTCTCCGTTCTTGTCTTACAACCTCTTGTCAGACCAGTACCCTCTCACAGTTAGACATTCCCCTCTCCTGACTCTCCTGGCCTTCCCCTACCTTATGGCCACTCCTTCTAGGTCCCTGTGCTGCTCTCTCTCTCTCTTCTCTGCTCACCTTCTTCTGGAGTGCTCCAGCCCGACCCAAGCTCTTATCCCTTCACTATATTTTCTCCCTAGCAAATCTATCTCAACTGGCCTTAAATACCACCCACATGTCAATGACACCTGAGGCTTTATCTCGATCTCTGACCTCTCTATTAAGCTCAAAAATAATTTATCTAATTTCTTTAGGACATCTTTACTTGGGTTTCTAATGGGCATCATAAACCCACCATGGCTAGAACACAAATCTTGGGACACCTGGGTGGCTCTGTTGCTGGAGCGTCTGACTCTTGATTTCACCTCAGGTCATGATTTCGCAAGTTATAAGATGGAGCCTGAATTGGGCTCTGAGCTGGGCATGGAGCCTGCTGAAGATTCTCTCTCTCTCCCTCTCTCTCTCTCTCTCTCCTTCTCCCTCTGCACTCTCCTGCACACACTCCCTTCTCTTTCTCTTTCAAAAAAATAAAAATAAAATGAAACACAAATCTTGATTTCAGTATCCCAGTCTTTTCTACATCAAGAACTCATACTGAGATGTACTCAGTTGCTTAGGCCACATAGCAAGAAGTCATTCTTGGTTCTGTTCCTTTTCCTCTGCCCTGCCCCTCATTTAATCCCTGAGCAAATCCTGTTAATTTCACTGTCAACTATATCTCACATTTGAATATTTCTCTTCATCGCCATTGTTCCCGTTCTAGTCTAAGCCACCATCATTTTTGCATGGATTGTTTCAACAGTCTACTAAATGTTCTTGTTTCTTTGTTTTTTGCTTTTCCTCCCCTCTTCTCTCCTTATCTACTTTCCACACTGGAGCCAAATAATGTTTAAAAAAAAGTAAATCATACCATGTCACTGGCCTGTTTATAATTCTCGAGCAGCTTCTCATTACACTTGGTATAAATCCCAAATCCAACTCACTGTGGTTTTTGTAAGGCTCTACAAGACACCTCCAGGAGCCACCTAATTCACTTGGCTCCTTCACTGCACTTTGGTTTCTCCCTTCTTATTCTTGTTCCTGGAATACACTGGGCTTTCCCTCATTTCAAGGCTTTTGTATTTACTTTCCCTGTGCCTCAAATGCTTTCTGCCCATGACCTGGTCTTTATTCTGCTTTGAGTTTTAGCCCAAATATCATCTCACAGAATTTTTTCCCTCACCACTTGATGAAAGTGTTGTCCACTCTTATTCCATCATAACAGCCTCTTTTATCTTCTGTGAATATTTATAATATCTGGTTTACCTTATTCACTTTTTCACTAGAATATTGATTCCATGGGAGTAGATTCTTTTGTTTATTTTGTTCACTGCTATGTCCTTAGGGCTTAGAACATAGCTGGTAAATAGTAGGTGCTCAATAAATATTTGTGGAATTATTGAACGTATTTATTTCTGTATTTTTATGTCTCTCTCTGTACCTTGATTGATATAAGTTTCATGGTCAGAAGGACTTTGCTTGTCTTGTTCATTGGTGTGTACCCAAAGTCTTTTTTTTTTCTTTTTTTTTATTAATATATATATATTTTTTAACGTTTATTTATTTTTGAGACAGAGAGAGACAGAGCATGAACGGGGGAGGGGCAGAGAGAGAGGGGGACACAGAATCGGAAGCAGGCTCCAGGCTCTGAGCCATCAGCCCAGAGCCCGACGCGGGGCTCGAACTCCCGGACTGCGAGATCGTGACCCGGGCTGAAGTCGGACGCTTAACCGACTGCGCCACCCAGCCGCCCCTGTACCCAAAGTCTTGAATAATGCCTGGCCCTTAATAGTCCTTTCAACAAATACTTATTAAATTAACAAGTGAATAAAACAATACGATTTATGTACCCAGCATCTTTGAAAAAAAAGTGTTTTCCTACTCCCATTCAGGGACGATGGTTCAACATCACTTTGCTTGGCTTTTTAATGAAGAGAACTCTCTTTTAATGTTGAGGAAATATTTTATTCTTATCAATTTTTTATAGGTGTGGTAGACTCAGTAAAGCAAGTTGTGCCTGCCTACTTCCCTGGATGATAGTCACATCCAGGGCAAGGAATGTGGACATGTATGAAGTGAACATAATTACAGGAGGAGCAGTAGATACTATTAGGTTATAGGCTCCTCTGAGACACCAGAGAGTCTCAGGAATATTATATGCATGGAGCCTAGAAATGCTTTCTACTTAGTTACTCACGTATATTTGCTGAATTGAAATTTTAGAGTATTAGGAAGAAAAGACAGAATCCTAAACCTGTTCAGAGAGAAAAAAAAGTCATAAAAGAGAATGATTCAAAATGACATTACCTTTCTTAACAGCAATCCTGGATATTAGGACAACAGGGAATGCTATCCTCAAAATACCAAGGGAGAATGGAGTGCTTGTCACACTTTTTCTCCAAAAAAAAAAAAAAAAAAAAAAAAAGTCAGTGAAAATACTTTTTCTACTCAAATACTGGAAATGCTGAGGGGATTTCAACCTATAATTTTCTAATTTTATATTCAGTCAAAATAGCAATAAAGTATGAGGGTAGAATAAAGATATTTTCAGACAAGTGAAGACTGAAAAAAAATCTTATGTGTGCTTTATTACAGAAGTTTTGGAGAACGTGTTTTAGCAAAAGAAAGGATTAAACCAAAAGATGAAGATATTTGAGATTCAAGATGCAAGATGGCAAAAATGGTCAGTGATACAAAAACATCCTAGAATAACATTTATGCCCCAGGTCCAAAGAGCAATCAGTTCACACAAGCCAAAGGATAGATGTCTAGGGAGAGGGAATCTCTAGGGAAAAAAGAAAAAAATAGATAATCAACTTGATGTGCATTTGGGGGAAATTATTAACGAGCGTTTTTTTTTTATTATTATTTTTTTAATTTTAGAGAGACAGAGCACACCCAAGGTGGGAGGAGAGGGACAGAGGGAGAGAGTGAGAGAATCTTAAGCAGGCTCCATGCTTAGTGCGAAACCCAATGTAGGGCTCATCATTGGGCTCAGTGCAGGGCTTGACCTGAGGCTCAATACAGGACTTGATCCCATGACCCTGGGGTTGCCCCTGGATCATGATGTGAGCCAAAATCCAGAGTCAGGTGTTCAACTGACTGAGCCACCTAGGTGCCCCCATTAACAAGTATTTTTAGAACTCTGCTGAAGAACTTAGAAAAAACCCAGGAAATTGATATAGAATAGATGAAAAAAAATGAAGTAATGATTAGCTAAACACAAATGGTACCAGAAAGGAAATGTAATCGTAATACTCAGGTTGGTAGGAAAGTGAAAATATTTACATAGTCATATCTGTACTGACTACTGATTTAACTCCGTATTGTGATATAACTGTGTTAAGAAGGTGAGAGTGGTAGTGTGTTACCATAAAAGGAGGTAAATAGATCGTGCCTAATATTGATCAATCAAGAGAAAAACATATAATTTAGAAATTGTTAAAGTGGACTTGGTTTGGAAAGTGGGAGTAGAGCATGGTATTGCTGTTTTTTTGGGTGGAGGAATAGGGGAACAGACATTTGTAGCACTAATGACTTTTTAGATATGCGCAGGTAGTAGTCTGATTAAAAAAAAACTTTAACTTTAAAAGAAAAAGACTTAGTTGTATGTTAATATATGCAATTAATTTTGTAAGTTACAAGAACAATGATAACAATAGTATGTTTCAGCATAAGAATTCCAGTGGATGGGAAAGAATGATGTAAGGAATCCTTGGTGAAAGAAAGGTGGAGAACCAGTGATTGAGACCCACTGGTTGATATTTCATTTCATGAATTTTTTGTTTGTTTTTTTTTTTTAAAGAGAGAGAGAGGAGAGGGAGAGGGGAAAAGAAAGAGAGAATCTTAAACAGGCTTCATGCCCAGCACAGGGCCCAACACAGGGTTCAATCCCATGGCCATAAGATCATTACCTGAGCCAAAATCAAGAGTCAGATGCTCAACCAACTGAGCCACCCAGGTGCCCCTCTTTCATGAATTTTTATAAATGCCAGTTTCCATTAGGGATTTCCAGGTGAGAAAATTAGAACCTGCGTTTTCTCCAAAGGAAGGCACTGAACTTCCCCATGACTGCTCTTACCTGTCTATCTCCATACAGAAACCAAACTGTAGTGTCATCCTTCTACTAGATTTTCTAAAACCACTCTATGTTTTTCCTAATACAATTTTTAAAGTCTGATGACTACTGGGCATTATTAGTAAATAACTTGGAAACTCTAAGTATTATTAGGTGCTTGTTATTTATCTTCATTTATCTCTCCAAAGATTTAAGGTATTAACCCATCAGTGAGTATTGGCAAACTCATGGTACATCGAAACCTAATACTAATGATAGTTACCACTTACATAATACTAACTGTGTGCTGGGGATTGTTTTAAGCACTTTACATGTATTGCATGTATTACCTTGTATAATTCCCACACGTAGGAGTTAGATACACTGTTTTCTCTTTTTTATAGCTGAGGAAAAACTGAGAAAAAGTAACTTGGCCAAGATCATCCCAGTGAGTTAAGTGGCAGAATCAGTATTTTTGTACCTTGGCTATTTAGCTCCAGAGTCTGTATATTCTACTTCCAATATAATAGATCACGTGTTGTTTTGGTTAAAATACTTGGTGATGATGCTTTACATTTTAGAGGTGGTTTAGAAAATACTACATTTTAAAAAAAACTTAAAAAAACTGACATCGTCTGCCCAAGGAGAGAGACAGACAAGTTTAGAAAGACAAGAATGAGGGGAAATGATGCCTTTGAGCTTCAGAGTTTGGGTACAGGCTCCAGATGACGGTGGAGCACTGTGTCTCCACAGCACAGAGGTAGATGGCAGAGTCTCTGGGCTGGGAGGCTGTGATGTACAGAGAGCTGTGAAGTTCCTCTGTGTTTATTGTGGCTCTTATTCTTCCTTTCTTCTTCATCTCGAGGCTCAGTATAACCAAGGAGACAATACCTCCTCCAGGATTCTGTTGCAACCAGTGCAAAGTGGTCATTCCTACTGAGAAACTGCAGTTGATTGTGACAAAATTGCCTTCCTGGGCAGTCAGGGACTGGGGACTCTGTTCCACTCCATTTTTGCCACTTGCCCCTATTCTCAAAGACATGGTCAAACACAGAATATTACTATTATTATAACATTTCTCCAAAACGTTTTCCTTTATACATTTCCCAGAGGGTCCTCTAGGTTAGCCACTCAGAGTCCCCTTATCTCCCCTCCTCGGAATCTTTAAAAAATATCCACTTAGGCTTCCTCTTCCCATATGCCCAAACTCCCCAACTTACAGATGAACTGAAACCACAGAGTAGCCAACAAAACTTGCTGGGTCTTCACCATTATTACAGCAGCTAAGGCTCACACGGTCTCTGTTATAGGATTTGGAATATATGTTAGTTGGTCAAAGGAATCTTTTATTATTATGACTTCTGCACAGTTACTTTAGAAATCAAATGGGATCCCCAGCCCATCAGAGACAGCACAAATGTACATGTTTGCACTATTTATAGGGCTACCTGTACAATGAGCCGTTCACGGTCTTTAAAATGCCCACATTGCCACCTAGTGGCTAGATGCACAGTCATTTGTTATGTAGGTCAAGTACTCTGAAAAAAACCAAGACAAATCTAGAACCAAAGTTAGCCTCCCCCAGCTGGGAGTCCCGGGGTGGGGGTGGGACTGGGGCTGGAGCTGGGGGGGGGGGGGAGGGGTAAGGTGGGGAAGAAAAGTCTGATGAATCTTTGGCTTCAGCTGGCAGTTCCAGATCAAGTAGAGTAGATGACAACCTGTCTGTGCCACTTTATACCTTCCTAAAAAACCCAAGGACTATTCTGTTCTGTTTTTTAAAGGCATTCCTTATAAATATCTCTGGTTTCTTCACATGACAGCCCTGTTTCTCCATGTCATATAATTTCAGTCTCCTTTCCTAGTCTTAATCTTTCATTTTTGTCCATGACTGACCAAATATGTTTCAAATGTTATCCTGCCACAGTATGATTTTATTCATCTGGTTTCCATTCATCTATGACTGTTCCCTTGATTGTTTCAGTAGTTTTATCACTCTGTTGAATTATTTTGAGCTTGAAGTCATTTTTTAATTTGGGGACTCCTTGCTAGCCCCTCCATCAGAGATGCTCCTTCAGGAACACATCTAGAGGTCATGTTTGTATTAAGTGACCTTTCCCTGGCTGTAGCTTATTGGATCTGGGTAAACACTGGGGTTATGAATTTGGACTATGGGTATACAAACAGTTGTTAGATAGTGTTAGTCGCTAGAGCTATAAAACCCCATGGAGTTTGAACCAATCATCCCTTGGCAAAGCTGGGTATGTTCAAACTCAGGTTATTGTGGAATAGAAACTAACAGGCTTACCATGGAATCTAGTCTCCTAAGAGGAGAACTGATTATATATTCAGAGAAAAGTAGATTCAGAAAGAATAAGCAATTGATGATGTCCTTCTTGTGAGGCTCAGCTGTATTTTTCACAAATAGATTTTACGAGACTCCTCCGTATCCTTTCAGCAAATCTCCTTTTCTTCTAGTTAGGTTGAGCAAATTACATGCCCAAATCATTTTCACAAAAAGTACTGTCCATCCATGGTTCCCCTTAGTATGTATCGGAATAGATTTTGATAAAACTACATGCAGAAACACACAGTTATCCCCATAAAATTTTATTTTGGCTATTTCAGTTCATCTAATATCACCTAACATTAACTACCTATCTCAGTATTGTGCTGTTTGCCTATTTGATGGGCACAGTTTATGTGAATTCACATAAAGTGAATATGAACCAGTAAGACGAAGGATAAAATCATGTGAAACAACAATAGAGACAGTGTTCCCAATTGAATCTTTATATAAGCCATTCTTTCAGCTGAGGACCATGGACTGTAGCATTACGCAGCGGCAACATGAAAAGTGGATATGATTTGGAGAGCCTAATAGACCTCAGTTTGAGTCTTAGCCCTGCCACTTGCTAGATACTGGGTTTTGAGAAGTTATCAAAATGCTCTAGTCTTCAGTTGCCTATAAAATGGGGATAAGAGCACCAAATTTGTGGTTTGTGGTAAAAATTGCTGATAACACTGGGAGTTAACAAAGTTCAACAGTTAAGAGTACAGGTTTTGGTCTAATCTACCTGTACTTCTATGCCAGCTCTCTTCCTAACTCTGTTCGTGGACAAGTTGGGCTATTTCTCTGTACCTTTGTTTCCTGGGGACTAATAACTGAGCCCGCTTCATGGGGTTGTAGGGAAGATTAAATGAATGAATTTATGTGATGCATTTAAAACAATACGTCATACATGTTGGGCACTTGATAAATGCTAGCTATTATTATTATTGATAGTACAATAGGGCCTGTGATAAATAGATCACTCAGTGAGTGATGTATGATATTACTTATTTTCCTAATGATCTAATGAGAAACAAAGTAGTCAAATGTCTTGCAAACATTTGAGTCAGTTTTAGTCTAGCGAAGTAACTTGAATTCAGCAGGTTTGTTTAAAAAATATCTTTAGGGAATTCATTCTAGCTCATAATGTTTCCTGCATTATTTTCTAAGAGCACACACATTATCTGTTAATAATATGCTTGAAAACGTTGTTGCTGGATATCAATCCATTTCTTCCTTGTTTATAGGTTTGAGATTTCCTTCATTCCCCTTAGGCTTTCAAAGATTTTGCCCAATACCTCTCAAACGATGCATGAAAATTCTTTTTTGTGTTTTAGAAATTAATTTAAATGATCCAGAAGACTTGATTATATTGAAAGCATCTAAATCTTTTCTTTGTATCTTTTCACTTATCCTTTCCCATTTTCTCTTTCCAGTTCAAAAATTATTCTGCCTGATGGAATAATTTCCCTTTCCCCACATGTCTTTTTCAGTTAAAGAACCCCCTGGAATTAGAGGCAGTTGCAGCTGATTTTGTTTTTATTTATCTTCCAACAATGTCCCAACAGGACTGTGAGAGAGAACAAGGTTCCTCAGCTTGGGGTTCCCAGGCTCACTGCATACCTTGCCTGGGCCCCTGAGGTTTTTGTACAGGTCCCCCCATACCCTTGGCACTGTGTGTATCTCTCAGAAGACAGTAGTACACTGCCGAGTCTTGTACCTGGACTGAGGATTTTGTGATAGGGGAGGTTTTGTCTTTAATATTTCTGCCTCCAAAGTTCTTGCTGTTTTCCATCGTCTCTTTCTGAAGAAATTGCAGAGCTTTGTTGGGGTATTGGACATACCAGAAAAGAGTAGGGTACTGTGTAGATGTGTACGTGCAATTCATGGTCACAGATGCTCCTTCCAAGACAGTAATTTGGTCTGTCTGTTTGACGGAATTGCCACTGGTTCCTCCTGTAAGGAAAAAACAAAGGGCTTCTTTCACGAATTTGACCAGAGTTCTATCTTTTAGAGAAAGTTTTCATTATTTTGAAATTAAAAAAAAATAATAAAAAAACCCCATTTCAGTAAAATGTACTTACCAAACATTAAGATCAGAATGAGAGAGCCCAGAGAAGAGTTCATTGCCAGTGTGTTTGGTCTACCGGAAGGAGGGATCACTATTGAAATGGAGATACAAAGGGATCACAGCTGTGCTCAGAATTCATGCATAAATGATGATAGTGTTGGCAACAGCGCCTCTGTGTGACAAGTTAATGAACAAATTATAAAATAGTCTTTTTTGATTCAAAAATCTGCTCTTCTCACTACCGTCCTCATCTTAAGGGACCAGCTGGGTATAAGTTGGTTCTTTGGTGCAAGGAGAGTTACTACACCTCTAATAAATCTATTGTTTCTAAGATACATATTCTGAGGGAGAATAACTTCCACTAGAACTTAGACATCACAACTATATCAGTATTGTAGATAAAGTAGTTTCCATTTTTGCCCAGTGTTTATAAACAATGCTGATAAATGTATGCTTACATGAATTTCATCCATACTTCCCATTATTTCCCTAAGATATCGTGCACTGGAAACACGTTTTGGTCAGATGCTCAACATTGAGATGTTAGGCCAAAGCTAAAGGTGGACCTGAACATCAACAAAGTAGAAATAACTTCAGTAGTACAAGAATAAACCCAATTTTGTATTCGAAATTTAATTATTATTATAATTGTATTATTAAAGGCTTTAGCATTCAAATTTGTAAAATTTGACACTACAGTACAGGAAGAATAACTTTTCAGGGCTGTCTATTGTTTGCTCCTGTTATCACTCTATTTCACATTTGCAAAACTTTGTATTGAAAATGCAGTAATGCAAGATATTTTTTGGCTTGCTCTCCTGGGAGAGGGCTATGCCAATGGTACATTCATTCCCTTCTCACCTGGACCTGAAAGTTGGTGCAACTTTATTGAAGTTGTCCTTCCTACAAAATGGTTTGTGCACTTAACATTGTTCTCTTTTCCTTGATTGCTTTTTTCCCCTGTCCTTTCTTCCTCAGCCCTGACATCATTTAATCTAATTTCTCAAAACTGGATACTTTGTTCTTTGGGTACATAAACCTGCACTGAGGCTAGATGTGATTGGGCTTAAGAATTGAGCATTTGCAGTCTTAATTTCTGATTATAGAGTGGGTGGTTCAAGACTTGTGGTACCCATTTTGGGGAGAGGTTGGGGGAGGTCCTTGGAATAACAGAGAAGGAATAAGAAGGAATTCCATGATCATGAGTGTGTGTGTGTGTGTGTGTGTGTGTGTGTGTGTACATAATCTTCACTATTTTGATAGATGGAAAAATGAGTCACATTGTAATTTTTTGTGTTTCTTTGATGGCTAAGAATTTGTGTACCTCTTTATAAATTGACTGGCCGTTTGTACTTCTTTTTGTGAAGTGCATTTTCACCACCCCCCCAGGATATTAATGGTTTCTGAAACAATTATTGAAGTATAGTTGACATACAATGTTATATTAGTTTCAGCTGTACAACATAGCAATGTCATCATACAAAGTTATTACAATATTATTGATTATATTCCCTATGCTGTACTTTTCATCTTAACACTTTTGTTATTGATTTATATGGACATTTTAATTACAAGGATATTATCAGAAAATCACATGGCACATATTTTAAAATAACTGATGGTAAAGAAACTTCCTTTACGGCGTTGCTAGGCTTGTAGGTTTGATCAATGAGCCAACATTAAACAATAATTTGTTTCCTGCCTGACTTGGGCAGGGTTGTGACAAATCTTTTCTTTCCCCGTTTCCAAAAAGCAGTCTCACAATGGTTCTTACCTGGGATAGCCAAACATAAGGTTTGTCCACCTTCCCAGAAATGTCCCCATATTCCAGGGCTCTGTGTCAAGGGAAAAGAAAGTTGCTCACCCATGACTGCACACAACCAGCCCCTGCTGTGCCCCCTTGGGATTTGTGTTTAGCTGCTCCTTTGGTCCTTCTCTCTATGTCATTAGGAACACAAAGTACCCAGTTCTGCCTGCCACTTAGATGTAGGATTTCTGTAGCTGGAAAGAAGTTCTGCTCCTAACCTGATGGACCCGAAAACCTTGTGATCTTTCTCTTCATTTTTCCTGATGCATCAGAGAAGGCAGTGTAGGGCCTCTCTGGGATATTGGACATACCAAAAGAGGAAAGGGTAGTCACTGGCTTGGTACATGCGGTTCAATGTTAGGTGTATCCCTTAAGAGAGGTCCCTTGTCTGGGTCACTGAGTCTCCAATGGTTCTTCCTGAAAATCCAAGGCTTTCTTTTTTATTTTTAAACAAAGCTTTTATTAGAATGAGTAGAAACAGCATTGAATTCAATTAATAAAATGAGAATTAAGAGAAATTACAAAACCAGCCAGAGGTTTAAACTGTCATTTTGCTTCCCAGAGAGTAATAACGTCTCAGGCATCAAGGTGGAGGCACAGATCATGGCTGCTCTAAGTGAGTCCACAATTTCTCCATGGAAAAAGGATTGTGGATTGGTTGTGCCCCAAGACCTGCCCTGTCTTGGGAGTGCCACACAGCACATGTGAGGGTTAAGGCTGCCAACTTGTACCAGTGTTTGCATATCCCTCCTTTTGACTTTGGGGACTTTCTCATTTGAGCCGTGATTTCTCTTTGAGGTATGAGACTCACTAAATCTGCTGGGTCCTTAGCAGTATGAATATACAAGTACATGTGATTCCATGTAGGAATCTTCCTTATCTTAGATATGCCAAGACACACGATTATTTCTGCACTGGAGGAAGAAACAAAACAAAATAAAACAGAGTGGCACCCTACCATGGGTAGAAAGTGAACTTTGAGCATTTCCTATAATTTTTATTGACTTAGTCACTAGCGGAGAGAAGTTCTGGTTTATAAAACACATGCTGCCCTCTCTGTGTCTAGTTAAATCAAAAGAAATTAATAATAATGGCAATAGCTAGTATTTCCTGAGGCATACTAAGGGTTGGGCATTGAACCAGAGGCTTTGCATACATTAATCCATAAAGCTATAAAAAGTAGATGTTATTATTGTCATTCTTGCTTTACAGATGAGAGAACTAATGATCAGAGAGGCTAAATAAATCATCCACAGTCACACACTGCTCAACACCAGATCTGTCTCTCCATTCCCTGAGCCTGCAGGCCTTGTGTATCTGGTCACAGTTTATTGAATAGATATTCACTAGGCTTCAGATACTATACAGGTCTGTCAAATAGTAGAAGCTCAATATTGGTCAAATGAATGAATTGATCAGTGAGTGAATGAGTATTTGTTTTCAGAACCTGGGAGTTTAACTAGAACATATGCCCTTTCTAAGCATTACTTCTTTACATTTTTGCTCCTTGTCCTTGAAGACAACCAAGGCTTTCAACAAAAAGTCCCAGGTTGGCTATGATAAATTATTTTTATGATGATGCAGTTTCTTCTGTGAGGGGAGAACTCTGAAACGTTATCAGGAGAGACAAATGTGGGGACTCTGATCATGGTGCACAAACTGGCCCCCTGATGCAGAGGGCAGGGAGGGGCTGAAGAAAGAGGCAGACCACTCCAGATTGGTGGGTGGCAGGTTTAAAAAGCAAGGGAATTTACATGTGAGGCTGGTCTTGGGTGGCCACAAGATGATAGAATTCCAGTTCCACCTGCCAGAATCTTAAAATTTATAACGGCCTTAATGGGGCTCAGTCAAGTATACAATCCAGATGGTCTCAACAACTCATTGCTCTCTTAAGGCTGCATCCTTGAAAATGGCTTCCACTGTGGGAACCGTGGGCAGAACATACATTCCAAGGACAGAGGAGGGGATAAGGAGCCTCTGATTGCCTGGGGCCACCAGTCATGTCCTCCTGAAGACCTCCTCCAACACCTGCCTAGATAGTTCCTATGGGGAAGGACAACAGATGCTTCTCACTTAGAAGTTGTAAAAAATCTCATGGTAAAACTCAGCCTCTTTTTTGTTTTGACTAATAATTCCTTTATTATACTATTTTCCTTTGCAGATAGATTTCTCCTATTACCTTGGTCTGTGCCACTGGGGTCCTAGTTAAACGGATTATATTCAATCTTCAGATGCCAAGAGAACAGGGCATCTCACAGGCTCAGAAGTATGTGGAAGAGGTGATGTGCCATCCCAAATGGCACAGTTAATTTGCCTTCACTCTGTCTTCTGTGTGGCTGAACTATTATCAAATTAATGCAAGTTCTTCCCCATGCTCCTGTCTGTATCATCTGTATCTGGACTATCTGTTTGGCTTATGCAAATTCAAGCTAAAGCCGAGGACCAGCTTCATGGGTATTAAACCTTAGCAGTCTCGTAAGACCCCATGCTCAGAAGGCCCCATGCTTAGTTGAATGCTCTGCTCTTGCCATCTTGAAATTCTTACTAAGTTTGAACAAGAGGCCCTGCATTTTCGCTTTGCACTGGGCCCTACCAATTTTGTAGACAGTCCTGTTTACAGGCCTGTATCTCCTGGAAGGTTGGGAACTGAGCATTCTTCTCCATTGTTGATCACTCACCCCTGCTCAAAGTAATGAGACAGCAGTGATCCTTATTGCCAGGCCACTCACAGGCATTTATACTTTCCCCCTGCTTCATAACAGCTTCTGTTTCTTGTTACCTTCATTGTCATGGGACAATTTTCTAAGGTCCTTAATATGCCTAACCTTGAGTAGGGAGTCTGACACAACAGAAGAAAACTCCAATATTTGTCCTTGGAGAAGGTGTCTTCACAAGTCTTCTGGTATCTGGAATCAGGACTCCTTCTAATCCTTTTCCCCAAACTCACAGATCATCCACAGTTCAAGGATTCCTGGAGAGGTTATCAAACATGTCTCCACCTCTCCATCCGCAGAAGCAGAAATGACAGCCACTCCTGAACCAGCTTTCTTTGTGGAAGAAGCCTCTCAGCTCAGGAGAACATCAGACACTGTTTGTTCTGATGTTTACACAATTTTCCCTGTATTCATCTTGATGCCTATAGTCTATTCTCAATACAGCAGCCACACTGAGACTTTTAAATGGAAGTCAGATCATATCGTTCCTTTCTCAAAATTCTCCTGTGGCTCCTCGTTCCACCCAGTCCTTGAACACATTGGGAACTTCTTACTTAGAACTGGACTCTCTCTTCTGCCTGGAAAGCTCTTGCCCTGGATATCTTCAAGACTCACTCCCTCATCTTTATGTGTGAGCCTGCTCTGACCACCATACCTAAAATTACAAGGGGAACCACCTTCCTGTGCTCCACCCCCCACCCCCCACTCCCTCTTCCCGTTACCCTTGATTCTTATCTCCACAGACTTATCTTTTAAAGTATTATATAACTTACTCTTTATGTGCTTATTGGAATGAAGTTTCTATAAGTCTGACATCGTTGAACATTTTGTTAACAGGTAAATCTCAAGTGCCTAGAAGAAAGCCTGGTATGGAGTGGACATTCCATAAATCACTTGTGGAATACATTATTTAATCTGAGATTAAATAAGGATAAGAGTGGGATAAGAGTTTCAAAAAACACACTTCCTATAGTACAAAGGGACTGGACACATTGGCCCCGTGGCCACATACATTCATTCTACATTTACACCAACTCTCTCCTGGGCACTGTGCATGTGGTTTTCACAGACTTAGAAGTAACGATAACTGATTCCCTGCAGGCTGCCCTTCCAGAGAGAAAGCTGGCTTCCTGAAGAACTCCAACCCAATGCTTAAGTCAACCGATTTCAGAAAAGTGTTGGGGTGATAGATAAGGACTGAGGACAGTCCATCACTTTCTATTGTTTCAATTACATAGTTTGGAGCCCAGTCCTTATGCTGAGATAAGGCCTGGTGCTTCCCGATAAAGCAGCATAAAATCTGCATGGCTCAAGACTGGGATCTCATTCTTAGAGTCTGGCATTGGCCCTGCTAGAGTGCCATTTGGCACCCCAGGATGTCAAGGGAGGGGTGTGTGTGCTGTCCTTGGGGAAACCACAGACCTGCTCCTTCTCTTTGTGAGTTTCCTCAATAAGCACTATTCTAGAAGGTCTGGTATTTGTACTGTTTACTTGACATATATTCCATCTCATTTTAAATGTCATAAAAACTTTGGCAAGTGGATATTATTTTTCCACATATTTTGATAAGAAAAATGAGGCTCATGTAACTTGCCTAAGGGCACTGAACTCATAGTAGAAAAGTCTGAATACCAACAAATTCCTTCTGACATCAAGTCTGGTGTTCATGCTATTGTATTATTAGAATCTCCAATTCTATATGCGGTGGGATAAGAGTTTCAAACATAATCTGACATATTTTCCTTCTTTAAAATTCATTTTTTCCCCTCTAACCCTTTTGTCATAAATTCTGGGGATAAATTTTATTGATCCAGGAAAGGGAGATCACAAAAGGATCCAATGAGACCAAAGATTCAAATTCTTGGCTTTGTGTTTCAAAATAGACTTTAAAAGTCTTAGGAGGAGAAGATGTCCTAAAAATGAAAGCATTTTTGAGTTGCATGATCCTGGCACATGATTATTTTACCTTTTGAAAATTTACATGTCAAGAGCAAAGCCTGATGTTTCGGGGTGGTTTTTATCATGAATTCTGAGTCTAAAACCCTGAGTTAGTAATGCTGGTGATAAAAAAAAAAAAGCACATGATAGTGGCTATCCTATGTGGAGGGAACTTTTACTGCTTTCTGTCTGGAATGCTGAGAGGACCCAGCTCTGCAAAATGATACATTCCTATGCATTTCAGCCACAGTAGAGTAGAAATAGTAATACGGTCAATTTAAATGCTGTTTTTCAAGAATATCTGAAAATACTGCTTGCCTGAAGGAGTTCATAGGAGGTAGCTGGGAATTGAGAATAGCTGTGCCAGCCAAGGGGACCTCATTAAGTAAGATACATGGTGCAGAGACCATGGTGCAGAGAAGGACGTGGTTGAATCTCAGGGGATCAGCAACTTCTGCAAGAAAGGAATTGGGAGTCAAGATAGCTGGGACAGACTGAAGAGCTTGCATGCTTGGTCTTAGAGAAATTCCTGAAGTTGCCACATGACATTTACACTTACATTTCATTGACCAGAACTCAGTTCATGGCCATATCTAGCTTCCAGGAAGTCTGGGCAACACCGATTTTATTCTGAGACTGAGTAGAGGAGGGAAAGAGAGCAGAATGGATATTGAGGGGGAAATAGCAGGCTGTATTTATTACACAAGGTGAATAAGAAATAGATGATTTTCTGGGCATTATGCTAAACAGACAGACTTTATGGAGAGATGTGTCATAAACCATAGTCACCAAAAACACAGAAGCTCGGTAAATGAGAGAAAAAAAGCAATTTGCGAGAAGAACCTGATAAAATAAGTAGAAGATTTCAACAGCCCTCTTTAGGAACGTGACAGATTCGATAGAAAACAAAACAAGGGCATAAAAGAATTTAATGATACAATCAAAAAGGTTGAGTACACAGCTATATGCACATATACAAATTCATAGCTTTCAGATAAAATTAATTATGGTTATGTACTTGGCCTCAAATTAAACCTTAACATTTTTTTGAAAAGTAGAGCTTTTATAGGCATATTCTCTGATCATAATCCAATTAATCTAAAAGTATAAAAAATATATATAAAAAGGTAAAATACATTAACTCTTGAAATGAAGAAATGAATTTCTAGATAAACCTTGGAGCAGGGTCAAAATTAAAAGTAGCCAAGGATGCCAAAAGCAAAGGAAAAGAATAGTTCACACCAAAACCTGTGGGACAGAGTGGAAGAATGTAAGACATAAATAGCATAATTGAGGAAAGTTTCTCTTTTCCCAATCCTTAGCATGAACAGACTTGGTAACTGGTGCATCTGATCAGGATGAAGCTCTGCGTGTTTTATGGACCTTCTTGTTGGTAAAAGCTCTGGTCATTAGCAGCAACTGCTGGAAGCTGGGATTCACACCACCAGAAACATTTACGGATATCCCGCCAGGGGTGAACATACTTGGTTTAGTATGCTCTGCTATGTTGATGATGTTTTCAACTCTGACAATATTTTCTTACTATACCATCATACCCTTAAAATCAACTGGTTCAGTTGTGAACACCTGGATTTGTAACACCTAATGATATATTTTCATTAAAACTAAGTGATCCTAGGAGAAGAAAATAAAAAATCTGTGTATTCACAAGTTGTGCAGGGCCAGTAAGGGAGGTGAGAAGAGCTTACTTTTTTATGTTTTAAATTTCAAGTTAATGGCTATCTGTAAAATGTCTGAATCATGCGTGCCTGGGTGACTCAGTTGGTTGAGCACCAGGTTCTTGATTTTGGCTCGGGTCATGATCTCATCATCTCATGATCTCATGGTTCATAGGTTTGAATCTCCCATCAGGCTGCAAGCTGGTGGTGGGGAGCCTGCTTCGGATTTTCCTTCTCTCCCTCTCTCTCTCTGCCCTTCCCTCACTCATGCGTGCTAGTGCTCTCTCTCTGTCTCTCTCACAAAATAAATAAATAAACTTTAAAAAAATAAATGTCTGAGTCATATTCATCTATTTTGGGGTTTGCTTATATTCTTGACCCTAAGAAGACTCAAAAGTTAATTTCAGAATCCAAGTCCTCTCTATACTAAGGACGAGATTTGAGGATTCAAGTGAATTATTTGTTCCTTCAGTAAACTCAATCGGATTGAACAATGATTTTTTTTTCCTGTCATGAATGGTTTCCTTGTGAAACTGCTTTCAACGGCAAAATCAAGGCGTGGTGACATGATGCTAAATGTTACAGAAAGGTTATAGGAAATTTGATATAAAACAATTGTCTGATTATAACAATGCAGAGAGTGAGTTCATAAATGCAAAATAAAAATTTCCTCACAGGAAGTCACTAATAAGGAAGCTTGCTTTGGTAGCAGTTCAGGAAACTTGAAATTCAAGGTACATTATGAACATTTATAAATTTAAGGTCAGAGTTCTTTTAACCTAATCTGTAGGAATGGAGCCTCTGCTTGACTTGAGGGAAGATGGAACCAAGTCAGTTTTTCATGAGAAATTTCATTTTGTCTAAATATGGACGTTATTATAGTCAGTGCTGGAGGTTGTGAGTGGTTTGAAGAGCTTTTGGTCTGTACATGGCTGGAGCTGACCTTTCTTAACCCACCAGCATGTTGCTGTGGATGCTGATTAGCCTGTGGAGATTCTGCCTATTTGGAAAAATAAGATTTTTCATTTTTTTTAAAAATGTGCTGTTGCTTAAGAGGGTCTGAATATTGAAATGTTAAGGTCAGCTTTTACATTGTATTGTTATTTCTGGAATATTTTCACTTAAAGTCCTGACTGAAGCAAGGTTATTATTTTTCTAAGAGTTTTGGAGGAAAATCTGATGAGACTGGTATCTGAGGGTACTGATTAAGCCTTGTGCATCTCTCTTGTAGACCAGAAAACTTGTCTTCAATTATTTTTATGTAAATCTCATTCTTATAGGATGATTTTTCTGACAGGAAAATTTGTTCTTATCTAGCAGAAAAGGGCAAAGTTTAAGTAGATTTCACAATTTAGCAAAATAAAAACAAACAAAAATAGAGGGAGAAGAAGAGGGAACCGGTGGATAATAAGAAAAAATATTATATTCTTCAGACTGGCAAGGACACTCAGTCTTGAGGCAAATCTAGGTCAGATCCAAAAATTAGATTTTTCTGAGATTCCACCCTGCAACATCTTTAGGAGGTGTTCTATGTAGTAGAGAGCTTGGGAGCATGTGAAAAGTGGCTCACAAGGATGTTGGGTCACAATTGCTAGTGGCAAAGAAACAGCCACATTTCAACAGATTTTTTTTTAAGTACAGTTTTGTTAACTGGTAGCTGCAGTATCTTATTTTTCCAAAATTGCTCCTCGGACTGAGAAAGCTGCTCAATCATTGACCCTATCCCATAGATGTGGAAACCGTGGAGGACAGAAAACAATAAATTCCACCATCAAAGACAGTCACTACTGGTGTTTACATAGAACTTTGCCATCTTCCTCAACTTCAGCTTGTCTGAGGTGAGACACCACCATGCTCAGGGCTCTTATACACCTTCTATTTTCCATTCTCCCTCTGCCCGCCACCTGCCCCCCCCCCCCGCCCCAGTGCCAATTAAAAAGGTGGAAAGTTATTAAAAATCTGATTTGCTTTGTGGTGCGCCTGGGTGGCTCAGTCCATTGAGAGTCTGACTTCGGCTCAAGTCATGATCTCATAGTTTGTGAGTTTGAGCCCCGCGTTGGGCTCTGTGCTGACAGCTCGCCGCCTGGAGCCTGCTTCAGATTCTGTGTCTCCCTCTGTCTGCTCCTCCCCCACTCATGCTCTGTCTCTTTCTTTCTCTCTCTCAAAAATAAATAAACATAAAAAAATTTTTAAAAATCTGATTTGCTTTAGAAGATAAGCTTCATGATGAATGGCTCTCTTATTCAATTTCTTCCTTTAAAAAGTTTCCAAGTTAGTCATTAGGGTTTTCTCCTGACTTTATTTCATAAAAGCTATTTCAAATGCTGCTGGAGTAATTTTGGCAAAGAATAGTGTCCTTACTGTTTCCTGTTGCAACTCACAGCACAATTGAAGCCCCATGTCATTTCTGAGGCTTTCACATTTACGAATTTGGGATGATCAGGGAATCTTTTAGTCAAAATAACCTTGTTGGGGCACCTGGGTGGCTTAGTCGGTTGAGCATCCAACTCTTGATTTCGGCTCAGGTCATGATCCTAGGGTCATGGGATTGAGCCCTGAGTAGGTCTCCATGCTGAGTGTTGAGCCTACCTAAGAGTCTCTTTCTCTTTCTCTCCCTTTGCCCCTCTCCTTGCTCTCGCTCTCTCTCTTTCTCTAAAAAAAAAAAAAAGTTTCTTGTAGCATATTTTCTCCTATTCACCCAGTCAGTAAGTTGGGTCTCCCACTCAGTATTTATCAACCAGTAGGGTCTCTCATTCATACAAAAAATCATATTCCTTTGCTATAAAGTTCCAATGATAAAATATGAAAAGAAGAGGAAAAAAGAAGCACCAATGCCTTTAGACCAAGCAGTCCTGCTGTGTTCTCTTAAAATTGTTATTCAGCGACTATAGTATCAAATCCAATGTACAATATGAATAAATCTCTATTTTTATTTGTTGTATCTGTACATTGCTCCTTATCCATTCCTGAATGATGGTGAAAATGGATCACAGGTTGCAGATACAAACACTACTGCATACTCAACGACCAAGAAGCCACATCCCTGACGTTTTATGGCCTGTGTGGATTTTACTGATGTTCATGTAGTGTCACAGGATCTATTGTTCTATATAGTGGAGGAATCTGTTTGAGCTCGGGATTTTGGTTAGTAACTAACCCAGCCCACTCACAAGCATTGCCCAACAGGGAAGAGGGTGCAAAACAAACCACCAGACTCAGGATAGAGACTCTGCTATGTTCTTCAGGAGAGCTGTGAACAGTGCCAATGTGGTAAGAAAGGCAGCCATGGACATTTTGTAGAACAATTAGAGGGAAGCAAAGCCTCTAAAACAATACAGAATTGATATTACGACTTTGAGAAAGTGTATACATAAACACTAGAAATATTCCGAGGTTTCATCAGGGTCTTTAAACCAGGCAGTGACCTCTCATTGCAAACTGTTGCATTAATGCAAACGAGAGCATTACAAGACAAGTAGAGGCATAATGGGACCTGGAAAAAGGTAAACCTAGGTTATATCAAAGTAGATACTACTTTCTTTGGCAATAAACTAACGTGTTGTAACCAATCCCTTAGCGGGGAGATTAGAACTTAATGTGTAATTTTATTTCACTGTATTAAATTGTGCTCAATTCACTTCACAAAAGCACATAGTAGGGGACCTACCAGTGGTAATGTTTGGGTTAGTTCTATTATTTAGGAAGAAAAGCCAGGAAACTATTGTATAGTCGCTGAAGTTATCATCCTTTAGAAAAGGAAGATTGATACTATGGAACCATTATGGTTGCCCTCTTAGAAAACTAGCATAGATCACCTCGGAGAGTCTCATTTTGGGGATAAATCACCCTTGAGTCTCTGAAAGTAACCTTGATTGAAGAGAGGCTGTAGGATTCTCAGGGGTTTTTAAGAATATCTTTCCTGAAGAGGGTCAGGGCATAACCCAATAGTCACTCTGGAGAAAGTGAGCGTAATCAGACCCACAGGGCCTGAGACTTGCAAAACAAAAGATATTTATCACTTAGCTATGGATCTCAGAGGATGGAAAAGGCAGTGTTGTGTGGACCCACCCTATGAATGCCAGGATTACTCTGAACCCAGCGTTCTTTGGTTTTCCAGGGTTTGGGTGATGGTTTTGTGTCTACGAAGAAGAATACAGGTCTCTGTAACCCTGGGAGCCCAAGCGTGAGGCATCCCTTGGCCAGGCTGACCCTGAAGGAGTGGGGTCACCCTTCAGGGGCTGGATCAGTAGATGTCCAGCATTCCTTCTCAGACCATGGGGGGGGGGGCAAGTGCCAGCAAGAAACAAGGCAGGAGTCCACTGTGGCGGGACACTTCGTGGGCGTGGAAGTGGGGCTAGCCCTTTTTGCACTGCCTAAGTCTGTCTATTCTGACAGGTCAAGGGCGGGAGTGGGGAAAGCCTCAAGAGGGAGACAATAAACCTGCTGCTTATTTGGCAGATAGTTGCTCTAACCATTAGCTGGAAAAATAAAAGAGACCTGACGATATTTGTATCCTGGGTTTATAGATCAGGTATGTGCATAACGTTTTCATTTAACAGTGTATGGTCTGCTCTGTCCAATTATTCTTGTCTTGTCTTTTTTTTAAGGCCCTACAATAAGAATATCTCCACTCATTGATATAAATAAGTATCTGGACCATATGGATATTAACTACTGTAGTCAGTGCTTTGGGAGGAAGGTAAGAACCTTCTTGTAGAATGTTCTTTTATAAAGCATTTATTTATTTTCTCCATCCATTGGTAAATGCTGTATGCTGTATTCACATCTAAAACAAATAATAGGTCCATGTTTCATAGGAATTATTTGTGACAGTTGCACTAATGCGAAATCATTCTGTATAGAAGACTAACGGTTTTGACTGAGGCCGTAAAGAAAGAGATCTCATAGTCTCAAAAAAGTCACATTTAGGATTTTTTTCCTCCTTGAATCCTTTTTCCTTTTAAGAACATTTTCACAGTAAGGAAAATAAAAGTGAAAGCCACCATCTTTTCTCATTCATTTTAGAATTTTCCTTGCAGGAAGAGTTAGAGTGACAGTTCAGTAAGCCTCATAACTGTAGTCTCTGCAGCAGGGGTGGCCAGAGCTTCAGCTCAGGTCTCGGTACAGACTGAAAACATGAGGGACAGTGAGCATCCATGGCACCAAAGTAGGTGGCAGAGAGGCCACCTGGGAGGTGGAGGTGTGCAGGATGCCACCACGGGCTTTGGCATCAAGTGAAGCTGTGAATCCTCCTCCTGCTTCATTGCCCCTTTTGAAGCCAATAAAAACAGATTCCAGGCTCTTCTCCAGATCCTGTCTGTACCCTGCAGTCTGAAGTAGCACTTGAATCATTGCACCAGGCAGAACAGTCTTTTCCCTCCTGTGTGCTCAGGGGCAGCAGCTTTGCTCTGCTTTTACCTCTGCATTTAACCCTGTCCAAAGAGAACATTTCAGAAGGAGGAGTATCATTATCTCTGTGATCCAGTTCCTCCCCAAGGAACCTCAGATGAGTCACATGGAGCCGGGTCTCCATCCCTGAATGTTGTATGACAATTTCTTTGCCTCCATGGTTCCCTCTCCAATAAACTCTCAGCTCACAGTCTAGATGAAGCCACAGAGTCACTGTTGGCAGATATTTCTTCCTTCCTTCCTTCCTTCCTCCCTCCCTCCCTCCCTCCCTCCCTCCCTCCCTTCCTTCCCTCCCTCCCTCCCTCCCTCCCTCCCTCCCTCCCTCCCTTCCCTCCCTCCCTCCCTCCCTCCCTTCTTTCTTTCTCTCTCTCTCTCTCTCTCTCTCTTTCTTTCTTTCTTTCTTTCTTTCTTTCTTTCTTTCTTTCTTTCTTTCTTTCTTTCTTTCTTTCTTTCTTTCTTTCTTTCTTTCTTTCTTTCTTTCTTTCTTTCTTTCTCTGTCCAGTTCAGTGAAGACTCAGATTTGGGTGCCTTAAAAGTTAGCTGGGGATCTCCAAATATGTAATATTTGCTTTCTCCAGGGAAGCACAATTTCAGCAGATGTTAAAACTGCTTGGAATCACCTCATGCAATTCACTCGGTTCCTCCTCTTATGCTTTGAACAGAAGTTGGTGTGCATGTATGTGCGCACATGGAAACGGTGTCCCTTGCAGGATATTTTGAGAAATTACTTAAAAAGTAACCCATAGAATTATTGTGTACACAAGTAGAATTTGCTTTTTGTAAGCCAACAAGGTGTTTCTAAATATTTCTTAGCAGCGACGCCTGGGTGACTCAGTCAGTTAAGCCTCTAACTTCAGCTCAGGTCATGATCTCAGGTTTGTGGGTTCAAGCCCCCACCATGAGCTCTGTGCTGACAGCTCAGAGGCTGGAGCCTGCTTCAGATTCTGTGTGTCTCTCTCTGCCCCTCCCCCGCTCGTGCTCTGTCTCTCTCTCTCTCTCTCTCTCAAAAATAAATAAACGTTAGGGGCACCTGGGTGGCTCAGTCGGTTAAGCGTCTGACTTCAGCTCAGGTCACGATTTCACAGTCTGTGAGTTCGAGCCCCACATCGGGCTCCGTGCTGACAGCTCAGAGCCTGGAGCCTGCTTCAGATTCTGTGTCTCCCTCTCTCTCTGCCCCTTCCCTGCTCATGCTCTGTCTCTCTCTGTCTCAAAAATAAATAAAAACATTAAAAAAAATAAAATAAATAAATAAACGTTAAAAAATAAATAAAATAAAAATTACTTAGCAAATTAATCCTTAAAAATCTGGTTGATTAGTCAGGACATTTAGTCAAGTGACAGAAATATAATACAAATAAGCTCAGGCGAAACAAAATAGATGAACATAGAGGAAGGGAAGGAAAAATAAAATAAGATAAAAACAGAGGGGGAGGCAAACCATAAGAGACTCTTAAATACAGAGAACAAACTGAGGGTTGATGGAGGAGAGGTGAGTGGGGGGTGGGCTAAATGGGTGATGGGTACTAAGTAGGGCACTTGTTGATGATCACTGGGTGTTGCACGGAAGCGATGAATCACTAAATTCCACTCCTGAAGCCAATACTGTACTGTATGTCAACTAACTTGAATTTAAATAAAATTGGAAGGAAAAAAAGAAAAGGAGAAAGAAAAGATATTTACAATCACAGACAGCAGATAAACCATGATTCAGCAGTTTAGTACCCTTTCGGCACAAATAATGTTTGGGCTGAATTCTCAGCTGTAAATACTCTTCAACGTAGACAAAAGCAGAAGCAACAAAATAGCAATCATTATATATCTGAAATATATATACAAAAAAAAAATCTCTTCTTGGGAATATATACTGTGTTTGTATGTGCATGCATCTTTTTAAATTTCTTCAATATTTTATTTGTATGAACTACAGTGCCCGGTTAGGAAATGAGATGGAGATTTTGGGGAAAGAGATTTATTAAGGGAGTGCTCTTGGGATAAGCCTGTCAGGGAGTGAGGGAGGCAGGCTTAGGCAAGTGGGGAAGGCTCAGCCAGGATGTGGCCTCCACGGGAGACCACAAGTGTGATCACTCACCAGTGCAAGAGAGCTAGCATTTTGTACCCGTTGTGCAGGGTTTGCAGTATAGAGAATGGTAAAAAAATAGGGGCGGTGATCAACTGAATATGACTCCCATTTGGCCAAGGGTAGCTATCCGGACAAGGACGCTGCCGTGAGTTGTTAGCAGCCAACACTCAGAGCCACTGGGAGCCAGAGCTATGGACTAGTGGTGGGTGAGGCACTAAAAGCACCAACACGATGCACTATTTTTAAAACAACAACTGAACCCCATCCATAAATAAATAAATAAATAAATAAATAAATAAATAAATAAATAAGGATATGTACCGACTGACTTCAATTAGGTAAAAGTGTATTTAAGAATATGTATGAAACATGTCTTTCAGGCGGGGCTCCCTGTCTCTTTGTTGGGTTATCTTCTGCTTCATACATAGTAGGCAAGCAATAAATGTGAAATCAAACAGTTAAAAAATAAACAAACAAACAGAAAACCAAATAAGCTTAGGCCAGAAAAGAAATCCATCGGCTCCTATAACCTTGGCAAACGCAGAAGTACATATGGGTTTCAGGTATCCAGGGTGCCAGGGAACTGAATCCTGCAAGGATTCCTACTCTCTGCATATCAGCTTTACTCACTCAGACCACAAAAAAGGAGACATGGTGGCAACCATTCTCTACCTGGAGTTCATCTCACAGTGTAGCCACCAAGAAAGGACCAAGGATCCCTCTTTCCCACCCCAAATTAAAAAATTCTGGGGTAGGGTTTTGCTTATATTAGTCTGAGTCAGGTTTTCCTCCAGGGGGTCAATCTGTGACTGCAGCAGAGTGTACATGATGTGATTGGCTCAGCTCGAGCATGTGTCCTTGTCTGGGTCATTTGGGGGTGTCCCAGGTGGCTATGTAAGTAAGATGACAGCCTCCATTCAGACCACATGGTTAGAGTTTTTATCTCTTACCAGGAGGGAGTTGCTGTTCTAAGCAAACAAAATATTAGATGCCCACCACAACAGCGTTGTCTCAATTGTATGGACTCTTGGGGGTGGGGGTGGAGATTGGGAGGATGAGAAGGTTTCATTTCTTTAGGACTCCCCTAAACATGAGTAGCTACTTCTGATGAACTGGGTTAGTTTCTGAGATCATTTTGGCTTTCTACAAGCCGTATACCTTTTCTGACTCACATTAACTCTTGGAGAACACCATCACAGCTGCTGCTGCTGCTGCTTCTTCTTCTTCTTCTTCTTCTTTTCTAATGTTTATTTATTTTTGAGAGAGAGACACAGAGAAAGAGAGAGAGAGAGAGAGAGAGAGAGAGAGAGAGACAGAGTGCGAGCAGGGGAGGGGCAGGGAGAGTGAGACACACACACAGAATCTGAATCAGGCTCCAGGCGCTGAGCTGTCAGCAGAGCCCGATGTGGGACTCGAACTCACGGACCATGAGATCATGACCTGGACTGAAGTCGGGTGCTCAGCTGACTGAGCCACCCAGGAACCCCCCATCACAGCTTCTTTAGGTCCTCAAATACCTCTTACACAAGTTGTGGAAAAAAGACAAAATACGATAATAATCATAACTAATATATACAGACCAGTGCTATACTCTAAGCACTGTGTTAAGTGAATGAATGATAGCATTTACTCCTCAGAATATCTTTAATTTATAGAAGAGGAAAGTGGGATTTACAGGGGTAAATGTTAAGCTTAAGATCACGCAGCTGGTGTAGTGATGGGGTGGGATTCCAACCCAATTGCCTAATTACTGAGCTAATGCCTAGTCTTGTGCTTTTCTGTGTAACGAGCTTCTGGTTAGGATTTGGTGGCAGTGATTTTTTTACCCATTGCCCTCACTGCAGTCAGTGTGGGACAATGTGGAACAGCTTCATCCATCTAATTTCTCTTTTTAAAAATCCTAAACCCAATCCTCTACTGTCTCAGGCAAATTCCCACTAAAATTCCCTTTCCTGCATGAACTCTCTATAACTGATAGACCCATTCAGTACTGATTTTTCTTCTTAACAAGGACACCTGAGGAGAAAATGAAGAATATTAGAAGAACTAAAAGACATTATAGTCAAAGGTATGTACCAAGCACCCACCAAGTGTCAGGTAATGTGATAAATGATGGGATGGGAGTATTAAATAATTTCACAAGATCTAGTCTAGGTCTTAATGGAGTTGTAAGTTAGGAAGATTAAAATAACATGCAAAGAGCGAAAGTTAAAAAGTGAAAGCAGTGCAGTTTTTGGGGGTGGGGATGGGATATAGGCTTTCTATAAATTCAGAAAGGAGAGACAGATTATAGGAGACTGCAGGAAACTGATGCAGCCATTTTGGAGGAATTGAGACCAGAAGAATACATAATGTTTGACACAGAGAGAGACAGAGGCATTGCAGGGAACATAGGGAGGTAGCAGTGAGGAGGATGAATTTGTGAGAAAGTGATAAGAAAGGTAGGACTAACATAGAAAACATAGGCTAGGAAAAAGCCTCTGGAAAAGGAGGTGGGTTGATAAAATGACAAGTGGATGATGGAGGTCACTGAAAGCTAGCCAAAGGGGCTTACTTTTGTGTAGAAAATCGGAACTACTATGAGATTTTGAATACTGAAGTGATATATAATGAAAAGATACTTTCTAAAAAAGGGTGTGGCAG
This sequence comes from Acinonyx jubatus, assembly GCF_027475565.1. Lineage (NCBI taxonomy): Eukaryota > Metazoa > Chordata > Mammalia > Carnivora > Felidae > Acinonyx > Acinonyx jubatus. The sequence goes on along the minus strand of NC_069386.1, from coordinate 71,485,028 downwards.
TGGTACAGAGGGTGGTTGGGAGTGGGTGAAATGGGGCGAAGGGCAAGAAAGACTTCAATACTGGCAAATGTTTTGTTCAACTTGGTGGGAGGAATTACACATATATGTAGTAAGTTGCTGGGTGTGTGGGGAACATAGAAGAGACAGGTTTTGTCCTTTATAATTTAATGCAGACTTTGGAATTATAAAATAATATAAATTTTTAGGAAATTAGGGTTCAAATGAAAAGTTATAGATTTTTAAAAATTATCCATGTCATCAAAGTCTATTTACACAAAGTATCGATAATTTTAAAAATTCCTTCCTGAGATGGTCTTATATCACCTTTGTCATTCTTAATGTGTATTCGTGTTTTCTCTTTTTTCTTAACAGATTTTCCAGAACTCTTGGCTTAATAAATTCCAACTTTTGTTTTGCTTTTAAATTAATTCCTACTTTTATTATTAGACTTTTCCCTTCTTCATTTTGGCTTATTTTGCTTATTATCCTTTTTTAATTTCTTGAATTGAAGATTTGGCTCCGTTATTTGACTGTTTATTAATAAATGTATCAAGGCTGCACATTTTCTTATGGGTTTTGCTTTGAACAAATCCACGGGTTTTTATATGTAGTGTTATCATTAGTGTTAATTTTTAATGACCCGCAGTTTTAACTTTTAGTTCTTTGAACTGGAAATTATTTAGAATAACGTAAGTGGTTAATTTCCTTCCAACTCATTTATTGACTATCTTTTAATTATTAATTTCTAGCTTTATTGCATTTTCAGAGAATATAGCTCTTATGAATCTTTCCTATTGCTTCTTTGAGTCATAATATATGCTCATCTTTTGGTAAATGTTCTATAGCTGTATATATGTGTGTGTGTGTGTGTGTGTGTGTGTGTGTGTGTGTGTGTGTATACACAAGTTTATTTTTCATGTCCCTCTTTCTCTTTCTTTCTCTGAGAAATATATATTAAAGTACCCCATACTTATTATTGTCAAATTAGTCTTATATTTCTGACAGATTTTGCTTTATAGTTTTCTGATGCAACCTTGTTTTTGAATAAAAGTGGGCTCATTCATGAACTCATTCAATCCATTTTTGAATTCAACAAATAACTGTCGAGAACCCACTGTCTTCCAGGTCCCGGGTTGAGCTCTTAGATTATGACAATGAGTAAGACAGACTCAATCCCTAGTGTCCTGGAGTGTGCAGCCTCCAAAGAAGGTGACATGAACACGACTCAGTGATTGTCACTAGGCATGGAGGATGAGTGACAGGAGAAGTACATAGTGCCATAGGAGATTTAGCAGGTAGTTATACATGAATCAAAAGGGCTAGGAAAGGCCTCCCCGAAGAAGTAACATTTAAGTTCAAATAGGCACATTTTAGGATCTGAAAGCAGACCCTGTCAGCCAGGGTTCTAGCAGGAAACTTGTGCACACAAAAATTGCAAAATTTGAGGAGAGTTCATGTGGCTCTAGTTATAAAAGTACAAGCAAGGTGTAGGAAACATATAAAGGATAGTGCTATGCTCTGGGACAAGGATCCGTCCAGGCCTTAAGTGGAACAAACTGATTACTGGAACCTGGAGCTAGAGAGGCTGTTTGGACAGACCATCTTAAAGAGCTGACCTTGTGATAGAGGGTCAATGTCAGCCTAGGTGAATGTCACAGGGAAGACAGGGAAGATGCTGGGGGAATAGATACCCTGACCTTATGCTCCTCTTCTTCCTCTTTATCTCTGCAGGTGCTCCCCTTGGGCCAAAACCAACTAATGCAGACAAGAGAGTCTGTTGATGCAGTTCCTACAGTTCAGCCATCTGGGGCACAGGGTGCAGAAGGATGGAGAGAGGACCCGGAAAAGCAAACAGGAGATACTAAACACACAGTCCAAGGTGGGGGAAACTGAGAGATGGGAGATAAGCCCAGAGAAGTAAGCCCAGATCAAGGAAGGCTTGTGAGACTTGGTGATGATCTTAGGTTTTGTCCTATGGGAAATGGGCAGTCATTGGTTAATTTTAAGCAAGAGTAAAATTATCACCACTGTGTGTTTCAATAACTGGCTGTAGTGAGGAAAATACCTGGATGGAATGATGATTTCCTTCACTTCACTAGGATGGGGACACTGGAGGAGGTGGAGTGGTGAGATAATGAGCTTAATTAATTTGGGGCCTTTCAAGATTAAAGCATCTAGGTGGGTTTGTACTGAGAAGGGGCTGGGTCACTGACACCAATGTGTCAGTAGAGACCAGTTAATAGGTATTTCAGAGGTTAGGAGTTGATGAGATGGCTTAGAATCTGTGTGTAGTCTAGGGGCAGAACGTTTTTCCTTTCTTCCTTTCTAGGTTCTCTGCCTGGTCCAATAATTAACTTGATATAAGACAGATTAATAGGAGGAAGGAAATTTAATTTAGTGCATATGGAAGCTTCAAAGATAGGAGACCTGAGGGCAAGTTGAGCAGTTGAGGCTTATTTGCCATCCTGAGCTAAGGAAAGGGGAAGGGATAGGGGCCTGGGGCTTCACTAGGGAGGAGGGGCATTCACAGGATGTTACAAAGAGCAAATATTTGGAAATCAGATGTTTGCCCTGCCATATGAATAGATTTTTCAGATATAAAGTTGTCCCTGGTAATTCCTCTCCTGTGCCAGGCTCCCTATCTAAATTCCTTTAGGTAGTTTAAGGGGGAAAGTAAAAGTTTTTAAATCTGCTGGATTTTGATTGACTTCAGCTCAAAATAATCCTCATGCTAAAGTGGCACATTTTGAGGTGGCATATTCTGTTCCCCTTTAGTGGAGGGATTAGGAACCCCAGAACTCAAGAAACTGGTAGAGAAGGTACAACCTTCAAAAGAAGAGAAAAGTAGGGAGGGCTAAGAAGGTAGGAGAAAAAGCTGGAGAACTTTCAGAAGTCATGCTTTTGAGTTCTTTCATGACAAGTGTACTCCCAGCATGCACTGAGTCAGGGTGGGCTTTTGTTATGCCGGATACCAGGACAACACTAGTGAGGTCATTTCAAGTAAGGGGGAAATTCGTGCTGACATTTGATAGACTTTCTTTATCTCCCAGAGTAACTGTGCCCTAGAATTCTGAAACCCTTTAAGGAAGATATGGATTTGAGTTTTCTTTTTGGAAAATCTGCATGCCTGCAGATTCTGCTTTTGTGAAGCTGGTGTCCAAAGCCAGAATGTGCCATGTGGTTGGAGAGAAAGGTATACAGTCCATGGGATTTGACAGTATTACTATAAATGAATCATCTATTTTTGTTTCCCTTCATCACTAAATCCAGACTATTGAAAAATAATTAGGAATGTCTCAAGACATGTGGTCCATTAGATCTCCTCTCACAAAGAAAACTTTAAATGTCTGGATATCAAACTAAATAAAAAATGGCCAGCTATTTTTTCTGTCCAACCTAGATGTGTATGGAGCCAAGATTTTATAGTTTAGGTATCAGGAAGGACTTACCTGATTCAGAGCCAGAATGGCCTTACATGTGCTAAAAAATAAAATTCTCATACAAATAAAGAGTGAGTCTGTGTCCAAGTTTTATTAAAGTTTTTGGTGAGAGAACATTAATAATCAAAATAGCTGATTCCACGAGTGCTTACAGGAAAAAAGATATAAATGTACAGATAGCAAAATAAAATATCGGTAGAGTTGATACAAAAATTTGAGGTTAATTTGTCTTCCAGGCTATGAACTCTTAACACCTCTTCCATTTCTGTAGGTTAACCTCCAATACACAGGAGTGTAAACCATATGAGCCTTTCTCAGTTATGGATTGCTAGGTAAATATGCTGTGACAGCCAAGTTACATTCCCCGAGAGTGTCAGGTAAGTTCTTACTGGGAAATGCTCTTGCATGATAGAGAAAAAAAAAAAAAAAGATCTGGCAATCATCATTTTTTTCTCCCAAGGGACAACTTTCTCTTTCACAATGTTATTAATGAATGGCCATGGCATTTAAAACTGCCTTTCCCAAGATAAAGACACATGTGTGTTTTGTTTTGAGGAGGCAAATTATGCTCAGAGACTGACTTTGTCTTTGTCAGCAATCTATTTAATATGGATTCACGGAGGGAATTTCACAAGCCAATAGCATGCAGGAAAATGTCTCTTAATAAGCCAATAAAGAAATAATATACTCTGAACCAATGATAGATTAATCACACTATTGTCCCAGGCAAGGGGAGATGAAAGGAAAAAAGTTCATATTTAGTTGAGGTGTACTTTTTTTTTTTAATTTATTTTGAGAAAAAGGAACAGCACAACTGGGGGAAGGGCAGAGAGAGAGAGAGGCAGAGATTGAGAATCCCAAGCAGGCTCGAAGCTGCCAGCTCAGAACCCAGGAAACTGTGAGATCATGACCTAAGGCAAAACCAAGAGTCAGAAGCTTAACTAACTGAGCCACTCAGGCACTCCCTGGAGTATACATTTAATAGGAGTTGGTACTTGGGGAGAGATGGCTTAGCCCCACCAAAAGCTGATGTCCAGCTGCGAGCCCCAGAGTAAAAGTCTCCTGTTGCTAGAGCATGTTGCTAGGGAACTATGGGGTTGTTGTTGAGGGACAGGTTGTTCTTCATGGGGCCACTGTATGGCTTTCTTCAATGTTGGTAAAACAGATCTTTACCTTGGCAGAAGCTAATTGCCCCATGGTTTTTTCAGAGATCTCTTTAGGTCAGCAGAGGTCCCTTGTTCAGACCAAGCACTCTCAGATACTCCTCACAAACCCTTGGTAATTATGTTCTAAATGTACCCTTGACATAGTTACTTCTTCTGTTTTTATTGATAAGCCCTCAGTGGGGCCCCTCAGTAGCTCAGCTACTGAGTTCTTATTGGTAAAAATAGATAATATGATAACACTCTGACACAATGTATTTCATTCTTCTACCAAAACAACTTTCCTCCAAAAACCACTTCATTCTTTTTTGTCTGTCACAAACCGGTGGATTAAAACAACTTCATTTAAGTCATAAACAAGTTGATTTGAATTCATAACAAACCAATACACATTAGTGTGCAAAATGACTTTGTGTCACGCAGGAACTCAATCCTTATTGCTTTCTAACTCCTTAGTAGCTATTCTTCCAATCCAGAAATGTCCAACAGATTTGAGGCAATTTATTAGGCTGATTGAAATTTAAGGCTCTTTCCTTCAAATTCCCAGCTTATTTTCCTCACACCTCCTTCCTGAACGAAGACTTCCACTTACTGAGAATGAATCAGTAATATTTAGAGCAGTCCAATGCAGTGATCTTCAAACAAAGGAGCAGATAGATGTTTTAAGGGAATCAACATCTAGATCCTCAACTTCTCTGTGTGTGCTTTCCTGAAAATGATCTGCCGGAGAACTTGACTGTAGTTTTCATTTCACAACTGTGCTTCTTCACATTACACAAGAAAGAATCTTTCTTCTGCAGTTTAAAAACCCCAGGACAAAAAAAAAAAAAAAAGAATGAATGAAAAGAAAAAACAACTCTAAGACATTAAGGAAAGGAGTACTTCGTTTTGTTTGTGTAGGGGAAGCCTCCTTCAATCAAATCATTATAGATCCCAGTCATTTCATTAAGATATGCATTTGCAAAGAACTTTTTACCTTTTATGTTAAAAATCTTTTTGAAATGGTTGTATCTTTAAGTAATTTTTATCAAATGTGCATTATTAATAATTGTGTTTACAATTCAACTCTGAAAAAAAACAGAGCAATATGGTCTGAGGAAATAAAAAGAATAATAATTTCAATCTCATACAGGTTTTTGTCGCAGAAATTTTGAGTCAATAAAAGAATTTTAATGAAAAATATGTGATATTAAATCTTCAGGAGTTGAAAGGAAATATGATTTTAAGGAAAGAAAAAAAGCAATTGTTATTGTATCTTCAATTGTTAATGGAGACTTTGTTCATAAATTTTAATTGGGTATTTATAGGTAGCAAATCACTTTAGTATTAAGATTTCATCACATATATTTAAAAGCTCTTCTAAAATTTTATTTGAAAATGTCAATATTTATAATACAGTGGAATTTATAACCTCCATAGCTATTTAAACATTTATAGTAATGATCAAATATTTTAGAACTCATCTTCAAAATGTGTGATCACATAGTTTCCCTAAGTTTGACTGCCATTAATCTAATGCACTGGTTGGTCTACAAATATGAACATGACTTGATGGCATGCAGAATTACTGTCAATGTATATGTGTGTGTAATCCTTTAGCCATTCTTAAATTTGTATCTTCTGTAGGCTGGTGGAAAATATCACTGAAATTCATGAGGCCGCTTGAATGTTTCTCCTTAAATGTGAGTATGAATGAAGTAAGACAGAACAAGGGACTCTTAGATCTGACAGCATTCATCCTTCTCAATTTGCAGACATTGTGTGCGAGAAATTATCAAACTGTCATTCTGAGATACTGTCTCTACAGTATCTAAGGTTATCTGCCTTAGCTTCCCCATTAAGCAGAAGTGTTTCCTTCTGTCAAGAGATTGAAACTTCTGTTTAAAATGACTGATTCCTGGGGCGCGTAGGTGGCTCAGTCAAGCACCTGACTCTTGACTTCGGCTCAGGTCATGATCTCATAGTTTGTGGGTTTCAGCCCCACATCAGGCTCTGTGCTGACAGTGTAGAGCCTGCTTGAGATCCTATCTCTCTTCCTTTCTCTGCCACTCCCCTGCTTGTGCTCTCTCTCTCTCTCTCTCTCTCTCAAAATAAATAAATAAACAAAAAAAAATGACTGATTCCTGGTGGTGTAGAGAATAAATTGTCCAGAGAGGGGTAGATCTAGGAATAAAAGCCCAAGTTAAGAGGAGAGTGAGTGCTTTAAAGCCTCATGCTGCCAGTTTTTGTTTACCACCAAAGCAGGCTACAAGTGATAGCAAAGCACATTAGTAAGAAGCAAAATAGGCATAGGGATTAACTAATGCAGTCTCCATACCTAAAGGTTCTACTCTGATCAAGTTCTTAAGCAAAGGCTAAGATTAATATAGGCATGTGTAATATTTGTGATTTATAATTAGAAATATATATTTGATCTGTGTCCCCACTTCTGACACACAGCATCCAAAACTCTTGGAATTTCATTTCGTGAAAGGGATAGAGGTGTCTTTTGTTTATGTTAATGAAGCAATTTAGGAAAGGCACCTAAGGATGGCTGGTGGCAGAGGAGCCAACCATATGATTAGAGGGTTGGAACTTCCAACTGAACAGTAAACTCCTGGCTTAGTAAGGGGTCCCCACCAGGACTCTGTTCTAACACTATGACTGTCTCCTTCCAACCTGTGTGCATTCCGATATTCATACCAAATCCAAACAGGCTATTAGATATCAGGCTAAAAGTTTTTAATATCATCCCTACCTGGAGGGAAACACAATACATACAACACATGACAAATATAACAAATAGTCTAGTAGGTGAGAAAAAGCTAATGTGGGCTAATGGAGAAACACAAAGAAAAGGTTTTTAAAGTTTAAATTAAGTATATTGAGATGGGGAAACTATCCTGAAATACCCGGTGTGGAGGCCACTTTCAGGCAAGTAGGCTTGAGCATTGGAATGTAGAAAGGACCACGGCGTCCACCTGGCTGAATATAAACAGGCCCATCAGATGACCCACCTCAAAATATCCATCAGCCCTAACTGACCAATGGGCTACTTACAACCAGGCACAGTTACCAAAAAGGAAGATTCCATATATCACCATACGGCCTCATCTTCTCCCTGTAAATATGGCCCCCACCCACTGCCTTGTTGCAGACAGCCTGTCCTTTGCTGTCCTGCCCACCACTCCCTGGCAGTGTATTCAATAAACTTTTATGCCTTTGTTCTGCCTCAGGTGAATCTTTTCACTGTCCACCGGCTTCCACCTGATCGTCACCCCACATTTGGGGGCCTCCATCCTATCCTGAGACACCCCATTGAGACACCACCCCTGGGTGAGCCCAGTGTAACCACAAGAGTCCTTGTAAAAGGGAAGCAGGAGGGTCAAGACAGAGAAGGACATGATGTGGCAGTGGTAGTAGGGGTCAAAATGATACACTTGCAGGTTTTGAAGATGGAGGTCAGCCACGAGCCGGAAGTGTGGCAGCCGCTGGAAGTTGGCAAAGTCTCAAGGTTTCACTACCCTTCCCCCAACCCCACCCTGAGACTCTAGAAGTCATGCCGGCTCTCTTGCCAATGCTTTGATTTTAGGTTGGTGTGACTTCTGACCTTCAGAAGATAAGATAAAAAATTTATATTGTTTAAACCACTAAATTTGTGATTATTCGTTTCAGCAGCGATAGGAAACCAATACGGCAGGTTATAAGTCTGAGGCTGCTGGTGGCTGTTTTTGCCATCACTTGGCCAAAGCTTACTTCGGAATAAAGCCAAAATAAAGAAGAGCCAGTGCAGGGCAAGTTATGGGTGACATCATTTGAATACTTGGACCCAGACTTCTTGAAGAGGTAGTTAGCTTGGGTTTTTCAGTTTTTTTACACCAACTAGTTTTTTGGTTTTTTGCTTCAGTCACTTTGACCTGGGCTCACTCTTACTTGCATATGATGTGGAAAATACTGGGGCTCAGAGCTGACAGCTAAGAAAGAATTCTTGAGCCGTCTTCAGTGCAAAAAGGTAGTTTTATTGAAGCAAAAGGACAAGACCTGTGGGCAGAAATTGCTGCATTGGGGTTGTGAGTGACTGATTCTTCACTTGGGAGTTGGGAGAGGTAAAGACAAAGGGAAGTTTCCAAAAGGACTTTCATATGTTAAAGAAAACTCTCAAGATCCTGGAGGCCTGGCTATTGTCAAGCTAAGGTTGTTTTCCCTCTAAGAAAGTATTAACAGTAAGACAGTAGGAGTTCCTGGAGGAATGTTCTACTCTGCCTGCCTCAAGTATTTGTCAGTGGGCTGCAGGTTATAAGGAAATTTAATTTGATCTACATTTCTTTCTGCCTTTGTTCCCTACATCACTATACAGCTTATGTACAGTATTTTTCTTTAATACTTCAATTTTACTCATAATAACCCTGGTTTGGTAACAATATACTTGTGCTCATCTGCAAAAGCGACTGATTGAGCAAATTAAGGTACATCCCAAAGATGTAAAATTTTACAGCCATGGGAACTCATGCAATGGAAAAACTATTTATGTGGGAAAGTATTTCAGAATATATTAGTTTTGCACTAGAGGTAAAAAAAATCAGAAAAAAAAGAGCACTCACAGCAATACCCAGTCCTATGAAAAACAGCTCAAAAAGTTACAAAAAAGGTTTTCCTATGATAATTTGGGTTTTTTAAAACTACATTCTTCATTGAATAACACAGTGTGACACTTGGAACATTTATGGAGCACCACTGCCAAAAACCGTGTTTTAAATTTAAAATGTAATTGGGGCTCCTGGGTGGCTCAGTTGGTTGAAGGACCAACTTTGGCTTAGGTCATATTCTCCTGGTTCAGGAGTTCAAGCCCTGAATTGGGTTCCTCACTTACAGGGTAGAATCTGCTTGGAATTTTCTCTCTCTCTCCCTTTCTCTCTCTGCCCCTCCCCCATTTGCACTCTCTCTCTCCCTCTCTCTCAAAATAAATAAATAAACTTTAATAAATAAATAAATAATTTTGAAATGCTATTGAAAAATGCATCAGACAAGTTAAAAATATTAAAAATTAACAAGCCAAATAAGTATAAACTAGTATTAAGGTACAAATTCTCTATGTAGAAGCATAATAATGGTACTACTGTTAATTCTACTTTAACTTTAACTAATAATGATAAATGAAATCAGGTAGTATGCAATTATACCCTAGAAAGAGTGAGAACAGTGTGCATATTATACAAGTGTGTGCACATTATAGCACCATTTTCATGCATTTCTTTCTCAAAATATATCTATGTATCTGTCAAATTAATAAGATTGACAGGCTGTAGCATTTGCCACTCTCTGGGGATGCAGAATGTCCACTGATTAATGAACCATACACACAATGTGTGATTTTAGGCAAGTTAGCCTCTCTGAGGTTTAATTCCTCATATCAAATAGGGTTATCAAGAGTACCTAAAGCATAGATTTGCTCAAACTACTAAATGAAATAATCCATATTCTGCACCTATCAGAATGTGGGGCACACATACATATGCAATAAGTGTTAGCTACTATTATTATTATTACTATTATTATTATTAAGTATTAGCTATTATTATTATCAATATAATATTGTCATTATTAGTCATTTTCTGTATATCATATAGTCTCTGTTTTCTCTGAGTTAGCCCAGAATCAACTTTTGTTGTATCATGTTTATTGAGGAAATAAGGAAAATACTATCAATGAATTAACTTCATTAAAAAAAATCCTATCTGTGAATTAAGGAATATTGTAGGTATTGTTGCCATTGAAATGAATAAAATTCAGTCTCTAATAAGTAAAGCTTGCTCTTAAAACAAACAAACAAACAAACAAAGAATACACTTAGAGTTGAAAACCTAAGGGAAAAAAGAAGAAATGGTCAGCACTACCTGGGGTAGTGCAAGTTGGGGTACAAGTTGGGGACAAGGACTTCGAGAAGAGGAGACACTTCAGAACACCTTGAACACTAGAGAAGTGGCTGAGTGGGGATGGGCATTCCATGCTGAGGGACTAGTTATTTTTATTACTATTTTGAGAATTACTAAGGCTTACAGACATCCTTTCTGTGTTTCCTCTGGTTCGATAGAATAGTATGTTTTTTCTCTGGAGAAGCTGATGATTCCCTCTCTATGCTCCTGGTACCCCAACCACTCACCCTTCCCCTTCCCCCGACCTCTGCACAGATGCTGAGGTCTGAGGTTTCTGTAAACCTCCCTCTGTTGCTCCTGTCACTGTGCCCTCCATGAGAGCACACAAATACATCGCAGCATCCTCCAGCTGGGCGGCTGAGATCCTGAGACTGAAGGATTTGTCTGCCTTCTGGAAGTTCACAGAGAAGCGATTATTTGTTGCATTCTCTTGCTTATTAGCTTCTTGGCGAATAATGAGAACCATCTCCCTGCTGGGAGGCTGTTTGTACCAGAACAAATAATAATTACTGTCACTAGTGTCAAACATGCAGTCCAGGGTCACAGTCTCTGCCTCGTGCACAGACATTTCTGGTTGAGTCTGGGTGACCTTCTGGGCCATGCTGGATCCTATGGGAAAGAGGAGAGGGTATCACACCAGACAGATAAGGCAGGCAGACTCACAAGCTGATCCCATTCCCTACCACCTTTTGTCTTCTTGATCAAACTTCAGGCAGTATCCATAAACTTCTTTGCCCCCAATAGCCAGCACCAATGAGGAGGTAAGATGCCTGTGTTACTGATCTTTCTTCCTATTTCCCAGTCCTGTTGGATAATAGTAAAAGCAAATACGTGTGCCTTTCTTACCAAGATAGGTGGAAACCACGAATACCCACAGCAAACCAGAGCAAACCATGCTGCCGGCTCTCTCTTGCAGGGTGAAAATTCTCCTGCTCTGATCTGAAACTGGGGGATCAGCTGTGCTCAGTGACGTCACTGCTCCAGACCAGGAAATGTATGGCAGGTGGGTGGTTGGTTCTGTCTTGCTTAAAGAAGTGCATCAAAGCTTTTTGTCTTTTGCTTCAGAGAATGAAAGTTTGGTTGTAGTGGCAAATGAAAAGAGATGTCAGAACTGTAATTTATTCTGAGATAACAATCAAGAAGTGAAGGAGCTGGCACATTGTTTTTGTAAAGATGTAATCTAGGAGGGGAGGATGGGGTGGGTGGGGAAAAGACAAGCAAAGCTAATGTAATGACCTCAGTTTTCTCTGACAGCTTTCTCTCTCTCTCTCTCTCTCTCTCTCTCTCTCTCTCTCTTCTTTTCTTTTCTTTTCTTTTCTTTTCTTTTCTTTTCTTTTCTTTTCTTTTCTTTTCTTTTCTTTTCTTTTTTAAAGTTTGGAAGCCAATATCCTAATGGTCTCTGGGTTGCCATACACAAGTTTTGGTTATATTATTCTTTGACTGATTCTGTATTTTAATTATTTCTCCAAACTTCAAAATAATGATAAAGACAACAGCAATGCTCAGATAGTCTAGAGAAAATTGGAACCAGGATTTTGATACCTAATGCACTGTTATTTGCTTGAAGAGTTTATTTTTTATTTTTTTGTAATTTGAGAGAGAGAGCATGTGGGGGAAGGGGACAGAGCAAGAGAGAGAATACCAAGCAGGGTCCACACTCATCCTGATGTGGTGCTCCAACCCATGACCTTGGGATCATGACTTGAGCTGAAATAAAGAGTCTGAAGCTCAGCTGACTGAGTCACCCAGGCCCCGCTCTCCCTTCTTAAAGAATATCTAGCTTAGGTGAGGTCAATGAGCTCTAAAATACCAGTGGCAAATGTTCCCATAAGGACTTTTGTGCACATGTATTCATGGCTGCGTAAATGAAGAATCAGAATAATTGGTATAAAACTTATCTGGGAACAGTCTGTGCTGCCCATTTGACAGTGTTTCATTGGCGCGCCATTTTTCCTCATGCACACATTCTCCTATGAGGAGACAACGGGGCTAAAATGAAAACTCATACGTATGGAACCACCATTTGCATTAATTTTCTCTTCCTACCGAGTTTTTGCCATCCAGTCTTAAAAAAGGCCATCTCTGTGGTCCAGCTTTATGTAAACTTTCCCTCTGCATAACAGAAAGGGGATCAAAAGATAAGTTAAAAGCTGTCTTGCTGTATAGGGCACGGTGGCCTTACGTCTTCCAACCTGTTTATAAGTTCCACTCGGGAAGTGTGGTAAATAGTAGGCATTTTGCCACCGACGCTGCTCTTAACATCAGAAAACTTAAAGCACAGCCTGGTGAATTGCTGTAGTTGGTACAGTCCTTTCTCCTGTTTGTTTTGTGACGAAATTTCTACCATGCCTACCATTTTCTGGTTGGGGTCATACGACATTTGCAAAACTGTGATTATTTTACAATTTCTCCCTTTTTCTTTTTAGTTTTTATAGGAAACTCTAGATTGATGGACTGTCTTTTGTCTCCATCTCAGTCCCACTAAAGCTATGAATTCACAAACGAGGCTCTCAGGAGGGAGTGTTTTCTGCCTCTTGCCTGCATTCACTGCACACGCGATGATGTTTGGGGATCCCTAGCCAGAGCGTCTTTTCCTGATCCTCTGGGCCCCACCAATCAGAATTTTAATATCTTCTATCCATCATCTGGTCAGCCCCTAGCTGCCACAGCTGATCAGGCCATTGAACTCTGAAGATGGAATAAGATAATTCATATGAAAGAATTTTCAAGTGGGCAAATATGGGGGTGGGCAGAAAGCTGAATTTACCTTTCTCCTTTTTCTTTTTTTAAAAGATAGATATTATATCTAGATGATCCTTGCTTTTGTTTTTTTTTTTTCTTTTAAGTCAGAACAGTCATTAGGTTGGGTTGTTTAGGAAACCTATAGAAGGAGGTGAGCAAATCCAGATTATAGATTATTAAGCAGAAAGGAAGGGTGAAGAGAATAGAGGAAGAGGTTAAAAAACAAAAAGCAGGGGCTCCTGGGTGGTTCAGTCGGTTGAGCCTCCGACTTTGGCTCAGGTCATGATCTCAGTGTCCATGAGTTCAAGCCCTGCATTGGGCTCTGTGCTGACAGCTCAGAGCCTGGAGCCTGCTTCCGATTCTGTGTCTCCCTCTCTGTCTGCCCCTCCCCCCACTCATGCGCGCGCACTCTCTCTCTCTCTCTCTGTTAAAAATAAATAAACATAAAAAATATTTTAAAAAAATATATTAAAAAAACCCCAAAACAAAAAGCAGTGCCCCATGCGGGCAGTCTGAGAGAGTTTACTGTGCTCCCTTGGGATAGCAATAGTATCTGGCAACTACCATCACAGGATTCCTCACAGGATTTGACTATAAAAAGTAAAAACTAGGAGAAAAATATGTGGACATCACATGTCTACTCTCACGTTCTCATGGAAGAAGTTTGACAGAGGCAGAAACTAAGGCACTTCAACAACTCATGGCCCAAGTGCGAGAAGCTGCTCGAGACATCAGGACACTCCCTTTCGGCTGGGTGGATCTCACGGAAGAACACTGAGGGTCCCGGCCCCAGTCACGTCTGCCATCTCCTGTGTAGTATTCTCATGATCTCATTTCCGTATTTGAAAATACAGTGAACAAAAACACTGGTGAAAAAATCTTTTTAAAAAGTTTTATTTATATTCTTTATATTCATTGACAATTTTCTTTTGTCAGAGGAGATGATGGGGACTGTTTACTAGCTTCCGACTGGTGGTCCCCATGCAGGGTGTAAGTCCCAGTGCACTTGGGTGCTCTTTGGGGACCGTGAGCTTCCTCTAGCACAGAGTTAGGTGGCTGAGTCTCTCAAGTGCACAGTCTGGATGTGCAGGGAGGCGGGGAGCTGGGACTAACACAGGATCATCCCTTGTGCTCCAAAGCCCTGCTGACCCAGAACAAAAACAAAAGCATTAGATTTATTTTACATACTTTCCATACTATACCCATGGATCTGAAATACTGTTCAAGCAATTACAGTAAATATTAAAATTCTTTCCTTCTTGGATCATCAGTTTTAGGAAGGATTTTTTTCTCTTTTTTCATTTGGTGATTAATTTTCTTAAAAAGAAAATGTTAAAGAGCGGATTACAAAATTCATTTGTTCTTTGAGTCCCTTCTACAAAAGATAGACACTAGTTCTTGGAATCTTCTGGGTCCTCTGGGTTCCTGATGACATAAATTCTCCCAGCTGAAGCCACCAGATCATAAATGTGGCTCCTAGAAGCTCATTTATATTTGGCCTTCCTAAGTCCACGGAAGATTTGATTCTGGAATGTGGAAATCTGACCTAGACTCTTCAGATAAAGAAGGGTTTGTTCCAGAGTTTTCATATGTGAGGGACAGAGATGCTGGAATAAGAGACAGGTTTTTGCAAATAACTGTTGTCAATGAATGCAAGCAGTGCTCTCTTCAGGTCAAAGAAATAATAACAGAGGCAATTCCTATGATTTAGTCCTCTACACAAGAAGAACTTGGTTTTGTCAAGAAATCTGTTCTGGAAGTAATCTGTTTACATAAATTTCAGAATTCTGTTTACACTTAATGAAGAGAACTTGATATTTAGAATTACCTTATTCTTCCCTTTATCACTGCTTTTAAAAATCCTACCTTTTATCCTGTCTTACCTTTTCAAAGAAAACCTTCTGTGACAAGGTTAGAATGTACCGATTTTTCTGCTTAATATTCTGTCATGAATATATGATGATTATTAAATATGTTTTAAGCATAATCTTTAGCTTTACCGAACACTTCCCATCTGCCTGACACTGTGCCAAGAGCATTGAGGAATGTTGAAGTATACAAGGCAAAATTCTGTCCTCCTAGAGACTAGAGTAAGAAGCAAGATCGGTACCTTGAAACAATACCAAATGCTTACAAAGGTAAGTCACGTGGCACTTGGGTGGCTCAGTTGGTTGAGCATCTGACTTGATTTTGTTTTGGGTCATGATCTCAGGATCGTGGGATCAAGCCTGCATTGGTTGGGCTCCATGCTGAGTTTGCAGCCTGCTTGGGATTGATTCTCTCTCTCTCTCTCTCTCTCTCCTTCTGCCCCTCTCCCCTGGTCATGTGCAAATGAACGCGCACTCTCTCTCTCTAAAAAAAAGAAGGTATATCACTAAGAGTCAAATTGTATGGTTCAGATTCAATGTCTAATTGCATGACATTAGAAGAAAAGGAATTCAAGGATTCTCTGTTAGAGACGAATCTTTGGATGAGATAGAGCCTCAAGGTGTGCTTATATAGGACTAATATGATTTAGCCAGCCTGAGATATACATAAAAGTATATTTGGTAAATTTGGGTGAGCAGAACAAGCAGAAAAGAAATTCAAGAGCTTGAAGTGTTTATGGGTCAGTGAGGAGAATAGACTGAAATAGAGCTATGTTTTGGGAGGAAGTAAGAATGAGGTTTAAAAAGTAGAGGGTGAGCAGACATAGGGTAGGGGATAATGATAAAGAGAGTTTAGATTTGGTACGTAAAGTTTCTGTGCAATGAAAAGACATGATCACACATCTGCAGAGCCTGGAGTTTCATATATGTGACCTGTTTGAATCAGATCAAACAGATCTGTTGAATCACATGGAAGATTTCCAATTAATCACTCAAGTACCCACCTGCTGTTATTAGCAACCAGCCCAGTAAAGTTCACCTCAAACTCTCTTCTGTTCTTTCTCTATTAAATTTTCAAAGAATGTGTTAATTTTTCTTGTCCCCAAATAGAGCCTGAAGCAAGGACTCAGGTGAAAGTAGTTTATTTAGGAAGCGATCTTAGGCAGCAGGAGTAAGAAAATAGGTAGCCTAAGATTGGAACTTGATTCTGCCCGGATCTCCTGGTAAGCACACAGGAAGTCCCTCTGGGACCCTCTGCTGGAAGGCAGGGAGCTAGGGCATGCCTTGGTCTTCCCTCCCACTGGTTGGGACTTGCCAGCGGAGGTGGTAATTCTTCTTTCAGGCTGTGCTTACCCACAGCCTGAGTGAGCTCCTGAGGAGTCAGAGAAGGCTCTGGGGTAAGAAGTAAAAAAATACACAGTGCATGTGTAATGTTGGATGTTATCAGCTTGAGATGGGTGTGAGTGTCCACAGAATTATCTACCATACCTATTGATAGAATCAGAGCTGGGCATTTGGACATGGCCAGAAAGCACATCAGATCTTGATTACAATGCTTTCTTTGCACTACTCAGGTGGGTGTTTGCCCTGTATTATTTTCACTACATCACTGAGTCTTCAAGGTTGTGGTGGACTGAATTCCATCTAAAACACTTAATACATGACCTTCAGGCCCCACTTCTTTAACTGGTCCCAAGGCTGTAATTAAAACTCTTCCCCCCCCCCCCCCCCCATTCTCTAGATTTCCTTGCCATTGGATAGCACTTTACTGGACTTAGATTGCTTGCCTGATAGGGCCTTCATTGCTCAGGGGTCTCAGTTCTTGTTTACTTTGTCCTTTTCAAGGCACAACTGCCACTTGCTCTTTTTATTGGGCATGAAATACTACTCAATGTGAAACACAGATTCCAGACACATTCCTTTTTGCCCCCATTGTGTAATAACAACCTGATGCTTCATGATAATCAGAGTCAATTACCCCTCCTTTCTTTGCCTGCTGGACAATTGGCACGAGGAGTTTGAAATGGCGTAGGCAGTGGTCATAGCTGCAGGTTCAGTGGAACCCTTACTGGATCCTCTGGTGGAAGCATTCTTCTGCAGGGTCCTAGGAACTCTAATCCAGCAGAGCCTAGGGCTGTAGGAAAGGGCAACACAAATTCTGGAAATGAGTTACAGGGAGTGATAGTAGAAGAGTCTAGTCTACTTCTAGCTCTTCATTTCTAAATTTGCATAATTTAGCTAGGAAGCCAGAGCACCATGTATCAGCCATTGGCATTCCAACCACTAAGGGTGATGCCGTTGAGCTGGCTTCTTAACTGAGCTTTTAACAAGCCATTCCATCCTTTTTCTAGGTCATCTGACCTAGGTACCATGGGTCTAGGTCAACTTTTTGGTTCACGGTAGGACCAGTGGATCGTTTCCTTGGTCACGCCTTCAACAGTCACATCCACTGTGTTGTAAAATGGGTACTTTGTTCTGAGAGATTCAGTTTTGGACATGGATGGACAATTAAAAGAAGAAGCACCAACCAGCAAAATGGAAAACATTATGAATTTTGGAAGCATGAGCTCCCAGGCAAATTATAAAGATTTGCTGGGCAGAGGACATGCTTAGGAAGTCTGATTTGTCACGTATACCATGCAAAGCGAGAAGGTTTACATGTGACACAATGTATGAAGATACTTCGTAAAACTGGAAAACACTACATATGTTATTATTTTTACTGTTATTTTAAGGATTGTAGCTTACAGATATCCATCTCTCTGTGTTTCTTATATTTGGATAGAAGGAGCTTTTATTCCAAGAGAAGTCAATGATTTTCTATGTTCCTGGTGCCCTAGTCACTCCTCCCACCCTGACCTCTGCACAGATGCTGAGGTCTGAGGTTTCTGTAAACCTCCCTCTGTTGCTCCTGTCACTGTGCCCTCCATGAGAGCACACAAATACATCGCAGCATCCTCCAGCTGGGCGGCTGAGATCCTGAGACTGAAGGATTTATCTGCCCTCTGGAAGTTCACAGAGAAGCGATTATTTGTTGCATTCTCTTGCTTATTAGCTTCTTGGCGAATAATGAGAACCATCTCCCCACTGGGAGGCTGTTTGTACCAGAACAAATAATAATTACTGACACGAGTGTCAAACGTGCAGTCCAGGGTCATGGTCTCTGCCTCGTGCACAGACATTTCTGGTTGAGTCTGGGTGACCTTCTGGGCCATACTGGATCCTGTGGGAAAGAGGAGAGGGTATCACACCAGACAGATAAGGCAGGCAGACTCACAAGCTGATCCCATCCCCAACCACTTTTCCTCTTGATCCAAACCCGAGGCAGCACATATCAACTTTCTGCCTCCCCATAGCTGGGCTCTGAGGCGATGCAGTTCCTGTGCTGTTAATCTCTGGTTCACAGCCCCATTAGATAACACTATGCATGAAGACCTCCACCTTCCTTACCAAGACAGGTGGACACCACGACTGCCCACAGCACACGGGCCAGCGGCATGCTGACATCTGTCCCCTGCAGGGTAAGAAGAGGCTCTGGCTCTCAGCTGGGTGTTCTGTGCTCCGCGGCACTTCTGTTTCAGAGCAGGAAATGATCTGACAGGTGGGTGGCTGATTACGTCTCACTGAGGAAAGTTTTCCTAACACTTTCTGGTCTCCCTTTCAGAAAATAGAACTTTGGTTGTATCATTTAAATGAAAATGTGAAATGTTTTCTGCGTCCTTCTATTCTGGGATGAAAATAAAAGAGACAGGGAGCCAGCAAATTTATTTCTGATATGCCCCAATCTCGGAGACGAGAGTGGGACCTTGGGTGGTGGCTGGAAGTGGCAGGGTTTCCTTTGAGACAATGGCAGACTCTAATTTTTCTTTAAAAAATTTTTTTTTGACATTTGTTTTATTATTGAGAGAAAGAGAGAGACAGAGCATGAGCATGGGAGGGGCAGAGAGAGGAGACACGGAATCAGAAGGAGGCTCCAGGCTCCTAGCACAGAGCCCAATGCAGGGCTCGAACTCACAAACTGTGAGAGCATGACCTGAGCCACCCAGGCACCCCTCTAATTTTTCTTTTTTTTTTTTCAAAAATAAAAATGACAGGGCGCTTAGGTGACTCAGTTGGTTAAGCGTCTGACTTTGGTTCAGGTCATGATCTTACGGTTTGTAGGATTGAGCCCCACAATGGGCTCTGTGCTGACAGCACAGAGCCTTCCACAGAGCCTGCTTCTGATCCTCTGTCCCCCCCTCTCTCTGCCCCTTCCCTGCTTGTGTTCTTTCTCAAAAATAAATAAAACATTAAAAAAAACAAAAATAAAAATGACAAAACAAATATGAAAGTATGAACAATTAGTTATGAATGATGAGAATATACCTGTTATATTAGTGTACTGAATTTTTTTACATTTCTACAATTTCCTAACATACAGAATGAGATAAAGATAGATTTTTTTTTTGAGAGAGAGTGCACATGCACATGCATACACACATACAGTGGGGGTGGGGGCAGAAGAAGAGAGAGAGAGAATCCCAAGCAGGTTCTGCGCTGTCTGTGGGATTTGATCTCATGAATGGTAAGGTCATGACCTGAGCCAAAATCGAGAGTTGGACACTTAACCCGCTGAACCACACAGGCACTCCTAAAGACAGATGTTTGTAACTGGAAAGAGCACTGACTATATTCAGAAGCGGAACATGTGTCTAACTATGCTCGTATTTTCCATGGATTCTTTAAGAAAAAAAAAAAGTCCTTGTTTGTTCTGTATCAGGAAATGCTAAAACAGCTAGCACTGAGTTGCCTCACCCAACTCATATGAAGAATTGTTTTCCTGACTCTCATTCCATCTTGAGGAAATGTTGTTGAACAAAGAATGTTTTAAAAAAGCATACTATGATTCATTAGAATATTGCTTTTCCAGACAGAGTGACAGAGATATTTATGTAATTCCAGAGTTAGAGTCCCCAAGCTGGGAGTAAGAATGGGGTCTTGTCGCAGACAAGTTAGTGTCTGAGGAGCATGGGTTCTCTGTGACACAGAAGTAGGTGGTTGAGTCTCTCCACTCAGAGAGATGTGCAGGGAGTCATGACGGTTGGGACCAGCCCTGAATGAGGCTAGAAAATCCCATGTTCCACCAAACCCAGTTTGATAGCAATGGAGGAAGGAACACCATTATTTCTTCTAGATCATCTCCATCTTTGCCCTATGATTTGAATTCCTGTATCTTGGTTTTGGATCTCTGAAAGTCAGTTCTAATACAAGGATTTGTGTGTAAGCAGTTTATTTCCAGGTCATTCCAGGAAACATTGGTAAGAAGTAAATCAGGAGGGGGAAGGAGGCCAATACAGGATGTTGTCAACAAGCCAATTAATACCATTGGCAGTTGGAGCTTAATCTAACTGGTAAATCTGGGAGACAGCATAGCATACCCTTTGGAGTTATTCCAAGTGAGGCATGAAGGAGCTGGAGAATTCATCCGTAAACTCATTGTTCATCACTGAGTGAGGGCTGCTTTGGGGGCATTAACTCTCCAGCACATCTGGCTAGCCCTGCATGCTGGCCACATGTGTTCCCATGGCCTGAAAATAGTCCTCAGAGTTGCTAGGTTTTTCAGCATGTAGAGGTGACTGTCAAGGGGATATGAACAGAACACCAATAGCCACTGTACAGCCCGTCCCTTGCACTGCTGGTATCCACTCATGCTCTGTGTCAAATCCACCCAGATCATTAGTTCTTAAAAAAGATTAACAAAAGGATTAGTGAGACAAATTGTAATCGCAATAGTTGATTTCATGGCTGTGATTCATATATACCAGCTCTCTCCATCTACCTTCTATACCACTCATTCTTGATCCTCTCCACCTTTGGCTAATACATCTATTGGTCTAAGTTTCTATCTCAGTGAGATAACCAAGATCTTTACCCCTGATTATCAGGGTCTAAGCCCCTGATTATTCTTCCCTTGTCAGGTCATAGTTGTTACAATTGCCTATTTATAGTAATCACTGCCACAAAAGCACTCAAAGTCACCCCAGTAAATCCCCTGAAATTTAGCCGTATTTTCCCAGTGCCCATTAGGTAGCAACCACCCTATATCCTCATGATAATCACAGTTGATTGCCCCTGCCAGTGTTGTAACCCCCTTCTTGGCCTTCTGGTCTTCTGGCACGAAGACCTCCAAATGACCAAGCGATTTATGTAACATCAGGTTAGGTGAAAAACCTCTGTGTTTCCCTAGTAGCAGTGCCCTCCTTTCCCCTTCAAGGGCAACTGGGACCCCTGGTTCAGAACAGTGTGAGGACAGGATACATCAACATCCAAGTGAGTCACTGAAGGTGAGAGTCGATGGGGAGATAGTCCTGCTTCCACCCCTTGGCTCCAGATAGATGTTCCTATCTAATAGGAACATAGCATCATAAAGAATAGCTCTCCAACCTCTCAGAGCACTATCCCTAAACTGGTCCTTTCACTGAAACTTTAAGTGATCATTCCAATGTGGTTTGTGGATAATACTCCATAAGCGTCAGCATAACCAATGGTCACATGTCCATTGTTACACCTCCTTACAATCAAGCGGATCTGTTGATGCAAAGGTATGTGAAATCCTTTACTCATCATGATAATCAACCAGCCACTCTGAGTCCTCAGTCCATGTTTCTGTGTGTGGCAGTGTGGAGGGAAGGCAAATCATGCCCAGGGTATGCATTAACCCCAACAACCCAATAAGAAAAGATTTCTGCTATCTGCAGGGTGGAAGTGGTCTAATGTAGTCAACTTGGCAACCAGCGGCTGGCTGGTGCCCTTGAGGGGTGATTGCATATTAAAGGCTCAGTGTTGTATCTGCTGCTGACAGGTTGGATGTTTGGCAGCAAAGTAGCTAAATCCAATGTAGTGAGAGAAACCCATGCTTCTGGGCTCATGGAGAACCCCTACTCTGCCACCTTGGCTAATGTGTTCACAAGCCTATGTAAGCACTGAAATGGACTAGAGGGGCACCTGGGTGACTTAGTTAGCTGAGTGTCTGACTTTTGATTTTAGCTCATGTCATGATCTCACGGTTCATGGGATTGAGCCCAGAGTCGGGCTCTGTGCTGACAGTGCAGAGCCTGCTTGGGATTCTCTCCCTCTCCCTCTCTTTCTGCCCCTCCCCTGCTCACACTTGTATTCTCTCTCACTTTCTCAAAATAAATAAATATTTAAAAAAAAGAAAAAAGAAATGGACTAGAGACAGGCTGGTGATGTCCTCTGAATGGGTCATCTTTTCCACATGGACATTGAGCTCCTTGTAGTGAATGCTTTGTGGTGGGTATTGATGTGAGACACAATGACCAGAACACCGTGCTTGCACTCACTGCTTCTTGAGTTCATCGTTGCCCCAAATGTGACTCGTCCTCCTCCCACTCACCTGCTCAGGGTTCTGATCCTAGAAAGAGCAGTTGTTTGGGACTTTGAAAGACCTCTGGCTAGTAAATTCTGATTATACCCCTTGACTCTTCCCTAACCAGCCAGCCTCCACTTTTCAGGAGGAACCAGACTTTCTATCATACTGTTATCTTTACACTTTGTCCTTTATAAATGTTATACCATTTTCCCTCAGCTTTTTGTTCTTGATCTTCTAAGCCAGCCTTTTCAGAATGTCAAAATATATTTTCTTTCACTACTGAATTTGATGGTCATGGCTTTTAAGATTTTGTATTTTCAATGTATTTGTAAAAGTCTACAAAAGAGCTCAAGGGCAAGAATTTTATTCTGTTCTCTCTTTGTTCTTTAGTGCTCTCCCCTTTCTGGTATTAAGCCTCAGGATCTTGGACTAGGTTTAATGGAGTAAGGACTTCACACTGAGAAACAAAATACATTAGATGGTATTTGAAAACATTATCCCTCTGCCCAAGATCTTCAAATGAAATATTTGACATCAGGTTATTAAAAGTCCCTCGTGTTTGCTCAAAGTTAAGTTCAGCGCCCTGGAGCCCTTGTAGAAGTTGGCGCAGGGCTGAGCAGGGTTTGGGTGCAAGGCACAGGTGTCTGAGAAGCACTGTGCTATCCACTGCACACAGGAAGGTGGCTGAGTCGTAGAGGAGCGAATCTTTCAAGTGCAGAGAAAAGTGCTGGTCCCCTTTGTTAGACGTGGCTGTAAATCTTCCTCTGATCTTCTCTTTCTCATTTGATCGAATATGTATCAGAGTGTGGATGCCTTCCGTGGGATCCTGCCTAAACCATTGGAAGAAATCCAGAGTACTGTCTTTGTAAGTGCAGTTTATTGTGAAGCTCTCGCCTTCCTGGACTGTCAGGGAAGGAGGGCTCTGTTCCACTGGACGCTGTCCATTTGACCCTGTTCAGAGAGAGTGAGAAGACTTTCATACATAAGAAACTGTTTTGTTTTGTTTTGTTTTAAAGAATTTTCCCTGAGGGACCCCGAGGATCCCTCTGGATTTCATTTCCAGAGCTGCACCCTATCCCTTCCCCTCCCTCTCATGCACAGGTTAGCTTCACACACAGGAGCATCAGCAAGGCTTGTAGGGCAATCTCCATTCCTGCTTCTTCCTGGAGTCTCTGACCATTCAGTTTGGAGCCCTGGAACTGACAATGTTCATTGAGCCTGGTTCACTGTTCTGGATTCTTCTGCCTCTTTTGGTTTGGAAGCTTAGGTGATCTTCATACTGTTTTCACAACCAATCAAAAGCTGACCTGTCACGTCAAACTCATCATTGAACATACTCTTTCCTGCTTCTCCCATCACTCAGTCTAGTTCCCAGCCAATCACTTTTGCCAGTGGAATCACTGCCCCCAGGTGGTCTGAAGTTTTTTTATTATACTTTTTTCCTTTTTTTTCCCCTTTAATACAATGTAACTCATTATGCTAGATCAAAGGATGATAGAACATACAGAGAGGGGGGAAGCAAACAAAATAGAAAAAAACCAAAACATAGTGTTAAAATGTTCTCCAGTAATGACTGTCTGAATCTTCTTAGTGCCTGGAATGCTCTTCCTTCCACTGCTCACCTTTAATGAAAATCTACAAAGTTCATTGCCTATATGGCCCCATACTACATTCTAAGGGATATAAATCAAAGGTTGAGAAAAGACCTGATCCTTCTCCTCAGTTGATTAGGGTCTGTCATGGCTTTGTTGTATCTTTCAATCTGAACAGGTTAAATTAGCTGAAAAAGTCAGAGCTCTTCCAGATTCTCCCTGAAAATATAAAGGAGGGAAATATAATATATATATTTTTAATTTAAAAATGTTTTTATTTTTTATATTTTATTTTTATTAGAAAGAGAATATGCAAGGGGGAAGGGGTGAGGGAAAGGAGAGAGAAAGAGAATCCTAAGCAGGTTCCACACCCAGCACAGAGCCTGACATGGGGCTTGATCTGATGAAAACCATGAGATCATGACCTGGGCAGAAATCAAGAGTCAGATGCTCAACTGACTGAGCCATCCAGGCGTCCCCAATATCTTTTCTTTTAATACATTCTCAGATGTGAGAAAGCATCCTGGTGTCTGGCTAACTCTGAAAATGGTAGTGCTTTTGCAAAAATCTGAGTGTTTCTTATATTTCAGTCTGGGCACCTGTGCAAAGTCCAGTAATTTCTCCTATTTAGTTTTTACATATTAGTTATCTGAAACCCTGTTTTATGGTCGCCTATATTTACAGAAAGGATTAGGAACTGGAAGAGGAGAGATTAAGGAAGAAAGTTCTCTTCTATCCTTTGCATCCAGTCCTCACTCTGATGATTCTAGATACCGACCTAGAATCGACTTAACCACATTTCCTCAGGTACCTTCCATGGCCGAAGCCCTGGCCCTGGCACACCAATCCCCATCCTTCCGTCCTTCACTTCTTGCTGTGGGGCTGAGCTAAGTGGCTGAGAGTTGGTGATGAGTAAAGGGCTGTGATCTTCTTTGATGTTCATTGTGGATGTCAGTCTTCCACTCTGCATGTATGAAATTATGTACAACAGGGAGACTGTTGTCTCCTGAAGCTCCATGTCATAGTAACTCAGCTAGGAGTTAGCTCCCTCTTGGATCTGCAGAGTCAGAGGAGAACTATGCTTTACCTTCCCCTGTCCTCTGATTTCTGCTAGAGAAGAAAACAACAGACCCATGGGGTGGTCAGCGTAGAATCTGGCTGCTTGTAAATTGCTGCACTTTCTTGGGAACATGATGGTTCTTTTCCTAATCAGAGCACTGTCAAAGGGCATCAGATCTGGAACCACAAAAATACTAGCAAAACTTCTTCGTGTCTTTTTAAAGATTTTCTCTCCACTGGTGAGGAATGTTCTCAAAGGTGGGAATTTTAGTCTGGGAAGAATAAAAGGAATTGTTTCAGTTGTTTGGGAGAAGTAGCAATTATATGAGCATTTCCCTTGGAATTTTTTTCTTTCCTGTCTCAGGTATGATAATTTCAACCTGCCAGATAGGTGCCAACAGGAATATGTCTGGTTAAAGGTGATTTAACAATTTTCCTGAGCAATGATGGACAGGGGTTGTAGTAGGTCAACAATAAATGTTGAGTGCCTGCTATCAAAAGCTCTTTCAACTTAACCCTGTGGGGATGTTTAATAAAATGTACAAAATAGAATATGCTAATTATGCAGTTGGGGGAGACTGGAAAAACACGTGTAAAATTAACTAACTCTAGAGGGCACTGGATGATAGGTATTAGCACTTATAACAATATAAGCAAAGTATAGGAGTGAAATATTTGCAGTTAAGAATGAATAGCTTTGGGATGCCTAGACGGCTCAGTTGGTTAAGTGGTTAAGCATCTCACTCTTGATTTCGTCTCAGGTCATGTTCTCATGATTTGTGAGTTCGAGACCCACACTGGGCTATGAGCTGACACTGCAGAGCCTGCTTGGGGTTCTCTCTCTCACTAGTGCTCTCTCTCTCTCAAAATAAATAAATAAATAAACTTAAAAATTACTTTTAAAAGAACGAGTAGCTTAATAACTGGCATAAGAGCTAGCAAGAAAAATCATGTTCATCTCCATTGATATGGAAAAGGCATGTGACAAAATACAAAACCCATTCATGTTAAAAACACTAAAAAAAAAAGGAATTACTAACAAATTCCTTAACACACAAAAAATGCATATGCATATGTCACAACCCCAAACCAACACCTACTTATGGGGAAATGCTAGAGACTTCCTTATGAAAGGTAAGGGAAAGACAAAGTCTGCTATCCTCACCACTATTTAACAGCATTTTGGAGCTACTAGATAATGCAGTCAGCTCAGAGAAAAAGAATTTGAAGCATAAGAATTGGAAAGAAGTAAAACATCATGTGCACGTTTGCAGAAGAAATGATTATATACCAGAATATCTAAAAGAGAAAAAGACAGGTTATAATATAAACAACAGTTTAAGTACAGTATTCATAGCATTCACATGCAACCCCCCCCAAAAAAACATAAAAAAACATGTAGAAGAATTGAGCACATTATTGCATAAAAGTAAAAAGAAAGAGAAAGGAAGGAAAGTTCTTTTTTTAAAAGTTTATTTTGAGAGAGAAAGAGCAGGGGAGGGGCAGAGAAAGAGGGAGAGAGAGAATCCCAAGCAGACTCAGCACTGTCAGCTCAGAGCCTGATGCAGGGCTTGATCCATAAACAGTGAGATCATGACCTGAGCTGAAATCAAGAGCCTGACAGTTAAATGACTGAGTTACCCAGGTGCCCCAAAAGGAAGGAAAATTCTTAAGTGCAAACAGACTAGGCAGACAGGTGAGTTAAATGGAATGGCAAGTTAATAAATCGGCCCAACTGTGTATGGGTATTTAGCACATGACTGACAGCATCTCATATCAGTGTGTGTGGGTGGTGGGGGGAATGACTCCTCAGTATGCTGTAATAACTTGTATCTCTTCTAACTGCTTCTATTAGATTGTGATAGTGTCCCATTTTAGAACCAGTGGTCTTCAAACTGGGGTTTATGTGCTCTTGGAGTTGTATGAAGAGTTTCCATGGGTTCTGCAGGCATAGATAATTCTAGAGGAATCCAACTATATATGATTTTCTTAAAACTTATCTGCTCTAGAAATGCCTGAGATCCAGATGTCATGCTGCTGCTTCTTTCCCATTTCCCTTTCCACTCTACCCTTCCCTTAAAAAAAAAAAAAAGAAAAGAAAAAAAGTAGTATACATCTCAACCATCCTGAATCTTAGTATGGTGTATTACTTCAGAGTGCCAAATCTCCAAGGTACCATACAAGGAGATAATTCAATGGCTTCTTCAGAGGGAGAATTCTTAACAGCTAAGCAAGAACTATAACAAGACAGGGCTATACTTCAATTAGACAACAACCTCTAGACAAGATTCCTTGTTTCTATCTATCTATCTATCTATCTATCTATCTATCTATCTATCTATCATCTTAGAATTAGTGTTTAGAAATGAATTGGTTGTTGCAGGAGAAAGGGAAACATTTCCTTTCTTCCCTTCTAGGTTTTTTGGCTGGTCTAATAATTAAAGTGACATAAGACAAATTAACAGAAGAAAAACATTTATTTATTTGTAAGGAGTTCAAAGATATATGAGTCTCAAAGAAGGACCAAAGCAGGCAGCTTTTCTTTTAGACAAAGAAACAATACATTTGTCAGGAATTGACAAGACAAAGGGGCTTGGGTTTGAAGTAGTAAATTAGTAAAGAAGTAGCAACTTTGTTTATACAGCCTTCTCAGCCTTAAATTCCCTACCCCTAGTAATAAGGATCCCTTTTACCCTCCAGGAGCAGGAATGGTGGGCTTCACATGGGGAATTTATTTCCTGCTTTCAGGAGGCCAGAGGAGGGTCAGAGTGACCTTCTTGCCCTGGCTGTGTCTTAAGTGACTGTAATTCAAAATAACCAATATGCCACAGTGGCATAATTTGGGGTGGCCTGACATGAACCCCATTACTGTCACTGAAACCCAGCATGTAACATCATTATTTGAATTGAAAAACGAAGTCAGACTTCTTCTGACAGGAAATAAATCTTATGTGGCCAGTTTGTTTGACAGTGTGGGGTATGAAGAAAAAGAGAATTAAAGACTCCAAGGTGTTTGGCTTTAATATAACTTCTTTTCTTTTCTTTTCTTTTCTTTTCTTTTCTTTTCTTTTCTTTTCTTTTCTTTTCTTTTCTTTTCTCTTTTCTTTTCTGTCTTCTCTTCTCTTCTCTTCTCTTCTCTTCTCTTCTCTTCTCTTCTCTTTTCTTCTCTCTACTTTTCTTTTTGAGATAGAAAAGAGCAAGGGAATAGCCTATGGAAGGGAATCAGACATTATGTTTTGGATATGTTAAATATAAGATGCCAATTAGACATCCAGTGTAGATATTATACCAATTACAGTATATATAAGCCTGGCTTTCAACAGAGAAGGCTGGGTTGGAGATGTAAATTTGTGAGTCATCAATGGGTAAGTCAGTGGTAATTAAAATCATATTTCTAGATGAGATTGTAGGGGAGGCAGAGCTTTACCTTTTCCTCCAGCTAGGCCTGAAAATTAACTTGAAAGAAAATGGATGAGCAGGGGGAAAACATGTAGATTTTATTTAATAATTTTTACATGTACAGGGAAGCCTTTATAGAAAAATGGGAACCCCAAGAAGTAGCCAGGCCTAAGTATTTATATGCTAAGTTGAACAAAGAGAGACAACTGTGGACAAGTAATAAAACATATGGGTAGATCGAAGGGGAAGAGGGGAGTGACTTTAACAAGGTCTGTTTGCACAGATTTCCTTCAGCACAACCTCCATCTTTGGTGTTATGAATGCTTCTTTTCTGGGTGAGGGAGGGTATCGTTTTTCACCTCCTTCTCTCAGGAAGAAAAAGAGGTGGTGGGAGAGGGGTGGCATGCCAAAAGCGCTTTTTGCACCTGCTATTTTCCAAGTGCCTTCTGCTCAAAATAATCAATATGCCAAAGTGGCACATTTTGGGGTGGCATGTCCTGACCTCCTTTAAGATTATTTAAAGAGAACGAATGTAGATAGAGAATATGTTTGAGAACTGAACCCTGCGACAACACAACATGTAGAGGTCAGTGGGAGGGGGCAGGTCTAGGGAAGGAGACAGGGCAGGAGTGGTTTGTGAGGCGGAAGGCAAACCAGGAGGACATGGACAAAGGTGGGATTCAGGGAGAAAGTAGCTGTGGTGTCACATTCTTCAAGATTCAATGAGATAAGGAATGGTAATGGATCATTGGGTTTGTTGATGGGAGACTCATTTGGGACCTTAGCGAGAGTAATTTCAGTGGAAAGGTAGGAATGAAAATCTGACTAGAGTGGATTCAAGTATAAAGGGGGTAGGGTGTAGAGATCATTAATTTAGAAAACATTTTAAAGGAGTTTTGTTTTTAAGAAAGACAAGAAACAGAAAATGTGTAAACTGGTTTTACCCATTGAGCCACTAATTCTAGTTCTAGGGTGCTGTCCTAATGAAATGATGAACATTTTAAATTAAAATTTAGATTTAAGGGTGCTCGCTTTGGCAGCACATATACTAAAATTGGAACAATACAGAGAAGATTAGCATGGCCCCCGCACAAGGAGGATGCGCAAATTTGTGAAGCATTCCATATTTTTAAAACATAAGAGGGGCGCCTGGGTGGCGCAGTCGGTTAAGCGTCCGACTTCAGCTCAGGTCACGATCTCGCGGTCCGTGAGTTCGAGCCCCGCGTCAGGCTCTGCGCTGATGGCTCAGAGCCTGGAGCCTGTTTCCGATTCTGTGTCTCCCTCTCTCTCTGCCCCTCCCCCGTTCATGCTCTGTCTCTCTCTGTCCCAAAAATAAATAAACGTTGAAAAAAAAATTAAAAAAAAACCAAAAACAAAAAACATAAGAGACTCATAAATATGGAGAACAGAGGGTTATAGGAGGGGGTGTGGGAGGGGGATGGGCTAAATGGGTAAGAGGCATTAAGGAATCTACTCCTGAAATCATTGTTGCACTATATGCTAACTAATTTGAATGTAAATTAAAAAAAAATAAAATTAAAAAAAAAGAAATATCTGTAAAAAAAAAATTAGATTTAATTTTAGTCCATGGAGTATGCTACTATTGATCTCGGGGTTGTGAGTTCAAGCCCCACGTTGGGTGTAGAGATTGCTTAAAAAAATATTTAAAAAACATTTAGATTTAAGATGGTTACCATAATGCTATTTAAAATTATTTAGGGGCACCTGGATGGCTCAGTGGGTTGAGCATCCAACTCAATTTCTGCTCAGGTCATGATCTCACAGTTCGTGAGATCGAGCCTCAAGTCGGGCTCTGTGCTGACAGCAAGGAGCCTGCTTGAAATTGTCTCTCCCCACCTCTCTGCTCCTCCCCAGCTTGTGCTCATGCTCCTTCCCTCTCTCAAAATAAAAAAAAATTAAAATTATTTAAAATAAGAAATAAAGAATCAAAATATATCAAAACATGACAATTATAAAGTTGAGTATGGTATACTTATGATGTAGAACAGTAGATCATCAATCAGTTTAAACTATGAACGCAAGGCTTTAAAAGACAGAAATGGAACTGTTAATAAAAGAACATAAAATTTTTCCTACAATACGATGTAACGAAGTACAAAAAAGTGAAAGAGAAAAAGTGAAAATAATGAGTGCTTATCTGTGAATGTTTTTAGTATTTTTTTCTATTTTTTCCACTCAGAAATTTGTAAACATATCTCAGACTAACATGACTGATGTTCACTATAATGAAGGTAAACTGATGATTATCCGCCTCTATATAATTCCAACTATTTTGACTAGACAATGCTTCTAGGCACCACAAATTCAGCCCATAAAATAATGCAGAATCAATCAAGAGTCTCTCCCCATCTCTGGGTATTAATTATGGATCTATTGGTTGTAAATGACAAAATCTTGACTCATGCTGGCTTGTTCCCCAAAGACAGTGTTTTGACTTTTGCAGCTCCAGGCAGAGCTGGATCTACAGGTTCAGATTATGCTCTCTGAAATCTGTCCTTCTTCCTGTCTCAGCACTGTCTTTCTGAGTCTTAGACTAAGATGTGAATGATACTCCCAAATGTTGTGCAGTGAATAACTTGCACAATTCACAAAAATTTGGAGGCTTTACTGGACAGAAAAAAACCATGAAAGCCACAGGTATCCACTTAAAGAAATCTGTCTGCAAAGCAGTTATACTAACTGACTTCTTGCGTCTTTGTGTTTACTCTCTTGTCCACAGTGGTTTCAACTTTTGAGATGCTGGAAGCCTATTTAATAACAAATCTTAAGTGTGCCCTTTTGGACAAATCTTCTCTGTCCATGGCCCATTCCTATTTCTCCTCTCTTTCCTTTGAATTGTTCTTGGTCTCTTCCACCACTCAAGATCCTAAATGAGTCTGTCATAGCATTGCCCAACATTCTGCACCAAGAAAATCTTCCCCTGACAGGAACAGTGGTGAGTGACATAATTCTAGCTCTAATGACTGTTTTTTCAGATTGGATTGTAGATATTTGATGGAAATAAAAGGTGCAGACTTTGAAAATTTCTACATCTCTCACTTCATCTATCACCAAATAATGTTATAGAAAGCCTTTTATTTGATAACATAGATTTCTCTTTCTCACTGTTATCAGTCTCTAATTTTAAAGAATGTCTTTCTTTTCTGAATGATGTGGAGATAAGATGAAATCACCAAAAGGCAGAGCAACCATTTTAGTTTTACTATAGAGTTGGTGTCTATTTTTTTTAAATGTTTATTTATTTTTTTGAGAGACAGACAGAGTGCGAGCAGGGAAGGGGCAGACAGACAGGGTGACACAGAATCTGAAGCAGGCTCTAGGCTCTGAACTGTCAGCACAGAGCCTGACACAAGGCACGATCTCGTGAACCACGAGATCATGACCTGAGCTGAAATTGGTCACTTAACCAACTGAACCACTCAGATGCCTCTATGTCTACTTTTTAAAGTGTTTACTTGAGTCTCAAAACCTGCATCAATTAATAGAAAAAAAGAACTACAAGTCCCCTAAAAACTTAACATATTGCTGCCTGAAGAACCATTCTGTTTTACGTACACCCAACCATATTTTTCTAAGAGTTAATGTGAAACAGAATGTAGCTATGTTTTATTTGTTTGGTCTGTAGTATTTGATTTAAAATTTTGTTCTTTATGCGGTTAATGAATTGAAAAAAGCAATTAGTCTTCCCCTTCCTGCAAACAAAACTCAGGCTGGAAAGTGATCATAAAATTGAAACACACTTGAAAAAGCATTTAGATTTTTCCTTTTCTCCAATATGGGCTATTCATTGGTGGTTGAATTGCTCAGAGAAAAGAAAATTTATATGTTCATTGGATCAATTATTACAGTAATCCAGTATTTCCATACATTTAGAAATGTGCTTATAAAAGTAAATCTTTGATGTTATTTAACAATTTAAATTTAGACGAACATCTCATTCTGAAAAACAATTTCAAGTTATTTAACAATTTAAATTTAGATGAACATCTCATTCTGAAAAACAATTTCAAGTTATTTTTTAATTTTGTTTATGGTAAAGACATATAATCTCATGATTTCTCTTTGTCTGGGAGGAACCCGGTTCTGGGCTGTGTGTAGTCTCTTGGATTAATAATTGGCTCAAACTGACATTTCGTATTATCTCACAGTACTACCCAATAAAAATTATCCCCTTTAGTAATACTAAAAACTTCTAATTTTCATTCAGTTTCCATGAATCTGGAAGTGATTTTTTTTTTATTGGTGGCAAAGTTTAGAAGCATTTTAGTTAGGTTCTTTTATGGCATTTTCTCCATTCAAATCTTAAATTCTTAATTTTGCACAAAATCATATAATTTTGTAATTCTTTACAATCACTGGGAAATGGACATTCCACTTTTCTTTGAATATTTTCTGTAATGAGGAATATTTTACACTTCAAAGCAGTCTGTTTTGTTTTGAAAAACCTCTAGCTGAAAATTGTCTCCATATAAATTCTAACTGTTGGCTATAAAGGTGGTTATTAGCTATAAATATGACACGTGGGTCATTCATTCATTCAACCATCATTTAGTGAATGCTTATTGGTAAGAAAAAATTTGATGTCTTCAGAAAGCTTAAATCAGACTATTGGCTAAAAATCTAAGAGTATTTGTATACATGTGGATTATGGGAGATGATGTAAGTAAGGTAATGTTATTTCAAAACCTTGGGAGCTTCCTAAGTGAAATCTGAAATTGACCCTGATACACAGGGAGTGAGGAAAGACAGAACCCTCCAGATTAGTAGGTAGCAAGTTTAGTAAGCAAGGAGACTTACATGTGAGGTTTGTCTTGGGTGGCCTCAGGACGAGTAGATGTCTGCCCCTGCCTGTCTGAATCTTAAGGTCATATAGAGGCCAACTGGGTTCAGTCACATATTCAGCCCAGATGGTCTCAACAACACAATGCTCTGTCTCTCTTTTTTAATGTTTATTTTATTTTTGAGGGGGGGAGGGACAGAGACAGAGGGAGACACAGAATCTGAAGCAGGCCCCAGGCTTTGAGCTATCAGCAGAGAGCCTGATGGTAGGCTTGAACTCACGAATGGTGAGATCATGACGTGAGCCTAAGTCAGACACTTAACCAACTGAGCCACCCAGGTTCAGCCACCCAACACAATGCTCTCTTAAGGCTGCATCCTTGAAGTGACTGCTAGTGTGGGAATGGTGGGTAGAATATACATTTCAAAGATAGGGAAGGGGGTGAGAAGCCTCCAATTGCTGGGGTCCAGCTTGAGGTCCAACCAGTGGTCGTATTGCTTGATGACTTCCTCTAACAGGTGGAAATCAGAAGCTATAAAGAAACAGTGTATTTGACTATATGAAATTTGAAGTATATTCAAAAACAAAATATACCATGCCATATACTATTAAAAAAGTCAAAAAACAAGTGGACTGAGGAAGTGTTGGAAAATTTGTACAGCCCTAGCATATATTTTATTGATGAGAAGTAAATAACCTAAAAGAAGAATGGATACAGATACAAAACACAATTTACACAAGAGAAAACCCAATCTGCCATAAACTTTTGATCTTGCTGGAAATCAGAGAAATGCAAATTGGAGCAACAATGAGTTAATTTTTGGCCTATCATATTTGTAAATTTGAAAGACTCCATATTGTCTAAAACTAGTGAGAATAAAGGGAAAATCCACACCAATTGTGTGACATGCTATACCTTTATTTGAAAGTAATCCAAAAGTCTGTTAAAAATAAATATGAAAATATCCTTTGATCCTGTAATCTAATTTTTAAAAATCTATATGTAATATAGATCTATATAATATAGATATAGTTATTTATCACAGCAGTTGTCCTAAATAGACAAGATAATATCTATCCATAAAGAAATGCTTGTGCCAGATGCATGGGTTTGGGCCCAAGCTCAGGGCCTTGGAAGATTATAAAAATATGCACTTTTATTTATTTTTTGAGTATATCTCCTGAGGACTCTCAGTGATATTGCAAAGAGATATGGGATCTTCTGGGTCCAGCTGTGTCAGGCAAGGACAAAAAGAAGAAGGTGGTGAGAAGATCCTTAAGAACCTTGTTGAATAAGAAACATACTTATTGAGAGAGAAGCTTAAAGAAAACAAGTGGATTTAGTGGGAATCAGAGTGAGAATACTTGAGGAACAGGGTGATGGTCTGTTTCTTTAACTTAGTATTACCCTATAGACATTTCCTATTTCACTTTATAATCTTTATATTTTAGAGGTGTTTTTTTCTAAACATACTCTAACATGGCTAAATATTAAAAATAGTTTTAAAATTTTGGAGGCAGCACCTCAAATTTCATGTTTCTTGTGCTCATTGCTCTCTTGGCAGATTTTCTCCTTAGGGAAAATGCAGTGGGATGCATGGGTCACAACTCATGGTCGTTTACCTTTTACCCGTGTGAGTTATAGCCAAGAATGAGAATGACCTTGACCGGGTAAAAGCCTGTGTCCCAGTGTATATCATTGCATTCAGCCATGTGTGGGAAGTCTCATAAGACCCCTCCCTACTACGCATGAAAGAAATGTCTAACATTATGAAATATTTTAAACAGATTGAAAATCCGATAAAATAATTTAATAGACTTCGTTTACATGCTATATGGATCTAATAACTGCTGAAATTTTGTGATCCTTTATATCAAGCCATAGGTAGGCACTTCTATCCATCTGACTGTCTTAAATGCACTGGAGACTAAGCCTCTAAGAGGTGTCTTGTATGGGAGAACTTGAGGGCATGTGCACACTGTAAACAGCTAAGGGTAGGATGGTTTTTGCAGTGAATAATTAGAGTTGATGTTGTGAATTTTTTTTTATTTTTCAATTTTTGCCTTTTATAGATCTTGATGACTAAAGGGGGGATGATAAGATAAAAAATCCAGTTCACACACCACTTTCGGGGAACATACCTCATGTGTGAACGATGGCCACCTGTAGAGCGATTACTTACTCGTCTTCCTTTGACTCTTTTCTTCCTGGGTCTTCAAATGAAACAAAACAAAACAAATATATCTTCTTCCTATTGTTTTTACTTTACAGTATTTCCCTTAGAAACACTGGGGAGACTTACCCAGGATTTCCCACTTCTATCTTATAATCTTAAATAAAGAAAAGCTGGATTCTCCTCCCATCTCCACATCTTGGTTTCTGGCTCTTGGTGTAGATAGAAAAGGGGGAAGAAGAGAAAACGGGCAGAGGCATGTGCAGGCTGAAAACCAGCAGGTACATTGCAGTCGTTTTTATCCTATTTCTTTTCCTTTTCCTTGAATAACTACTGGCCCTTTTCCCACACTGTCTCATTTCCTGGACAGTGGAATCTAAACTGCACTCAACTGCAATGCATTTCCTAACAAACTCATGAGTTCAAGCTGCCTTTACTGTCTTCACTCGCCTATGATAATAGGGCATTAAAACACTCCACGTACAGGAATAGTCATTAAAATCAATTATCAGGAGAGGTAGGTCTTTTTGTAACTTTTACACCTTCCCCACTTAAGGGAGCATTAGTCCACAGTGATTTGAAGGGCTAGCAATCAAAAATCTTGTTGTAATACTGTGTCGCTTGGTCATGTATAGTTAATCATTGTAATCCAGCTAAACATGAGTGTCAGATAATAACCACAGAATGCAGTTTCGCCTTACTTGGGTTTTGGCATTTTAAAATAGAGGGTATTGTATATTTTTTTCTATTTGTGAAATAATCCTCGGTATTGAGTTCCTGTGGGGTTGTTTGAAAAATAAAGACTATTATAAAGTAGAAAATAAACAGTGTTAAGCCCCATACTCAAAAAATACCGATACAGTGATAAACATTGTGGTGTTATTGTGAACATGTTATTTTATTCACATGGCAAGCACATCTTATTCCAGTGTTTCATGTACTTTTTTGGTATATAACTGTGGTCACACTGTTGGTAATTATTTTTCTCCTGGGATATTTAACATGGGGCATGTAATGGAAAAAGCATGGCCTTCAGAGTCAGATGGACTTGATTTCAAATTCTAGCAGTTATTTTTCAGAAGGCAACTTTAATCTTCCCAAATTTGCATTTCCTAACCTGTTAACTGAGAAGAACAATGATCCATCACAGTTGTTTTGAAATTTTAATGAGGTAATATTTGCCAAGCACAAGGCCTATCATGTTTACTCTCAAAAAACAGTAGTCTCCATTGCTAACTCTGTAAACACAATATATATGAGTTCATTTATTTCACTGAAAAAATATACCGTAATAGAGCTAAGCTAAGTGTATGTTAGCTTGGCATTAACTTAGTTTAGCTAGCCTTCTTCTTTTGGGAGACTGCTTCTGGCACTAAGTTTTCAAATTAATGTGCAAGCTCTCGAGAAAGCTACCCTCATGAAGCACCTAGCTTAAGCAACCACCCAAAGATGAAGGGAGTAAGTAAGAACACTGCAAGTGACGAAGAAAAGCTTTTGTTTGAATCAAGTAATGATGTTTTCTGGTTCCCACCCTTTGTTCTTTGCTAATAGTCCAGCAAGAAAAGTGGCAGGCAGAACTCTACCTATAAATGTGCCTATTCTAGGTGGAAATAGCTGACTCAAATCAACCAGACTTTCTATCCATCATGCTGTTAGGTACAGTCCTTGATTTGTGGTGCACATACAAGTTGCTGGTGCAATCCTGGCAAAAGGGCTTTCTTTCTCCCCCAGGGCATGATGGTGTTGTTATAGAGTTGGTATTGTATGAGTGACCCTGTAAAAATATTTGTTATGCAGATGTCCATAAAAAGCACAGACAAGGTAGTGAATGCAGGGATCGGACTCAGTAAGCCACAAGTAATTGTCAACATGGGCATGAGGGTCTTAACTGATGGTTGCTTTTCCTTACAGTTTACTTTTGGGGTTGTGCCTGATTTAGCAAGGTCCCCATCTAACAGTCGCAGGAGCCTCAGCTGTACTATTTGGGGACGGGCTGCAGCTGACTAGACCACACTGTGCCTCCACTGCACACAAGTAGGTAGCTGAGTCTCCGAGCTGGGTGGCTGTGATGTGCAGGGTGCTGAGAAGTGCTTTCTTATCTAATGTCCCTTTTAACCTTCCTGACTTCTGAATCCCATTTGAAATTTGTCTAAACAGAAAGGTAGGAGCGTTCTCTTGCTGCTGAAACCAAAGTAGGCTTTGAAAGTTGGTCACTTGGTAACTGCAGTTGAGAGTTGCACTGTCTTCCTCCTGGACAACCAGAGATGGGGGGCTCTGTATCACCTTGTCTTCACTGCTCACCCCTGTTCAGAAAAAAAAAAAAGAATTAAATAAATCAGTCAGAGAAAGAGTGATGTCAGATCAAGTCTTCTCAGAGATCATAATTAGTCTCCACTGGAACAGCAGATAAGTCAAGATGAATGCCACTTTTCTGAGAATCAGTCCTCAGGTTTTCCAGGTTGTCCCTGCCGTTTGTGATAATGCTACTCACAGCTCAGCTGCAGCCAAAAGATTGCTAGTGAAGCTAGTGGCCACTTCTCCATCCTTCCACTCTTGAGTTGGTTTTCCTGAGCAAAATGTGATTCACTGCCCTGAGCTTTTCTTGTTCTTTTTTGAAACAACACCCTTTCCCCCAGGACCCGCCCCCGCGCCCCCCCCACCCCCAAACACACACATAATCTGAAAGGGAAATAGCAATTTGGCTCTTCAGCCAACCAGAAAAATAAATGTCATTTGGCCCTAATTCAAATTCAAATCCTTCCCACTCAGGCAGTCAGGAGTCATTCAAAAGAGAGCACTGCCATCTTGTGAGCTGGTGCAGAATAGCTGAAAACTTGTATCCACTTGTTTTACCGATGATAATAGATTCTTCCAAAATTGTCTCATGGCTGAAGGATAGCCTATCCAAAGCTACCCACAGTTCTAATAGTCCAGGGTTCTTTGGCTCAGTGAGGGCAGAGAGGGATGGGAAGTAGGAAAAGGCTGAACTAACATTCAAGTAGGAACCTAGCCTGTGAGGTAAAGGACTACAGCACTCTGGAGACTTGGAGGAAAAGGCGGGGAAAGAGGCAAAGGTCCTTCCAAAAGCTCTTTGAAGGTTCACTGTTGATCTCATTATCCTGGAACACATACTTAGAAAGCAGTATTTCTAATAAACAGCAGGGTCTCTGATAATTCACAGGGTATATTTGGATGAAAGGCAGTTGTTGAAGTGTTCTTTCCTGTTTCATCACAATTTGGTCAAAACAAATACCAAGACATCACCACTATAACCTCATTTCTAAATCCACTGAGACCCTTCCCTCCTGAAAATATTGTTTTCTACCCAGCAATTCATTGTTTATGCTATTCGCTTGTTCTATAGACTTCTATTTTCATGTTTTGTTTTTTGTTTTATTTTATTTTATTTTATTTATTTATTTTATTTTAATTTAATTTTATTTTATTTTATTTTTTAAGTAGGCTTCATGCTCAGTACAGAGTCCAATGTGGGGCTTGAACTAATGACTCTGAAATCAAGACCTGAGCTGAGATCAAGAGTGGGACTCTTAATTGATGAGCCACCCAGGTGCCCCATAGACTTCTATTTTCTTTAAATTCCTGCACTAAATTCATTTCCAGATGGTGACAACACAACACTGGGGAACACATTTTGTACTGTATATTACTAAGGTATATTCATCCATATATTTTGGGATAAGTATTCCTACATAAATCGTGATGTGAGTCTCTCCCCTTTAGAAGTTAAAAAATGATTTCTACTTATTCTTTGAAAATACATTTTTTCTGATTTAGTAAAGAAATAAATGGACATTGCAGAACATTTGGGAACCACAGGGAAGCACCAGGCAGAAAATATAAATCCTTTGCAATTCTACCCTATACCCCCAACATGTTGCCATCCAAAACTTTCTTTTTTTGTATCCTATCATAGATTTGTTCAAAATAAAGTTGCTTTCTTTTCTCATTTTGTACAATTTTCTAAAGCATTATAGACTTTAAGCAATGGTGGGGGGATGGCTAGATAGAACGTCAGCTTAACATTTAGAAAGAAGTGGCCCCTCCCCCAACTGTCCCAGTGCATGATAATCTAATGTACTCAATTCTGGCATCCACCCCACCTTCTCACCCAGGTGCATGGTTGCTAGAGAACCTCCCAACCATCCTGCTAAGTGTCCAAGACACCATTTGGCCTTGAGTTGTTCTAAAGGTGCTGTAAGGTAATGTATTCAAGTGTGGTTGGGGGCTGAAAGGGTTCTTGCTGCCTAGAGAGAGAAGTGGCCACTTGCATGAAGTGTGAAAATTTACCTGGAACAGGATTTAGGGGCCGTCAGCCTTCTGGACACTTACCTGGAGAGCAGGCTAGTGGGTGGGGAAGGCCATGAACTAGCTTGGCTCTTGAGCACTTAAACTGTGTCTTAGCAGCTGCTCCTTCTTGCCTCTTGCCCATTTTTAATTCCTTTCTTGCATCAGGGGCCTTGACATCGCATGTCCCCCTCCTCCTGACTCTCCAGCATCTCCTGGCTTCCCTTACAAATCCTCTTTATCCCTTCACATCAAAAGTTTCATTATCTTCTTTATTCATTTGTTTCTCCTAGAAGAGTCTCCATGATTCATTCAAGCAGAACTTTATGCTTTAGGAACAGGAAATATGGAGTCTATTTCCTTGAGTTCTGGGGAAGATGAGATATTTACGATCCTTATCAGGCAAGGTGACCTGTCATGACCCAATCCATAAGGGGTTGAATGAGAGCGAAAAAAGACAAAATGGCTAGATTTTCAAATCAAGGGAAAATGAAATTTAAAGGAAATAAAATTTTATTTTATTTTATGGTTATTCTGTAACTCATTTGTTTGTCGCTTGAACAGTCTATGTTAAATGTATTTCCACACCATTATGTGAGGTTCTACTTCATTTTTTCTTTAATGACTGGAGTGTTCTGTAGTATAGATGTTTAATTATTTAATCATTTACTGAGTGCTGAATACATAGTTCCTAGTTTCTCTGCTCACTATCATGTTTATTGTGAATTTTTAGTTGATAATTTTATTAGACTTAGGGTTCTTCTAGTCTTTTTTTTTTTTTTTTTGTAATGTGACTGTAAGGGCAAGAATCTTAGCACAACATTACCATTTAGTTTGGGATTCTTTTAATTCTTACATCTCTCTGGATACTTAGCTAGATGGGCTGCACGACTAATTTCCATTCTTTAGCCAGCTGAATCCTAAATTCTTTAATTTCAGGCTTCATTACAAAAAAAAACTCCCCAATTCTAACATAACACACCAGAGTAAGTTCATAGCAGCCCCTAAAAGACTCTCATTTATATTCTAGTAAATTGCACTGGGATGTTTACCAGTAGTATGTTTGTTTGTTTGTTTTTTAAATGATATTTTTTTAATGTTTATTTTTGAGAGAGAGAGATAGATCATGAGTGGGAGAGAGGCAGAGAGAGGGAAACACAGAGTCTTAAGTGGACTCCTGGCTCTGAGCTGTCAGCACAGAGCCCGATGTCGGGCTTGAACCCACAAACCCTCAGATCATGACCTGAGCCAAAGTCAGACGCTCAACCAACTCAGCCATCCAGGTGCCCCACCAGGAGTATGTTTGTAATCAACACTGATTCAGGGGTCACAAAAAAGAGAGAGGGAATGAACTGTACTTACCTGTTCATAATCCTTTACTTCCAAATGGATGCCTGCACAGGTTATTTGTATAAACAACCAAGTTTTAGAAATACTGCCAAGTCAAAGAGAAGGTTTTAAAAGCAGTCAGAAAATAAAAGAGGCTATTGACAAGGGAATGGCAAAAACACCTAGGCAGACCCCTTAAAATCAGCAATGGAAGCATGATATACTGGAAAATACCTTCAAAGTGCTGATAGAAGATAGCTATGAACCTAGAATTGTAAGTAAACTATCTTTAAGGGTGAAGTTGAAACTAAAGCTACAGAAGTGTATCCCCAACAAAACTTCAATTCTAAGGGATGTACCTCAGGAAGGAGTAAAATAATCTCAGAAGAAAGGTCTGAGATGCAAGAAGGGATAGTGAGCAAAGGAATTGGTAACACAGGGATAATCTAAATAAATATCAGCAGTAAAAGCCAATATTAATAATTAATAATTTCTTTTCCTTTTTAAAAAAAGATGTTTATTTTTGAGAGAGAGGGAAAGTGTGAGGGAGAATCCAAAGCGAGCGCTGTGCTGACAGCAGAGAAGCCTGATGCTGGGCTCGAATTCACAAACTGTGAGATCATAACCTGAGCCAAAGTCGGATGTTCAACCTACTAAGCCACCCAGCTTGCCCCAGCGATGTTTTTTCCTTTTAAAGTCATGATCTAAAACAGCTGATGATAGCATGGAAGCCAGTAAAGTTCAATTTAAGTTATAGTATTTTAAGGTTTGAAAATTTTTCAGAAAGGTGGTTAAGCCATAGATTAACTTTAGATTTTAGGTATGCATGGTAAATCTTCAAAGATAAATACTAAAGGATTATTTTTAGAAGGAGCATGTAACTTCCAAACCAATAGAGGGGGAAATGGGATAAGAAAAAAACAAAAGAAAAAAAATAACAAAAAAGAAGACACAAATTGAATCACTTCCCCACATGCAAAAGGGGGAAAAGGAGAAAACAAATATAAAGAATACTTTAAGGGGATCCTGGGTGGCTCAGTTGGTTAAGCAGTCCAACTTCAGCTCAGGTCATGATCCCACAGGTCATGAGTTCAATCCCCGCATCGGGCTCTGTGTTGACAGCTCAGAGCCTGGAGCCTGCTTCAGATTATGTGTCTCTCTCTCTCAAAAATAAAAAAACTTTAAAAAATATTAAAAAAAAAAGAAGAATACGTTAAGATGGTGGAATCAAGTCTTAATTCTGAAAAATTATAAAAAATGTAAATAGAACTAACCCATTAAAAAGTAGAGATTGTAAGATTGATACAAAGCCAGAATCTAGTCACATCTTTTTCAAAGAGACCATCTTAAACATAGGAGTCAATGAAGTTTGAAAGTAAAAGATGGAAAAATATGTGCAGGGAAATCCTAACTAAAAAAAAAACCTTATGAATCTATGTTAATAATGGAAAAAAATACTTTAAGGCAAGAAATATTTTTAGGGATAAAGAAGGTCTTTAATCAATAATAAAAGTTTACTTAATTCCAGTATGATGGAATGATTCTTAACTTCCATGTATTTAATATTAAATACATAAAGCAAAAATTGATGGAATGGTAGAAATTGAAAAATTCACTTATAGTGATATTTCAATATATC
Source organism: Acinonyx jubatus (assembly GCF_027475565.1). Classification (NCBI taxonomy): domain Eukaryota; kingdom Metazoa; phylum Chordata; class Mammalia; order Carnivora; family Felidae; genus Acinonyx; species Acinonyx jubatus. The sequence continues at coordinate 71,442,236 of NC_069386.1, read as the reverse complement.
TCTATCAATTACTGACAGGACAAGGAGACAAAATGTTATTTATTATACAAAAGACCCACACAGAGTTGATTTAATAGACATATATAGAACTCTGCACAAAAAAATGAGAGGATATTTCTTCTCAAGCACATGCAGATAATAAAAAATAACTAAATATTAGACTATAATGTATATTTGCACAAATCTCAAAGAATCAGTATTATCAAGGTATTCTTTAATAAACAAATAATACTGCTACATATTTTAGATGTGATCATGTAATTCTGATTATGTTAAAAATACGGGCCTATCCCAAGGGATGTATTTTGAATTATTTATGGATGGAATGACTAATGTTTAGAATTTGCTTTAAAATAATTCAGCTGGGTAAGGGTCAGAAAAAAGGAGTATGGATGAAAAAGATTGGTCATAGAGTGATAATTTATCATTGTCGAATTCAGGTGATGAGTACATATTTATGATATTATTCTTTCTTTTGTGCTTGTTTGGAGATGTCCATTATAAAACATTAATTTAAAAATACTATTGGGGCACCTGGGTAGCTTAGTCGGTGGAGGCAGCAACTCTTGATTTCGGCTCAGGTCATGATCCCAGGGTCATGGGATCAAGCCCTGCATAGGACTCCATGCAGAGCGTGGAGCCTGCTTAAGATTCTCTCTCTCTTCCTCTGCCCTTCCCCCACTACTCACATGCACGTTCTTTCTCTGAAATAAAAAATAATAATAAAAAATCAAAGTACTACCCATTGAGATACTCGTCATTTTTCTCCTTTAACCTGCTAATGTTGGAATTATATGAATAGATTTTCCTAATGTTAAGCCTTCCACACATTTCTAAGATAAACTTTACTCATAGTATTTTATGTTACATATTCATGATTAGTTTATATTTGTCCATATTTTTCAGTTATTTTCATAAATGAAATTTCTTTTTAATTTCCCTTTCTTAACTGTCTTAATTGGTTCATTTATTTTTTATTTATTTTAAATTATTTTATGCTTTTTTAAAATTTAATTCCAGGGGTGCCTGGGTGGCTCAGTCAGTTAAGTGTCTGAGTTCAGCTCAGGTCATAATCTCACAGTTCGTGTGTTCAAGCCCCACATCGGACTCTGTGCTGGCAGCACAGAACCTGGAGCCTACTTCAGATTCTGTGTCTTCCTCTTTCTCTCTGCCCCTCCCCTGCTCACATTCTGTCTCTCTCTCTCAAAAATAAATAACAATTTAGAAAAATAAGAAAAAATTAATTCCAGTATTATTAACATACAATGTTATATTAATTTCAGGTGTACAATAGAGTGATTCAACAATTCTATACATTACTCAGTGCTCATCATGATGAGTGTACTCTTAATCCCCTTCAACTATTTCACCCATCCCCATCCACCTTCCCAGTGGTAACTATCAGTTTGTTCTCTACAGTTAAGAGTCTGTGTTTTGGTTTGTCTCTTTTTTCTTTGTTCATTTGTTTTATTTCTTAAATTCTACATATGAGAGAAATCATACGGTATTTGCTTTTCTCTGACTGACTTATTTTATTTAGCATTATACCCTCTAGATCCATCCGTGTTGTTGCAAATGGCAAGATATCATTCTTGTTTTATGGCTGAGTAATATTCCATTATGTGCAAATCCCTTGCCCATTTTAAAATTGGTATTTGCCTTTTTATTGTTGAGTTGTAAGTTATTTTTTATATATTCTCAATACTGTGTCCTTATCAGATATATGACTTGCAAATATAGTTTTCCATTCTGTGGCTTGTCTTTTCATTTTCATTGGTGGAAAACTTTGTGGTCTCTGACAAAAGTTCTTAATATGGATAAAGTGCAGTTTATTTTTTTCTTTGGTTGCTGTGCTTTTGATATCATGTCTAAGAAATGGTTGCATAGTCCAGGATCACCAAAATTTTGCCTGTATTTTCTTCTGAGAGCTTATAGTTTTGGCTCTTACATTTAGATCTTTGATCCACTTGAAATTTTTTTTCAGTTTTCATTTATTTATTTTGAAAGAACCAGAGAGAACATGAGTGAGGGAGAGGCAGAGAGAGAGGGAGACAGAGAAAATCTTCGCCATCAGCACAGAGCCAGATGCAAGCATCGAACCCATGAAACCATGAGACCATGACCTGAACCAAAATCAAGAGTCTGGATGCTCAACTGACTGAGCCACCCAGTGCCCCAATTTGAGTTAATATTTGAATAGGTGTATATTCTTTTGCACGTGGCTATCCAGTAGTCCCAGCACCATTTCCCCATTGGATGGTCTTAGCACCCTTGTTAAAAATCATTTGCCCATGGATGTCTGGGTTTACTCCTGAACTCTCAATTCTCCTCCACTGATATCTATCCATTTTTAAAGAGAGATGTGTTAAATCTTCTACTGTGATTTTGTACTGATCATTTCTCCTTACGTACTGACAAAATAAGTAAATAAATCTCTCTACATATTAAAAAGGAGTTGTGTTCATTAAGCAAAGAGCACAATCTTTAGAAGATAAAGCCTTGAATACATGAGAGTTTGCAGTAATGGCAGGTGAGAATTCTACCACTGAACCACCAATGCCCCATGAGAGTTTGCAGTAATGGGAGAGCAGGGCACATAGGTTGTGTGTATGATCATATTTCATGCCAAGAGGAGCAGCAGCTCGAGGCAGCATAGTGACTAGGGTTCCAGCTGCAAGTTTATGTGCAGGTTGCAGGTGCTCGGGGAGCACAGTGCTGCACACTGCAGAAGTAGGTGCCTGCATGTTTAGTCTCAGAGGCTGAGATGTTCAAGAAGCTGTCCATTCTCGTTGTGCCCAACTGAGCAGTCAGTTTTCCACTTCTGGTCACTTCACCAGCCTTATATGAGGCTATCAGTAGGACAAGGCCTTCCCCAGGATCCTGCTTGAACCATAGTAAGGTGTTGATTGTACTTGAGGAATTGCAGTTCATGGAGATATCCTCTCCTTCCCGAACAGACACAGACTGAGGACTCTGATTCACCTGCTGGCCATTCACCCCTGTTTAGAAAGACAAAAGAAGGTATTCAAAATCATTTTTAGGTCATTTTTGTTGGAGCTGTGATGGGCACTCTTCCCTAACTCCCAGCTTTACCACTGTGCTTTTTTTCTTTCCTCCCTCCCTGTCTAGCTTTTCTCCTTCTGCTTCTCTTTTCATAGACCTGACTAAAACATCACCTTTTGCCTTCACAGAATTTCCACCTCTTTAGAATTCTCTGTGTGAGACTCAGAAACCCCCAAGACTCACATGTCAGCTGCATCCACAAGAATATTAATGAACCTTTGAGGAGCATCCTTATCACAAGTCGTTCAGCAAAGAATTATTTCCTAAAAGGGTTTTTGCTTCAAGAAACTCCTCTGGGCTTCGTGTAACGCTATAAATACCACCGTGATGTTAAAATATCTGTTCTGTGTTTCAGCCAATCTGATCTCTAACTGGAGGTTTCTCTGAGTTTGGAGCTGATCTTGAAGGTTAAGTCTGAATGGAGACACCGCCCCCTTATGACTTGTCACTGGATTGCTGTTCTTTCATGCCACTATTGGAGAGTTGTAAAAATAATTCTATTTCTCCCATTCATTTGATGAACCCTTAGGAGTACCCACTATCTGCTAGGGAAATACAGAGATATGAACAAGACAGACAGGAACTCTGCACCTGGGCACCTTATAATATCTCCCTGGAAAATCAGTGAGAGCTGGATTTATGATTAAGCATGGTGAATCGGAGACATATTTTTTTCTCTGTGCCTTTCTCAGAAACCACTGAGAGTAAACATTCTTTTAAAAGTCACGAACCTCACGGGGCGCCTGGGTGGCGCAGTCGGTTAAGCGTCCGACTTCAGCCAGGTCACGATCTCGCGGTCCGTGAGTTCGAGCCCCGCTTCAGGCTCTGGGCTAATGGCTCGGAGCCTGGACCCTGTTTCCGATTCTGTGTCTCCCTCTCTCTCTGCCCCTCCCCCATTCATGCTCTGTCTCTCTCTGTCCCAAAAATAAATAAGAAAACGTTGAAAAAAAAATTAAAAAAAAAAAGTCACGAACCTCAAAGGACATATAGAACAGAGACAAGAGATGATGACGGCCTGTAAGACGTTTAGGGAACTGATTGTGAACAGATAACTGGTAACTGGTTTAGCTGACTGAAGAAAGTTGAATCCTAAGGGCCCACAAAGGGCAATGCCAACAAAAACCCAGGTGCTCTGAAAATCTCAAGAATTTGGGCACTTGATACTTCAGAAGATCAGAGTGAGGGGTGCAGGGTAAGGGAGCTTTAAACAGAATGTACCAGGTATAAAGTATAAAGTATCAAGTTATACTCTCAGATCTCCCATCCTGACCTGGAAAAGTCAGATGTCCACTCCTTTCCACCTGCTTTCATGGAGAAAAAAAAAACAACCCTATTTTTTTCTAAAGATATTGACTAAAGAGGCATATAAGAGTCTGGGATACCAAGTTCAATTGAGAACTAAATGAGGCAAATACTGAAAAACAGAGGAACCAGAGCCACCTCCTTTGCTCAGATCCCATGTTCATATCCCACTAAGTATGAATGAGCATCTGGGATCACAGGGCATTTGACAAGATTACCTTAACATGAAAGGCAGAGACGAGAACGAAAAGAGAAAAGGACCCTGACAGTGACAATGCAGGAAAAAGGTTACCGTTGCTTACTGACAGAGTAGGGTGAACATTCTGACTTTTTTAAAAGAAGAAAATAAAACTTTGAATAATAGCAAAGGCTCATTTTTATAGAATGGAATTTTAGAGGGGGAAGTTTTGTCTTTAAGAAAAAAAAATGATCTGACAACTTGGAGTTTCAAATGCCGAGGATCTGGGCTGAGTGCCTGAGGAACACCTTGTAGCTTCTATCCTGATTTACATAAATGAGCTTCCTACCTTGTACTGACCAGGGCATTCATTTTCTATCCCATTGTGCTTCTTAGACTTAGGAAAGCAGGGCTTTTTTAGGGTCAATGCTAATTGTAGGTCTAGGTTTGCCAGAGGGTTACTTCTGTGTGTATATTTACCTTGTTTCTTCTCTATTCCTTTTCCTAAAGCAAAAATACTGGCAACCTAACATTCTCTTTTTTCTCCCTTTCCTTTTCTTTCTTTCTTTCTTTCTTTCTTTCTTTCTTTCTTTCTTTCTTTCTTTCTTTCTTTCTTTCTTTCTTTCTCTCTTTCTTTTCTTCTCTATACCCAATGTGTGGCTTGAATTTACAACTCTGAGATCAGGAGTCACAAGCCCTACCAGTTGAGCCAGCCAGGTGCCCTTTCTTGCTTTTTAGTGACGCTGCAATATTTTATTAAAGTAATGCATTTTTTAAAAAAGAAACAAAGCAAACAGAATAAACAAAAAACCAGGACATCTCCTTTTAGATAAAAACAAATTTGCATTAATCTGGTAATCTTTAATGATATGTGGGAGGCATAAAGAGGACAGGTCAAGTTTATCACTAGATCTACTGCCCCCTTGTAATCATCAAGGTGGCTGTTGCAGTCTCCCTGATGATGAGCCACTGTTCCAGTTCTCCATGAAGCCCTGATGTCTTTGGGCTTGAAAGCACCCCCATTTTCTTGAGATTGCTGGCAGAATATTTATGTCCCCTAACAGAGAACAGGCCAGGTAGCAGTGTATGAAGGGTGACAGTAAGCACTGGGATAAACATGTCATACTTTTCTGGATCCTGAATTTAAAGCTTTTTTTTTTTTTTTTGGTATTTTGAAACAAATGAGGGCATATTACAGAATAGAATGTGACACATGAATTTTAAAGACAGAACATGAGATTTCAAAGAGATATCATCTCTATAGTAGACAACATCTCACAGGCCTATGAGCATACAGCCTCACTCTCCTAGCTGTTAGCAGGAATTTGTAGGAAAACTTTCAAAAACACTGAGGTTAATGAGAGGACCCATATATGTCTTAAGTGTGCAAACTACAACCTAAGAAATACAGTTGCTATGTATTCTAATTTAATTGTTCAGATAATTTTCTAACTAGAATGACTCTGCCAGAAAATCAAGCACAGCAAATGGCTTTAGTGAGCTTGTGCAGAATGAAAACCCTGCCAAAAAAGGGTAGATTATTACTATTTAAAGTTGGAGGAGAAAAAAGATACCAATCAGGAACCCCAGAAAAATAAAATAAACTAAAGTAAATATGAGAAGCCACCACTTTTAAGTGCAGGATACTGATACATAGGCTGCATACATTGTCCCAGTGGAGAGATTTGAGACTCAAAAAAGGTCTAACTCAGTTACCTGGTGGGGTCAGGAGCAGAGTAACCCAGTGTCCATCATTTTTTAATTTTTTTAAGTTTAGATTCAAATTAGTTAACATACAGTGTAGTATTGGTGTCAGGAGTAGAATTTGGTGATTCATCACTTACATACAACACCCAGTGCTCATCCCAACAAATGCCCTCCAAGTACATCACCCATTTAGTCCATCCCCCACCCATCTCCCCTGCATTAACCCTCAGTTTGTTCTCTGTATTTAAGAGTCTCTTATGCTTTGCCTCCCTCTCTATTTTTATCTTGTTTTTGGTTCCCTTCCCCTATGTTCATCTGTTTTGTTTCTTAGATTCCTCATATGAGTGAAATCATATATTGGTCTTCCGCTGCCTAACTTATTTCACTTAGCATAATACACTGTAGTTCCATCCACATCGTTGCAAATGGCAAGATTTCATTCTTTTTGATTTCCAAGCGTATATACCACATCTCCATCATTTTCTGATATGCATTTTACAGAATGCAGAGCACAACCTGCCTTCTGGCTTCAGAAAATTTGTTCAGGGGCACCTACTAAAAGGAAGCAGGCAAGGTAAGGATTCATCACGTGATAGGCGAGTGGCCTCTATGTCTCTGGAGTGGCTGTGGCGTCCAATGTGTTCCCCTAGAATTCCAGTTTTCAAAAGCATTCATTGATGCTAATATCTTCTCTCACTCAGCTTTCCCATGAGTAAAATGCACATAATAATATCTGTCATTCTATGCCTTTTATGGTATTGAATCTAAATGGCCATGGTTCTTTCCATGTTGTGTGTTGCACACATCTATCACAATGATTGTGCGCAGATTGTGTCTATCTTAGATAAGAGATACTACAAATTACTGTGTGTAGTGTCAAGCAATAGAATCTCTGTTCTTTTTCTTTTCTGGATTATATTATCCTTCTAAGCAAATTTGAATAATAACATATTTAAAAAAATTTTTTTTGCAGTGTGGTGCCTGTACCCTTGCCCACGGGAGCCACCCCAGATGGGTACACCATGGTTTAGCAGTGTGGGAAACAGCATTTGACACAAAATCTCCTTTCTCTCCAACAGTCACCCTAAGAGAAAGGGCACCATTGGAGGTGACTCCCTTTGAATCTCCTCCAATGTTCCCTTTTCAAATACAAGCAATCCAGGGAGAGCTAATGTAGAATGTTGCACTGAGATGTTAGGTTACAAACCAACTTCATTTTGGAGACTGAGCTGGGAAATGGATATGGAATCAATAAAGTGGGAGAAGATTTTGGAAAGCAATTTGGTGACTGGGAACATTAGGCTTTGGGTGGGCAAAAGGGTGTTAAAAGGTCGCAGAGTACATAAGGAGTTTGGGGAAAAGCAGGAGTGGCTGATAGGAGGGAGGTTCATAAAGGTGTGGGGATGGGGAAAAACTAAGGACAAAATCTCTGCATGCGCATCTGGCCTTAAGTGCACATCTTTTATCAAAGACAATGGATAAGACAAGTGGGAAAAATGTCTGTAAGATGAACGCTGCTGCAAGGATGAAATATAATTTGTTTCTTCTTGAAACTACATCAGCGTGAGGGGCTGCAGCCAATGGGCAGTGAGAACGGGTGAGGCCCTATTGTTGGAGAAGAGAGGGGCAGTCTGAGAACTGTTTTCAGTCTCTCTGTCATTTATCTATCCATCCATTTGTCTATCTCTATATTTGTAATATAAACTTAGGAAAAAAATATTGCCCCTGACTCCTCCCAGTACGACAATATTGCTGCCCTGATTCTCATGGTATAGGCCTAAAATGCCACAAGGAATCTCCTAAATGACTCAGAATTTCTTTCTGTTAATAAGCTGAGTGAGTAGCAGAAGGGAAAGAGTTTCCTTGGGACACTAAAGGCACAAGGTTTGTGCACAGTTATTGCAAAAATCACTGAAATCCATGCCATTCTTATCCCAATTTGAGGTTCTATCTACTAAAAAGTACGAATTACCTAGACAGAAAATCAAATGAAATTAGGGAATCAAGGTAGAGCTTCCCCTACTCTCACTCCAGAACTTTCTTCTTCTTGTGTGTGTTTTTGTTTTTTATTTTTTTGTTTGAATTTTTGCTTTTGTTTCTTTGTTTTGTTTTTGTTTTGCAATGAGACTACGGCATCTTCCTAAGGCTTCTCATCTTGGCAAGTGTTCAGTCACCCTTTTGGAGCCCTGTGTCAACAGAGCATCTGTGGCCCAGCTGCATGTTTGGGGACAGCCTGCACAGGTCTGGAGATCACAGTGTATCTCCTGCACAGAGATAGATGCCTGAGTGGCTGGGCTGGGAGGCTGTGATATGCAGGGAAGTTTGCTGCTTTTTCTCATCCAACTTAGCAGTAATTTTTTCATGACTCTTTTCTTCCCCACTTTTCTGTAACATCATCAAGGAGCTTAGACCTTCACCATTTTTTTGCCTGTACCAGCCCAGGGTATAGAAAGTCTTTGATGAACTGCAGTTTATGGTGAAGTCTTCTCCCTCTTGGATGATCAGGGAATGTGGACTCTGCTCCAGTTCTTGGCTACTGACCCCTGTTCAAAGAGACAATATAAAGAAAATACAGAAGACCGGCGTAAGATCATCATGACCCCAGTAGGGATGGTTTTTCTCCGCCGAGCTCTTCACCTCCCCCCAGGAACAACGTTATCACATCAACATAGAATATTGTCTATCTTTCCAACATGTAACTGGCTCTCAAATGGGCCTACCCGGGACAAGAAGAGGACTCAATTCCTGCCCTCCGGGAGCTGTCACCATCCCCTGACTCTCCTAGATGAATCGTATACTTACAGGCCACTTGCAACTCTAATATTCCTATGAGTACTTGGAGGAGAGTCTCCATCCTTTGGTTCATCAGAAAACACAGTCCGATCAGGTGTTGTCATACGAGCTTTCACAGCACAGTTTACTTTAGCTCAGGGGTCTCTCATGGGTGGGAGGAGACTGAGCCAGAGACCAGACTTGTTTTCCTGTTCTTCCAGCGCTGCACAAACCTGAACTCAAACACTTTTTAAACACTGCCACCTTTTGGCCAGACTGAGAAATATTGAATAATGGAGGACTTCCAAAATTAATTTATATATATGAGGTACACTTATTTATTACACCAGGTATGGTATTTATTATTAGATATAGAAAATATCCTGTTACCTTTGCATGCTTGAAACAGTTTCCCCTTGTAATAAAAGGAAAATGAAAAATTCTGCTCTCTATAACACTGATTAATTGGTTTTCAACATTTAGTTCTGCCTGCTTTTGATTTAGGTCTTTCAAAAAACTGCTTTATTGAGGCATACTTGACATAATAAACTGCATATATTTAAAATGTACAATTTGATAATTTTTGACATGGGCATACAAATGTGAAATCATAAGTCACTGAGCTCTCTAAGTCGTGGATCTTGATCTTTTGCCTTTGTTTCCCTCTTTTTTCTGCTACATTATTCTCCATAATTTTATCTTCTAAAACACTGAGTCTCTGCTCTGCTTCACCCGTCCAAATGTGAAATCATCATCACAATCAACATACTGAGTATATGCACCTCCTCAGATCCCCCCCCACCTTGTGACCCTATTCATCGTGCTCCTTTTTAACCCCTCTGGTATACTTTCCTGGCATTTCACTCCAACCCCTATTCAGCCCCAGGCAATCAGTGGTCTGCCTTCTCTTACTAAAAGGGCTTGCATTTTCTAGAATTTTATGTAAATAGAATCATAGAGTGTGTATTCTCTCATCTGGTGTCTTTTGGCATATTTCTTTTGAGATTCATCCATGTTGTTATATTTATCGGTAACTGATTCATTTTCATTGTTGACTGGTATTCCATTGTGTAGCTATACCACAATGTATTTATCCATTCACCAGTTGATGGACTTCTTGGTTATTTCCAATTACCGTTTTCCAAACAATTGTGAAGATTCACTTATAATTGTTTATATAGACATAAACTGTAATTTCTTTTGGGTTAGAACCCAGAAGTGTAATTGCTAGGCTAAATGGTGGGTTCATGTTTAACTTGTTAATAAACGGTGAAACTGCTTTCTCAGTGATTGTACCATTTACATTCCCAACAGTGTAAGAGTTCCAGTTTCTCCAAGATTTCACCAATACTTAGTATGGTCTGTCACTTATATTTTAGCCATTCTAGTAAGTGTGTAGTGGTATCCTGTCATTTTAATCTGCATTTTCCTTAAGAATAATGATGCTAGCATTTTTTCCACGTGTTTATTTACTATACATAGGGTTTTTGTTTGGTTTGGTTAAGTGTTTGTTCAAATCCTTAACCCATTAAAAAAAAATTGACTGTCCTTATTAAGTTCTGAGAGCTTTTAAAATATATATTCTAGATGTAGGTCTGCTTTTAGGTATATGTTTTGTAAAGATTTTCTCCTAGGCTATGGCTTCTGTTTTCTATTTTCCTAACAATGTCTTTTAAAGAACAAACATTTTTTTAAGTTTATTTATTTTTGAGAGAGAGAGAGAGAGAGAGAGAGAGAGAGAGAGAGAGTGAGTGTGTGTGTGTGTGTGTGTGTGTGCGCGCGCGCATGCACAAGGGAGGGGCAGAGAGGGAATTCCAAGCCGATTCCGTACTGTAAGCACAGAACCCAATGTGGGGCTCAATCTCATGAACCGTGAGAACATGGCCTGAGCCAAAAACAACAGTTGGATGCTTAACCAACTAAGCCATCCGGGCATCCCTAAAGAGAAAACATTTTTAATATTGTGAAGTCCATGGTACTGATTTTTTTAAACCCACTTTATTGAGGTATGATTGACATACAAAATGCTAAATGTGTTTAATGTATACAACTGGGTGAGTTTGGAGATAAATCTATATTCACGAAACTATCCTTACAATCAATGCCATAGATATATCCATACCTACAAAAGTTTCCTCCTGCTCTCTATTTTTAAATTTTTATTTTTTTTTGTGATAGAAACACTAAACAGAGGTCTACTGTCTTAGCAAATTTTAAAGTATACAATATAATATTGTTAGCTATAGGCACTGTGCTCTGCAGTAGATCTCTATGACATATTTATCTTGCATATTTGAAACTTTGTGCCCTTTGACCAACATCTCCCCACTCCTGCTTCCTCCAGCCCATAGCAACCACTATTCTATCCTTTGCCTCTATAAATTCGATGATTTTTAGATTTGTTATATAAGGGGATCATGTAATGTTTGTTCTTCTCTGTCTGGCTTATTTCATTTAGCATAATGTCTTCCAGGTTCATCCATTTGTCACTAGTGGCAGGGTTTTATTCTGTTTTAAAGGCGGAATCATATTCTACTGTATGTAAACACCACAGTTTTTAAGTTTATTTATTCATTTTGAGAGAGCAAGAGTGGGGGATGGGCGGGAGAGAGGGAGAGAGAGAGAATCCCAAGCAGGCTCTGTACTGTCAGCACAGAACCCGATGCAGGGCTCGAACTCACAAACTGTGAGATCATGACCTGAGCTGAGATCAAGAGTCGGACACCTAACTGACTGAACCACCCAGGCGCCCCCACATTTTCTCTATCCATTTATCTGTTAATGGACATTTAGGTTACTTCCGTGTCTTGTCTATTGTGAATAATGCTGCAGTGAACATGGGAATACAGATATCTTTGACATCGTGACTTCAATTCCTCTGTACATATACCCAGAAGTGGGATTGCTAGATCATATGGTAGTTCTATTTTTCACTTGTGTAGATTTTAAAATCTTATGTCATGTATCCTTTGCATCATAATTAATTGATTTTTGCCAAATCCACAGTATCTAAGATTTTCCCTGCTGTTTTATTCTAGGAGTTCACAGTTTTAGCCCTCTCATTTAGTTCTATAATCTATTTGGAGTCAATTTTTTATATTGTGTGAGCTAAGGGTTAAGGTTTATATTTTTGAATACGGCTATCCAACCATGCTATTAAGCTATTAAGCATGATTTGTTAAAAAGATTATTTTTTCCTCATTGACTTGTTATGGTACTTTTACTGAAAATCAACGGACCATATATGTGTGAGCCTATTTCTGGACCTTTTATTCTGTTCCAGGGTTACATTTGTCTACCTTTACATCGATCCCATAGTTTCTCAATTATTGTATTTTCATAAAAACAATAATATTAGTAGTGTTGGTTCCTTAAATTTGCTATTGCTTTCAAAATGTTTTTACTAACATAGTCCCTTTTAACTTTCATGCATAGCTTACAATCCTTTTGTCAATATCAACAAAACTTTTTGCTAGGATCTTGATTGGTATTACATTGAATATGTAAATCAATTTGGAGAGAATTAACATTTAATATGGGTCTTCCAAGCCATGAATACAATAATTCTACATTTATTTAGCTCTGAAGTTTCCCTCAGAAATTTTTGTATATCTTTCAGTGTACAAGTGTAGCACATTTTTGTCAAATTGGCTGCTAAATTTAGTTTGTTGATGCCATTATAAACTGTATGATATGTATTATATTTTATTTCAATTTTGATTGTTTATTATTAAAACATAGAAACACAGTACAATTCGTATTTTGAGACTGTATCTTGTAACTTTGCCAAACTCACTGATAGCTATATAGTAGCTTTAAAAATTTTTTTAAGTTTTTTAATGTTTATTTATTTATTTTTGAGAGAGAGAGAGAGAGAGAGAGAGAGAGAACGAGCAGGGGGAGGGGCAGAGAGAGAGAGAGAGAGAGAGGGAGACACAGAATCCCAAGCAGGCTTTGCACTGTCAGCACAGAGCCACATGTAGGGCTCTAACTCACTAACCGAACCATGAGATAACCACCTGACCTAGTCATCCAGGAGCCCCTATAGTAGCTTTTTAAAATCACAGATTCTGTAGGATTCACTGCATAGACAATTATGTTGTTTGTAAACCAGGAGTTTCTTTTTCTTTGCGCATATGATTGTCTTTTCTTTTTTCTTTTGGTCTCATTCATTGCATGGATCTTTCTTCTGTTCCTTTCTCTCTTTCTTCTACCCTTGGCATTCCCATTATGTGTATGTCACACCTTTGTAGTTGCCACAGTTGTTGGACATTCTGTTCCTTTTTTTCAGTCTTTTTTCTCTTTGCTCTTCAATTTTTAAGGCTTCTATTAATATACTATCTAGCTCGGAGAGTCTTTCCTCAGCTGTGTCCAATTTACTAATAAGTCCATCAAAGGCATTTTTCATTTCTGATACAGTGTTTGTCTTCTCTGGCATTCCTTTTTTGGTTCTTTCTTAGGCTTTCCATCTCTCTGCTTACCTTGCCCATCTGTTCTTACGTGCAGTCTAGTTTATCCATTAAGTTCTTTTTTTTTTAAGTTCTTTCATTAAAAAAAATTTTTTTAACATTTATTTATTTTTGAGAGACAGAGAAGGAGTAGGAGAGGGGCAGAGAGGGGGACAAAGAATCCAAAACAGGCTCCAGGCTCTGAGCTGTCAGCACAGAGCCCAATGCGGGACTTGAACCCACAAGCAGTGAGATCATGACCTGAGCTGAAATGGGATGCTCAACCAACTGAGCCACCCGGGGGGGCCCCTATCCATTAAGTTCTTTAGCAAATTATAGTTGTTTTAAATTCCTGGCCTGATAATTCCAGCATCCTTGCTGTATCTGATTTGATGCTTGCAGAGCACCTGGGTGGCTCAGTCAGTTAACGGTCTGACTTTGGCTCAGGTCATGTCCTCACAGTTTATGGGTTTGAGCCCAGCACTGGGCTCTGTGTTGACAGTTCAGAACCTAGAGTCTGCTTCTGATTCTGTGTCTCCCTCTCTTTCTGCTCCTCCCCTGCTTGCACTGGCTCGCGTGCACTCTCTCTCAAAAAAATAAATAAACATTAAAAAAATTTTTTAGAACAGAGTGCCCTTGCCAGTCCCCCCTCCACCCCCCCCCCCCGACCCCTCCTGCCACCACCTGCCAGAAGCAGAAAGGGATTTTTCTCTGAAATTTACTTTGGAAAACCTTTGGAGATCTATTACAAAACTGTGGGCACACCCTGTTACCGGGGCCTCCTGGAGTTTTAATTCTCAGACTTGTCCACACTGAGCCTCCAGCAATTCATGAATTACAATTCAGGTTTTCCTATCAGGCTTTGGCTCCTGAGGTGGTTTCTGTTTGTGAATCTCTGCTCCAGTAAACAGTGAATCCCTGTAGTATTTGCCTGTCTTTCCAGTCTAGGGTGTGTGGCCCGTTGGCCTGTGGCCTCCTCACCAAGAAGAGTTGATAGTTTTTCAGTTTGTTCAGCTTTTTACTTGTTATTAGAATGGAGTGATGACTTCCAAGCTCCCTCCATGTGGAAACTGAAACCGGAAGTTTCTGCAATGTACGTCTTAATTTATTACAATCGCTTTTAGATTAATGCTAACTTAATTGCAATAAAACACAGAAACTTTGCTCTAAGGTAGCTCAATTTCTTCCCTCCTCCTTTGGGCTATTCCTGTCATATATATCATGTCTATATATGCTATAAGCCCAACAATAGTGCATTATAATTTTTACTTTCTACTATCTTCTTTTTTAAAAATTAGGAAGAGAAAGGAGAAAACATATTTAAAGGACCTTTTATAATAATCCAGATATTGACTATTTGCAGTGTTCTTCCTGTGGTTTTGCATTATTGTCTGATGTCTTTTCTTTCCTCCCAAATGGTTCCGTTCCCTGGCCCCTTCTTTTGTTATTATTACATATATTATAAGTTTATAAACTACAAGTATGCCATACAGTTTGAAACTTATTGTTTCATGCAATTTTCTTTTAAATCAATTAAGAAAATGAAAGAAAAACATATGTATACTTCCTTTCTATATATTTGCTTGTATAATTATAATTACTTTTACTTGTGCATTTTATTTCTTTAGATGCATTCAAATTGCCATCTGAGGGGTGCCTGGCTGGCTCAGTCAATAGAGCATGCAATTCTTGATCTTGGGGTCATGAGTTTGAGCCCCACGATGGGTGATTTCTTTTTGAGACTATATTTTTAAAAATTACCATCTGATATCATTTCCTTCCTTCTTCTCTTCTTAATTGAAGTCTAATTCACATATAGTGTTATATTAGTTTCAAGTGTACTAATATAATTTCATTTCATTTTGAAAACCTTCCTTTAGTGTTTCTTGTTAAGCAGATCCCTGTTAGCAATGGATTTTCTCAATCTGAGTTTATGTGGGAATGCCTTTATTTTGCCTTCTGAGGAGAGCATTTTCCTGAGCAGCTTCTAGTTTAGGGAAAGGAATAAAATAGATGTGTCACTTCGAGTGAAGAACATCACAGGCACAAGTGTGCAAGGGCACCTTGGCTGACTGATGGGGAGGCGGGAGGGTTCCTATCCTAGATCTCACCCACTTGGAAGGAATTTGAACAATGTAGCCTGTGCTAGGGCGGCTGGAACAAAGTACCACAAACCGCACAGCTACAAAAACAGAAATAAATTGTTTCACAGCCCTGGAGCCTAGAAGTCTTAAGTCAAGATGTCAGGGGATTATTTCCTTCTGAGGGGCATGAGAGAAGGATCTGTTCCATGCCTCTCTTCTGGGCTTGAAGACTCATTACTCTGATCTCTGCCTTCATGTTTACAAGGCATTTGCCTTGTGTGTGTCTGTCTCCAAATTTTTCTCTTTTATAAGGATAGAAGTCATGTTGGGTTAGGGCCCACCCATAATGATCTGATTTTAATTTGATTATCTCTGTAAAGACCCTATTTCCAAATAAGGTCATATTTTGAAGTACTGGAGGTTAGGACTGCAATGTGTGTGTGTGTGTGTGTGTGTGTGTGTGTGTGTGTTTGAATCTCATGTGTGTGTTGGGAGGGTGGCACAATTCAACCCATAACAAACGGTAAGGTTTTTTTTAAATCAGTAAGTCTGTTACTTTTTGGTTTTGAAATTCAACTTACGTGGCATCTCTTCTATACAAGTAAAGTGCAGAATTGTGGAGTCCATCATTTTGATCAAGAGTCCTGTCTCCCCTCGTCAAATATCTAACCCTAGCAGGGCTCACAAGTTCCTCCTTCAAACGGATTAAAAGAATGTTCTTGATTAGAAGAAAATGTAAGAATTTCAATTTATCAACTTGAGATAGGTAAAGTCTTCCTAGAAGGCTTAGATTTGATGGTATAAAAATTACAATATCCCCAATAATCATTGAATAAGCAAACTTAAAAGATGTAATACATTTGGAGAAAGTCTGTGCAATATATATAACAGGGAAAGTAATTCATATTATTAAAAAGAATTTTTACAAATAAACAAGAAAAAGATAATCTATAAAAGTGCAAACACACAAGCTAAGTTGTTCAACTACCCTATGTTGTTGAACCATCAAGAAAATGCAAATGAAACCAACAAAATACTTGCAAGGTGTCTAAATTCTAAAACATATAGATAATAGTGTTAACCAAAATGCAGGGAAATAGGTTTCCTATATGCTGTGTTTTGCAGTGTAGACTGGTAGAGCCATTTTGGAAGGCAAATTTTCAATATCTGTAAAAATATAAAATAGGCATATCCTTTGACTGGCAGTTTAACTTCTAAGAAATCATCCATATATAAATATATATGTATATACATCATATGTATATATATTTGTTGATTTATGATTCTGGTTAAGATAACTAAGAGAAGTAAAAAAATTTAAATATTATTAGTAAGTGTGCAGGTTAATTAAATTTTTATGCAGTCATACTAGAAAGTCTGTGTGTGCACATGTGTGTCTATGAGCACATCTCAAAAATACATTTTTAAATTTTTTTAATGTTTATTTATTTTTGAGAGAGACAGAATGTGAGTGGGTCGGGGGCAGAGAGAGAGGGAGACACAGAATCTGAAACAGACTCCAGGCTCTGAGCTGTCAGCACAGAGCCCGACGTGGGGCTCGAACTCATGAGCTGTGAGATCATGACCCGAGCCGAAGTCGGACACTCAACCAACTGAGCCACCCAGGCGCCCCTCAAGAATACATTTTTACATAAAAAAAAACCCAAGCTGCAGGAAAATACACATGGTATAGTCCAATTTATATAAGGGAATTGGGTATTTATATGAACGCTCTTATAAATGAAAGGGGATGAGATTGTCAAGACATACTCTAAGATGTCAGAATGGGTTATCATAGGAGCTGAGAAGGAAATGAAGTGGAGATTGGGAGAGTCAGTGTTGGACTTTCAGGCTTTGCTCTACGTCCTTATGTAATAATATCTTGAGTCTTTTGCAATGAGAGAAGATGTGTGTGTTTGTGTGTGTGTGTTGTGTAATAATAATATCTTAGCATAAAACCTAAAAATGAAATATCCACATATTTGTCCTATAGTTACCCCTTTCCCCAAATTGCCTCTATCCCAGTGATGTGTGTTGTACAGATAAGCAACAAAGAAAATTCCAAATTTTTCTCAAGGGCAAACGAATCAGTTTCTGAAATTCATTCCCATTTTTGAGAAGTTGGAAGGACTAATTGGTGCGATATCCAGAGGTTGGGTGCCTCCTCCGATCTGAGTGAAGAAAGTCTGTGAGACAACCCAATGGTTGTTCCCACCTATTTTGGGGAGACCTATATAGAAAGCAACATTTGATGAAGACAAAGAACTGTGGCAGCACTGGGTGTTATATGTAAGTGATGAATCACTAAATTCTACTCCTGAAACCATTATTACACTATATGTTAACTAACTTGGATTTAAAATTAATTAATTAATTAATTAAAAATATATTAAATTTAAAAAAAAAACAAAGAGCTATGGCAAATTCTCATTTCCCTTTCCCTTTATGGCAGGTTTACAATTGTGTCTCTTCGTTTCCTTGAAAGCGTTTTAGTCCTTCCCTTTAATAACTAAGCCCTTCTTCTGCATCCTCTTTGATCCTTTTATTCTTTCTTCCTTGACTTCCTTACAATCTTCTCTTCACCTCTTCCCCCTTTTCTTCTTTACGTCTCTTCTCCTGGGCTCCGGCTCATTCTTGTGCAGTGACCTCTTGAGATGGCAGCTGCTGCTTCCCTTCCCCCCCTGCCCCTCCCCTCCCCGCCAGGCAGATAGTGTAACAGGTGCAGCCCCATCTGTCCCAGTGTGTGTCTCTGGTGATGCAGTAGTACACGGCGGCATCTCTCAGGGTAACCCGGGGCAGGACCAAGGTACTGGACTTTCTGTCTTTTGCGATGGTTAGAGAGGCCATTCCATTAGTCACATTGTCTTTTAGACCATGAATCAAATACTCTGGCCCGTGGTGGGGAATCTGTCGATACCAGTGTATGTACTCACTCCCACTGATTGTGGAGTGGTTGCAGGGCAGGCGTACAGATTCCTCTTCTGTACTCTCCATTGCATTTGGCTGTGTGGTCTCAGCATCGCTCATAATACCTGAGGGATTGAGAAACAATAGATTAGCTCTGAGTGGTCAGTTGTGGGTGCCTCCAAGGTCAGGTTCACAAGCACTCCCAGAACTCTCCTCTTGGCCTTGTCCCAAAACCTAAGCATTTTTGTGTGTGCTACACAGGACAAGAGAAATATTACTGGCATGTATTATTGATCCCTCCATATCCACAAGGCCAAAGATAAATTTCTGTGTTCCATGACACTTGGTCTCAAGGACCTCAAAACTCCTTACAGCCTGAGAGCTGTGAGACTCAGGAGGTCTTCTGTAAATAGTGGGTATGATTTGCTCCTCACAATGATACTCAGAGACACTCTCTAGAGAAACATAGATGAACAGAAGTGTATAAATGCAAATTTTGCCAGTCATTTGGTAAGTATATGGTAGAAATAGAAGAAACAGATGCCTGCCTTTTGCTTTAGCTGAGAAAGTTCTCTTTATTAGAACTAGATCACTTACCTAAAGTTACGAGAATAGCTAATCCCGTCAGTGATCTCATAGTTCAAGTGCAAACTGGAGTCCCAGGTCGCAGAGCTCAGGATCTGTATCTTAGCCTACATTGGGGGAGGTCCCAGCAAGACCTAGGCAGCCAGTAGCACAGCCCTCTGCCAGGCAGCTTTCCAGTTGGGTGTTTCCAAGCCAAGCATCAGCTGAACACGGAGCAGTCTCTTGATTGGGTCTACTCCCACCCCTAGGATTAAACAAAAAATTTTAAAAGAGAACAAGGATATTTTCCCAATGTCCAGGCCTAATTTAAAGGGCTTACACTAAGATCCTTTTCAAGGCTTAAACTCAAATTGGCTATGTCTGAGTGCAGCTGAATGAGCAAAATCATCCCCAAAGAGATTATCCAACTCTCATTTGTGGCACAAGGCAAAACCCACCACTAATTGGTGACTTGATGTTCTGCTGAGCTGGTATGAATGTCTTTTAATCCAAGAAACCTATACTGAGCCCTGTTTTTTAATCCAAGAAACCTATATTGAGCCCTGGACTGTATAAGGAAGACGAGAACTCCTATCTGTATGCTCAGCCAGAGAAAGTACATCTCAGGAGCAGTAACAATTTAACTTCAAAAGTTAGAAACTTCTTTCTGGTTAAAAAAAAATGACCATAAACTGAGCTAAAAATCCAGTAACATTGGAAGAAAATATTTGCAAGTTTATGACAAAAATAACTTCACAGTTGTATGATACTACTGTGCGTACTCTAACAGGAAAAGAAAAAAATTGGAATCCAGTGTAAAAGCCAAAGTGAAAAAAAAAAAAAAAAGCCAAGGTGCCTGGTATTCAGGTCTTCCATGTTGGCTCCTGAAATGATTTTATTTTAAGCTTCTTCCAGACAGACGTTGTTGGATGCCTCTGGTCTTGATACAGAAACCAATGACTTGAATGGTACTTATTCCTATCCCACCTGAGCCCATCTTCAACACATATTTTCTCGTCTCCAAGCCTAGTGGTGGTGTGCATTGAGGCCGCTAAAAAGAAGGAAGGAATGAGAAGGGATTATTTGAAATGAAGCCATTTTACAAGAGGTGGAAATAAACATAAAAGAGTTTCCCTATTTATTCTAAAGAAATGGTTGTTATTAAAGAAATGGGATAGAATAAAATTAAAATTTTTCATCCTTCTCTGCTCTAATAACCAAGCTTATCACTTTACTATAGGAGCCAATATTTGGCCATTAAAGATTAAACTATTAATCACCTCTCTCTTTTCTTCCCATGAGAGGTCCGCTCTTTGCTCTGCATTGGGTAAGAGGTTTACCTATGTCCTTGAAGCTGTGTTCTCATTCCATGTGAGATTATGAAGTGCAAGGTGACAGGGGAGCAAAGTGAAATTTTTGCGCAACTCAGTGATAATCTCCCCCTCAGTCTGGAAGGAGCTTTGGTTTGCAGGTGTAACAGCCCCCTCTTGTGACCGTGTGTATGAACTTCTTTACTTAGAACTAGGAACCAAGTCTGTCCAGTCTTTCAAGGTTTGTGTTTTAGGTCTAAAGATAAATACCTTGTCTATGATACCTCCCTCTAGTGGAAGGCTCAGTGAAGACCTTCCTACCACAATACTCTGAGATGAAAGACTGAATTATTTTCAGTCACTCAGGGATTTTAGAACTATTTCTTGTTAGGTTTTTTTCTCCCAGAAGTAGTTGTAAAACTCACTCTCAACCAAATTCTTTTCACTTTCCTTAGTACTTGCTTCTTCCTGTGTTTGAAGGCAGTTCCCAAAGCCTGCACTGTTTGTTGTTTAGCATAGGATTTGGTGAAAAGGGGGCAGAAAAAGGAAACTATTAGCAAATAATGCATTGTTTTAGGCAAGTCGCTTTTCTAAGGGGAACAGAGGGGATCTATCTGGCAGGTTATCTCACTAATGCTGACTAGGTAATTCCATGTTAACTGGTTAA
Source organism: Acinonyx jubatus (assembly GCF_027475565.1). Lineage (NCBI taxonomy): Eukaryota > Metazoa > Chordata > Mammalia > Carnivora > Felidae > Acinonyx > Acinonyx jubatus. Next base: position 71,421,234 of record NC_069386.1, on the reverse strand, counting down.
AGTTTACATTCCTGGAAGGTTGGAACTACAGTTAGGTTAGGGATTAAGTCTTGGTTTACTGATGTGGGGTTTAGCACAAGTGACTCCATTTTGAGGCTTCTGTTTCCTTTTTAACAAGCCTAACTGTTTAGGGACAATTAGAGAAGCACTGGGTGGTTTAGTTTAACCCAAGATACAAATGTAATACTTGGCAATCTCAGGGAACAATATTGTTTTATACACTGAGCTCAATTAGGAGAACATTTTTTTAATAGAAAGGAAGTTTACATTAGAAAGTCTCAACTGGGCTACCACAGTGCCTTCCTTCTTCCTGTCAGTGGTTCATGGGTTTTTCCTAAGCCTCTAAGCAGGTGGCTGCCTTTGTGGAGCTCCAAGGTTTTTGTTCATCTTCCACTATTATTTTTATTACCGTGGAACTACTGAGAGCACAGAAATACACCGCGGAGTCTGCCAGTTGTACGAGAGAGATGGTGAGAGCGATGGATTTTTCTGTCTTTTGAAAGTTCATGGAGAGGCGACCCTGCTTTGCATTTGGCTTGCTTTCATCCTGGTAAATGAGGAAATGCATCCTTCCACTGGGAGGCTGTTTGTACCAATACAAAGTATAGTAATTACTCCAACTGGTTTCATACTTGCACTCCATGGTGGCAGCTTTTCCTTCCTGAATTATTATTGTATTCTGCATTTGGATCACTTTCTCAGCCATGCCGGATCCTATGGAAAAAGAAAGGAAGTTTGGTTCTCTGAAATGTCTCAGATGGGTCATGAGGACTGGATTAATCTATGACACAAGGAGAAAGAAAAGAACCACATAGCATTTCATTTCCCCATCATCTCTCTTCCCTCTTAATATCCCTGTCCGTTACAGCTTGCAGAGTCCCATTCTCGAACTAGAAGAGGCAGCTGAGGCCTCATGTTTACGGCCACTCTTACTGAAGCCAAAGGAGGCCAGGAACGCCCACAGCAGGCGAGGGCAGAGCATGATAGAAATTCTTCTGGTTGAAATTTCTCTTTGTCTCACTCCAGTCCAGAGACCAGCTCTTATCTGAGTCTCTGAGTGTAGGGTTCCTGGGGCTATAAGATGTTTCTGTCCCCAAATAGGAAGTAAGGTTCACAAGTGGGATGTCCCACTGCTATATGCAGAGACTGAAAATCTATCCCACTGCAAACCTCTGCTTTGCCTTGATGTTCTTCTGTAGCAATACACTTGAAAAATGGCTATTCTATCCAGCAAGGTACAAAAATGAAGTTTAATTATCTTTTTGTTATTGAATTCTCACTTAATATTTATTGTGATCAGAGACTATATTCTGAATGATTTAAATCCTTTGCAACTGATTAAGTCTTGCTTTAAGATCCTGAATATAGTCAACTTTGATCAGTATTCTGTGGGCATTTGAAAAGAATATATATTCTGTTGTTTGAGGTTAAAGTGTTCTGAGATATGTAAAGTAGGTAAAGAATATTAATTGTGTTGGTCATATTTTCTCTACATTTCTACTGAGACATGTGTGTTAATGCCTGCCACTGTGGTTGTATATTTGTTTGTTGATTTTTACATCAACAAATTCTACTGGTTTAATTCTACTGATTTATGTTTGATATATTTTGAAGCCATGCTATTAGGTGCATATAAAAATAGAATTGTTCTATCTTCTTGGTAGATTGTGCACTTAATCATTTTGAAGAGTTGCTCTATATCTCTAATAATTCCTGGTTTAATGTCTACTTTATCTGATATTGGTATAGCTCCTCAGCTTTCTTTTGGCTAGGGACTCCCACAGTCTTGTTATCCATATGCAACAGAATGAAACTGTTATCTCTGCCTCCCACCGTACTAAAAAATTAACTTGAAATGGATCAATGACCTCAATGTGCAAACTAAAACCATAAAACTCTTAGAAAAAAAACAGAGATGTAGATCTTTGTGACCTTGAATCGGGCAATGATTTTAAAATACGACATCAAAACACAAGTAACTAAAGAAAATATAGATAGATTAGACTTCATCAAAATTAAAATCTCATCTACTTCAAAAGATACTATCAAGAAGGTAAAAAAGAGAACCCCCAGAATGGGAGAAACTATCTGGAAATCATATATCTGTTAAGGGTTGAGTATCTGGAATATATAAAGAACAACTTAAGGATAAAAAGACAAATAACCCAAGGAAAAATTTAATTTTAATAGGGTTTTCCTAGACTGCTAGGGTTGGTGGAGATAAAGGTGACAGGGAATGTTACTTTCCCAAATATACTATACATATTTTCACTATATTTCCTTTTATAAAATTTTTATTTTCTACCTTGTATTTTTATTTCCTATTCACAAATCCAAAAGTAATTTGTATTACAAATATTTTCACTACTCTTAGCTTTCCTTTATAAATATTATTTTCTTTTGCCTTATAAAGGAGTTGGTGATGTTTCTTCCCCTCTAATTTGAATCATTTGTTTAAAATAGTTATTACTTTCCTTTCATAAAAGAGCATTGGGAAAAATGGAAAAATTTCATACCATTGCTGATGTATATATAGACCTATGAGGAATGAAAGAAATCGGTGGTATGTTTGGGCAAAATCTCAAAACTCATGAGTAGTATCAATTGAACCCTGAGTATAGACATTCCTCAAAAACTTTCCCAGTTATTTCTGGTGAGCAGAGGAGAGAGGCAGAGTTACGTGTTGCTATCTCTTCCTGTTTATCCTACTCAAAAACAGTGTCTGACACACAGCAGACAGTAGATATTTGTTGAATGTAGAATAGTTGCAATGTGAAAAAGTTTTGCTGGAATTTTTCTGATTGCTCCTTGAATTGCATCTTTTATAACGAACACCCAATACTTTGAAGATGGATTGTACAAAGGAGAATGGCCATAAATGTTACATGAAAAGTATATTTTATATGTTAGACTGATACGGAGGCATATGCAGATGGATCATCTAGAGTAAAAATATTTATAGTAAATGGTTATCTTTGGGCAGCGGAATTTTAAATGACTTTAATTTTTCTGTCACATTTTCTATACTCTCAAAAGTGTCCATAATGAGCATGTGTTAGTTTTATCATAATTATTTAAGGCAATATTTTTTTCTGAAGGCCTTCCACATTGTCACCCAGAAGAGTTTTAGATCTCTTTGGCACAATATGAACCATGTAAGATTTCAGTGAAAGTAACTTAAATACCCTAATGAGGTTATCCTTACAATTTATTTATTGACTTGAAAACACCACTATTTCTCTAGAAATATAATATATTGGAGCTAGTACAAATTGTAGTAGCTCATCTTGAGTTATTGAAAACGGAATTTTTAATAATCACAATGATGAGATCTCTGCATTCATTTCAAATTGGAAATAAACACATTATGGCAAGCCATTCAATCCCAAACCTGCTCGAGGACAAAGAATGTGGCTGGGTCCCCAGCTACAGGCTGCAGGTGCCTGAAGAGTTCTATATAACTACTAAACAGAAATCCAAGGCTGAATTTCCTGACTGGGTGGCTGTGATATGCAAGAAGGCACATTCAACTTTTTTTTTTTCAACAGTACTGTGAATCTCCTGTCCTGTTTTCTATCCACATTTGAATGAGTCTGTTAGAAATGTAGAGTCTTTCTCTGCTTCCTTCCTGTACCAAGGAAATAATTCAAAGCCCTGTCAGTATAACTGTACTTGATAACAGCTGTTTTTCTCTCCCAGATATTCAGAATTGATGGACTCTGCCCCACATCCTTTTTTTTGGCCACTCACCCCTGTTGAAGCAATGAAGCTGAGTTACTGGATAATTTTCAGAATTTGCATTTTATTTTTAGAGTCTATAGGAAACTTGAGAACCAGAATGACCCTCTTTTCCTTCCCCAGACTTGTGATGGATCCTTCCAGAAACCCTTGGACTCACAGTGTCAGCATCTGTAATAAATCTTAGATAAATATATTAATAAGAAACGTCCTTTTTTTTGCCAACTTCCTCAGAATTATACCTAGCGAATAAAAGTGTATGAATTAACATCTCTGTCAGGAGCGTCCAATCACGTCATCTCTAGGAGCAGAAAATAGAAGCCATGAAAATATAGAGTTCTACAATAAGGCTGCCCTGACTTAAGTACCAAAGTTTTCCTGAAACAATCTTATTGTTTCATGAGCCATTGAAAATCCAGCTTCTTGAATTATTGTTAATGTATATAAACTTAAGAACACTATTGTGGGATCTCAAGAAACTTAACAGAAGACCATGGAAGAAGGGAAGGGGAAAAAATAGTTACAGAGAGGGAGGAAGGCAAACCATAAGAGACTCTTAAATACAGAGAACAAACTGAGGGTTGATGGGGGGGGGAGAGAGGGAAATGGGTGATGGGCATTGAGGAGGGTACCTGTTGGGATGAGCACTGGGTGTTGTATGAAAGCCAACTTGACAATAAATTATATTAAAAAAAAAAAAAGAAAAGAACACTCTTGTGGTTATGTTAAAAAAGAATCTCTTTCTTTTTGAGTACTCCACTTCAAATTTTTAACTCCACACTCAACTTGAAGTTGTCCCTGCTCAGTGAGATGTCTCCCTTTCTGTATTTGCTCTTGCTCCCCCCAACAACAGATGGCTGTTTGTTATTCAGTGCTCGCTAGGCTTACTGTGTGGGTAGGTAGCCTCTGTTATCTTGGTGCAGTGTCAATCTTAGACTGATCCATGTACCTAGTCCTTGGATCTTGGATTTTCTCAGCATTAGGGCCTCTGCTCCTGTGTCAGCCAAACACCACATGTTTCTTTATGCGTCTTGTGTAAGAAAATGTTCTGCCTCTTCCTCATTGTGTAAGCAGAGTTAGGGGGTCCTCAGAAAAAGAAAGATGAAGCATAGCTTTCAAGACACAAGCGAAATCATTTCAGGCCCGCATCTATTTTTGTGATTTATGCCCAACAGGACTACTTGCCCAAGCATCCTGCTTGCAGAATTTCCGAAAAGGTGTTGGAAATTACAAAGAAATGCAAAAACCTCAGTAGTTAAAGATTTTAAGGAAACAAAGGGAATGCAAAAACTAGCAGTCTCTACAAAGCCCAACATATCAGATATGGTAAATCAGTAGTAAAACTCCCAGTGCTTTTTCAAAAGTAAGGATTGACCTAACACACATTCTTGAATCATTTTTGCAGGATTTAAGCCCCTGTGAGCCTCAAACACCAGGCTAACTGGAGCAGAGAATTGAAGATACTGACCCTTGCTGGCCTTCATGACTTCAATCAACTAGGACCCGGACTCTGCCGTCTTAGGATGGCTTCTGTCACAATTCTATACTGAACTCTCCTTTGTCAAGCCCCTTCGTGAATATGCAGAGAGTCATGCTTTGGAAATTATTCCCTGTGACCTCCTTATTTGCTGCAAATAAAGATTACTTTGTATGATGATCCCCCCCCCCCCCCCCCCGCCGGTGTGGTCTCTATCTGTTAACTCACCGACGAGAGAACTCATGCTTGTTCAGTTACAATTGGTAGCAGAATGATTAATGGAACTGTTATAGGATTTTCAGCTCAGAATGTTTTCCTGCCCCTTCGACAAAGGTAGATGGCTTTTTCCTTGACTATTCTCTCTGTTGCAGTGGATCTTAACTGTGCCCTAGGGGTGTGTGTGAGTGTGTGTGTGCGCGCACGCGTGCATAGGCATGTATGCACACATGTGACAGAATTTGCTCTTTATCCCCATGCCCAACAGCCTCAGGCTTTTCCTTTCTGTGAGAGACTGATCTGGGCAAGGTTCTTAGGCAAGGGACTTTTGCCTTCTGCTGTCACAGCCAATCACATGGTGCAGACCAACATCTCTGATGGGGCTCCCTCTGTCACCCTCTCTGCTCCCAGTCATTTTTGTGAGCACAAGGTGGAGATCTGTGAAAATGGTTCCACCAGTGAATACAGACTCCTCTTGAGTCTGTGACTTGCTGCAGTTCTACATTGTCATGAGAGCCCTCACTCAGTCTTGTGGCTGATTTCTTCTTGCTTGTAAGGCAGCCAGCACCTGTTTTACCTATGGTCTGCTACTGTGGTGCCAGTCCAGATGCCTACTTGTCCTTGGAGTACCCTGTTCCTCTTTGGAATCTGGCCTACTTGGTTTCCTTGTGAATTCAGGTCTCTAATAGGTAAAAGCAAAGTTATGATTTTGCTGTTTATCTAGTTTTACATGGTAGGGTGGATATGACACTCTTTCATGCTTTATATATCTTATGACAAATTGGAACTCTGACCATCTTCCAGTGCACCTAAAATTGAAATATTGGCATCAGGAATGCAGCACTGCAAAATATATGATCACTGTAAGTCACAATTCATAATTGAAATATCTCCTTCCTATTCAGTCAGAATAGGACAGCGCTGTTTTACCTTCTGCTGGTTGTATTTTGACTTCTACTGATCGCTAAACCCCCTTTAAGAAAATGAGCCTATTTATATTTTCTTTTTAGGAATTTTGTAGAAACTAGAATCTTCATTGGATCTTTGCTGAAGAAGGAACAGGCAAGTTCCAGAAGGAATCTTTGCTGATTCTGTGATTTCAGCTAGATTCCCATGATTGGGAATCATGGGAGTAAATCTGGATCCAAGAAGAATAAATCCCAAAGAAACACTGCAAGGCCGAGGAATCAGGTAATGATAGTTTATTCTGGCCCAGATGGGCTCTTTCTGGGACCTTTAAAAATAGGTCCTGAAGATGAGCTTATGGATAGTATAGATATCCAAGGAACATCTTCTCTATTATTATTCACCTTGGTCTTGATTCCAAAGATCATGAGAAGGAATATTTTGTAATATATATAAGGGAACTTGGACACAGACACTTCCCTTAAAGCAATTAGAAACAACTGAATGGTTTTACCTAGAATCTAATTTTTATTCTCGGAATGAACAAGTAATTGACGACACCAATGGGAGTAAGTATTCAACAAGCATAGCAATCCTAATTTCAGTACACAAAGATACAGTTTCAGGGGAGGAATGTTCAAATTGTCCAGCAACAGGTAATAACCACAAAAAAGTTGACACTTGATGTATTTCATTTTTGATTCTCATAAGTTGTCAAAGCCTTAGGTCAGGGCACACCATGAAGAAGAAAGGAGGTGAATGATTTGGCACTGTGTCAGACCTGCAGACATGTGAGATAGGGTCTCTTCATTATCCTTAGCAGAGGATTCCTAGGAGGAATTTTGGGGAAAATGACTCATCAGAATCGAAAGACCAGTCCTGTGGACTTGACAAAAAAACAAAACAAAACAAAACAAAAAACAAAAACAAAAAAAACCATTGGGAAGTAGGTGACTGAATAAAAAAAAACCTTGTGTGATTTAGAATCTGCAATCTAACTTTTCGTTTTCCATGAACAAGTCAGGTAGATGCAAACTCAACTGCAGACCCTAGAGTATATAGTAGTGCCTCATCACATGCATCCTTTAACTCAGTGATGGTTAATTAAAGCTTGTGATGGCCACGTGACTGTAGGGGGACTCCATTCAACAGACCAGCTACTTGGAGTATGGGAGTCAAAGGGCATGGTAAGCCAAACTGAAGTTGGCAAGGGTTAGAATGAAATGCAGCCAAACAGGTAAGAAAACGTGTCTGGTCCAGAATAGGTTACTATCCTACTTAGTGTGATATGCTTCTGTCCTGTCCATAGTCTTAGCTGAGGTTCCGTTTCTCTGGTCGGTCTTCAAGGCATCCCAGCATATAAATTTCTATTTTGTGTGCTTATTTTTCCCCAGTGTCTTCCCTGATTTATAAGAAGAAATATGTATTTGGTCTTTAACCCCATTCATGGCACAGAGCTCTTAAAATCTTTGGAATTTCCTGTGATAAGAGCTTTGAAGGTGTCTTTTATGTTAATGAGGTGACTTTTGGAAAGTGCTTAGGCAACCTAAGGATGGGGACTGCTGCTGGGGACCAGCCTTGTGATTCAATTGCAGCTTTCAGTACCCACCCCCTACACTCCAGGGAGAGGAGGAGGGCTGAAGGCTGCCGATGGCCAATGATTTAATCAGTCATAGCTGAGTGATGAAGCCTTTGTAAAAACCCAAAAGGACAGGGTACAGAGATCTTCTGGGTTGGTGAACACGGGGAGGTGCTAGGAGAGTGGCTGAGAGAGCATGGACGTTCCGCACTCCTTCCCTATACCTTGCCCTCTGCACCTCTTCCATCTGGCTGTTCCTGAGTTCCTGACATCCTTTTCTAATAAACCAGTAATCTAGTAAGTATAACACTTCTCTGAGTTCTGTGAACCACTGTAGCAAATTAATGAGACCTGAGGAGGAGGTCATGGGAACCTCTGCTTTAGCCAGTCTGTCAGAAGTACAGATAGCAACCTGGACTTGGAACTGGCATCAGGAGTCTAAGGAAGGTGTTGTTGGAATCTCTCATCTCTAGTAAGTTGGTCAGAAGTACAGGTAACAACGTGGGCTTTCAACTGCATCTGAAGTGGTGGGGAGCAGTCTTGTGGGACTGAGCCCTCAACCAGTGGGATCTGTCTCCAGGCAGATAGTGTCAGAGTTGAGTTGAATTGTAGGACCCCCAGCTAGTGTCTGGCCAATTGCTTGGTGTCACGGGAAGTCCCTCCCACCCCCACAATGGAGTTGAGTCCAGGAACTCAAAAAGAACTATCTGCCCCAAAAGATTGAGTTGAGCAGGTATAAAATCTAGAATAATCAAATATAATTTAAAATACTGTCCTTCATGTGCTGCTTTAGTTTAAAAATGCCATACTCCCTGGGAAGAAATAGATATACGATGACATCTGAGGACTGTGACTTTTGCAAATGGTCCTGAGTGGTCCCCGAGCCAGCTGTGAAAGAGTACTTCTTGGAATGTATTTAGCAACTTCCTTTCTGGATCTTATCTTACGCACTGTAACTGCCAGCTGCTAACACATGTCTGGGTAAAGTTTGAGACTTCCCTGGGAGTACAAGAACAGGAAATTGCCACAGGTTGAGTTCTGGCTTTTTGTAAGGCCATCTCTGAGACAAGAGAAATATGTTGCAGTCTTCCAAGTATGATAATAATATGATGAGCCTGATAGTTTTAGCTGCTTTCTGGAAATTCACAGAATATTGACCCTGTGTTGCACTGGTTTCTGTATCTGTGTGCTGGGGAATGAGGAAAATTCTCTCCCTTCCAGGAGGCCTTTTGCACCAATACAATACATAACATATAACCCTGGCATCATATGAACAGTCTAGTTTCACAATCTTGCCCTCCTGCCTAGATGTTGTTGGTTGGGACTGAATGACATTTTTGGACATGCTAGACCCTGTAGATGGAAAAGGTAACAAGACTGATCCCCTGAACTGATCTGTAAGGGAGCTGGCTACCAGGGTATGAGTTAAATCTTCGGTCAAGGCAGAAGGAGTAAAAACTCTGGTTCCTTTCTCCTTTCTTCTATTTTCCCAGGAATGTCTGTCATAGTTAGCCATTGTTCATCCCCTCTGCTCCCTACCTCCAATCCCCCCTCAATCCTAAACTGTCCTCAGCTTCACTAGCAGCAACTATCCCTACCAAGGAAGACAGAGGCCACCAGTGCCCATGATATGCTGAGAAGAGTCATGTTGGCACCTCTATCTCTAGGAAAGAAATCTTCTGCTCAGAGCCTGGGATTCATTCTTATTCAGTTTTTTGTAAAGCTCCACCTAGAATTGGTGGAGAGGGACATTGCAGCTGTTTCAAAACAGGTTTGATAGGGAAGGGTTGTCAGATCATATCCTGCTCACACTTGCACGGACTAAGTTGAGCTGTTCGTTGTGTTTAAGATAGCTGCTTTCCTCCTGAAAAAGCGGTTCAGTTATTCTCCAGAAATTTGGGGGCCATGTGCATTTATTCTCAGATTTGGTTTGACATTAAAAATATATAATACCTGGCTCAGTCGGTTGAGCATCCGACTTCAGCTCAGGTCACGATCTCACTGTTCAGAGTTCGAGCCCCACATCAGGCTCAGTGCTGACAGCTCAGAGCCTGGAGCCTGTTTCAGATTCTGTGTCTTCCTCTCTCTCTCTGCCCCTCTCCTGCTCGTGGTCTCTCTCTCTCTCTCTCAAAAATAAACATTAAAAATTAAAAAAAATATATAATACCTGTGTTTTCTTTCCCAAATAAAAAAATGTATTTTATTTTTTAAAGTTTATTTATTTATTTTGAGAGAGAGAGCATGCACACATGCATGAAAGAGAGGGGGGAGGGCAGAGAGGGAGAGAGAGAGAGAGAATCCCAAACCGCCCCAGTGCAGAGCCTGACTTGGAGCTTGAACTCACAAACCATGAGATCATGACCTGAGCCAAAATCAAGAGTCAGATGCTTAACCAACTGAACCAACCGGGCACCCCAAAGAAAAAGTATTTTAAATTAAAATACCAAGGAGGATCTCCATCCTTGTATGGGGGTAGATAGATATTTTTACAACATAGAATTTCATGATAATACTGGTAGCCATGCATTCTTTTCTGTTTCCTTTCCTGCTCAGTTCATGTTTTCAAACACTTTTCTTTGAAGTCCACTCTCTTATCTGATTATCTGTATTTCGGATTAGGCTTCTGGTTGTGATCTAAGTAACTACATTTCATTAGACAAAAGAAAATTTCCATTTTATTCAATGTTATCTGCCCTGGGCCCAGCTATAACAACAGATCATGTCTATGATAAGATGTTATTTCCCTGATTCCAGGTCACTAACCAGTCTGTGAGATTTGGCAAAAATAACCTTTTTTGCTCTATTCTCACCTCCAGCCCCTCACACTGCCCAACTAAAAAAAGAAATCTTGGAACCACCATGCCATGTTGGTCATCTCCCACAATTTTATTTAAAGAAACTAGACTCACTTGCAATGACCACTTTTGGTTAACAATAAAAATAGTAAATAAATAGCCCAATAAAAACAGTAGATAAAATTTACGGAACACTTAACATGTTCTAGGAACTTCATGCATGTGATCTTACTTAATCCTTGCCTTGTGGCAAGACACAAGGAAACTTGTGAGAAATTATTACTCTTCCCACCCCAGAAACTTGCTTAATATGACAGAGCTAGTGAATGATGGACTTGGGACCCAATAGCTTTTTGAGACTGAACTTGATTACATACTACTTGTCACCTACCCCCCTTCTGCTTCTCTTTCTTTCATGTTTTATTCCAAGTTAAAATAGAAAAATTACTTAACTCTTGAGTTGAAAGAACTGTTACTGTTGTCGAGAGATGTAGAAACTAAACAGCTTTTATCCACCTTATTTTTTAACTCAATTTTATGGGATCTAAGTTATGTAAAGTCACGTTTCAAATGTAACACTTAAAGAGTTTAACAAATGTATACTCCTGTGTAACCACTACACCAATTAACGCATAGATTATTTTTTATCACCCTATCGGTTTCCTCATGATCCACTGTGCTCAGTGCCTTCCTTGGGGACCAAGATGGAAAAAAATCATACCACTTGTATGATTTTTGTATTAAATTTGCCATTTTCTGGAATTTCTTATATGTGAAGTAACCAAGGAGGTACTCTTTTGTGCCTAGCTTCTTTCAGAGTAATGGTTTTTTTTTTAATATTTATTCATTGTTGATAGAGAGAAAAAGAGAGAGTGAGTGGGGGAGAGGCAGAAAGAGGGGGACAGAGGATCGGAAGCAAGCTCTGTGCTGACAGCAGAGAGCCCAATGTGGGGCTTGAACTCACGAACTGTGAGATCATGACCTCACCTGAAGTCAGACACTCAACCAAATGAGCCACCCAGATGCCCCCTTTAGAATAATGTTTTAAACATTCATACACATTAATGAATGAATTGGTCATTTATTTTTGTTGCTGAGTAGTAGTCAATTTTGTGAATATATCAGTTTCTTTATTCTTGTCCATGTTCTTTCTTCTGCCATCTCCAATCTGCTGTTGAGACCATCTCACGAAACATTCAGTTTTTATATTCTTAAGTTCTAAGATTTTCATTTGTTTCCTTTTTTATGGTTTGCATTTCTTTGCTGAGATTTTATTTCTGTTCACTTACTAAGAACATTTTGATTCGATTTTTGGGATATATATTCTTTTAGTTCTTTGTACATAATTGCTTAGCACTTTATAATATTTGTCTGCTAAATTCAATAACTTGAACCATCTAGAGTTATTTTCTTCTTTAAAATTTTATTATTTATTTATCTATTCATTTACTTATTTATTTTTGAGAGAAAAAGAGAACACAAGTGAGCAAGGGTCAGAGAGAGAGAGGAGCAGGGCGCACCTGAAATAGGGCACAAGCTCACCAGAATTGGGGCTCGAGCTCACCCCATGTGGGACTCGAACTCATGAACTGTGAGATCATAACCTGAACAGAAGCCACATGCTTAATGACTGAGCCACCCAGGTGCCCTCCCAAAGTTAGTTTCTATTTGCTTTGTTCTTGACTGTGAGTCATATCATATGCATGACCAAGCTAGGACACCATGATGATGTATGGCGAACTTTGCTGCTTTTTTTTCTCATTAGTGGGACACCTATTTTGTCATGACTCTTTGATTCACCATCTCTCAGTAACATCATCAAGAAGATGGGACCTTCACCACTCTTCTGCCTGTACCAGTTTAAAGAATATAAAGTCATTTTTTTTTTACTTTAGTTACTTATTTTTGAGAGAGACAGAGAGTACAAGTGGGGGGCGAGAAAGAGGGAGAATCTCAAGCAGCCTCAGCCCTGTCAATGCAGAGCCCAAAGGTGGGGCTCATGAGATCCTGAGATCTCATGACCTGAGCTAAAATCAAAAGAGTTGACTAACTCAGCCTGAGCCACCCTGGCGCCCTAGGAATATAAAGTCTTTGAGGAATTGCAAATTTTTGAGTCTTGTGTTTCTTGGATGATCAAGGATTGAGGTCTCATAGCTTCTCATGCCTGATCAGAACATAGAACATGATATCTCAATCTCATAAAAGGAAGGGTGATTTTCTCCCCTCCTTTACTCAAAACATAAACATCACCACATAGTTACAGAACATTTCCCACATTTCCTCTTGCATCTGGTTTTCAAAATGATCCTTCCCAGGACAGAAGGATGACCCAGTTCCTGCCCTCAGGCTGCAGTCACTGTTATAAGCCTCTCCCAGAATGAATCCTGTACTCCCAGGCCCACTGCCACAACAGAGTGCCCAAAACCATTTTCAGGAGGGTCTCCATCCTTTGGCTCCCCAGGAAATCCAGTGGACCGAGTCAGCTTCTGAATGGGCTTCCTCAGCCAACGGTTAAGTTCCGAGTGAGGCCTGTTTGCAATTGTTTCCAAAACACTGTAACTTTGGAGGACCACCAACCAGAGAGACATCACAGCTCTTTCACTCTTCATACAGAACTACATACCTCTAGCTAGAATACTTTTAAAGCAATGCTTCCCTGTGGCCAAGCTGAGAAATGTTGATTAAAATGGATTTCGGCTTTTCTTTAATAAGTTTACATCTAAGATATGTCTTTTTCTTGCTGTAAGGAAGAGCCTATCGATCTACTGGGTTAGAGAGAGAATTACTCCAGGATGAAGAGAAAAAGGAAAATCAAGGGAAAAATATGTATGCAATTATATATAAACATATGTATGCATATATGAAAACAGAAGAATATTTCAAATAGTGTAACATTTCACTGTACCATTTGCTTGTTCAGATCCCTTTTAGTGCTCATTAATGCCTTCAGGATAATGTAAAGGCCTCTTAAAATGGCTTATAATTATTTTCACAAAGTGGATTCTGCTTATTGCTTTAGTTTTATATTTACTGTTGCCTATTTTGAGTTGTATGCTCCAGACATTCTGAATTCCTTTAATGTAATTCTCTAATTTTGTCTTTATACTTTTGCACTTTCTATTTCTCTTTTTCTGTAATAGTCTGCCTGACTCCCTCTTTGACGAATGCTTTTATAAGTCCTAATTTAGACGTCACCTCTCCCAGGTAGCCTTCCCTTTAGATGCCTCTGTTAGGTAGTTTAATTTTATTTGCCTCCTGTGATAGCTTTGATTACCCTATCTTGTAACACACTGCACAATATTACATGATTCCTGAAGGCATACACAATGTCTATTTCTTTTCTGATTGCATCTCCTATGTTGAAGTCTAAGGCACATGTTGGGTTTCAAATGAATGAACTATTATAAGAATCTCAAGTCAATAGAGAACACATTTGGCAAACCCACAAAGATTATGATTGCTCATTTGTAAAACTGAGATTATGGCTGCTTTGCAGTGTTAGTTTGAGAAATATAAATAAAACAATATATAATGTTATTCATGACATAATCTTGGCCTTTAGTCCTGACATTCACTATGATCTTTATTGCCTTGTATGTGTTGTTCCTACTTTTAAGATCACTTCCATCACTTCTGTCCTGCAACCTGATTAACTCCTGCTAAACTTCCTGTCTTAGCTTGGGCATCACATCACAGACTCTACACTGTCTTTGACTCACTACTAAGGCTGGGTGGGGATGGGATGCTATATGCCTTCAGATCACCCTTTGCTTTCTTAAGCTTAGTCCTTGATTCACTTTAGAGTACAAATCGAGTGACAAAAGATCCTATACTCTGCATTTTCTCACAGCTCTTTTTAAGTTCTATGTGTGTAGAACTTAGCAGGTACTCAATGAATAATTGTTGATTGATCAAATGAATAAAATCTGAGAGCAGCGTTAGCTGGAAATTTTTGTCCTTGCATTACTCATGAATACTTGAGTATGAATGAATTACTCCTGATATAAGATGCTAAAAAGCTGATCATTTGCTCACGATGACCTAGCACACTCATGACGAGGTCAATGGTAGAAAGCAACTCTTTATTAATGTCACTTCTCAAGTGTATCAAATAAGAAAAGGCTATAGACTGATGAGTGTGGGAATTAATAAAATGTGAACGTTGTAGTATAAAGAGCTTGAACAAGAATAATAGGGATGAGATTGTATAAAGCATTCTCTTTTCTAGTATGACTTTTTATATCGTCTTAGGAATGTAGAAAATACATCAATCTACTGCTTTATTATAGCCTCTCTCATACATAGACATGAACTAGGGTAAATATAAATGGCACTCAGAGTGAAAACTGTCCATTGTAATGGAACTTTATAACTAAATTTGAATAATTTATAAATCATGTTAAATATATCTGAAGATAAGAAAAGGTATTTGATTTATTGACTTAGGATGTTAGAAATAGTTTTGTTAAGAAGAGGAATGTATAATAACTAGACTTTTATCCATATTTCCATACATTTTGAAATTTAGATGGACTGCATTGTATCACTTATATGTGAAATCTTTTTTTAAAAAGTTGAACTCATAGAAAGGAGTGGAAAAGTGGTTGTGAGGGGCTGAGCAGTAAGAGAAGTAGGGAGAGGTTGGGGAAAAGCTATTAAAAATAAATGATAAAAAATTGAATTCATAATAATAGACAGCATATAATAATTATTAGAATACACATATAGATAAATAGTATGTGTTATGTAAAATAATACATAATATTATGTCATGTTATGTATTTTTCCCCAGCCATGCCCTGCCGTTGTGGAATATATATATGTGGAATATACATATATACATACAGGTATATATACGCACAATATATGTACAATATATAGTGATATAATATGATGGGCATCTGAGTCTTGCTTTGGCCAATTTGGCATTGCAAGTTGTGATGGAAGTAGAGGTTTAAACGATGCTTTCATGTCTCAAGTCTTGCTCCCCCATGATTGATGTATGCCTGACCTAGGCTGCCAGAGGATAAGGCACATGGAGAAGAGTTGAACAGTGATAGTTATCCTAGACAAGGCCATTCTAGACCAGCCAACAGCGAGCTGTCTTCCGACATTAACAGTGAGCTCAGCCAAACCCAGAAGAAATGCTCATCTGAGTCCAATCTAAATTCTCACTTCACAAATTTATGAGTGAAATAATTTATTGTTTTAAGCCCCTAGGTTTTATTTTATTGTTTAAAAAATATTTTTTATTTTTGAGACTGGGATCATGAGCAGGAGAGGGGCAGAGAGGGAGCAGAGGATCCGAAGCAGGGCTCAAACTCCCAAACTGTGTGATCATGACCTGAGCAGAAGTTGAACGCTCAACCGACTGAGTCACCCAGGCGCCCCTCAGCCCCTGAGTTTTAGAGTTATGCACCATTATTGTAACAATAGCTTACAGATATAGCAAAGGAGATGTGGGTGCTTAATTGAACAGCCTATGGTGTGGCTTCTAGAAGATAAGACTATATTGCATTACAGGAGAGTAGGTAGGCTCTCCAGTGAACTCTGTGTTGACTCCATGATTAGATATCTCATGGGTCCAGAGATCTGGGATCTCTGAACCTATCCCAAATGGAATGACTATTGCAACTGTCTCTTGTGTAATATAAATAAATAGCTTCTTAACTCAGGGACCACGTTGGATGGCCACAGATTTTATTCTTAGAAAGGTATTTCAGGAACGCCTTTAGCTTTATGGTGATGAAGAATCAGGAGAAAGCTCCTTTGCAAATATTACACGCACACACACACACACACACACACACACACACAGTCTCTACATATATATTATTTACACAAGTAGTATCTTGTTACCTCAAGAAAGCCATGGATGTCTCATCCTAATTCTCTTTTTCATTCTGATAGCTGGCATCTTTTTTTTTTCTCTTTCAGCATGAAATTCTATATTTAAGAGACTGAGAATTCATGACATGAAGAAGAAAACTTTTTCAGGGCGACTGGGTAGCTCAGTCAGTGAAGTGTCTGACTTCGGCTCAGGTCATGATCTCACAGGTTGTGAGTTCGAGCCCCACATCAAGCTCTGTGTTGACAGCTGAGAGCCTGGAGTCTGCTTCAAATTCTGTGTCTCCCTCTCTCTTTGCCCCTCTCCTGCTCATGCTCTGTCTGTCTCTCTCTCTCCCAAAAATATATGGACACTAAACATTTTTTTAAAAAGAAGAAAATTTTTCATAGAAATTCAGGTTAACTAATTTCCTTCTATTCATCACATAAGTGAAAAGCATAAAACCAGTGGTCAGTAAATGTTTGAGGTGAATGGAATCATACACTTATTGGGCTGTAGGGAAATGATTTCATCTAGTTCTAACCCATGTTTCACAGGAACCTGAGTGACTAATGAAATTGCCAAGCTCATACAAATTGACAGTGGAACTTAGAATATAAAACATCAGGATATTTTTTATTAGTCATCATGCTCATTTCATTACCACTTATTTGTTAGGAAAGGGGAATCCCAGGTAGGTAACTTGGGCCATTTAGATCACTTAAGTTTGGAGCTGAAAACTGCTTGTATCTTTGATTAACTGACAACCTACTGGAGACTTATAATTAATAAACGTTTGGGATATTTCTTACATCTTCTAACTTCTTATGGTCCTAGGGTGATCTTGGCCTGGTTCATCACCCTTTGAACTGCATCCTAAAGGCTCCAGTGTGATACATCCATCTCAACAGAGAATCAGGATGGCTACCCAAAACAAGATGCTTGCAGCTGGTAAGTTCATGACATGCCTGTATTTATTATGATGATCCACAGGGCAGCACCTTTTACTGATGGACAGTGTGTCAAATAGTTCCATGTCTGTCTGGGGAAAAGAATACACAGTAAGTGATTCACTGAAGCAATGCCTAGAAGTATCTTGTGAGCGATGAAACAAATAAATGCATGTAACTTAAAACATATACATCCTGAAATGCATTTAATGTGAAGGCACAGTGATTCAGAAGCAATAACTAGGGATTATTTTGTTCATTTAACACAAAAATGAAGCACATGATTGCTGGTACGTATAGGCACATAAACATTCACTGGGAGAACTTGCAGTAGAATGCTGGTTTCCCCATCTCCAGGGTATCTTTTCCCCTAAGCTACAGGGGAAATGGTATCCTCATTCCAAGGTCTAGCGGGATCAAAGCATCACCAGAGATTGATGCTTTAGTTAAACCAGCAACCTCTCTCTGAAAGTGAGAAAGGAGAATGATTAAACTCTTTGACACCCTAAAACCCAAGGAACATCCTTAACTCATTTGAGGGACTTACTATGTATCTGATCTTCCTTAAAGCTCATCCCACTCACCTACTTTAAAGCATACCCTCTCTTACTGCTCTGTTTAAGTGGAAGCAAGTACATGCCTCCAAGTATGAGCCCCCAAAGAGGCATGGACCCAGCTGCAGTTTTGTGTATAGGCTGCAGGTGCCTGGAGAGCACTGTGCATTCGCTGCGCAGAAGTACAAGGCTGAATCTCCAGGCTGTGAGGCTGCGATGTGCAGAGACAGGTGTTTGGCACTTTCGTTGAGGTAGACTGTGAATCTTTCATCTTCATTTTTATCCACAGTGGAACGTATTGATATCACAAACTCAAGACTTTTGGCAGGGTATTTTTTGTACCATATGAAGTAATCAAACATTTTATTATTGTAGTCACAGTTCAGAATAGAAATCTCTCGTTCTTGCACACTCAGGGATGGGGTTTGCTTAACTTGCTGCTGGTCAGCATTCTGTTGACTATTCACCCCTGTTTGGGAAGAGAGTAAATTTTAAATTATATTCTTAAAGTCCCCACAGAAAACCAGCATGAGCTAGAAAACAAAACACAATAAAGCAAAACTTCCCAATGATCTCGTCTCCCAGCCTTGTGGTGTTTCTTGAAGGTTTTCTACTGTATTCAGACCTCCCTCCCAGAACTCACAGTCTGGCTGAAGCCACAGAATCAACAGTGATACCTCCAGGAGCTTGCCCATTCTCCTGTGGACTCAGGTTGTCTTCTCTCCTGCCCAAACAACCATAAATCTGACTTCAACTTCCTGCACTTCTTTCATTTCCTTCCACAGAGGCTTCTATTTCACATATGAACAGTACTGTTTTTAGCTCTTTATCTTTATGAGAGGAAGCACTGCCCCCTTTAGCCCACATGTAGAAAAATTCTGAAAATGCATTTCTGTGTTTCCTTAAAATCAATTTGCACTCCCTCCCCCATAAAGAAGTTAAAATAAAATATTGGTGGTGTTTGGGGGAGAACACAAAGGTATGGTGCTATCTTTACCATGGTTACAAATTTAGAATACAAGGAGTTTGATAGCTTAGCCTTTAATGTAATTGCATTCCAAGATGGTTTTCAGAGGTGTCCATATTTGGTCTGAATGAATAAATGCCACAAGGCAATTAAATCTGATATAAATTCTGGACACTTACCTTAAAACCACAAATTAACACAACAAAATTTATCCCCTATATTAAATCACCCTCTGCACTGGATTTCCTCTCTGAGAACTTGGATGTGATCATTTGGTGTGTTCTGTGTTCACAAATGAGAAAGCATTACACAATCCTGTAAAGTTTATAGACAGAATGAAGCCATAAACTTGAAAGGCACCAGGAGATGTCAAAAGGCAACATGTTTGTTTGTCTTCACTCTTGGTCTATATCTAGTATATGTCTTCCCAGTTTAATCCAATGGAAGAGGCAAGAAGAATTTATTGTGCTTTCAATGCTAAATCAGTAGGGCAACTAGTCATTACTGCCGATGGTAAATCTCAAAATAATTTTTTGGAATTAGTTTGAGCAAAGACACAGAACACAAAATAAAATAATTTCCAATGCATATTTTATATGGGAAGAAGCATTTAAAATTTTTATTTGAATTATAATGAAACTAACATGCTGGGAAGTTACACTAATTATCCAATTCAGGACAATCTGGTAAGTTGTGCGTGTTTCATGTTACGTGGTTGAAACTTTCATAATTCAAACTTTCTAGTGAAGAAATGTTTTCAGATTCACTATTGTATTTATATATTTTATCAACATTTATTTCATTTCTCTGAAGTACCTGACACTGTGCTTGGTTAAGGTTTTAAACACGACTATGGGACTATCTTCAACTTTAAATATCTGGTGGTCTAAACTGAAAGACTACATCCTTACAACACGACTTGACACATAAGGGTGCTTAATGAGGAAAACATAATGGTTATCAGTTAGTTCTACTGAGAAAGCTAGAAATGTGGAGTCACGGAAGACCTCACAAAGGCAGAGCTCTTTAGCTTGATTTTAGGGAAGATTGACAAATTGACTTTGTAGGGGAAGGTCAGATTTCAAAAGAAAACAGGCAAATTATAGCTCAGAGTGCTGGGGGAAACTTGGTTCATTATAGTTGGAGTTAAGTGTTTGCAGTAGGAAGTTTCTAAACTGATGTCAGAAAGGACAATGACATACAGTTCATGAGGAACCACATCTGACACACTAAGAAGGCTGATTTTCTAGGCCCAGGGGAACTGCTGGACTGCAATGCACATACCTCCCCCTTTTACACACACACACACACACACACACACACACACACACACACACACACACTACTTTGGTAAACAAAAACATATGACACACAATGCACATATTTAAGCACAACCCACAAGCCCCATGCAGAATCACTGGAGTTGGATCATAGTCTGTCTCTTACACAGGAAATTGGTTTGATTGGGAGAAAGGGTGGAACATGTTTATCATTTTCTAAATTTTTTGGAGAAATTTTTTTTTTTTTTTTACCAAACTGTGGATGATTGTGGCTTGTTGACAGCTGACAGTCTTACATCTGTTGGAAATTACTTTGTAACTCATGTGAGTACACAATAGGAAGGCAAGGCCTCAGGAGAAACCAAACCAATTAATACCTTGATCTTGGATTTCTAGGCTCCAGAGCTATGAGAAAGTAAATCTTTCTTGTTTAAGCCACCTAGTCTGTGGTAGTTTGTTATGATGGCCCTAACGAACACACACACTAGGTTTCTGATTATTATTTCTTCCAGTCGGTACCTGGACACTCATTTCTTGAAAACAAAGAATGTTCTAATGCTATTCATTTATATCTTCCTAGAATATCAGGGTACAGTCAGTGCAGCAGAGTTATCATAAGTGCTATGGGATAAGGGCTTAAATTACAGGAACTTGATCTTACACGGTTGTGAAGAGAGCTGGGGAAATGAAGGTCTAAGGGTAGTTGGGTAGTCAGAGAGAAAGAATCCCTAACCAGTCATTCAATCTGAGGACCAAGCCCGTCTATCTATGAAAGTGTGATTTGAAGGGGAAACTGATGGAGAAATCTAGAGAAGCTAGAGCCATGTGTGGCTACCATCTCCATGGGTCCATTGCCAGATATACGGTGGTGGTTGGTCAACAGAGTCAGCAACAGGAAAAAGTGTTGGACAATTTAGTCATATTTATTTTGAAACCCTTTGGCGTTAACTCCAAATGTGAATCATCTTTGGGGCTGCTTCTATACCTTATGTAACCCTTGCTCCTGCTTCATTACATTTTTAGTGACTTTGTTTATTGTATGCTACACAATGTGGGTCATAATGAGCAGAAACTCTGGATTATTTTGCCTCCCTTGGAAAAATGTTAACTCTGTTAAATTACTAGCAGATCACTTAGATTTTGTTGAGGCTTACTTTAATCTTTGTAAGGCAGAGATTTTCTTTTCCAGTTTTTTTTTTCTAGGCCATAGCCCTTACTTCTGTCCTTCTTCTGGTGACTCAGTTGAAAGTCCAAGGTATTTACCAAGATGTCTTCACTCTGGAAAGGCCAGAGCTCCAATGTCTTCCCAGCACAGTGCAAGCTCTGGAAATCTCGGAGATTTTACACCCTCAGATGCTATTTTCTGCTAGGCTTGCCAATGTCTCTCTCTGCACATGTGCAGCTGAAGTGTAGGCTCAGATAACCCCCTATGCAGATTTCACAGTCCTATCGTAGGAGGCTCATGTCTCTCCAATACCCGTTTTCCTCAAAGGCCAGTTATTTAACAGCCCTGATTCTTATCTCTGTTTTTGCCATTGAGCAAGGCTGCTGCTCTCAGCTGGGGCTTCAAGTCCTTATGCTGAGGTTTAGAAAATACCCCCAGGAGAGAAATGTTGCCTGCATGTGGGAATCACTTGGCAGGCTTGCTTTCTCCCAAGGACTGAAAGCATTCCCTGTCTGCACTCCTCAGAAGCAATTCTTTCCTATGTTTCCCAATTTTATAGTAGTTTACAGTTGGAAGATAATTCCACTATCAGGTATACCGCAAGAGCCAGAAAATTCTTTTCTCTTAAGGTAACACACTCACATATTTCCTCTTTTAAAGGCAATTGTCAGTTTTATTCAACAGTCAAAATGTATCATGTTTATGTATCATGTTTATCATACCTTGTGCAGCTTATTTAGAAATGCTTTCTGCATTTAAAAAGGAATCAAGGTCTCTAGAAAAGTAATATTTCTTATCACTAATTAGTTTCACCATTCTTTTTATTGGTCCTCAATGCAGTTATCTATCCCTGCCCATGCTCTGTGAGTATGTAGGCATGCTAAGTGGTCCCCATATCCTTCATCTTACTGTATTGTAATATACAGACAATGAATTTCAAGGATCTTATTCATTTTAAGACTCTCATAGCATGAGAGTCACCCATGCACTGTGTTTTATCACTTGTTTTGATCACTAATTATATTTTAGGACTTAAATTTGCCATGATATGCCTTGCTTCACACACACACACACACACACACACACACACACACACACAAGCATGTGCCCTTGTGCTCACTTTTCCTTGACCCAGAACACTTTTCCTCCACCCTCTTCTGTCCTTCAGCCTGATGAACTCCTATTAAACTATAAGGTTTCAGGCTGGGACGTCAAATGCTCCAGAAAGCTGTCTCTAACTGACTGTTTTCATAATCTCTTTTTCTCTCCAAATTTAGTTCTTCTCTTTAGTTTGCAGGGACTTTATGATAACAAAAACGAGCTCCCCATTAAACTGTACATTCAACGAGGGAAGGAGCTCTTCATTTATTCAAAGCCCCCTATCCAGGATCTCACAGGTATTCAATATATATTTGTTGAATGATTGAATGTATGAAAATACGAGTAACAGCAATGGAAAATACTCTCCTCACCTACAGGAGGATTCCGAGGTAGAAAAAGTGTGACTCCCTTGCTCAAGATGATACAGCATACTCGTGATTAGAAGTCACGAGTGGATTGCTAATTTACTGATTCCCTGGTTTAGGAGTTAGCGTGTTAGGAATGGTTTATTTTAGGACAGAGATGGTTACTAGATTGAATATTCCTCAGCATTTCCAAGTTTTTTGAAAGTGGAATCAAATGTTTGATCCACTTCGACTGATCAAGTGTGCACTTCTCAACACCATGTTAGAAGTGAGGGAAAGCATACAAACATCTCTCCCGTGTTGCTGGGTTTGGTGGCTGCGGCCACATGTCTCGATTCAGGCCTTAGGTGCCTAGAAAGCTCTGTGCCTCCACAACATGGAAGCAGGTGCCTGAGTCTCTGGGCTGAGATGCAGAAAGCTCTGCCCATCCTTCTTACTACTAGTGGCCCTTCGGTTTTTTTCTCCTCTTTTTATTCCCCATTTGAGTATATTAGAAAAATGATCATGGAGCTTTTTTCAGGGTTCTGTATGTACCAATGTAAGTTAGAAAGATGCCCAGGAGATATAGGTGAGGTTGGTATTTTCTTGCTTGTAGAGATGAAGGAGGGAGGCTCTGCTCCACGTTGAGTTGACTGCTCATTCTACCTAGAAAGACAGAAGCAGATATGAGAGAGTTGATCAATCTACAGTATTTACCTAGTAACACTAGCCCCATGGAGATCTCAGGATGAGCCACGTACATGCCTGCACTGTAGTGTCAAGTTGTAGCTCATTTAGAAATGCTTTATGCATGAACCAGGAGAGACAAGGCAATGGACACACAATTCTGATCATATTGGGCCCCTGCCCCCCGCTCTGTGGGTTGGGTTAGTCTCCAGCTATGGCTTCATGTACAGGCCACAGGTGTCTGCAGAACACTGTGCCTCCACAGTGCAGAAATAAGTGCCTGAGTCCCCAGGCTGTGAGTCTGTGATATGCAGGTGGCTATTACGTTCCTGGAAGTTGAGCGTGAATATTAGTCTTCCTTTTCGCTGCATTCCAGAAGTGATGTACGACAAGGATACGAGGTGTCCTTCAGGATTTTGTTGGAACCACTGCACACTGGTTATGATGCTAGAATAATTGCACATCATAAAGGTATTTCTCCCCTCTTGGAGGTTCAGGACCCCAGGACTCTGCTCCACATTCATCTGGACTCTTACCCCTGTTGAGAAAGAGAAAAATAGACACAGTGGAGGGTCACTGCAAAATGACCGTAGCTGTTTCTGAGTACAGGAAATTTTTCTCTAGTTTCCATCCTCATAGTAGAGGACACAGCCCAAGAGACTTGTGTTCTCTCTCTTCCTCCACCTCTCCCTTCCTCCCTTGCATCTCCCCATTCAGTTGTGAAATTTCTTCAGGTTCCCTTTGGGATGTTCTCAACTCACAGCAAGTCTGTAGCCACAGGAGGCCCAGCAAGACTCTCATTTGTGTCTGCATGGTTCTTGACTCCTTAGCAGTATCGAGACACCTTAATGGCAAGTCCCTTTAAATGCTGATATGCATCATACTTTGAATTTGGGGCTAACTTTGTTGCTGTAACCCATCAGCTTCATGATATAGATCTGGCAGTGGCGGCCCCTAAGCACCTTCACTTGGCTTTGTAGTGGGAAGCTCCGCCTACTTGTAGCTTAGTCCACCTCTACACTGTAGGGTGCTTGCATGAGCCGGTGCATGTGTGTGTGCGCGTTTGTGTGTGTGTGTGTGTGTGTGTGTGTGTGTGTGTGTGCGCGCGCCCGCGCGCTCGTGTGTGTGTTGGGGATAATGGAGGAGTTGTCTTTTAGCATTTAAGAATATTTTTTTCTTTAAACTCTGAGTATTTAAACTCTGAGTAGAATAATTTATGTGAAAAATGGGGAGATGTTAGCTTAGAGGGGGAACAGAGAAATAGTTTATATGTTATAAGTAAGAGATACTGACGAAGCTGAAACCTGAGACAAGATCAGACTGAGAAACTTCTCAATTGCGAATTACTTGTTATATGTAAATTGTATACACATTACATATGCTATTAGTATATTTGTAAATAATACAAATATATAACCTATTTCCATTCTTTACATTCCTTGTATCTTATTTGTTGAATTTATCAAAGTCAAATGATATGATAACAGTTCAAGATATATGAATCATAATAGTAGACAGAAAAATATTTGCTTCCTCAGTTTTTTTTGTATATAAAAAATACTGGATGTATCTCTATCTATATATATCTATATATGTGTATCTATATCTATAGATATCTATATCTATATCTACTATCTATCTATCTACTATCTATACATGAAAAAGACTGAGGAAGTGAATATTAAATAGTCTATATGTTAAATTGACAGAGTAAAAACTTTTAGGCAAGTATAAATAATACCTGAAATATCTATCCTTCCTTCCTTCCTTTCTATCTATCTATCTATCTATCTATCTATCTATCTTCTGAAAGTTTCCACTTTATCAAGTTAACATATAGATCATTAGTTTTTAATCAGGACTTTTGCGCCCCAGGGGATATTTAGCAATGCCTGGAGACATTTTTGATTGTCACACTGGGGAAGGGAGGGGCTGCTACTGGCATCTATTGAGTAGAAGCCAAACATGCTATTAAATACCTACGATGCACAGGAAAGCCCCTCTCCCCAGATTCTGGCCCCAAAGCTGCTGTTGAGAAACTCATGTAATGATTTTCAGTTCAAACAACCCTCTGCCATTTCCTTTTACCCTTTTTTTTCTTCACCTGCTTCTGCCCATATGTACTCCCCCTCTTCTTTCTTCGCCTCTTTCTTTGCTCTTATTTTTCTTATCTTTGAGTTTCTGATCTTATAGGAGGTAAGAGCATGGTTTAGAGAAGGACAACAATTTCTAGACAAATAAGTGAAAGCTCATATTGGTCCCTGATACTAAAAAATATGGATTCTTGAAACTCTAAAGTTACAGAAATATGAAACAAATTGTTCTATTTTTAATTAAAAATTTTTTAATGTTTATTTATTTTTGAGAGAGAGAGAGAGAGAGAGAGAGAGAGAGCATAAGTGGGGGAGGGGCAGAGAGAGAGGAAGGCACAGAATCTGAAGCAGGCTCCAGGCTCCAGGCTCTGAGCTGTCAGCACAGAGCACAACATGGGGCTCAAACTCACAAACCATGAGATCATGACCTGAGCCGAAGTTGGACACCCAACCGATTGAGCCACCCAGCTACCCCACAAATTGTTTTATTTTAATCTCCAACTTTATTTTGGCTTTTGGAGATAGAAAGCAAAGCAAAGCAAAGAAAAGAAAAGAAAATGGGTGATGAGAAAGCAGGATTGTGCACATTATTAACAATTCTCTGGCTCACATATTCTCTTGCTCCTCCTCCTCTACCCTGACCTAAATTCGTAACCCTCTGTTTCAGAGATTTTCATTCTTCATTTAGCAATGAATCCTAAAAGTGAATCATAACACTTTTCTCAGGTTAGAGCATTCCCTTGTGGACTAACCTAGGGCTGACACCATATTATGTGCAGCAATGCGGCCCCCAACCCAGGGTCTCTGAGTGTGACTTTTGACATCGACGGTATGTTTTCAGAAGCTCCTGGAGCATGGAGTGTGTCCAAAGTGCTCTTAGAAATGATTGATCTGAATGGAGGTGGTAGGTCAGAGGATTCTTCAGCTCATAGGTCTTGCAGCCCGATGGCTGTGGGAAGTGGTGAATGGACCTCCAGTCACCATGAGAGGGAGTTCCTTGAAAGCAGGAAAAGTCCTTTCCATATTCCCTGTCAGAACATATACCGGGACACAAGTGAAGTTTCGAGTGTATCTGATCCAAGCTGTGGTGCCTACTTTCAAGTTTTTTCATTTTTAATCCACTCTGCTAGGCAATTCACAAAACATGGTTAATCCTCATGATGACACAGTAAAGTAAGTACCATACTTACTTCCAAGGTACTTAGGAGGAAATTGATGCTCACAAAGCTAGTATAAAATGCCCAGAGTTACCCAGCCACTAAGTGGCAGAGCCATGAGAGGCTATGGCTCTTTTCACAGTGTCGCATCACCTTTCAGGGAGAGAGACGTCTAAGAACAACGATTATGGAAAGACACTGGGCCCTCTTCTGGGGAAATTAAAACAAAATCTCCTGCCAGTCCAGAACACCTCTCCACAAAGGGAGAAAAGGAAAAGTTTTATTATTGAGGAATCATTAAGCCAGAATGTAATGAGCACCACAGGCAATTTGTTAAGAGATTGCAAAACACAGACAAGAGGCGCCTCCGTGGCTCAATGGGTTAAGTGTCTGACTTCTGCTCAGGTCCTGATCCCCACATCAGGCTCTGGGCTGACAGCTCAGAGCCTGGATGGAGCCCGCTTTGAATTTTGTGTCTCCCTCTCGCTCTCTCCCTCTCTCTGCCGCTCCCCTGCTCATGTTCGGTCTCTGTCTCAAAAATAAATAAACATTAAAAAAATTAAAAAATACTTAAAACACAGGAAAAAAATTTACCCCTTTATATAGCCAGCTGGGCAGATACAACCCATTACAAGTGTTTTCTCAACATGAACAGAAATTAGTCCTCAGGTAAGAGAACTTGACAGCGACCTTTGTCATAATTTGCCCTCAATTTACCTGGGAATTGGGGTAGCCACCTGTGTTTGCTAATTGCCTTTATCTGAAAGAGAAACTTCTCATATCTTTAGGACAGAAGGGGAGTTTGCAACTTAGAGCAAGGCGTCTGTGGAGTTTGGGCTCATCTCCTCCCACAGTAACTGGGAGGCAGGAGTGCCATCCTTCCTCATGATTACATCTCAATAAGCTGGCTTCCACCTGCTTGAGAGAAACATCCCTGGGTTGTAAAACTGGCAAGAGGCTTGGTCAGCTTTTTAAAAGATTTACACACCTCAAAGGGACAGAGAAAGGATTCATAATTACAAGTTTTCTAAAGTAAGTACTCTAAGAAAAGGGACTGGGAGAGTGCCCTTCCCTCTTTATACCACAGAGAATTAGAATTTTTAAAAAAATTTTTTTTAACGTTTATTTATTTTTGAGACAGAGAGCATGAACGGGAGGGGCAGAGAGAGAGGGAGACACAGAATCTGAAACAGGCTCCAGGCTCTGAGCTGTCAGCGCAAAGCCCAACGCGAGGCTCGAACTCATGGACTGTGAGATCATGACCTGAGCCGAAGTCAGACGCTTAACCGACCGAGCCACCCAGGCGCCCCTCAAATTTATTTTTTTGGCTTTAATTTCTACGTACAATCTTCAAAATGAAGGGGTTCCCTATGATAAAACTTTCAGGGAAAGCCTTTGGAATAGGTTACTGGAACAGCATGGAATTAAAAGCAACAGCAAAATAGCCTTTGGAATCTAAGAGTGAGAAAATATATAACTGCAGTTATTAGTTATTCGCATGGAAATGGATACTGTCTATAGTGAAAAGACTTTGGATGAGAAAGTGAATTCCAGTCTCCCACGAGTGTAAGAAATTGATGGAAATTTTTAAATGAGGCCTCTTGGCATGGAAGATGAAGGTTTCGTTCTTAATAAAAATTATGTGAACATTACTACTTTAAGAAGTACGTATAATCAGTATGAATGCAGGTGCCTTCCTTGTATAAACACAGCACTTGCTTCAAATCTTTTTTCCTCACTTACCCAAGAACTCTGAAAATCACAACGTCGTTTTATGTCAATCCTACTACGGTTAGGGTTGTGTTTAGCTGCAGGTAACAAAAAATTCAATCAAATCATGGTTTATGAAGAGTTTTCATGCACAGGGGTGCCTGAGTGGCTCAGTGGGTTGGGCATCTGACTTTGGCTCAGGCCATGATCTTGTGGTTCACGAGTTTGAGCCCCACGTCCAGCTCTGTGCTGACAGCTCAGAGCCTGGAGCCTGCTTCAGGATTCTGTCTCCCTCTCTCTGCCCTTCCCCTGCTCATGCTGTGTCTCTGTCTCGTTCAAAAGTAAATAAACATTAAAAAAATTTTTTAAAGAGTTTTAATGCACAAATAAATCTGAAGGAGGGATTTGACTTGGCCTCTAAAAGATGAATGTGGGATTGGGGAGGACACCCAGGCCTGGGCTTTCCTTGACGATAAGTTACAACTTCTGTGTTGCCTGAAGAAGAGTTGGGGAAGGGGACTGGAAAATGTAGTACTGTACCAGGAGAGCAAAAACATTATAGAAACTCCTAGCAGTTTTCTGATTATGTCTCATTGGTCAGAACTGTGCTGTACGCAACCCTTTGTTGTAAAAAAAGGATGTGAAATGTAGCACGAGGTGTTTTTTTTTGTTGTTTGTTTTTTGTTTTTTAAGGTGGGGAGATAGTTGCCCAAAAGGTTATCAACAGTTCTGTAAGTAAGGAGGCAGAAGAGAATGTGGATTAAGTTGGCAACTTACCATGTCTGCTTTCCTGACCACTAAGGTGGGGATCCAGAATATTAGGCAGAGATGACATCTTTCCTTCTTGAGGAGTCAGTACAAATTTCACAGTAGCGATAACATTTCCTTAGAGGCATTAATAATCATATCATTACAGGGTATTTGTTGAGTACATATGTTGCACATGGGACTTCATATAATTTTGTATATTTTATCTCATTTAATTCATAATAACTCAGCACAATAAGTGTTCTTTTTTTTTCTTTTTTTCAAGTGTATTTATTTATTCTGAGAGAGAGTGTGGGGTGGGGGGAGGGCAAGCTCTGCCTGACATGGGGCTCGATCCCACAGACCATGAGATCATGATCTGAGCCAGAATCAAGAGTCAGACTCTCAACTGACTGAGCCACCCAGGCCCCCCTGGGTGTTCTTATTAACATGTGTTAACAAGGAAGCTTAGATGAAGATAAATAATTGCCTAAGGATACAGAGCTAGAAAATTGCACACAAGATTTGCAATTTGATTTTTGTGACTCCAAAACCCATGTGCTTTGCATATCATCTTGCTTTTTTTTTAAGTTTGTTTATTTTTGGGAGAGAGAGAGAGGGAGAGAGAGAGAGAACAAGAGTGGGGGAGGGACAGAGAGAGAGAGAGAGAGAGAACAAGGGTGGGGGAGGGACAGAGAGAGAGAGAGAGAGAGAGAGACAGAGAATCCCAAGCAGGCTCCACTCTGTCAGCGCAGAACCTGATGTGGGGCTCAAACCCACGAACTGTGAGATCATGACCCGAGCTGAAATCAAGAGTCGGACACTTAACTGCCTGAGCCACCTAGGTGCCCCTCATCTTGCTTTAAAGACCAATAGGAATTTGTCAAGTATAAAAGTAGGCCAGTGGAAGACTTACCAGGTGGAGGCAACTGTCAACTAGCTTCTTCGGAATAAACTGGTGGTTTCCAGAGGGGAAGGGATGGGGGGAGGCAAACTGGGGGAAAAGAGGTGGGAGGTACAAGCCTCTACTTATGGGATGAGTATGGCACAGCATATTTTATGGGAATAAAAGGCATAGCATAGAGAATATGGTCAATGATATTTTAATGGCATTGCATAGTAACAGATGGTGGTTATACTTGCCATGAGCACAGCATAATGTCTAAACTTGTAGAAACACCATGTTGTGCACCTGAAAGTAATGTAACATTGTGTGAACTACACTCAAATAAAATTTACTTTGGAAACCAAAAAAATCCTATCTTCTTCAGCCTTGAAAACTTGAAGTTATTGATATCTACCACGCAAAGTCTAATAATCACCAAGCAAATCCTGTGTAAATACAGGCAATTGTAGCTAATGTGTAAGTAGTTCAGAACCACCAAATGGAGAGGTTGCTTTGGAATCACAGTTGGGATGTTACTGGAGTACACAGTAGGCATTTTTTTCTGCTAAAAAAGTACCAACTTTCTTCTAATTATTTTTTTTCACTATACTTCTGACTTTCACTCCAGTTTCATCAACTCTACTAGAATAAAGCTGCAAAATCATTCATTTCTGCCCCCTTGGACTAACCATTCCTGGCTGTGGTCTTTAGGAAAACAGAATGACTCATTGGAACTACGATGCACTCTGACCATTATCTTCATTTTTCTTCTCTATCGACTCCCTTCTTTTCTCCCCACTGCCCACCCCAGGGAGGTGTAGACCCATATTTTTACTGGTTCAGATAGTGAGATGCATTTCTAGAAGGTGATCCCACGACAGAGGAATCTTGTTCTTTAGTGTATGTGGGAAATATCTGGAAAGGTAGTGGAGATGGTTCCATGAGAGCCTGAGATTGTTACCACTGTTCATGTCAAGAAATGTGGGAGGAAGGGCCGGGTGGGGGGCGGGGCGGACTCAGCAGCAGCGTGACAGAGCCTGCAGTAGGGCTTGGGTACAGGCGTCCAGGTGCCATGGGAGCACTGTGCCCCTGCACAGGTGTAGATGGCAGCATCTTCAGCCTGGGCGGCAATGATGAACAGGGAGCCGTCTTTTCTTGCCTCACCAAACTGAGCTACTAGACTCTTCTGCTTCTTTATTTCTCCTCTCCTAGATAATGTCATCAAATGGACTGGACCTTCCCCAGGCTTCTGTCTGTACCACTGAAAGCTGGTAAACGTGCTTGTGGAGTTGCAATACGCAGTAAAGTTTTCTCCCTCCTGGATGCTTAGAAAGCGAGGACTCTGCTCCAGTTGCTGGGTGCTCTGCCCTGTTGAAAACCAAAGCAGTGGGCACTGGGGAAGGGAACTGGGGACTCTTTCTCAGCCTGACATGACTTTTCCTCCCTCTTCCCCACCTGCTCCTTCCCTCACCCTCTCCCTTTTTTCTTTTAATTTTCCCTTGGATTTCCAGTTAAGGTAATTGGAAACTTCTCAAACTCACATGCCAGTTGAATCCAAAGGATCAGCACTGAGAATTTCAGGGGCATCTTTTCTTCCTGTCACAGGATGGCCCTGGTCACTGACTTTAGCTGCCCTTGAAAGATACCCTCCTGAAAGAGGCTTTTTTGAACTAGAGTAACACTTCCCACCCACTTGGATCTGGGTAAAAAGGCAGAGGTCTCTGTGTGGCAGCCAATTGAATCATTCACTCTCTACCCTCCCCTTCTTCCAGCCTCACACTCTGCCTTGAAGGATTTTGCCTTTTGAGACAGTACCCTCCTGTGGAGAGATAGGAAAGTGATTTACTTTCAGTAATGCTTTTATTTCTCCTAGTTTCATTTGGTATGCACAAATACCAAGATATAAGTAGAGACTAATGACCTTTCTCAGAAATAGAAAATACATCCTTTTAAAAATTGATCATTTTGGGGTGCCTGGATGGCTCAGTCAGTTAAACATCCAACTTTAGCTCAGGTCATGATCTCACTGTTCATGAGTTCCAGATCTGTGTCAGGCTCTCTGCTGACAGCTCAGAGCCTGGAGCCTGTTTAGGATTCTGTGTCTCCCTCTCTCTCTGCCCCGCCCCTGTTTCTCTCTCAAAATAAATAAGCGTTAAAAATTTTTAAAAACATTTACCATTTTGAGGCGTACCTGGGTGTTTCAGTCGGTTAAGCGTCTGACTCTTAGTTTCACCTCAGGTCATGGTCTCTCAGTTCATGAGTTTGAGCCCCATGTCTGGCTCTGTGTGCAAGGAGGGGCAGGAAGCCTGCTCAGGATTCTCTCTCCCTCTCTCTCCCTCTCTCTCTGCCTCTCCCCTGCTTGTGCTTTCTCTCTCTCTCTCTCTCTCTCAAAATAAGTAAATAACATTTAAAAAATCATTAAAAAATAATAAAAAAATAAAAATTTATCATTTTGAGACAGAATAACAGAAGATAAAGGAAATACTATCTTATAACTTCTGGTATCCTCAGCAAGCATGTTGAGCAGAACTGTGTCTGTAAACTGCATTTGTAGGTGTGTTGTGTTTGTGTGTGAAACTGTGGTATATTTTCTGGGTCATATGACATGGGTAAGCACCCAGACATGAACCTATTTTGACCAAATTAAGATGAATAACCCTGTTGATATTCTTTAATTAAGAATACTTTCCTGATATCTATCGCATTACTCTGCCATTAGGTCTCTGATCCATGACTCTCAAAGTCTTCAACATGTTGTGTTGTGATTGCACTTGTTGGATTCACCTACAAGTTCCTTGACAGAAAGATTGCACCATTTTCACTCTTGTGGCCCTAGCAATTACTAGGCAGAAAAATGTCAATACATGGCTAACAAATTATTAAATCAATGTGTGAGAGAGTGTGTGTGTGTGTGTGTTTGTGTGTGTGTGTGCATTAATATAGTGCTTCAAGTATACAGATATTGTGATGTGGGTGTATTGTGTATTCAAATATCATAAAATCTTGGGTAAATGGCCTCATGATTGCTTTAGCTACTGTTCATAGACATTAGTAAAGATAATCAGTGCTGGCCATGTGACTACATCCAAGTGTAATGAGATTTGGTTCAGCATGATGGCTCTCCAGGTGAATGTTTTTGGGCCTTCTCTGCTATCTTATGCTCCATAACGTACTACTGAGTTTTAGGTACTATATCACCCTTTTGTCATGAGCTACACTATTCACAATATCTGACAGAATTAAGTTACTATTTAGCTCTTCAGATTCTGAAGTCAAATGGGATCACCATCAACTTTCGCCAGTTGTTGGAGAAATGTTTCTTTCCTCAGTGTGCCCATTCTATAAAGGGATCTGTTTGTAATCATACATTAAAAAGAAAATAAAAACCAGTTATGCTCAAACAACACAATGATTTCTCTCAGTGTATAATTGTTACTGAGCCTCAACATCAGCTGCGCATTGCTCAAAATGCCAATACTCAAGAGACGACGGGTTTTTTTTTTTTTAAGTTTATTTATTTATCTTGAGAGCCAAAATCAATTTCAAGCTGGGCATAAAGCCGACTTTAAAAATATGTATTTTGGTGGAGGAGGGATAATTTCTGACTAAATGATTTGGTGCTGGAGTCAGACATATTTAGATTAGTAAGGCATCACTGCCAATTACCAGTGAGGTCACATCAATTTACTTCACTCACTCATGTAATAGCTTCCTATTCAGTAGAGCAGGGCTTACACTACTTATTTTATGGGTATGTCTTGCGGATACACTGAGATTATGTACATAAATCAAACGGTGTTTCAATCAACCTATTTTTATGATTCCCTGAAGCTCATCTCTACTCCTCCAATTCCTCCTCAACAGGACTGAGCAAAAAGGTCTAGCGGGGTCCTTATCCAGAAACATCCAGGAGCACATCACCATCGTTAGCCACAATCATCCTAAGGGAAATCACCCAACCCGTGTGAATGTCCTGGCCTGTGACAAGGGTTGTGTGAAGAGGTAGGACAAGCACACAAGATCCAATTAGTCACCTTTTCCCTTTTTAATATACCGGTATACAAAGTATCTAGTTGGGCCAAAACGTAGGTATTTTTGATTTGGTAAACTTGATAAACTATGCATACAACTAGCAGTTATCGACTCCTTTAAACACTTTACATAAATCAACTCATTTCATCCTATCAACTCTGGGAGGTAGCTAACATTATTCTTATTTTTCCTGAGGAGCAAATGGAGGTACAGAAGTTAATCAAGCTCCCAGGATCATAGAGCAGAGTCCGGCTTCAAATCTAGGCAGGGCACCTGATGAATGCACAAACCTGACCAGCTTAGAATACTGCCTCTCGGGCGGTGTAAACCTTGCCAAGGCAGGGGGGTGGGGGTGGGGGGGGGGGGGGCTGGGGATCAGCAGACCAGCAGCAGCACGTGGGAGTTTGTTAGAAATGCAGATTTACAGGTCTTACCGAATCATAATCTGTAGTTTAACAAGGTCCCCACCTCATCAAAGTTTGAACAAGTCTGATGCAAAAGTGGTATGGTAACCATCCTAGATCATTGAGAATAAATATGCATCCAAGTGAGGTGGTGGATTCAAGAAGAAATACATATACTTATCTATTGAAACTACCTTGAGCGTTATGAATATTCAAATCATATTTCCTCTTACCGCAGCTGTGGATATTCATTTCCTTGCCTTCCTTCCTCAACTCAACCCCTGAGATATCTTTATTCCCTTAACTTAGGTCTGCAACATGGATGCCGGAGGTATCTTGTGTTTTTATCTCCTAAATCTCTGCCGAGGGAAACCTGTTCTATCCACAGCTGAGATTGCATCTTCTCTTTCCAAGAAAAATATCTCATATTGTACTCAATTTATTCAAGTCAACTAGTAGCTTTATACAATTCTTTGGAAGATGGCTACTGTGCAAAGAGCTAGAGCTTAATTTTGTAATCTAGGGTTTAGTGCCTTTGGATGCTCACAGGTGCTATAAATTAACTGGCCTGTGTTCCTAGTTAAGTCATCAAAACAGCTCCCTCTAGGGGCATCCGGGTGGCCTAGTCAGTTGAGCGTCTGACTTCGGCTTAGGTCATGATCTCACAGCTCATGAGTTCAAGCCCCACATC
Source organism: Acinonyx jubatus (assembly GCF_027475565.1). NCBI lineage: Eukaryota > Metazoa > Chordata > Mammalia > Carnivora > Felidae > Acinonyx > Acinonyx jubatus. The sequence continues at coordinate 71,385,928 of NC_069386.1, read as the reverse complement.
GGGTTCTGTGCTGACAGCTCAGAGCCTGGAGCCTGCTTCTGATTCTGTGTCTCCCTCTCTCTGCCCCTCCCCCATTCATGCTCTGTCTCTCTCTCAAAGATGCAATAATAAAACATTAAAAAAATTTTTAAAAACCCAACTCTCTCTAACTCTGTTTCATACAAGTAACTGTACCTTGTGAGCAATTCAAACCCCTGGCCAGTTTGCAACTTAGTATTCGATCCACTTACAAAACAGCCAGTGTCCATTTTACTTCAGCGGCACAATGAGGCTCAGCCCATCGATTATGTTAGTCTTTATTAGTTTCTTATTTGATAAATGGACATCTTTATTCTAGAAGGTGTTTTAGAACGGCCCTGTGAGAGGCCGAGTAGGTGAAATTGTCCTTTCAGAATAGAGGAAGCCTGTCTAAGATCACAGAATAGGGATGGATAGATAAGAGCCAAAATCAGTTTTCTCTTGCCAGCTCCTTTTAGGGCACCGAGAGAGGCAGAAAAGGGAACGGTGAGATAGGACAAAGAAGGAAATGTCCGTGGAAGATATGGAAGAAACTAGAACAAAAATAAAGTACTCACATTGCAGCCCCCAGTTATGCAAGGGTGGGAAATAAGTTAATATAACTAACACTGGGGAGATAGAACTCTATGAAAAGCCATTGTTATACTTCAGTGTGTAGGCCTAAGTGGCCTAGAGTGTCACATTATATAACGTCAAAAAATAAGAGGATGGACCAAGTTACTGACTTCCTCAGCTGATGCAGAGGAAGAGAAGTTGGCAAAGCCCATATTAAGGCATAGCTAAATTATCAAATGTATATATTTGCATTTTGAGATAATTTTTTCAGACTACTAAAAATATTTGATTCACTGGGGTTGCTTTTCCAAAATGCCTGTCAAGGACAACTTTGCTGCCTTGACGCTAGGTGTCACAACCCCAGCAGCAGGACTGGGGACCAGCTGCAGGTGCCGAAAGAATACAAAACACAGAGGTTAATTGGTGAAACTGAAATGTTCCTGAAGCCCCGAATCTCCTTAGTGGTAAGGGTAACTCTTGGTTTCTCTCTTCTTTATCACTCCAATTTAAATTTGTTACAAACAGGATCTTGGCAATCCTTCCTGGGGTTCTGTTTATCCCCGTTAAAGCGTGCACAGGAACAGGAATAGCAACTTTAGTGTTTCTCCCCACTTTGACATGCAGGGATCAAGAACTCTTCTTGTTGATTGGCAAGGCAGCATAAGACATATAAATTTAATCTTGCTATAGAATTTACACACTTTTTCTACCATTCTTGCAGAGAACCCTGGATAACCCCAAACAAGGGTGACTCTACTATATCCCTTAGCCTGTTGGGAAAGTCTTTGACAGCTTCGGTGCCCACATCCAATGGGAAGCCATAAGATCTAAGCTTCTCCACCCATCCTGGCCAAGCATCTGAACCTAAGGTGCTTGAAGTTCAGAACTGTTGAGATCTTAGACTTCAAGAAATAGAATTATGTGTGTGGTTATGAAGACAGAGACCAGCTCCACTCTTTGCCAAGAATTATTTACACAAACTGTAAACGACGTCCCTCCGATCTGTGAGTGGAAACATGACCCTTTCAGGGAGGATTCATAAATATTAAAAATATTATCCAGGGGTGCCTGGGTGGCTCAGTCAGATAAGCATCCAACTCTTGATCTGAGCTCAGGTCTTACTTGCAGGGTCGTGAGTTCAAGCCCCATGTTGGGCTCTGAGCTGATCGTGGGGCTTACTTAAAAAAAAATTTTTTTTTAAATACTATCCAATATACAATAGACTGTTTCTGTTAGGTGGGTATTCCAAGTAGAAGTCTTCTCCTTTCAGGTTTACAGGAACCTGAGAATCTGTCTCAAGGCTGAGAACTCTTCCTAAAGTCACCAAATAGCCTTCCCACTCTGGATCTCACAAATTCTAAGAGAATTGTCAAGAAACAATGACCTGACCACCCCACCCCCCACCCCCCTATTGCTCTGGGACCTGCAGACCCTGCTCTTCTCTCCTGACCACTTTTTCCTTCTTATTTCCCACCACAAACCTTCTCATCAACCTCTACCACTTTCCATAAACCCTATACATTCTTGAATAAATTTAGGATTTTCCAAACAAGCCAGAAGATTCTGTCAGCAAATATAGCTTGCTTGCCAGACATCATCACTTACATTTCGAAGCACAGATATACCACTTGCTCAAACACAAGTGAGCAGGAAGGAGAAACATGCAAGGGGAAATAAAATATAAATGAATACAGCAAAATAATGGCAAATTATATTTATGTATGTGTGTGTGTGTGTATATATATATGTGTGTGTGTGTGTGTGTTGTGTGTGTGTGTGTGTATATATATATATATATATATATACACAACCCCCCCCACATATGTGGGTTACCTTATAGTGTTCTAGTGTAGTCCATCGTGTGTATACAGCATTCGTTTTGTGGCAGATCGTCATAATTGGTAATTCTTTAAAAGATGAAAGAATAAAGTTCTTTATTCTAAGCATGCTTCATGTGTTTTCTGTTATCGCTTAGTGAAGTGTTCTGTAAATATGTATCAATAAGGTCAAATTGGTAGATAGTGTTGTGAAAGTCTACTATAATCTTGTTGATTTCTGACGATGGATTCTGTTACTTATTGAGCACAAAGGGTAAAGGTCTCCAAGTGTAATTGTAGATTTGTCTATTTTTTTCTTTCAGTTCTAATAGTTTTAGCTTCCAGCATTCTGAAGTTAGATGCATATATGTTAACACTGTTATGTCTTCTTAGTAAGCTGAACTTTTATACGTATGAAATATACCTCTTTATTTCTGTAATATTTCTTTTTCTGAAGTTTAAATTGTCTGACATTAATATAGCTTTTCCATATTAGTGTTTGCCTGGATGTCTTCTCCCACACTTTTATTTTTAATCTATGTCATTATATTTAACATGGGTTTCATGAGACAGTACATAGGTGAGTCAAAAAAAATCCACACTGACAATGTCTGTCTTTAAATTTCTTTAAATTTGTGTATTTAAACTATTTGTATTTAACATAATTATTGATGTGATTAGATTTAGGTCCATCATTTTATTGTTCATGTTCTGTTTGCATACTCTGATTTTGTTTCTCAGTATTCTATCATCTATTTGCTCTTTCTTTTTGTAGTATGTTATGTAGTATGCTTTCTAAGGACTGTAGCATGCCTACTGCCTCACCTTTCCCAGTCTATGTAGCGTTATTTCAGTGCGTTAAGCAAAATATAGAAATGTTACGATTGTATAGGTTATTTTACCCCCTCCCCTTCATTTTATAGCTGTTGGATGTCTTCCATTTCAGACTTTAAAAAAAATTTTTTTTAATGTTTATTTATTTCTGAGACAGAGACAAAGCATGAGTGGGGGAGGGGCAGAGAGAGAGGGAGACACAGAATCCGAAGCAGGCTTCAGGCTCTGAGCCTTCAACACAGAGCCCGACGCGTGGCTCGAACTCACAAACCGTGAGATCATGACATGAGCTGAAGTCGGATGCTCAACCGACTGGGCCACCCAGACACCCCAAGACTTTGAAAGCCCCACCATCAATGTTATAATGATTTGATTTCAGTAGCTATACATGTCTTAAATAAGAAAAGAAAATTCATTTCTTACATATGACCAGATTTTACTATTTCCATTGTTCTTAGTTCATTCTTAAAGTTCCAGATTTTCGGGGCGCCTGGGTGGCGCAGTCGGTTAAGCGTCCGACTTCAGCTAGGTCACGATCTCGCGGTCCGTGAGTTCGAGCCCCGCGTCGGGCTCTGGGCTGATGGCTCAGAGCCTGGAGCCTGTTTCCGATTCTGTGTCTCCCTCTCTCTCTGCCCCTCCCCCGTTCATGCTCTGTCTCTCTCTGTCCCAAAAATAAAATAAAAACGTTGAAAAAAAAATTAAAAAAAAAAAAGTTCCAGATTTTCCTCTGGTATCATTTCTTTTCAGTCTGAAGAACTTTCTTCAGGATTTCTTTTAAGGTAGGTCCACTTAACAGTGAATTCTGTTTTCCTTCACTGGAGAAAGTATTTTACCATAATCTCAGTAGGGAATTTTCATTGGCTGTGGTTTTCAGGATTGAAAACTAATTTTTCCCCCTTAGCATTTTAAAAAGGTAACAGGAGAAGATCATGTAGAGTCTATAGGCCATTGTAAGGACTTTGAGAAAAATGGGAAACTACTGAAAGCATTTATGTGACATGATCTGACCTGTGTTGCTCTTGTTTTTTTTTTTTTTTTTTTTTATTTTTTAGATGTTTTTTAATGTTCTTTATTTTTGAGAGAGAAAAACAGAGTGTGAGTCAGGGAGAGGCAGAGAGAGAGAGGGAGACACAAAATCCGAAGCAGACTCCAGGCTCTGAGCTGTCAGTGCAAAGCCAGACACGGGGCTCGAACTCACGGAGTGCAATATCATGACCTGAGCTGTAGTCTGATGCTTAACAGAGCCACCCGGGCACCCCTGACCTATGTTTTAAAGAATCACATGGGCTGCTTGTCATGGACTGAATGTGTGCCCTCCAAAATTCATTTGTTGAAACTCCACCCCCTAATGTGATGATTGTAGGAGGTGGAGCTCTGGAGAGGTAATTAGGATTAGGTGAGGTCATGAGAGTGGAGCCCTGAATGGGATTAGTGACCTTACAGGAGTCCTGACAGAGCTTGCTCTTCTCTGCTCTCTGCCACATGAAGATGCACCGAGAAGGTGGCAGTCTGCAGTCTGGGAAGGAATACTCACCAGAACCCAACCATGCCGGCACTCTGATCTCAGACTTCCAGCCTTGAAGACTGTGAGAAATAAATTTCTGTTGTTTGTAAGCCACCTGGTCAACGGTACTTGATACAGCAGCCCAAAGTGAGGAAGACACTGCTGTATTAACAAGGAACTGTAGGGGTGCCTGGGTGCTTCAGTTAAGCACCTGATTCTTGATTTTGGCTCAGTCACGATCTCGAGGTTCGTGAGTTTGAGCCCCGCAACACACTCTGCACTGAGAGTGCAGAACCTGCTTGGGATTCTGTCTTCCTCTCTCTCTGCCCCTCCCCTGCCCCCTCTCTACCGCTCTCTCTCCCAAAAATAAATAAATAAACATTTTTTTAAAAAGCTGATTGGCTGACCCAGCTCTTAAAAAAAAATAGAAGAAGAAGAAGAAGAAGAAGAAGGAGGAGGAGGAGGAGGAGGAGGAGGAAGAAGAAGGAGGAAGTGTAGAAGGACAAGCCAAGGGACCCTTAGAAGACTCTCAGAGTAATTCATCTGAGAGATGAGGGGGGCTTGACCAGGGAGGTATAGTGAAGATGGTAGGAGTGGTCAGATTATGGATCAGTTTTAAAGATAGGGCCACCTGGAGTTTTTGGTGGATTAGATGTCAACAGTGAGAGAAAAAATAAGAATCAAAAATAACTCTTGAGTTATGACCAGAGACTGAAAGAATGGAGCTGTTAGAAAGTAAAAAAAGCAAAAGATGGTGTGGGGAGCATGTTGGAGGTGAGTTCAGAAAGTGAAAGATTAGAAGGTCAGTATTGGTCACATTAAAGTGGAATCCGGACCCTCTAGAATGCAATATCCCCAAATGGCAGGAGAATATCCATACAAGTGTCTCTGTTCCAGGACTTGTCTACATGACCCAGTAGTAAAAGAAGATACACGGTGAAGTTCCTATTTATCCTCAGGAGCCAGCAGCCAAGCACCCCCCAGAGGTCTCTTCCTCCATTTGCTCACTTCCATCAAATGACAGACCTTGCTAAAAGCAAGTCAGACTGTGTCTTTGAGTCTCTGAAAACTGTGGTGTCTCAGGAAGTTTGTGTTCAGGTACCCCTGCAGTCCCAGGCACCGTGTCACTCACAGCACAGAAGTACTCAGCCGCGTCGCTGCCAAAGGCTGGGGATTTCCTCAGGTGGAAGGAGTTTTCATTCCTCCTAAATTCAGCCTCGAAACCGTTGAGGCCTTTAACCAGGATGTCCCCTGATATGTACTTGAGGAGAAGCTGGAGTCCTTGCTTGGGGTACTGCATGTACCAGAAGACATAAGTCGTTCCACTAGAGGAATAGTTGCACTTCAGCTCCAGACGGGCTCCTTCAGAGACCAACACCTGAGCATCAGGCTGAGTCACTGACTGGGCTCCCGTTCCTCCTGAAACATCAATGCTGAGTCAGTGAGACCAGGACAGACGTACTTAAAATGAGACAGTGTCTCCCTGCAGATTCCAGTCAGAACAGTGTTTCTGACATGGAGGCAGGAGCGTAAAATACAGTGTTACTTACTCACTGTGAAGAGCATTCCAAACAGCAGGATGGTCACTGAGCACATAGCTAGGCGGTGAGGAAGCTGACGGCTGTGTTCTGGAAGATTTCCCCTGAGGAGCAGGAAGAAGCCTGCCGGATTGCACTGAGTCTTTGTAACAAGGAAAATTTGAGTTTCCAGAAATCCCCGTTCAAAGGCTAAGTTCTAGAGATAGTAAGAGACGCTTCCTTGACAATGACTGCTCCTGGTGCCTAGCCTACTCAGAATGTGTGCCTCTGTGAGCTGTAAGGTAAAGAAGCTCACGGAAGTGAGGTAGAATTTTTTTTTTTTTTTTTTAGAAGAGTCTCTTCCAGTTTACACAATATCACCCTCTGGGGGTCAAATATGGTAACAAATTGTGTCAAGGTTTTTGTGCCTGTCTTTTTCCTGCTCCTATTTAGGCTTGAATGAATTTCTTAGCATTATAATCTGATGAGAGTGTGTTTAAGGGGCTGCTTACTAAGAGTCTGTTTTCATCTTAAGAAGTAAGTACTAGGGGGGCCTGGGTGGCTCAGTCGGTTTAGCGGCCGACTTCGGCTCAGGTCATGATCTTGCGGTCCGTGAGTTCGAGCCCCTCATCGGGCTCTGTGCTGACAGCTCACAGCCTGGAGCCTGTTTCGGATTCTGTGTCTCCCTCTCTCTGACCCTCCCCCGTTCATGCTCTGTCTCTCTCTGTCTCAAAAATAAATAAACGTTAAAAAAAAAAAAAGTAAGTACTATTATTTGGCAAAATGAAGTAAATAGTATTACCATCCTCATTTTATAAATGAGAAAACTGAAATGTGGAAGGAAGTTTGTAATTTCTCCAAGGTCACAGTAAGTGACAACTGGAATTTGTCCCATTAGAATGATTCAAGAATCCATGTTATTAACCACTGATAATTTACTACTAATGTCCCTTAGAGTAGACATTATCCTAACTTACTGATGGGAAATCAAATCTTTACGAAGTTAAATACTTTGTCCGAGGACAACATAAGAATTGGAGTCTAATTCTGTTATACACCAAGCCCAGCTCCTCACCCACTATATTATTTATGATATAGTACTCCCTTTAAATAGTAGATATAATTTCACCAAGACACTCAGAGCAATACTCTGAGAAAAGCAATACTCAGAAAAGAATAGAAACTAAGGGAAATTCCCAAGGAACCCAACACCAAAGAGAGGGCAGTGGAAATCGTACCAACGAAACCTCAAAGAGTAGCCTGGAGAAGTAAGTGACAAGTCAGAAATGACTGGTGTCCAGAAAGAGAAGGGAAAAGGACTTTTAAGAACAAAGGGACATTCAACAGAGCAATGCTGAAGACTTTGAAAGCCCCACCGTCAATAATGATTTGATTTCACTATTCCTATGTTTGTCACAACTTTTAGCAAGCGTGAATTGAATTTTGGCAAAATTATTTTCTGCATAGATTAACACGATCATGTGATTTTCTTCTTTAGCCTGTTAGGATGGTAGATTGCATCTTTAAGTTCCAAACATTGAAGCAGAGCAGTCTTGCATCCCTGGGAAAAATCCATTCGCGTTTGGTATTATTCTTTTTGTATACTGATGAATCTACTTGCCAATATTCTGTTAAATTTTGTGCCTATAGTCATTCATGAGGGAAATTTCTCTGCAGTTTTCTGTATGTCCTTTGTCTGATTTTGGTACTGGAGTAATACTAGGTTCATAAAAGGAGTTAGCAATTACTCTCTATTTTCTGGAAGAACTTGTTTAAAATTCATGCCAATTCTTCAAATTTTTAATAGACTTCTCACAATTAAGCCATCTGAGTCTGGAGATTCTTTTAAAATTATTTAACATTGAACTTTACACAGACATGGTGCCTTCAGCTTTCTCTGACTCCTGCCCTAAAGAGAGATAAGGAAGGGTTGCTCCTGGAGCTCCAAGCAAGGTTTGGGGACAGGTCGCAGGTGCTGTGAGAGCACTGTGCCCCTGTGCAGAAATAGACTCCTGAATCTGCAGTCTGGGTGGCCACCATGTGCAGCAAACTGTTCTTTCTAGTGTCTCCAAACCAAGCTGTCAGTCTTTCCTGCTTCACATCTCCACTCTTAACTAAGGTGATCAAGAGGATGGGACTGCCCCCAGGCCTCTGCTTATACCAATGTAAGCTGTTTAAAGTCCTTGAGGAATTGCAGTAAATGGTGAAGTTCTCTCCTTCTTGTAGAAGCAGGAATTGAGGAATTTGCTTTATCTCTTGTCCGTTCACTTCTGTTAAAAACAAACAAACAAACAAACAAAAAACCAATAGGAGGCATCAGAGAAAATCTGATTAGATCTCTATTCTCTGAGCTACACTCTTCTTGTCTAATTTTCTCCTTCTTTCCCTGTCTCCCTCCCCAAGTGCCTCTAACTTTCTTATTTTTTAGCTCCCCCTCTCCAATTTTTTTGCTCTCAGTCAGAAAAATCTCATTCCTGCAGATGGTATTCCACTATGCTGGGCTCTCTGGAAGCAATCAAGGAAATCTCAAACTCACGTGATATTTGCATCCACAAGATCAACACTGGTACTGTAAGTAATATCTCCCTCTTCTTCCTCTTGAGAAAGAATGACTGAATCTGGTTGCTCCTAAATGTGTTTCCCTTGTTACAAGAATCTCCCAGACCCAAAGAAATGTAGTGTACCACTACACTGCCTTTTGGAAAGAAAGGGGAAAGAAGTGACTGCAATTTCAGGTAGCCAATCAGACTATTTTTCTCAATCACCTTCAGAAGAGGGTCTATGATTGCAAATGCTGCCTCCTGGGGGCCAGACTCAAAACGTGCCAATTTTATAACCGATTCCTTATACACTTGTTTGTTTTTTGAGAGAGAGAGGGTACACATGAGCGAAGGGGAGGAGAGAGAAAGAGAGAGAGAGAGAGAGAGAGAGAGAGAGACGCAGGGCTTGGGTTTTTACCGGAAGCCAGGCTCTAGTTCACCCGATGCGGGACTTGAACTCAGGAACCCCTGAGATGAGTGGCAGTCAGATGCTTAACCCACTGAGCCACCCAGGCCCCCTACACTGTTTTCTAATTCAAATGGTGCCTATATTTGTCAAGACTTGGGGAAAAAAGTTTACTGTTGCTGATACTGTTCAGGGAGGAATACTTTGTCTTTAAAAAAAAAAAATGGGTTCTGTGATTTAAAACTAGGAAGTCAACAGGTAATAAAACTTCCATTTGGCATTCCCAGTTTCATCCAGAAACAAGTAGCGTTTGTCTGTGCATGAACAAATGGAACATACTAGGTCACAGATATTTAAATAAATGTGGGAAAAGACTCATAATTTATTGTTAGGTCACCCATGATCTCAAAGTAGAAGATAAAAAGTACCTATTTCTCTGTCATCATACAGATTACCCTGGTTATTAATTACCAGTTTAGAGGTCATCTCTACTGTCCCAATGTGTTACTTGTTCACATATCAGTGATTTTAAAAAAATGAACATAATTTGAAAGAAGAGGTCTTATCTATCACATATGAATTTCTCTAAGAAGGCTTCCTTAAAACACTTGGGTAGAATAGCTCCCACGGCTCCAAAGATTTTCAATCTCACTTACCACAGTACTTATTGCCCTGTGTGATAATGATCTGTTAATTGTCTGAGCTGCCTCATATTCATCTACCTTGAGGGTGTGTACTATGTATCATCCTTAACAATTGCGCTGACCTATATGGTAGCTACTTGCCACATGAGGCTTCTTAAAGTAATTAAAATTAAATAAAATTTAAAATTTAGTGTGTCAGGGTGGCTCAGTCAGATAAGTAAAAATAAAAAAAAAGAAGTAAAAATAAAATAAAATTTAGTTTGTCAGTTATATTAGCTACGCTTCAAGTTCTCGATAGCCACGTAGGGCTAGTGGCTAGTGGACAGTGTGAATATAGGTATTTCTGCTACTTCAGAAAGTTCTGTTGGACAGTGTCCCTTTTGAATGTGGGGTCTATGAAAACAAGGAATTTTGTCTGTTTTGGTCACTACCATATCACAAGTAAAGTCCCTGACGTGTGGTAGTCACTTAATCAATGTTTGTCTTTGTTCATCACCATGTTCCCACAAACTATTCTAATACCTGGCAAACAGCGGGTAATCAAATATTTGTTAAATGATAAATAAATGTGTGTGCTTGCATATACCCTTTGGGAATGTAGACAGTCAAGGGTTGGTTGTAGCTGCGTACACATGTTACTTTAGGGAGAAACCACATTTGTTTTCTAGGTCTACCATAACAAATTACCACAAACGTGGTGGCTCAGAATAACAAAAACTTATTTTCTAACAGTGCTGGAGGCCAGGAGTATGTAATCAAGGTGTCAGCAGGGCAATGCTCCCTTTGAGTGCTCAGGGGTTGGATCCTTCCCTGCCTCTTCCAGCTCCTGATGCCTCCAGGAATCCCTTGGCTTGTGGCTGCATCTCTCCAAACTCTACCTCTAGCCAGAGTGCCTCACAGGCCTTCTCCTCTGTGTGTCTCTCAAAAAGACATTTGTCATTGGATTTATGACCTGCCTGGATAATCCAGGATGATCTTATATTGCTATTCTTAATTTAATTACTTTTGCAAAGGCTCTTTGTCGGGTAAGGTCACATTCACAGTTTCCGAGGATTAAGAAGTGGACTTCTCTTTGGGAGGTTCATGGTTTAATCCACTATAGGAGCTCTAATGTCTTTGAAGTATTGCCATGTAAATGTTTTAATAGCAGAAATCTCAACACTTCAATTTAGAGTTAAAAGTGGATCTGAATTTGAATTAAAGCATAATATGGAAACAGAACATGTTCTGTTTTAGCAGTTTCAGGATGAGCTAGAAAATGAAAATCCCATGAGTTAAGATAAATGTTTTGGACATACACGCCATTGGGATCCTCTTTCCTTCCCAGGAATGTTGGTTTGGGGCCCCCAAATGAAGGCAAAACCAGTGCTGTGATAATGAAGTCTCCTTCCCATGCCAAAAGAGCAAGGAGTCTGGAAGGGGCACCTGTGGAAACTTGAATCATTGTGTCACTTCTGGGCAGAACAAGGGCAGGGCTGCAGTGCACACGGAAGCCTAACCTGGAGCGAGAACGTCTGGCACGGGAGAAATCTGCTCTTCTCCAACACACACCGAACTCTCTGTTGTAAACTGTCTCTGGGCCCCACGGCGTGACGTAGAAATTTGCTAAACGAAGAGAAGAAGGAATTGGTTTGAGGAGTAGAAGGAATCTCTCCCCTCCCAGTAGGAAATGCTTGCACTGAATATAAATATAAGACAGCTCAAAGTAGCAAATATTTTTGTTAAAATAATCACGAGGGAGTACAGATTCAAGAATATTTATACTAAAATGCTATGTGTTATCCTATGAGATTTCAGATAAGAGGTGAACAATGCTGTCTGAACTGGACGAGTTGGATGAGTAGACATTTTACAATGGGGAAGGTATATTCCGGGCAAAGGGGGTGCATCTGCAAGGGCACAGATTTAAGAAAGAGTTCAGTGTGTGCACAAGTGGTTAGAATTTTTAAATAGTAGATACGCATCTGTGGCATGTAATGAAAAGGGGTGGGAGGTGAACATAGAAGATAACTTAAGAGGGGCACCTGGGTGTCTCAGTCGGTTAAGCGTCCAACTCTTGATTTTGACTCAGGTGACAGCATGGAGCCTGCTTGGGATTCTCTCTCTCCTTCTCCCCGCCCTGCCCCCACTCATTTGTGTGCTCACAGGTGCGTGCTCTCTCTCTCTCTCTCTCAAAATAAATAAGCTTTAAAAAAAAGAAGATAACTTAGGGGGGAAACGTAAATGGACTCATATCTCTTAATATAGAATTAATCTTTACAACTTCTAATGGTTCCTCATTACCCAAAGATTAGCAAGAAGTGATCTGATCAAATATATATATATTATAATAATTCTAGTGGCTACGTAGAAGTTAGATCCAAAGGAGTAGAGACTAGAGGCAACAGACAATTAAGAGGCCATAAAAATCATCCAAGGAATGTGTTTATTCCATTCGCTTTTTGGTTAGATGCCCCCCCCCCCACTGTCTGTTCTTCCTGAATTCCATGCTCCCCTTACATAATGAATCTGAGCTGGCTTTGTGACTCACTTTAACAAACAGAATGCCACAGAAGGAACATCGTGGCAGTTCTAGGACTAAATGTTAAGTTCGCTTGGCAGTTTCCACCTTTGTGATTTTTTTAAAAAAGTTTATTTATTTTTGAGAGAGAGACAGAGCACAAGCAGGGAAGGGGCAGAGATAGAGGGAACCACAGAATCCGAAGCAGGCTCCAGGCTCTGAGTTGTCAGCACAGAGCCCAATGCCTGGGCTCGAACCCAAGAATCACAAGATCATGACCTGAGCCGAAGTCGGATGCTTAACTGACTAAGCCACCCAGGCACCCCGCCACTTTTGTGATTTTGAAAACCCTGATCCACCACATAAGATATAATATACAGCTTCCCTTCTGGAAAGACCACTCCAGAGGTCATGTGGGGAAGAACAGTCTCTGAGAACACAGCAAATGAGAGACGAGCCTTGCCATCCCGGTGTTCCAGCTGAGGCCAGCCTTCCAGGCATTCTCGCTAAGGCTCCAGACGTTTAAGCAAGCAGTTTGGGGGTGTGCCAGTTCAGTGGAGCCCCTGGACGCCACATGGAGCAGAAGTATCATGAGATAGTAAAATGGTAGCTGTTTAAAAGCTGCTTAAAAGTTTTGGGGTGGTTTATTCTGCAGCAAACTGCTATGGCACTGAAGTCCTTTGAAGAGTCTTGTTGAGGACTTGGGAGAAATTGGCAAGAATTAAAATGTGTTTTTCCTCTATCTGATTTCTGATGGTTTCTAACAGTTCCACCTGGAACATCTGCCTATTTCACCGAACTTCTTTTCAAATATGACCCCAGCGCTCCCGCTCTGGCACAGAAGGCATGGTGACAATGCTTGGGTGTGATGTGAGCCCTGGGCCTCCACAGCACAGGAGCAGGTGGCTGATTGCTCACGCTGGGGCCCTACAATAAACAGGAAGATGTAAGACTATCTTGTTCAATGTGATTTTTATACTTCACTTGTTCTTCTCATTCCATTTACTAAACTCTAAAACACAAACAAAAGACGCCCCCACACTGTGGAGCTATTTACAAGAGCATGCCTGTATCTCTGTGAATAATCAAAATTTGACAGACCATTTTCAATGTCAGATCAATTTTAGCACTCAGAGACTGAGAATTGTGGTTCATATTTCCTTGGTTGCACTTTTGTAAAGGTATAGATATTTTTTTGGTAAGGAGTCTGCATTCCAGATTTACATTCCCCCCATGCTTTTAACAGTAGATTTTCCAAATTATGTGCCGCTGTATCCAGGAATTGGCCACATGTGTGGAAAGAGCTTTATCCCCTCGCATCCAAAGGCAAGCAAGGGGCCCAGAGAAGCTGGAGTCATGGACCAGTGTCAAGTGGCATTCTGTCCGGAAGCACTGTGCAAATGCAACCGATTTCTCTCTGTCCTGTTACATGAAAAAGTCTGTGAAGCATTGTGTTGCGGTAATGCGCAAACGAACCAAACATTGTCCTTGACTGTCTTCTGTGCCTTTTGTTTCTACCAATTCAGAGTTAGCCAAAACCACAGGATTATTACTGAAAATATCAGAAATTTCTACCATTGATCTTTATGACAGTAATAATGGAGATCCAATTTGGGAAGCTGACCAGCGGCTAGAACAGTGAATGGCCTTCTCTTGTGTTGTTTTCCTCCAACAACGCTACTGGGCAACGGACTGTACGTTCTCCTCACTCAGTCTTGTGCTACACACCTCCCATTCTACACACATTCCAATAACATGACAGACTCAACTGTTCCCAGTCTGACCATCAGATAGATTTATTACTACCTTGTGAATGATTTTTGGAAAAACAATCTTTCCATATGTGTGCCTCTTAAATAAGGGTCCAATCTGAGGGATCGGTATGCAATCCAATACTGTTTTCAAAATATGCAGTTTTTTTTTTTTTACATGTGATGATGACAGGAGTGAGATTTCAAAACCCAAAAATCGACAAAAAGAAAGAGACAAAGAGAGCACTGGCAGCGTAATTTAAGAAGCCGGACAGAAGCTGGATGAGCACTCATTAATGTAGATGTCGGGAGAAAGCTGACAAGCTATGAGATGAAAAGGCCCAGAAAGGAGTTAATTCATGTTAACCAAACCCCAAAAGGCTCCAGAATTAGAGGCCGCTAGAGCACCAATGGGGTATTAAACTACTGGATTGTTTGGAAGTCTGCAAAATGAGCACAGCCCCAGATGCTCTACCCACCTCATATGCCTAGAAATGACAAAGAAAGAAACTTAGATCCTCATCGAGTTCAGTTACTTATTCAGTATCGCAATCCCAGTACAAACTAGGGGATAGATCAAGCATAATAGTGAGCTTCCCTTATCCGTGCTCCTTTCAGGCCTCCCAAGTGATTTTTAAAAATGCAAATATCCATTGGGGCGCCTGGGCCACGTGGCGCAGTCGGTTAAGCGTCCGACTTCAGCCAGGTCACGATTTCTCGGTCCGTGAGTTCGAGCCCCGCGTCAGGCTCTGGGCTGATGGCTCAGAGCCTGGAGCCTGTTTCCGATTCTGTGTCTCCCTCTCTCTCTGCCCCTCCCCTGTTCATGCTCTGTCTCTCTCTGTCCCAAAAATAAAAAATAAAAAACGTTGAAAAAAAATTTAAAAAAAATGCAAATATCCATATATGAGAAGAGATGAAATCCAGATGTTCACGTAGGGGGCAAGTTGAACTGAACCAAAACCAAACCATACCTGTTCCGGGTATGACACATGCAGATCTCTTTGCCAGGAGTGAGAAGAGGGCACATTCACATGTTCCACTCATGCATGTGAACAGACATGACCGAATGACTAGCGCTTAGGATGTAGCAACAGTGAGGAGTAAATATTATCCTAGTTTAACCAGATTACTTTACATAGGTTGGAGCAACCATCTAGTGCACCTGGAATCGGTCTTGCCAAAAGAGGAAGCAAGGAACCCGACTCAGTGACACAGCTAATATATCGGTGGGAGTCGAGGTCAGTGGGGCTTAGTAATAGTCCAGTTAATTGAGGGAGCTACAGTGACTGGAAGGTTTGTTTATCTGGGTCTGCACTTTCCACTGATTATTGAAAACACTGTAACTCAATGAATTTGCCTTTTCCACCCTGCACATGGCACTTGTCAACGCTGAGACCAGAGCAGCACCAGCCACGGGTTTGGGTATGGGCTGCAGGTGCCTGGAGAGCACTGTGTCTGTCAAGGCACAGAGGTATGTGGCAGCATCTTCCGGCTGGGATCCTTTGATGTACAAGGAGCTTGAACCCTTCTTAGTATCAAGAGTGACTTTTACTCGTCCTTCCTCCTTCTCATCCCCATTTAAAGCAATTGTAAACAGGAACTTGGGGCTTTTTGCAGGTTCCCATCTGTACCACTGTAAACCGTAAAAATGCTGGTAGGAAAATGGCAGGTGAAATTGGTGTTTTCTCCTTCGTGAACATGAAGCGACAGAGGATACTGGTTCACATCCAATATGCTGCACACTCCTGTTGAGAAAGACAGGGTCAGACAGAGAAATTGGTCTCTACGGTTTCCATTTTCTTTGCACGTTCCCAAGTAACACCTAGAGGTGTCTGACCACCCTCTCCCCCTTCTCCATCACCACCCACGACTGTCCAGAATCTCTCTGGCAACCCAAAGACTTACGGCCAAGATGAAGCCACAAGATTAGCAACGAGGCTGCCAAAGGACTCTTCTCCATTGATCCTACCCAAGGATTTCCGCAGAGGAACGCTGTGCAGCCTAGATCTGTTTCAGAAAACAGAATGTCGCAACTGGTTGCACAGCCAATCACAGACAAGCTCATCTAATGTCCTGGAAACACACCAACCAACTCTGCCCTAGATTCAGTTTCCTGTGGTTCAAAAGGAGAGATCAAACACTGTTTTTGTTTGTTTGGTTTTTTTTTTTTGATGCCAGATCCACAAGCATTGGGGAAATCCCACACAAAGAGAGTGGGCAACCTATGAGACGTTGGCTGCTTAATCATGGACTGACATTTTTCTGCTTCAGAGAGGGTTACAGGTGCCATAGCAATCTGGGATAGGGAAAGCACTTTGGCTAGAAATCTTTCCATGAATCTTCAAAAAATGCATTTATTTTATTTTGTTTTGTTTTGTTTTAGAGAGCACAAGTGGGGTAGGGGGCAGAGGGAGGGAGAAAGAGAGAGAGAGAGAGAGAGAGAGAATCCCAAGCAAGCTGCTTGCTCAGCGGAGCTCGATCCCACCTCCCCAGGATCATGACCTGAGCTGAAGTCAAGAGTCTGAGATATAATGTTAGTTTGACTTAACATACATGCATTTGCTTAAACAGTAATTTTTGTGCCTAGGATTTCCCTCTGAGCTCTGAAAATTACAAAAGCAACCTTCTCTGTTTTCTGTGAGCTCAAAATGTAGTTGGAGAAATAAGAGGTGCCCAGAAAAAAAGTAATAGTGCAAGATTGCAGGAATTAAGATTATTCAGAATATATATCTACTTCTGGGAAATTGGTGGTATAAATTGGTTTCAAACCCCTTCCTGTGAACAACTAAAATAAGTAAGGAAACAGCATGGTTTAGTGGCTAATATTAAAGAGTGTTTTCCACAGACTCAAATCATATTCTGAAAAGTGGAGTAGGTTGCAAACGCATCTCAATGGCTAATTTATAGTTCTCCTTTCTAAGAAAAGAGATGTGGCTGTGGTTCATGACGTAAACCCTAGAAATATCTCCTGGTTCAGAAGTGTAAGGGCTAGGGCTAGGGATGGGCTATGAGAAAAACAACAGCCACTCCGAGTCAAGCTCCTTTTTTCTTCAGATCACGGCATTCAGACGCCTCAGTGATAGTGAGAGTCTGTCCTCACCGCTCAGAAAGCCCACTTGATGTAAAATGTGTATCTGCTGAAAATACTGATCCACTGATGAGTTCATTCACACATTGGAGGGGCAGGGTCCTCAAGAAGAAAGGCATGCCTCTGACAGAGGGAGCATTCCTGTAACTAATAGGGCAGAATCTGCAATTTTTAGCCACCTACTTTGCCTGAAACAGAGGCCAAGCCAACTGACCGCTAGATACCTTACATAAGTTAAATCATACCTTGGGGCACCCGGGTGGCTCAGTCAGTTGGTTAAGAGTCTGACTTTGGCTCAGGTCATGATCTCGTGGTTTGGGGGTTCAAGCCCCACATGGAGCTCTCTGCTGTCAGCATGGAGCCCACTTCAGATCCTCTGCCCCACCTCTTCTGCCCACTTGAGTGCTTTCTCTCTCTCTCTCTCTCTCTCAAATAAATAAACATTAAAAAAAATCATACCTTAAGTGACTTGCAGGGTAGAAATCTTGACAATTCTGGATAAATAACACACAGATTAGTCCATCTTAATCCTTTAAATTAGTATTGGAATTGCGAGGACTCTAGACATAAAGTGGACCTTTGGACAACACAGGTTTGAGCCATGCAGATCCACTTTTATATGTTTATTTTTCAATAAATGTGCCGGAAATTGCAAGGGAGATTTGCGACAATTCGGAAAACTTGGAGATAAGCTAGATAGCCTAGTAATATGGGAAAAAATTAAGAAAAAGTTAGATATGTCACTAACGCACAAAATATATATAGATAGATACCATTTTATCATTTACGACTATAAAATATACACCAATGTATTCTAAAAGTTAAAATGTATCAAAACTTACACAAACACTCACCGTACACGACCCCATTCACAGCCTACTCTTATATAGGCATAAGGGGAGTGATATTTAATTTAAAACTAACGTGTCAGTTTTCCTTTTTGAAAACTATGTTCATTTTCTTACCGTTTTATCACTTTGCTTTCAAAGAATCACGTTACCGTAAAGTATGTCTCTCTTTCTCTTTAATGAAGAAACTGTATCAAGTAAACAGTTTTTTAAAAATGAAACTATGTTTCCAAAGCTGTATTATAAATATGACTGTAATACTCTATACCCTAAAATCTTTATAACAATTCACTCGCTGGTGTGGAGGCTAGGCTATATACTAATGGTTATGAATCATAATCATTACACTATGGTATACACGTAGGCTTATCCGCTGTGATCGTGAAGCGATCATGCCAGTTCCCTAAACTACCATAAAGCAATCATATCGCTGCTTCTTCATCACCAATGCATGAATTGTTATACCTGTAAATAAATAGGAATTTGTTTCGCACATTATCTTTTCATTTTTGATGTCTAATGTTAGTAATGCATTCAGCCCCTACAGTGTTTTGTATCATGTAAGACAATATTGATAAAGGTACTGGCAGACATCTTGTAAACAGGTAACATAAACTTAGGTAGGGTATTGGTAAATACAGTTCAGTACTGTAAATGTATTGTTTCTTCCTTATGATTTCCTTCATAACATTGTCTTTCCTCTACCATACTTTTGTAAGAATACAATATATAATACATATAACAAATGTATAATTATATGTTAATATAAGTATGTGTTCATCAACTGTTACCAGTAAGGTTTCTGGTCAACAGAAGGCTGTTAGCAGTTTTTTGGCGAGCCAGAATTTAAAAACACGGATTTTCAGTGGTGCAGGGGTTGGTGCCCTTAAACTTCACCTTGGCTCAAGGGGTAATTTTATCTGTTGTACATTCATTCAACAAGTATGTATTGATGATACCTCCTCTGTACTAGGCATTGTTCAGGCAAGGAAGATGCAGTAGTGAAGAAGATAGAGGAGAAGAAAAAAATTAAAGAGATTTTTTAAAAAATAAGATAATTTTAAACAGTGATAAACTCTATAAAGACAATACAGGGGCACCTGGGTGGCTCAGTTGGTTAAGCGTCCAACTTCGGCTCAGGTCACGATCTCGCAGTCTTGCGAGTTCGAGCCCGCGTTGAGCCCGGTGCTGAGAGCCCGGAGCCTGGAGCCTGCTTCGGATCCCGTGTCTCCCGCTCTCTGCCTCTCCCCCACTCGCACTCTGTTTCTTTTTCTCTCCAAAAAATAAAATAAACATTAAAAAAAAATTTTAAAGACAATACAATACTATAATGAAATAGAGTGTTATTTTTGGCATGAGGAAAAGCATCTGCTGTAAATAGGATATGGAGGGAAGGCTCCATTCTGTCACTTGCTCTGTGACAGTAGGCAAGGTATTTTACCTCTCTTATGCTCAATTTTTTTCTGTAAATGGTCAGTATCCTTCTATTGGGCAATGGACTAAGCATTGGCAGGCATCATCTCATTTACTTCTCATCAGTACTCACACTATAGGGATGAGGAAACTGACACATAAAAATTATTAACTCATTTACCTAAGATCTTAACTGATGAATGGTAGATCTGGAAATCCAAGCACGTTGGTCCCAAAGCAAAGTGGTCTCAAGCATTTTGCTACACTGTCTCCCGAAAGGATCCTGCAACCAACCTTGAAGTGTTCCAATAAGAATTAAATGAGAACACACATGCCAGTCACCTAGTGCAATAACTTCCTTACCTCAGGCACTCAACGAGATGCATGTAATGTATAAAACACCGAGGGCTTGGGAGACACAATCTGAAATTGCAGTGGAGTTTATTCACAAGAGAAAGCTCAATATTTTCCGAGGTAAATTTTGCAATTTACATAGCATATTTCACGTATTATCATAAGTATCCAGGGTCTATCATGTTTGATTCTGTCAATGGGAAGTCAGTGCATTATGTTGTCATATTGGGGGATTGGGTGGCATAGGATAACATGAAAAGAGTAAACCAAGCAGTGTTCTCTATGACACAATTATTATTTTTTTTTACATCATTGATCCTTGCTCCCACTTCTCAGGATATTTCTATACTACAATAAAGGACAGAGGAGTAAACACAGTGTCACTTAACAGAGAAAAACTTCCCATCTTGGGCAACAGTGCCAAGCTTTATTTCCCCAATATCTTATTATTCTTCAGCTCGAATCATCCCACATATTATAGGTATAATTTGGAAGTCAATCACTTTCACATCTGGCTGGCCAAAAGGTTAAAAACCAGCCAGCCCTCCCAAATCTTCTCTCGCATGATAACAACAATGGCAAGTTCACTGACTTTGGTTCAGCAACGGTAGCTCCTGCCGGGATGAGTCTTTGCCACAATTTAACCTTGCTGTCCTCACTGGAGGGCAGAGCAAGGCCAGTGTCACAAAATATTTTAGCAGAACACCAGGTGGCAGTGCTTCAATAAAGAACTGCTCTCGTTTTTGATAACTTGGAGTACGCTGGAGCCTGATGCTCAGGGTAGAAAAATAGAGAGAAAAGATTCACAAAGTGGTGACATTTGAATAAAGACGTAAAGGAAGTGCAGAGGTACACCGTGCAGATATTTTGGGGAGAGTGCAGTTTTATAGGCAGAGAGGACAAAGGCAAGCAGCAAGTATCTTGATATCGAAACATGTTGTGAGTGTTTAAGGAACAATGCCTCTTCTTTCCCTATAACCCCTTATTGCTCCCAGAACACTGCTGTGTAAGAGATTTGTTAAAGCATTTAGCGCTGTTAACTGGTTAGTGGACGATTTCTTCATGTATGGACCCTGGGACAATTTGTACTTGGGTTCACCATCTTCTTTTCTAGTTCTTTTTGAGTTCCAGTGGAAACCAGTAATGTTACCATTGCTGAGGTATCCAGCCACCCTCTTCTGGGGCCAATTGCTTCTCCGTATTCCAAACCTTACTCTGTTGGAGCCCTGTAAGGTGTTACACCCTGGCTGACGATATAAGTTAGAGATGCTTTTAAAGTTAGGAAAGTTATGTCTCATTTCCCAAATACAAAAAATGGGAATGTGTATGTCAACTCTACTTAAAAAATAAACATTTTTAAAACAAAAGTTATAAAATGGGAATAATGAAACCTGTCTCATAGGGTTTGCAGTGTTTAATTAGATAATGAATCCAAATGCATACTGCAGTGCCTAACATATAATAAGCTCAATAAACACCAAGTTTCTTTTTTCCTAGTAAAGCCCGCCTTTCCTTCAATGTCCAGGTCTGTGACCTGTTACTGCTTTTGTTTCTCTCCACATGGATTCAGTGATGGAAGTTTCTCTGAAATTCACTCAGTCCTGTACTTCCCCAGAGATAATCATTATTTTCTCCTATTCTATTAGGGTCATTTCCTCCTAGCTATGTTCATATACTCGGGGCAGATGAAATACTCAGGTGGGGTTATATTTTCATTTCCCTAATGAATAATAATATTAAGAGTTTTTTTTGTAGGTTTGTCAGCTATTTGATATATTTCTGTAGTGACTCTTCAAGTTTTTGTCATTTTTATTTGTTGTGTTCTTATTGAATTACATGTGCTTTTTATATAGTTTGCATCTGAATCCTTTTTCAGAAATATGCATCGCAAATACCGTTTACCAGTCCGTGCATTGATTTTCCACCTTCTTACCAGTGATTTTTAACAAAGACAGGATTCAAAGGTACAAACTTACAGTTATAAAATAAATAGGTCACAGGGAAGAAAAGTGCAGCATAAGGAATATAGTAAATAATATTATAATAACTTCATATGATGAAAGATAGTGACTACACTTAGTCATGGTGAGTGTCTCATAATGTATGTAATTGTCAAATAACTAGAGAGTACACCTGACACTAATATAATATTATATGACCACTATGCTTCAATTTAAAAATAAAGAAACCCCCAAATATGTTTTCATGTTCATAGGAATCTAGCTTAAAAGGTTTGTTTTCTTTAAGGACTTAAAAAATGTCTTCTCTTGATAACTTTCTATTGCTTCTAATGAAAAATCAGGTATCATTCTTTTTTTTTTTTTGGAAGTTTATTTTTATTTATTTTGAGACAGATAGACAAGCAGGGGAGGGGCAGAGAGAGAGAGGGAGAGAGAGAATCCCAAGCAGGCTTTGAACTGTCAGCCCAGAGCCCGATGCAGGGGCTGGAACTCACAGACCGTGAGATCATGACCCGAGCTGAGGTCAAGAGTCTGATGCTTAACCAACTGAGCCACCCAGGCACCAGCCACAGGTATCATTCTTAACCATGTTTCACAGAACGCAGAGTTATCAAGTGTCCCTGAGTACGGGCAAGATTTTTTTTCCACTTAAATAAACATTCCGAATATGGATTTGCGTTCAGTGCCTGCAATGTGCTTCTGCCAAAGCCACGGTGGTGGACTTGTAGAATTCTTTACGGAACTTTACGGAATTCTACATAACATTGCTGCTGAATAAGGAGCTTGTTTCATAGAAAGTTAAACAGAACAGTGAGAGGAGATGCTTGCTATGTGCAAAAAGGTTATGGAATGAGTGACAGAAAAAGTAGTGACAAATAACCAGCTGTAATCACGTGACAGTGTACAGAAACAAAGGCTACCGTAGTTACAAAAATTTGTTTTTTGTAACTTTGATATGCATATATTCGTATGTTAACCATGTTTTACTCCTCTTTCCCATTTGCCTACATGTAGTAGTATGCACTACTATAAATTTATCTTATACCTCATTGTATCAGTAGTGAAGCTACGGGATATCAATGGAAGAGTGACTCGGCTAGAAGAGGAAACATCACCCCAAAATGGACAAATATACTTTGTATCTTTTTTGTGGGAGAAGGTTATCTTGGTTCTGGTTGAGTGAGGAACAATGGCATCATGTTAGCAGGGAGCATCATTTTGCTACTGTCTTTACTTAAAAGTGAAGTGTTACTGACAGAGGTACATACGGATGCCAAGGTGACAAGGAGGGTCCTGTGGTAGCTTTGTATTGTCTCAGCTTAACTATCTGGAAATATGTTTCCCAGAGTTTGCTTCCTGGTATTGTTCTGGGTTAAGGTTTTCCACAAAAGACATTTGTGCAAGATTTGGAAGGTAGTTGTGACGCGGCAGCCATAGTTTTTGATGTTCTGAAGGTTTTGCTGTGGTAACTCACACAGGCTGCGGCCGATCTACTGGCTCATCTTACTGTTGGTTCTCGACTCCTTCACCTCCTACCACAGCTCCTCCCTCAGCTTCCCTTTGTCTTGGGCCAAGTCTCCATGTAGGGTGATAGCAAATAATGCCTACTCCTCCTGAAGGTCACCCAGCACTATGAGATTGAAGGAGGTGAGAGAGAGGGACGTTTTAGTTTGTCTTTGTGGGTTCCAGTTGTCCTCTTGAGTTCTGGTATGTTCTTACAAGTCACAGTTTGTCCATGCCTTTGTTTACATCCACATTTCCTTCACAAATATCACCACAACTGATTTACAGCAAACCCAGGCTCAGTACTAGGTGCAAAGACAACAGCTTTACATAGACTTCTCCACCAGCTAAGGCAATTGCATGAGGTCAGATGCTTATCATTAATCTCTGATTCTACACCACTCATGGTAGGTCTAAGTCTCTGATTGTACCCTTACTGACACAGAGCCTAAAAAGAAAGGACTAAGGAGATGATTTTCATGGTGATTCCAGATAACTAGACCCAGATTTGCGGTGTGAGCATCTTTAACTGACACTGACACTTTAAAATCATCATGGGGCACGTTTTTTCAACTTCAGGTGACTTTGTGCATGTTCTGTATGATGGATTTTAGGTCAAAAATTCAAACTGAGAATGTATTAGAAGAGAGTTACTCTTGACACCTGCTTCCAAATGACAAAGAAAAAGGCTTAACTTAGAATTAAACCTTCTGATCCACACTGAAGATTAAGCAACCACAGTCACTACCATTTCTTGTCTGGGACGTTGCAGGTGTGCATTTCTACTTGGCTCCTGCAGCAGGGGGGCTGTCTCTTATTGAGCTGTGGGATTTTTATTCAGCGTTATGATCACTTCAAACAGTGTTCCTGGAGAGCACAGAAATACTTTGCTGAATCCTCCAGCTATAAGGTTGAAATGGTGAAGTTGATGGATTTAGCTGATTTCTGGAAGTTTGTAGAATAGCAACCATTCTTTGTGTTCTTGCCAAAAGAACTCTGATGAACAAGGAGAGTGATCTCTCCACTGGGAGGCTGCATGTACCAAAAAATATATCATGTGCTCTGCATTGTTTCATACAGACAGATCAAGGGTAACTGGGCTGCTGAACCTGTTACATGGATGTGGCCAGCTGGACATGAGTAACTTCCTGGGCCACACTGGATCGTGAGGGAAACATCCAAAAACAGAGCTGATGTGGTGAGTAAAATATTGTGAAGAATTAGACTAATGTAGGACCCAAAGAGAAACCAAACTGAAATCATAATATGCTTGCTTGTCTCGAATCTTTCTTTTTTCCTCAAATGCCCATTAAGGACCACCTGCCTTCGTGCAGCCCTTTCATTCTTAACATTCTTACCCTTTTCTGGAAACTTCCCCGTCAGAGTAGATAGAGGCCATGAATACCCTCAGCAGGCTGGAGAGCAGCATGCGGCCTACATTCCCGGGACAGAGGTATTTAGCTCTGCCTTAAGCAGAGAGCAGTGTCTGAGTGCTTCGCAGCACAGACACATAGTTCCTGGGGTCTGAGGCTACTCCCCCAAACAGGAAACAGGGTTTCTGATGTTCATTGACCACATGGTCCATGCACAGATAAGAGTCTGGCTTACCCCAAGCCTTTACTTTGTCTACTGGTTTTTCCCTGATAGCTAAGTTAGGTAGTACCTGAAAGGGGGCATAGAAGAAGCTTATTAGCATGAAAGTTTTGAGCTGAAGGGAAATGAAGATTGAACCAGTAGACATACATTGATAATTTTCAGAGGAGGAATTTGGGAGGCCCATTGGAAATGGAATTTATTATGGGCTGTGAACCTTCCAACTACTTACTAGTTGTTCATTTAACCTATACTTTCTTTTCTCCTTCCAGAATCTAATGATTAAAAAAACAACAACAATAACAAAAACCCTCACAGATCTTTGACTTTCTCAGTGAAACGTTATCTTATTCAAAGCAATGAGTACATCTCTTTTTCTTCTTCCTTATTGAGTTCTAGGATTCTGCTTAACTTTTAGAATAAAGTTCCTTCAAAATCAAATGATGAAAAAATCAGTCTGATGAAAATTCTGACTTTCTGAATTCATTCAGTTATATTTTTATGAAATTATAACAGAAATAAAATATTATTCTTTTGAAATCTGACATTGAGCTTTATGTATTAGACTCTAAAAAGGATCAGGATATTCAATCCTATTGCCTCCATAAGTAGAATTGTACTTATTAGATCATGTGTCCTAGTATTGTCCTGAGGTCATATTTTCTCTCATTGGTCCAGAGGTTTTGGTCTCACTTATAAAATCTGTGGCTGGGTGGTTTGTGTGGGTCTGTGTGTGTTTTGTAAAATAAAGTTAAGATAAGCATGCTACATCGCTCTGTGATGCAGCGCTATAATCCACTCCTACAAGTTGTGATATCTATAGGTTTCATGCACTTAGGACATGTCAAGACCACATGGTGGCTAAGTTTGTATACTGTAGCTGATCATGTGGAATGTAGCTGTCAGTCTTCTCTTCAGTTTCATTGTTTTAGTGCATGAATTCATCTAAAAGGACCAAAAGGTAAATAACTAGAAAAGAAGGTACAGACAAGGTCTCTAAAGCATTGCCAGTTCCTTGATTCTAAGGTCAAAGTAACTTATCAGTGAGTGGGGCAACAAAGAGAGTTTATAGTTAGTTGAGACATCTACCTCTCTGTCCCATTTCACTTCTGAGTCCTGGCAGTTAACTGATGCCTTGGTTTGTGATTATTTGTAACTAAGCAAAGGAGACCATGTGCTGCGGGCACAGCAGCCTGGAGAGCAGCATGAAGGCCAGCCGACCCTCTTGTTGAAATGGCCCTGCGGGTTTCTGACAGTAGGGGTGTAAGGTCCCTCAGCTGCATAGAGCAGCAGCCTCTGAAATGTGGTTTCTGGCTGGATCAAGATTTTTGTTTATTTGTCTTTTAGTTTTTTTAAGTTCATTTATTTTGAGAGAGAGGGTGAGTGAGCAGGGAGGGGCAGAAAGAGGGAGACAGAGAATCCCAAGTAGGATCTGCACTGTCTGCGCAGAGCCCGATGCAGAGCTCAAATCCGTGAACCCACAAGATCATGACCTGAGCTGAAATCAAGAGTCAGATGCTTAACCCACTGAGCCACCCAGGTGCCCCATGGCTAAATCAAGTTTGAATGTGCTATGACACCCAGTTCGGAGTTTTGTCCTGTCCTAAACATTGTTTTGTCTTTCCTTACGACTTAATGATTATATCTGGTTAAGGACAAGCCTAAAACTTAATACCAAAGCAATAATTAGAAGGAGATTTATTACTGAGGCACCTGGGTGACTCAGTCTGTTAAGCGTCAGACTTCAACTCAGGTCATGATCTCAAGGTCCATGAGTTCAAGCTCCATGTCAAGCTCTGTGCTGACAGCTCAGAGCCTAGATCCTGCTTCAGATTCTGTGTCTCCTCCTTTCTTTGCCCCTCCCCCCACTCACATTCTGTCTCTCTCTCTCTCTCTCTCTCTCAAAAATAAAATTAAAATATTTAAAGAACAAAAATAAAAAAAGGAGATTTATTGCTCAAAATTTCTAAGTTTAGTAAATTAATCTGTGATAAGATCTGACAGGCTTATCTGAAACAAATTTATTATGAATCATGGCTGTGACTGCAAATATTTATTCATATTTTGATTCTTTTCTTGCCTCCAACCTGAATCTGAGGTGAAACATGCTCACTGATCTTTGGCTTCCCTACATGAGACAAAGGGGAACTCATTATCTCCTTTCCTTTCCTACTTACCACCAAACCATGAGAACTGGTAACTTTACAACAGCAAATATTGTTCAGACAGATGATATCAAAATATGTTTCTGGCTTCTGTAACCTCTCCAGTCGTGTATTGGAATACCAAATGTAACAGCAGTAAAATCATATTCATTTATGACATACCTCTATGCTTAATTTATTAGAAGTTATATATGGAATCATAATAATCTAGTAAGTGAAATCATACGTTATGTAGCCTTTCGAGATGGACTTTTTCACTTGGCATAATGCCCTTGAGATCCTTCGAGGTCGTTGCATGTATAAATAGTCTGTTCCAGGGTGCCTGGGTGGCTCGGTTGGTTTAAGCGTCCGACTTTGACTCAGGTCATGATCTCACAGTTTGTGGGTTCAAGCCCCGCGTTGGGCTCTGTGCTGACAGCTCAGAGCCTGGAGCCTGCTTCGGATTCTGTGTCTCCCTCTCTTTCTGCACTTCCCCTGCTCATGCTGTGTCTCTCTCTCAAAAATAAATAAACATTAAAAATTTTTTTTTAAATAGTCTTTTCCTTTTTATTACTACATGGCATTCCATTGTATGAATGTACCACAGTATATTTATCCATTCACCCAATGAAAAAGATTTGGGTGGTTTCCAGTTTTTGGCCATCACAAATATAGTTGCCGTAAACATTCATGTACAGATTTTTGTGTGAACATAAGCTTATCATTTCTCTAAAATATGTACCCAGGGGTGTGATTGCTGCATTGTAAGGTAAGTGAATGTTAAAATTTATGTGAAACTACCAAACTGTTTTCCAGAGGGACTGTACCACTTCCCCACCAGCCATGCATGAGTGATCCAATTTCTCTGCATCCTTGCCAGAACTTGGTATTGTCAGTACTTTTTATTTTAGCAATTCTGATAGATGTGGTGTGGTATCTCTGTGTGGCTTTAATCTGCATGTCCCTAGTCACTAATGATGCTGAAAATCTGTTCATATGCTTATTTATATGCTTATTTCCCTACCACAAATTCTCTTTGGTGAAGTGTCTGCATGAATCTTTTGCCCATTTTTAATTGGATTAAAATGTTTGTTTCCTTCCTATTGAGTTCAGAAGGTTCTTTATATTCTGAATACCAGTCCTTTGATGAAACTGTATTTTGCAAATATTTCCTGCCATTCTGTGGTTTGTCTTTTTTATTCTCTTAACTTTTATAGAACAAATGTTTTTAATTTTGGTGAAATCTAGGTTGTTGATTTTTTCTAATGGATTGTACTTTCAGTGTCTTGTCAAAAATCCCTTCACCTAGCCCTAGGTCATGAAGATTTTCTCTTATATTTTCTCTTAAAAGAATTATAGTGTTACATTTTACACTTGGGTGTATGATCCATTTTGAGACTCTTCTCAAGTTTTTGTATAAAGGTGTGAGATTTAGGTCAGGTTCAATTATTTGCTTAGGAACATCCACTTGTCCCAACACCATGTGTTGCTAAGGCTAACTTTCCTCCATTGAGTTGCTTTGAAACTTTGTCAAAAAATCAGTTGTCCCCACTTGTGTGGGTCTACTTCTATAGTTTTACTCAGCAGCACAAAGCTGTTAATGATATTCTTACATTATCTTTGTAGGGTAGAATCTGGAGGGTGGTTTTCTTTTCCATTCCTTACATGTATAATTTGTATCTTCTCTCTTTTTTTTTTTTTCCTTGATAATTCTAGCTAGGGACATATCAACTTTATTAATCATCTTAAGAAAATAAACTTTAAATTTTTTTATCTCTATTGTTTGTTTTGTAGTTCATCAGTTTGACTTTCTAATTCTTTTCTTTTCTTTTTTAGTTTATGGTGGGTTTACTTTGTTCTTTATTTCTATCTTCTTTTGTTGAAAGCTTACAGCAGTGTTTTTCAACGTTTCTTCCTTACGAATGTAAGTATTTAAAATATTAAATGTCCTAGGTGAAGGGGATTAAACGTACACTTACCATGATGAACACTGAGTAATGTATGGAATTGTTGAATCACTCTATTGTACACCTGAAACTAATAAAACACTGCATGTTAACTACACTGGTATTAAAATAAAATAAAATAAAATATTAAATCTCCTTCTATGTACTATTTTAGCTACACCTCATGTATATTTTTATTTTTATATGCTGTAATAAAATCTATATGAATGTGGTCTCTCAAAATATCTTCTTGTACTCTACTCCCCTTTTCTTATGACGCTGTGAGATGATAAAATGTCTACATGATGAGAGGAAGCAAGGGGAACGGAGTAGGCATGGTGACCTACTGTTAGTTGACAATATGCCTGAAGGAGGCCCATCTGCCTCCAGACTATGGTTGACCACAGGCAACTGAAACCACAGAAAAGGAAACTGTGGTTAAGAGGAGGCTATTGTATTTTAAAGTTCAAGGCTTAAATTCCAAATACTTGAGAGTTTCCAGAGACAATTTTTTTTTTGCAGTTGACCTTCAGAATCCATTTTGCTTTGATCAGAAAATAAAGTCTGTATCATTCCAGTCCTCTTGAATGTATCGAGAATTTTTTGTGGCCAATCAGACTGCGCATGCGTGTGAATGCTTCCTCCGCACAGTAGGGCTTGGCTGGAGCCACAGCTTCAGGTTTGGGTACAGGCAGCAGGTGCCTGGGGAGCACTGTGCACTTGCTGCTGCACAGAAGTAGGTGGCTGAGTCTCCCGGCTGGCAAGCCATGATGTGCAGTGAAAATTGTTTGGCACTTTCACTGACGAAAACTGTGAATCTCCCATCTTCCTTTGTGCGCTTAACCGAGAACACGGCTAGTAGTAATGCAGGGCCTTGACCAGGGTATTGCCGGTACCATACGAAGTAGTCAAACGCTGTGTTCTCATAAGTGCAGTTCAGAGTAGAAAAAGCTCCTTCCTGGACTATCAGAGATGGAGGGCCCTGCTTCACCTGCTCCTGGCCACTCTTCTCTTGGCCGCTCACCCCTGCTTAAAAAAATAACAAAGTCATTAGGTCCCGGAATTTATATTTTCCTCTTAAAGTTTCGATGTGCATGAGGTTGCCTGTGTCCCAATTTCCTCATCCCCCCAGATTAAAGACATATCCTGGCCTTTCTCCTCTGCAACTCACAGCCTAGTTGAAGCCATAGAATTAAAATTGATGTTCTCAGGATCTTGTCCATTCCTCCCGACACCAAAGATCCGAGACAACTCATTTGGTCCTCTGTTCTTCCTAGCTTGCTAGAACTCTAACTTGAAGGTCACACCTGCTTTTAATTCCTTCAACAGGCCCCACCCCTTCACAAGTGCTTTCACTGAAATCTACTTTTGTCAAAGGAAGTACTTCCTCATTTTGCCCTAACTTAGAATCACTGCAAATATCTTCTCTGGGAATCAAAAATTTCCCCAACACATGGATGAGTTTAGAATTTCTCTCCTCCCGAAAACCCCTCTTCATTTTCCTCATACCTCCTAGTTAAAAATCATATACTAGGTCACTAGGTTTATATGTCAATAAAGATTACATTTAAGAAAAGGAAGGGATGGACCCCTATGAAGCCACAAGATTAGCATGTGTGGGGCATTTCTTTTTTTTATTACAAATACTAATTAAAGTCTATTAAAAACACACAAAAAGTGTAATATCACATAACAAGCTAGGGTGATGGAGCAGAACATAGAGAATATATGGTCTCTTTCCCCTTAGGGAACTTAAATTTTATTACACTCTTTTAAATGTGTCCATATTATATATGATCTTAAAAGAATTATAGAAAATAATTGAACCAATTTTGATTTCTTTTATATTTCTTCTAAAATATAAATCAGGTAAATTAAATATTTCTAAGAATATACCTGGGGAAAAGAAATTGGAAAGTACTGGAATAATCTGTTCTGCAGGACCTTTGATCTCCAAATGGGCATAAAAGAATAGAAAGA
Organism: Acinonyx jubatus; assembly: GCF_027475565.1. NCBI lineage: Eukaryota > Metazoa > Chordata > Mammalia > Carnivora > Felidae > Acinonyx > Acinonyx jubatus. Next base: position 71,355,012 of record NC_069386.1, on the reverse strand, counting down.
TTCTGCAGATTTCAGAAGATATGGAGTCTTGACCATCCAGTAACGTAGCATTTTTAGTAGTGCTCATTCTGAGTTTGAGCAAACATTTAACTTTTTCTTCACATTTTGTCTTAATGGGTAAAATATGAAAATATGAAGAATCAGTTTGGCTTTAGACGTTAACACGGCAGGGCATAGAGACAGAAATTCAGGATAAGTTCCAAAAGCAGCCCTAAAAATAAGAGTGATAGGTACTACAAATAATAGAAATTAGAAGAAATAAGGAGGACATAATTTTTCTGAAGCACAGAGAAAATTTTGTTGTATCTGTATTTGATATCATCTCAAATCTAATAAAAAGAAAACACATCAGAGTTCAATTGGAGCCAATGATTAGAGTCCCCATTCCTCATTCCCCAATCTCATTCTACTCCAGTACTCTAAAGAGATTTCTTATCATTTGTTGCATTTCTGATGTGTTTCTTCCGTTTTCATTTATTCATTCATTAATGCGTATCTTCAATATATAAGTGAGTGCTTACTAAATGAGCAACACTTGGGTCTCATTCTGAAAGAAACATAGTCCCAATCTTCAGTCAACCTAGTCAATACTCAAGTTCAGCTAAATAAAGTCTACAAAAGAGAACTGTGTATCTAATCGATGTGATGGAAAAAGTAATGAACTCTGCTTCTAGACCCAGATGGAGAAGGGTTCTTATGGAGGATATGCTTGAACTAGGACTTAGATCATCAGTAGATTTCCCAGCAAAAATAATGGGATAAGAGAATTCTATGCACACATTAACTCAGTGATTGGAGGTTGGCTGTGTATGGGTGAAAACAACATAAATTCATGTTAAAGAAGCTAATGTACCCCTGACCTTGAAGAACAAGGTATATTATTTTAAAAAGTGTTGTTGGGGGGGGGGCAGGTGACTCAGTCAGTGAAGCATCTGATTCTTGATTTTGGCTCAGGTCATGATCTCACAGTTAATGAGATCAAGCCCTACATCGGGATCTGCTCTGACAGCACAGAGCCTGCTTGGGATTCTCTCTCTCCTCTCTCTCTCCCCCTCCCTCTGCACTCTCTTTCTCAAAATAAATAAATAAACTTTAGAAAAAGAGTTGCTTTTCAAAGTCATGTTTTTCAAACTATTAGACTAAACACCGATACTATTTAGGTAGATGGATGGATAGGTAGATAGTTAAATGCATAGATACATGCAGATGATTAATAGATACAAATTGAAGCAAAGTAGGAGATAATAGTTGATTAAATTTTTAAGGATTAATTCTGGCTAGTTGATGAATTTGTGTGGGTGAGACAAATGTTAATCTTTGAAGCAGCACTGCCTCTTGGTGGTCATATAGAAAAGTCACACTGAACGATTTTCCACAGTTTCTTAACAGTTTGTGTTCAGAAATCCCTGGGTCAATTAGAGCACAGAAGTAAGTGACTGAATCTTCTTGAGCCAGTGATGTCTTCGGATGAATGAAATTTTGCCCCTGTTGAGTTCTATGAAACTTGTGCTCTTTTTTACTGAGATGTATCTCAGGTGGATTTAGAGGTCTTGGTTGCAAAGAGGGACCTACCAAGAGACAACAGGGCTCCTGAAACATTCTTGGTGGAATATCACATGCCCTATGGTCTTTTCAGATGCAGAAATTGGCCCGCTGGCTGAGTCACTGCTTGGGCTGTCTTTCCTCCCATAACCTCAACATCAGATCAGGGAGAGTCCTTTATATTGAAGAGAACGTGTCTTTAAATAAATTCTAATATAGACAATTGTTCTACATCTTTGCCAAAGTATTATATAGTCATCTTTTTTTTTTTTTTCAGCTGACATAATGGTTATGTAGTGATCTCATTGTGGTATTACCCTGTCTTTCTCTGATGACTAAGGATGTAGAAAGTTTGGCAGACTTTTTCAATACAGAGTTGAATAAATATTTTTGGCTTTGCAGGCCATTTGGTCTCTGTTGCAACTACTCAACTCTGCCATTGTAGCATGAAAAAAGCCACTGATAATACATAAATAAATGAGCGTTGCTCTGTTCCAATAAAACTTTATTTGCAAAAATATGTAGCTGGCTGGATTTGGTTTGTGGGCATATTTTGTTGATCCCCAATGTGGAGCATCTTTTTAATGTGCTTATTGGTCATTCCTACCTCTTTTATAAAAAGCCTGCTCAAATATTTTGCCCATTTTTAAACTGGGTAATTTATCTTTTATTGAGTTTTTTTTTTCAATGGCATGTTCGTGATTCAGTGAAGAATCTTATTGCTATGTGGACACAATTACCCATAACTATGCAGTCCACAACTTCTTTGAAAAATCTGACTTTGGAACCAGTGACTTAGCAGATGTCCAAAGCAGTAAAACATCAGGATTCGGACTAGAATGAGCTGCAAAGAGAAATTCGTTTTCCCATAACCATAAATGTTGATGATTTTGTAAGTTCTGATATTATGTCAAATGATGAGGGAGGATAAGGCAAGTTGAGGTCAAAGCACAGCTGGCATGCATTCCACCTCCCACCCCCGCCCAAGGGTATTCCTGGCACTCCAGGCTGCCCAAGAACAAAGGAAAGAAAACAAAACAAATCGTTCACTGAGACCACTGGACCTGAGTTCCCATCAGTTTACAAACGTTTTAGTAAATTATAAGAAAAAGGCAATCTTATCAATAGTCTAATCCAGAAACCTGTAGACCCAGTTTCCTGGAGCCCCAACATTACCCTCCCCTCCATAGTGATGGAACACATAGGGAACAAAGGCAAGAAGGAAATGGAAGGTAAAGTTAAATTTCTTTACAACTTGTGGTCCACTGAAAAATACTTGAGGCAAAAGAAGAGTAGAACATTACTCCAGGAACCCCCTACTATCCTAAAGTTAATACCTTCCTAGAGGTAAAACAACCTGAGATTAACAATAGTAGGGCTTCAGGTATCTTAGGAGTCCTCTTTAGCATATGAAAGTCCTTCTGGAGACCTCACTTTTGCCTTTACCTCCCCAACCTCCATAGTATGTATATAGCCAGTCACTCTTCACAACCCCAATGCTGCTCTTTTTGCCCACAGGTCCTGTCCCTGTGCTTTGATAAAATCACCTTTTGGCACCAAACATGTCTTCAAGAATTCTTTCTTGGCTGTCAGCCTTGAACCTCACCCCCATCACCCCCAAACAACCAAGAACACAGGACTCCTTCTTCCCCTGTACTTCCCTCAGAGAGGCTGACTGCTAACACCTCTCCTCTCCCCCGGCTTTTTGTTATAGAAGCTGCGTTGCCTGCAAGAGAAGCCGCAAAGTCCACGGCAACGGTTCACCCCACTCACGGGGCAGCAAAGCTCTACCCCAGGCATGACAGACTGAGAATACTGGGCCCCTGTTGCACTCACCCCAGCTCCCTCATTGAGTGGTGCTTCCATGCTGGGAAAGGTAAGTCGGGACCAGAGGCCACTGCTCCCACCCAGCACACTGTTCCTAAAGCAGGAACATCACTCTGAGAAACACAGGTCATGGTCCTTTCTCACAGCTCCAGAGTGGTGACAGAGAGGTTATGTGCAGGGAGAGAAGCAGCTATAAGAACGGAGCTCTCCCCTCGAGAAGACTTTATCTGGAACATAGCATTGGGAAGCTCAAGTTTAAGGGTACTGTTGAAAACAGTGGAGATTTTGGTCATAAGAAGTTATAGAAGTCCAGTAGCTCAAGAACAGCAATAAGGTAAATCATAAACTAGGAATTTGACAGAGAAAACAGGAAAAAGCTAGGAAGCATCCTCCAGGGGTCAGAATAAGCATCAACGATAAATCTCAAAGACTACCTCTGCAAAGGGGCTTGGAGCAATGTATGCCCACTGGGGCATTGTTGAAAACAAAAGAACAATCAGCCAGCACTTAATTGAGGCTATTTGGCTAGGTGTGATACAAACAGGGGCAGAGAGCTTACCACAGATCTGGGAAAAAGTCTGTCAAGGTTATCTTGCTAAAAACCACTGTTATACCAGGGTGTCCGGGCACGTACCCAAGACTGTGTTTTCTTAGGACCAATGTCAGAGGCCACACACCATGGACAAAATTGGTTTAATTGAAAGAGTCGAGTCACCAAACAAATAAACAAGCAAACAACAAGAAGAAGAAGAAGCCCTAAAAGGGATGGGGAATGAATACCCAGGGTTGCTATAATATGTGGTTACCTCCAACCATATCTAGGTCCTAATGCCTGGTATTTGAATATATGAATGAATATGACAAGAGGGACTTTGGATATATGATTAATGTAAGGATCTTGATATGAATCATCCTGGGGTATCTGAATAGGCCCTAAATATAATTACAAGTGTCTTTGTGAGTATGATTAGGAGATTTGACTCCAGAAGAGGAAAGAGATGTAGTGGTGATGAGGGAGCACAAGGCAAGCTGAGGGCAAAATACAGGCTAACAGCACCCACCCCACCCCCTGCTGCCACCTGGTCCGAGGAATACGTGTGATATTTCTCGGACACTCCTTGCTGCCCAAGAACAGGGGAAAGGAAAGAAAGCAAATGGTTGACTGATAGAGATCACAGTCATACACGACAGGAGTCTCCTTCAGCTTATGGATAACTTAGTAAACTGCAAGAAAAAGGCAATCTTATCCATGGCCTAATCTCCAGAAACCTATAGACTCCGTTTCCTGGAGCCCTAATATCACCCTCATCAAAATGTAAGGAGGTTTAAGTGTTTATGTGGGAAACAAAGGCAAATGAAAATTAAATTCCCTTACTGCCTATAGCCCACTGACAAGTCCTGAGACTGACAGAGTGACCTTCCTTTAGGAGCTCAGCTGCCTGGATGATGGCACTTTGCTGGAGGCAAAAGGGAATATGGGCTTAACATTATCCTGACCCCCCCTCCCCCCCCCTCCCCCCCGCCCAGGATCCTGTGAGTCTCTTTAAACACATAAAAATTCCTTTGCAAATCTCCTTTATCTTTAACCCTCAAGTGTATGTTGGCAATTATACTCCAAGCTTATGCCCCCGATATACATTTGAAGTCTCATAACTGAGGTTTAACTAAACAGTAATAAATGGCGTTTTCCTAACAACAGCTAGCCCCTCAAGGTCCTGGAAACGTTGCTTCCAAAATTCCTTAGAGACTTACACTGTCCCAAACCCCCTCCGAACATGAAGGTATATAATCAGTCACTCCTCACAACCCCAGTGCAGCTCTTTCTGCCCATGGGTCCTGTCTCCGTGCTTTAATAAAATCACCTTTTTGCACCAAAGACGTATTCAAGAATTCTTTCTTGGCCATCGGCTCCCAACCCCACAATCACCTCAAAACCCCATCAGTGGTAGAAGCGAGAGGCTGGAATCATTCAAGAAAGGGTCATGGGCCAGGGAATCCAGCTGGTCTCCAGAAGCTAGAACAGGAAATGGATTCTTTCTCTTGAGCCTCTAGAAGGGCTCAACCCTGCTGAGACCTTGACTAGACAGAGAAAATGATTTCAGACTTCTTGCATCCAAAACTATAAGAGCATAAATTTGTTTTGTGTTCAATGACCAAGTTCATATATGAACATTCAGAAAGAAATTTTTTTTGTTTGCTTTGCCAGACCAGTAGTGGTGTGGTTTGAAGTAGGGGTCCGGAGCCAATGGGCAAGAAAGATCTCTTGAGACATTTTCAGTGCCAATAAATAAATAAATAAATAAAAGGTATTTTCATTATAGCATGGGGACAGGACCTGTGGGCAGAAAGAGCTGCCCGGGGTTGTGAGGCGTGACTGATTATATAAAGATTTTCTATCCTATGGAGGGAAGGGTGATATTAGGGCTCCAGGAAATTGAGTCTATAGGTTTCTGAAGGTTGCTTTTTTTTCCTTATAAATCATTAACGCAGTTGCAAACATGGAAACATGTCTTGCATGGCTGTGATCTCTATCAGTTAACCATTTGCTTTTCCCCTTCCTTTGTTCTTGGGAAGCCAGGAGTGCCTGAGGAATATCACACACATCCCACCTGGGGATGGGGAGGGGTTGCAGGATGTTAGCTTGTGCTTTGCCCCCAGCTTGCCTTTTGCTCCCTCATCCGGATGGGATGCAGCCATTTGCAATTGTCTATTAAGACACATTGGATTGAGGCAGGTTTGTACTCTTGAGACACCCAGCTAAGCTGGATCCTTCTCTACTAACATCTTTATTGGAGTGATTTTTTTTCTTTGTATTCCTTTCACTTTTTTCCCTCTTGGAATCCCGCATATTGGGCTTAACTATTCATTTTAAGTCTGTCTTCTCATTAGCTACTCATGTTCCAAGTCAGAGGTTTAAGTCCAGAAAAAGAGATCCCAGGTTGAGAAGGGAAGATAAAGACCAAAAAGTCTCAAATCCGTAGGACCTAAAAGTGCCTGTGGTTTGAACTCCAGCGATATAGTCAGGAATATTAAGCCGTGCCAATGCCGTGTGGTGGGCTTCCGGATCTGACTGCGGCTGGAGGAGGAGCCAAGTCCTGCTGAGGGTTTGTGCACAGGCTGCAGGTGCCTGGGGAGCACTGTGACTCCGCCCCGGCGCAGAAATAAATGGCTGAGTCTGTGGTGCGGAGGGAGGAAATGTAGAGCAAGCTGCGGCGATCCTCAACCACGGTCGTAGAGCGTAATCTTCCATTCTGCTTTGTCCCGGAAGGAATGTAAAACAGGTGTATGAGGTGGCCCCCAGGATTTTGGCGAAACCACTGCACCCTGGTCACAGAGGTGGAAAAATTGCACTGCAGCGTGCAGCTGAGTCCCTCCTGGAGACTCAGGTCTGGGGGACTCTGCTTCACCATCAATCCTGTCACACCTGATGAGACACGGAAACACGGTCACAGGCTATGGTCACTGCAACCCCTGCAAAACCTAGAAAATGGTCTCATAGATTATGAGAAGGACAGAAAGCCTGCCAGTCTTGTGAGCTCCCCCCCTCCTCCCTCAACAACACTGCAGCTGCTAAATCCTTTCAGATTCCCACCTGGGACTGTCTCAACTCACAGCAAACCTGGGTGCACAAAAGTCCCAGCACAGTGACCAGTAGCCTCTTCAGGACGCTTTGCCCTGCTGACCAGGACATTTTCACCATAAGATAGACTAAACTAAACCCTGGGGCGTGAGCGTCACCAACCGGATCTGGAAGTGTTCCTGCTTCTGCAACCAATCAGCCTCACCCAACAAACACTGTTGGGGCCCAGATGCTCTGTGACAGGAAGCCCCACCCTCTGGCCTCAACCTCACTGAGAATGGGCTGCTTGGGGGCGCAACAGAGGGCATTATTCTGATACTTCAGGGACACTTGCTGATAATCCTGGAAGTCGTAGTGTGGGAGAGGGAAAGGGAGAGGCCCCCGGGGAGGGAACCAGGCTTCTTCTAAGCTAATGGAGGAGAATCATAGAAAGAATTTTCATATTCTAAAATCTGAAAAACAGGCGAGTATTCTGACAAAAAGATATTTACTCACCCATGAATTAATTATATGAGAGCCATTCCAGTCATGCCAAGTAAGAACATAAATGTTATATATTATATACTTAACGAATTCCTATTATTGGAATGTATGAAATATTTATGGCCTAGAATAACCAAGACTTGTGGTAAATATTGTTACGGGAAATGAACCTAATAAGACTGTAAATTATGAGGAAAAGATAGGACCAATTTGGACATTATTTCTACATATTAACTTTGCTGCATAATACTTTGTTTTTCTAATTCTTGGCTGTAAAGTTTCCTGTGGTTCACACTTGCGGTTTAGTGAATCCTTTCTCTAATTTCTCTATCTTCCTCTTTTCCTTCTACCTTCCCCTCTCATTGCACCTTCTACTTCCTTTCTTCTTTTTTCCCTTAGCTTCTCTGTCTTCCCTCCTTTTGGTTTTCTAGTGACAGGAAAGAAACAGAAAAAATATTAAGGAAAAGGTGGTATACAACGATTTAGAAATGATTTTGGATCTGTGAACAAAAGTTCCTATTTGTCCTGATACAGAAAATTCTTAGGCAGTAAAAATGAAACAAACCAGAAAACTCTGGAATTCTTCACCTTCCATCTCTCTTTATGTGACTCTGTTTGATCTAGAAGTCTTTTCTGATAAAGGCAGATCAAGGTAATGATACAGATAAAGATTATAACAATGTAAATACAGATATATGCATCACAGCTAGAAACGTCTAGTACTTGAATCAGGGAATAAGGCAAAGCTACTAATTGAAAGGAATATTCAGTAAGAAGCATGTTTCATACATGCTGATAATGATTTAGTTTTTCCTCACACCCAATTATTCTCCCCTCTTTACTGTTTATTACTAGCCCCCATTTTCACACTCAGACAATTTCTCCAGCCTTTCAACAGCTACTCACAACTAGGTCACTCAGAATAGTCTTGATTTAAGAAAAGCCTATAGTACCTCCTGATGGACCAGAACCTTAAGAAAGAAACACCTTTTACTCAGCAGTAAGAGCACGCATAGCTCAGCCCAGCTATCCTTGTCTGGCGCTGTACCTGTGGAGTGACTTGAAGCCATAGAAGTGTCCACAGGACAGAGAATACCATGAATTGGACCATGAGTCCCCCGCCCCCCAGTGCCTTTTAATGAAAATAAATATTTTCATGTAATATAATTTTTGGTAATTGTATGAAAACAATCTAATTCTTAGTTATGAACTTATTTTTTTATTAATTTTTCTAATGTTTATTTTTGAGAGACAGAGACAGAGACAGAGTGCAAGTGGGGGAGGGGCAGAAAGAGAGGGAGACACAGAATCCGAAGCAGGCTCCAGGCTCCAGGCTCTGAGCTGTTAGCACAGAGCCTGACGTGGGCTTGAACTCACAGACCATGAGATCATGACCAGATCTGAAGTCGGATGCTTAACCAACTGAGCCACCCAGGCGGCCCTTAGCCAAGAACTTATTAAAAAATGAGACCTTCACTGTGATTCAATACAGGTTAGCTCATATATTTAAGAGTGTTTTAGACCTGGGAAAATAAAAAAATGAATTAGACACTAGATCTTCATTCAGGGAGCTTATGGTAATAGTGGGGGAGACAAACATCTTTCCAAATGTAATCAAGTCCTAGAGAATGCAGCAATTAAAACATGCCATTAATATTACCTGAATACCAAGACAGCAACAATTACTTTAAGCCTCTATTATAGGAGGCAGTTTAGTGGAAAATGTGATACCGTATGCCTTCTATGCAGGTGACAAGAGTGGACAGTAACAAAAGCAAAGATGGGTGATCTTTGAAATGCAACCCATTATTTTAATTTTTTTAAGTTTATTTATTTATTTAGAGAGAACGAGTGGGGGAGGGGCAGAGAGAAAGAATCCCAAGCAGGCTCCACACTGCCAGTGCAGAGCCCGATGCAGGGTTCGAACTCACGAAACTGTGAGATCATGACCTGAGCTGAAACCAAAAGTTGGTTTTTAAGCAGGTTTAGCCTCCCAGGCACCCCAAGTGACCCATTATTTTAAATACAAAGAACAGAGAAGATGAGCAATTATGTGGACGGGACCACTGATCTCACACACACACACACACACAAATAAATGTATTAAAAATTTGGGTGTCTCTGTCACTCAGATCTGGGCACAGTCTATAACCTTAAGTAACTACTAATAGCTTTTAGGCTCAAGGAAAAGCCTTATTCACATACCTTAAGGGTTGCCTCTTAAACTGCATTTGAATATCAGAAAAATTTGTGGGCTGTGCTACTCCAGACTTTGATTTGGGATTTGGGAAGATTTAAGGGAAAGGAAAGAAAAATCAATTCACTAACCCAGTCTTTCCTTTCAGATGCTATGGGTGCAATAGATTCTTGCATCATGAAATTTTATTTCCTGAAATGCTAAGGATCCATTTTCTTGCTTATCTACGTACTCACCTATGGTTCTAAAGGAGATCGGCATGGTATTCATAACAGTCTTTCATGATGGTTGGAACACTTTGCAGGACTTAACAATACGACTTTAAAACCATATGTATTTATTCTAGACTAAACCTGCTTAAAAACCGGTGTTATTTACTTTACAACTAGATGGACTTTGAAACTAAAATTGAATGACTTTATTTTTATAAAAAAACATCCATAATTAAGCTTAACATTTTTATATTATTTATTTATTTATTTTTGAGAGAGAGAGCACACATGGGGAGAGGCGCAGAAAGAGAGAGGGGGAGACACAGAATCTGAAGCAGTTTCCAGGCTCTGAGCTGTCAGCACAGAGCCTGATGTGGGGCTCGAACCCAGGAACCGTGAGTTCGTGACCAGAGCCAAAGTCAGAGGACTCAGATGCATAACCAACTGAGCCACCCAAGTGCCCCTAAGTTTAAAATTTTTAAATAAAATTTCAGTTTTAAGCACATGTTACTAAAACTGTTGATTATTCTTTTTTTATATATTGCCTTTTAGCTTTAGTAGGTTAAAAGGAAAGTAACTTTTTGAAAGCATATGAATAAAGCTTTAGTTTGTGCCCTTGTCTCAGACTCTATAAATAACAAGAGTCCTCTGCAGATGGATTTGCAGTTTCAAGGAATGGAAAACGAAGGCCTCCACATTTTTACTGAAGTCAGGTGATCTGCAGACACTGAATATCTGATGAATTGTTCAAGAATATTGCAAATTTTTATCAATGGCACTGTGAGAAAAAGCGTAGGAAAAGAAAATGATTAAGGATTCACTTATTATTATTGTCCATTCAACAGGTATGAGAGAAATTGAATTAGAGGAGAGAAAAAGGGAGGCAGTAACCTGGGTGTGCTGATCAAGAAAGGCTGGTCACTCATAGAACAAAGAAGTCCAAGATTTCACATGAACTTCATCATGACCTGTGTTTGACTGAGAATGTTATCAAGGACCAGTGGATAAAAAAGGCCCTTTCCCCTTCATTTTGAATTGTCTTTCAAAGGTCACCTGACAATATCCTTAAAATGCCAGCTCTAATTAAGTCCATTCTCAAATATTTTAGTCAAAGTGCTGATGTTCTTTAAGGAAAGAAGCCTCTGAGGATACTAGTAAAATAATCTGGAGATAATGCAGTTTGACATAAGCAGTTATCCTGGGTTTTCGGTAGAGTAATTCTCTGATTTGCCTTATGCCAACTCAACATGGCCAACCCCGGACCATCTAAACCCATCACTATTTCAGATGACACGAGAGCAAGTAACTTCTTCCAGCTTGTTGAAAATCAAATCCTACAGCTTCATTTCCTCTAGAAGCCTGACTCTAGAGGATAAAAATGCTGCACTTCAAAAAACAGGAGTCTCGCCTTTGCAAAATGGTAAAAATAAATAAATAAAGGAAAAATATCTAGGGGCGCCTGGGTGGCTCAGTCGGTGAAGCATCCAACTTTGGCTCAGGTTGTGATCACAGTTCATGAGTTAGAGCCCTGAATCACTTCTCCACCGATAGCACGGAGCCTGCTTCGGATCCTCGGTCTCCCTCTCTCTCTGCCCCTCCTCTGCTTGTTCTCTCTCTCTCTCTCTCTCTCAAAAATAAATAAACATTTTTTTAAAAAGGGAAAATATCTGGGAATGCAAGCTGGTGCAGCCACTATGGAAAACAGGATGGAGGTTCCTCAAAAAACTAAAAATAGAACTACCCTATGACCCAGCAACTGCACTACTAGGCATTTATCCATGGGATACAGGTGTGCTGTTTCGAAGGGACACATGCACCCTCATGTTTATAGCACACTATGGACAATAGCCAAAGTATGCAAAGAGCCCAAATGTCCATCGATGGAGGAATGGGTAAAGAAGATGTGGTGTATATACACAATGCAGTATTACGCGGCAATCAAGTGAATGAAATCTTGCCATTTGCAACTACATGGATGGAACTGGAGGGTATTATGCTAAGCGAAGTTAGTCAGTCAGAGAAAGACAAATGTCATATGACTTCACTCATATGAGGACTTTAAGAGACAAAACAGATGAACATAAGGGAAGGGAAACAAAAATAATATAAAAACAGGCAGGGGGACATGTTCTTTTACAGAACATGTCAACTTCCTGAAAACAACTCAGGCTGAGACCCTGAGTCCTTTAAGTTACAGTGTCTCAGAAGGTTTGTGTTCAGCTCCCCCTGTAGTCCCAGGCGCTGTGTCACTCACAGCACAGAAGTACTTGGCCGAGTCGCTCCAATGGGCTGAGTGTTTCTTCAGGTGGAAGGCCTTTTCACTCTTCTTAAATTCAGCCTCGAAACCTTTGATGCCTTGAACTAGGGCATCTGATGGCCCTGAAAAGTACTTGAGGAGAAGCTGGAGTCCTTGGTTGGGGTGCTGCACATACCAGAAGAGATAAGTAGTTCCACTAGAGGAATAGTTACAACTCAGCTCCAGACGGGCTCCTTCAGAGACAGTGATGTGGCCGTCAGTTTGGGTCAGTGACTGGGCTCCAGTTCCTCCTGAAACATTAGTGCTGAGTCAATGAACTCCACTAAAGCAAAAGGTCTATATTCAGAATCAAACCAGAACAATGTTTTACTTGTGGACAAGGGAATTAAATGGAATGTTACTCACTCAGGAACAGAAGCACCCCAAGCGTCAAGATGAACACCAAGGTCATGGCCAAGCAGTGAAGAACCAGAGAGTTTTCTTTCTGGGAAGTTCCTCACACACAAATGAAATCTGATGACCGAGGGGACTTGAATCCAGATTGCTCTGAGGTTGAGGAGGAATGATAGATTTAGATTCCTTTTTCTTTGGGACTGTTAGGAAAAGATGCTAACAGTCCAGGCTAAGAGATGCTAAGAGATGTCCGGGCAAAACTGTCTGCCCCTGTTGTCTGAGATTCTTTATATGTCACTGTCTAAAAAATGCCGACAGAACACCTCTTTAAAGTGTAAGGACAGAAGGTTTTTGGGAGCTTATTCTGATCTTTTACAGAAAAGCCATTTTGAATTTAGGCAACAGTGCCCTCTAGGGGCGAAACAGAGCTAAGGAGACATTCACATTTTTTTGTGAACCTTTCCGACTTGTTCCTGACCGTCTGTCTATAGGTGAATTTCAAAGCATTATGGTTGTGTCCAGAGGATTTATGTTTTGCAGGCCCTGAAACTTATAAAATGGGGGGGGGTTTTATAAAAGAACAGAAAATTTTGAATAAAAAATCGGGCACAAAATAATTTTTTAGAATGAGAAAGAAAATCACAACAAATTACAAATTATATTAAACAAAGGCCACAAATATCATAAAATCTAGAAAACTGCGTATTTCCCTCATACATTTATTTAATACTTTTTCTTTTTCTTTTGACTCCATACTTTTTAGTTGTTTCTTCATTTGACAATAAATTTGCAATATTTCCTATATAGTAAAAATAAAGATAATTCAGTCTTTACTCTCAGCATGTTGATCACACACACACACAAATTTTAATTCACAGTGCATTGTGATAATGCTACATAAATTTTTAGGACTATAGTCAAATTTTGTAAAACATCTATTAAGTCACTGTGTACTGTAAGATTTCATTACATTTCAAGTTTTCTTATGCTGTAACAAACCCTAAATACTATGAACTGATGATACTTATTAACCAGTTTATTAAGTCTGTGTTACTTTTCTATTGCTATGTACCAAACTACCATGAGCTCTGTGACTTAGAACAACACCCATTTTTTATCTCACATATTCTGTGGGTCAGAAGTCTGGGTACAGTTAAGCAAGATCTCACAAGTCTACAATCAAGAAGTCAACCAAGATTGCTGTCTTGTCTGAGGTGTGGGGGCCCTCTTTCAGCTCAAGTAGTTGTTGGCAGAATTCATTTTCTTGTAGTTGTAGAACTCATAGCAGCTTGCTTCTTCAAGCCTAGCAGGAGAAGCTCTCTGATCTCAGGAAAACCTAAGCCCTCTTGTGTCAAGCACACCTGATTGTAACAAGCCCACCAAAGGATATTCTGTCTTTTGATGAACTCAAAATCAAACTGATTAAGGGCTTTAATTACATCTGCAAAGTCTCTTTACCTTTGCCATTAACATAACTTGGTCGTACAAGTGACATCCGTCATATTGTAGGTCCTGCCCACATTCAAGGGGAGGAGATTATATAGGGTATGTACACCAGAGATCAGAAATCTTAGGTACCATCTTAGAATTTGCCTACCACAGTTGTTAATGTCTTCATTTTACTGGTGTATTATGAGTTATACATTATCCCCATAAATGTAAAAAATTTGGGACCAATCAGCAAGAAGTTAAGAAAAACCTTAATAGATACAACTGGGTAAAGCCATTTCACACCAAAGGAAAGCATAAGCAAAAGCATCCGCCACAAAGGTAAGGAATCAAGTTTATATAGAATGGAGTGCACAGATATGGTAACAGTAGTCAGTAAAACCATAAAAATGGATTGGAACCAGCCAGGAAGGTGCAATATAGTTTTAAACTCCAGAAAGTTGCCAACAGTAGACCATCAGGTCTTTAAGGAAGCAAAGACTTGTTAATGGACCATTAGCAGAGTCTTATGTCTAGCCTGAGTAGTCAGGCTGCTGAAATGACAATTGAGGCCATAGGGGCAGATGGAATTTCCAAAGGAGAGGGCACATATTGAGAAGAAAAGAGGGCCTACAGCAGGAGGAATGCTCACGATGTGGAATAATCAAAGAATAGTATAAAAGGACACTGCAAAAGATCTCCCAGATCTTGAATTTATTTTTTACTTTTATTTATTATTTGTTTATTTAATGTTTATTACTTTTGAGAGAGAGAGAGAGACAGAGTGCAAGCGGGGGAGGGGCAGAGAGAGAGAGAGGGAGACACAGAATCCCAAGCAGGCTCCAGGCTGCCAGCACAGAGCCCGATGCAGGGCTTGAACTCACAAACTGTGAGATCATGACATGAGCTGAATGAAGTCAGACACTTAGCCAACTGAGCCACAGGTGCCCCCAGATCTTGAATTTTTAAATGGGAGTGCAGAGGGTCAGAGAGAGAAAGATTTCAAAAAAGGAATGAGTGAATGAGTAGCTAAGACTGCAGAAAGTGGCTGCTCTAAATGTGGTCTGTAGGTTAAGCAGCATTGGCATCACCGGGGGCTATTCTGAATTGCGTGATCTCAGACACTACCCAAATTTCCTAAGCCAGAATCTTCATTTTAATGATTCATGTGCACATTAAAATTTGAGAAATATTGGCCTAGTGTTTTAATGCAACTTAAACATATCTTTTGGATTTAAAGATGAAGGTCATTGATGACTTCTGAGAAAACAGATTTTAAAAAGGGTTGGGACAAAAGCCAAGATGCATGGAGGTGTGGAGTGAAAGACAGGAGACAAAGTGAAAGCAGTTATGATTGAGGCTACAGTAAAGGAACAGGGAGCCAAGAAGTGGATTGGTGGCAGGAGAGACGTGTATGGGCTTGGGGGGGGAGTGTTAAATTATTTTTTAAGATGAGAAAGCTTAAATATTTTAATTGATGAAAAGGAATCGGTGGCAAAAAAAAAAAAATAATAAGATTATGGAGTTTGGATAATCAGTGGGCTGAGGTGCCAGAGAATTGAGACAGAATGATATGGGAGAAGAGTTTGGGCACAGGATACTGTCTGTTTAAAAGTAAGAGGGCTACCTTTCACATCATTACAGGAAGTAAGGTAAATTATATGTATAAAAGCAAAGTTTTAGTTGGGATGCAGAAAGTTGAAGATGATATCAATGATATCATTTAATGATATTAATTATCTTTATGGTCACCTACCATGGATAATCAAAAGGTGGTGGATATGCTGTTTTGGCAGAGTAGAGCTTCAAGGGAGATATTGTAGAGTATGGAATGATAACAGATTATAGAAACAAAATATTTTCATGCACTGTTTCATGTACAATTGATGTTAAAAGCTGTGACTATATGGAGACAATCTTCAGTATAGCTATGTGATTTTTACCAGCTATGCTCATCAGTTAAGCAATATGACTAAGAGGGAAGATTGGTCCAGAAGTGGAATTTACCAGATGTGTTGTGATGGTTAATTTTGTGTCAACTTAACTGGCCTGAGGGATGCCCAGATAGCTGGTAAAACATTCTTTCTGCATGTCTGTGAGAATTTCCAGGAGAGATTAGTGGATTGGAGGCAGGAGAGGCACGTATGGGTTTGGAGAGTGTTAAATTATTTTTTAAGATGAGAAAGCTTAAATATTTGAAATGATGAAAAGGAATCAGTGGCAGAAAAAAATAAGATTATAGAGTGAGATTATTTGACTGAGTGGAATGACCAAAGAGATCTCCTCTCACTAGTGTGGGCAGGTATTGTCTAGTCCACTGGGGGTCTGAATGGAACAGAAAGATGGAGAAAGAACAAATTGTCTCCCTCTTACCCTTTTCTCTCTTCATGAGCTGGAACATCCATCTTTTTCTGCTGTCAGACCATGGAGATCCTGGTTCTCAGGCCTTTGGACATGGAGGGAATTATACCACCGGCTTTCTTGGTCTTCCAGCTTGCAGATGGCAGACTTTGGGACTTCTTGGCCTCTCTAATGAGTGAGCCAATTCCTATAATGAGTCTATCTATCTATCTATCTATCTCCTATTAATTTCATTTCTCTGGAGAACCATGACTAATACAAGTGTCGTAGAATAACAGGTGGACAGAGTGAGATGAGAATACCAGCACGAAGAAGTTGAAGAAATATGTCCTGGAGAATGTTGGATGAGAAGGAAGAGAAAATAGCAGATGAGACAGAAGACTATGAAGGAACTGGAGGAACAGATGTTATTAAAGAAAAGATTTGGTGAGAGTAACTTCATGAGGACAATCAAAACAGATGATTGTCATCTGAGAAGGTAGGGCTTCAGAGATGGAAAAGTTCTGGTTAATGACTAGTGGCATGGCTAGCTTATTTGACATCTGGATCAAATAAAGTTTAAGACTCTTTTTACTACACAAAAATGTTTCATAATTATCATGGTATATTTAGGAAAAGACATGTTCTTGGTGCATTCTTTAGTTTTTAATGTAAATAATGAACAACTTAATAAAGAAGATATTTCAGTGTTTAGAATATTATTCAAATTCAATAAATCATTTATTTATGACTTAAATTGGCACTTAAAAATATTACCCCTTCTGGGGCACCTCAGTGGCTCAGTCGGTTAAGCATCCGACTCTTGATTTTGGTTCAGGTCGTGATCTCATGGTTCCTGGGATCGAACCCCACCTTGGGCTCTGTACTGGCAGTGCAGAACCTGCTTGGGGTTCTCTTTTCCCTCTCTCTCTCTGTCCCATCCCTGCTTGTGCTCTCTCGCTCTGTCTCTCAAAAATAAACATTAAAAAAAATATATTATCCCTTATAGTGTTCACTCTCTGTTTTATATTTTAAACACAAATAGAAACTATCAATGGTCTCATAAAATAACAAAATAGAATAACTCAATATTATGTTTCTCTCCACAACCATTGTACTATTATTGTTTGTTTCAAATCTATGTTTGAATGCAGAAATATATAACGCGATAAGTTTAGAAATATGACCTGCATGAAAAGCAAGCTCAGACAATTACACAATGTTACAAACTTGTTCCAAAAATTAAAGGCATGCGCTTTCACTATTGGGAACATGGAAGAGTTATACTTTTCTCTAAGTACTATACAATTAAAATCCATGTACATTATGTATAAAACAAAACAAAACCAAAAGGTGGAGAGAAGTCAGAACAGCTAGGGACTTTGAGAACTGAGAAAGAACAACACGGTGAGTTTACCGGGTTTTCTTTTTGTCTCCTTCCGGATTTGGAGTTGAGGAAGCTGACAACATGGAAACACGGTCTCTCCGGCTCGGGCTCACTTGCTCTCCTATCTTGAGATTGTGCTTCTCACTTTAAAAAGCTTCCCAGCTTGGGGCACCTGGGTGGCTCAGTCTGTTGAGTGTCCAACTTCTGGCTCAGGTTATGATCTCACAGTTCATGAGTTCGAGCCCCTTATCAGCTCCTGGCTGTCAGCATGGAGCCTGCTTTAGATCCTCTGTCCTCCTTGCTGTCCCTTCTCTGCTCTCTCTCTCTTTCTAAATAAACATGAAAAAAAAAAGCTTTAAAAAAAAGCTTTCCAGCTTGTGTTACACACACACACACACACACACACAGGCCGTTAGATATATGGAATTATGCTAATTATCAAGTCTTGAGCCACAGCCTTCACCTGCACCAATAACTGTATCTGAATCTAGTTGTCAACATTGTTGCACATTAGAATCTGGGACAACGGGAAAGAAAGAAAGAAAGAAAGAAAGAAAGAAAGAAAGAAAGAAAGAAAGGAAGAGAAGGAAGAAGGAAGGAAGAGAGAAAGAGAGAAGAAAGAAAGAAAGAAAGAGAGAGAGAGAGAGAAAGACAGAAAGAAAGAGAAAAAGGAAGGAAGGAAGGAAGAAAGAAGGAAGAAAGAAAGAAAGAAAGAAAGAAAGAAAGAAAGAAAGAAACCCAATGTTCCAGTGTTTCAGGCCCGAGGAGGTCTGATTTAATTGCCTGAGATGGACCCAGGTATCAGTGCTCTTTTAAGCTCCAAAGCTGTTCCAATGGGCTCTCAAGTTGAGAATCCGGGTCAAGAGGGACTCAGTCCACTGATCAGCCTGGACTCCATCACTAGACCCAAAATTAGAACCTCACCTAAATCATGTGTACTAAGAAGGGAAGAGGAGCTGTGCCTCAAAACAAATATGAGGTATAGTTACTAAAAAGAAAAGCAGGGATGAATCCTAGCTGGCAAAACAGAAATCTTCTATATGGGCCACACACCTTATCTTCACACTGCCGATCATTCTGTTGCAAACCTTGCCAAATTCTCAACACCCTAAAGGGAACTTCGTGGCTCTTCCAGGTGAAAAGGTCTAAATATTATAGAGAACACTACTTTGAAAAGACCCTCCAAAAAACCCTGCTGCTCTCTCTACTCAAAGGATCAGAAAACGGTCTTGTTTAGCAAGACAGAGCATGGTTAGACAACAATCGTTGTATTCCCGACACACATCCCAGAAAAAAACTGCAGCCCCATGCACACTAACACAATCAAATGCCAGGTGGGGAGCCTAGACTACTGCCCTGCAAACACAGAGGCACCTTTAGCATCTCTCCTGATGTAGTGTCAGGAAGGCCAAGTAGAGAATGGGAACTGTAAATCCTGCCTTCTGGTAATGAGTTTTACTATGTTCCCTGAGTGTGAGGGCAACTCTGTGGGGAGCTGGACTTGCACCACCACTGGGAACAATGGAGAGCCTTTCCTCTTCCCCACCGGAGTGGTCTAGTAGCGACCTAGTTCAGGCCTAGTTCACTATTGCCCAGTAGTTACAAGGCCACCCCTGCCTAGCGACCGTGGAGACCATGGGAGCTGCAACTCCCACCTAGCAATAATGAGGTGCACTGTATCAAGAAGTATCAAGAAGGCTGAATGGCTGCAAGAGAAGAGAAGAGCTGTCAAATCCAGAACAGATTTACAAAAATGGTGAAAGAGGGAATCTTAAAATATCAGGAGGGAAGAAAGAACACAGTAATCAAAAAGAAGGGTAAATACATAAAGCTTTCCTTTTTCTCTTGAGTTTCCTAAATTAAGTTTAATGGGTCAGGGAAAAATTATAACACTGTTTAATGATATTCAAGCATATATAGGGGAAATATTAAAGAAAATTATGAATATGGGAAGATAAGTGGATGTAAAAAGGAGGCGCTGTTTTTATACTTCATTCAAATTGGTGACATGGCATCACTAGTAGACTGTGTTATGTATATGACAGTGTAATACCCAGAACAATCCTTTTAAAAAGCTATACAGGGAGATACATCAAAAACACCATAGATAAATTAAAATTGAATTCTAGAAAAATGCCAATTGACTCACAGAGATTAAAAGGAAAAAACACAGGAAAACAAAAAAATAGTGAGAAAAAAAGAACAAATAAATAGACTGGAAGATTAAGCCACAAAACATCAATGACATTAAATGCAAATTGTATAAATACATCAGTTATGACACAGAGATTGTTCTATCCATGAAAAGACAGTTAAAATAGGAAGTGGATTAAAAAACATGACCCAACTATAACTGTCTACAGGCAACTCATTTTATTTTATTATTTTTTTAAACTCATTTTAAATTACATAGGCATATTGAAAGTAAAAGGATAGAGGACTAGGAAGATGGCGGCGTAGGAGGACGCTGGGCTCACCGTGCGTCCTGCTGATCACTTAGATTCCACCTACACCTGCCTAAATAACCCAGAAAACCACCAGAGGATTAGCAGAACGGAGTCTCCGGAGCCAAGCGCAGACGAGAGGCCCACGGAAGAGGGTAGGAAGGGCGGCGAGGCGGTGCGCGCTCCACAGACTGGCGGGAGGGAGCCAGGGTGGAGGGGCGGCTCGCTGACCAAGCAGAGCCCCCGAGTCTGGCTTGCAAAAGCGGAGGGGCCGGACGGAGTGTGTTCTGACAGCAAGCGGGACTTAGCATCTGGGAGGTCATAAGTTAACAGCTCTGCTCAGAAAGCGGGAAGGCTGGAGGACAAAGGGAGGGAGAGTTGCTGAGCCCCAGGATGACAGAGCTCAGTTTGGCGGGGAACAAAGGCACTCGCCAGCACCATCTCCCTCGCCCATCCCCCAGCGAAAATCCCAAAGGGAACCGGTTCCTGCCAGGGAACTTGATCGCTCTGCGCAAACACCCAGCGCTGTGCTTCTGCGGAGCCACCCCTCCGGCAGCGGGCCTGACTCCCTCCTGCTGCCACAGGGCCCCTCCTGAAGTGGATCACCTAAGGAGAAACGAGCTAAGCCTGCCCCTCCTGCCCCCGAGCACCTTGCCTACCCACCCCAGCTAATACACCAGATCCCCAGCACCACAAGCCTGGCAGTGTGCAAGTAGCCCAGACGGGCCACGCCACCCCACACTGAATCCCACCCCTAGGAGAGGGGAAGAGAAGGCACACACCAGTCTGACTGTGGCCCCAGCGGTGGGCTGGGGGCAGACATCAGGTCTGACTGCGGCCCCACCCACCAACTCCAGTTATACACCACAGCACAGGGGAAGTGCCCTGCAGGTCCGCACCACTCCAGGGACTAGCCAAAATGACCAAACAGAAGAATTCCCCTCAGAAAAACGTCCAGGAAATAACAACAGCTAATGAACTGATCAAAAATGATTTAAACAATATAACAGAAAGTGAATTTAGAATAATAGTCATGAAATTAATCGCTGGGCTTGAAAACAGTATAGAGGACAGCAGAGAATCTCTTGGTACAGAGACCAAGGGACTAAGGAACAGTCAGGAGGAACTGAAAAACGCTTTAAACGAGATGCAAAATAAAATGGAAACGTCCACGGCTCGGATTGAAGACGCAGAGGAGAGAATAGATGAACTAGAAGATAAAATTATGGAAAAAGAGGAAGCTGAGAAAAAGAGAGATAAAAAAATCCAGGAGTATGAGGGGAAAATTAGAGAACTAAGTGATACATTAAAAAGAAATAATATACGCATAATTGGTATCCCAGAGGAGGAAGAGAGAGGGAAAGGTGCTGAAGGTGTACTTGAAGAAATAATAGCTGAGAACGTTCCTGAACTGGGGAAGGAAAAAGGCATTTAAATCCAAGAGGCACAGAGAACTCCCTTCAGACGTAACTTGAATCGATCTTCTGCACGACATATCATAGTGAAACTGGCAAAATACAAGGATAAAGAGAAAATTCTGAAAGCAGCAAGGGGTAAACGTGCCCTCACATATAAAGGGAGACCTATAAGACTCGTGACTGATCTCTCTTTTGAAACTTGGCAGGCCAGAAAGGCATGGAAGGAGATCTTCAATGTGATGAACAGAAAAAAATATGCAGCAGAGAATTCTTTATCCAGCAAGTCTGTCATTTAGAATAGAAGGAGAGATAAAGGTCTTCCCAAACAAAAACTGAAGGAATTCGTCACCACTAAACCAGCCCTACAAGAGATCCTAAGGGGAATCCTGTGAGACAAAGTACCAGAGACATCGCTACAAGCGTAAAACATACAGACATCACAATGATTCTAAACCCATATCTTTCTATAAATGTAAATGGACTAAATGCGCTAACCAAAAGACATAGGGTATCAGAATGGATAAAAAAACAAAACCCATCTATTTGCTGTCTACAAGAGACTCATTTTAGACCTGAGGACACCTTTAGATTGAGAGTGAGGGGATGGAGAACTATTTATCATGCTACTGGAAGCCAAAAGAAAGCTGGAGTAGCCATACTTATATCAGACAAACTAGACTTCAAATTAAAGGCTGTAACAAGAGATGAAGAAGGGCATTATATAATAATTACAGGGTTTATCCATCAGGAAGAGCTAACAGTTATAAATGTCTATGCACCGAATATGGGAGCCCCCAAATATATAAAACAATTACTCATAAACATAAGCAACCTTATTGATAAGAATGTGGTAATTGCAGGGGACTTTACCACTCCACTTACAGAAATGGATAGATCATCTAGACACACGGTCAATAAAGAAACAAGGGCCCTGAATGATACATTGGATCAGATGGACTTGACAGATATATTTAGAACTCTGCATCCCAAAGCAACAGAATATACTTTCTTCTCGAGTGCACATGGAACATTCTCCAAGACAGATCATATACTGGATCACAAAACAGCCCTTCATAAGTATACAAGAATTGAAATTATACCATGCATACTTTCAGACCACAATGCTATGAAGCTTGAAATCAACCACAGGAAAAAGTCTGGAAAACCTCCAAAAGCATGGAGGTTAAAGAACACCCTACTAAAGAATGAGTGGGTCAACCAGGCAATTAGAGAAGAAATTAAAAAATATATGGAAACAAATGAAAATGAAAATACAACAATCCAAATGCTTTGGGATGCAGCAAAGGCAGTCCTGAGAGGAAAATACATTGCAATCCAGGCCTATCTCCAGAAACAAGAAAAATCCCAAATACAAAATCTAACAGCACACCTAAATGAAATAGAAGCAGAACAGCAAAGGCAGCCTAAACCCAGCAGAAGAAGAGAAATAATAAAGATCAGAGCAGAAATAAACAATATAGAATCTAAAAAAACTGTAGAGCAGATCAACGAAACCAAGAGTTGGTTTTTTGAAAAATAAACAAAATTGACAGACCTCTAGCCAGGCTTCTCAAAAAGAAAAGGGAGATGACCCACTAGATAAAATCATGAATGAAAATGGAATTATTACAACCAATCCCTCAGAGATACAATTATCAGGGAATACTATGAAAAATTATATGCCAACAAATTGGACAACCTGGAAGAAATGGACAAATTCCTAAACACCCACACTCTTCCCAAACTCAAACAGGAGGAAATAGAAAGCTTGAACAGACCCATAACCAGCGAAGAAATTGAATCGGTTATCAAAAATCTCCCAACCAATAAGAGTCCAGGACCAGATGGCTTCCCAGGGGAGTTCTACCAGATGTTTAAAGCAGAGATAATACCTATCCTTCTCAAGCTATTCCAAGAAATATAAAGGGAAGGAAAACTTCCAGACGCATTCTATGAAGCCAGTATTACTTTTATTCCCAAACCAGACAGAGACCCAGTAAAATAAGAGAACTACAGGCCAATATCCCTGATGAATATGGATGCAAAAATTCTCAATAAGATATTAGCAAATCGAATTCAACAGCATATAAAAAGAATTATTCGGGGAGCCTGGGTGGCTCAGTCGGTTAAGCGTCCGACTTCAGCTCAGGTCAGGATCTTGCGGTCCGCGATTTCGAGCCCCGCGTCGGGCTCTGGGCTGATGGCTCAGAGCCTGCAGCCTGCTTCCGATTCTGTGTCTCCCTCTCTCTCTGCCCCTACCCCATTCATGCTCTGTCTCTCTCTGTCTCAAAAATAAATAAATGTTAAAAAAAAAATTAAAAAAAAAAAAGAATTATTCACCATGATCAAGTGGGATTCATTCCTGGGATGCAGGGCTGATTCAACATTCGCAAATCAATCAACGTGATACATCACATTAATAAAAGAAAAGATAAGAACCATATGATACTGTCAATTGATACAGAAAAGGCCTTTGACAAAATTCAGCAACCTTTCTTAATAAAAACCCTTGAGAAAGTCGGGATAGACGGAACATACTTAAACATCATAAGAGCCATTTATGAAATGCCCACAGCTAACATCATCCTCAATGGGGAAAAACTGAGAGCTTTTTCCCTGAGATCAGGAACATGACAGGGATGCCCACTCTCACCGCTGTTGTTTAACATAGTGTTGGAAGTGCTAGCATCAGCAATCAGACAACAAAAGGAAATCAAAGACATCAAAATTGGCAAAGATGAAGTCAAGCTTTCACTTTTTGCAGATGACATGATACTATACAAGGAAAATCCGATAGACTCCACCAAAAGTCTGCTAGAACTGATACATGAATTTAGCAAAGTTGCAGGATACAAAATCAATGTACAGAAATCAGTTGCATTCTTATACACTAACAATGAAGCAACAGAAAGACAAATAAAGAAACTGATCCCATTCACAATTGCACCAAGAAGCATAAAATACCTAGGAATAAATCTAACCAAAGATGTAAAAGATCTGTATGCTGAAAACTATAGAAAGCTTATAAAGGTAATTGAAGAAGATATAAAGAAATGGAAAGACATTCCCTGCTCTTGGATTGGAAGAATAAATATTGTCAAAATGTCAATACTACCCAAAGCTATCTACACATTCAATGCAATCCCAATCAAAATTGCACCAGCATTCTTCTCGAAACTAGAATAAGCAATCCTAAAATTCATATGGAACCACAAAAGGCCCCGAATAGCCAAAGTGATTTTGAGGAAGAAGACCAAAGCAGGAGGCATCACAATCCCAGACTTTAGCCTCTACTGCAAAGCTGTCACCATCAAGACAGCATGGTATTGGCACAAAAACAGACACATAGACCAATGGAATAGAATAGAAACCCCAGAACTAGACCCAGAAACGTATGGCCAACTCATCTTTGACAAAGCAGGAAAGAACATCCAATGGAAAAAAGACAGTCTCTTTAACAAATGGTGCTGGGAGAACTGGACAGCAACATGCAGAAGGTTGAAACTAGACCACTTTCTCACACCATTCACAAAAATAAACTCAAAATGGATAAAGGACCTGAATGTGAGACAGGAAACCATCAAAACCCTGGAGGAGAGAGCAGGAAAAGACCTCTCTGACCTCAGCTGTAGCAATCTCTTACTTGACACATCCCCAAAGGCAAGGGAATTAAAAGCAAAAATGAATTACTGGGACCTTATGAAGATAAAAAGCTTCTGCACAGCAAAGGAAGCAACCAACAAAACTAAAAGGCATACAATGGAATGGGAAAAGATATTTGCAAATGATATATCGGACAAAGGGCTAGTATCCAAAATCTATAAAGAGCTCACCAAACTCCACACCCAAAAAACAAATAACCCAGTGAAGAAATGGGCAGAAAACATGAATAGACACTTCTCTAAAGAAGACATCCGGATGGCCAACAGGCACATGAAAAGATGCTCAACGTCGCTCCTCATCAGGGAAATACAAATCAAAACCACACTCAGATATCACCTCACGCCAGTCAGAGTCGCCAAAATGAACAAATCAGGAGACTATAGATGCTGGAGAGGATGTAGAGAAACAGGAACCCTCTTGCACTGTTGGTGGGAATGCAAATTGGTGCAGCCGCTCTGGAAAACAGTGTGGAGTTTCCTCAGAAAATTAAAAATAGACGTACCCTATGACCCAGCAATAGCACTGCTAGGAATTTACTCAAGGGATACAGGAGTACTGATGCATAGGGGCACTTGTACCCCAATGTTTAGAGCAGCACTCTCAACAATAGCCAAATTATGGAAAGAGCCTAAATGTCCATCAACTGATGAATGGATAAAGAAATTGTGGTTTATAGACACAATGGAGTACTACAGGGCAATGAGAAAGAACGAAATATGGCCCTTTGTAGCAATATGGATGGAACTGGAGAGTGTGATGCTAAGTGAAATAAGCCATACAGAGAAAGACAGATACCATATGGTTTCACTCTTATGTGGATCCTGAGAAACTTAACAGAAATCCATGGGGGAGGGGAAGGGGAAAAAAAAAAGAGGTTAGAGTGGGAGAGAGCCAAAGCATAAGAGACTCTTAAAAACTGAGAACAAACTGAGGGTTGATGGGGGGTGGGAGGGAGGGGAGGGTGGGTGATGGGTATTGAGGAGGGCACCTTTTGGGATGAGCACTGGGTGTTGTATGGAAACCAATTTGACAATAAATTTCATATATTGAAAAAAAAATAAAACTGCAAATCACATACCCACACACAAAAAAAAGAAAGTAAAAGGATAGAAAGATATATCATGTGAACATTAATCAAAGGAAAAATGGCTACATTGATACCAGATAAAGTGGATGGACTTCTGAACAAAGAAAATTACCAGAAACAGAGAGGAGCCTTACATACTGATAAAAAGGATATATTTCCAAGAGGACATAGCAGTCCTAAATGTGTATGCACCAACCAACAGAGCTGAAGAATGAGTGGAACAAAAACTGACAGGACCAAAGGGAGAAATAGACAAATCTACAATTGTAGTTAGAGACTTTAATACCCTCTCTCCACAAGTGAGAGAACAACTAGCCAGAAAATCAGCAAGCATGTAGAAGAACTCAGTAACACCACAACCAGCCATATCTAGTAGCCAGCTCTACCCATCAACACCCTAGCCAATGACGGCAGAATACACATTGGTTTCAAGTGCCCATGAAGTACATACCAAGTAAGACTGTATCTTGAGCCATAAAGCAAACCTCAACAAACATGATGTAAAAGAATTAAAATCATAAAGAGCATGTTCTCTGACCACAGTGAAATAAAACTGTAAATAAATAACAGAAAGATAACAGGAAAATTTCCAAATACTTGGTAACTAAACAGCATACTTCTTTTACTTTTTAATGTTTATTTATTTATTTTGAGAGAGAGAGAGAGAGAGTGAAAGAGCATGAGCCTGTGCGTGGGAGGAGCAGAAAAAGAGGGAGAGAGAGAATCCCAAGCAGGCCCAAACATCAACGTAGAGCTGGACTCAGGGCTTGATCTCACAAATTGCCAAATCATGACCGGAACTGAAATCAAGAGTTGGACGCTTAACTGACTGAGCCACCCAGGGGCCCTACAACACACTTCTTAATAATCTAAGGGTCACAGATAATGTCTCAAAGAAAGTCAAGTGTATACTGAATTGAATGAAAATGAAAGTACAGCACATCAAAATCTGTGGGACGTGGCCCAAGTAGTGCCAAGAGGGAAATTGATAGCACTGAATGCAAATATTAGAAAAGAATAAAAGTCTCAAATCAACCACCTAAGCACTCACCTCAAAAACCCAGAAAAAGAAGAGAAAAACTAATCCAAAACAAGCATAAGGAAGGAAATAATAAAGGCAAAAATTAGTGAAATTGAAAATGGAAAAACAGTAAAAAAAAATCAATAAAACAAAGAGCTGGTTCTTTAAAAAGATCAGCAAAACTGACAACCTTCTAGCAAAACAAGGAAAAAAATGGAGAAGACATGAACAGGTTAACTAAAGATAGGGCATCCTATGTGATTGGTTAGGGGTGAATATCTGCCTTTTTGCAGTTGGTCTCGTGTTGGATGGGCTTCCAGAACACGGTGCTAAGTGAAAGAAGCCAAGTATGAAGGGCTGTACAATTCCATTAATG
Source organism: Acinonyx jubatus (assembly GCF_027475565.1). NCBI lineage: Eukaryota > Metazoa > Chordata > Mammalia > Carnivora > Felidae > Acinonyx > Acinonyx jubatus. The sequence continues at coordinate 71,327,357 of NC_069386.1, read as the reverse complement.
CGAAATGAACAGAATAAATAAACCCATAGAGACAGACTGCAGGTGACCAGGGATTGGGGGAGGGGAGAATGGTAAGCAACTGCTTAATGGGTATGTGGTTTCCTTTCCGGGTGATGACAAGGTTTTGAAACTAGATAGAGGTGGTGGTTGTACAACATAGTGGATGTACTAGATGCCACTTAATTATTCACTTTAAAAGAATGAATTGTTTGGCCTGTGAATTAATCTCAACAAAGCTATTATTGAAGTTGAAGTTGATAAAAATCTAAAGATCAAATGTAACTTCAGAAACATATGTGCAGATACGTATATGTGCATATATATGTATACATACGCATAGATGTGCATATATACACATACATATGTGTGTGTACATATATAGATCAGGTTTTGCATAGTTAATTGCTTCTATCTGGGAAAAGAGTCAATTTAGAAAGCCCCTCGATGGAGAAAGATTCCTCAGCTTCAAGATAGGGCACGTGGGTGGAGCCCCAGCTGCAGAGTTTGGGTATTGGTGCCAGGAGCCTGTTGTGCACTGTGCCTCTATAGCACAGAGGTAGGTGGCCGAGTCACTGGGCTGAGAAGCTGCAATGTATAAAGCACTGTGTTTTGACGGTTTATCCAGTGAGGCTTTAATTCTTCCACTTGTTTCTTCTCTCTGAGCTGACTGAATCAACAACAGAACTGTGAGTCCTTTGCCAGGGTCCTGCCTAAACCACTGAAGGGAATAAAAAGTGCTACCGGTGTAACTGCAGTTGAGAACCACGCTGTCTCCCTCTTGGACATTCAGAGCTTCCGGACTCTGCATCACCTCCTGTTTACTGCTCACCCCTGTTCAGAAAGAGAACACAGAGAGAGGGACGGGTTGGCGGCTAACTATTCCTGGGAAATTACTTCCCAATTTACTTTTTCAGTCTACATAGAACATCACATCGGTACAGCCCCCTATCTTTCTTTCTCTTCCCTGAGGAGAAACGGCTCAGGATCTGTCTGTTCTTTGCCCATTTCCAAATCCCTTTCACTCACAGTCCAGTTGTAACCAAAGGATGAGCAAACTCAAGGATTTGTCCATTCCTTCTGTCACTTAGAGCCACTGAGAACTCGTTCTTGGGTCTGTAATACTGACAAGGGCTCAAAAGATAAAGAATCTGCTTTGCTACCTTATATGTTCAAGCATCTGTAGGAAACAGGGTGAGCCCAGCCAATCAGAGACAAGTCATATGCTCACACGCACACACACTCACCCGCACGCACACACACACTCACACGCACAGATCTGCCAAGAGTAGGAGGTGGAAATGGAAACAGTGCCATCTCAGGAGCCACCCCAGCATTGCCAGAGAAATAGTCATTTCTCCTCCTCTTCCTGAATGACAACGTTTTAAATATCAAATGCATCGACTGCAGCAAAATCCACGCATAGAGAAAAGTGTAGAGTATAAATGCTTATACCAGAAAAGAAGAAATCTAAGTTTTTACTATATAGTTGTAGCTGCTTTCTTCAGATTCCTATAACTGCTCCCTCCTCTTGCCACTTTAGTCCAGAAGTGCTGGTTGCCCTTAACTCACACTTTCTTGAAAAATCCTTTTATATCGTTTCTCGCCCATCAGATGGCAAAGAGTTAAGAATGATGAATAATATTAATATTTCGTGTGTGTGATAATGTCAGGAGGTGGGTACTCATCTCTCATAGCAGAACTGTAAACTAATTAAGGTTTACAAGGGTTATTTACCTATTACTGGATCCCAGAAATTCCACCTGCCTGAGAATTTTTTTCCAGAATCACCCTTAGAAAATATGTATAAAGTTGTATGCAGCAGCAAAAAAAGTAGAAAAATTTAAATATCCTTCACTACAACTAGTCAATACATTATGGCACATCTATATTAGGATACTATACAGTTACGGAAAGGGATTAAACTTAAATTTTCTGACTTGCAGAGAATTCTCTGACGTTCAGTCAAATGAGAGTATTTTACATCTAAGTGTGGTCCCATTTATGTTTTTAAACAGTATGTTTATTATGAATATGTATTTAAATGAGTCAAAGCAGTTGAAATGTGCTCACAAAATGTTCACAGTAATTGAGAACTTGTGAGGGACAAATCAAGGAGGGTCACTTTCTATTCTAAATGCATAAAGTTGCTTTAATATTTTTTTATAGTTTATTTATTTATTTTGAGAGAGAGAGAGAGAGAGAGAGAGAGAGAGAGCATGAGCAGGGGAAGGGCAGAGTGAGAGGGAGAGAGAATCCCAAGCAGGCTCCGTGCTGTCAGCGCAAAGCCCCATGTGGGGCTCAAACTTGAAAACCACAAGATTGTGACCTGAGCTGAAACCAAGTCAGAGGCTTAACCAACTGAGCCACCCAGGCACCCAAGTTGCTTTAATATTTTAAACTATTAAATCTTCATTTATAACTTATTTAATCATAAAAATAGAGAACATAACAGCCGTCTAGACAAACAAGGAAAACATTGAAATAAATATACTAATTGTTTCTTTCTAGCAAACTTTCAAAATTCATTCATTTCTGAAATGCATATGCTACAGTTGGAAAATTGAGGGAACCCAGAACCCTTCTTTTTCCTTATTTTTTCTCCTTTCCTTCTTCTTTTCTTTTCCATTTTCCTCCATGAAGCTCATGTTTTATGTGTAACGTCCTCTTTAAATAGAGGTTATCTCCCCTCCCCTGCCAGAGAAACAGGTATACAGCATTCTGTCCCACTGTGCATCTCTCACAATGCAGTAATCCACAGTGGTATCTTCCAGGGTAACCTGGTGCAGGTTCAGGGGACTGGAATTTCTGTCCACAGGGATGGGTGGTAAAGCTACTTTATTAGTCACATTGTTCTTTAAACCTGAAATCAGATACTATGGGCCTTGGTTCTAAAATTGTAAATATCAGATGGTGTACTCTTTTCCTCTAATGGTGGGGTGGGAACAGAGTATGCTTACTTCTTGTCTTTCAGCACTTTCCAAGGAGTTGGGCTCCATGGTCGTAACATTACATAATCCCTAGGAGTGGAAAAACATAAGATTGTCTCCACACCCCCAAGGCAGACTTTTAAGGTCCAGGTATGGCACCTCTTAGAAGTTTCCTCTATGAACCCCATTCTCTACTTCAACTTTCTCTCCTTTCCATCCTACAGAAAGAGCAAAATGTGGCAGGAATTATCTAGACTCACTTGCCAAGAGCCAGGATGCCATTGCTTTCTCCCAAAGCCATTTTCCTTTGGGCTCACTGAATATAAGAAATTCTTTACAGCAAAGAAATCTCTTATGTGATCACAGAGCGTTATGGGTTGAATTGTGCCAAAATTCATATGTTGAAGTCTTAATCCACAGAACCTCAACATGTGATTTTACTTAGGGTCTTTTCAGAGGTAATCAAATTAGAATAAGGTCATCAAGATGAGCTCTAACCCAATATGGCTGGTATTTTTAGAAAAGGGGAAATTGTACGCAAAGACTTCATAGGGGAGAGATAAACGTGAAGAGACACAGAGAGAAGGTGGCCATCTACAAGCCATGAAGAGAGATCTAAAATGGACCCTTTCCCAACAGGCCTCAGAAGGAACCAACCCAGTAGACACCTTGCTTTCAGACTTCTAGCCTCCAAAACTGTGAAGCAACACATCTCTGTTGTGTAGGTCATCTGTGGTCCTTGTTATAACCGTCCTAGCAAACTGATATACTCGATATAACATAGCCCCTCATACTAAGGATGTGACTTCCTTACAGAGTATACAGATGTGATCTGACTCCTGCTCTAAGTGTGGTTGAGTGAAGGACAGGAAGACAAGTGAAGGCAGCAGGCCCCTCTTCTAATTCCTTGGTTTTAAAGACCATTCTTTCCTAGGTTCAGGATCTGCAGCATAGACACCTCCATCATCCTCAAACTGGAGAGTCCAGGGCCTGGAGTTCAGCCTCTGTATTGGAACCTGGACTGGGGGAGATAGGAGGACAGACACTTGGCAGGTGTCACAGTGAGGAATCCCAGACCATTGGTCAGCCAGTGAGAAAGTAGCTTGGTTGATACACTTCCCTGGTTTAGTTATGTCCCTGGAATAAGGGTGAAAACATGACACAGGCATCCACTCTCACCCAGGGTTTCCCTTGAGAAGTAGTTATGAATTTTCAACTCTAAAAGGATGGGTCAGAAAGAGGAAAATAAGAACTGTAAGGACAGCATCCACCCAGAATGCTTTTCTTACTGCGTTTTCACACTCCAGGAGAAAGAATATGTTTTACCACTGATCTGATGAGCTGGGGAGCTCAAAGAGTTTTCTTTACATTCAGGAAAGCCACCAAGTAATAACTAGTTATGAGAGGACCGAGAAAGTTCATCTAAATGACAAGAATGAGTAAATTAGACTCTGATGCAGAAAGTGACATGCTCAAAGTGACTGGACAGGTGTAAGATCAGAGCCTAATCTAGAAGCCAACTTTTCTGATTCTCTAGTCTCCTCAAATACTTCCAGGGATCATGTATCTGTAGGGGGCGGGGGCGGCATTTAGAGACTTCACATGTTGGTATAAACAAAACAAGACACATGGAATGGCACCCATCTTTATATTCCACAAACCCTGCTCAACCCCCCCCCCCCCCCCCGTTCTCTGTGTGTATGTCTCTGGTCACTGACAGAGTTGACCTCAGAGAAGAACAGGAAGAAGAAAAAAGAATAAAGGCTCTGTAAGAAAGGAGAGAATGACCTTGATAACTTTTTCCTGTTATCTTCTCAAATTTAAGAGAACTGAATGAAACAGATTGAGTAAGATAATTTCCTTCCCACCAAATAAATAAATAAATTCTACTTTTCTCTATCACTGTAAAAAATGGTCAAAAATAGATTATTTAGGCTTGAAAATGGCACAGCCACTTTCCCATCCTCCTCTGTCATCCTATTTTGAGTGGAAAGAAAACGTTTCATAATGGGTTGGGACAAAGCCAGGAATCGCTGAACGTTGGAGGCTATGCACAGACTGTTCTGCTTCTAATGAAGAGAATAAAATATATCATTTGTCACAGTTTTTGCAGAGCCTCAGTACTGAATGCTAACCAACCGCTTTCTGCCCCAACTGATCAGGGATGTTATTGACAATGGAACATCTTCCTCTTGTGACTAAAGACATGAAGGCCTTCTTCCCATGCCGGGCAAGTCCACCAATCTGCTCTAGTAAAGTTACTTTACAGACGTGGACGAGGATTGCTTAGATGTGCTTATGACGTCACAGGAGAACTTCAATTTTGGTCATTTGTGGTTTCAGAATGATCTCCACGTGGGACAGGACGATTTTTGCAATATTAACAGATTTTTTGCCTTTTTTCGTTTTTAAAAAACCACATCATCTTTCCTCCATTCAGGCAGTGGGGTGACTGGCTCATCACATCAAGAACAGGACATACAGCTGGAAAAAGAAAATAAAGATGCCTTTCTTGCCACTTAATTGCAACAGTTTCAGCCCTATAGGCATGTGAAAGGATCTGGCATCAACTGTAGATTTAGGGGATGATACGATGATATAACACAAGTTTACCTAGTGAGACAAAATCAACATTTTCTAGGTGGAGCAAACATTTTTCTAAGGGGAGAGGAAAGAGTATCAAAGATTACAAAGAGGCTTAAATCTGGACGGGTGCTTTGGAGGGACGCTGGATCTTATTCCCTTAAAGACATCATGGAAAGAACCCAGCAAAGCCTCTGGGCCATTTTCAGCTATTAAACAAATCAAAGTGCAGCCTTGTTTATATCTTCTATTGTCATCTCTCCTTTGCTCTCTGAACTTGAGTCTTGACCCCTGGCTACTAGAAGGTCAGCTTGGCCTGCTCTGTTCACTTCCTCCTGCTTTTTCCAGATGCCCTCCATGGGGGGTGGGCAGGCATCTGGATGGAGAACACCAGGGAACTCCGAGGGGCCTCCTCAAGGCGGGGCTCTCCCCTCCCTGAGGGTCCCCACTCAGAGGCGCTCTCAGTAGCCTCTTGCTCTCTCTTCTCTCCTGGCTGGAGCACTGGCAGGACAGCTCAGGCCCTGCTGCCTTCAGCAGCGTTACTTGCTCAGGAGAACACTCACTCCTCCTTACCGTGCCTAATGGAGAAACTCAGGTAGCCCCACTGACGCTCCTCCTCAGTCCACCATCTTTCTCCAATTTCCTTATCTTCTATTTAGGCAGGTGTAAAAATAGATCACAATCTGCTTCAGAAGCAGATATCCAAAGACAGAATGTCATGCAATTTTCCTTTTTATTTTTTATTTTTCAGGTGACTTTGTTTTTAATAGTCATTTGAGGCGGGGATCTTGACTCCTCAAGTGACTTTTGGGGAAAGGGGAACACTTTTTCTCGTCTTGGCTCTTCCCATTCTTCACATCAGCTAAGTGGGGGAAGATTGGGGGTTGGAGGGTACACAGAGTGTTCGCTTTCTTCTTCTTAAATCCTAGAGGGAGTGTATGGCTGCAAGCCTTTCTTAATAGAAAATGGTGGTGGATGCGTAGTGCTTTTTTTTAATTTAATTTTTTTAATGTTTATTATTGAGAGACAGAGAGACACAGAGCCTGAGCAGGGGAGGGGCAGAGAGAGGGAGAGACACAGAATCTGAAGCAAACTCTAGGCTCTGAGCTGTCAGCACAGAGCCCGATGCGGGGCTCAAACTCACAAACTGTGAGATCATGACCTGAGTCGAAGTCGGACGCTTAACTGACTGAGCCACCCACGCGCCCCAATGCTTCTTGGTCCTTAGTTGTTGTTGTTTAATTTTTTTAATGTTTATTTATTTTTGAGAAGAAGAGAGAGAGACAGAGCGCGAGTGGGGGAGGGGCAGAGAGAGAGGGAGACATAGAATCCGAAGCAGGCTCCAGGCTCTGAGCTGTCAGCACAGAGCCCAATGTGGGGCTGGAACTCATGAGCCATGAGATCATGACCTAAGCTGAAGTCAGATGCTTAAGTGACTGAGCCACCTGGGTGCCCCCCCTTGGTCCTTAGTTTTGGGTCCTCGTTGCCAAATTCGTGACAATGGAGAATGCCCTACATTCCTCTAACTGGAAAAAGGATATTTAATTCTATAGGTGACTCCAAATAAAGATTTCTCATTCTTCAAAAGACAACATGAAAATATATACTCATATAGTCCTATAATTATATTTTATATAAATATATAATATTTAACCTATAGATTATAAATATATAAATATATATTATATATTCCAATAATATTAGGAATAGTAAGAATGTTCCATTACTATTAGGTAAGTTTCAGGGACAAAATTAAATAATAGGCCTCACACCAACCAAAATTCACCATGAATATCATAAAGGAAAGCCAGGCTAAGAGGATATAGCAGAAGATTAAACATGGTCATGAAATGATTATGCGTCAATTTGTGGTCTCTACTGGAAATTATTAGGAGAACTCTAAAGGCAGACATTAGAGAACTATTGTGCTATGTTTGGTAATAAGCATGTCTTTATCAGTGTTGTAACCAGCTTTCTTCAATATGAAGTTAAAATGTTGTAAAGAATCCTGAGAGAGTAAAATGATTAGAATAAATAAAATATATTTAAATTTTGGAACAAAGGAGAAAATATTAAGGAATTATGGCCTTTAAGATATAGAAGGATTTTAATTTTTAATTAAAAAGAAAGAATGAATAAACTTTTATCCATGATGGAGAGTGGAATAAGTTGTGGCCTTTTTTTCTGGTTAAGTCTACAACCAAAGGCTTGTCTATCTCTTAACTCTTCTCTGCTGCTTTTCAAACCATGGATGAATTTCCTTTTGTTGTTGCAAAAAGTTACTACTTTTTTTATCATTAAAAAAGAGATGATCTGCTAACTAAAATAGGATATGGTTTCATCAGAAATAAGGTGTTAGCTGCATTCAGGCATTCCAAGGTGGGGTTCGATGTTCCCTAAGCACCTCTCCTCTAAGTTAACCCCCAATACTTGCAGGTCTGCATCACCCATCCTCCTCAAATCCAGCAGTCACCCAACTGCAGTGTTTTTCAAAGCAAGATCTCCAGTCATTTGAACCCAAATCATCTGTGACTCCCTAAAAAAAGTGGCCCCCAACCTCATGCCAGACCTATTTACTCCAAATCTATTGATCAGAATTAGATCTGCATGAACTGAGAGATCATGACCTGGGCCGAAATCAAGAGTCGGCTGCTCAACCAACTGAGCCACCCACGTGCCTCCAGATCTGCATTTTTGAAATAGAGTCTCCGTGTGATTCTTAAATGTACAGAAGATTTGAGAAGTACTGTCCACTTGGTCAACAGTGGAGCTTTTACTTTTTTATTTTTTCATCTCATTTTACAAGGCCTGAAACATTTACTTTATATCAGAAATTTCTTCATCTTTAAACATACCTAAGCCTCAGTTTCTTCATCCAAGGATGCATTCATTTTACTTCACAGGTTTTGGATTATTAAGTGAGTAATTAGAGTGCTAGGCAATGGACTTGGCATATGTTAAGCATTCAATAAGTGATAATTAAGACGCTGGTGACAATGGGGATGACAAAATGAGGGCAGGTTGAAACAAGAATCCCGTTGTACTTTCCTGATTTCTTTACCTGAATACGTTGGGCAAACTGGAAAGCTATAAATACATCAGGCTAAAATTGAACAAAACCAGGTGATGTGGATAAAAGAACACTTCTGTCTCTCTCCCTAGATCAGGAAGCTTCCACTTCTGCCTCCCTTGTTTCTGGGCCTTCCCTCATCCCCTCCACACAAAGGAGCTAATTCTGTCATTCAGAGTCCATTTATGAGAAGGACATTAGTCATTGCTCTAGCTTACTTTTTTTAATTTTTTAATTTTTATTTTATTTTTAGAGAGAGAGAGAGGGAGAGAGAGTGTGTGAACTGGGGAGAGGGGCAGAGAGAGAGAAAATCCTAAGCAGACTCCATGCTCACTGTGGAGTGGGATATGGGGCTCAATCTCATGACCCTGGGATCATGACCTGAGCCAAAATCAAGAGTCAATCACTCAAGCGACTGGGCCACCTAGGCACCCCATCATTGGTCTAACTTAAAAGGCAGGCCCCCAAACTCCACTCATTCTGTTTATGTCCCTTGCATTTTTAAATCTTTGCCTACCAGTAATAATAAACAGATCTAAGTATTCCCAGGAAGCCAGCCCTGCCCCTAAGGCTGGCAAATAAGGCAAGGAAAGTAAATAATAAAGACTGGAAAGAAAGAAAGAAAGAAAGAAAGAAAGAAAGAAAGAAAGAAAGAAAGAGAAAGAAAGAAAGAAAGAGAAAGAAAGAAAGAAAGAAAGAGAGAGAGAGAAAGAAAGAAAGAAAGAAAGAAAGAAAGAAGAAAGAAAGAAAGAAAGAAAGAAAGAAAGAAAGAAAGAAAGAAAGAAAGAAAGAGAAAGAAAGAAAGAAAGAAAGAAAGAAAACTTTCTTCTTGGAGGCAGCATGATTATGGATGTAGAAAATCCAAACAAATTCAGAAATGATTAGAATTAACTACTTCATTTAGCAAGTTCAGTGAATCTAAGGTCAATGCATAAAAACCAGCTGTATTTCTATACATTAGCAACAATTGGAAAATAAAATTTTTTAAATTGCATGGAATCTCTTATACCTGAGTGTAAATCTGACATAGGAAGTGCAAGATCACGGCATTAAAAATTAAAACCATTGCTTAGAGAAATTGAAGTTGACCAAAATAGATAGTCTATATTTATGACATGAAACTCAATATGGCTAAGATATCAATTCTCCCCAAATTGATCTCATAGAATTTAATGCAATACCAACCAAAATTGCAACAGAAATTTTGTGGAAATTGAAAAGGAGTTAGAATATAGGAATTGATTCTAAAGTTTGTGTGGAATTGCAAAGGACCCAGAATAGATAAAATAATGTGGAGAAGAACAAAGATGACGGGAAAACACAACGAGCTTCAAATCTTCCCATAAAACTACACTAATAAACACATTATCATATAGGTGGAATGATGATAGACAGTGCAGGAATAGACCTAAACATGTATGGTCACTTGATATGTGACAAAAATGTGACTGCAGTTCTAGTAAGAGAAAGGATGATCTTTTCACTTAATGGTTATGAAGCAATAGGAACCTTGACACCTATTGCATATTATTACAAATATTGATTTGAGTTGGAATAGGTACCTAAATGAAAAAAACATGTCCAGGGGCACCTGGGTGGCTCAGTCGATTAAGCCTCTGACTTCAACTAGGATCATGATCTCACAGTTCGTGAGTTTGAGCCCCACATCAGGCTCTCTGGTGTCAGCACAGAACCCACCTCAGATCCTCTGTCTCCCTTTGTCTCTGCCCCTACCCCACTCCTTCGTTCTCTCCCTCTCTCTCTCTCTCTCTTTCTCTCTGTCTCTCAAAATAAATAAATAAACTTAAAAAAATGGCCATGCCTTGAAATAGGCAAAAATTTTTCAACAGGGCACACACAAAAAAATACTAACCAATATAGGAAAAAATGATTAGCTGGACTTTATTGAAATTAGGAACTTCTGTACATTAAAGGACATCATTATGAAAGTGAATAATCAAGCAGTGGATTAGGAGAGAATCCAAGGTATATAATTTTGACAGGAGCTCATAGCCAGACTATATAAAAAATGCATGTACATGGATAATAAACATACAAATGAGCAGAAGACTTGAATAGATACTGGACAGAAAAGAACATCCAGATGGCCAATGAGCATATAAAAAGTGCTTAGCATCATTCTTCAGGAAAAGCAAATTAAAACCACATTTTTATGAGATATCACTAAATATCACCAGAATGACTTAAATTAAACATATAAAGAAAACTCATACCACTTCTTGGTGAGAATATGGAGAACCTAGAACTTTCATACTTCATACTTCACTCATAAGATTTTAAGTTGCTTCAATCCTTTGGAAAAATGTTTGCCAACACTAAAGCTAATTATATGCCTACTCTATGACCCAGTAAGTCCATTCCAGTGGAATTACACAAAAATAATAAGTTCATATGTCCACCAAAAGACATTTAAATGAGTATTTCTAGGGGTGCCTGTGTGGCTCAGTCGGTTGAGCATCCGAGTATTGATTTTGGCTCAGGTCACAATCCCAGGGTCATGGGATCGAGTCCCACATCGGGCTGCAGGCTGAGCATGGAGCCTGCTTAAGATTCTCCTTCTGCCCTCTCCCCCACTCACTCTATTTCTCTAAAACAAAGAAAACTTAAAAATTAAAAAAATAAATGAATATTTCTAGCAGACTTTTTCATAATGGCACCAAAGTATAAACAGTCCAAACAACCCGAATGTCTATTTCAAGGAGAATGGATAAATACATTGTTGTATATTCATACAAAGAAGCTACCCATCAGTAAGAAAGAACAAACAACTGGGCACGCAGGGCAACATCAATGAATTGCAAAGACATTATGTTGAGTGAAGGAAACCAGATTTGAGAACATATACTGCATGATGCTGTATGATTCGAGTCATGTGAAGTTCAGGAATAGATGACAGAAATCAGAATAGTGGTTACCCAGGGCAGAGAGTAGGAAGAAGGGCTGTTGAATTTGCAAAGGGCAGGTGAAAATCTTCTGGAGTAACAGCAATGTTTGATATGTAGATCTGGATGGTATTACATAGATATAAACAAGTGTAAAGTCCCCTTGAGCTATAGGTTGGAGTTTTGTGCACTTTATTATATGTGTTATACCTCAATTACAGAGAGAGAGAGAGAGAGAGAGAGAGAGAGAGAGAGAGAGAGAGAACAAAGTAACAGCATTTAAAAATATTGAAGTAAATGTCAGTACCAGCCCTTGAGAATTAAAAGGTCCATCAAGGAGGCAGGACTGAAGTATGTGGAGGAGTGCTTTTGATTTCATAAATATATGAAGTATGATTTTGTTTAAAAAATAACACTTATTTTTAAAATAAGGGAAGAGAGACTGCTGAGAATTTCAGACAAGATGAGGACTGGAAACCAACCACTGGTTTTATCAACACCAAAGCCATGGACATGAAAGCAAGAGTTTCTCTTGGAGTGATGCTAATAGAGCCAGATTCAAGTGGAGGTGAAGAATTGGAATTGAGGAAATGGACGTAGTCAGTACGAACAATTCTTTCCATTAAGTTGGTTATTAAGAAGAGAAATGTAGAAATGTGGCTGGTGGAGATGTGGCCTTCAAGAAAACTATATTAAAATGGGAAAGATATGGGGCGCCTGGGTGGTTCAGTCAGTTGAATGCCTGACTTTTGATTTTGGCTCATGATCTCAGGGTCCTGGAGTTTGAGCTCTGCGTGGGGCCCAGTGCTGCCATTGAGGAGCCTGTTTGGGATTCTCTCTCCCTCTCTCTGCCCCTCCCTGCTCATACACATGCACTTTCCCTCTCTCACTCTCTCTCTATCTCTCAATAAATAAACTTAAAGAAACTAAAAGGAAAAGATTCGCTAATATTGACCAAATTATTATAAGAGAATATAAAACTTTTTTTTTTTTTAATTTGGGGGAAGAGTGTGTATTCCTGGGCAGGTTCTTTTCAAGTGACCCAAGACTGGAAACCAAGGCCATCCATATCACAGCTGTCCCTTCTGTATCCATGTGAGGGAAGCTTCAGGCTGTTATAAAGAGCAGACAGACCCAGGAACACACAAAGGGGACTGTCCAGGATACCAGGACAGAATGAACAGTCATCTGTGCCATCTGGCTACATCAAGAGATTTTGTTCTCCATAGGACCACTTGGAAAGGCTGTGAGTTCTAAGTAGGTACTTCTTCGAGGAAGAAAACCAACAGAGATGTTGTTGATGTCCAGAGCTCAACTGCAGGTTTCTGGTTCAGGCTGCAGGTGCCTGGGAGCATGGTGTCTCCACAGCACAGAGGTAAGTGGCTGAATCTTCAGGTTTAGAGGCTGTGATGTGCAGAGAACTTCCCTGCTTTAATACTGTGGCTTTTTAATCTTTCTTTCTGCTTTTCCTCGCTAACTGAATACAGGAGGAAGAGGAGTTCAGGGCCTTTCCCAGGATTCTGCCTAAGCCACTGGAGCCCTGTAAACAAGCTGACCGTGTAACTGCAGTTGAGGCTGACACTGTCTCCCTCCCGAAGTCTCAAGGTCTGAGGGCTCTGCTTCACCCGGTCTTCTCCACACAACCCTGTTCAGGAAAACAAAATCAGAAGCGATGCAACACCTTTGGTACAGTAGTTTTGAAAAATTCCGACAAGACACCTGTGTGAGCTGAGACTGAACCCCTATCGCTTCCCCCCGGCTTTGGATAAACGTGTCCCTGTGGTTCTCGCCTCTTGCCCTCCAACTTACAGCCAAGCTGAAGGCACAAAACTATGAATGCACACTCCAGCACGTTCCCCATCCTGACATCTATCTGAGTCTTGGTACAATCCGTAACGATTCCAAACCTTCTCTGAGGTGCTGTCTCTGGGTCTTGGCTCTTGTTCTCTGATGCAGGAGAGAGCCTTTCTGTTGGTGGCTTAGCCAATCAAAACTCAGTTTCATGCTTTTGAAGTTTCAAGAATTCAGGAAATGAGAAGAATGGAACCACCGCTGCCTCCTGGTCACAGACAGAATCTCACAGTACCCGCCTCATACTGCCCTACAAAGAAAAGATTGACGGAAAGATTATATTCAATGGGCATAGTGACTATGAGGTTCAAAGTTATAGTCAGAAAAGCCATCTCTTATTTACACTTTTAAAAGATTTTTTAATGTTTATTTTTATTTATTTTGAAAGTGAGAGAGAGAGCATGTGCGTGGGCACACAAGAGTTGGGGAGGGACAGAGAGAGAGGCTGAGAGAGAATCCCGAGCAGGCTCCAGGCTGTCAACACGGAGCCCAACTCAGGGCTTGAACTCAGGAACTGTGAGAACGTGACCTGAGCTGAAACCAAGAATCCAGTGGCTTGACCAACTGAACCACTCAAGACGCTCCTCTTGTTTACACTTTTAATTGTTTCATTGTTTCTTGAATGGCCTTTACAGCTAAACTGGTACCAGAGGTTATAAAAGAGTTGGTCCTACATGTAACAGATTGTGTTTCTCTTTAACATACACAAGAAACTCAGCAGGTGACACTTTAAAAGGACTAGAGCTCGAAAAGAGGGAGATCAAATAGGGTGTAGCTTCATCTGGAAACCCCACTGAATGGAAATAGGGAATATAAGAAATCCACGTCTTCAAATAATTTTATGCCTAGCTACAGGGACCAGGTGTGACCAAAATTCACGGTCACAAACATGATAGATCTTTGGAGGGTGGGAAGGAAAAGCGTAACATGGGGAAAAAAGACCTCTCCACTTCTAGACCTCAAAGGGATCAGAAAGTCACTGCGTGTGTGTTGGGAGAGAGTAACTATTATTTATGTACAGCACATTTTATATAAGCAAATAACATACAGTAAAAGTAAGTATTCCTTCCTCACTTATCTTTCAGTACCACAGTTCATCCATACAGGTGGGTATTCCTATGATACACATGCATTCACTGTTTTTAGACAAACGTATACACTCCATGCCCTGCTTTGTTTATTTTCCTGCCAGAGTCCAGCTCCAGCAGGTCCAGGGGTTCCCGAAGGACGAACAGCGTGGGCGAAAAAGTGAAAATAAACTAAAACAAAAATAAAAATGGACACAGACAACACGAGTGTGTTGGACTGCCTGCTTTATTTTGGCAAACGTGGCATTATATTTGCTAGCAATTTCCTTATAGTGTGTGTCATCTATGTTTTCTGGCATTGCCTAATTCTAAAATTGTTCCTTTGTGTAATCACCCATTAAGGAATAACATGATTGTTTTCTTGTAATGTTCCCTCTTGCCCTTTGCTTATTGATTAACTTCTCTCATTGTTTTCATTATGTATCTATGTTTATC